>NC_053491.1:332051951-333544451 GCF_905171775.1 Rana temporaria
TCTGGGGACAAAACTGGGGACAGACTTGGTCCGGGGACAGTGTCCCCCTGAAATCGGGGATGTCTGATCACCCTACTGTATGCAGCAATTTGTAACATAGAATTGACTGATATTTTGGACATAAATAAACACAGGTGATCAATGTTAAATTGATTTCCACGTTGTCTATTAATATGGATGGTCTATACCCGTGGAAAATTAGTGTAAACACTGGCTCAGGCAGGAAACAAGTGGTGGTCAGGGGAAGGAGAGCTTAACCCTTGTCTGGGCCACATGGAAGAAAAAAAAATGGTGCCCTTTTTGCATTCAAGCAGGGTGGGTAGCCCAACCTCTGATGGACCTGGCCTGCAACCACAGAATTGGAGCCCCCAGAAATGTTGTTTTATAGTACTTGTGCAGTCCCCTTGCCATAGGCTATTTGGGCCGTGAAGATTGAGCAATAGATAAGGAAAACGTTTTCCAACTCAGGCTGTTGGATATTCACTAGCATTTCCTAATTGCAATGTGATGATGCCATGCAGCTCCGCTTGACATGTTTTGTCAGAGTACGTCTTTTATGATTTTAAATTTTTTTATTGTGGTGTGATGGTGATTATTTGTATATTAATATATTGAAAAAATATTAGATTTTCAACACTAGTGAGTGCTGCACTTAATTTTTGTTTGTTTAGTTTATTTACATATAGGGCTCTGATTTAACAGACATTGTTCATTCAGATTAGTACGTGTGTGGCCTTCTTTAGATTTTGTTAATGCTGCTTATACTTCTCACACCAAACTGTACATGATTTGTGTACACACTCCAATCTTTCCTATGTTGATTAAAATACTGACCTCTTGCTAAATGAGATACCTTTTATCTGTGCTGGCTTTGTAACATCAGAATTGTGGGTTAGGAGCGAATCATAGAGCGTTCTGGTCAGTTTAAGCTTCCAGATAGGAGATCATCTGGTCCATGTTTCTTGGAGAGAAATGTGAGTTTGCTTTCTGTGAGACACTTACTATGTTGCTTCTGGTTGTCAGCTGTGCTCTGTTGTACATCAGACGGTGGGGTTATAATTGTCACTAAAATACAAGCTACAAATGGTGGAAATGGTGTTGCTAAGCAGAGCAGCTGGGCTTATTTTCTGGCAAGTGTGAGGAGTGTCACAGCTTAACATTGACTTCCAGCAGAGCTGCTATTCCCTTGAGTCAATATGGGATGTGCAGTACTAGTGTGCTACAACCTGCAGGAGGGTGGTGGGGTCTGGATTTACCAGCCTCATGTCAGTGGCCTGATTTGTTCGTTTTTTTTTCCTGGTATAAGGGCTTCATACTGTACTCTTACCACTGTTGGGAGAGATGGAGCTCTACCAAGACCACTTTACATGTTTCCACTGTGTCAAACAATATGGAGGAGCTGATGGTGGAGATTTGGGGTTCTATTGAAACCCCCTACAAGGTGAGGTTTGGATATGTCCTCAGGTGCTCTACTGGATTGAGATCTGGTGATGTTGGAGGCAATTGGAGTACACTGAACTCAATGTCATGTTCAAGAAACCAGTTTTAGCTGATTTGAGCTTTATGAAACGGTGCATTATCCTGCTGGAAGGAGCCATCAGAAGATGGGTGCACTTTAGTCATAAAGGGATGGACATGGTCATCAACAATACACAGGTAGGCCGTCACATTTAAACAATGCTCAATTGGTACTAAGAGGCCCAAAGTGTGGCAAGAAAATATCCCCCACACCATTACACCACCACCATCCACCTGAACCGTTGATACAAGGCAGGATGGATTCATGCTTTTATGCTGTTTACACCAAATTCTGACCCTACCATCTGAATGTCGCAGCTGAAATCAGGGGAGGGCTGGCAGGGGGGAAAGGTGGAAATCTCCCCCCGGGCTGGTGACACTATGCACAGCCACCGGCCGCCACTACCAAATGTTGTTTTTGGAGAGCAGGAATATGCCTGCTGGAGCTCTGTTAACACAGGTCACGGCCGCTGCTCACCTCCCACTGTGCAGCCGTGCCTGTGTCAGCTCTGAGGTAGATGGCTGCAAAGCTGAGCTATGTCTCGTCTCACACTAAGCTCGGCCTCAGCGCACAACAGTGCTGACATCCCCTTCTCTCTCTGCACAGACACGTGGAGAGATAGAGCTCATCTGCTCCTCCTCCTCCTTCTGAGTCTGCTCTGCCCACACTCCCCGGGCATGTGTGGGCACTGGACAGGAAGTCTGAACCCAAAAAAGCATCAGACAGCCTGCCTGCGCCTCAGCCTCCATCCTGGTAAGCTCATCCTCTCTAGTCTCTCCTGCCTCCCAGTGTATAAAAAGGGGTGCCCTGTGGACTTTGTTAAAGGAGAGGGGGGGCAGGCTTTGGTGAGCAGAGACCCTCTTTACACAATAGTCCACAGCATGCACCCTTAAATCAAGTTTCGCAGAACACCCCTTACATCAGATCTGATGTATATGGGGTCTTTGCAGACTCTGATGTAAGGGGGGACTCTGATGTAAGGGGGGGCCTCTGTGCGGACTCTGATGTAGGGGGGACTCTGATGTAAGGGGGGCCTCTGTGCGGACTCTGATGAAAGGGGGGCCTCTGATGTAAGGGGGGCCTCTGTGCAGACTCTGATGTAAGGGGGGCCTCTGTGCGGACTCATGTAAGGGGAGCCTCTGTGCGGACTCTGATGTAAGGGGAGGCTCTGTGCGGACTCTTGCGAAAATCTTGAAAAATCTTAGACTGTTTTCCGCGATCCATCACTTTTCCACGCTCTATGGGCCACTTGACTGGACTTGCCCCCCAGGCCTAAGGCTGCCAGCCCTCCCCTGGCTGAAATCGATACTTATTAGCAGGGCTCAAGTCCTGCGGGAACGCGTGGGAACGGAGTTCCTGCACTTTTTTCTCAGCAGGAACGCAGTTCCCTTTGCAGGACTAGAGTAGCCAAGCCACCCGAGCCAATCCTTCACTAAGTGGCGATGCCCAGCTCGAGTCACTGTCAGGGGCAGGCAAACCTTAGTAATCCTTTATGTTACCGGCCGCTTCCTGTATATGGATTTATCGGGTAGTGTGCGGGTATTACGTCACTTCCTCGATGCCGCAATGTCTCCTGGGAGCTTTTGTCATTGTTCCCAGGAGACATTGCGGAGGTCTGCCGCGAATTATCGAGAGATTTATAAAGAACTTGCTTAAAGAAAAACATGCGGTTTAGTAATTATGCATATGAGCGTATCATTTATTTTTTTTGGTGGGGGAGTGGATTTGGGTGGGAGTTCCCACACTTTTTTCCCCAGGACTTGACCCCTGCTTATTAGACCAGGCAACATTTTTCCAATTTTCATTTGTCCAATTTTGGTGAGCCTGTGCAAATTGTGGACTCTGCTTCCTGTTCTTAGCGGACAGGTGTGGCCTTCTGCTGATGTAGCCTTCAAAGTGTGATGTGTTGTGCATTCAGAAATGGTATTCTGCAAACCTTGGTTGTAACGAGTGGTTATTTGAGTTACTGTTGCCTTTCTATCATCTCGGACCAGTCTGCCCATTCTCCCAGTGGATAAGCAGTTTTTTTAAATACTCAAACCAGCCCGTCTGGCACCAACACCCATGCCACGTTCAGTCACTTAAATTGCCATTCTTCCCCATTCTGATGCTCGGTTTGAACTTCAGCAAATCATCTTCATGTCTAGATATCTAAGGCTAGATATCTAAGACACCTATGCATTTTTAGTGCATTTTGCAGATTTGCACTACAGAACATGTTCCATAGGAAACCATGGTAAATGGACTGTAGTGCAAATCTGCATAATGCAAAAAGCACTAAAACTGCATTGAGTTGATGCCATGTGGTTGACTGATTAGCAATTTGTGTTACCAAGCAATTTAACAGGTGTACCTAATAAAGTGGCCGATGAGTATAGATAATAACTTGCAAAACCCTCCTCCCGCAATTTGCATTGCCTTTCTTATGTTTGCACACATCAGCTGCTACACAGCCAGAGAGATGCCGCCTGCAGTCACACCTGCTCACCCTCCCTTTTGTCACATTTGTAATGCCCATTACCCTCATACATCTGTAGCAGCATCCTGTCTCCTCCTCAGCACAATGACAACCACCGCCAGGACTAATGTAGACCTATCATGTCCCCAAGTGACCCAATGACAGTAATCCACACTGATCTAGACATGCAGTGACCCCCCACTCAGGACTGACAGCCACTTGCAAACCTCAAGTTTTATATCGCAGTATTCATACATGTATCATTTTATTACACTGATTCACAGGACCACGCTTCATTTTGTTTTAGATAACGCGTAACAATTATTCTATGATGTAAATCCATTATATCAACTAAAGGAAACAGTTAAAAACTTGAAGTGCTTCTACGGGTGTTCTGTTAATAAATAGGCCATCATCTCCTTATAAAAATAGCACCGTTTTGTATGAATATCGCAGATTTTGTTACATTCCCTAATAATTCCTGTACCTAAAGGGACACACTTTTGCTAGTCGTGTAAAATTCTGATCGTCTGTGTGGAATTCCATCGGAGAAAAGTCCACGCATGCTCAGAATGAAGTCGACGCATGCTCGGAAGCATTGAACTTCATTTTTCTCGGCTGGTCGTAGTGTTTTACGTCACCGCGTTTTGGACGATCATAATTTAGTCTAATTGTGTATGCAAGAATGATAAATTTTGGCGGATGAAAGTTGGCTTCATCGGAATTCCGACGAAAAATTCCATTGGATTTTATTCCATCAGGAATCCGACCGTGTGTACGCGGCATTACAGTTGGAATACCTGTACTTCCTGCTAATATGGACATAAAAGCAAGCATCACAGGGTGATTAATGTAACAAGACCCTTGCTCGCTTCCGCTCTCCCAACACTCCTCTGCTACTAGTAAGTCAGCTTGCAGATCGCAACGTCTGATGGTTCGGTCATCCAAGGCTCCGGGATCCGAACTACAGCTATGTGCCGTTCGGAATCCATTAGAACAAACACCAGGCAGGCTGTATGTGAGTTCAAACAGGAAGACCTTTATTGGAAGTACACAACACACTTTTAAACAGAATTTGGAACATCCCGCCCCCAACAATCGCTTTCCTATTGGTCAATTGTAAAGTACATGTAGTCTTCCTTCAGGTCCTCCTTAGCCATGCAAATGAGGACTTGAAAATGAGTCAGCAGGGATTGGTCCGATAGCTTGATTAGAAGCACTGTTATGTGTAATGAGACGGAAGCCCCATGGGGCAATCAATGTACACAATAGCCAGACACAGAACAATGGAGCCGTCTGGAGCCTTAAGTCAGGGCAGAAGACCCCCCACTGTGTAACAGATTTCAAGGAGGAACACTTCCGCATTCCAAGGTCCATGACAATTAACATAAGTCATACATGCACCTTTCATTGTTTGCAGTATGTTTATACTCAAGGGTTTTAAATTGGTAGCCACAAGTAGACCCAAGATGAAAAAGAGAGCACTGCATAACAATCCAAATTTATTTAACATCGTATAAAAAACATATTAAAACACATATTGAAATACATATCAAAATTGTGTGATACTGTTCCACCTAGGTGATACCTATATGAACACTTGAGAAACCCTGTAGGTATGCCCGTGGATATGATGGACTCTGAAGCCAGTGTTCTGTCGAAGTGTCCGGCTATCAAATAGTGCCCGGGGGGAACTGCGCATGTGCCGCAGAACGGCTGAGTTTACAATCAGCTGTTGTTTTGTGTGGCCAAGGCACGTTCGTGTAGGTGAGGGGCGGATATTTACTTGAAGGGGTCAGATTTTTCAATGATGGGCAATGCTGGGGGTGGAATTTTTATCGATGGACAAAGAAATCTGCAAAATCTTTATCTGCTATTTATTTTATTTTATATTGTTTAGTGAATTGAAGGGCAGCTTTTTCTATATTAGATAAAGATTTCTTTAGTAGATGTGTTTGGCCATCAGCACTGCCCATCATGTAAATATCCTCCCCTTCATGTTAATATCCACCAATCTCCTACATGAACGTTCCCTCTGCAATGGCTGTTTTGAGGGTCCGTTCTGCGCATGTGCGGTGCATGCGCAGTTCCGGCCAGGCATTTGGTAGGGGGCATAGGGTGCACCCGCCCAGGCGCCACATGCTGAGGCAGAGGGGGGTGCTCAGGGCCAGCCCTACCATGGATCTTCCCTCTGGGTATATTGGGCTGCCTCTGAGGAGAAGGGGGGGCGAGCACCACCAGATTTCACAGAGTGGGGATCTCCCACTTACCCAGTGGCCACTGTCGTACAAACTCCCGCCTCCTGGACCGGTTTCTATGATGGACGTCCCATTGGCCCAATGCCTGGACGTTTGACTCCATCATAGGAGCCCGTCCAGGAGGTGGGACTTGTAAGGCTGCGCTAATGGACATTGGTGAGGCTGCAATAATGGGCACTGATGATACTGCATTGAAGGGCACGGGTGAGGCTGCGTTGACGGGCACTGGTGAGGCTGCGTTGACGGGCACTGGTGAGGCTGCATTGACGGGCACTGGTGAGGCTGCATTGACGGGCACTGGTGAGGCTGCATTGATGGGCGCTGATGGGCACTGGTGAGGCTGCAATGATGGGAACTGGTGAGTACAATACATTCTGCAAACGTGCTTTAAAATGCACGGTTTTCCCTTTTATAAACAAGAAAATAATGATGGTATGCTGTTGGGCTGGTATAATATTGCTATGGGGCTGGTATTAAATTATTTCCAGGGCTGTTTTTTATTCCTAGTCCGGCCCTGGTCCCACTATAAATTGCTGATCACCACCATTATCTGTATAGTGTTATAGCTGCATAAATTCCAGTGTGTGTGTATATATAGACCAAAGTTTGTATAAGCTATAACTTTCACACAAACAAATTAATATATACTTAGGCCTCATGTACACTGCAGCTGGTTAACGGACATTTAGGAGCAGTTGTGTTTTTTTATTTTTCTGCAGCCCCGGAACTCTCCTCTGTGTTATCTTAAGGGTACATGTACACTCCGGTGTTTTTACCGTGTTTCCCTGAAAATAAGCCCGGGTTTAATATTTATTTTGGCAACAGACACAGTAGGGCTTATTTTAGGGGTAGGTCTTACCATGTAATGTGCTGTATTCTCTGCCCCTCTCTCTCCCTGCCTGACAGGAATTCCCAATGTGAACTGAGTTTAAATGCTTGTAAAATCCTATAATTTACTCTATCACACTAGTATATAATGTACAATGTGTGTGTTTCTGTAATATAATTGTGTCAAATACCTCCGTTATAGTGTGGTTCTGCGCTTCTGTGACCCGCCGGAGCTCTCTTCCCCAGAATTATATTACAGAAACACACAAATTGTACATTATATACTACTGTATTAGAGTGATTATAGGATTTTACAAGCATTTTAAACTAGGGCTCATTTTCAGGGTTGGGCTCATATTGCAGCACTCCTGGAAAATAACGCTAGGTCTTATTTTCAGGGTAGTAGTTTAGAAGCATTTGAGGTTAGAAGCATTTTTCGGAAATAAAAAATCGCGTTCAGTTTAGTGGCATTTGAAACTGCAAATGCTTGTAACGGCGTGCAAACACGTCTAAACGCCGTAACTTGCGTTTTTATAAGTGTTTTCAATGGGGGAAAATACTTTCCAGAGCCCTTGTTGTTGGCTGCAAGTAGAGAGAGATAGGCCCGGATTCACATACATCGGCGCATATTTACGCCGACGTAGCGCAGAGAGGCAAGCACTGGATTCACAAAGCCAGTGCTACCAAATGTGCGCTGGGTTCCCTCGGCGTAAGCCGTCGGAAGTGGAAGTGGGCGTGAGCCATGCTAATGAGGCGTGACCCCATGCAAATGATGGGCTGAGTCTCAGACAGATATATATAATAAACGGCGAATGCGCCGTCCCGTGGACGCAACCCAGTGCGCATGCTCAGAATCACGTCAAACTACTCCCTAAGATACGCCGGATCACTGCCTACGGCGTGAACGTAACCTACGCCTAGTCATATTAACGTCCTATGTAAACTACGTAAAATACGTCGGCTTGTGTTCCCTGGTGCAGCCATTTGCATGGATGCTGCTGACTTACACCTACTTTATGGGGCATAACTTTGCGCCGGACGTAGGACTTTACGCACACTGCGTCGGACGGACGTACGTTTGTTCGTGAATTCGGCGTATCTCCCTCATTTGCATATGTGAATAGAAAATCAACGGGTGCGCCAAATACGTCCAGCGTAAATATGCGCCCACGATACGCCGGCGTAGGAAAGTTACGTCGGTCGGATGAAGCCTATTTTCAGGCGTATCTTGGTTTCAGAGTCCGGCGCATAGATACGACGGCGCATATTTACAATTGTGCGGCGTATCTCGAGATACGTTGGCGTAAGTGCTTTGTGAATCCAGGCCATAGAGATTGCCTGCATTCTGGACATTTGGGATGGTCTACTGGGGTTATCTGTGAAAAACGCTTCTAAACGTTGCAAAACGCAAATAAACGCGACATGTAAAAGTGCCAAATTTTTTATTTTTAACCGTTGGTTACTAGCTGTCAATTCTCTGATCTTTTTAGTGTGTTAAATTGCTGTCTTTTATGTAAACAAACGGGTGGGAACTGTCTTTGCATAACAAAGTAATTTCACACCTTTTTTATTTATTTTTTTAACAAACAGTAGTCAAGTGACTAGCAGGTCAGGCGAGAATGGATGTTCTATATTGAAAGTGCTGGGGGGAGAGAAGACGGTGCAAAAAAATTAGTTCTTTAAAAGTACACTTATTCCTTAACCAGTTGAGTACTAGTTTGATTTATTTTACCCGTTCATTTTTCAGTGATGTGATAGTTTGGCAAATACTTGGTCACTAAAGTGAGTTTTATAAAAATTCTCGAGGTACAGTTCCGTTTTGGTGTGATTTAACTGCTTTAAGGCCGCCGGATGGCACGGGCAGGCTGGATTACATACATGTATGCAGGGGCGGACTGACAACTCATGGGGCCCTCAGGCAATAGATTATGGGGGCCACACAGTATACACACACATACACAGTATACACACAGACACACACAGTATATACATACACACACACACACACACACACACACACACACACACACACACACACACACACAATACACATACACACACTGAAAAGGTACCGGAGAGGCAGGGCAGCTTTTAAAAAAAACACAGATTTTTACATACTGTCCCTGGTGTTACTGAGGCTGGCAACCCTGATGGGGCCCCCTAGTGGCATGGGGCCCTTGGGCAGTGGCTGAATGGTCAGTCCACCCCTGCATGTATGTCATTTGGCCTGGACCACTGTGTCCACCAGATCCTGGTACTCTGTGGAAAAAAAATATATAACTTTCATTTGCGTACAATGTTGCATGACCACACAATTTCCATTTAAAGTAGCACAGTGCTGAATAGCAAAAAATGGCCTGGTCATGAAGGGAGTAAAATCTCCAGTGGTTTAATAACCACTTTTTAAAATGTTGTTTTACTTTATAAAAGGTGGCCAGTGGCACTTTAAGACCCTTTGTCTTCAACCTGCTGATCCTTCCTTCTTCCTGCTGTATTTACAAGTGTTCTGCCCATTCACAACGAAGAAGGGGGGGGGGTGTAGAAGCGCTTTCTCCATTTTGAATAGGCTGAATGTTTGTTTGTAAATACTCCTAGTGTTTGCAATTGTGATGACTGATTGGTTCATAGGCCATAATGTAATGCCCATGGGAATGAGTCCCAAGACCTAATTCACACAGAGAGCTTTATTTATTAACTCAATACAGTTTTATCATTTATATTTAGTAGGAATTGTGTAAGTTATGTTGTGTATGTGTCCTCTAATAATTGGTTTTATTTTTTTATTTTTTTTGTTTTTTTTAAACAAAAATATAATTTTGGGTGTCCTGTCATGGCAGCGCTGAATACATGCAGGGCGCACAGCTTATCGGCTATTAAAATCAAAAGGTATTTTTTTCATTTCTCAGGTCTACCAAAACTCTTTCAATGGTAGGTATGTTTAATAGACCAAAAGGTAGCAAATAAGACATTCATTATTAGGGTTTATATTAGGGCTGGAAAAAAATCGATTAGATTTAAAAATCGAGTTGGTAGGTCAAATCGATTCATATTTTCCAAAAATCATTTTTTTTTTAAACCCTGTACTAAGGACATGGGCCGTCATATTACATGAGAGAATATGGCCTGTCATATTACATGTGGGGGGGGGCGCACACACTATCCGAGCGATCACATATAGGGTGTTCTTCTCAGTAATACAGGTGGGCTTCGCCCGGCACTTCCTGGTTGGACAATCCATCTCCGGGACTACCGTGCTCACTGCAGCCACCACTGACATAGGAGAGGTGGGCACAAATCATTGCTCCTCTCCGATCACTTACCGGCATGATGATGTGTGTAGGTGAGGAAAGGCTCCCAGGTAAACTATGCTGTTCAGATACTTTCGCTGTCCCACCCTGAGCCTAAGAAGCAGGAAGTGACCGGACACGTCACAATACCGCCGGCAACCACTAGAGACAGCGACCGCTGACATGTATGAGGAGATGAGAACGATGCTGTCCTGAGTCCACTGGGCGGCGCACTGTGAGAAAGAAGGAAGCCCAGGCATCCATCCAGCGGTGCATCACGCTAACTTCAGTTCCGGTGCCATTTGCATTCCACACTGGTTCGGACGGCTTCTCTTCGGTCCAGTCTTCTTTCAGGGTTTCCGTAGCACAATAAATATATATTTTTTTAAAACATATTTACAGTTCACATTTATTTGGTTTTAAATGGGGGGGGGGGGGGTCGATTTGAATCGTTTTTTTTTTTTTTTTTAAATAGCATTTCTTTGGGGGGGGGGGGGGAGAATCGCCCAGCTCTAGTTTATATACACTTTTAAACAGATTGAATATTGAGTAAGGCCTGGACAACAAAAGCAAAATGTTCTCTCTACACTACCACCCTTAAGGCCGCTTATAAAGTGCTCCTGCGGTGGTACTAGGTCCCGGCTAGGCTTGCTCGTGCTTATCCTGGCAGCTGTGACAGATGTTTTTGGAATTGTGGAGACATTATATGGTGGTCTTGCCCACATTTGATTGGCTTCTGGTCCAGGGTCTCTGGCCTACTGCAGACATTATTTAATGTGGCAGTCCAAAAGGATGCCTGGTTGGCTCTCTTATATTTCCCTATACCGGGTCTCTTCGCACCCAAGAGAAATTGGCCTCCATACCTTTTTTAATTTCTGCCAAGTGAACCATTGTCCATGCCTGAAAGACTCTCGTCTGTTGCTTTCCAGGGGGCGAAAACTAGAATGACCACACTCGTGGTTAATGAGCAGATGTCCAGTATATTGAAGGATCTGCATGTAAAATGTTTGAAAATCTGGGAACCGTGCACACGTTATTCCATCCCATACCTGCCACCGACCTAGCTGGTCAACTTTAAACCTTGTTTGTACAAGTCCTGTGTCCGTGCTACTCGCCCTCTCTTGGAGCAGTTCTCTTCTTTCTTATTTCTCGCTCTTTTCTTCTTTCTTTGTTTCCTCCCTTTTTCCCTTCATACCTGATATGAAGGCTATTCATATAGATTTCTGTCCTCCAGGGAACAAAGAATTATAGCCTCTGATATCTGTCTAATTCTTAACCTGGTCCTGGTAACAGTTTACGTTTATGTTACTCATGACACGTTCATACGCTGTTTCTTTACATGCCTGTCCGATGTCGCCCCTGCCTGGGAAAATCATGGCTTGTTGTCAGGGCAGGACTTAGGGTGGTGGGGGCCCGTGGGCTTGAGTGTTGAAGGGCCCCCCCCTGGAGCCGAGAAGTGGGGGGGATCGAAGATGTTGAGCGAGGGGGGGGATCATAGTTGTTGAGTGGGGGGGTGCCTCTCACCTCTGCACGGAATGTGTCGGCTCTCTTCCCTTCAGCAGACATCCACACACCGCTCCGGTTCCTCCCTTTCGCGGAACTGCGGGAAGAAACTGTCTGTGCGGGAAAGTCCTGCAGAATCCGTGCATGTTGGGAGGTATGCGCAGGGCCGCCATCAGGAATTTTGGGGCTCCTTACACAGCTTAAGACATGGGCCCCCTGGAGCAGAGAACCGGTGGGGGGGTGGTGCTGCCGCCTGAAATTGAGAGGGGGGGGGCTGCCGCAAATTGAGAAGCGGGGGGGGGGGCCTTTACAAAAAAATATATATATATATATATATATATATATATATATATATAAATAAAAGGGGGTAGCCATCCGGGGCCCTTTTAATGAAAAAAAAAATTAAACATTTATAAAAAATACATAAAAAAAGGGAGGTTGCCATCTGGGGCCCTGGGGACCTCTAGGCCTTTTAATACAAAATAAAAAAAATATAAACAAAAATAAAAAAATAAACATTTATAAAAAAAAAAAAGGGGGGGGGTTGCCACATGGAGCCCTGGGGACCTCCTGAGCCCTTTTAATAATAAAAAAATAAAATGTATTTTTTTTTATAAAAAAAAGGGGGGGGTTGCCATCCGGGGGCCCTGGAGACCTCTGGGCCTTATAATAATAATAAAAATATATTTTATGCTTGTGATTCTTGAAACGTCACTAAAAATATTGCAACAGCAAATGTTTGCAATTTTTCCTTTGAATTTTTTTTTCGATTCTATTACCTTCTCCCTCTTTATTACCTCTCTTGAAGCACAACACAGATCCTTTTTTATATCTCTCTATTCCTAATTAAGCTTTACATGATTCCCGTGAGCATATAAGATGGAGATGATGACGTCTACGTTAGACGGAATTTCCTCTGAACACCATTGTTTATATTCCATTGCAGTTCTGAAGGGTTGCAGAGCATATCGTTGTCTCTGAACCTCAGCTATCTAAAGTTAAATATTTATTACTTTCTATTTTTCTTAATAACCCCAGGCAGCAGATTTGTGTATTGTTTTCGATGACCTGAAATTTGCAGGAAATAATGGCATCATTGCTCTGTTACCACAGCAACCACCGAGTGATTTTTCAATAGTATACAACAACGGTTTGTAAGCCTTGTCTTTTATGTCAAGATGGATAATCCATAGTGCTGATAAAGGCTTGAGTAAATAACTATATTTGCAAATTGTTGCAAAGAGGTTTCACAGGTATAAGGCTGTCCTCCTACACATGTAGATCAGCCTGCTGAAGATCTCTCCTGTGTAACCACTTCAGCTCTGGATGGTATTACCGCCTTCATGGCCAGGGCATTTTTTGCTATTTAGCATTGCACTACTTTAACTGGTAATCGCATGGTCATGCAGCGCTGTACTCAGCTTAAATTTACATATCATTTTTTTTTCCACACAAATAGATCTTTTTTTGTGGTATTTGATCACTACTGCATTTTTAATATTTTTTTTACTATATAACTGAGAAAATACAAAAAATGTCAATGAATCATTGGCCAGGACCTGTTGACAAAATCCAATCACAGCGAGTTGATTGGGGGGGGGGGGGGGGTTGGGTGGGGTCTGTTTGCACGCTAGCCCTGTGCCTGTAGGAGCCGCCTGTTCGTAGTACAATGTGGGTGGGCGGTCCTAAAGAGGTTAAAGTGGTTGTAAAGGTAATTCCCCCCCCCCCCCTAAATAGCTTCCTTTACCTTAGTGCAGTCCTCCTTCATTTACCTCATCCTTCGATTTTGCTTTTAAAATGTCCTTATTTCTTCTGAGAAATCCTCACTTCCTGTTCTTCTGTCTGTAACTCAACACCTTAATGCAAGGCGTTCTCCCTGGTGTGGAGTTTTGTGCTTACCCCCTCCCTTGGACTACAGGAGAGTCAGGACGCTCTCTATGTTGCAGATAGAGAAAGGAGCTGTGTGTTAGTCGGCATCCTGACTCTCCTGTAGTCCACACCAGGGAGAAATCCTTGCATTACTGTGTGGAGTTACAGACAGAAGAACAGGAAGTGAGGATTTCTCAGAAGAAATAAGGACATTTTAAAGCAAAATGGAAGGATGAGGTAAGTGAAGGAGGACTGCACTAAGGTAAAGGAAGCTATTTAGGGGAAAATAAATTGTACCTTTACAACCCGTTTAAGGGTGTCCTGACCCTAACCCTCTCTCCCACAGTTCTTGTTCAAGAGACAAAAAATCTCTCTGCATTCCAAAAGTGTCTGGCGCCCATCACTTACACTCACCATGCCTCATAACCCGCTCTACAAAGAAGGATGACGGCTGTCTGTGAGCCTGGAGGACACCAGTAGGCCTCCAGATGTCCCCTTCTATAGAATGGAATGTTTTATCCTGAGTTAAATTAACACCAAACACAGACCTAGGCAAATCATTATATATAAGCAAAACACAAATATTTTAACCTCCAGAAAATCTTCTAAATTACTACTTCGCAGAGGAATTACAAACCTCTGTATTACTCTGTAATTACCCTAATTAGCTGTAAATGATTCCAACTTCTGTATAATCCCTAAACATCCTAATAGTTTGTAGTCTTTTTCTACGGTAGATTGGAAACTGTTTCCCCTGTATCCTCACTTATACCCTAATGGATTGTAAGCTCTTTCACCTTCTGTATCCATTTTTATACCCGATAGATTGTGAGCTCCTCCACTTTCTGCATCCTATTTTATACTCTAATACAGGGGTGTCAAACTCATTTTAATCACTGAACACATCAGCATTATGGTTGCCCTTAAAGGGCCAGTTGTATCTTTAGATGTCCAAAGCACCCCACCCCCCAATTACATCAGATGTCCAGAGCCCCCCCACCATCAGAAGTCAAGAGTCCTCTCACCCTCCCTTACATCATAGTGCACCACCCTTACCATGTGCTGCTACCGGCAAGAAGCTGGGGGCGGAGCCGGAAAGCAGAAAGTGCAGGGATTGGATGAGAGAGTCCGGGACTCCTGTCGATATAAAGTAGAAGTAATGTCAGCTTGGGAGCGGACTGCCGGACATCTCCTCCAGCCCTGTGAGCACCTCCAGGGGCTGTGGTTTGCTATCATCGGCGGGATGGAGACACTGCAGATATGGATTTGACTAGATATTTACTTAGAACGATTTAATCAACTGCCTATTGCTGCACTACATGGGGCTTCACTTTCTTTACTGGAATCACACACATAGGAGCGGTGGGGGCATTGTATTGCATTCTTGTTCAAATCATATGTGACTCTTTTGCAGTGCGATTTGCGCCCATTCATTTTGTATGCAAGTATCGGTTTCGTCACCGGGAGTATTTTCATGACTTGGGAAAATACTCTGTGTCGGCACATCCCTATTTAGAAGTCCTAGTACATTCTAGCTCAGACTGCCCAGTTCATATCTCTAAGTTTAGAAAAGTCCTCTCAGCAAAGTCCATGAATCACCTTTGGTACCCCAACTGTATACACCATAAGGTGGGAGAAGCCCTCCTCAATAGTAGAGCTACGTGTGGCTACAGTTCTTGTACTTTCATATCCAAGGGCTAAGGACCCATCTACCATTGTCTTCCTTTGTATTTGTGGCCCACCACAAGGGGGCAGAGCCATAAACACCTGAGAGTTGACAGGTCGCACCGAGCGTGGGGTCATGCCGTAAGGGACAGCTCCCGCGACTCCGGCCAGTCAGAGAGCCGGAGTTCGTGGACCCAGAAGAAGAGGGATGAAGAATGGCCACTCGCTACTAGCGAGGAAGACCGGGACAGTGTGGGCTTCTCCTGCAGGTAATTGACACATAATGGGCTACTATGCGATGCATAGTAGCCCATTATGCTTTACCTTTGCAGGGAAACAAAGAGGAAGTAAACCCATCAGGGTTTACTTCCTCTTTAGCTCCTTCCTAACTTCTGGGCCACCTTGTAACACCAGAACTCACAAATCACATACTTGTATTAGAAAAACAAGTGCACTTTAACAACATGAGGTAGTGAGCACCCCAAACGTAGTTACCTGCCTACACACTCTTTCACCTTCTGTATTCAATCTTATACCCCAACAAGTTCTTCCACCTTCTGTACGCTCTCATACAATAGATTGTAAAAAATTTCCAGCTTCTACTTTCTGCATTATAATTTAATAGATTGTAAGCTCTGCTATCTTCAGTACAACCCTTAATACCTTCTATATTGTGAGATCTTCTACCTTCTATATTCTATTATAGCCTAATACAGTGATGGCGAACCTTGGCAGCCCAGATGTTTTGGAACTACATTTCCCATGATGCTCATGCACTCAGCAGTGTAGGTGAGCATCATGGGAAATGTAGTTCCAAACATCTGGGGTGCCAAGGTTCGCCAATAATAATATATTGTAAGCTTTCCATCTTCTGTATCCTCCTCACAGGAGAGTCCCCTAAGCACTGGGACCTGAGCAAAGAATTGATAGAGTGCCTATAAATCTACCCAATCAGATCTACAAGTAGGCCCATGGACACCTACTGGGCCCTAATCTTATATGTTGCCTTGCTTTCAAATAATCCATGTAAAGAGGGACATTCTCTGTGACAATTACAGGGTAATGGGAAATTACATTTTCTATAAATATAACTTCAACAAAGGAAACACCATGGTTTAGTCATCTCCTATTGTGTACATATGTGTTGCTGGCTTGTTAACAATTAATTAAAGCTTTATTATTTTTAGCAGATGAATGACAGAATAAAATTAGTTAAAATTAGAACTGTGCATACTTAATTATGAATGGATTTCAGGTTTTTTTCAGGATGCAATATTTTCCCATTTACTGAAAAGGTTTTTGATTTAAAGCGGTTCTTCCGTTGCTTTTAAAAAAATAATAAAAAATTACGAATACTGACTCCCCTGGGCCGTCTGGCTTCAAGTCCCCAGTGCAGCCCTGTTGAGTGTAGGAAACCGCCTGTGACTTCTTACAGCTTTGCAGCCAGTTCCCCACTGCGCATACGCAAGCCTTGCTGCCCTGTGTGAACGGTCCTGCAGCCTCTTGGGACCTGTGATGTGTCCCAGAAGGTAGCACACCGGCTAAACCCCCCCCCCCCCAAAAAAAATGGAAGTTAATTTACTAAAGGCAAATATACTGTGCACTGCAAGTGCAATTGCTTTAAATGGGGAAGCTCTGAAATGAGGCAAAGCTCTGTTCGCAAAAATGCTGCTAGAAAATTGCCTGAGCCTTAAGGCTGCATTCACACCTCCGCGACAAGATACGCCGCGTACGCGGCGTATTTTGCCGCGAGTGTGTAACTTTTTTTTTTAACAAAGCCTTCGCATTGCTTTGTATGGCCGAACTCCAATGCCGCCTGAAAAAAAGGGTCCGGGACTTTTTTTCAGGCGGCAGGCGTACGGCGTCTATGAGATGTGAACCATCTCATAGACAGCAATGGGAATTCTCCCCTCCAGCGGCACGAGCGTCCGGCGTCGGGCGTTTTTGTCGCGGAGGTGTGAATGGGGTCTAAAGCATAACTAAAGAGAGATTATTTTTTTATTTATTTTTTTGGATAGAGAGAGGGATTAGAACACCTGTCAGTTTTTACTGCGGTCTCTGCTTCTGTTAAGGAGATTGATCCTCCTATATTTGCCCTGTTTACCATTTATCATTGAAAGTGAAAGTATAAGAAAATCCCAAATTTTGGGTTGTCCCCAGAAAAGAAATAGAGGGCAAATCTTTCAATGAGGACACTAGTTCTGATGACCCGAGGGTCTCCAAAAGATTCCCTTCATTTTCAGGGATTTCCTCTTGCTTCCTGTTTAGCTATAAGACAGGGAGTGAAGGGAAATCCCTGCATTGTACGGTGACCACGTGTCCTGGATTGCCGGGCACAGTCCCGCATTTTGCAGGTCTGTCCCGGGCACATTCACTCCAGGACAATAGTGTCTTGGAATGAAACTGACACAGACAACCCCCCGGCCAATCTGATGCCCCCAAAAAATGCCGCCACATCACCGCTTTACTCACCGACAGTACTTGTCCTGGCCGGGAATGCCTGGAGGAGCACAATCCCTGCCCCCTGCTTGTGATTGGCGCAATCATAAATCCCGCCTCTTGTGCCCAATCACTGTGCTGTGATTCGTTACAGCACAAGCTGATTTTTTGGAAAGGGAGGGTGTCCCTGAATGGTAGTTTGGAAATGTGGTCACCCTACTGCATTGGGACACTGATGGTGTAAAAAAAAAAAAAATCTGACAGGGGATATAACACTCCCTTACTTTATCCAAAATGAAAGAAAAAGTCTTGCCTATCGTTCTACTTTAAAGCGGAGTTCCACCCAAAAATGGAACTTCCGCTTTAAGCACTCCTCCTTGAAATGTATTGTGATAGACTTGAAACTAAAATGAAAATTTTATGTTATTAATTAGAACTATTAAAGTGTTTTTCGGTTTATATTTCTTTAATTTCGGTTAATATTTCCATATTTCCTTTTGTATACTGCTTATTTTCCTTGATAATTTCTATCAGAGATTGTTTTAAAGGGATTTGATGTCTTGTGAAAAGCAGAACTGTTTTCCAAATTAAGAAGCAGCTATTTCCCCCCCCTCACTCCTAATTACGGCCTCTCCTTATGCTGGATTCCTGGACATGTGTGGAAATACAGACAGACTTTTTCTATAGCAAGTTCTACCCTTCCCCCACATCCTGTGACGCAATGCCCGTCTTTTGCCCGTGAATGCCGGGCCGGAAGTAGGTGCAAATACCTGTCTTTAGACAGGTATCTGCACCCCCCTCCCCCCTGAAAGGTGTCAAATGTGACACCGGAGGGGGGAGGGTGCCGATCAGCGCGACTTCACTTTAGGGTGGAGAACCACTTTAATGCAAAAAAAAAAAAAAAAACGTTCTTGCAGGGCCACCCATGTTTCATATTTCATCAGGTTCAGCTGGAGTCAGCCGCAATTCAGACTGTCTATGGCTAGGCTTAGGGAGAGTTGACAAGGGTGCATGGTAGGGTTGCCACCTCATCCCTTTAAAACAGAACACATATGAATTACACAGGTTCTGTGGCTGATTAAGGTGGTAATTGAACTCAAGTGGAGCCTTATCTAAATTAAATTAGCCTCAGAACCTGTGTAATTCATATGTGTTCTGTTTTAAAGGGATGAGGTGGCAACCCTAGTGCATGGCGAAAGGAAATGTAACTCCTTTATGCCAGCATGAGCTGCCGCATTAAGACCCCTGGGGCGCTTTTCAGGCACGTTAGTGCTTAAAATATTGCCTGAAAAGAGCCTATCATCCCTCCCCAGTGTGAAATCCCGAGTGCTAAAACGTCCTGCCTATTGTAATGAATGGACAGCGCTGCAACACGGGTGCTTTTAACCCTTTCTTCGGCCGCTAGCGGGTGTTAAAGGCGCCCTATAACAGCGGTAAAGCTAGTGTCACGTTACCATTAAAGCTGGCACCGCCCCAGTGTCAAAGTGCCCTAAATGGGCCTTGGGATTGGCCACTAGGTGTAGATTCCCGTGCTGACATCAGGAGCTGGTAGACCGCTAGGTCATAGTTCTAAGTGCGCCAGTGATGTGCACCCCCCCATATGTGGCAGGTGTGAGTTAAGGGCCACCTGCCCAGCTCCTGCAAATATGCATATTGCTGTTGTAACGGAATAATGTAGAGTACTGAAAGAATAAATATATACCATATATACTCGAGTATAACCTGACTTTTTCAGCACATTTTTTATGCTGAAAAAGCCCCCCCCCCCCCCCCCCCCCCCGACTGATACTTAAGTGAGGGTCTTCCGCTGTGTAAGTCTTAACTGTTTGGCGGCCATCCACTGTAACAAAGCCCCATCTCCTCCTTGTCCGTGATAGACGGAACACTGAACACTAATAACAATGCTGGGAAACGGAATCAGTGTTCCGTCTATCGAGGAGGAGGCGGGGCTTTGTTACAGTAGACGCCCACCGATTGCAGTTGTATGACACAGCAGGAGATCAAAGGTACATGAGGCTGCAGATGGGCACAATGAGGCTGCAAATGGGCACAGTGAGGCTGCAGATGGGCATTGTTGACCCTCTTTTCCACTTACAGTAGCTGCTGCATTTCCCGCCCTTAGGCTTATACTCGAGTCAATACATTTTCCCATTTTTTGTGATAAAATTAGATGCCTCGGCTTATACTCGCGTATATACGGTAGATCAGAAATCAAGTCGATGAATAGATGGGCAATTATGACCCAGGGCGTAGGCAGGGTATCTGAGCACACTATGCGGGAGCAGAAAATATACGGTACATTCTGTTTAAATATACACTCACACATAAACACGTGTGAAATCAGCTGTTGGACTATGTCTTAGTTTCCATGGAAACAGAGGCGCAGACTGCACAATTGTAGCACAACCTGCTGTTAAAAGGGCAGCCCAGCAATCTGTGACAGGAAATCAGCAGAGGAAATTTTCCATTTTCGTAGTGGCACAGAAATGACACCAGCCAGCAAGCAGAATGACAGACATTACCCTGCACAATGTTATTTTACCTCAGAAAAAGGACAAGTTCCATGCCAGTGAAGCAAAAATCCTCCAAAACCTTATTAAACCGCTATATATAGAAACAAAGCGTGTATGAGGAAACGTTTGTAACCTTATGGGAGTAATTTATTAATTGAAAATAGACTGGAAATTTGCAAAGTGCAAGTGCAGTTGCTCCAGAGCAGTTGCTCCAGAGCTTAGTAAATAAAGTAAAGCTTCATTTTGCAAGGAATATCCGGATGGGAAAAAAAAAAAGATTTTTTTTTCTTGCACAGTCTATTTGCCTTTAGTAAATCAACCCCTATGTGTGCATGCAGGTTTATAGTAAATGAACCATGGGCAGCAGTGGTATAGTTAGGTTTTGTGCTGCCCTAGGCCTGACTAAACTCGTGAAAACCATAATTTAAATATGATCCCCCCCCTTCCTGTTTAAGACCTGCCCTGAAATTTTCCAGTGGGGACACTAGTTCCGAGGGCCCAGCAGTGGCGGGGTGTCGATAGTGGGCGCAGGAGCGCCACCCCCTCTCTCTCCTTCACCGCCACTGAAGTCAACTATGCATAAATTCATGCATTGGCCATCTAAATAACAACAGTTGGTTGGCTTTGGAAGCGGCTCTGGTGGTATTTGAGGGGGCAATCTGGCAGCATTTTACAAGGCAAACTGGCAGTTTTTGAGGGGGCAAACTGGCGACAATTGATGGCATGGCACAGTGGCGACAATTGATGGGCACAGTAGCTGTGTTTGATGGCATGGCACAGTGGCGACAATTGATGGACACAATGGTGACAATTGATGGCACAGTGGCTGCGTTTGATGGTATGGCACAGGGGTGACGATGGCACAGATGGCAATGCACGGTGGCTGCGTTTGATGGGCACAGTAGCTACGTTTGGGCACAGTGACTTCAATTGATGGGCACAGTAGCTGCGTTTTGATGGGCACAGTGAGACTGCAATTGTTTTTTTGTTTTTTCATTTGTTTGCGCCCCCCCCAAACATTTTGAGCACCAACCGCCACTGGGGCCCAGTCCACCTTATAAGACTGGTGCTGCACTAAAATGGTAGCGCAAGCTGGCGGGGACTCTTTTCATGCTGCCCCCTTGCAAAGTCCTGCCCTAGGCCTGGGCCTTGTTGGCCTAGGCCAAGATACAGCGTTGATTGGCAGTCCCCGGCACTCAAGCCTGCTAGTCAGTGGAGGTAATCAGAGATGAAGCTTTGAATAATAAACCCTGTGTGTGTGTGTATGTGTATATATGTATGTATGTATGTGTGTGTGTATATATATATGTATGTATGTGTATATATATATATATATATATATATATATATATATATATATATATATATATATATATTACCCAGTACATAGTATACATACTGTATAACGCAATCCGCAGTAGGGACCCGGTGTAAATCCGTAATGCTTCACTACCGGGTTCCCCTAATAATGTACATTGTGCTTGTACGCTATGCTCTTGGGATCATGCTACCCTTACTTCCTTGATGTGCTTAACTGCTTCAGCCCCCGAAGATTTTACCCCCTTCCTGACCAGAGCACTTTTTACAATTCGGCACTGCGTCGCTTTAACTGACAACTAACGTCGTGAGACGTTGTACCCAATCAAAATTTGCGTCCTTTTTTCCCCACAAATAGAGCTTTCTTTTGGTGGTATTTGATCACCTCTGTGGTTTTTATTTTTTGCGCTATAAACAAAAGAACAGCGACAATTAAAAAAAACACAATGAGGGTTATTTACTAAAGGCAAATCCACTTTGCATTACAAGTGCACTAGGAAGTGCAGTCGCTGTATCTGAGAGGAAGATCGGAAATGAGGGGAAGCTCTGCTGATTTTATCATTCAATCATGTGGACGCTAAAATGTTGTTTATTATTTTCCTTGCATGTCCCCCTCATATCTACAGCGACTGCACTTCCAAGTGCACTTGCAGTGCACATGTAGTGCAAAGTGGATTTGCCTTTCGTAAATAACCTCCAATATCTTTTACTTTTTGTTATAATAAATATCCCACATTTTAAAAAAAACAAAACATTTTTTTTTCTCAGTTTAGTCCGATATGCATTTTTACATATTTTTGGTAAAGTGTATATTGATTGGTTTGCGCAAAAGTTATAACATCTACAAAATAGGGGATAGAATTATGGCATTTTTTTATTTTATTTTTTACTAGTAATAGCGGCGAGCTGCAATTTTTTTTTTATCGGGACTGAGATATTATGGCGGACACATCGGACATATTTTACACATTTTTGGGACCGTTGGCATTTATACAGCGAATAGTGCTGTAAAACGCACCGATTACTGTAAAAATGTCACTGGCAGGGAAGGGGTTAACATTAGGGGGCGATCAGGGGGTTAATTGTGTTCCCTCTGCATATTCTAACTGAAGGGGGAATGAGACTTACTAGGGGAAATGACAGATCGGTGCTCATACATTGTATGAACAGACGATCAGTCATTTCTCCCCTCAGAGAACCGGGAACTGTGTGTGTTTACACACACAGGGCCGGATTCAGAAAAGAGATACGCCGGCGTATCTCCTGATACGCCGTCGTATCTCTGAGTCCGGCTGTCGTATCTATGCGCCTGATTCATAGAATCAGGTTACGCATAGATATGCCTAAGATCCGACAGGTGTAAGTGTCTTACACCGTCGGATCTTGGGCTGCAATTCCAGGCCGGCCACTAGGTGGCGCTTCCGTATTATTACGCAAGGAATATGCAAATGAGGAGTTGCGCCGATTCAGAAACGAACGACCACCCCCCGGCGCTTTTTTTTTTTTACGTCGCTTGCGTTCAGCTTTTTCCTGCGTATAGTTACCCCTGCTATATGAGGGGTATGTGCGGCGTATCCTATGTTAAGTATGGCCGTCGTTTTGAAATTTTTACGTCGTTTGCATAAGTCATTCGCAAATACGGCTGGACGTAATTTACGTTCACGACAAAAGCATGACGAGTTGCCGACGTCATTTGAAGCATGCGCACTGGGATTCAGTCTCGTCTGGCGCATGCGCAGTTTGTTCGGCGCGGGGACGCGCATCATTTAAATTAGGGTTGTCCAGATACCGATACCAGTATCGGTATCGGGACCGATACCGAGTATTTGCGGGAGTACTCGTACTCGCGCAAATACCCCCGATACCTAAATAGAATACTTTCCCCCCCCGCCGCTGCCGCCGCATCGCGCCGCCGCATCGAGGGACATGGCTAGAGGGACATTGCTGCATATGTGAGGGACATGGCTAGAGGGACATTGCTGCATATGTGAGGGACATGGCTGCATATGTGAGGGACATGGCTAGAGGGACATGGCTGCATATGTGAGGGACATGGCTAGAGGGACATGGCTAGAGGGACATGGCTGCATATGTGAGGGACATGGCTAGAGGGACATGGCTGCATATGTGAGGGACATGGCTGCATATGTGGGGGACATGGCTGCATATGGGAGGGACATGGCTGCATTTGGGAACACATTTAAAAAAAGTATCGGTATTCGGTATCGGCGACTACTTGAAAAAAAAGTATCGGTACTTGTACTCGGTCCTAAAAAAGTGGTATCGGGACAACCCTAATTTAAATGATACACACCCCCTACCCGCCTAATTTGAATTCCGCCGGGTGGATTTACGGTACGCCGCCGCAACTTTACAGGCAAGTGCTTTGTGAATACAGCACTTGCCTGAAAAACTTGCGGCGTAAATGAGTTGCGTTACGTCAGCAGAAAGATCCGCTGATCTTTTTGAATCTGGCCCACAGCTCCCAGTTCTCGCTGTATCACAAGCGATCGTGGGTGTCCCCGCCTGCGCGTGCATGCCTCCGATGGGCGCACGCGCCCCTAGTGGCCACAGGGCAAAGCAATGTAACCTATAGTAGTTTTGCCCAGTCGAGCCATGTTGCCGCAGTAAAAACTGCAGCGGCTGGTCGGCAAGTGTTTAAACTGAACCTGACCTACCCTAAAGAATGTTTAATGTAACAGTGCTTATAGTGTATCTAAACCCAAAAAATAAACATTTTATATGTTGCAGCTTACCAATCCCTTAAATACAGTGGCTGCATTGGTTTTCTTTTTCTTTCGGTTTAAACCATATTGCACTGCTTAAACCTTTTTGTTTCCAAACAGATTTCATTTATTTTTATTTTCTGTTTTAAAAGGTTTTTAGCTGAAGTTGCACTTTAACTTGTGAGTCCTTTTAAACCTACATGTCCATCTAAAACATCTCTGTCCCAAAGGGTAACAACGCTGCTAAATTGATTTCCTCGCAGAACGAACAACATTGTCACCCTGTTACAGTAAGTGTAAAAATAACCTCTACTGCCAGGAAGAAGTAACAAAATCATTTTCCTGGGGGGGGGGGGGGGTCTCAGAGAATCAATATTGGCTGTGTTAATGCTACTGACAGATTACATCATATAGTATGTCTTTGCAGATGACACCAAGCTATGCAATGGAATGACGTCCTCTCACTATGTGGAAAAATTGGAACACTGCGCTAGAAGTACTAGAAAAAAGAAAAGCTGCAAAGCCAAGTCGCAGCAATACAATTGGGAGCTGTGATTAAAGCGGAGGTTCACACAAAAAGTGAACCTCTGCTTTTTGGATCCCTCCCCACCTCCGGTGTCACATTTGGCACCTTTCAGGGGGGAGGGGGGGGGGTGCAGATACCTGTCTGAGACAGGTATTTGCACCCACTTCCGGGTTCTAACTCCCGCTGGGAATCGAGCCTTGTTACGTCACCCGCCCGATGTCTTCTGGGAAACACTGTTCCCAAGAGAGCGGGGACTAGTGACGGCGCACCGCAATCCTCGCGCATGCGCAGTAGGGAATCGGGCAGTGAGGCCACAAGGCTTCACTTCCTGATTCCCTTACCGAGGATGTCGGTGGAAGCAGCCGAGGACCAAGCGATTGCTCAGCTTCGTCTGCTGACATCGCGGGCGCGCTGGACAGGTAAGTGTCCATTTTTTAGAAGTCAGCAGCTGCCGTATTTTTAGTTGCTGGCTTTTAAAAAAAAAAAAAATGGCGGAACCTCCGCTTTAACATGTAAACAATTGGTACAGGAAAAAGCATGGAAAGAAAATAAATCGTGCTGACCCCCTAACTATGTGGTATAAATAAGAATTTGAAAAATTCAATCACCAAAAAATATAAACATACCCCAAACCAGGCTAGTAATAAACTCATGCACACCTTGTGACAGTTGGCATAAACATATCAATTACCATTATAGCAATGGTCTCCTGACAATTAAACCAATAACAGTATGGTGGTTGTGACCAATAAATGTGATTCAAAGAAAGTCCCTAAAAAATGCAGTTTATAAATATATTATTTATGTAAAGCATTTTTTAGGGATTTTCTTTGAATGGCATTTATTGGTCACAACCACCATACTGTTATTGGTTTAATTGTCAGGAGACCATTGCTATAATGGTAATTGATATGTTCATGCCAACTGTCACAAGGTATTCATGAGTTTATTACTAGCCTGGTTTGGGGTATATATTTTTTGGTGATTACATTTTTCAAATTATTATTTATACCACATGGTTAGGGGGTCAGCGTGATTTATTTTCTTTCCGTCCTTACACTATTAGCTAGATTCATGTAGGGCGCTGCATCTTTAAGGCGGCGTAGCGTACCGTATTTACGCTACGCCGCCTTAAGTCAGAGAGGCAAGTTCTGTATTCACAAAGTACTTGCCTCCTAACTTACGGCGGCGTAGCATAAATGCGGCCGACGTAAGCGCGCCTAATTCAAATGAGGATGGGGGGGGCGTGTTTTATGTTAATTACTCGTGACCCGACGTGATTGACGTTTTTTACGAACGGCACATGCGCCGTCCGTGTACATATGCCAGTGTGCATTACGCCAAAATACGCTGTAAGGACGTATTGGTTTCAACGTGAACGTAAATTACGTCCAGCCCTATTCACGGACGACTTGCGCAAACGACGTAAAATTTTCTAATTTCAGCGCGGGAACGACGGCCATACTTAACATTACTAGTCCAGCCATTTGATGGAATAACTTTACATCTGAAAACGCCTTACGTAAATTGCGTATCTTTACTGCGACGGGCAAGCGTACGTTCGTGAATAGGCGTATCTAGTCATTTACTTATTCTACTCCGAACTCAACGGAAGCGCCACCTAGCGGCCAGCCTAAATATTGCACCCTAAGATACGATGGCGCAGGCTGTCGTATCTAAGCTAGGTTTAAGTGTATCTCAGTTTGAGAATACACTTAAACTTAGGACGGCGCAGATTCCGAGTTAGGTCGGCGTATCAGTAGATAACTCTCTCTGAATCTAGCTATATGTCTCTAACTTACAAGCCAATCTCAATGCACTATTTTTAATTGGGCAACTAAGTGGCAAATGAGGTTTAATGTTGATAAATGTAAAGTTATGCACTTGGGGGCTAAGAATATGCATGCATTATACATACTAGGGGGAGTACAACTAGGGGGAATACATAGTGGAGAAGGATCTGGGGGTTTTGGTAGATCATAAGCTTAATAATAACATGCAAAGCCAAGCTGCGGTTTCCAAAGTGAGCAAAGTCCTTCCTTGTATTAGGAGAGGTATGGACTCCAGAGAGATATCATTTTGCCACTGTACACATGATTAGTAAGACCTCATCTGGAATATGCAGTCCAGTTTTTTGGGCGCCAGTTCTCAAAAAGGATATCGGAGAACTGGAGAAAGTGCAGAGAAGGGCAACCAAACTGATAAGAGGCATGGAGGAGCTCAGCTATGAGGAAAGATTAGAGGAACTGAATCTATTCCCTCTTGAGAATAGGAGATTAAGGGGGGATACGATTAACATGTATAAATACATAAGTGGTCCATATAGTGAACTTGGTGTTGAGTTATTCACTTTAGGGGCCTTTCACACGGACGGATAGAATGGTGCTTTTAGCTGCGGATTTTACCGCAGCTAGAAGCACACAATGCTTTCCTATGACATCATTCACACATACGGTTACCTGCGGTTTTGTTCCCCGCGGTTTTGTGCGGATAGAAAAAATAGAACTGGATGCGTCCAGCTGCGAAAAATCCCACAGCTATCGGCACATAACCGCAGGTAATCGCAGTGCACTGTGTCAGCTGCATTGGTATGAATCTTGAGGGGGAACTCCAAGCCAAAATTCAAATAAAAAAACGGCATAGGTTCCCCCTACAGGAGCATACCAGGCCCTTGGATCTGTTATGGATTTTAAGGAGACACCCCGTATGCCGAAAAAACAGCATGGGGTTCCCCTCAAAATCCACACCAGACCCGTATCCGAGCAGCAGCCCGGCCGGTCAGGAAAGGGGTGGGGACGAGCGAGCGTCCCGTCACCCTCCTTAACTGTGCCAGGCCGCATGCACTCAACATGGGGGGGTAGGTGCTTTGGGGCAGGGGGGCGCCCTGTGGCCCCCCCACCTCAAAGCACATGTCCCCATGTTGATGAGGACAGGGCCTCTTCCCGACAACCCTGGCCGTTTGTTGTCGGGGTCTGCGGGAGGGGAGCTAATCGGAATCCGGGAGCTCCTGTAGGGGGAACCCATGCCGGTTTTTTATTTGAAATTTGGCGTGGAGTTCCCCCTCAAGATTCATACCAAACGCAGTGCTTGGTATTGGCAGGGATCCAAGTCTGATCCCGGTTTAATATTGTGCCGCGGCTAAACGCAACCGCAGCTAAAAGCACTGTACAAATGCAGCTGACCGCTGTGCCTGGAGTCTTGAATTCCAGCAAAACATAAACATGCTTTTAGCTGCGGCAAAACAGCCGTTCGTCTGAAAGGGGCCTTAAGGTCATCACAGGGGACAAGGGGGCACTCTTTACATCTAGAGGAAAAAAGATTTAATCTCCAAATACAGAAAGGTTTCTTCACCGTAAGCGCTATGAAAATGTGGAATAAACTCCCTCCAGAGGAGGTTCTGGCCAGCTCAGTAGATTAGTTTAGTTTAATAAAAGCCTGATTTCTTTCCTAAATGTAAATAATATAACTGGGTACAAAAATTTATAGGTAAAGTTGATCCAGGGAAAATTGGGAAGGAATTCTTTCCCCTGCTGTAGAAAATTGGAGCATGCATGCTTTGCTGAGGTTTTTTTTTTGCCTTTCTCTGGATCAACTGTGGGTGAAGTATTGTATTATTTTTTTTTTTTTTTACTAGATCAGTGGTTTTCAACTCCTGCCCTCAGGGCCCACTAACAGGCCAGGTTTGCAAGATAACTGAAATACATCACAGGTGATATCATTTGCTGCTCAGTGATTGCAGTATCCTAGTCTGCATCTCCCCAAGGTAATACATAAAGTCTGGCCTGTTTGTGGGTCCTGGGGACAGGAGTTGAGAACCATTGTACTAGATGGACTATTTTTTTCAACCTGACTAACTATGTAGCAGGTGCTTATAGCGTGGCAGTGGGTCAGAGAGAACAGGCCACACAACTTCTTTAGGTGTGATTTTTATAATCAGCAGCCATAACAATTCTACTTTCTTCTCTGGAGTTCCCCTGTGAACAATAAGGCTTGGATATTATCAATCACCAATGAAGAATAAGAATGCAGGGTTTACAGCGCCTTGAAAAAGTATTCATATCCCTTGAAACTTTCCACATTTTGTCATGTTGCAACCAAAAACGTCAATTTGTTTTATTGGTATTTTATGTGATAGACCAACACAAAGTGGCACATAATTGTGGAGTGAAAGGAAAATGATAAATGGTTTTCCAATTTTATTACAAATAAATATGTGAAAAGTGTGGCGTGCATTTATATTCAGCCCCCCGAGTCAATACTTTGTAGAAACATCTTTTGTTGCAATTACAGCTGCAAGTCTTTTTGGGGATGTCTCTACCAGCTTTTCGCATCTATAGAGTGACATTTTTGCACATTATTCTTTGCAAAATAGCTCAAGCTCTGTCAGATTCAAAAAATCAAATCAAAATCAAATAAAATCAAAGATTGGATGAAGAGTGTCTGTGAACAGCAATTTTCAATTGGATTTAGGTCTGGACTTTGACTGGGCCATGCTAACGCATTAATATGCTTTGATCTATTCTAAACCATTTCATTGTAGCTCTGGCTGTATGTTTAGGGTCATTGTCCTGTTGGAAGGTGAACCTCAACCCCACTCAAGTCTTTTGCAGACTCTAACAGGTTTTATTCTAAGATTGCCCTGTATTTGGCTCCATCCATCTTCCTGTCAACTCTGACCAGCTTCCCAGTCCCTGCTGAAGAAAAGCATCCCCACAACATGATGCTGCCACCACTGTGTTTCACGGTGGGGATAGCGTGTTCAGGATGATGTGCAGTGTTAGTTTTCTACCACACAGTGTTTTTTGCTTTTAGGCCAAAAAGTTCAAGTTCAAGGTCATCTGACCAAAGCACCTTCTTCCACATGTTTGCTTAGTCCCCCACATGGCTTCTTGCAAACTGCAAGCAAGACTTCTTATGGCTTTCTTTCAACAATGGCTTTCTTCTTGCCAGATTTGTGGAGTGCACGACAGGGACGTGCGGTGAGGTCGGTGGCTGATGAGGCACTGGCTAGTAGCAGAGCCAGCTACACACAGGTTACATACTCCACAATCATTAGAGCGAGAGTAATAATTCTAGCATTAGACCTCCACTGTAACTCTAAACATGAAACCTGTAAAAATGTGCTCAGCGTGCTCAGCATAGGGGAACTGACGGTTGAGGAGGAGGCGCGGCTTTTGTACACTGGATGGCCGCCGTCTGAGCATGACATAGACTCGAGTATAAGCCGAGGGGGGAATTTTCAGCACAAAAAAAATTGCTGAAAAACTCGGCTTATACTCAAGTATATATGGTAAGTATTATACAAATAATTATTATATATTGTTTTTAAAGTAATTTACTATATTTTCAAAAACTGTACTCGAGCGGCTTAATGGACAAATTACTGAAGTTGGAAGTTATAACTTCCAACCAATAATTTCTCAGTAAATAGATAAATACATGATTATGTTATAACATATATCATATAAATATATGATTTAGCTTGATTAAAACAGTACCTTTTCAGCAGCAGATTCTCATTCTCCCTCTTAACTGTGTGAGAAAAACATGGGATTGTGCGTAAATCTTATACCCATAAACCCATGTTTTTTCCTTGTAGTTAAGAGGGCTAGGCTGGAAAGGAGCATTTGTCTTTCAGACACATGCACCTTCTATGACACTGAAAAAACTGTGTGACTCCACTGCAGCATTTTTATTGGACAGCTGGGGCCAATGGTACTTTACCAATGGTACTTTACCATTGGTCCAAGACTCCAAGCTGTCCATTGAGCTCAGTGCCTCTGACAAGAAGTGAGAGGCACTGTGAGCTCATCCTCTCAGTCTGCTGCAGAGTGTGCCAGCTTTAAACTGGCCGCTCTGTATGTAGCTTCTGACAGGCTACGCAAGGAGCCCTATATCCCTGGAACCATAGGTCAGCCACCTAGTCTGGTCTCTGTGACACCAGGTCGCTGGCTATGACTTTTAAAGCTCGATGTTCATGGCATGGCTGTGCCTCACCTGCCTTCCCCGACTGCATGTCCCTGGTGCACGACTAATAGTTGACCTGTGGACAGATTCACCCACCTAAGCTGTGGATCTCTGCAGCTCCTGCAAAGTTACCATGGCCCCTTTTGGCTGCTTCCCTGATTAACTTTCTTTGCCCGGCCTGTCAGTTTAGGTGGACGGCCATGTCTTGGTAGGTTTGCAGTTGTGCCATACTCTTTCCATTTCCGGATGATGGATTGAACAGTGCTCTTTGAGATGTTCAAAGTTTGGGATATTTTTTTTTATAACCTAACCCTACTTTAAACTTCTCCACAACTTTATCCCTGACCTGTCTGGTGTGTTCCTTGGCCTTCACGAAGCTGTGTGTTTGCTAACAAACCTCTGAGGGCTTCACAGAAAAGTTGTATTTATACTGAGATTAAATTACACACAGGTGGACTATTTAATAATTAGGTGACTTCTGAAGGCAATTGGTTCCACTAGATTAAAGTTAGGGATATCAGAGTAAAGGGGCTGAATACAAATGCACGCCACACTTTTTACATATTTATTTGTAAAACATTTTAAAAACCATTTAGAATTTTCTTTCAACTTCACAGTTATATGTAACTTTGTGTTGGTCTATCGCATTAAATCCCAATAAAATACATTTACGTTTTTGGTTGTACTATGACAAAATGTGGAAAATTTCAAGGTGTATGAATACTTTTTCAAATTTTTATCGCTATTTTCCTTTTCCTTTCTTATTTTATCAGGTTCGCATAGCGTTATTTGTAATTGTATCACTTGCTTATATGACGTTACTAACCGTTGGAATTTCCTCCTACTTGAAATAAGAGAGCGATTAACCCCTCAACGCTGCATTTTTTTTTTTTTTTTTTTTTTTTATATTTTACTAAGAATTTTAGATATTCTCAAATTATATTTATTTTGAGACTCCATTATTCTATTATAGTCTAGGTTTAGACATTTATGCTTTCTCAATACTATAAGAAATGTCTCTGAGTTGACAATCTCTTGATTAAAGTACGAGTCAACAGTATCATATTATAATGTTATACTGTACTTTACTATTGTATATTCCTGTATCACTTTTGAACCTGTTCCCTGACTTAAAAATTTCAATAAACAAATTTGACGAGAATACTTTTTCAAGGCACTGTATATACAGATTGTACAAGGCTTGGACCAGCTGCTATGTAATGTACTGTCACCGTTCAAGAATACTTGTTCTTGTGGTTTGAGGCTCCTTTTTGTTCTATTTTGTCTCAGGAAAAGCTCATAAGGACTTGCGATGTCCTTCCTAATCAAGAGCCTATCCCTAGCTAAAAACCTCTCCCTGAAAAAAACATATTTCTCATGCAATGGAGCTGTGCCCGCAGTGCATCGGTTAAGTGCTTGTTTTGTCTAGGGGCACACCGAAAGGCTATAATTGTCGATTCTCGGGAAAACAACGCTCCCCCACATTCAGCAGTGGACTGTTTCTGCCATCATCGCATCCAGAGCAGGTCTATGGATGTGATGACGTCAGAAACAGTCCATGCACAAGACCGTTAGCGTGCGGCATGGCAGGAGAGACACGGACGGGTCTTGCACTCGGAGTATTGGTGGATTTGATAAATGAATCTCTGCTCTTCTCACCCCTAGGAAAAAATAAGCAGTTAACCCATGTGATACGGGCGCAGCCTCACTGCATAGGGACATTTTCTTCACACAGAGTTCTTCTTTAAAATAAAATATCAATACACATGGGACTTTTTAGAGGTACTCCAGCACAATGAATGATATATGCAACTATTCAACTGTATTGAATATATAAAACCACATATAAAAGGAAATTATACGCTTACTTTGCACCAGGTACTGATTTACAAAATCAAATATGTGACCACATATTTATTTTAAATCATTTTTTATTTTCAACAGAAAGGCAGTTCCATATCAGCCAAACGATAATGAAAAAAAAAAAAAAAAGTATACCAGTAAGCGTAACATAAATACATCCCAACAATGGGTAGAGGCAAAAAAAACACATTGAAACAATAAACCTTTAAACTCTACCTATGAAAGATAAACAGCCCCTCCCTATCTCCATAAGGGTGGGGGTTGTCGTAACACTGAGTACACTTAAAAAATAAGAACCACCTACCTAATTGATTCATTCCCTAATTCCCTTTTCCTTTCCCCTCCCCCCCCTTTCCCATACAAAAAAAGACGACCCCCCCCCCCCATATCCACACCCACTCCCATACATACGCATATACATTAATATACACATGTATGTGCCCTACCATCCATGACCATCAGTCGAAAGGTCGGGTCCTCCTACACTCCTATCTTTGTCCTTACTCTAGTCAAGTTTTTTTATTCGTTCATTGTATTGTCAAGGAGAATTTCCCCCTCCTCAGAAGCCAGGAAGGCGTCCCAGGAGGCTCATGTCCCGGAATATCTCTCCTGCTGATGGTGTGAGGAGAGGACCAGATCTTCCAGCTTACTGATCTCCTTCACTTTACGAGCCCACATCTGTATTGTTGGTGGTGATGTTGATTTCCCCTTCAGTGGAATGCAAGACTTTGCGGCATCTAAAAGATGGCAGATAATAGATTATTTGTATTCCTTCTCCGCCATGTAATTTACATGTAGGAGACAAAATGCTGGGTCTGCAGGGATTATAGAATCTGTAAAGCGTTGCAGAATTCGCAAAAAAATCTCCTCCCAAAAACTTTTTAGGCAGGTCTCTGTTCAGACAGGGTGAAAGGATGCATTTTGTGTCTCTGCAAAGCAATGAATAAAATCCATCTCTTGAGCCTTGATTTGTGTGTCCATAGACACATACAGCATGACTCGGTCCTGCCCCCTGCTCAAGATTTGATTGACAGCAGCAGGAGCCAATGGCTTTTGTTGCTGCCTCTCTGTCCTGTGAGGGTAGAGAGGAGCAGTGGCGGCTGGTGTTTTTTTTGGGGGGAGGCAAACAACCAACCCCCCCGGCAGCACGACACTAACAACTGCCCCCTCTCCCAGTGCATCTCCCGGTTGGTCCGGCTCTTACCTGGATAGATAGATCCAGGTAGATGGGGGGTGTCATCCAGCGCGGCGGAGTAGGGGCAGCGACTCCAGGCTAGCAGGTGTGGGGTCCGGGCAGCCGCTCCAGGCTAGCGGGTGCAGGGTACGGGCAGCGGCTCCAGGCTAGTGGGAGTGGGGGCTGGGCATCTGCTCCAGGGTGGCTGGCTCCAGCAGCTTCCTCCCTGGCTCCGCTTCAGGCGTCACACAACTGGGTGGGATCGGGACGCAGTGCTCTTTTTTTGAAGCCTATTAGAGCTCCACCATCCCTGCCATAGGAATGCATGCGCACGGCGTCCTGAACGAGGCGGCCGCATTAAAAGGGAGGGGGACGGCGCTACTGGAGAGTAGAGAGCCACTGCAGATGGACACAGCACTGGATCAAATGAGAACTCAGATATTTAGGGGGTGAGGTGGCGATACAAATACTGGAAAAAAATTTACTTTAATGCAGGGAATACATTAAGTTTTCCCTTTAGAACCACTTTAAGGAATATTCTTGAATAAGAATGATGACTACTGACAAGTCAACCAAATGGCTCAATACATGATTTTTACTGAATTCCTATATCGCATTGGTTTACATACAGCATAATAAACAATAGATTACAGCATCTGTGAGAGCTGGCAGCACAGTTATTCATTTTTATTGCTCCCTATCCGAGAAGGTGGCAAGCAGTTGGACAAATGTTAGGATCTGTATTCAGCCATCTGATGCCCCCCTGCTTTCAACTGCACAAAGCCTTAGAGAGGGCACATGACTTGCTCTTGGTATTATGTTATTCTTGGTTGAAAGATATCCTTTATTCAAGCACAGATTTGTTTTTTTTTTTTTTTTTTTTTTTTATAATTCTTTATTTATCTTTTCTTATCCTTTTTTTTCACATAAAGCACAAAAAGAAGAAAAACATAATACAGCTAATTTATCATATTTTCCATCTATAACATCCGTTAATCAACTCACATTAAGTATTTACGATTTCTACAACCTATACCATATCAACCCAATCTCCCGTTGATTATATTACTATCCTTTATAGGTCAATACTTCCTGTAATTACCGTCTTCTATAGGTTTAATCAGACTAATTTCCATCTTTCCTCAACCCCTCCCCCCCTCTAGAAAAAACAAAAATAGGGGAAAAAGAAAAAAAAAAAAAAAAAAAAAAAAAAAATCCTAATCTCTCTCTCTCTCTCTCTCCCCCCCCCTCTCTAGGGATTCCGATCTCTATACTCCGAATATGGAGTCCAAGTCCTCCGATATTCCTCCTCTCGTTCTCGGATTCCCATCGTTAAATTTTCCATCAACTGAATCTCGTTTATCCTGCTAAGCCATTGTGACCTTGTTGGTAGAGCAGTACTCTTCCATAATATTGGTATACAGGCCTTCGCCGCTGTTAACAGATGTCTTAGCAAAGATTGCTTATATTTTTCCAGAGACATTGGTATATCAAATAATAGATATGCTGCTGGTCTGTCTCCCAGATTCACCCCGGTGATTTCTCGAGTAATGTCCGAGACCATATTCCAGAACTCTTTTAGTTTTTGACAGCTCCAAAACATGTGTATCATGGTGCCCTCCTCTTTCTGACATCTCCAACAGATTTTTGATGTACTTGGGAAGATCCGATTTAATATCATTGGTGTTCTGTACCATCTAGTCAGAACTTTATATCCTCCCTCCTGATATCTAGATGCCATCGACGCTTTGTGTGTAAATGAGAAAATCTTATTTTTCTGTGTCTCTGAGAACTTTATGTCCAGTTCCCTTTCCCACGCCTTTATGAAGACTAGTTCTTGAGGTGCCTTTGCTTCGTTAATTAAATTGTACATATACGATAACATATGTCTCTTTGGTTCCCTTTTTAAACATATTTCCTCAAATTTCGATGGTGCACCTATATCTTCCATTCGTATTTTTAAGGATCCTATGTACGTTCTCAACTGATTGCGTCTCCATAAATCTATGTCCTCACCATATACCTGCTCCATCTCCTCATTTTGCATCACATGATTGTCTATCATAAAATGTGTCAGTCTGCCAATGCCTTTCCGTCTCAAATTGTTAAATCGTCGGTCTTTCAGACCTGGCTCAAAGCTCGGGTTACCCAGAATAGGTGTCATAGGGCCAATCTGTTTCAGCAGCTCCATTTTTTTACACATTTTTCTAACAACGCTAAGTGTCGCGTTTATTGTTGGATGTTTTTTTACAGACTGAGGTATTTTACTTTCTGCTAGCCACGCCAGTCCTTCTAACGGGATATTACTCGTCTCGCGTTCCATATTTACCCATGGTTTGTCTGTCTGCTGTGTGCACCAGTCCACTACACGTACCAAATGCGAGGCCTCGTAGTAACCCATTGGGTCTGGGAGTCCAACTCCTCCTCTTTCCTTAGATAAGGTCAGTATGTTTCTTCGTACTCTCGCGGGTTTGCCTGCCCATATGAACTTCATGATTCTAGTTCTCATATCTGTCAGAAAACCAGTCGGTATTTTTATCGGTAAAGTTTGGAATAAATAGAGTATTCTTGGCATCACATTCATTTTAACTATGTTGATTCGACCGAACCACGAGAAGGTTTCTTTATCCCATTTTTGTAGATCAAGTTTTATTTGTTTTATCAATGGGACAAAATTTAATTCAAGAATTCTGCTTAGTTTTTTAGGTATCTTAGTCCCCAGGTATTCTACATGAGAATCTGTCCATCTTAAAGAAAAATTAGCTATCAGTTGCTGCTGTTTCCGACTGTCTACCTCCACTCCCATAGCCTCCGACTTATTATAATTCACTTTGAAATTTGATATTTCCCCATATCTTTTAATTTCTGCAAATAAACATGGTAGCGATGTTGTTGGGGAAGTTATTGTAAACAATAAATCATCGGCATATGCTGCCACTTTATACTCGTCTCCCTTATCTTGAATACCCCTTATATCTGTGCTCGCTCTGACCGTTCTCAAAAATGGTTCCAGAGAAAGGACAAATATAATAGGGGAGAGGGGACATCCCTGACGAGTTCCATTCTGGATTGGGAAAGGGTCCGATTTTATCCCATTTATCTTTACTCTTGCTGTCGGGCAAGAATAAAGACTTGTAATCCAGTTCTGTAACCCCCTCCCTAGTCCTATGTGTTGTAGTACAGCTTTTAAAAACCCCCATTCCACCCTATCAAAGGCTTTTTCCGCATCTGCGGAGACCAGTATTAGCGGCTGTTTTCGTTGCTGAGATAAATGTATTGTACTTAAGGCTCTTTGAGTATTTTCTCGACCTTCTCGACCCGGAATGAACCCTACCTGGTCTGCATGTATCAGCATAGGAATGTGTGTCAATAGTCTATCGGCCAATATCCTTGCAAAGATTTTTAGGTCTACATTTAGCAAGGATATTGGGCGGTAGCTCGCACATTGCGCGGGGTCCTTCCCCTCCTTCGGAATTACCGTTATTTCGGCCATTAAAGTTTCTGCCAACATCTTCTGTCCCTCTCGTATCGAGTTAAACGCCGCAACAAATTTGGGCGCTAATTTTTCTGAAAAGATTTTATAATAACGTAGTGTGTACCCGTCGGGGCCTGGGGCCTTACCCGGTTTTAATGATCTGAGGGCACCGCAAAACTCTTCTACTGTGATAGGGTTATCTATTTTCTCTGCATCTTCAGTCGATATCCTCGGCATCCCTGAGGCCCTTAAATATTCTTTTATCCTTTCTTCTCTGTCATGTATTTTTGCCCTTGGTGACTGTCTCTCTAATTGATACAAATTTGAGTAATAGTCTCTAAATGTTTCTGCTATTTGCTGCGTCGAGCTAACCGTCACATCTCCTTGACCCTTAATTTTTTCAATCTGATTCCGGGTTCTCGTTTCCCTGAGTGCGTTAGCCAAAAGTCTGCTGGGTTTATTCCCGTATTCATAATAGGTTCTTCTACAACGATTTAGTTTAGCTTTCGCCTTATCTGTTAACATAAGATTTAATTTTTCTCGTAGGCCCGTCAGCTGCTCCTCGAGCCGCTGCGTCTGAGCTTTTTTATGCGCCGTTTCCAACGTTCGAATCTCTCCCAGCAGCCTATCCAGTTTAGCACCCAGAGAGCGTTTTCTGTGTGCCCCCAGAGATATGAGAACCCCTCTCAGATAGCACTTATGTGCCTCCCATATATACATTGGCTTTGTTTCACCTGAGTCATTAATTGAAAAAAAAGTCTCTAATTCCCTTGCCAGCTGCTTTTCGTACTCTGGGTCTTTCAAAAGGGTTTCGTTTATCTTCCAGTTCCATTCACGTGGACTCCTCTCCCCCCATTCTATGCTGCAATTAGTGGGTGCATGATCGGATATGGTAAACGAACCCAATGATGCATCTTGCAAACGTAAAAGAATATTCTGATCAACCAAGACATAATCGATTCTCGTATATGTCTTGTATTTGGCAGAAAAAAAACTATAATCTTTTTCCTGAACATGCAGGATCCTCCAACTATCTATCAGTTGCAACTCCTGTAATATGCGTTTTGCTTTTCGTAGTTTTCTGCTGGATAAATACGATACCCCTTTTGAAACATCCAGTGCCGGCTCTAAGGCTATATTCAGATCTCCTCCTACAATTAGGACCCCCTCTCTTTTTTGCTGGACGATTTCCAGATATCTAACCAGAGCAGATATGGGATCTTCATTGGGTAAGTATAGATTTACAAGGGTAATCTTTTGGTCCCCTAGCCATCCCTTTACTATTAACATCCGTCCTACTTCATCTTTTACTACCTCGGATTCTTTCCAAAGCAGTTGTTTTGAAAGCATAATTGTTACTCCGTTCGCTTTAGATGTCTGAGAGGCCCCATGATATACAATTGGATATCTATAATCTCCCAATTTTGGGATTTTATCATTTCTAAAATGTGTCTCTTGCAGAAAGATTACCTGTGCTTTAATTCTACTCAATTCCGCCATTAATTTGTTACGTTTTTCTGGACTATTTAGGCCCTTTACATTGTAGGACGTAAAGTTGACTGTCTCCATTTTATCTTCTCTCCCTCCTCTCTCCCCCGACCGTTACTCTACTAGCCCCTCTAATGAGAGGGGGCGTGCTGCGGATCCCCGGAGCCTCACGTCCGACCCAGACGTCTCACAGAATGGAGTCGGAGATACGGGAGGCCCGGAGCGCCGGGAAAGAGAGGGATGGCAAGAGAGGGATGAGAGAGAGTGTGGAAGCGCAAGCGAGAGAGAGAGAAAAAAAAAAAAAAAAAAAAAAAAAAAAAAAATCTAAGTACCCCCCCCCCCCCCGTACCTCGGAAGCTGGTCACACGTCCCAGTTCCCGAGTAATGTTTTTCTTTCTTTTTCCTTTCCCCTCCCCCCCTCCCCTCACCACCCGGCGGGCCTCGTATCAATCTACGCTGCACCCGGTATGAAAAAGGAGAATAATAGAGGGGAGAGAAAGAAGAAAAAAAAAAAAAAAAATAAAAAAAAAAAAAAAAAAAAAAAAAAAAAGACCCCCTTTCTTTTTAAACGCCTCTGGCTTATCCTCCACCTGGAGGAGAGGCGTTATTGGTGGGGAGAGTGTATATGCAGTACAGAGCGTGGAGCGCCTCCGGAGCCCCCCACGTTTACCCGCGCGCACACTAGCTAGTCTTATTTTATTGTAGGTCTATTCACCTCTTTCCCACACTGCGCTCGCCTTCTTCCTTTTAAATACCTTTGTTCTTATACCTTCTTATACATTCTTATACCTTCTTATACATTCTTATACATTCTTATACATTCTGCCTACTGTATACTGTATATACTATATATACATTCCTTCAGTCTTTTACATTCTTTGCTTCTACATAGTAAGTGCAGTGTGGGTGATCCTAACCCCGATAACAGAGAAACCGAAAAATATCGACAGCACACAGAAAAAAAAAGAAAGAAAAGGGAATGAGATCCCAACGTGACTCTATCTAATTACTATAGATCCTAGTATCCTCGACCTGGTTTTAAATAAACGAGGAATAATATGCATTTCGCCCCTCATCCATTAATTTAATCAATATCTTGTCCAGCTGACGAATATCTTACTGGCGTAAATCTGCATCCTCATTGTATCATTATATCGTATGTACAATCCCAGGCCAGCTAGTCATATAAATAACCCAGAAAAGAGAGAGAGAGAGAAAAAGGAAGAAAAATCACAGAGAGAATAAAAAAAAAAAAAAAAAAAAAAAGAGAAAGATTAACGCAGCAAGTAGGCAAGCAGGTAAGGCCCTACCGCTGCCACACATCTTTCTTCTCAACTCCAACTCTAAACCCCCATCTGTACCCCCATCTGTACCCCCTAATGCAGTAACCAATCTTGTCAAAATGACATGTGCTTCTATATTTTCATATTAGCCTGTTATTCTGTTTATTTACTTTATTTTACATTCTCTCTGTCCCCACCCTCCCTATATATATCAAATATATAGCAAAATGGCAAAAAAAAAAAAAAAAAAGGGGACCCCCTATCTTACTCCTTTAATCCTTAACCCTCCTTTAACCCCCTAGAAGATATGAATCCAAAATCCGTAGTACCCTTATATATTCCACTGCTCTGGCCCTTTTTCCATACTTTCATCCTTTATCCGAGGCCCCTTGACCCTTCCACCCTTTGATCTTCTCTACTTTACCCCCCCCCTCTATATCCCTTCTCTTCGTGACCCTACTAGTGTATAGTGTCATTCGTGTAATTAATGTAGTTGGTATACTATTTAGTATACTCTTAATCAAAATCCTCTCAAGAGAAAAAAAAAAAAAAAAAAAACAAAAAAAAAAAAAAGAGAGCGCTGTAAACTCTGTTATCCCGTGTATTCACGTGTTTTTTAATGTGTGGGTTTTTTTTTTTTTTTTATATTATATTTTCCGTGCCCTACTCCCTCCCCCCCATTACCCACCCCCCTCTCCAACCCCTCTTCACCTTCCCATGCTACCCATACTGTGGCAGCATTTTTGCCCATCTCCCCAGAAGAAAAAGAAAAAGAAAATTGAAAAAAAACAAGCAGCAAATACACAACTCCACCCTCCCCCTTATTGGGCCTCGGGGATTACCTTAACTTATATCGTTTACCTCATTTACACCATATATATAATACCGGTACTTATAATACTATATAATAACATACAATGTCACATATCATTTTATATATCCAAAAGTAAAAAACTCCCAAAAAAAAAAAAAAAATATATACATATATAAAAAAAAAAAATTGGTTTCATTGCCCCCCTCTACCCCGAGGAGATCAAGGGGAGTGGGAAAACAGAGGATAATCTAGTTCCAGAAGGACGTCAATCGTCCGTTTATCTGCAGCACTTGTCCACTTGTCCTCTTTATGTGTATTGTGCGCTCTATTTTATTTCAACCCTTACCCTCTTACCTTCTTACTGTCTCTGTCTGTATGGCTGCTATTTCTATACTTATCTTCCCCCGCATCCCTTCTGCCTCTGTATCCCTTTCCCCTTCTCTCCAGGGGACAGAAATAAGGGCCCTAATCAGAGATGCCAAACAAAAAAAAAGAGAAAAAAGAAGAAAAAGAGAAAAAAAAAAAAAAAAAAAAAAAAAAAAAGAGAACGGGGAGAAAAGTCAGTTTTCCTATCCCCCTCATTTTCTCAAAAAAAAAAAAAAAAAACCCCCCCAAACCCCCCCCCCCAAAAAAAAAAAAAAAAAAAAGAACCCTGCAAAAAGGGAATCCAACCCCTATGTAGAGGGAAAAAAAAAAAAAAAAAAAAAAAAAAAAAAAAAAAAAAAGTTGTTCATCAAAAATTGTTCGTCATAGTGTGGTTCTTTACATCTCTTTCACTTTATCTTTCTCTTTCCTTCTTCTTTCCTCTTCCCTCTCCCTCTTCCTCTGTTCGCCGTCTGCCTCTCTTCTCCCTTTTCTTCTCTCTACCCTTTAGTCTCTCATATAGTTCTTGTGTGTTATCGCAATAAAAAGCCTAAATAGGGAATCTGTCTATTACTGTCGGCAGTTCCAACCAGTTAGGAACATTTATAGGGTCTGCTTCCAGAAACTGAAAGAATTCTGTTAATTGGGCGGGGACCCTCAGATTGAAACTCTGCCCTCCTTTCTTCGTGATAATTGCTAAGGGGTACCCCCATCTATATGTAGCCTCTTTGGTGCGTATGAGCTCTAATAGGGGTTTTAGCATCCGTCGTCTCCATTTTGTTTGCCGGCAGAGATCTGGGAAGATCTGTATGTCCCCCCCCTCCCATTTTATTGTTCCTTCCTTCCATGCGATTCTCATTATGTCCTCCTTAATCCTATAAAAATGGATCCTACAAACCACGTCTCTAGGATTTGATTGTGCCGAGTAACGGGTGGTAGGAACTTTATGCACCCGGTCTAATTCGATCACTGTCTCTGGGGGGTTTTTCAGAACTCGGTTTAATATAGACATAACCATTTCACGCAGTGCAGCCCCTTCTAGACTTTCTGGGACCCCCTTTATTCTAATATTGTTCCTCCTGCTCCTGTCTTCGGCTTCCTCTGCATGCAATTGGATCATAGCTATCTGCTGATACTGTCTCTTGAGCTCGTCCTCCATATTCGCCATTTTGAGCCCCATAATGAGATTTTGCTCTTCTAAATTATTAATTTTAAGCTCTCCCCTCGTCACCCCAGCGCGAACTTCCTCTATCTCCGCTTGCAGAGTGCCCATTATGCTGGTTGTCATTGTTAGTATGTCCTCCTTAGTGGGAAGTGCCTGTATTAGCACACTAAGCTGTCTTATATCAAGCGCAGCTTCTTGCTCCTGAGTCTGTGTGTCCTTTGACTTGCCAAGGCATACCTTTGTTCCCACCTCCTTCATTCTCAGCAACATAGCGGAAGGCTCCGGCTGTCCTATGCTTCCCCCTCCAGACATACCTCTATCCAGCGTGTGTGTGATTGCGGGCGCTTGTGATACCACCTCTGAGAGAGAATCTCGCCTCCCTGCCATCTCTCGAGCCGCGTCTGTGGCGTCTGTAGCTGCGTCGCTGGCGTCGCTGGCGTCGCTGACGTCTGTTTGTGGGGAACAGCCCTCCTTCGCTCTGAGGTATCGGGTAATGTGCGATCGGGTTGAGACACCCGATAGAGCAGTGCACCTCCTTGTCCCTCTGCCTCTGCGCGACATGAGCCGTTGCAATCGGGAAGTATAGCCTGTTTTTGCACGGTCCTCCTGTCGTGTGCACGCTGCAGTCTCGTTAGGGGCTCCTCTCACGCTCCCTCACTCCGCCATACCTAAACCACTCCCCCCGGAAACGGAAGCCCCCAGATTTGTTTTTCATGAAATAATTTCTGACCATAAAAAAAAAGTCCTTGTTTTACTTCTAAATATAGCAAAGCGACTAAACACATTCATAACTCTGATCTACAGCCTATCACTCCTGACCTATTGATGACCCCCAGTGATCGTGATGATGCAGAGCTGGACATAGAATACCCCGAAGACAGAGGGAACTGGACTGGAAAGTTAGACTTCCTGCTATCGTGTATTGGATACTGTGTTGGCTTGGGAAATGTCTGGAGATTTCCATACAGAGCATACACCAATGGAGGAGGTAATTTACATTTACTTGCTGTGCCTTTTATATGTTTGTTTAAGAACCAGTACGAGGGGCAAAATTCTAAGAGCCCAATCAGAAATCACTTTACCAAAGTCAGGTCAGTACAATATGGATTTTGATTGGATATGCTATTTTCTTGTGCAGTAAATATTGTTTTTATGTTGATAACTAGTGTTGAGCAGAATATGCCATATTCGATTTCGCGATATATCTCGAATATATATTCGAGATATATTCGCTAAATTCGAATATTCGTGATATTTTATCGAAATTAAATGATTGCGATTTTTCGCTATTGCGAATGCGAAAATAATTGCGATTTTTTGATAACTGCGGTAGGAGCACTCTGATTGGCTCAGAATATTCGTGATATTTTATCGAAATATCGCAACATGCGAATGCGATATTTACTGCGCAATTTCGACAAATGCTGTAGGAGCACTCTGATTGGCTCAGAATATTCGTGATATTTTACAATACAAAATAATTGCGAATATTCGGCAAATGCGGAAGGAGCACTCTGATTGGCTCAGAATATTCTTGATATTTTACAATAGAAAATAAAAAGTGTTTTGCATTGGTGGTGATTCTTTACTCTATCCATCTGTCACAGCCATTTGTCAATCAAACACCTTGAAGATTGAACACGTTCATGCTGCATGCTTTGGACTTTTTTTCACTTCACATATCAGACATTTTTATGAAAGATTATTTTTCTATTATTGGGACTATATTTCTTTATATATTTGTTTCACTGTGTATTTCACAAGTTATTTGCGCTTGCTTATTTTATAATTTGCCCACATGTCTTGTCACTAGACATATTTTTTATTCTTGTAGAGCGACTCCATTTTCTGTCTTGTATTAAATTATGTTGTATAACATTTTTGAGTTGCTGCTGTATTCTCCCCTTTTTTTAAGGTATGCGCAATTTTTTCCTTCTTGCAAAAAAAAATAATATCAAACATACAAATATTCATAACAGAAACATACACAAAGCCCCCCCCTTTTGCATCAGAGACAATCAGAGTTCTCCTACCACAGTTATCGAAAATTCGCAATCATTTTCGCATTCGCAATAGCGAAAAATCGCAATTTTTTTTTTTTCAATTTGGCAACATAAAAGGATCGCCTCAGCTTAGCTACTCGGCCCAGGGTCTCTAATCCTACCAGCAATGCTTTTAGACGTCGATAGGATGTGATCTGTTTTAAAAATCAAATTGAAAAAATGCGAATATTCGGAATTGTGAATATTCACCGCGAAATTCGAAATATATCGCGAATACTCGAATATGCCATATTCGAGCCGAATATTCGCAATACGAATATTCGTGAGCAACACTATTGATAACCAAATAACTTATCGTGGGAAAACAGTAGTAAAAAATCTTTATTTTAAGGCCTATATCACATGGGCACAGAGGCTCGTACAGCGTAAATGAGTCATTTGTTTATATACAGTATATAGGGCAGGCTATGTTAATGAAAGGATACATAGCAGCTATATGGACTCCAGCATACTGCTGGGTTTGACAGGCATGCAGGGGCAAGGGCCCGACCCTAAACTCTAAGGCCCCGTACACACGACCAGTTTCCTGGGCAAAATTCAGCTTCCGAATTCTGGCTGAATTCTGCCAAGAAACCCGGCCGTGTGTACACTTTCGGCCGAGGAAGCCGACGAGGACCTCGGCGAGGAAATAGAGAACATGTTCTCTATTTCCTCGTTGTTCTATGGGAGCTCTCGGCCCGCCGAGCTCCTCGGCGGCTTCAGGGCTGAACTGGCCGAGGAACTCGATGTGTTTGGCACGTCGAGTTCCTCGGCCGTGTGTACGGGGCCTCAGTGCATGTTCATGAACTCGCACCCTCCTGTAGACTGGGTCTAGGCCCAAGGTACAGATAAGGAAGAGATCACAGTTTTTGATTGTAATAATTATCTTCAATATTGTATGTAGGTGAACAGTAATACATAATTAATAAATCTAGTAGGCAATGAGAGGAGACAATATTACAGCTGGTTTTTATACAGTGTTACCAGGCTTGGGTCTTTATTGCCAAATAAAAGCTTCTGCTGGAGGGGTTGGGGTTTGTGGTCTACCAGGACGCCATTGTAATACTGCTGGGAAGAGCCCCAGTTTGCTATTCTGGATACCGAGATGTTTACTCTAGGCAGGCGTTGTCCCTGTTATGGCACTACTTGACAGGAACCTCTCCAAGTATTACACATTTTCTCTCACTAGCAAAGTCTCTGTTCCTGATCTACCCCTCACTCTAAGCATGCCCAAATGATGCGGGTACTATTATATAAGGTACTGCACCAAGATGGCACCTGGAATCTGGAAAGATTACAGCATCCAATCGGACAACTCACTTCTCTGAGAGTCGGACAGAGTCCATGAGGGGACATTTTACCTATAAGACTCCACTCCGTCTGTAATAATGGCAAAGTGTCATCTACAGGACAATTGTAATTATAACTGCCAACCTTGCAATGCCTCATGGGAAATTTAGTTCCACAACAGCTGGAGCGCCAAAGGTTGCCTACCCCTGTTATAGACCCATACGGGTTCTTTGTTAGAGAACAACTTCCTTATTCACCACTCAATATTTTTACAGCTGTATTTTAAAAGAATATCTTCAGCCAAAAAAAAATCTACTGTATGAAGGAGTGGGTAACAGTTACAACCTGTCAGAGGCTCAACTGACTTCTTGTCCTGGTGACACTTTTTTATTATCTGTAAGAAGTGAGGGAAAATCTGCAACCCCTCACTTCATGCCTGGTAAATCTGTGTCACAAAAACAGGTGGTGAAGGGAAAACTCTCCATTGGAGAACCAGATAGCAAAACTTGACTGCGGTCCAAAAATATAATTGAACAAAAAATGGCTATACATACCCTTTAACTGGAAAGATGACAGCTGGGATGTCAGTGATTGTGATGTGTAACACCAAATTCTGTGTTTTACGTCTGATTTTACTTCAGTCTTTTGAAAATTGCATTTTTTTAGTACATCCCTTCCAGATAATACTCTCTTTTCTAAAAAGTTTGACAGTTTAGATAGACAGTTACTAATTATGTCGATCAAGGCCATTTTCAGGTGATGCATTGCAGAGATTTCTGCTGTTACTATGGAGAGAGAAATGAAGAATAAAGAATAGTTGCCATGATTGCTGGCATCTATTCACAACACTAGTGTGTTCAGAATTTACAGAGATTAGATAGTTATTTTCGTTCAGTTACCACTTGCATTAACAATAATTGCACCCCACATGTTTGCTAAAGTGCAGTACTTTTCTCTGCATGTCGGGAAAGTGCACGGTTTTGCATGTTTCTGACTTACAAATATGTGAAACTAAAGAGGTGCACTGGCTTTAAAGCGGTGGTTCACCCTCCTTAACGTCATTATACCATTACATTAGGCATCGTAGCGCGAGCTACGGTATGCCGGTCTTAAATTTTTAATCCCCGTACTCACTGTGCTATCGATCATTGAGGTTTCCGACTCCCGCGGGGAATGGGCGGGCCTATGGAGAGGGAGGATGATTGACGGCCGACTCTGGCACGTCACGCTCCCCGAAGACAGCCGGAGTAGGTCTCGGCTCTTCACGGCGCCTGTGCACAGGCTATGCGCAGGCACCGTGAAGAGCCAAGCCTATTTCGGCTATTTCCGGAGGAGCGTGACGTGCCAGGGCCGGCCGTCAATCACCTTCTCTCACCATAGGAACGCCCATTCCCCGGAATCTTCAATGATCCATAGCACAGTGAGTACGGGGATAAAAAATGTAAGACCGGCATACTGTAGCTCGCGCTACGATGCCGAATGTAATGGTATAATAATTTTTTTTTTTTTAATAGGGTGAACCCCCGCTTTAAGGAATCCAGTAAACACTATTAGGCATGTGCAAAAGGGAAAAATTAGTTTCGTTTCGTTTTAATTCGTTATTTAATTAATTTTGTTAAGTTAGATTCGTTACATGTGTTAAATTTGTTTTCGGAATTTGTTCGTTTTCGAGCGAATTTCGAAAAATCCAGTCGGATTCGAAAATATTTCGACCGGATTCGATAATATTTCAATCGGATTCGACTCGAATTCGAAAACAAATTCTATTCGAATCGAATTCGAAAACAAATCGATTCAAAAACAAATTTGAATGAAAATTGAAAGCAAATTTGAATCAAAATCTAAAAGATATAAATCGATTTCTAAAAAAGAATACAATAAAATAGAATATAAAATAATAAAACAATAGAATGAAAATCAAAGAATAGTAAAGAACAGAATGAAATTTAATAGAATGTAATCAAATGCAATAACATATGACCTGGCTTCTTCTATCTATCTTCTATCTATCTTCCATTTTCTGAAATTCGAAATTCATATAGAATGAACTCAAATTCGAATAGAAAAATATTAGAAGAGTAGAATAATAAAATATATATATAAATATATTTTTTTCTGCTCTATTCTAATATTTTTCTATTCGAATTTAAGTTCATTCTATATGAATTTCGAATTTCAGAAGATGGTTATATATATATATATATATATATATATATATAGATAGATAGATAGATAGATAGATAGATAGATAGAGATATATATATAGATAGATAGAGATATATATATATAGATAGATAGAGATATATATATATAGATAGATAGATAGAGATATATATATAGATAGATAGATAGAGATATATATATAGATAGATAGATAGAGATATATATATAGATAGATAGATAGAGATATATATATAGATAGATAGATAGAGATATATATATAGATAGATAGATAGAGATATATATATAGATAGATAGATATATATATAAATGTAATTGTGTGTGATATATATATATCTATCCATCTTCTGAAATTCAAAATTCATATAGAATTAATTCAAATAGAAAAATATTAGAATAGAGCAGAATTTTTATTTTCTTTGTTCGTTTTTTCTGCTCTATTCTAATATTTTTGAATATTTGAATTCATTCTATATGAATTTTGAATTTCAGAAGATGGAGATATATATATATATATATTTTTTTATTATTATTCTACTCTTCTAATATTTTTCTATTCGAATTTGAGTTCATTCATTCTATATGAATTTCGAATTTCAGAAAATGGAAGATAGATAGATAGATAGAAGATAGATCAGACCTGGGCAAACTACGGCCCGCGGGCCGTATACGGCCCGGCGGACCTTTTAATCCGGCCCCGCCGCCACGTTAATCACTGCAGCGGGGAACATTACAGACAGCGTTCGTTTGAACAGCTGTTTTCACCGCCGCGCATAGACACTCCCCCTTGGACGGATCTGTCCAATCGCGAGCAAGGGGGAGTCGCATAGAGACTCCCCCTTGCTCGCGATTGGACAGATCCGTCCAAGGGGGAGTGTCTACAGGGCAAGGGAGGGCTCTCGCCCCCCCCTAGAAACCAGTGCCAATGTCATGATTCTCGGCAGGAAACAAGGCGGCATCACGGCGAATGAAATTAGAGCTAGCTCCACTGACAGACGGGGGCGATATACAGTGCAGACAGCTCACGGCTCTCCTCTCCCTGTCACAGCGCCGCTGCAGAGTTCTCTGGTAAATAGAGCCGTGGCGCTGTGACAGGGAGAGGAGAGCCGTGAGCTGTCTGCACTGTATATCACCCCCGATCGCCCCCCCCCCTCCCTGTCAGCGGGACGGCCCCCCCCTGAAATCTAACAGCGGATGGCCGGTGAGTGCCGTGGATGGGTGAGAGCTAGCAGGCCAGGCTGTGGGCAGCTGGGTGGGCTGGTGAGGGAGCGAGTGACATAGTGTGCGGGCGAGTGACAGCTAAAAGTGCGGGCGGCTCCGCTGACGGGTGTCAGGTGAGAGAGCTTGTGGGCTGGGTGGATTGGCTTGGTGAGTGTCTATGCCTGAGCGAGTGCTGGCCAATCAGCGAGCTGTTAAGCGGGAGGGAGCAGAGAGATTACATCATCTCTCACTGCCCGCCCAGCAGCCCCCTTCCTCTCTGTGTAGGCACCGCGGGAATTTAGAGAGTTTAAATAATTTCTCTGCTGCCTGACATTGCCGACAACCCTGGTCCTGACTCTGGGACACAGCAAGGGACAATTGGAGCAGGCAAGTGACAATCCGGACCGCAACATGTGACAGGCGATGTGGCAAGTGACAATCCACAATGTGTGACAGGCGCTGTGGCAAGTGACAATCCACAACATGTGACAGCAGGCAACGTGGCAAGTGACAATCATCAACATGTGACAGGCGATGTGGCAAGTGACAATCCACAACATGTGACAGGCAACGTGGAAAGTGACAATCCACAACATGTGACAGGCGATGTGGCAAGTGACAATCCACAACATGCGACAGGCAACGTGGCAAGTGATAAACATGTGACAGGCGATGTGGCAAGTGACAATCCACAACATGTGACAGGCAACGTGGCAAGTGATAAACATGTGACAGGCGATGTGGCAAGTGACAATCCACAATGTGCGACAGGCGCTGTGGCAAGTGACAATCCACAACATGTGACAGCAGGCAACGTGGCAAGTGAAAATCCACAACATGTGACAGCAGGCAACGTGGCAAGTGACAATCCACAACATGTGACAGGCGACGTGGCAAGTGACAATCCACAACATGTGACAGGCGACGTGGCAAGTGACAATCCACAACATGTGACAGCAGGCAACGTGGCAAGTGACAATCCACAACATGTGACAGGCGACGTGGCAAGTGACAATCCACAACATGTGACAGCAGGCAACGTGGCAAGTGACAATCCACAACATGTGACAGCAGGCAACGTGGCAAGTGACAATCCACAACATGTGGCAAGTGACAATCCACAACATGTGACAGGCAACGTGGCAAGTGATAAGCATGTGGCAGGCGACGTGGCAAGTGACAATCCACAACGCGTGGCAGGCGATGGTGGCAAGTGACACACTCGGGTCTCCAACTGTTTCTGCATTATGGTGAGTTGAACCATTTAATTTTGTATAACTATGTAATAATAGAAATAGGTCCAGTGATGCAGGATGCTGTGCAATGTAAAGGGGTCCAGTGATCCAGGGTGCTGTGTAATGTAAAGGGGTCCAGAGGTGCAGTTGTGGAGACGGGGTACACAGTAGGACAAAGAGATATTAAAAGATGCAGGGGGCACAGTGGGGTGTTTTTAAATTTCAACGTGGGGGGGTAGCTTTTAACCCCCGCTAGCGGTCGATGAAAGGGTAAAATGCGACTGTGTATCGCCGCTGCTGAAGCGCCCCCCCCCCTGAAAAAGTTTCAGCGGACGCCCATGAGTCTGTGCCACCATAAATTGTCGCCACTGTGCCCATCAAACGCAGCCACTGTGCCAATCACACGCAGCCACTGTGCCAATCACACGCAGCCACTGTGCCAATCACACGCAGCCACTGTGCCATCACATGCAGCCACTGTTTAATCAATTGTTATTGATTAAACAGTGGCTGCCTGTCCCCAGCCTCTGTCCCCCTCCTGTGTCATGTCCCCAGCCTCTGTCCCCCTCCTGTGTCATGTCCCCAGCCTCTGTCCCCCTCCTGTGCCATGTCCCCAGCCTCTGTCCCCCTCCTGTGCCATGTCCCCAGCCTCTGTCCCCCTCCTGTGTCATGTCCCCAGCCTCTGTCCCCCTCCTGTGCCATGTCCCCAGCCTCTGTCCCCCTCCTGTGTCATGTCCCCAGCCTCTGTCCCCCTCCTGTGTCATGTCCCCAGCCTCTGTCCCCCTCCTGTGCCATGTCCCCAGCCTCTGTCCCCCTCCTGTGCCATGTCCCCAGCCTCTGTCCCCCTCCTGTGTGCCATGTCTATAACAAGTACTCGTACCAGTTGTCCAACAATGATATTTACTGCTTTTTATAAAGAAATACAATTGATTTTATGCAGTATTTAGTTTAGCCTTTTGGCCCGGCCCTCCAAAATATTTTTAGTTTCTCATGTGGCCCCATCGAAAAAATAATTGCCCACCCCTGAGATAGATAGAAGAAGCCAGGTCATATTCTATTGTATTTGATTACATTCTATTAAATTCCATTCTGTTCTTTACTATTCTTTGATTTTCATTCTATTTTATTATTTTATATTCTATTTTATTGTATTTTTTTTTAGAAATCGATTTATATTTTTTAGATTTTGATTCAAATTTGCTTTCAATTTTCATTCGAATTTGTTTTCGAATCGAATTGTTTTCGAATTCGATTCGAATAGAATTTGTTTTCGAAATTCGAGTCAAATAGAATTTTTGTTTTCGTCCGTGGGTTTTCGATTCGAAAACGTTAGTTCGGATTCAGTTAAATTCGTTCTATTACAATTCGGGAATTCGTATGCATCCGAATGTCCGAATAAAGAAAAATTTGTCCGAATTTCGATTCGGAACGAAACGAAATGCACATGCCTAAACACTATCCAGAAGGGTTGGGAATCCTGAATACAGAGAGGATTTGTAAGGTTTGAGCTAGAGCATCACTCTGTTTTGAATCCAGCCGGAACAATACTATTCCTAAACTGAGCCATCATGGCTGTTTCTACATATTTAAACATTTGAATAAAAGCTTTTTACAAAAGTGTAATATACAGCACATTTTTTTAAAGAATATTTTAAAGACACTATCGGTGGCGGCAGGTGCTAGTTTTTTTTGACTGGTGCCCCCGTCGCTCGGTCGATGGGTAAACAAACCCTCCAGTCACTCGCCCATTCGCCAACTAGTCCCACACTTACCCCATCCAGGTTGCGCGCAGCTTTGCCGGCTTCCCCCTGTGTCTCCTCCCCAGAGGCTTCCCCCCTACTTCTGCTCCTGGCCAATACAGTCGTTTCTCCTCTTAGCCAATCGGGTCTTAAGACCTGCTTTCTGATTGGCTATGAGGAAAAGCAGGAAGAAAATAGCGAATATTCGCTATTATCACACAACCTGGTGGGTGCACTGCACCCCGAGACCACTTTTTATGAAGCCAATTAGAACCTCAGGCTCTAATTATTATGTGTTTAAAAAAAAAAAACATGAAACTTGAAATCCATGCATCCAGTGCCCTGCATCTAGCTTAGCCCCTGCGCCCCAAATGGAGTGGCTGCCACTGGATGCTTTATGTAATTTTCCGAATCCAGCCGTTTTGTTTGGCAAGATTGAGAGATAATCCCTTTTCTATAGGCCCTGCATATGATCCAAGACCAATTGTTCTTGGGAACATTTAATTTCCTAGGTTTGCAATCCTGTCTCAGTAGTTAATGTTTCTTCAGTGATCTGCCAGCATCGCTGTCTGAACCCCATCCACATGTAAAAACATACTGCTGAGCCTGAAGCCCAGTATGATTGTGCATATGATCTCCCTTGGACATCTAAGGATACCTTTTAAAGTGGCTGTAAACCCACTTACAAAAAAAACCTGCAAGACCAAGGCATAATGAGCTAGTATGCATAGCATACTAGCTCATTATGAATTGCTTACCTTAGATCAAAGCCCCTGCAGCGGTCCTCGTACATCGCTCCAGCCGGCGGCATTACTTCCGGGTATCCTGGGCTCAGGCGCTGTGTTTGGCCGGAGCCACTATGACGTCACTCCCGCGTATGCGCACGGAGCCGCCGGTTGCTTCAGTCTGCATGTGCAGATGATGTCGGCACATGCAGATACAGGGGATATCCGGAGTAGCTACAGGTAAGCCTTATTATAGGCTTACCTGTAGTAAAAAGTGGTTGTATGTCTAGTCAAACTTGTTTTCTTAGTTTTGAATAGAGAATGGAAGGAATAGCACCCCTGTCAATGTTTTACTGCTAACTGAGGCTCTGTTACAGAGATTTAGTCTCACTTTTTGTACTACTGTCAACTTTTTACCAGACAGGAAGTAAAATTGTCCAATAGAAACATACAGTATAATTTAAATTCTTTTCATATACATAAAATACTTTTCTTTAGTAGAGTAAGGGAAGGTTGTGTCCCTTTTACAGCTAGTTCCTCACTTGGTCTGATGGAACTGTTGTCAGCAGAACAGGAAGTGAGGGTAAATCTCCCTAATAGTGCCTTTGATGGCAGTAAAAACATGGCAGTTCAAATCCTTCTCCACTTTTTTTTCAAAACGAGTTAAAAGGTTTTGGTGTAAAATACATTTTATATAATGAAAGTTAACAGAAAATGATAAAGGCATTCTTTTATTAAAGTGGAACTAAAGCCTCCTATTGTTTTCAGCCAAGGAACCTGTCGTCTTAGCCTCTGTTTGAGAGGCTAAGACACCAGTCATTTGATGGTTTGACAGTTTGGTTGAGAGCACAACCAATGTGACAGTTACATTCCCAGCACCTGCCTAGAATGAAACTTAAAGGGGTTGTAAAGGTTCACTTTTTATTGTCTAGATAGGTTCCTTTAAGCTAGTGCATTGTTGGTTCACTTACATTTTCCTTCGATTTCCCTTCTAAATGTTTTTTTTCTTTGTCTGAATTTCTCACTTCCTGTTTCTCCTCAGTAAGCTTGCCCCCATCATCCAAGCTGTTCTGGCTGGGGGTTATTCCGCGTACACATGACCGTTTTTCATGACGAGAAAAATGCCATTTTTTAAAGTGTGTAGGCTCCAGAGCATTTTTCGCGACAAGAAAAATGGCCATTAAAGATTTAGAACCTGCTCAATTTTTTCTCGTCGTTTTTCACGTCGTCGCTTTTCTCGTCGTGAAAAGCGGCCGTGTGTAGGCTTTAACGATGGGGAAAAAAACGCGCATGTTTAGAAGCAAGTTATGAGAAGGGAAATTTGCATAATCAGCCCAAAGGGTGGCACCATTCGAATGGAACTTCCCCCTTTATAGTGCCGTCATACGTGTTGTACAGGGAGATGACCAAGAACCCAATGGTCACTCTGACAGAGCTCCAGTGTTTCTCTGTGGAGAGAAGAGAACCTTCCACAAGAACAACCACCTATGCAGCACTCCAAAAATCAGGGTATGGTAGAATGGCCAGACGGAAGCTACTTCTCAGTAAAAGGTACAGCCCGCCTGGAGTTTGTCAAAAGGCATCTGAAGGACTCTCAGATCCTGAGAAACAAAATTCTCTTTGGCCTGAATGGCAAGCGTCATGTCTGGAGGAATTTAGGTACCACTCATCACCTGGCCAATGCTATCCCTACAGTGAAATATGGTGGTGACAGCATCATGCTGTGGAGATGTTTTTCAGCAGCAGGAACTGGGAGACTAGTCAGGATCGAGGGGAAGATGAATGCAGCAATTTACAGAGATGTCCTTGATGAAAATTTGCTCCAGAGCACTCTGGACCTCAGCCTGGGGCGAAGGTTCATCTTCCAACAGGACAACAACTCTAAGCACACAGCCAAAATAACAAGGGAGTGGCTACTGTACAACTCTGTAAATGTCCTTGATTGGCCTTGCCAGAGCCCAGACTTGAACCCGATTAAACATCTCTGGAGAGATCTGAAAATGGCTGTGCACCGATGCGCCCCATCCAACCTGATGGAACTTAAGAGGTCCTGCAAAGAAGAATGGGAGAAACTGCCCAAAAAATGGTTTGCCAAGCTTGTAGCATCATACTCAAAAATACTTGAGGCTGTAATAGGTGCCAAAGGGGCTTCAACAAAGTATTGAGCAAAGGCTGTAAATGATTATGCACATGTGATTTTTTTTATTTCCTTTTATTTTTATTAAATTTGCAAAGATTTAAAAAAAAAATCCTTCACGTTGTCATTATGGGGTATAGAGGAAAATACATTTAATCCATTTTGGAAGAAGTCTGTAACATAAGGATGAGCCGAACACCCCTGGTTCGGTTCGCACCAGAACTTGCGAACAGGCAAAAAATTTGTTCGAACACGTGAACACCGTTAAAGTCTATGGGACACGAACATGAAAAATCAAAAGTGCTAATTTTAAAGGCTCATATGCATGGTATTGTCTTAAGGTGTTTGGGGTACCTGGGTCGTGCCCCAGAGGACATGTATCAATCCAATTTTTTTTTTAAAAATGGCAGTTTTTTTTTGAGAAGTGTTTTTTAATAATGCTTAAAGTGAAACAATAAAAGTGAAATATTCCCTGAGCTGTGCTAATGTACAGGCATAATATAGACACACCCCCCCCCCCAGACACGAAATTTAAAGGAATATTTCACTTTTATTATTTCACTTTAAGCATTATTAAAATCTGTTTTAAAACTTTTTTTCGATACCCAGGTCCCCAAACATATTTTTTTTTATGACAATACCATGCCTTTAAAATTAGCACTTTTGATTTTTCATGTTATTCTGCCATAGGCTTTTAAACGGTGTTCTGCGGCTTTCGAATTTGCCACGAACACCGCAAATTGTTCGCTGTTAGGCAAACACCCGATGTTCGAGTGGAACTTGCGTAAAGTAAAGTGATGTGAATGCTTTCCAGATGCACTGTAAGAAAAGACAAGGAAGATAAAATGTAGACAATTTCAGCATTTCGGGGGGCATTAGTAAATTAAACATACATCCATTGCTACTATTGGCACTCCTCCTCGGACATAGAACACTTTCCAGGAGTATCTTTAGTAAGAAAGACTCATATAGGAAGCTGTTTTATTTGTTATCTAAGAGAAAAAAAAACACTCTTGCACATGAGTATAATGGCCCAGCTTGGGTGAAAAGCGATAGTCCACTTCACCAGGGGTATTGCTTCAGGCTTTTCTGATTTTATAAAACCGCGCATAAATTGCGCATGCCATATGTGTAAAAGTAAATGTGAAAAAAAGCTGCGAAAAAAATGTTATACAACATTAATATACATAAGAAAAGGGGAGGAGTCGCGCTATATACCAGGACTAAAAATGCTTATCCAATATAGTGAAATGGACACAATATAGGGTAAATATCCAAAGGCATACAGTGAGTGTCCAGGATATATACAAAAAATTGAAAAGTGAAAAAATAATAATATAGCACAGTCCAATAGAAGACAAAGGTAAGTATAGTCTGCCCAAAGTGAAGGGGGTCCACACATGGTGCAGTAGATGACGAAACAAGAGCCTCCACCACCATCAAACACTGACCCTTACCAGAGCCAAAGATCTCAAAGAGATCAAACACAGCAGAGATATAGAAATAACAGCCATCCTCCACATGGGATGTGATTGTAGCATTTGTCTGGTTAAATAAGTCAAGTCTTCACCCGTATCTCAAACAGTCACAGGGTAACAGCTTTTCTGATTTTATACCTTGAATACATTTACGTGGGATAATGCACTAGGCTGATGAGCCCCATTATTTTTTTTTTTTTTTAATTCCTGATTTATTATCCAAGCCTTGATGAAGGGGGATTTTCTGCCCCCCCCCCCCGAAATGCCATGGATGCTTTCTATCTTTCTGTTGTCTCAAATTTATCAGCAGTAAATAATTATGGACTCTCAATGATTATGGCTGGCTTTCTTTTGTTGATTTCCCTTTGGATATTGTATTTAGGCGGCCACGGCATCTTTGGTGGCATGAATATAATGGGTGGCGCAGATCATTTTCCATCAGCCTCCAGTTGATTTTTAAAATGACTTTTGTTGAACCAGGGATGAAAGGGTGGGTGGGAATTCGTTTGCTTGCAGGGCCCTGAATAGCTAGAGTCTTTGATAATTTTAGCAGAAAATGCAAGCCATCTATGGCCAGCATTTTAGCAGTACTTGCTCTTTGACTCTACAGGATAATCTGATTAGATATAATTTGACAGACAGCAGACACTACCACCTTTTCTGTTCACACATCTGAAGCTATCTGCCAAAATATTATTTTTCTGTCTTCAGCATTTGCCCTTTGATACTGCTATCTAGCTTCACACAGTCCAACATGGGTAAAGGATTTGTATTTTATTACTGTTGTGACCTGACCTTTATAAAAGCAAATGTGCAAAACTGAGCTTTTTCAAAAAAAACTATTTTTCAAAAAAAGCAGAGAAGAGAAAATAGAGCAGTTTATCATCTCGATCAAATGGATTTTTCCAGTGTAGGTTACAATGTCAAAACCAGTTTCTGATTAATTGTTATGGAGCTGTGTTACCTTTGTTGCAATCTTTACAAGAAAAGCATTGGTGGCTTTCATACATAAAAGTGACCAAGACCTTCACTACAAAGGGTACCTGTAGACGCTCAGACATGTATACCATTTTATACATATTAGAGCCAGTTCACACAGGGGCGACCTGGGATCCGACTTGAAGTTGCCCCAAGTCGCCCCAAGTCGTGTGGTTGAGAAAATCAATGGAAGTGAATGGAGCCATCTTAATACACACTACTGAAGTCGCTCCGACTTCAGAAAAGGTTCCTGTACTACTTCAATCCTACTTGTAGGCAACTTGTACCCATTGATTTCAATGGAAGTCTCCTCAGAAGTCTGATCACTGTCTTAACTGAAGCAACAATACAGGAAGATAACATACATTTCTCAGGCAAACCCCTCCCTCCCCCTCCCTCCCACAAAACTGATTGTTGTTTGATTGGCCACTGGAAAGCCTCCTGTCCAGGAGGCGACTTGAAGTTGCCTTGTACTGTCCTGGAGGCAACTTGAAAGTTGCCTGATGATTCATACTCAAGTCGTGTCCAAGTTGCCTCCCAAAGTCGTGCTGGAAGTCGTGTTGCCCATGTGTGAACCGGCTCTTAGGTGCCTACACTGTTGAACTATAGAAGGCAAGGGCTACATAAAATTAGGGCATTATCTCATAAAAGTGTCAAATTTGGGAGCTGCATAGCTTGTTTCAACAAAGACCCCTCTCCCTTCTCCTAATGTGTTGTGTACCTATGATTGATTTTTATTTGCCCCCATTCAGTATGCCAACTTTTTTGGCTTAAATCACAACCACAGCACTACCTGCATGGGTTTCCTCCAGGCACTGCGGTTGCTTTCCACACTCCGACGACATGCTGGTGGGCTAATTGACTCCTGTCTAAATTGGCCCTAGTATGTGAATGTATGAATGAGAGCTAGAAACCTTAGATTGTAATCTCCTTGAAAGTTAGGGACGGATGTGAATGTTCAATATATGTAAAGTACTGCATGAATGAATGGTGTTATACAGTGCCTGAAATACAAATATTGGGCTACAGTCATTTCTCTAAAGGAAGTCTTGGCTATGCCTCCTGAAACAAGTTTATTTGTTAACAACTCTCTGATCTAAAGATGGAAAGCTCATGAAAATGTAAAGGGTCAGCACACCCAAAAGTAATGCTTTAGCTATGAGTAGATACTGGAGAATTAAATCACCATTTCGATTTTCGCTTGAGCTTTCACAGAAAAAATATTTATCAGAACAATCTTTCTTTCTTTTTGTAGCACTACAGCCGAAGGAGCTGCTGGTTAAATTTTGGGTTTGCACGTTTCTTCTTAAGCTTCGCTGTCAGGGTAGGAGAGTCCCTAGTGAATGCAATGTCCAGACCAATGTAAAACCTTCAACAGTTTGGTTTTTTTTTCACTGCAGGGTAACTTGAAGAAGATAAAGTAGAAGGGAGGAGAAGAGTAGGGGAAGGTTCAGGCACACTGTACAGAATGCTCAAAAATAGTAAATCGGTCTCCACTCTTAACTACTGAGTGGGTATTGCTCACCCGGATAGTCCCCTTTCACATGGCCTAGCAGCCGAGATGATGCACAAACTAATGTCCAGACAATCTCTGCCACAGACTGTCGTGGAATGAATTTGGTCTTTGCCACAGACCTTTTGGATGAACTTGGTCTCTGCCATAGACCTTTTGGATGAACTTGGATGCGTCCAGGAATCCTCTACCACAGGATTTTAAAGTCCCGAACCTCCAGCCGTGCAGTAGAAGAGCCTTTAAGCTGAACTGACGAACTGTAGGGCTTTCAATGTAGTGGATCCCTCCTTAATCAAGTCACCAGGCCTCACCCGAGACTCCAGCACTTTGATGGTCTCCTCCAGGGCGTATCTCCCCCGATCTCCTTCATTAGGACAGCTTGTGGACAGACAGCTTGGGATCCCCTTTTAGAATTGTAGACCCTAGCCAGCATAGCCGGGCCTACTCGACAGCGTAGTGAGAACCACAGAGTCCCCCACTGAGCGCACACGAAAAATACCTCGAAAGAGAACCAAAAGAGCAAGACTCTTAGTGATGGATCACTTGGCTCGGGCGTCGATGAAGAACGCAGCTAGCTGTAAGAATTGGTGTAAAGTCGGGTTCACACACACGCACCTCGCCCCAGGAAGGCCACGAGGTGAAGGGACCCGATAAATAGCGTCTGCCCCTTAAGTATCCCCCCCCCCAGCACGCACAGCGGGGTCACCACTCCCACTGCACTGCTGCTGAGAAGGGACACCCAACACACCATGGTACACCTGCGTTCCAACATAAGCCCAAGATGGTAACGCCACCTGCAGGCAACAAGGGAAAACTACCAGATAGTACAACAGCCACAACAGAGGCAAATTTGTATTAATCAGACAGGTCTGGGCCCAAGTATTGGCCCAGACATCCCTTAAATTTGAAATCGTGCCCCATAAATTTGGGGTGGGCACTACATTTCCATCATTGAGTCAGCTAGTTTGAAAGCCCTTTAAAGGCTAGGTCTAGATTTTGGACCATGTTTCATGTTATACTCATATTAAGGGTGTAACTTAGTATAGTCACATAAATGATTCAATAAAGCTCTTTTCCCTTATCCAAATAATGGCATGCTTCTTCTGGGTAAATCATATTTTTTATTTCTTTACTGGGATCGCTCCCAGTCCCATCTGCCACTACAGCAAAAGGACTGCACGCAGTCTCACCGGTAGTTCCTCTTCCTTCACCGCTTGTAGACCAGCTGCATCTCTCCAGTCCTAGTCTGTACCTCCATATGGACCTGAGGCTGGCACAAACATTGATAGAGTCCGTGTATTGTACCTGTGATGCATTAATTGTGGGTGGGTGCAATGCTCTGAAGGTTTCAGTGCACAAGTGGTCATAAGATTGCTTGCTTGATAAGATTGCTGCAGTATTTACATACATTTTTTTGCAAATGGTGGATTTAGCCTTTAGAATTTCATCCAGACCTGTTAACTGAATGTAACCCCAGATGTGTTAAACATGTTTCATTACAATATGTGCAATTTTTTCACTAACAGAAATTAATTTGTAAGAAAAACATTTGATTCTACCCTTTTTGAAGTTTTGTCATTACTACAATGGTAATTAAACATCGATTTGACTTCACTAACCATTTGGAAATTGAACCAATGTTCCAAAAAACAAACATTTTGTGATCAAAATTCTGCTGTTGTATATGCCTGCTTAACTTGCCAAGGTAATAGGACTGTTTGAGATACAACTGCACAAGACACAGAGCAGTACTAGATTTATGACAGGATCACCAGGTATTTAACATATAACCATATAACAGAGTACAAGGTATAATTATTAGACCAAAAGAGAGTAAATAAGAGAAGATTAATGCGAGGATTTACAATGCTATGTAATGTTAATAAAGTGAATTTCTGACTTTTGCCATATTTATTGAATTTATAGTACCACACTGAATATGATATTCTCAAAGTCAGCTAAAATTAGAATTTTGGATATTTAGAATTTTGGATATTGCCAATGTATCATAAAGGAAGACCAATACTGCAGTTTTATACATGTACAGAAATGTGTATGCTTTTATGTATAGGTTAATTTTACTTGTTTGGCATGGTATTAAACAAATCTATTTACATTTTCGTTTTCTGCGAACTTTACTGTAATGTATTCTATTTCAGGGGCTTTTCTTATTCCATACTTCATCATGTTGGCTATCTGTGGAATTCCCCTCTTCTTTATGGAGCTGTCTCTGGGTCAGTTTTCTAGCCTGGGGCCCTTAGCAGTATGGAAAATAAGTCCACTCTTTAAAGGTGAGTCATACGCTGAGATGATATACTATGGATAAGGGATTATGTGTGTGCAGCGACCACATTTAAAGGAACACTAAAGGCAAAAATGATTTAAAAAATAAAAAAATAACAAACATATTATACTTACCTCCACTGTAGAGTGTCCCCGAATCCTGTCTTCTGGGGTCCCTCGGCGGCTGTCTCGGCTCCTCCTCGCAAAAGCTTTCCACCTTCATGCGAGCAAGCTCGCATGGTGAAAGCTTTTGCGGGCGCGCTTCTGTGATAAAACGGCGGGCATAGCCGCCGACTGTATCACTCGGCCCCACCCCCGGCGTGCCGCGTCATCAGATGTGATTGACAGCAGCGCCAGCCAATGGCTGCGCTGCTATCAATCTGTCCAGCCTAGCCAATCAACGGCCAGGCTGGGAACCGAAGAAGATCACAAGGATGCGCGCGGGACTTTCGAGGGGTGAGCTAAGTAAAACGGGTGTTCGGATGGGGGGGGGCGGTACAGTCGGATATTTTTTCACCTTAATGCATAGGATGCATTAAGGTGGAAAAACATTTACCTTTACAACCCCTTTAAGAGGAACTAGACTTGCCTCCATACCAGAAATATGACTTTAGTGAGCTCACTTGTGGGTGCTGACATCATCTACCAGTCTTCTTCTGGGTTTGGAATATTCAGCCATCTTTGGTGAGCCAAGCCAGGATGATGCAAGTCTCATGCATGGGCATGGGAGTTTAATCATCCTGGCACCGCAGTGTGCCAAGAATGTACACTGGGCTAGGCATGCACAACCTATGCTGGCCATACACTATACGAAAAATCGTCCGAAATTCAGTCATTTAGACAGTTTGTTCGTTTTTCAACCAGTTAATGGGCACAAATCCGTAATCGGTTGGGACGAAGGTCAAGTTTGAAACGATAAATTTAAAGGTTAATGTGTTTCCACAGAATCCACTTGTCAGGCTCTAGTAGACTTCAACAAAACTGTGGCTGTGTGCACACAGATGTGTGCTTGTAGATTAAGTCCCAAAAAGGGCAAAACGTGTTTAGAGAGCTCTAAACCCAAAAAAAGACAGGGGACTGGTATTCTTAGGACAGCAGTATCAATCCCTGACTTTCTCTCAGTACAGTTTTTCCTTGACAGGCAGATTAGATGTATTACTTTGACAATGGTTTCCCTACTTATACAAAACAATCAGTTTACACATAAAGCATTATCTCTATTATAGCAAAAAAAAAAAAATGATACAAATCAGTCCCGTTGTAACATAATGATTACAGATCAGAATAGCTTTGTTCTACTGCATTTACTGTAATTCCGCCATGTCTTTCTTCTGTAGGTGTTGGGATGGGCATGCTTCTTATTGTGGCCCTAGTAGCCATCTACTACAACATGATAATTGCCTATGTGTTATTCTACCTCTTCGCCTCTCTGACCACCAGCTTACCCTGGAAGCATTGTGGCAACTGGTGGAACACTGAGCTCTGCCTGGACCACCATGTGATTCGGGCCAGCAACTCTGCACTACCAATAAACATCAGCAGCACTGTTAGCCCCAGCGAGGAGTACTGGAGGTGAGTGTTGGGGACCTACCCTGTCTTGTCTTGCCTGTATGGCTATCAAGGACATAAATTACAGTGTATCTAAGCCTACAAAACAAAATATGTAAGATATATCACTTTACCAGTCCTTAGAAGTGGTGGCTGAATTTGTTTTAATTTTTCAAACTAAGAACGTTATCAGTAAGTACAGAAATTACCTGTGTGAACTGAAAAGAAAGTACAGAGGTTTTTTTTGTAAACTACTAGTCCCATGACTCCACCATGGCAAAGGCAGACATGTTTGCAGCCCAGCCTGTGTGACAACCCTGGCTGCCCTTATAGATACAGTGGAGTGAGTGAGCATAACCACAAAAGGACAGGATTTTCATTATCTGCAGGCTGAACAGGTGAAAATAAAATCCTTTATAGTGTATAAATCCTGAAACTTATGGTGATACGTTATAATGTGATGGGCTGTTTGTAGTCCTTGGAGACTGCTCACCAGCCACTGCGGAGTTCTGCTGGGCCCTCAGAGGAATTTACTGACGTTTTGAAAGTGCCACACCAGCTTTTATAGTTTTTTGACAGAATTTATTTTGCACCAGTTAATGCATTACCAGGGTTCGGTACTCCCCCTTCATCAGAGCTAAAAAACAGATCAGGCAGTTGTCTGGATTGTAAAAACTAGGAGAAAATAAAGGAAAACGGGCTAAAAAAATGTACTAATACTTTCAGCCACCATATCTAAGGACTGGTAAGCTGCAAGTTCTGTTTTTTGGTTTAGACACGTTTTAACTAATCAAGAGATAATTTTTAACTTGGGTTAAAGGGAAATACCTAAATTTACAAATTACAATCAATAATATCTGATTATCCATTTTATATTGTGATTCCTTTGGTCAATGCTTCCACTGAAGTCGCTACGTTCTTCACATCCAAGGGAGTTCTGGAATTGGGGATCCGGGACAGATTCGATGGAACCTGTGTCTATGTCTTCTCCTAGCCTGGACCATTGTCTTTCTATGCATTCTAAAGGGAGTCAAGTCTTCTGGCAAGGTACATATCATCCAAGTAGTAGAACATTTTTTCAAGCATTTTTATTTAAATGTGGTATCTGTATAGGGTGTTAGTTTTTTCTTCACAAAAATTATTAATGCAGCTTTGTAATTATTATTACATCAAGAAATGTATTTGTTTAAATGAAAACAGTCTAGGTGTCTGAATTTGACCCAGCCACTTGCAGCCTACTGAACCAAAAGGGAAGGTGTGCTAGCAAGGAGCATGCTCATAGGACAAAACAGCAGGCTGACAGAGATAAGTTCATTAGTCCACCCCGTCTCTGAGCAGAATGGAGGGTGGCAAAGTAAGGATAAGTATTTACTGCTGGGTGTTAAAGCAAACCTGTTGTTTTGCCCTGAAAGTGAGCTTAGTTTCAGGGTCGTTTAATAGCGACATGTCTGCAGGGAATTGACTCTTTACGCCTAGGCCACTATACATAAATGTCCACACCCTTACGTCCTCCTGCTCACATACCTTGTGCTCTCCTTTTATTATAATAGTAATAACAGAGGCTATCATTCATGAAGCCTTTGTTTACTTTTGTGATCACTGTAAATGTTCCCTGTATCATGTGATCACTGTGACCAATCACAACGATAACAGTAGTACACAATGTATGCGGCCAGAAATGATTGTCAGTCAGAAATGATTGCTTATACAGTCATCATGACAATAAGCAATCACATTGTAAAAAAAAACTGATCACCCCCTCTAGGAGCAGTATAGTGTCACTATGGTAACACTGCACTACTCTGCTAATACAGTATGTAAATATATATATATATATATATATATATATATATATATATATATATATATATATATATATATATATATATATATATATATATATATTTTTTTTTACATACTGTCTTTAGAGTAAGTGCAGCATCAGTATGGATACATTGTACTGTCGTGGCGGTGATCATGTACAATGGCTGGCTGCTCAGATATCACTGTCAGTGCTGCCAGCCTTTGCCTCTAATTTCCGCCACAGCAGTACAATGTCACCAGACCAGTGCTGCCACTGGCAGTCACAGTGCCCCTGATCACTCCCACACCAGTCACAGTGCCCCTGATCACTCCCACACCAGTCACAGTGCCCCTGATCACTCCCACACCAGTCACAGTGCCCCTGATCACCCCTGCACCAGTCACAGTGTCCCTGATCACCACCACACCAGTTCCAATGTCCTTGGTCACCACTACACCAGTCTCGGCATCCCTGATCACCTCCACACTAGTTAGTGTCACCATAAGGACTCGTTTACATGTGCGATGCTCTCTGAAGAGCCAACCATGTTCAGATGGCTTATAAGAGAGCATTTGACATTTGGTGTCGCAAAGCATCACAGCTGAAGCATTTGTAACCCCCCAACCCCCCCGAGCAGCTAAAGGGGGTTGCGGTTCAGGGGCAATAAAATTGCACCCCGACTGCACCTTACCACCCCACCTCATGTGTGAATGAGCTCTAGTCACAGTGTTTCTGATCACCACCACACCAGTCACAGTGTTGCCAGACTAGTGTAGCTAGAATCGGTGTTCCTGATTGCCACCACACCAGACCAGTGCAGCCAACAATGGTTTTCCTGATTACTGCTACACCAGTCCCAGAGTCACCATACCAGTGGATGCTTTTCTTTATCACTGCCACACCAGTCAGTGTCACCAAACCAGTGTAATCAGCAACAGCACCCCTGCTTGCTGCCACACTAGTCCCCAGTGTCACCAGACCAGTGTAAGCCAGCAACAGTGTTCCAGATGATTGTGGCACAAGTCGCACTGATTTGAATTATTTTTACCAAAAGAATGTAACACAATACATTTTAAATTAAATTTATAAAAGACAATTTTTTTTTTCAAAGTGCGCTTTCATGTGGCTTTGAGGGCAATATTGAATATTTGGCTTCCGTTCATCTGGCAGTCTGAATAGCAAATTCTACAATTAATAAATAGCGGTAAATCGTGGGACACCTGTGCGATCCTTGTCACTTTCAATGGCACCCCGATCGCAGCGTGAGTTCTTGTACTACTTTTGGGTGACAGGCATCCCACGATTCTGTTTGTGCCATGATCGGGGTTCCATTGGAATTGACGAGGATTGCACAGGCATGCTGCTATTTGCTGCTATTTCGAATCGTGGGCAAAATCGATGCAAATTACTGTATCTCCAGAGCTTAGTGAGTGACTTAAAATGGCAATCCTCCCACTAAGACATATAACCAAGTTTGAATTGTTATGTTTTTGAAGTGACTTTTTCTGGATTAAGACCTGATTCACACTTATGCAGGTTGCAGTTTGCATATTGCATGTGCATTTTGCGTTTTTCAATACATGTTTTTCATCCATGGAAGTCTATGGCACCAAAAACCAGAAAAAAGTCCCTGGCCCTTTCTTTGAAATGCACAGCTGTGAACTACATTCATAGGAAATCATGTTGCATGGACTGCAGTGTGTTTTTGCAAAACTGAAAACATGCTAAAAAATGCATAGGTGTGAGTTTTTTTTTTTTGTGTGTTTTTTGTAGGGATTCCTTTAGATATGAAGGATACCTGGTCCCCCACTGCTCACCATGGTTCCATCCAGCTTCCTCTATGTCACCTATGTGTGATCTAGGGGCTAGTAGACGAAACCACACTATGCCAAGGGCGACTGGGCATCTCAAACTTGGAAGTGCTTTGGATGCACATTTTTTTCAGCCAACTTATCTCTTCAAAAAAGAGAAGATTGGTGTGTGGGCGAAGGGATATGTATTAGTCATTTTCCTAATCTAGCAACAGAATCTCTTTTTATGCACAGCGCCAAACGTTTTATGGCTACAAGTATCTATGTTTGGATATCAGTAGATCAAACTCATACAGTTAATACAAATATCTTTTACACCAGTAGTTTTATATAGAAAACAAAAAAAGCGTTGTTAATTTGCTCTAAAACTGACCCTTCTATGATATCCAGTACCTGGGTTATAATATTAAACTAACCGAACATAACTCTGTAGAGAGTTATAATATTAAATAAATATGTTTAATGTCTATAGTAGACACAATGAGTACACAAGTTGGACAATGAAAGTAAAGTTTCACTGCTTTCTTCAGAATACTGTATACTGTATTTTGCACCATATAAAATGTTAATGAGGTTTTGATGTGTGTATATATGTAGTTCATCTGTGAATGGGTTAAGTTAACATTTTTTTCTTTGTGCATTTAGGTAGTGTATTTCACAGCTACTTTCCCTTACGTAATACTCATCATGCTGCTAATTCGAGGTGTTACATTGGAAGGAGCCTGGATCGGGATTAAGTTCTACTTGACACCGCAGTTTGATCACCTACTGTCATCGAAGGTAAATGACTGCCAATTCCAGACTTGTTAATTTAGAAAGACAGTACAAAGAGTAAAGATGATGTACGGTAACTTGAATGATCAATCACGTTTCTGTAAACTGTAGTCAGTTAAGGTCTCTGATTAGCTGGATGCCATCGTACACATAGCCCACCTTCATTACTGCTATTTCAAAAGAATTAGTCCATTCACATCATTATTGTAGATCTTAAGAATAATATTGTAACCACTAACACTTTTCAACCAATCTCTATTCAGGACAAAGGGGGTTATTTTACGAAAGGCAAATCCACTTTGCACTACAAGTGCAAACTGCACTTGAAATTGCACTGAAAGTGCACTTGGAAGTTGCTGTAGATCCAAGGGAGACATGCAAGGGAAAAAAAAATGCATTTTAGCTTGCACATGATTGGATGATAAAATGAGCAGAGCTTCCCCTCATTTCAGATCTACCCCTCAGATTTACAGCGACTGCACTTCAAAGTGCACTAACAAGTGCACTTGCCGTGCAAAGTAGATTTGCCTTTCATAAATAACCCCCAGTGTGTCCTGATAGCTCATCCTTCCAGCAAATTATACTCACATATCCACATTCCCTTGCCACCTCCATACTGCTTTGAAAGTCTTGAATCCATAGCTGTAAGGGATTGAGGATTCCAGGTATGGGGTAGCATATGACCTCCTCCATGAACAGTGTGCAGTCTTGAGTGTCCAATCACATGGGGGTATTGACATCACCCACCCAGGTAAGCTCCATCCAACACAACTACTCAAATAGGACTTGGCGCCAGTTAGGAACAGAATGTGAAAACGTCCACAGCTGCTGGGGGAAAAAAAAACTTCGGAGATGAGTAAAAAACATACAATCCATAAGTAGATCCTCAATAAAAAGTGCTTAAGCCCCATACACACCATCAGATTTTCGTCTTCAGATTTACCAAAACCATATAATATGAGGTCAAACCTTAAGAGTTTCAATTTGTATGCAATCAGGCAGGCCCTTGTACTACATGGTTTTGGTAAATCTGAAGAAAAAAATCTGCAGATAATCTAATGGTGTGTATGGGGCTTTAGGGCTGATGGCGAACCTGAAACTGGCTCTTGAAGTGTCCATTGTCATTAGTGTGAATCCACCAAGAGTCATTCGTGAATCACAATACCGTTTATTAAATAGCTTAAAATATTAAGTCTTGCAACAGAACAATAAATCCATAGGCAAAATTCTTGAATATGAAGGCAACAATGAGATAAGAGAAAGTTCGATCCAACACAATCTCAGTTAGAGCAAAATGAATAGTTAGAGCCAAGTGAATGCCCTTTGCAGGCAGGGACCATGGGCCTCTTTTAGTAGTGTAGCAAAAAGAGAGGTCTCTGGTGCTAGCTGTCCTATTCTTGTGGCTACTGCTCCCAGTATCACCTCTTCAGGCACTGAATCCCTCCTAGGTACTTCTCCGCGGTCCTCCCAGACTGACTCTGTATCCATCCCAGACTGCTTGCACCCAGTCCCTTCTGGCATGCCTCTTAGTCCTCTGACTGCAACATTCACCAGCTCTCTTGGCTGTCTTGCTCCCTGGTGATTTGACTGACAGTGTTTTCTCTTTGCTCTCGTGCCTCCTAGTCAGGATCCCTGAGAAGGGTCCCTTCCTCACCCGAGCCCAGGCCTGAGTTCACCCCTCCCAGACTGGGGGGCTACTCTCTCTTGTCAAAGATTTTATTGGTTTTAACCATCTCCAAAATGCACATAACTGTAGCAGGTGGGCAACCAATCCGAACAATATCAAGAATCCGGGTAAACAAAGAAAAACCAAGATGGATGCTGGGTATGATGGGAAGCAGGCGCAAGAGGGAGAAAGCTCCACTGAACGGTAGTGCGGTTCTAGTATAGGAGATAGTGAAGCAGAACAAAAGACAGATGCATTTACCAAGGCATTAATAAAGTGCTGTCAAAGTCACTGGGGTAAGCAGTGTCTAACATATGGTTGCCATATTTTCTCATATTTGTGGATTTTATCATTTTCTATGGCTATCATTTTAGCATGGATAAGGGTCCTATTCATTCTGTGTTTAGCTTTCGGCCACAATCAGTCAGGAAATTCCATGCTTTGGCAGTAGTTTGTTTGGCAGCTGTGGTAAGCTGTAGAAGTAGTTGGAACTGACTGCAGGTCAGCTCAGCAGGTTTTAAGTTTAAGAGAGCCATTGTAGGACCTGGCTAAATGTTGGTTTCTAGGGCTTTAGAGACCATTGTGAAAATGCTCTAAACTCTTGGGATGTAGTGTGCCATGGTCTGAGCAGCCACAAAAACACATCGCTAAGTATGAGGGGATATATTTTGCAATCCTAGCCGGAACTAGGTACCATCGTGCTAGGACCTTAGTTTGTTCTATTGCTAAGACATTAGGTGAAGAAGATTTAGTAGTGGTCAAGATACCAGACCAATCTGCGATCTCAAGTGTGTGCCCCAAATCCTGTGCCCATTTATTGACATACGGTGATGGTTTATTATCTGGTTTGATTATTTGGTATGTAGAGAATCAATATGAATCCTCTAATGTGATGGTCACTCTTACATATTCGTTCAAATTGTGACATCTGGGTTAGTAAAGAGCCTGTTTTGAGGTATGGCATGCACAAGTTTTTGATTTGTAGGTAGCGGAACAGCTCCGATCTAGGGAGTCTGTAGGATTCTCAAAGTGTGGGTGAATAGAATTAGCTGAAGCAAGTTTGTGTGGTCTGAAAAGGTTGGCATGGGACCAAGCTTTAAATGAACCGGGAGATTCCCAGGCTGGGTAAAATGAGGGGTGTCTGAGTAAAGAGAGAATGGGGTTATGGAGTGATTAAAGGCTATGAGTGACTTTGAATCTGTCTCAGATAAACAATGGATGCTTTTTAATAGGATTGAGAATTGAAGCTCGGCCTGCAGAGTGAATCCATAGCATGTTGGCTACGGAGATGGGATCATGCTTGACTGCATGGTACTAGGGGAGATGCGCAAGTTGCGCTGCATAATAGTAGTTTGAGAAGTTTGGTAGCCCTAAACTGCCATTGAGTTTGAAGAGACAGAGACTGGACTTGGGAATATGAGGTTTGATAGTGCCCCAAACATAGGCCATTACTCTACGCTGCAAGAGGCACAACAAATAAGAGATGGGGATATTGACATTTTAATGACATTGATTCTACCCATCCATGAGAGGGGGAGAGAGGACCATTGAGTCATGAGTTTGGTAACTTGTTTTAGTAAGGGTGGAAAACTAGCTGTGAATTGGCAGTGAGATGTACCTTTAAGTAGGGGAGGGGATGTGATATCCAAGTAAAGGGTAATGATGACTAGTGTTGAGCAGAATATGCCATATTCGATTTCGCGATATATCTCGAATATATATTCGAATATTCGAGATATATTCGCTAAATTCGAATATTCGTGATATTTTATCGAAATTAAATGATTAAATGATTGCGATTTTTCGCTATTGCGAATGCGAAAATAATTGCGATTTTTTGATAACTGCGGTAGGAGCACTCTGATTGGCTCAGAATATTCGTGATATTTTATCGAAATATCGCAACATGCGAATGCGATATTTATTGCGCAATTTCGAGAAATGCTGGAGGAGCGCTCTGATTGGCTCAGAATATTCGTGATATTTTATCGAAATATCGCAACATGCGAATGCGATATTTATTGCGCAATTTCGACAAATGCTGTAGGAGCACTCTGATTGGCTCAGAATATTCGTGATATTTTACAATACAAAATAATTGCGAATATTCGGCAAATGCGGAAGGAGCACTCTGATTGGCTCAGAATATTCTTGATATTTTACAATACAAAATAATTGTGAATATTCGGCAAATGCAGAAGGAGCACTCTGATTGGCTCAGAATATTCTTGATATTTTACAATACAAAATAATTGCGAATATTCGGCAAATGCGGAAGGAGCACTCTGATTGGCTCAGAATATTCGTGATATTTTACAATACAAAATAAAAAGTGTTTTGCATTGGTGGTGATTCTTTACTCTATCCATCTGTCACAGCCATTTGTCAATCAAACACCTTGAAGATTGAACACGTTCATGCTGCATGCTTTGGACTTTTTTTCACTTCACATATCAAAGACATTTTTATGAAAGATTATTTTTCTATTATTGGGACTATATTTCTTTATATATTTGTTTCACTGTGTATTTCACAAGTTATTTGCGCTTGCTTATTTTATCATTTGCCCACATGTCTTGTCACTAGACATATTTTTTATTCTTGTAGAGCGACTCCATTTTCTGTCTTGTATTAATTTATGTTGTATAACATTTTTGAGTTGCTGCTGTATTCTCCCCTTTTTTAAGGTATGCGCAATTTTTTCCTTCTTACAAAAAATAATAATATCAAACATACAAATATTCATAACATACACATACACAAAGCCCCCCCCCGTTTGCATCAGAGACAATCAGAGTTCTCCTACCACAGTTATCGAAAATTCGCAATCATTTTCGCATTCGCAATAGCGAAAAATCGCAATTTTTTTTTTTTTCAATTTGGCAACATAAAAGGATCGCCTCAGCTTAGCTACTCGGCCCAGGGTCTCTAATCATACCAGCAATGCTTTTAGACGTCGATAGGATGTGATCTGTTTTAAAAATCAAATTGAAAAAATGCGAATATTCGGAATTGCGAATATTCACCGCGAAATTCGAAATATAGCGCGATTTCTCGAATATGCTATATTCGAGTCGAATATTCGCAATGCGAATATTCGTGAGCAACACTAATGATGACATGGCTGGTTGGAGTTCTGAGGGTGATAGTGAGATGTTTAGCGCGGTCCATTTTTGGAGGTTAACATGGAGGTCTGAGATATGGGCAATAAGAATGGGAAAGAAGGTTGGGGGCGGAGGTGTGGGCAGAGGATAAAAATATGAGTATGTCATCTGCAAAGAGACATACTTTGTGTTGGTGGCCACCAAGTTCTATCCCCTTGATATCCGGGTCGGATTGGATCAGCTGAGCCAATGGTCCGTTGAGTAGAGCGAATAAATGTAGAGAGAGGGGACAGCCCTGAAGAGTGCCTCTGCTAATGTCAAACATTGCAGACTTATATCCAGCATACTTGATGTATGCTCTCGTATTATCACATAAGAAGGAGACATAGGTCAGGAAGTGACTCCCAAAGCCCCAGTATTGAAGAGTATAGTTTAGATAAGGCCATGTAACCAAGTCAAAAGTTTTCCTGATATGAAGGGATAGAAAGCATAATGGGTCTAGTTTTGGCAACATGAAAAAGTAATAGGGCATGTCTGACATTGTCACTGGGTTGGCATATTGGGATGAACCCTACTTGGTTGCAAGGTATTCACCTATAATGGTGTTCAATTGGGTTGCCAGTATTTTGGCTAGAAGCTTGATATTGAGGTTCAGGAGAGAAATAGGGCGGTAGTTTGCCCAAGAGGAAGATTTAGATCAGGGTTTGGATAACATGGATAGTATAGCAGTTAATGTTTTAGATCTGAATGATTGTCCTTTCAGCAGGTAAAGAGTTAAAGGCGTTGGTCAACATGGACGTTAAGATAGGTGAGAATTGTCTATAGCAAGAGGCGGAGAACCTGGTCCCAGTCTTTTATGTAACTTCAATGCTATAATGGCCAAAGTTACTTCTGTGTCTGAGATAGGGCACTCAAGTTGATCACTTTGTGTTTGGCTGAGGGTCAAGAGGGAAATGCAGGAGAAGAGGGCATCAGCAGAAGTGGGGTCTAAGTCCTGAGGAGGCGAACAAAGTTTGTCAAGGTTAGAGCAGAAAACTTGCAGTATTTTGACTGGGTTGCTCGTGTAAACTTCACAGGTTATTTTTAGGCATCTAGATGTGGTGGGTTTGTTTACCGCTCGTAAGGTGCATACCAATAGGGTCTCGGGTTTATTGGCTTTGAGATAAAATGTATGTTTGCGTAGAAGTTTATCGACTGCATCAGTGAGGAACAGGTCAAAGTCCAAGTGTGCTTTATCAAGATTGGACTTTGTGGGGGGATTAGGAGTGGACTGGAATGCAGCATGCGTTAAAATGTGCTTCTAGTTTCTGGTATAGGTTTTTGTGCTCTCGTTTAAGAGATGCTGCCGGTTGGCTTAATCTTCCATGAATTACAGGTTTATGAGCTTCCCATAGTGTAAGTACAGAAAGATCATTAATAACATGATCAGTAAGATGGTCTTTAGGAGCCTTTTTGATGTCTAAACGGAGAGAAGGATGGGTTAAGATTTAATCATTAATACACCCAGATGTATCATGTGCTCTTGGGATTGGGGAGGCTATAGTAGTGCAATTGCACACAGCGCTGTGGTCGGTCCAGGAGAAGGGAGTGATAATTGAAGAGACCATTTTTGGGATCATGCCTGTCGATGCGGGAAAAAGATTTATGTGGATGGAAATAGTGCATGTATCGTTTGCTAACAGGGTTGACTTCACACCAGGAGTCGACCAAGTTGTGTTTAGTAAATAGGTGTTGGAATGTCAGCTTGACTGGGCTAGTAGACGGGGCAGGTGGAGACTTGTCTAGGAAGGGAAAGAGAACCTGGTTCGAATCTCCACAAAAAAATTGTGGTCATTAACCACCTGGAAGAGAGGTGAGAGGAAAGCAGTTGGTCGTTTATTTGGAGCATAATAAAACACAATTGTGATTGCAGAGCTTGATATGTGTAAAAAAATCAAATATCGGCTTTGATTTGGGATGTGGAGCGGTGAAAAGCGATAAGGGTTTCCTGTTGTTTGGATGTAGCTGCTGTACTACAAACCTTATAACTGAGTAACAGCATAACAATGGGGTAAAGGAGCGTGCTAGGGGAGCGACAAGCGGTCCCCTAGAGGCTTGAAGACTACCGTCAGATATCCACATAATAGGAATGGGGATCTGAGAGTAGCAAAATGAAGGAGCAAGAAATTCCCGTGGGGGAACATAACCGGAACAATAAACTTTAACTTCAGTATAAACATGTAGTATCGCTCTGTAATCAACTTTGTCCACTCCTAGTTTGCCGGCTGAAGAGATTGGTGGTTAAATCATTGTAAGGGAGGATGTCAGAGATGACAAAGTTGGGGGTGATTTAGTGGTGCTAGTGCCAGTTTTTAAAGAATGTTACAATGGAAGCACAGAGACTGGGAAAAATATACATATCATGCAGTGAGGACCAGTAATCTCGACATAATACAACCTCAGATTTTAGATGGTCTGTAAACCTAGGATGAAGAAAAAAATTAATAAAATTAGTTTCACACTAGAAACCTGAGAGAGAAGTTCAGTTCAAATTGTGTAGTATAAAATCCTACCACTAACAACTGACTACACATTTTCTGTCAGCAGAAGGTTATGAAGGCCTCTTGAGCCCCTTAGGCTGCTTTCACATTGGGCGGTGGAGCCGCGGTGACGGTATAGCCGCGCTATTTGTAGCGGCGCTATGCCGTCGTATTTACCGCGATATTCTGGCACTAGCGGTGAGGTTTTAACTCCCGCTAGCGGCCGAAAAAGGGTTAATACCGCCCGCTTTGTGGGCGGTATTACCGCGGTTTCCCATTGATTTCAATGGGAAGGCGCTGTATAGGAGCGGTAAACGCACCACTCCTATACCGCTCCAAAGATGCAGCTAGCAGGACTTTTGGAGCGTTCCTGCTACCTCACCGCTTCAGTGTGAAAGCCTTCGGGCTTTCACATTGAAGCCTGCAGGGCATGATTTTTTCATGTGGTATAGCAGCGCTATTTTTAGCGCTGTACCGCATGAAAAACGCCTCAATGTGAAAGGGGCCTTAGGGAAAGAGAGCCTTGACTGATGGGGGCATGGCCAGGTACAGGACAAGGTGGTGGTCACCCAAGGATTGGTTATTTTGGGGGATGGGATGCGCCTAAGCTCCGGTAAAAGGATCGCCCCAAGGAATTCTGGGTCTTTTGGAAAACGTGCTTGGAAGAGCTGGCCACCCTCCCACCCCTTTTTTATTTATTATTATAGATATTGATACACATACACAGGTTGAACTGGATGGACTATTGTTTTTTTTTTTTCAGCCTTACCGACTATGTAACATCATCTAAATTTGACTGGAACTTGATATATTTTTTGTGCTAAAATGTATATGTATATATATTTTTTTCCATTATGGGTTTGCTGTATAATGTTATGTACAGTATCGGGAATCAAAAATGTATTTCTGCATTCTTGTAAAGTATCTGAAATGTCCACCATAAATAAGGTTTTGATCCTCTGTTTTTTCCAATTATAGGTATGGATTGAAGCTGCTCTTCAGATCTTTTACTCACTTGGAGTTGGATTTGGAGGTCTACTAACTTTTGCATCGTACAACACTTTCCATCAAAACATTTACCGGTAAATAATGCTTTTCTATTCCCATAGCTGGCCAGCCTGCATGTCATAAATGTCAGATGTAAAAAAACAGGGCAAGTAATGTACTACTTGCTCCTTGATAATTATACCAGAATGTGTCATGACAGTACATTTATTTTTAAACCAACTCTCTAAGGGCGTCTCTGTAATGTATACAGCTATGCTGATAATGAGCCATTGTGGATTTTCACTGAATGAATCATTTGCCCTTGGAAAATCATAAATGTATTTGAGTTCTTGAAGTAATATTTAAGTGTAATTCTAGCTTAGGGTATGACATAAATTCAATAAAAACAAGACAATCTTATCCAGTTGGTTTATGTTTTCTCCAAACTTTGCATCCTTCTGTTTAAAATAAAAGTTAATTGTTAGGGTTTTTTTTTTTTTCAGTTTTTGAATTTTTACAAGACAAGTATTTCAAGAGATGGCCTTTCTCTGTATTCCTTCAGTTATTCGTTTTTGTGCAAAATTGCAAAATTGTCATTTTCTATTGCAGGGACACATTTATTGTGACTCTTGGAAATGCTATAACCAGCATTATAGCAGGATTTGCCATCTTCTCCGTATTGGGCTACATGTCGCAGGAGCTGGGAGTTCCAGTTGATCAAGTGGCTAAAGCAGGTCAGAACAGAACAGAATATTCGATATACCTTTTGTTCATTTGACAGCCATATTCTGAAATGTAGTTTTTTTTATTTAAAGGTAATACTTTGTGTATTCCCCCCAGCTTACCAGTCCTTGGATATGGTGGCTGTATTAGTTTTTCTTATTTTTCAGCCTAAGGGCCCTTCACACCCGCTATGCTCCGATTCTGCAGACGGAGGAAAGTCCTATTTTTCCACCCGTCATCGGATTGGATGAACACGGACAGACGATCCATGTTTATCCGATCCCCCCATAGAGGAGAGCAGAGATCTGACAGGGAGGTCCCTGCACAGTGTGCAGGGACTGTCCTGTCATCTGCCGGCTCAGCAGGGATCAACGGAGTGATTCCCGCTGAGCAAGCGGATGATAAAGGTACGGATCCTCACTGGATCCGTACGTGTGAAAGGGTCCTAAGTACATGTTTTTGCAAGAATAGATGCTCCGGTCAAAAAACAAATGTTTGTGTACCCATTGCCCATAACTATCATCACTAATTCCTTCTGATATCATTCAGATGTTTTTTTAAATAACCACACTGTCACATGTATGATGATGTTATCCAAGTTCGCTCTTGTCACAGAAATCATTTGGAAATTCTTTAGGCATGCCAAGTGCTTACACTGTAAAAATCTGAAAGTTCTTGCATTTGGCCAAATTATTAAAGACTAACTTCACTTTTGATGAGAATCAAAAACATTCCCCTCTGGGTGATCTATGTACATTGCAACGGTTTTACCAATTTTGTTGCGGATTACTACCTTTTGGTATTCTGAAGAAATGGCTGTTTGTGTGTCCATTTACAAAGTGAATCTGTATGGGAGTGGTTTTATAATTATCAATCAGCTGCTGCACCTGCAGGGCTCTAAGGAGGAAATTGGCACGGTTTGCATCCCTTTAGGCCGGGTTCACACTAGTGCGATGCGAGAAACCTGCGGGTTCCCGCATCGCACACGACCCGCACAGCAGTTCACACTGCCATATGCAAACTGCTGGGGAGTGTCAAAAAACATTAACGACGCCCCCATTTCAGCTTGTATATCGCACTGCAAACTGACTTTTCGGATATAAATTGGATCGCACAGGTGTGAACACCCGTGCAATATGGTTCTGGTGCGGACGAAAAAAAGGGTCCTGTTTGTGTTTGGTCCAAATGCAATGCGATCTCAGCCATACTATCTGTATGGCTGAAATCGCATTGCACGGACATCCCATGTGATTTGCACTGTAGTGCAGTGTGAATCACATGCAATCTCGCACAGTGCACCAGTGTGAACCCAGCCAGCCATAGACATGATTTACATTTGGGAGTAGCTTACCAAAAATCTGACTTGTATCATAGTGTAGACCCATGGGAAAATTAGTGAGCCAATCACACAAGCAGGGAATTAAATGTACAGTCTGTGTACAGAATACTTTCAGGTAGCAATATTGCACTGCATTTTACAAAAAAAAATGACAGCGCTGCAGATTGAAAAGGAAAGCTAATTTTTAAAAACATTAAATTACAATATTGCTTGTGTAGCAATTGTATATGCTATATTATTTATTTTTGTGGCCTATTTTTTCCCCCCCACGAAAGTGTAGTTACCCTTTAAAGACCACCTAAGAAAGAGCTTAAACCAGACATTCTACACATTCGTTTATACACATTGTGGATCATTGATAGAGAGCCAAGCAGCTCATTCATTGCCTCCTGATTCTAAATGGTTTCCTATAATTATCCCATGACTTTTAAGAGTATCCTGTAAATTACAAAATATATAGGGTACAGGAATAGTTTTTTTTTATAGGTGGATGTAGCGTGGTGTGGCGGCAATAACACACACTCGGTCCAGATGCAATTGAAAAAACTTGTATTAAAGTCAAAGTAAAACAGTTTACAACAAGCCCGGGAGAAGGAAGCCCAACCAGGAACATTCATGGATGACAGCGGCGCGTAGCAGGTCTCAGTCGAGCTGATAGCATCTGTCTTGAGGGGCGGACCGTGGCCTAGCCAGTCAAAGCCCAAGTGGGGAGGTTTCCATGAAGAGTAGTTAGCAGATTTCTAAGCTTTCCCTACATGTCTGGAACTTTTCCCTGATGCCAATTCTGTCCCAGACAGATGGGTGACCTGCCCCTACACTATCCACACGCTTAATGCATGCAGAGCCAGGGTCTTAAATAGACTCTACCTGACCCAAAATGGGCACCCGGGTCACTTGAGCTGTCAACATCCAACCAGATCGCTGCCCCAGTGACTCAGGAAACCATAGAGGAACCAGGTTCCTCATGACTTCCTCTCACTCTGCTCTGCTGCTGCAGTTGAGCGCCACCTGCAGTGGAGAAAATAGACTGCACCTGCCTACGTGCTGGGATTTAAGAAATTACACTTGGGGGGGGGGGGGGGGGTAAATGTCTACCTCTACATACACTTTTTTCATTAACTCTGATACTTGAGGCTGGGAAGTCTGGGAGAGCAGAGACAGATTGTATTTCCTCTAACAATTAGTAGGGTTGTAGTGGGCATTTATGCATATTTTTTTAAATACATGTTTGTTTATTTATTTTGTTCATTATTTATATATTTTTCTTAGAGCCAGTTCACACTGGGACGACCTGTCAGGCGACTCAGCCGCCTGACAAGTCGCGGTCCACAGTAGTGAATGGCACCGTTCTAATAGGAGCGACGCAAGTCGCTCCGACTTAGAAAAAGGTTCCTGTACGACTTTGGGGGCGACTCGGGGCGACCTGCATTGACTTCAATACTGAAGTCATTTTGCAAGTCGCCTCTCAAGTCGCCTTGCCGAGTCGCCCCCAAAGTCGTGCCGTCTGTGTGTGAACCGGCTCTTAGGGGCAAGTATTATTTTTATTTCATTTTATTCAGGTACAAAATAAATATTAGCCAAAGCACACATTAAATGCAGAAGATTTTGTTTATCATATATTTAAAAATAAATGCTGCACTTACGAAAATCCCACTTATGTCATTTGTATCACAGATCCACAAGATGTCAGTTATAGTAATTTCTGTGAATAATCGGCTCTCTGCTCTCTTCTGGTTGATCTGAGCAGACTGCTATTACCCAGCAAACAATTCTGGAAACTGGGTGCTCTGTGAGAATGGACCACCTATGGGAATATCTAAAGAAAACAGGTGTATAGGTGCTGCAACCTTCCTACATAAAAGCTCCGCCCGGTGCTTAGACCTTGAGGCTGCTGACACCTCCAACGTACCAGAAAAGGGAAAGAGTTGGTCAGCACTCGGGATGACATCCAAAATGGTATTTCTTTATTAAATACATGTACAAATCTGTAAAATATCCTACGTGTTTCGGACGTGACTAACGTCCAAGACACGTAGGCTGTTTTACAGCTTTGTACATGTATTTAATAAAGACATACCATTTTGGATGTCATCCTGAGTGCCGACCATCTCTTTCCTTACCTATGGGAATATTGTGGGGGAAACACGCTCCTTCTACTCTATTTACCAGGTTTAGCCAGCAGATAAAGCTATAAAATCTGTTGTATGCAATTTTTTTGCAGTTCTTGACTTCTGTGCTGTACAGATAGTGTAATTTGATCAACTGCTGTTTAGTCCTATTCACAGCACACAGCTGAATGAGTCATAGATGTAGGGTTGCCACCTGTCCAGGATTCACCTGGACCGTCCGGGTTTTGAATCATATCCAGGTTTCAGTCCACCTAAAACAGGAATGTGGCTCAGATCAGGAATCAGGAAGGTGCAGTATGTGTGCTGCATTACTATTCTCTTTAGAGTGCCTAAAGGTGTCCCAGCTCTGTTACAATCCTATAGTGGTATATTAAAAAGAATATGCTGTGCGCCGCTAACGGGTTCGGGTTTGGCTTGAAGAAAACGTGGCAACCCTACATAGGATAGACAAACACTTTTTTCTCTCTTTCCACTTCAAACAGCTCTATGGAGTGTCAGTTAGAGAGAGGCAGGGAGCAGCTGCTGGGTTGTATTTTTAGCCCAGAATGCTTATCAGTGTCATGGTAATGGGTTATAATAAACATCTACTTACATAAAACATCAATTTATTATTTTGTAAAAACAATTACACATTTCAAATTTGCTATATTTCATAGTTTCCTTTTTTTACCAGATTCTCCCCTTTCCTTTTCTGGTCAAGTTTAGGAAAAATAAAAGGGAGATCGTAATTTGTGGTACTGGGCAGCGCAGTCTCAGAAATAATACTTTCTTCAGATGCCCTGATAAATGAACACAATTGTGTTTCTTTAATATTATAGCCGAATCTAGAATCGAATGCTACTTTTGCCTGTGGACAGCGCCGGGGAACGGTACATTAAACATTTCATTGTTTATTAGCTTTGCTTTATTAGCTGCGGCCATTCACCTGACAAATTCATGCTGCTTCTGTTCATGTACAGACAAAATACATTTATGTTGACTGCAAATGTATATCATTAAAACTAAACTGTCTTTTATTGTGTAGGCTTGGAATATCTAACATTCAATTCCAGCCCCCAAAGAATGAAGCAGAGAATATATATTGCTGCTTTGAAGTAGGATAGTGCATTTCCTGGCTTCCAGCAAATGCTTAATCCTCACAGTAGTACTCTGTCGCTACAATAAAGTAATGAACTTTTATGAAAACAGATGCGCTCTATTTTTAAATGTTGGACCATTTAAATGGTTTCTGATCATTCAAACAATTCAGCCACAGCCACCCCCTGTTCGGGTCACCCGCTTTCTGATTAGTCGAGAAGAGAATATTTATTCGCTATTGTCAAACAACTGGTGGGCTACATGCTGTCAACCCATGCTGGCTTTATAGGAGATTGTTCTTTTTGCTGCGGTTATCTACCATCCAGCTCCATATACCGTATTTGCCGGCGTATAAGACGACCCCCTAATTTTCCAGCTAAAATGCTGGTTTTTGCATATACTCACTGTATAAGACGACCCCTCACTGTGCCATTATACATGCCTCACTGTGCCAGTATGCCTGCCTCACTGTGCCAGTATGCCTGCCTCAACGATCTTCCTACCTTCTCCTGTTTGCAGAGTTTCTCAGGCTGGGGGCGTCCATTATTCAAAAGCCGCGCCTCCTCCTCAGGCTGTTCCGTGATGGGCAGAACACTAATTTTCCCAGCAGAGCCTCTGTTCAGTGTTCCGCCTATCACGGATGTCCTCTCGTCCGAGGGTATAAGACTGAATGGAAAGAGGACACAATGGGGTAGGGAAAGTGCTTCTCACCGCCTAAAAACCTCACTGGGGAGCCTTCCCATTCAATATCCAGGGTATAAGATGACCCCCGACTTTTGGGGCATGATTTTAGATGCAAAAAGTCGTCTTATACGCCGGAAAATATGGTATATATTTTGTGGCATCTTACTCTTCCATTAGTAAATGCGAGCAAGCCACCTCTGTTGCCTTCTGCTAGACAGCCATTAATCTTCTGTGGGGCTTTAGGTCTGGGTTGGGCTGAGACCCATACCACATGGGTCTCAGCCCAACCCAGACCTCAAGCCCCACAGGAGATAACTGGCTGTCAAGCAGAAGGCAACAGAGGTGGCTTGCTCGCATTCACTAATGGCAATATAATATATATATATATATATAATCACATACACACACTGTGTATAATATGTATGGAGCTGGATAGTAGATAAGCGCAGCATCACTGAGCCATGTCGGTAAGGACATACAGTCACGTCCATATCTTTGATTGTTTCCACTTCCTTATCCCCTGATGAAGACTTTATATAAGTTGAAACACGTTGGGTTGACTTGGTCGATATGCAATTTATTTTAATAATTTCATATATCCCTGCAGTATATGTATAACATCGTGGCACTCATTCACATTGGCACTATGGCCTTTACAGTGCAAATCCAGGTTTTTCTTTTTTTCTTTTTCTTTTTATGTGGCTGGAGCATTGTGCAAGCAGCCTATGTTACGTTATAGGGACATAGCATCTGTACAAACACTGCCGCAGGTTGTGTGCAGATGTATGGCCCCAAACAGAGGCAGTGTGCAGCCAAGGCCACTGGCTGCACACTAGTACAAGATCAGGACGTAAAGTGTCTAGACCAGCCAATTTTAAACCTGTTGTTCAATCAAAGTTTTTTTTTTTTTTTTTTTTTTTTTTTTTTACTTTTTATATACCAATTTATAATTGTGTGATTTCTATTGCTGCAACAAAGTCCCATGGGAGATATCTTTTGTCTAGTGTATCAGGGATGGAGCAGCCCTCTTCCCATGATATAATTGCTTGTCTCTGCTTTTATGTAGTATGGAAGAGATAGTAAGGGCTCTTTCACAATGGCAGCCCGTTCAGGTCCGCCTGCCAGTTTTTTTGGCGGACCTGAGCGGGCGCTCCGTGCGCCTCTATGGACATGCCCGCTGACATCCGACCCGCTCCGATCCATCAAAGTGTGACTGAGGAAAAACCTACTTTTCCATCCGTCTATCGGATCGGGTGAACACGGACATACGGTCCGTGTTCATCCGATCCCCCCCCATAGGGGGGAGCCGGGAAAAGACAGGGCGGTCCCTGCACAGTGTGCATGGACCGCCCTGTCATCCGCCGGCTCAGCGGGGATCAATGGAGCAATCCCCGCTGAGCAAGCGGAGGTGCACGGGGCAGATCATTACTGATCCGCCCCGCGTGAAAGAGGCCTAACAATGAAAGACCTTGCAGAATCCTACATCAGCAGACTGTCATATTCCTGGACCCCTTTGGTTAAATTCATGGACTCCTATATCATTACACGCATACCCCACTTGTAAGTACACAATGGGGTTTATTTACTAAAGCTGGAAAGGGCAAAATCAGGCTCACTTCTGCAAGGAAACCAATGAGCTTCTAAACCCCAGCTTGTTCAATTAAGCATTGTAATAAAACCTGGACGCTCATTGGTTCTTATGCAGAAGTGAGCCTGATTTTGCGCTTTCCAGCTTTAGTAAATAAACCCCATTGTGTACTTACAAGTGGGTTATGCCTGTACTGTGTTCTGTAGTGACAGAGGGGTTGGCAGGAGGAACCACAACTACTTCCTCCTTCCTGCCCTGGAGACAAAAACTCTCCATAGCGATGAGAAATTCCTTCATAGACATTTGCCATCAGAACAGATGTCCTTTTTGGAATATGTCCCCTACGCTTTTGTCCAATGTTTCTTTTATAATTTCCTGTCTTGATTAAAGAAATTATCTCCTGGAAAAGTCAAGAATTAGTTATTGGAGATATTAGAATATCTCTCTAGATAGGAGGAATTTAGAGGCATGTATTGGATCATGGGCAGGGAGGATGATCAGTGCGACGAGGAGGTAATTACTAGAACCGATTTCCTGTGTGTGGCTCTCCCTGCAGCAGGTTAAATCCGTCTTTTTCCTCCTCTCCCTTCTACTAAATTTTAGCTGCTGCAGAGGGAGAAACATAGGCTCGAGGGGGGATGGGATCGATTTTAGTAATTGCCCTTATGCATAACACAATAAATACTTAAAGCGGGGGTTCACCCTATATAAAAAAAAAAAAATTATTTTTTCCCCTCTAGCATTAAATTCGGCATAGTAGCGCGAGCTACAGTATGCCTGTCTGTATTTTTGTATCCCCGTACTCACCGTTATATCCTACATAGAAGATTCCGGGGAATGGGCGTTCCTATGGAGACGGAGGATGATTGACGGCCGGCTCTGGCACGTCACGCTTCTCCGGAAATAGCCGAAATAGGCTTGGCTCTTCACGGCGCCTGCGCATAGCCTGTGCGCAGGCGCCGTGAAGAGCCGAGACCTACTCCGGCTGTCTTCGGGGAGCGTGACGTGCCAGAGCCGGCTGTCAATCACCCTCCCTCTTGCTAGGAACGCCCATTCCCCGCGGCAGACGGAATCGTCTATGTACGATATAACCGTGAGTACGGGGATAAAAAAATTAAGACCGGCATAGTGTAGCTCGCGCTACTATGCCGGATTTTATGCTGAAATGTTGTTCAGCAGGGTGAACCACCGCTTTAAGTATAGTAAACTGTGTTTATGTCTTCAGTTTATGAAAGAACAGGAAGCTTCTGTACAGAGTGCTTCCTGTTCATTAATTTGCAGTGCATCTAAGGCTGCAGAGAAATTCCTGTCTGTCTCAAAAGTGAGACATCAGGGGTCCACAGCATTGTGAACATTTTTTTTTTTTTTTTTTAAATATTTTACAAAATTGTAAAAAAAATTAAGTGCTTCTTGACGGTTTTCTGGCCCATACAGTGTGCATGAGCAGTTTATTTGTGTGGCTGGAGCCATCTGTCACTCAATGGGGAAGCAGTGGCTGTAAGAACACAGATGCTGGTCTTAATTTGACAGGTGTACAGGTATGGGTGAGTGGCCCTGGCTGCACACTGCCTGTGTTTGGGGCCATACATCTGCACACACCTGTCAAATTAGAACCTGCGGCAGTGTTTGTACAGATGCCATGTCCCTATAACATAGCATAGGCTGCCTGCACAATGCTCCAGCCACATACAAAAAAAAAAAAAACCTGATTTGCACTGTAAAGGCCATAGTGCCTATGTGAATGAGTGCCACGATCTTATTCCCAAACAGAACTTTATTAACTCAACAGTTTTTTATATTTTAGATTTATCAAGAATTGCAAATTTTGCTGCGTTTGTGTCTGCTAATAATGATTTTAGTTAATTTTTTGTGAAACTATCATTGGAGTCAAGGTGGGGCCCTGTTAGCTAGCGGTGATTTCTAACAAGCCCTGGCCTCACCCAAAAGCAAACTTCTGCACTAAAAAGTAAAATGTATAGGACATATGCAGTCATTGCAGATATGGTGCCAGGATACAGTATGTCTTTTATAGTGCCCCCTTGGAAGTGCCCTGAGAGCCAGTACTGGCTTCCTGATACTGGAGGGGAGGCTTCACCATATAATGTTGGTTGCCTCTGTGGTCTATAGAAGGCCAGGTACTGCCATAGGGAGGACAGTTTCATTATTTCCTAATTTATTATTTCCAATTATCTTATGGTCCAGCAGTAATGAGGTTGATGTGTTGTATATTTTATAGTGCAGCCATAGGTGTAGCCTATTGCATTAGGGTGTGCACCCCAAAGCTCAAACACACATGCCTTTCTCTGCAGCCTCAGCTGCACTGGACAGGGAATGAATGGAGAGCACTCGGTGTTGAGCAGCTTCCTGTTCATTCACAAACCGAATCATGGTAAACAGTTTACTATGCTTCAGTTATGAATGAACATAGTGAGTGGGTGTGTACACTGTGTTTATTTAGAAAAGGAAGGGGCCGGTAAATGACATATTGACCAGTCTTTTTCCTGGCCACTTATCCTGGAACATCCCCCGCAGCAGCCAAAGGGAGAGAAGAGAAGGGAAGCCATTTGCGCTGTGGGGGGGATGGGAAGCCCGGGCAGTAAGGGGCCCACCTGGCACACCCCCCGCGCATTCCTAGGAGTACAGCTTGGAAAAACCTATTATTAAACTTTTCAGCTGAGAAGATAACAATAAATGCAATAGTACGCAGATCGTATTGCATTTTTTTTTTTTTTTTTTTTTTTTTTTACATAAAGTAACCCAAATAGGGTATTTATATGGCGGTTATGTTACCTGCAGATCACACAAATAGTGCCTACCCATGATAACATTATTATTACCTCTGATATAATGCTGGTAATAAGGTCTGGTTGCCTCCTCCTCCATAGGCATAAATATAAATTCTATAGTAATCTTAGTTTTAAATGTTTATTCCAAGATTTTTTGTTTTTTCTGCAGTCAGGTCATTCCTGCTCATCTGACTGCCCTTGAATATCGATGGTCTGCTTCAGAGTATATTCATTCATTTCTCATGGAAAATCCCACTACATTTTATAGATTTTTGTGACTTTAATATCTCTGAGAATTAAACTTGGATTAGGTTAATTCTTTCTACTTTTAGACTTTGCAGTTGAAGCTGCCTGCAGGGAGTACATGGATGCCCTGTACTGTAGAGAGGAATCATTATGCAATTAATGTCATTTAGCTAATTTTTTATAACTGTCAATTCAGATATGGGGATAGGCATGCTGTTTCATGGAAGCTACACGCAGTTCTCTAAAGCCGCTGGGTAAAGAATTGGCAATCCATTAAAACTTAAAAATACATTTAATTATATCAATGTTCTATTAAGCCAGAAAACTGAGGTTTTTTTGGGGGGGGGGGGTAAAACCAACATATAGCTAGATTAACAGAGAGTTACGGCGGCGTATCAGTAGATACGCCGTCGTAACTCTGAATCTACGGCGTCGTAAATTTAAGCGTATTCTGGAAACCAGATACGCTTAAATTAGGCTAAGATACGAGCGGCGTAAGTCTCCTACGCCGTCGTATCTTAGGCCCCGTACAGACGAGCAAACATGTACGATGAAAACGGTCCGCCGGACCGTTTTCAACGTACATGTCTGCCCGGAGATTTCTGTATGATGGCTGTACACACCATCATACAGAAATCCGCGCGTACTCGATACACGGCGACGAGGCCGCGCCGTCGCCACGACGATGACGCAGCGACGTGCGCGGCCCTGGCAGTTCAATGCTTCCACGCATGCGTGGAAATCATTCGACGCATGCGAGGGATGGCGGCCGCTCGGACATGTACGGTAGGTCTGTACAGACGACCGAACATGTCCGACGGACAGGATTCCAGCGGGCATGTTTCTAAACATGTTTAGAAATATTTGCCCGCTCGAAAAAGGCCCGGCGGGCAAATGTACGGTGGAATCCTGTCCGCTCCGCTGTACAGACGACCGAACATGTCTGCTGAAACTGGTCCGCGGACCAGTTTCAGCAGACATGTTCGGTCGTCTGTACGGGGCCTAAGGGTGTATATTTACGCTGGCCGCTAGGTGGCGCTTCCGTTGTTTGCAGCGGCGAATATGCAAATGAGCAAGATACGCTGATTCCCGAATGTACGTGCGCCCCTCGCAATTAGTTACGCCGTTTACGTTAGAGATACGTCGGCGTAAAGATAAAGCTGCTCCCTAGGTGGCGCAGCCCATGCAAGGTATGGACGTCGGAACAGGCCTATCTTTTTACGTCTTTTGCGTAAGTCGTACGCGAATAGGGCTGTGCGTAAGTTACGTCACGTCGTAGGCATGCGCCGTTCGTACAAAACGTCAAACACGTCAGGTCACCAGTCATTTACATAAAACACGCCCCCCTGATCCTCATTTGAATTTGGCGCGCTTAGGCCGGCCCATTTACGCTACGCCGCCGTAACTTAGGAGGCAAGTGCTTTGTGAATACAGCACTTGCCTCTCTGACTTACGGCGGCGTAGCGTATATGCAATACGCTACGCCGCATCAAAATTAAGCCAGTGTACCTGAATCTGGCTAATAGACTTTAAAGAAAGGAAAAATGAACGTTCTACTTTCTTGCTAAAGAATCTTCAGCTTGCTTCATTTGCTTTATGCATGCCATTGCCCAGTTGCCTCTGCAGTGATGGAGCAATTTTTTTCAGACCGGTGCTTGCTGCCCTCAGGCGTTCATGAGGTGATCCTGCTGCCTCCTGAATGTCTGCTTTTTAAACCCACAGTGGATTTTGTATTAAGAAGAAAAAATCGCACTGCAACTGTGAGCCAAACGTTTGGCTCACAGTTGCGGTGTGCTCTCCCTGGACTTAAGGGCGAATTTGCCTGTTAAACCCTGCAGCCGATTTTACAAATGCAGTGGCCGCAAAGTTGCTGCAAAGTATCATGGCCATGGCATTTGTATCGCCTTGTCAGGCTGTACTGTTAGTGTTAGGGTGTTTAACATGGTCCCCCCCTGGCCACCTATGTATAAAAGGACCCTTTTGAGCTCTTTCACACCATATACTTTTATCCCATCTGCACTCCTCTTCCGGTACTAACTACGCACCATCATGAACTTTGCACTCCCCTCCTGCATATACAACCTGCTGTCAAAAACGTGCATGTTGTCTCCTGCACATGCTAGACACATACCTCAAACTTGAGAATGAGGGACACTTGAGGGAGGCAGAGACCTGCAGTGCACTGTGTGGGCTGCAGGCAAAAAGTGGGTGTGGCCAAGCTTCACAATGGGAGGGGCTTAAAGGGCACAGTTAAACAAAACCCAGGCTTTGGATATGTGCTGGGGGTACTTTGGGAAGAGAGAGGACTTGTGCTAGAAGATGGGGTGAGGGGGGGTTAGATATGTGCTGAGGGGTGGTCTTGGAGGGGAGAGGTCTTGTGCTAGAAGGTGGGGTGTTGGGGGTCAGATGTGTCCTGGGGGCGTGTTTTGGGTGGGGAGAAAACTTGTGCTAGAAGGTAGGGGGGTTCAAATACAACCACCCATTTTAGCACAAGTTCTCTCTCCTCTAAAAATCCCCCCCAGCACATATGCTCCTACCACCGGTCCTGCCAAATCATTTCTTAAGTGTACACTGCAGTTATCTGCCTCCTTTACCTCCTGTCACTGTGCCCCCCTCCTCTGTAAGTCTCCATCCATAATAAACTCATCAGTGCAGCTCATGCAGAGCAGTGTCCCTTCTCCTCTGCTCCTCCTCCTCCTCTGTGCATACTACTCCTACTCCTCTCTGAGGTGGCTTTAGTCCACTCTGCGGTGTGTTGTACAAGGAGAGACAAATAGCAGAGTGTGGTACCCCAGACACTCTGCCAGAGATGCAGGGTAGGTTTTCCCGGGTGTCCATGCTAGTGTGCTCTGTCAGCAGTGCCGATCCTGACCTGCCTGGGGCCCTACGCAAAATGACATGTCACATTAAAGTTGAGAAGCTGGGGGGGGGACATGTCACATTAAAGATTAAAGTTGAGGCGGGGGGGGTGTTCTGCTGTTTGGAAATGACATCTTACATTAAAGTGGGGAGTGCTGACTTCTTACCTCTTCTCCCATGCAGCCAGCGAGTTGAGAAGCGGGGTGAGGGGTCGGAAATTACTTCTCACCAGGCGGGGCCTCTAGTAATTTGGGTGGTTCTCCGCAGCTTTGCGGGGCCCTAAGCAGCTTGCATAGTGAGCCTATAGGGCGGATCGGCCCTGTCTGACAGGTCAGTTACTGGTCAAGCCAGTTACTTAAGCTTAGTGCTGGAATTCGTTCTGGCACTGGGCTCCAGGATTCAGCACCGGAAATTATCCTGCGCTAAAGTGTCAATAACAGAAATCACAAAAAATTATATCAACAAATGACAGCAGCACTCAATAATACAAAGAATACTACCAAAACAAATGCGTTGCACTGCCAAATAATAAATACATATGGACCCACCATAAATTTTGTAAAATACATACCGTATTTATCGCGGTATAACGCGCTCCCGCGTATACCGCGCACCCCTAAAGTGGCCCCCAATTCTGTGGAAAAAAAGTTTTTTTGTACTAACAGTTTTGGTGTCTTGCGTAGTGTCCATCGGCGGCCTCGTCGGGTCCGGCGTCCTTCTGCGGCTTTGGGTGTCCGGCGTCCGTCTTCGTCGGGTGTCCTCTTCGGCGGGTCGGGTGTCCTCTTCGGCGGGACCGGCATCCTCCTGCGGGGTCCACGCATCCTCCCCGCTCGTTTCCCGCCACGAGTTTGAATACTGCGCCGGCATATACCGAGCGCAGTACACTCGTGTATCTTCGGGCAGGCTCAGCAATTGTCGTGCTGACATCCTGTACGCTCAGGACGTCAGTGCGAGAGGCGCCGAGACTGCCCGAAGATACACGAGTGTACTGCGCTCGGTATATGCCGGCGCAGTATTCAAACTCGTGGCGGGAAAGCGGGTATCGGCGTATATCGCGCACCCACGATTTTGTCCTGATTTTCAGGGCAAAATAGTGCGCGGTATACGCCAATAAATACGGTAATATAATTACCTCTATAAACAAAAAAATATCAAGTACAAAATTCATATAAAGTGAGGTGTAAAAAATACGGTAATTCCATAAATAAGTGGTAAATACTGGATGAAACATTAAACTTCATTTTATATGAATTTTGTACTTTATATTTATTGTTCATGGTGGTAGTTATATTATGTATTTATGCTTTAATTGAATTTTATTGTAGGTTCACATTATTTATTATTTGGCAGCACAACACATATAGAAAGACACACAGACATTCTTACATATAGACCCATACAGCCTCATACACACACATATACACACATATATATATACACATACTCTCATATACACACAGACTCCCATGTAGACACTTACAGATCCATACAACCTCATACATACACATACTCGCACACTTCCTTGGCTTGTTGAATGGTGTTGAACGGGCCATACTCCCCCCCCCCCCCCCAGGCCCCTCCTCTTCCAGGCACTGGAAAGTTGCTGAAACCTGTTCCCTGCTCACTGATCAGCAACAGGTGAGTGAGGCCAGAGTTATGTTTTACAGCCTGGGTTGAATGGCCAGTCCCCAGCTTGAGTCCCTGCCACCAGCAACAGGTGGGCGAGGCTCAGAGTTTCTCTATCTGTTATGATGTTTACCAGCCTGCATTCATAAATCGTGACATCTTCTCTAGGGGCCGGCTGTGGCATGCCCGGGCTCCCTGCAGGAGGCTAGAGTGGGGGAGGTTCCCTGGTGATGCGCTACAGTGTGCATGTGCATGTATTAAAGGAGCCCAGTGCTGGAACTGTAACTCATTCCTGCACTGTCTGACAGGACTCCAGCAGGATTTGCGGGACTCTAGGGTTTTTATTGCAAACCCGGGGCTGTCCTGGCGAATCTGGGATGGTCCTGGCGAATCTGGGACGGTTGGGGGGGTATGTAGACACCATCATACATTCTGCACTCCTCTTCTGCATATACTGGCCACCATTCCACACTCCTGTATTGCACATACCCACTGTCACACTCTCCACACTCATTTTCCACACATGTGCATATGTCACCATACACTCCACACTCCTTTCCTAGAAATACCATCAGATACTCCATACTCTTCTCCCTGCACATACTTCCCACTGTCATAAATTCCACACTCCTCTCCCTGCACATATGAACTGCCGCCATACACTCTGCACACCTCTTCTCCTTCCCTACACATACCATCCCACACTTTATACTCCTTTCATGCCATCATAAACAATAAACAATTTTTTTTTCTCTGCACATACCCACTGTCGTGATGCACACCACGCTCCTCTCCTGCACATAATTCTCGCCTTCACACACTTTGTACTCCTCTCCTTCGCATACTATCTGTTGTCATACACTTCACAATCCTCTCCTGCATAAACTGGTCACTTTATACCATCCAGATTCCTATGAAAATGTTACCTACCATTAAACCTGCTTCACTCATTTCCTGCATAAAACATTTTACAATTTGCACTTGTTGCCTACACACTTATTTCATAAACTTCACATTCTTTTCCTGCACATACCGTAGTTAATTGAATGTCCCACGCATACATTTTGCATGTACATTTCCCATGTACATTTTGCAATGGCTTGAATGCACAGCAAAAAGTGTCCCTGTTGTTGTTGTTGTTGTTGTTGTTGTTGTTGTTGTTGTTATCATTATTATTATTATTTTTTTTTTCTAATGTTGGTAACGATGGTTATATAGACAGTAACAAAGATTTATAAGCGAAAAAGTTGCAAAGCCTGCCATAGTTGCAGAAGCACGTCGACCATAATCTTGATTTTTTAAATAGATTTCCAGTTGTCAGATGAGACATTTTTTGAATCTAAGCATTCAGAAATGGTCTCTATAGGGCAGGGGTGCCCAACCTTTAAGGCCGAGGGCCACTTAAGCAACTTGGTAACCAGTCACGGGCTACAATGAGCGGAGTGGGAAGATGACAGGTCTGTGTCCAGTCTGCATATGCAAAGCAGACACAGCCCAATCTACTCTATGGGCCCTCTGATTCAATCAGATAGAAGGGGCAGATCCACTTTTTTTTTAGCAGATCAGATTGGAGGTAGGCAGGTGTAAACAGACAAAGGTCTGTTTACATCTGCTGCTCCATAGAGGTGAATGGAGGGTCCGATTGGGTTGGACCGATCTTGTGAAAGGGGCCTAAGGCTGCTTTTACATTGATGGTCTGCGGTCTATTGTGGCGCAGTGTACCTGTGGCTTTCCCGCCGGTTAGCTGCACTTTGCCAAAGACGTCTATTATATCCTGTAGGTGTGGTGTACTTTCTGAAAAGCAGCTTGCTTCCTCTACAGCTGGCTTAATTTACAACACTGATGCTCTCGGATAGCAGGTCGGCAACCTGCAATCTGGGCTTGCCAACCAGCCATCCCAGAGCAGGAGGTCGTGGGCCCCATCAGAGAGCTGTGTGGGCCACATGTGGCCCCCGGGCTACTGGTTGGGCACACCTGCTATAGGGTGTCTTGCTTTCTTAGTGAAAATGCTCCTGATTTTGCACTATTCAGTTTTAGTAAATCAAGCCCAGTGAGTTATAGACATAATTGAGAGGGTGTTACCTTTAAGGGGGTGAGACTTAAAGTAGAACTACAGGCAAAACTTTTTTTATTCATTTTGAATAGAGAGGGTTATAACCCCTGTCAGACTTTTTTTTGCTATCTGTGTCCCATTGTGGAGATTTTCCTTCACTTCCTGTCCCATAGCCAAACCTAAAAAAATATTTTCTTGCCTTTAGTTACACTTTAACAGATAGGGATATATGTCTTGGCATCCAGGGCAAGGTTGCATGGAGTATTGCTGTTAATTCTTGCTCTACATCTACCCAACTTTTATGCATGTTTGCACCACCTAAGTACCCTTGAGAGATGGATGGCTTGGTGGCATTTGATGATAAGTTCTGGAAAAACCTATGCCAACTCTCTCCTGGGAGGAGCAGGAGCTTGTGTAGGATCTGATTGGATATATAGGCCTACAGAAAGTTTATAAATTATTTCCGCACATAATGGAGAAATGAGCCTGGAATATGGATCGGAAGAGTGTTCAAGTAAAAAATGCAGGGAAAGACATTCATTTGTAAGATGCTGTTCTTCCCAAGACTTGGGTAAGCATCTTTTGTCCAGTTACATACAAACAATAAGCGCTCAAGTGAAAAAAATAGATAAAATCTTGCAGACCTGATAAAGGTCAGCCCTTGAACCCCGGTAAGTGGTTGTGCATGTTAGAGATAGTGGCTGCATGGTCTCTAACAGGATTCACTACAATAATTTCTTCTTGGTTGTAAAGGTTGAGCAAGTGTCTTCCTGCATGTCATTTTATGTGATATAGAATGTCTATAAAGAAATGTTTGTGAATACCACAGTTTACTATTTCATATAAAGGTTATATGGATATGTCACATGATGTTTGTGCGCTTTGTATAGTTTTTGTCCAGCGTTATAGATCTTGTCTTTTGTTAGGAGTGGTGGGATGTTTTCCTTAAAGGTATCTTTTAGGGTAGTAATAAAATATATTTAAGGATATAAAAAAGGAAGGTATTGGCTACGCGTGCACAATGTCAGTTTATTGGTTGAGTCACACAAGATGGTTAGATGTTGCGCTGCCCATCAGCCATCAGGAGGCATCTGGTGTGGCAGCCTTATGCCCTGTACACGTGACCGTTTTTTTCCGTCGGAATTCAGACGGAATTCCGCTCAAGCTGCCTTGCACACACACGATCACACCAAATTCCGACCGCCAAGAACGCGGTGACGTACAACACTATGACGACCCGAGAAAAATAAAGTTCAATGTTTCAGAGCATGCGTCAACTTGATTATGAACATGCGTGGTTTTTAGTGCATCGGAATTCCATACAGACGAACTGATTTTCCGATAGGAATTTTTTCCGTCGGAAAAATAGAGAACATGTTCTCTATCTTAGGCCGTCGGAATTTCGGATGGAAAAAGTCAGATTGGGCATACACACGGCCAGAATATCTGATGAAAAGCTCCCATCTGACTTTTTCCATCGGAAAGTCCGACCGTGTGTACAGGGCATTAGAAAAATCGATTTGTATGTAGAATACGTTATGATTTCTTTAAATGAGTATATGCAGGGCCATCTTAATGCAAGGGCACTCCTGGGCACTGCCCAGGGGCCCCAGGTACATGGAGCCCCACAATAATTTTGCATTACGTCATACTTGCCAACTGTCCCAGATTTTCTGGGACAGTCATGCTTTTTACTGAACTGTCCCGATATGGTCATGTCTTGGGAAGTATCCCAGAACCTATACTGTGCCCTCCTGATCCCAGTATTGTGCCCTCCTGACCCCCCCTGTAATGTGACCTTCTGCATTCCCCCATGTACTGCGCCCTTTGTGTTGACTAGTCTTTGATTTATGGAATGCTTTCCTTTTGTAAAATCGATTTTATTGAAAGTACTAATGAATATATGTTTCCCATGGGACACTGACCCCTCAAACAACTATTTATAATTTTATTTCTTGAAAGTAGGTGTGCAAATTGGGGCAAGCTAGTAGGGGCCCCGGTGCATTGCTTTTAAGACGGCCCTGAGTTTATGTAGCTTGGTAAATATGGGATTTCGCAGGTTAAATTATTTCCATGCATTTGGTATATGGTTTAAAATGTTTGGTATACTGATTTTTTTTTTTTTTTTTTAGTCCTTTAATTTCTCAACTCCAGTTGGATCCAAGGTCAAATGAATGGGAACTAATTAGGAATTTAAATTACATTGATTAATTTATTTCTCTGTAGAAATGTGTGAGAAGCATTCTAGACCTGACTTAATGATCAGATATAACAAAAATATCAATATAAAATCTATGTGTGTGTCACTAGCAAATGAGGGATATTGGATGCCTTTTGCTCTGCATTTGACATAACTTGATAAGGGGTATTTTAATGGCTCTTGTTTCTGTGTACTCTAATGGAATGCTTTCAGGCAAGAGTGCTGAAAGTTGATACACAAATGCTTGTGGAAAATGCTGAGCTATAAACAGCAGCTTTTAGTTTGTGTGGTCCTGACATATGGGCAAGAAGCATCAAAGCATTTAAAAGCGTCAGGACCATGGAGAGCACAAATGGATACCGTCACCACTTTTCCCTTATTGTGCTAATGCATCCAAACCAAACCACCGAAAAGCAAACCCTTCACACTTGTCAAGAATGTAGTGTTTAGTCAGCTGCACTGCAAAAATTGTTATCACGGGATATTGTCAGAAGAAAGACCGCTGCTGACTTTTAATATCGGCACTTACCTGTCCTGGAGTCCAGCTCCGTCCGCAGCAGACGAAAACTCGGCTCCCAGAGTTGCGCTGCGCCTGCTGATTGCCTCCTGCTGTGCTCTGGGAGCCGAGTGTTCCCAGAACACAACGAGGGGGGGGGAGGTGACATCTTGCCCGCAGTCTGTCCGCAGACTGTGGCCAGAAGTGGGTGCAAATACCTGTCTTTAGACAGGTATCTGCACCCCCCTCCCCCTGAAAGGTGTCAAATGTGACACCGGAGGGGGGGAGGGTTCCGATCAGCGGGAGTTCCACTTTAGGGTGGAGCTCCGCTTTAACTCTATTAGTCAAATATTATTCTACATAAAGAGAAAAGATTCGACATTATAGAGACATGAAGAAGAGTCGACAGAGAGAGAAAAGATTCGACAGAGAGAGAAAAGATTCGACAGAGAGAGAAAAGATTCGACAGAGAGAGAAAAGATTCGACAGAGAGAGAAAAGATTCGACAGAGAGAGAAAAGATTCGACAGAGAGAGAAAAGATTCGACAGAGAGAGAAAAGATTCGACAGAGAGAGAAAAGATTTGACAGAGAGAGAAAAGATTTGACAGAGAGAGAAAAGATTTGACAGAGAGAGAAAAGATTTGACAGAGAGAGAAAAGATTTGACAGAGAGAGAAAAGATTTGACAGAGAGAGAAAAGATTTGACAGAGAGAGAAAAGATTTGACAGAGAGAGAAAAGATTTGACAGAGAGAGAAAAGATTTGACAGAGAGAGAAAAGATTTGACAGAGAGAGAAAAGATTTGACAGAGAGAGAAAAGATTTGACAGAGAGAGAAAAGATTCGCCATTGCAAGAAAAGTTTCGCCATTGCGAGAAAAGTTTTGACACAGAGAGACATGAAGATTCGACACGGAGAGACATGAAGATTCGACACGGAGAGACATGAAGATTCGACATGGAGACATTTTTTTTTAAAGATTCTTTTGAATCTTCTTTTTTTTTTTTACTTAGAACATTCGACAGACACCATAAGCCTTCAATGACAGATTCAACCTTAATTTGGATTTTCGGACAAAATAAATAAAAACAAATTTCGGGAGTAACTAAATAAATTTATTTTTTTGGACGAAAACGAAATTACGAAACAAAATATTTCAGTGTGCACATGTCTAGTAATTATACTTAAGTATACCATAGTAACATCTGACAAAAAGATCTAAAAACACTGAAGCAGCAGACTTTGTGAAAATGTATATTTGTGTCATTCTCAAAACAAAACTGGCCACAGATGTATTGTGGAGTGCTGTGGAGAGTGTTGGTGATCTTTGTTGTTAACCTAAAGCACACCCAAAATCAAGAATTTATTATATTGCAACTTACTGGTTCTTATGCCGTGTACACACGATAATTTTTCGGGTTGTAAAAAACAGCGTTTTTCAGGCTCTAGAAAAAAAAACGTTTTTTTCAACCCGATCATTAAAACGGCCTTGCCTACACACGATCGTGAAAAAAAATGCTCTAGCAAAGCGTGGTGACGTACAACACGTATGACGGCACTATAAAGGGGAAGTTCCATGCGGATGACGCCACCCTTTGGGTTGCTTTCGTGTTAGTAAAAGACGATTTGCGCTTTCCTGTCTATTACAGCGTGATGAATGTGCTTACTCCAGTACGAACAGTAGTTTTACCAGAACGAGCGCTCCCGTCTCATAACTTGCTTCTGAGCATGCGTGGATTTTTCACGTCGTTAAAGCCCACACACAATCATTTTTTACAACCCGAAAAACAACGTTAAAAACGTTGTTAAAAAATAGAGCATGTTCGAATTTTTTTTGGCTCGTTTTTCAGAACCCGAAAAATGCTCTGAAGCCCACACACGATAGTTTTTAATGACATACAAAAAAAAACGTCATTTTTTACAACCTGAAAAATGACCGTGTGTACGCAGCATTAGATGCGATGGCTACATTCGTTTTTCTTTTTTATTCTATTTTCATCTGATGATCAAGTCAATATGTCTGATGTTTTTCGAAAGCCCAAGCTCTACAGAAGAGAGGGATGAAACAAATCAATTAGAATGGATAAGGGTGTTTACAATGATCACCTTTATATTTATTCATGTAAAACCTTTATCCCAAAAGCAAAAAAACTATTTACTGTAACTGATTATAAAGTGTGAGCTGGAGTTTGGCTTCAATTTGTTAGTGTATTCAAATCTGCTGGTACATTTAACACTACCCTCCCCCAGAATGACAATGTGCCTATGTTCTCCTTCATCCAGAGTGGGGCACGCCAATATAGAAGGTTACTTTCCAGATCACCAGGTGAGAGCAGAGGGAAGAAGCCTAAAAATAGAAAATTAATGCAGTCACCACATCTAATGATTGGCAGTGCCGATCCTGCCCTCCGTGGGGCCCTAAGCAAAATGACCTGGCACATTAAAAATGAGAAGCGGGGGGGGGCGCTGACGACAGTGACATGTCACATTAAAGAAAGTTGAGAAGCGGGGGAGGGGGTGTTCTGCTGTCCTAAATGACTCAGGCCAGCCAGCGAGTTTAGAAGCGGGGTGAGGGTGTGAAAATGACTTCTCACCAGGCGGGGCCTCTAGTAATTTGGGGGGCCCTTTGCAGCTTTGCGGGGCCCTAAGTGGCTTGCATAGTGAGCCTATAGGGAGGATCGATCCTGATGATTGGTAAGCTGCAATATATAACATTTTTGGTTTGAGTCAATGCTGCTCTAAACTAGTCAGACTTAATATCTAATTGGCTGATATTTTACTGCCCTTTGTATGTAATCACTGTTCTACCTAATCAAAGTCCAACACATTTGTATGTCTTTATAATCATGTACTTCAGTGGCAGAATTATCAGGGTCGCAACAGTTGCCCGCCGCGACTGGGCCCTGTCTTTCTGCCGCTGTGGGGGGCCCCAGGACGGCCAAATAGTGCTCGGATTTGGATAGACTCGGAGGGCGGGACAGCCGTGTTGCAACGTTTTTTAGGAGGCAAAGGATACGTTGGCACACACCAATCCTGCAGAACGTCTGCAGAGTCGCACTCCGACTGGCTTGAACAAGACATCTCCCCCTCAGCTCTTCATCAGCTGGAGCCCGCCCCCCTGCCCAGAAAATGTCCCCATTGCCGGCGCCATTTTTGTTGAAGTTTGCCCTTTTATAAAGAGTGAAGTTGGTCTTCAACAAAATGGCGCCCAAACCCTGCAACTATGGGACAAATATTATTTGTGACTGAGATCATTTACACTAATTGGGCGGGTGATATGAAGAGGGGGAGTAGGAGAGCCGAGAGGAGAAGAGAAGAGGATCAAAGGTCAAGGCCAAAGCCTGACTGCTCCAGCTAGGCCACACAGTCTATGAGGGGATCACTGTGGTCACCAGAGTCCCCCTTCACATCATACCCTTTACATCAAAGTCTGAAGGATTACCCCCAGTGCAAGGTAGAACTCTGTGGACCCTGATGTAAAGGGGAACTCCGATGTAAAGGGGAATGCTGCGGACCGTGATGCAAAGGGGAACGCTGTAGACTCTGATGTAACGGGAGGGGCCACCTTACATCAGAGTTTCCCTTTACACTTGAGTTCGCAGCATTCCCCTTTACATCATAGTTCCCCTTTACATCGGGGCCTGCAGAGTTCTACCTTACACTGTAAGGGGGAACCCTGCGGACTCTGGTGTAAAGGGGAACTCTCATGTAAAGGGGAATGCTGTGGACCATGATGTAAGGGGGATCATGGTCACCAGAGCCCTGCTTACATCAGAGCCTACAGCGTTCCTCTTTACATCATGGTCCGCATCATTCCCCTTTACATTAGAGTTCCCCTTTACATCAGGATCCACAAAGCTCTCCTCTTCATCAGGATACACTGTAAGTGGGAACCCTGTGGACTCTGATGGAAGGGAGAACTTTGTGGACTATGATGTAAAGGGGAATTATGGAATCTGATGTAAAGGGGAACTCAGCAGGTCCTGATCTAAAGGGGAGCTCTGACGTAAAGGGGAATGCTACAGACCCTGATGTGAGGGAGAGCTCTGATGTAAAGGGGAACACTACGGACTGTGATGTAAGGGTGGGGGTGTCGGGGGGCGGGCCTTAATGGTTTCTTGCACCTGGCCCTGAAGGTTCTAGTTACGCCTCTGATGTACTCCCACTTGTTAGGCACAAATTATAATGTCTGAAGGGAAATACCCTAAAATAGGTTTCTCTTAGTGAAAATGTTGCTCCAAGCAGTGCTCTATGTTGGCAGAGTTGAGTAATAGCCACACCCTTCAGCACACGTGTCCTCACAAAGACTTGTATTGAAGAGAGGATTAAGGGGTGTGTCTGACCAGATCTGCTACATGCACAGATGTCTAACTGGCGGCCATCCAGCTGTTGCAGAACTACAAATCCCATGAGGCATTGCAAGGCTGACAGTTACAAGCATGACTCCCACAGGCAGAGGCATGACGGGACTTGTAGTTTGCCAACAGCTGGAGGACCACCAGTTTGACACCCGTGCCCTACAGTATAGAGTGCACTGGGTCTAAAACTGGTGCCTATACCCTAGTATAGATTGCACAGTCATATTCAGACATGCTGAACAGCAGCAGTAAAAGGAAAGTGGAGGCAAGGCTTTACAAATGGAATTTGTTAGTGCAAAAGCTATCTGACTGTATATTTATTTCTTTGACATATATTGTGCCCTAAATCGGCCAATACAGTGATTGCCTGATGGTGAACAGATAAGACCTACTCAGTATGCCTTCTTTATTTTTATAATGGTCGCCTTAAGGCGTAGTCTTACGCACTTTTCCTGTTGTAACCGTCTACATCCCACACGGGATGCCTGTTGTACATATTCTGCTATCCAGATGGTGCCTTTCTTTTTCCTCCTGAATCTGCTAGGACTGGATTTTTGGCAGCTTTTTTTACATCCGTTCTGCTAATTCTTCTGCCTTTGCTCCAATTATTTTGGGTTTCACATATCTTTTATGATCGGAGAGCTGCCAGGAATTTATTATCTTTATAATGAGTGAAACTTTCCTGAACCATGGAGGAGAATCAATTTGTACTGCTTACAATGAAAAATATAATGTATACCTCCCAACAGGTTTCCCAACCCCTGATGACTATTTTTACTGACAAAACATAAAATTATTGACAGAGCACATTTTATGCCAATCTGAAATATGACAGAAACTCCTACTATAAATGATGACAATTGATGATATTGCAGTATAAACAATATGTAAACATTGATAATACTCTGCCTGTAATCTGCCTGACGCTACAATTAAAAGCTCAAAACAGAGTGACATAGTATGGTCATGACTAGAATTATGAATGGCCTGGGGCACCTTGAGGCAAAACAGAAAAGTTATTTCTGCGGCGTGGATAGGACAACGCAGCGAACGGTATGCATGGGCCCATTTTGACAAACAGTAGATCAGTAAACTAAATCTGAGGCTAGACGCCATACACCCTGCACACATATATATAATTTAGTCTTTGTACCCACCAAAAATGTCCTAATTACTGTAGCACAACTGACAGCCTCACAGACACAAATAAACCACAGGACAAAGGAGCATTTTTGAAACATTAAAGTGGTTGTAAAGACACAATGCATGAAGGAAAAAAAACATTCTGCATGCAGCAGCCTCCCCAATACTTACTCGAGCCCCCTGGATCCAGCAGTGACCACGAGAGCCTTGCCTCTCCAGGGACTTGAACTCCTGATTGGCTATTGGCTAGGAGACGGAGGGGACAGGGTCAAACCACGGCTCAGTATGTGAATGAACACACAGAGCAGTGGCTCGGTTCTGGTGCTCCCATAGCTAGCTGCTTGCTGTGGGGGCACCCAACAGGATGGAGGAGCCAGGAGCACCGGCCTGGGACCGGAGAAGAGGAAGATCCGGGCCACTCTGTGCAAACAGGTAAGCATAGCATGTTTGTTATTTTAATAAAAAAATAAACTTTTACAATCACTTTAAACATTTCCATTACATGTGCTTTTCTGCACACAAATAGGATACAATTTCACCTGACTGAGAATACGTTAATGACAAAATTAATTTAAACCAGCAACTGTTGAGATAATGAACACAATGGTCAGGTCTATGTATTGCACAACATACAGTAATGTTGAGTGCAGGGGTCAGGAGTAATTAACGTACAAAACGGTGCATCAGTCAGGATGAACCCTCGGTTCACATTAGAGTCCCTTCTTATATCAGAGTCCCAAGAATCCCCCTTGCATCAGCAGTCCCCAGCATTTATAACAGGGTTCCAAGATTCCCTTCTTACATCAGTCCCCACTGTTTTCCATTTACATAAGAGTTGGCCTTTACACCAGAGTCCACAGAGTTCCCCTTAAATCAGATTCTCCTGAGCATTCCCTCCTTGCATCAGAGTCCACAGCATTCCCCAGCGTTCCATCTTTAATCAAGGTTCCCAGAGTTTGTTTTACAGTCCCCAGAGTTGCCCCCTTAAGTTAGGGTTTTTCAGAACTTCCCTTACACCAGAGTTCGCCTTTACATCAGAGTCCCCCTTTAGATCACAGTCCACAGAGTTCCCCCTTAGAATGCAAGGGGGAACTCTGCAAACTCTGATGTGAGGGGAAAATCTAAGGATTCTGATTTAAGGGGTGCTGGAAATGCTTATACAAAGGAGAACACTGCATACCCCGATGTAAAGAGACCACTATGGACTCTGGTGTAAAGGTGAACTCTGGTGTTAGAGGTCTCTGGTCACTAGAGTCCCCCATTACTTCAGAGTTTCCAGCGTTCTCCCTTAAAACCCTGAGTCCCCCTCACATTAAAGTCCATAGAGATTCCACCTACATCAGAGTCCCCAGAGTTCACCTTTACATCACAGTCCCCCCTTTATTTAAGAGTCCCTAGAGCTCCTCCTTACACTGTAAGGGGGAACTCTGCTATAACTGAATATGTTGGCCACACTGGCCACACTGGGGGCATACTTCGCCCCCATTGCTACGCCCTTGGTTTGGGTGAAGTACTCACCCTTGTTCCAAAAATAGTTATGGCTCATGGTTAGCCTCAGCCCTTCAATAATGTACCCTCTCTGTTCTTCTTTCATATTGGTCTGGTTGTGTAAGGCCCACTCTATGCTTTGTATCCCATCCTCCTGTACTATATTAGTGTATTATGAGTTCACATCGATTGTGACTAATATGTCATTTTCTGTTACCTCCATTTTTCAATTCATTAATTAGTTGTCTACTGTCCTTTAAATAGGATTTTCCTTATTTCACTAGTGGTTGCAGGAACCCGTCTATATATGCCCCTAATCTTGAAAATGGCGAATCTATGCCGCTTATTATGGGCCTCCCTGGTGGTTTATTCTGATCCTTATGGATTTTGGGAACATAATATATAACTGGTGTTTTTGACGTCTCTGGAGTGAGGAACCTTGCCTCTTTCTTTGTAAGAATGCCAATATCTTCTCCTTTTTTGTCAAAAGCCCTTAGTTTCTTCTCATACTCTTCTTTGGGATTACCTTTTATTTTTTTGTACGTGTCTTGTATATTCAGAAGCCTGGTCATTTCTGTTTCGTAATCTTGTTTATTTAAAATTACCAGCCCCCCCCCCCCCTTTGTCTGCCGGTCTGATAATTATATTCTTCCTTTTTTCAATTTCCTTGATGGTCTTCCGAATGTTATTCCGTTTGGACTTGTTTACTTTTAATTTCCTAATATCCTCCTCCACCATTTTCTTAAAAACTGTTAGGCTTTCATTTTGCTGTGTTTTTGGGTTAAACGTTGAGTTATTTCTCAGGTTTGAGTGCTGATAAATTGTAATGATAATTCCGTGTCTGGTATCCTTATTTGCAAAAAAAAATTATATTCATTTTTCTTACAAATTTTTGTAGGTCAATATACGTTTCAAACTTATCTAGTTCCTTGTCTGGAGCATATTTTAATCCTAAGTCTAAAACTTTAAGTTCTTCTTCATTAAAAATTCCTTCACTGAGATTAAAAATGCTTTTTCTTGATGCCCCTCGTTTTCCTCTGGTCTGTTTCCTCTTTCCCATCTCTGGGGTCTGTATGTCTGTTCTCTCCTCTCCTCCTATTCGTTCTCTCCTTGTTCACAGTCGTTCGTTCCTCTTCCCATTATATGTCACTGTGTTTTTCACTACGAAGTACAGGTGCCTGTAACACTATTTACCACATCAGCACTGCACTTTAAAAGCTAGCGCCATTCCTACTTCCATCCTCTCTCAAATCATTATCTCACCTAGGTGAAATAAATCAGGTAGGGGCAGCTGCTTAAATTAATTAAGGGCGTAAAGACTCTATACTTACTCACAGGCAATATTTGGTCCTATTGCGCGGGTTCATTTTTCACTTTCATACTCAGATAAGGGACTGATATGGATGGGGGGGGGGGGTACTTTTTGTTCCCAAAATGTTTTTTGTATGGGATTTCCCCCTCAAAATCTATACCAGACTTGGGGGTATGGAATTTGGAGGCTGCTCCTCACCATTTTTTTTTTTCATGGGGTCTTCCTTAAAATTCAAATGGGGGGGGGGGGGGGCATGCTATTTACACTATTTCTGCTGTTTTTTTACATTCACCCGTCAGAATCTCCAGTTGACAGCTGAATGTGCTGGGCAGGTATATAGTATGAGTCACTGGTTGTTAGGATACAGGCAGGAGCCAGCTCCATAACAACCAGGAGGAAGCTGTCACATTTACAGGGGTAATTATACCATTGCTACATGTTTCACACTGCAGCTTGAGGTTTGTTTGGCAGAACTCCCTTCCTCTCAGCCATTCACACAAGATTTTCCATAGACCGTGCTAAGGTCTACCTCATTTTTCCCCTATTTTCTTAGGGCTATTTTTTTCTTGGGATTCAATGTAACGAAATGGTATGTTCGCTGGACAAAAAGTAACAAAGCAAATATTACACACATATTACAATCCTTACGATTATTTGTTATGCTAGCATGAATGTTGAGATATTTGCAAAGCAACATTTTTATAACTAGGCCCCTTAAAATGTATGTAAACCCTAACCATAACCTTCTCTTATTTGCTTCCTTTTGGTCTGTTAAATTGATCATTGAGAGTATTTACTTATCTGTACTACAAGTGTAAAAAATACCCGTTGACCGTAATAGAAATCACGCCTGATGATAACTTTCTGTGCTGTCTGCCTTTGAATGTTGTGAACATTCCTAAAGAAAAAATGTTCTAACAAAATTCTATGTGGCCAGCTTTAGAGTGTAGACTATGGGCAAACCCTCTGGTGACATTTGCACATCTCCTTTACTCTGTCAATAGTAGTTGGTAGACAGCATAGTACCTTCCTGTGTCATGCTTATTCAGTGCTTGTCAAACCAAACCTCCTCTCAGTGTTCTGTGACTGCATCATAAGTTATGAGCCTCTGCCAAAATTCCTTCTGCCAGGCTATATCTTTTGAAATAGGAAAAAGGACAGCCTGATCACATGATCTGAATATTATAATATACTTTTTGGGGACCAGTGACACCAATACAGTGATCCATGCAAAAAAAAATGCAGTGTCACTGTATAAATTACACTGGCAGGGAAGGGGTTAACATCAGGAGCGATAAAGGGGTTAAGTGTGCTCCTAGGGAGTGCTTTCTAACTGTGGGAGAATGGATGCACTAGAGCAGGGGTCTCCAAACTTTTTAGATAGAGGGCCACATTGTAGACTTTATAAATATTTGTGGGCCGAAAACATTTATTTCGAAATAAATGAATACAAATTTAAATAATCTCGTCAGAGCCTTTCTGCACGTTTTGTGTCCCCATCAGAGCCTTTCCTCACTTCTGTGTCCCCCACCCTGATTATACCCCCAATATAACACCACCCCCCCCCCCCAGCTTGATCACCACCACCACCACCACCCCAGATACTCCCAGTCTGATCACAACCCCCCTCCTCATACCTCTCTCCTAACACACCCCTCCACCATCACACACACCTTTTGAGTTTTGCATTCCTGCAGACAGTTCCTCCCAGTCCTGCGGCTCCTCGTCCAGATGATGTCAGTGGAGGAATCTCTAGTGGGTGGGTTGCCCCGCCTGCCTGCTCTGTCCCACTGCCTGCTTGGGGGAATTGAAGCAGGCAGTCTCTGAATGAACTGTGGGCTGGATAAAACATACAAGCGGGGCGGGGTTTGGAGACCCTTGCACTAGAGCAGTGTTTCTCAATTCCAGTCCTCAGGCCCCCCCAACAGGTCAGGTTTTCAGGATTTCCATTATTTTGCACAGGTGATTTGATCAGTTTCACTGCCTTAGTAATTACCACAGCCTTTTCATCTGAGGGAAATCCTGAAAACCTGACCTGTTGGGGGGGCCTGAGGACTGGAATTGAGAAACACTGCACTAGAGGAAAACAGAGATCCATGTTTCTGCTTAGCAAATTCAAAAGATCTCTATTTTTGTCTGTGACAGAACGGTGGTCTGCCTTGTTTACATAGTGTTACTAAAGTCTTGTTTATTATTATTTAAAAATAACAAACATGTTATACTTACCTGCTCTGTGAAGTGGTTTGCAACAGAGCAGCTCAGATCCCCCTCTTCTCTGGTCCCTCTTTTGTGCTCCTGGCCCCTTCCTCCTGCCAAGTGCCCCATCAGAAAGCAGCTTGCTATGAGGACACTGAGCTGAGCCACTGCTCTGTGTGTCCATTCAGACACGGAGCTGTGGTTCTGCCCCACCCCTCTCCCTCCTCATTGGCTCACTGACTTTGACTACAGTGGGAACCAATGGTGCTCGCTATGTGCCTCAGACAATTCGGAGGAAGAGTCCCGGATAGCCAAGCCTCTCGAGCATCATTGCTGGATCGAGATCGGGCTCAGATAAGTATTAGAGTATTAGGGGGACTGAGGGGAGCTGCTCACTGAAAGTTTTTTTATCTTGATGCATATATGCATTAAGATAAAACACCTTCTACCTTTAGAACCACTTTATCTCTTACAACTGCTTTAAGCTAATTGTATAGCTTATGCCTTCAAATTCTGATTTGTACACCTTAAAATATTCTAATTTGTTTTGCGGGTTGTTCTTCAAAGGTTTATTCTCTTCTTTTTTTTTTCTAAAATGTACTGTTGTCATGCTCAAAGGCTTCCAATTGTGTTGCATTTAAGTTGTATTTGGCACATGCCCAAACTACTAATTAGCCAAATGACAGATTAAACCAACTAAACTATGCAGAGCCAACAAATGTGATGATTTCTACAGACTTCTGTTACCAGTAACAAAGATTATTTGACAGCTGAGCTCAGATAACTATCATTTATTAGAAAGAGTTGAGAGTCTGGTCCAAGAATTTCTATCCCTAAAATGCCAGAATAACTGTTCTCCATCCAGTCGACAAGAAAGACTGTTATTAAGAGCCAGAATATTGGTTCAAACGGGAAAAACTGTTAACGCCACTATATATACTGTAATTGCTTTTATCTATTTTATTGGTAATGGTTCATCAATTAAAGAGAACAGGAGTCTCCATTACCAATGTGTGTTTTTAAAGTGGAACTTTACCCATATCAACTTGATAAAATAATGTTCTTTAGCGAGGAACATACAGCCCACCATAAATAATTATGCTACCAACATGTGTTCTATAAATTTCCTTCTGCATTTTTTTTTGTTTCTTTTTGCTGGAGGCTGCCATTTTGCTAAAGCCCAGAACCTCTGAGCAGCAGTAAATCTTTAGGCTGTCAGCAGATCAGCCTCTACATTTTCGGCACAGTGTCCAAAAATAGAGAGCTAATGAGCATGTGCAGAGCAGGGTGAGACAGTGTATTACTGGATTGTAAACAGTATAGTGCCTTATTTTTAATGTTTTCCACATCTATACCTGCAAAAGGGGCCATACTGTTATGATCTAGCAGGACTTAATTTTTCTGAACAAACTTCCACTTTAGAGTTCGCAGCCCCATCCTTTCTTTATGAGCTGCATGTACTGTGACATAACTAATTCTAAAAGATCCATGAAGCTCACAACAGAACCTCTCAATTTGGGGATTCAGTTGGTTTCTAACAGCTTAAAAAACACCTGAAATTTGGTTAGAGGGCTGGCAGTGTGCCAAGATTTTGCTACAATAGAAAGTAAGTGGACAAGAGCTGAAATGTCAATCTTTCTGTTGATTTGTGAATTGTGAATTTCTTCACAATGCTTATAGCTAGAGAGGTGAATGGGCGCTTTTAGTGCTTCTGCAAAATATATCAATACTTTTATGGGCAGAGGTTCACTTTAAAGATGTGATGACCTGTGGAGCCTTTATCTTATATACTGTGATATTAACAAATACAATATGACTAATGTGCCTTTAGTTTGGGATAGAAGGTAGGAGGGTCAGAGCTCCTGACATATGTTTACTACTGCCAACATTGTCTCCAGAACAGGAAAGTGATGGAAAATCTGCCCAACAAGGACACAGACACTATCAAAAACTATAGAAATTCCAACCTTTCTCTCTCAATTCAAACTAAAATACACATGCTGTGTAACGAATGTGCAAAAATTACTATTTATGATCTATTTGCTATGTATTTTGCAGGTCCCGGACTGGCCTTTGTAGTGTATCCACAAGCCATGACAATGCTCCCTTGGTCTCCTTTCTGGTCATTCCTTTTTTTCTTCATGCTTTTGACTCTAGGATTAGACAGCCAGGTAAGCAGTTCACTTTAAAAACTAAAACTGATCTTACAAAACTCTGGTTTGTATGAATATTGGTGCTGGGCAATAAAAATAATTCTCTTTTGGGTCATACTTATAAAGCCCAGTAAATTGAAGCACATCGGCCGTGTTGATTTTTTTATTTTTTTTTGCATATTGGCCAACATTTATGAGTAAGCTGTTGGCAAAAGTTTAACTTGGGGAATGTTGACTAATGTCTCAAATTGTGATGCTTTGTTTTCACATTGATCAATAGTATTTGTAAGGTTAAATTGTGTTTGTGTTTTATTTCTTACTTTTTTAGTTTAGGAGCTGCCTGCATGACTTTTAGCATCCTTTGTATTATTGTCCAAACCAGATGGCCACACATCCTCAAGGGGAAAATGTTCCTCGTCTGAATCGCTCCATGTGTAATCTAAAATAACCTGCTGCTTGTCAGGCTTAAACCGGTGGAGGGAATGAATAAATGTTTTATATTTCTAAGTTGTGTGGAATTTTCTTTTAATATAGGATCTGATTGGTTGCTAGTTCAGATAGAACTTGTCTAATACACTTTTTATTAATTCCTCCTAGTATGCTCAGGTCTGTTCAGTCTATAACTCAGTCTCCACAAAGCTGGTGCAGTTGCCTAGACTTTGCCACCGCACATGGTAAATATAAAAGCCTAGGTCCAGCTTTGCGTATTAAATTAAATATAATAAATTAATTATATATATCTCTAGATAGATATAGCTATAGATATAGATGTCTATCTATATCTATAATTATATATATATATATATATATATATATATATATATATATATATATATATATATATATTCTTAAACTAACCTGTTCCTTGCTTTTTGCAACACCTTCACCTAAATAAAGTCTACCCACAACTGCTTATACTTACCTGACGCATGTAACAACGTAATATCTAATGACAAACATTAGCATGCAAAGACATTTTAGACAACTGCACTCAATTTAGGAAAGAATCTTTTTATCTTTCAGCATGTCCGCCCCATCCACAAAACTAGGCCCATAAAGACATAGCTTGACAAGTTTGGTGTAGAAGAACTTAAGTGACCTGCACAGAGCCCTTAACTCAACCTCTCTTTACACCTTTGGGATGAACTAGAATGCAGACTTCGAGGCAAGTCTTCTTATCCAACATTAGTACATGACCTTACAAATGCTCCTTTGGGCAAATGGGCTAAATATTTCCACAGACTTGTATAAAGCTTTTCCCAAATATTGAAGTCTGTTATAGCCTCAAGGGGGAAGTGGGGGGTAAAGTTCGAAGGCAGTTCCACAATAATAGTCATGGTTTTGAAATGGCATGCCCAACAAGCTAATATAACATTTAAGGCCGTAAGCATCACATCCTTTTACCCAGTTATACTATGAGATCTGGTCTCCTGGTCTCTAGATCGAAAGATTTAAGCCTGCCATACATGGATCGAAATGCGGCTGGTTCAGCAGGGACTGGCCAAATTTTATTCCATGTATGGATTGGCTGTTTGTACACAAGTCGATCATTGATCTATTGATCACTTGTGTACAACCAGTCTGTTGCAAACATTTTCTCAGCACTGCATCTTCAATTATCTGAGATCTATCAGAATCTTAAGTCATAGAATATGACTTGTGTACTTACAATAAAATTCATTGCATACTAGTTGTACATCTTATGATGTTTACTTATTAGTGCCTGCTCATCACATGACCTGTTACTACATGAATGAATGCTGTAGATTTTTTTTCTCCTGTTTTCATTCAGGATATTCTTTGTGTCCTTCGCAGTTTGCATTCATGGAGACCATTGTGACGGCCATTACAGATGAGTTCCCTTATTACCTCAGACCAAAGAAAGCTGTTTTCTCCTTTATCATCTGTGTTGTGCTGTTTCTGCTGGGGTTAATCCTTACGACTGATGTAAGTAATTTCTTCATATTCAGATTTTTCCAAGGACCACTAAACCTAGTTCCACATATAAAGCACCCATAGACATGAAATGATTGGGCTGGCTCAGGTGACATTCTCATGTCTCTAAGTACACTGCAGACCAGCGGTCATCAACCAGTGGTCCATGGACCACTGATGGTCCACAAGAAAATGTTGGTGGTCCCCAGGGGTTCTGCCGCAAATCAACATTGTGGCAGATGTGTACCACCCAATGCTGTTTCTGGTGTTGTTCTCAATGCGCACTAACAACCAATACTGTCATCTCCCATTGATACCAGATGCCTCCTCTGTAGTTCTAGTTCCTGTAAACTCAGAGGGAGGCGCAGGGAGTAGTGTGCAGAGTGGCAGGGCTGGTTACAGACTATGGGAGGGAGCACGGAACTTGAACACATGGCTGCATAAGGTGGTGAGATCCAATGACAAGTCTGTGTAAGGCAGCAGTGTGATGCAGTGTGTGTGGAGGGAGGGGACAGAGGGAGACAGAGCCAGAGCATTGTGTGTATAAGGCAGCAGTGTGATCCAGGGGGAAGGGGGCAAAAAGCCAGAGCATTGTGTGTATGTATAAGGAGTGAACCTCATGTTAGTGGTCCACGGGATTCAAAATTGTGAGTTTAGTGGTCCATGAGGTCCGACAAGTTGGCGACCACTGCTGCAGACAAATTAAACCTAAGATAATGCCCAAACTTTTATATTTTTAGTTTTGGGTAGACTGCGAAACATAGGAGTTTTTTATTGGATCTTTTAGAGGGTTTTTCCATGACACTAACACTATGAAAGGAAGTTAAAGGGGTAGTAAAGGATTTTTTTTCTCCCCTAAATAGCTTCCTTTACCTTAGTGCAGTCCTCATCCTTCGATTTTACTTTCAAATGTCCTTATTTCTTCTGAGAAATCCTCACTTCCTGTTCTTCTGTCTGTAACTACACACAGTAATGCAAGGCTTTCTTCCTCGTTTGGAGAAAGCCTCTTGAGGGGGGAGGGGGCGAGCAGGAGTGTCAGGACGCCCACTAACACACAGCTCCTTTCTCTATCTGCAAAGTAGAGAGTGTCCTGACACTCCTGCTCGCCCTCTCCCCCCTCAAGAGGCTTCCTCCGCACCAGAGAGAAAGCCTTGCATTACTGTGTGTAGTTACAGACCGAAGAACAGGAAGTGAGGATTTCTCAGAAGAAATAAGGACATTTAAAAGCAGAATCGAAGGATGAGGTAAGTGAAGGAGCACTGCACTAAGGTAAAGGAAGCTATTTAGGGGGGAAAAAATGTCCTTTACAACCCCTTTAAGATTTTTAATCTTCCAAAACCTCCTTATTTTTATTTTTTGCTGTCTGTGTCAAAGAACTTACTTTTCCATTCCTGTCATTGTGGCTGTTGTCATTAGGAAAGGAAGTTAAAATATAAAAACCTGACAAGGTTCTAAAGACTCGTACACACAGCCGGGTTTCCCGACGAGAAAACTGCGAGGAAAGCTTTTGGCCGGGAATCCCGGCCGTGTGTATGCTCCTCGCAGTTTTTTGGACAGGAAAACTGCCCAAAAACCGCCGGGCAAAAAAAAGAGAACCTGCTCTCTTCTTTCTGGGATTCCCCGTGGACTTTTTCCCGGAAGTTTTTGGCAGTTTTCCTATGGGAAAAACTGCGACTAAGCATACACACGGTCGGGATTCCCAACCAAAGCTCTCATCAGAGTTTTCATGACGGGAAAACCTCTCGTGTGCATGGGGGGAAAAGTTAAAGGGCAGGTTCTTGGTTTTCCCCCCGGGATTTCCGACGGATCTTTTCCCGTCGGGAACTCCAGTCGTGTGTACGAGACATTACTTTTCCCCAGCTGAAAAGTTTTGGTTGGAGTTGGGTTTTCAGCAGTCAGACATGTTAACTGACTGACATTCTGTGGCTCAGGACAAGTTTTCATTGTTCAAAGTAAGCTACTAATAACAAATATTTTAGGGTTATAAAACAGCCTTGTATCATGAATAAGTTTGATATAACTTTTTGGCAGCACATAATTTTATTGATGTAAAAGAGTGCATATAGTATAAAGTAGTAGAGAGGAGTGCATAGCACAGGTAGGGATTACAATGGCTACAGACTGAGGTGATATAATTGGTCAATACCATACAAACTGGTAAGTAACAATAAAGTACAAGCAAATTCTGAAAACTGAAAGCAGAAGGTTAACGCCAAGCCAGTAGGCAAGAATCTGTGAAAATTTAACTTTTAGAAAATAGAACTGATATATAATGTAGTACTGGGTATTGTTGGCCTGTACTGTACATTACACACTATTTGTTAATGAAAACAATGCAATTATTTCATGACTATTTCTTGTCTGTAATGCAATGTCCTGTGTTTTAATGCCCCAGGGTGGAATGTATTGGCTGGTCCTTTTGGATGACTACAGTGCAGGATTTGGTCTCCTGGTGATAGTAATCACATTCTGCCTTGCGGTTTCAAGAGTATACGGTAGGTCATATTGCCTGTAATTACCACAATGGCACTCCATTGCTAGTGATCTGAGCAGCAGGTTAAGGGAGAGAAAAAGCTAAAAATGGGCAGTCATTTTTTTAATCACTTTTTTTATGTATTTTGTTGCTTTCAGTCCTTGGAGATTTGTCTAAATAATCTAAAGCTGAAAACTTCATTTTAGGTGAGTGTCAGTGGTTCAGTCATCCACTGGCACCTTATAATATTTTGGGTCTCTGATAAAGCATTTATATTATATATATAATTTTTTTTTTCAGATGCCTCTGTCAATTGGCTTCATGGTTAACAGTATGTACTTAGAACTAAGCCTGCTGCTCCCATTCATTGCTGAGTGCAGCAGGTGGCATTTTATCATGCCATATATACGCAATGGTGGCTAAAATCCATAGGGAGGATTTCCCAGCAAATGTACCTTAATAAAAACAAACTGTTGGGGTACTGAACTTTGAACATCCACCCAAAATATACTGCACCAATATCTCACATAGTAACTCCAAACAGATAAAAAAAGACTACTATTTAATCCAGATACATATTTCTATAATAATTATAATGCATTTGAAATACAGCAAGCATATGTATGCAAATATGTTGACATACTGTACACTATATTACCAAAAGTATTGGGGTGTCTGTCTTTACACGTACATGAACTTTAATGGCATCCCAGTCTTAGTCCGTAGGGTTCAATATTGAGTTGGCCCACCCTTTGCAGCTATAATAGCGTCAACTCTTCTGGGAAGGCTGTCCACAAGGTTTAGGAGTGTGTCTATAGGAATGTTTGACCATTCTTCCAGAAGTGCATTTGTGAGGTCAGGCACTGATGCAGACGAGAAGGACTGGCTCGCAGTCTCCGCTCTAATTTATCCCAAAGGTGTTCTATTGGGTTGATGTGCAGGTCAGTCAAGTTGCTCCAAAATTCATGTGCATGTAAAGGCAGGCATCCCAATACTTTTGGTAATATAGTGTATATTGGGTACACACCTATGATCAGCAGGACTGAGACTTGGGAAAAGGATGGGCACAACTGTTAGTCAGTCCTGTTCTGCTGCATTGCACAGTGCCTTCAAGGTAAAATTGTTGAGTCTACTGACAGGATGAGAGAGCAAAGTGGTAGTTCTCCTTCATTGTTCCGTCAGCACGTTTGGGTCTATCAGCGACCCAGCTGTTTTGATTAATTGTTATGGAATAAAGGAAAATCTTGGCTGCATTATCTGGTAGAATGTCTGGAACACAAGCTGAACAGAATAAAAAAATTTGTGGTACAAGTCAGTGGGAGGGGTACATAATAATCCTTTTATTTGCAGGCATGCTTTAATTCTCTGTTTTAAAATGTGATCACCTTCGGGTCCTTATAAATTGTCAGATTAGGCCACTTTAGATATAATTTTCTGATTCTCTAATTGCTAACCCTGCAACCAATAAGGTACTGAAGGGTGGTGGAGAGAGTTGTACAATGCTGATGCACATTGGTCATTCTGCATGCTATATATAAACTTTAAAGACCTGTGTCCATGACATCAGATTGAGACACTTCTGAGATTATTCAGAATTCATTGCCATGTGTATTTGGCCTGCAATTGATCTGCCCCAGGTGAGTTTTGCATTCTTATGACTTTTGTGAGAATTTAAAACCCATTTAAAGCAAACAAAAACCTGTTGATACAGACCTTAAAGCGGTAGTAAACTGCCCCCCCCCCAAAAAAAAAAAAATTGGGCCCCCTGCAGCGTTATGCCATAATGTGCTAGTATGCACCACATTACGTCAGGATTACCTGCAAACAGAACCCTTCAGCGCAGTGCTGTCACGGCTTCCCTGGCACTTCAATCTTCACCCAGTCTTACTTCCGAGTTTGCTTAAATGGGGCGTTTAAATGGCCGGAGCTGCGATAACGTCACTCCTGCGCTAGAGCCCCGGCCATGGCATGGTGGTCTGCATTCTATGACATACTGTATTCCCTGGATTGCAGAGCGTCATTGCGCATGTGAGGGTGATGTCATTGGCTATTGCTGATGTGAATATCTTCTGTGTACTTTAGGAGATATTCCTTGTACCTACAGGTAAGCCAGATTGTAAGCTTACCTGTAGGTACAAGTAAAGAGAGGGCCTTTACGAACACTTTAAATTGGCTGCTTGCTTGTCTAAAACATCCTAATTTACAATTAGTTGTCTATGGACTGGTAGGGACAGTGAACATTTAATTGCTGTGAATAAAACTTTTTTATGTCCATTTATCTAGGAATAAAGAGTTTTTGCCGGGATATACAAATGATGCTTGGATTCAAACCGGGTATTTATTTTAAAGCTTGCTGGGCATTTTTATCACCTGTTACATTATTGGTGAGTAGACTGGACATAATCAATATTATTTTTTTTTAACCGCATTGTGGCATATTTCATAAAAATAAAAAAAATCACAAAATATGTAAATACACACATTCCTGAACTATATGTACTGCCAGACTCTGTAATGCCAAAATGATTTCGTCCAGTCAGTGTAAAGCAGTGTACATGCAATGCAAGCTGGCCATACACTGTTTTACACTGATTGTCATATAACATTCCTCTATCCTCACAATCAAGGTGGATGGAGAAATTCCCCCTGCTGGGACATTGTATTCTGACAGTGGCACCCACCACAGTCAGAGTACACTGATCAGCAACAGTAGCTACGTATAAGCAATAACAGTGTGGGAAAAAAAACAATAATCCCTGATCACAGCCCTTATGGATACCAGGATGATGCCTGCAGAGGAGGGATCTGGGGTCTGTAAAAAGTAACTGTTTAATGCCTATTGTTGTCACAAGTGAATGTTTACATTCCTTATGACCGCAATAAAAGTGATAAAAAAAATTATAATTAAAAACAAGTGTATAAAAATAAAAATGCCCCTGTCCCCCAGTGTTTGCACACAAAGGCGAAAACACATGTTGGTCCCGCACGCATGCAAACAGCGATCGTCCCACACATGTAAGGTATGACCGCAAATGTCAGATTATGGCCAGTAATTTTAGCATAAGACCTCCTGTGTAAATCCAAAGTGGTAACCTGTAAAGGATTTTAAAGCTTTGCTTATGAATATTAACATTTGCGTCGTTTGTCTCCATTGGCACAGGCATGTGAAATTTTAAAGTATGACATGTGTGGTATCTATTAACTCAGCGCAACATCATCTTTTATATGTTACATAAAAATTGGGTTATGTATTGTGTTGGTTTGCATTAAAATTAAAAAAAAAAAAATCCCCAAATAGCGCTTGAAAAGAAATACAGTGTAACATAAAAAAATTGTAAAATGTAAAAAAAAAAAAAAAAGCGTGGTGTTCCCCCCAAATCCATACCAGGTTCTTAGGTCTGGTATGGATTTGAGGTTAACCCCATGCCAAAAAAAATGGTGTGGGGGTGCCCTCAAAATCCATATCAGACCATTATTGGAGCATGCAGCGTTGTAGGCCAGGAAAGGGGGAATGAGCGAATGCCCCCCTTTCCGAATCATACCAGGCCACATGCCCTCAATATGGGACCTTGTCCTCATGTTGATGGGAAGAGGGGCCTCTTCCCCACAACCCTGGCTGGTGGTTATGGGGGTGTGTTGGCAGAGGATTATTGGAATCTGGAAGCCCACAGATCCTGCCCCCCCCCTTTCCTATGTGAATGAGTGCTTAAAAAGACAGACATAATTTTTGGCAAGTGCTTTATTTAAAAAAAGAATGTCCCCTAATGTAGCACCATCATCAATCACGATCACTGTCGGCAGCGCCAACAAGTTGAAAAAGAAAAAGAAAAGAGGTCGGCACTCGACTCTGACTGCTCTGTTGCTTCCTAATGCTAAATAAATTAAGGGGCAGAGTCACCTGGTAACATCACTGTGTGGGCCCGCCCCTTAATTTATTTAGCATCGGGAGGTGGCAGAGCTGTCAGACGATGGGAACCAGTGTCGGGTATAGAGCTCTGTTATTTGGGGCATCCAGAGATTGATGTTGGATTTACTTTGGGGGACATTTGTTTTCGTTTTTTTTTTTAATAAAGGACTTGTCAAAAACTTTTTTATTTGTTTTTGCCACTTTTTGGTGAATGAGTAGGGGTACATGTGGGTGAGATTCTGATAAGCCCCCCTCCTGCAGACCCCCGAAAACACCGGCAGCACCATGACAACCACAAAACAGACAGAGGCTAAGATTCAGCTTCCTTGACTGTAAAGCATAGGAAGGTTTAGGTTCACATTAAACAGATATTACATAGAGATAATTTTTGATCTGCAGATGAATGGAACAGAATTACAAAAGTAACAATTTTCCTTTTTTTTTTTATACCAGCTGCTGTATTTTCACAGCAACTCCCAACTGTCAAAATGACAGTTGCTGGCAAATGCAAGGTGGGTGCAGCAGTGATACAGAAGAATAGGATGCACTGCACATGTCCTTTGCACTTCCATTAGGTCTTTTTGGCCATGCCTAGCAACCCCATTGTCCACATCTGGTTAATCAAACATACAAATGTTGTTTTCTGCAATGTTTCCATTTTACTTTCTGCTAATAAGTATATGCACAGTATATTCTAGGTTCAAGGCATGGCCCTGCTGATTGCTGTCGCAGTTGCCAATGTGCTTATGTCCGCTCTTAAATGACTGTTGTCATAGATGACTACATGTGGCAGTTGCATATCTAAATTGAGGCTAAGATGGCACCATCCTTAGTAGACAGGAGGGTTTTCTTTTGCTTTAAGGGCATACAAAATGACCAACAGATGCTTACAAGGTAATAATTGCCAGTAAAGCTGTGATAACCATATAGGGAGGTCAGAAGGCTTGATGTTCAGTGCCTGTTCACAGGTTAAATAGACTCCCTTCCAAGCCCACACCCCATAACCCAATTAGGCAATAACCTTACTATCTCTAACATGCAAGATCTACAGCAGCCAAATCTCATATATAGTATAGTGCCAAAACAAACCCTTGATTTATAGGCTTTTCAATAAGAATGCAATCATCCCTGGTATGCCAAAGACATTATAAATGTGTACATACATCCCCCATGCAATGCTTAACAGCTACTGTACACAAAATGCACACATGTCATACTTACACCCACTCCTTCAATCCAGTGACTGGGGTGACCATCTATCCCCTGTTTTATCACTGTAAAATAAGAAATAATCATCAGAAACAAGCAATGTGTCGAAAGACCAATGAAGCAGACATGTTGAGGAAATCCCTGGGATTGCATAAGTAACAGCTTGCAGTATCCCCAGGGTTACTTAGACCCCCCCCCCCCCTCTGCACACCCATTGCAGTCCCTCTCTATAAATACATTGTGCTCTGGACAATTGATTAATTGCATCATTTACACATCCTAATTCTCAACAAGGCAGACAGCCTTTAAAATATAGCGTCTTAAATAATCTGCACTGTGCATCTGTTTTATCCTTTTATTTATTGCAGAGAAGTGACAGCACTGGTAAGGTGATATTAGGTGACTGTGTTTGTGATGACCTTATTTTAGCTTACCGTGTGCATATCTTCTCGCATACCAATGTTTGGAAAATGATACAGTGGTTTTCTGCCTTGAGCCTATTGTATGTGCCACAAGATGAGCAAATAGGATTTTTCCAGGTGCATTTTGTATTTTACTGACTGTTCTAATGTATCCTTCAAGATTTGTCAAAATATAACTGCAGCAGTGGATCATTATGTAGTTGATATGAGGCCCTGGGTCTCATATCCCCATTAGGAGTCAAGACCCTTGGCAGTAAAGGTTCAGTCCATCCTAAATGAATATTTCAGTTATGCATGTTGGTTTTACTTACCCCATTGCTTCTTACATCTCTTTGGGACCCTAGCAATGTGATCTTCCTTCATGTGCTGTATTCTTGACCCTCTTTAATTCATCTCTATTCTCTGTAGCGTAAAATAAATGACTTGCAGTATGAGTTATAGCTAAGCTAAAATGCATAGAGAGAGTAAATGACTATAGAAGATTGGCAGATGTCTGAGCTCAGGCCAAAAGATGTTTTTAAAACAATTGATCAAGGAAACTAGTGGGTACCTACAGTTGTACAAACCTAGCTGAAATATACGTTTTGCGTGGAGGGACAATTTCAAGATCAGTTATTTTATTAAAAAACAAAGAGTAGATGAGGTGTAAAGTGCTACAATAAACTTGGTATGACTCCAGATTATTTGAGAGAATGAGACACCAACTCCTGGAAAAAAGCATGACTACTTTAATTTCGTAGGCAAAATTCCCTATTCTGTCCCCAGATTATGGACACTTCCAGAATTTGTTTTCTATGATACAGAGTTGTGTGGCAGTATACCACGCAAAAGTGATTCTCTGTTGGAGAACAACACCCTGAGGATCATATGAGTGACTTATGGTAATAGCTAAAGTTGAGCTTCCAAGAATAATCTGTCAAGCCTCGTACACCCGACCTGTTTTTCCAGCAGGATAGCATTTGGCCAGGAATCCCAGCTGTGTGTATGCTCCCTAGCAGTTTTCCCGACAGGAAAACTGCACAGGAAAAATAGAGAACCCGCTCTCTATTTTCCCGTCGTCTGCATGCTTACCTGTCAGAGGTAAACCCGCGCATGCTCGATAAGACTTCGACACATGCGCGGTAGCATACAAGGTTAGTGTGGGCTGTAGCAAGATGGCGGAGACGGAATCGAACGTCACCACGTTCTTGCCATTCAAAAGAACTTCAGTTCTTTTAGTGGCCATCTGTATGCACGGCTTAGCAAGGCAAGCTTGCCAGGATTCCCGGCCGTGTGTACAGGGCTTTATTTTATTTTACTAGGCTTTTTACTTAATTCAAAATAACCTGCAGAGCAGTTTTGGAGGGATAAAGGAACTGTCGGGTGGATTGTGTGCAATACGGGGTTGCTTTATGACCATTCGGGATGAGTGAATCTGGAAGTGTTTATTTACCTAAAATTAGATGAAATTCAGAAAATATTTTAGAACCGCCACCATTTTGAAAATGTGTTGGATTTGATTTGGAAGGTTTTTTAGTGTTTTTTTTTTTTAAAGTGCATTGGGCTTTAAATGGTTCCTGAGGTTAATGTTAGATCAGTTGTTTTGCAAAAAAAAAGAAGAAAAGAAAAAAGCACCCTTTTTTTAAACAGCGCAAAGTAAAAAAAAAGCAAAATAGCATGTGTAGAGCCAGTTCACACACATGACTTTGGGGGTGACTCGGCAAGGCGATCTCAAGGCGACTTGAGAGGCAACTTGCAAAATGACTTCTGTATTGAAGTCAATGTAAGTCGCCCCCAAAGTCGTACAGGAACCTTTTTCTAAGTCGGAGCGACTTGCGTCGCTCCTATTAGAACGGTTCCATTGAACACAGCGGACCGCGACTTGTGAGGTGGCTGAGTCGCCTGACAGGTCGCCCCTGTGTGAACCGGCTCTAAAGCAACAGTATACAAATAACACTCTAATTAAAACAAAAAGTAAAAAACAAATCGTGCTCAATAGGCTAACATTGTGAGTTCCACTTCAGTAAAACATCACAGAAGGTGACTTCCGAATTTTGCCAAAAACACTCTGCTTCTCTTTAGTGGCCAAAGAAGTAAAATGTGACATTGTTAATGTTCGTATGAGTCCTTTCAGCACCCAAGAAGTTAGACTTTTTATTTCAGGAATACAATATAAAATGACATGGTGTTGACCAGGGGCGGACTGACAACTCATGGGGCCCCCGGGCAATAGAAGATTATGGGGCCCCAGGGCTTACAGATGGCCACCATGCCAGGAGGCATTACAGAGGCATGACAGCTAAAATCTCAGGATTTTCACATTAAAAGCATGTCGGTTTTGGACATATCAGGAACAGATGTAAAAAAAACACAGATTTTTACATACTGTCCCTGGTTTTAATGAGCCTGGCAACCCTGATGGGGCCCCCCAGTGGCATGGGGCCCTCGGGCAGTGCCCGAGTGCCTTAATGGTCAGTCCGCCCCTGGTGTTGACTGAAGCTGAGAACCTGGAAAATACCTCTGCACTGAATCCTTTAATGATAATAAATAATATCACAGTAATTACTGATGATGTCACAATATTTTAAGTCAGAAACATTGCCTTTACAACATTGTGAAATGATTGTTTATATTCACCCAGGGCCTCTTGGCTTACAGCATAGTGAAGTATCAGCCCTCCCAGTATGGCAACTACAAGTTCCCTTATTGGTCAGAAGCATTAGGAATTCTCATGGGTCTTCTCTCTTGCATGATGATCCCCATTGGGATGCTGGTTGCTATACTAAAAGAAGAAGGGACACTCTGGGAGGTAAGTCATACATGCCGAAATGCATAATAATGTAAACTTTTTTGTTTATTCTTATTTTTTTTAAATATCTTGAGCAAACCTCTTTTATTTTAATTAAAATAATTCATGGTCTTTGGAATGTTTTCAGAAATACACGTAAATAACATAAATTGTAAATAATAAAAAAAAAAACTTTTAGGGGCAGATCCATGTAGCGCGGCGCATTCTTCCGTCCGGCGTAGCGTACCTCTGATACACTACGCCGCCGTAACTTACAGCGTATCTTTGGTATCCTGAAAGAATTTGCGCCGTAAGTTACGGCGGCGTAGCGTAAATCTCCTGGCGTAAGGGCGCGCAATTCAAATGTATTTAATGGGGGGCGTGTTTTATGTTAATACGTCTTGACCCAACGTAAATTAAGTTTTTTTTTTTAACGGCGCATGCGCCGTCCGTGGGGGTATCCCAGTGCGCATGCTCGAAATTAACCCGCAACAAGCCAATGCTTACGGCGTTGACGTCATTATACGCAAAGCCCTATTCGCGAACGACTTACGCAAACGACGTAACATTTTCAAAATTTGACGCGGGAACGATGGCCATACTTCACATAGGATACGCCTCATATAGCAGGACTAACTATACGCCGAAAAAAGCCTTACGGAAACGACGTAAAAAAATGCGCCGGACGTACGTTCGTGGATCGCTGTATCTAGCTAATTTACATACTCAACGCGGAATTCGACAGAAACGCCACCTCGCGGCCAGCGTAAATATGCACCTACGATCCAACGGCGTACTAAGACATACGCCAGTCGGATCGAGCCCAGATTCAGTCGTATCTTGTTTTGTGGATACAAAACAAAGATACGACGGGGCATTTTAAAAATTATGCAGCGTATCCATAGATACGCCGGCGTAATTCGTTTGTGGATCTGGCCGGCGTAATTCTTTGGGGATCTGGCCCTTAATGTCTAATGTATGTATTTAAATGCATATGTATATGGGGCAGCCATATTTGGTAATATTCAGGCTGCTGCAACATCGGCTTATTAGTGCTCCACGGCAAACTCTTGTATTTCTCTCTTCATGCCGTCTCTCTGTCTACTAGAACAAGAGACTATCTGTCTTAGCTGATCATGTAATTTTGAGCAGTTAAGGAATAGTTTAAATATCCAAACAAAATTATGAAATTTGACTTCTCATTTTAAACTCTCATGCCCTGTACACACGATCGGTTCGGCTGATGAAAACAGACCGATGGACCGTTTTCATGGGACGAACCGATCGCGTGTGGTCCCCATCGTTTTTTTTCCCATCAGTGAAAAAAAATAGAACCTGTTTTACATTTTTCTTATGGTTAAAAAAACTATAGAAAAACATATACTAAAATATACTGTTGATTTAACTGGTTTCTTTCCAAGTCCCCTCTAATTTGTGTACTGCACTCCCTAATGAGCCACTGGTAAATTTGGTCCTATTTTCCCCTTTAGAACACACACACACACACACACAGCCAGGCACACAACATTTTCTTCTTCCTCTGGCTCAGAAAACATATTAGGAATTATTTTTAGTGTTTTTTTATTGGAAGATGAACTTGGATAGGGATAGGGAGCATGGGATACCCTGATGAACTGCTACTGAACAAACTTGAGGACTTCTCAACTTTTGGCTGCCCTCCAAACACTGCTGGTTGCACTTCTGGCTGCAATGCTGAACAAGTTGCTGGCTACACTTCATCCACTAAATGTCCCACAGAATTTCTACTGCTGTTGATGACTTGTATTCATTCTCTCAGCAGGTTAAAAGCTACACACTGTCACATGTCACACTCCTCAGCATTGGGGGTCATTTACTCATTTAGCCACAGGATCACAGGTTATATATACGCAGGCTCTTCCTAGTGAGGAAGATGTAGACTCACACCACTTCAGGACAGTTGAACTTCTTCCCACCTAATTCCACCTGGATCACTCCAGTGAGCTTCCTTCTGACCCAGCTTGATCCCTGAACGATGCATCTGGGAATAGGCCTCCCAGATACGCCTAGTTTGGACCTCAGTGTCTTCACAAGGGTTTCTCAAGCACTCCTGGCTAAGGATGAGCCGAACACCCCCCCCCTCCCCCGGTTCAGTTCACACCAGAACTTGCCGAACAGGCAAAAAATTTGTTTGAACACGCAAACACCGTTAAAGTCTATGGGAGATTAACATGAAAAATCAAAAGTGCTAATTTTAAAGGCTTGTATGCATGGCATTGTCATAAAAAATGTTTGGGGACCCGGGTCCTGCCCCAGGGGACATGGATCAATGCAAAAAAAAAAGTTTTAAAAACTGATGTTTTTTCGGGAACAGTGATATTAACCACTTCATTACTGGGCACTTAAACCCCCTTCGTGCCCAGACCAATTTTCAGCTTTCAGCGCTGATGCATTTTGAATGACAATTGCGCGGTCATACAACACTGTACCCAAATTCTATTTTTATCATTTTTTTCCTAAAATAAAGCTTTCTTTTGGTGGTATTTGATCACCTCTGCGATTTTTATTTTTTGCGCTATAAACATAAAAAAACAGAACATTTTGAAAAAAAAAACACAATTTTTTACTTTGTTATAAGAATATCCCAATTTTTTTTAAAAAAAATAAAAATTTCCCTCGGTTTAGACCGATACGTATTCTTCTACATATTTTTGTTAAAAAAAATCGCAATTAGCGTATATTGATTGGTTTGCGCAAAAGTTATAGCGCCTACAAAATAGGGGATAGATTTGATTTTTTTTTTTTACTAGTAATGGCTGTGATTTGCGATTTTTTTTATTTTATTTTTTTTTTTTTTGTCAGGCCTGCGATATTGCGGCGGACGTATCGGACATTTTTGACACAATTTTGGGACCATTCACATTCATACAGCGATCATTGCTATAAAAATGCACTAATTACTGTATAAATGTGACTGGCAGTGAAGGGGTTAACACTAGGGGGTGAGGAAGGGGTTAAATGTATTCCCTCATTGTGTTCTTACTGTGTGGGGGGAGGGGACTGACTGGGGGAGGTGACCGATGCTGTGTCCCTATGTAAAGGGACACAGATCGGTCTCCTCTCTCCCTGACAGCACGTGGAGCTCTGTGTTTACACACAGAGCTCCACGTCCCTGCTGTCACCGATGATCGCGGGTGTCTGGCGGACATCACGGCCGCCAGGCACTCGCATCAGGTCCCGAGCGATGTGCCGGGCACGTTGTTTCCCCGCTGCGCGCCCCCAGCAGCGCGCACAGGGAATGACAACAATAGGACGTCTGAAGACGTCCACTCGGCACTTGAGAGCCGCGCTATGGACGTCTTCCGTCTATAGCGCGGCCCTCTAGTGGTTAATAATGCTTAAAGTGAAACAATTGAAGTGAAATATTCCTTTAAATCTCGTACCTGGGGGGTGTCTATAGTATGTATGCACGGGTTACGTGGTTACCCGTGGTCACGGGTTACGTGTGTGGGTGACCCCTTCCCCTCTGATGCCACGGGAAACGCCGCTCCAGCCTGTAAAACACTGGGCAGCCCTAAGCAATCAACCCCTGCTCTACAGATTACTGAAGAGCCAAAACTAAACGTGCCCAGCAGCCTACTCTATTCTAGGAGGGTGCTACATATGTATAAGTAGAAGAGGTGAGCTCCTTCAAGGCACTGAAGTAGATGTACCCAAGTACTGTACAATGTATCGGTACAAAATAAATGCTAAAGCACCTTTACTACATACGTAGTTGATGGTAGATCTTACAAAGTTTGTACAATCAGACTGTATAGTATATAGTGGGCCTCAGACACCAAGCTGCATTTTTACCAGGGCCCTGCTTACAATAGGTTAAGTCTACATTCACAATTAGCGATTAGGGACATACAGCAGATTCTTACAGCAAGAATCAATGAATTATTGCACCTGGGATTACATGTGTATGCAAATAACTGACCGGGAAGCCTATTCAAGGCACGGACAGGCTGACAGAAGCCACAGCTGTTGGCATATTAATAAACATCCAGTGGTTACCTGAATCTAGGAATGGATGAGCAACCCTGAATGCAGAAGGATTGCACCAAGGATTGGACATACCTACTGTACATCAGCCTCTCTAAGCCCACATTTATGGTCAAACCCAGAAACACAGAATGCCAAGCTGTTCAAATAATGGTGCCTTTTATGCATATGTCGTTTTCTGGTTTAATAGCAGAGTCACTTTAAATGGCTATTTTCCAATTGAAAGCTCAATGTTTGACTCTCTACCAACTTTGTAGTATCCAGTGTTTGTGTGCACATAGCCATAGAAGAAAGATTAGTTGGTGAATCAACACTTGTGGTTCAACATTGACTTAATAGGGCCATGTGGCCCTATTGGTTCAATGATGTCGCACGCATCCCTAACCCTTAGTGTATGTGCAAACCCAAGCTCATCTTTAATCACCAGCATTGAGATTCAACCAATGGTAAAAAAGGATGGGTCTTGGCACACTAAAATGCCAGTTAGGATTTAAATCTGCTTTCATTTTTTTTAGCAATGATCAGAGTTGACTAAGAAATATCATAGTATTATTATGGTTACACTTACTACTATTACTCCAGTCAAACATAATGATGACAGACCCTGTCTTACCTGTAATTTTTTTTTTTTTTTTAGACATGATGGACTTTAAGGTTCCTTTACTAAGTGAATAGACACTGTTCAGTTAACAAGATCAATGTTGACTTTGAACAATTATGTTCTAATGTTCAGTGAGCTTACTAAGAAGATGAAGCTCTGCTCATTACACTCAACTCATTCTGTGCTACTAAAGGTCCACATGATTGGGTGTGGGTGTGTGTGTGTGTGTGTGTCAACGGCGGATCCAGGGGGGGGGCAACAGGGCAATTGCCCCCCCCGAGGCAATCATGTCACATTGGCTTTAAAAAAAAAAAAAAAAAATTTTTTTTTTTTTTTTTTACTATTTTTTTTTAAACTGCTTTGTGGCAACGGCGGATCCAGGGGGGGGGCAACATGGCAACATGGCAATTGCTCTCCCCCCCCCGAGGCAATCATGTCACATTGGCTTTTAAACTGCTTTGCGGTGCCTGCAGCTCCCGCTGCCGAGTCTCTAACTCTCTCTCCCTCTCTCATCACCAGGGCTGGTAGGCTGCTTTGAGCTGTAGCTGACTGCAGCACTCCCCTCTCTCCTGCGTGTATGACACCGGGCATCTCTGGCTGTGTGTGAGAGCCGAGTCTGTGTTCGGCTGTGCTGCCTGTGCTAGACCTGCTCATGTGATAGTAGATGGAGATGGAACACTGATTGAATCAGTGTTTTGTCTATCACACAAGCCCGTCTAGGGTGGGACTTTGCTAGAGCCGAACACAGACCTACAGCTCCTGTTTGTTCCATGACACACGTCGGGAGAGGAGATACCTGCTGTGTGTGATCGAGGCAATGCCATGGTGAGTGCCATGCACAGTGTGGCTGCATTAATAGACAAAAGTGGGGCTGCATTCATATACAGAAGTGGGGCTGCATTCATAGACAAAAGTGGGGCTGCATTGATATACAAAAGTGGGTCTGCATTGATATACAAAAGTGGGTCTGCATTGATATACAAAAGTGGGACTGCATTAATATACAAAAGTGGGACTGAATTTATACACAAAGGTGGGGCTGCATTCATATGCACAGTGAGGCTGCAATGGTGGGCACTGATGAGGCTGCATTGATCTCTTGTACCATGTGTTTAGTCTCTGACCATCCCTTGTACCATGCCTGCAGTCTCTGACCATCTCTTATACCACGTCTGCAGTCTCTGACCATCCCTTGTACCATGCCTGCAGTCTCTGACCATCTCTTATACCACGTCTGCAGTCTCTGACCATCCCTTGTACCATGCCTGCAGTCTCTGACCATCTCTTATACCACGTCTGCAGTCTCTGACCATCCCTTGTACCATGCCTGCAGTCTCTGACCATCTTTTATACCACGTCTACAGTCTGACCATCTCTTGTACCATGCCTGCAGTCTCTGACCATCTCTTATACCACGTCTGCAGTCTCTGACCATCCCTTGTACCACGTCTGCAGTCTCTGACCATCCCTTGTACCACGTCTGCAGTCTCTGACCATCCCTTGTACCACGTCTGCAGTCTCTGACCATCTCCTGTACCACGTCTGCAGTCTCTGACCATCTCTTATACCACTTCTGCAGTCTCTGACCATCCCTTGTACCACGCCTGCAGTCTCTGACCATCCCTTGTACCACGTCTGCAGTCTCTGACCATTTCTTGTACCACGTCTACAGTCTCTGACCATTTCTTGTACCACGTCTGCAGTCTCTGACCATTTCTTGTACCACGTCTGCAGTCTCTGACCATCCCTTGTACCACGTCTGCAGTCTCTGACCATCTCTTGTACCATGTCTGCAGTCTCTGACCATCTCTTGTACCATGTCTGCATTCTCTGACCATCTCTTATACCATGTCTGCAGTCTCTGACCATCCCTTGTACCATGCCTGCAGTCTCTGACCATCTCTTATACCACGTCTGCAGTCTCTGACCATCCCTTGTACCATGTCTGCAGTCTCTGACCATCTCTTGTACCATGTCTGCATTCTCTGACTATCTCTTGTACCATGTCTGCATTCTCTGACTATCTCTTGTACCATGTCTGCAGTCTCTGACCATCTCTTGTACCATGTCTGCAGTCTCTGACCATCTTTTGTACCATGTCTGCAGTCTCTGACCATCTCTGGTACCATGTCTGCAGTCTCTGACCATCTCTTGTACCATGTCTGCAGTCTCTGACCATCTCTTGTACCATGTCTGCAGTCCCTGACAATCGTCTACAAACTATGGGATAGATTTATGGCATTTATATTTAAATATTTTTTACTAGTAATGGCGGCGATCATTGATTTTTTAGCGGTACTGCAACATTTCAGCAGACACATCGGACACCTAATAGAGTTCTGTAAGCAACACCTTATTTTCTGGCAGTGCCCCTCCCGAGACTAGACTCTGGATCCGCCCTTGGTGTGTGTGTGTGTGTGTGTGTGTGTGTATATATATATACTGTATATAATATAAACTTGGTAGAAAGTTGTTCACCTAAAGGTTATAGCAAAAGACTTGGCCTCAAAGACATTGCTTCAAAGACTACTGGATGTTTCCTAATGCACAGAATAAAACTGGATATTAATATTGATAGAAATAACACTGTAGAATGTTTGTCAAGGGAGTATATGATTGCCTGTGGGGGAATTTATTCACATATTAGAGCAGATTTACAGCTGAAATTTAGCTATAAAAGACACAAATTAATGAAGCTCTGTATTCATTAATACATCATTAACGTCTTGTGGACCGGCGACTAAAGATATACAAGTTTGGTTCTGCTCCCCTATGGTTTCGGTATGACCTCTAGGAACTGAGCTCCTGTGCATTTTTGAAACTACAAACTCTTGTGATAATTGTTTGATTGGACAAAGCTGAATAAAGATTAAAGGTACAGAGCCAATGAGAGTTGCTCTGGACCATGTGATAAATGTGACCAATCACAGCACCACAACACAGACCGCAGCTAGCAGCAGTATATCACTTACTGGCCAGTGATCAGGAAGTTCTATTTGCTGTCACATACGATTGGTGTGTAAGAGGAAAGAAAGCCTCCTGACCACCAGCCACCACCATTGTACTACAGTAACCGCAATAATAAAATACAAATAAATGAGAAAAACCTTAAAAACTAAACATCTTAAATTAAGATATACAATATAAAATCAATATTTAATTTATGAACACTATATAAAACACTTTAAATATAAAAAATATATTTATATAAAAAAATATATTTTTATATACAAAATTATATTTATATAAAAAACACCTACCAAAATCTCCTTCATCCTAATAGTCACTAATAAAGCAGTTTGTTGAGTTCAATATTCAAACCCTCAGGTGCCAGTGTGCATGAGCTGAAAATTCATATAGTTTTCCTCTTGAAACGGATGAAGGGATGATCGTGTGATGAGATGCCAAAAGTTGAGGTGTATTGTATATAAAGTGAACTATGCCAGTCACGAGAATGGTTGGCATGTATTTCCGGTGAGTTTTTTCCTGAAGTGCGAGGGATACCACAAGCACATACAGTTTCATGGACAGTTTAGGAAGAAACACAGAACTTTTTCTTTGCACTAGTATGGACATTTTAAGGACTTTTCTAATGATGTTTATGGACTTTTGTGATAAATTGCAACATTTTGGAGCACAGTGCTACTATGAAGTTGTGGGGGTACCTTTACGTTGCACACCTTTATTTCATAGGTTGATTATTTTTATTCATTAATAAGGTGACCGCAGTGAATATTGGTGGTTTTTGTTTAATACACACAAATATTTTTCCACAAATTATCTAACTCAGTGTTCACCTGGAGCTTGCATTTTTTTTCTCTCGTTGATTGGACTAATCATTAGATATGTGCATTCCCGTTCGTACGAATGTTATTTTCGTACGAAAATGTTCATTTTCGTACCCGCAGAATAATGTGTACATACGAAAAAATTTAAGCACCAAAATATGAAAACGACGGGATTACGAATGAGTCGCATAACGAACAACCGCAAATACGAACGAACGATCCGACGAAAATACGACAAACGAAAACGGCAAAAGAACGAATATGACATCTATAACAAAAGACTTGCATTCTTTATTTTGTTTGAATCCTTGTTCTGTTCGTATTTTGATTTTCAGTCGTATGTTCATTGTTCATATGACATCTAACAAAAGATTTTCATTATGTATTTTGTTTGAATCATTTTTCTGTTTGTATGTTCATATGACATCTTATAACAAAAGATTTGTATTCTGTATTCTGAATTCCTTCTTTCTGTTCGTAATTTGGTTTCAAAATACAGAATGCAAATCTTTTGTTATAAGATGTAATTTTCGTTTTTTTGAATGGACAGTGAGTGTAGTTAGTTAGTGAAGCAGCTTCTCTTTTGTGCTGAGTACAGTAGTACAGTAAAGCCAAATAAACTTTTTTGTGAATTTTCGTCTGAAGGGAGATCAGTTGGCCAGACTTTTGAACCTGGAACCCAAAAATGGTTTTCTGATGGAGTTTAAAAACGAACGAACGTTCGGTAAAACGATCGTTTTTATGTTTGTTGTTAAAAAAGTCTGACGAAGTGTATGGGGCTTAACAATAGTTAATATGGATGAGCCGCGTGTTGAAAGTGCCGCGAATCCCGCGATATATATTTACGAAAGTACAAAATTACGAAAATTCACGAAAATTATTGTCTAAGTAACGAACATGAATTAAACAGAATAACGAACCATCCCGCATGTACGAAAATAAAACGGTAACCAAAATACGAAACGATCGGAATACGAAAAAATCGCGTCGTACGAAAAACGAACGGGAACGAACAGGAAAACGGGCGTCTTACGAAAAACGAACGGGAACGAACCTACGGAACGATACGAAACAGAACAAAAAAAAACGAAAAATTTGTGCACATGTCTACTAATCATTGATCTGCATGTTTGATCATTTCTTACATGGATGCCATCTGATATTGTTGTACTTATTGGCCGTTTCACTTTGGGACACTTTATGTTACACTATATCTTCTTGTTTTATTACCAAATCTTGTTGTGTGCTTGCACATAGATGTCTTATTGACTTGATTAGTGGTTATATCTTTACTAGCAGATTCACTGCAGTATAGGCCAACTGCTGTCAAGGGGTTATTTTTACATTTTTTTTTCACTCATGTGATATTAATGTCTTTGTCATCATTTATGGTTTCACTTAGCGCAACTATTATTTCTGTTTTTCTGTAGCGCTGTTGTCTTCACAATGCAGAGTATAAGATTTCCTATCATCTGTGCCCAGTATTGCCACACAGAGTTAATCCAGCTCTGAGCAATCCTCTTTTATTGTTCAGTGTAATAAAACAGACTTAGAGAAAAACCTTAGTACGTTCCGCCCCCTTGCTGTGAGTGACAGGTTATTAACATATCTCATGCACTGGCCTGGAGACAGGCATTATTTTTTATTTCCCACCCCCCACTTTTCTGAAGTAAAGTGGTTACTTTTCTGGATTTTGACTGGATGTTGGTGATCATAGCAGAATTTAGTGTAAGGAATACACAGGAAAAAATGCATGTTGACAAGGGGAGTGTAGAGGAGGGCGGGGAGTCTACTGACATCACGACTCCACCCACATAATCTGCAGTTTTTCAGTTCTAATAACAGACAGAGGGGAACCATTTGACAGGTAAGGATACATGCAGGAGGCATCTATATCCTTATAGATCAGCACTATGGCAGTAGTTTAGAAAGGATGAGAGTGGGTTTACATCCACTTTAAGCCCTTATTTCCATCCTCCATTTGGTACATGCTATAAATTTTGCGCAAACCAATCAATAAACGCTAATTGCGTTTTTTTTTTTTTTTTACCAACAATATGTAGAAGAATACATATCGGCCTAAACTGTGGAAATTATTTTTTATATATATATATATATATATATATATCTTTTTTGGGGATATTTATTATAGTAAAAAATATTGATTTTTTTTTCCAAATTGTCGCTCTATTTTTGTTTATAGCACAAAAAATAAAAACCGCAGAGGTGATCAAATACCACCAAAAGAAAGTTCTATTTGTTGGAAAAAAATTGCGCCAATTTTGTTTGGGAGCCACGTCGCACGACCGTGCAAAGGGGCCAGGTCCTTTTACGGTCCGGGTCTTAAGTGGTTAAACATATATTATAAAGGTGTTTTTGCCTCTGTTTTTATCAATTGTGAAATTCAAGAGTCTAGGAAGGAAAGGTGTCATTGTTTAATTTGTTTTCATCCTGGCTAAGAAGTACAAAACCACCGTTTGAACTATTATAAATATACAGATGGACCACAGAGCTGTAACATTTCCAAACCAATTATTCTATGTTGGACACAGTTGTGGAGAAATGTCAATGCACTGCATTATTGTGTCAGTAAAATGTTATTAGTAAACCTCTATTCATTCCTTGGCTGTCAGCTGCCACCACTGCCTGTATGTGGCCTTAGCAGTGAATAAGAGCCCTTTACATTTTATTTTTCCCAGAAGAAATCAATAGGACAAGCATTAGAAAAGAATACTAAAATAAAATCTCTTACTATTACCCCATGTGATTTTGGCCCTTGTTTGAAAATGCTACTGAAGACTACCACATACAAATAGTATAAAGAAAGTGTTGTGCAAACCTAAATGTTTCCTTGATGCCCTTAACCTGATGGGTTGTAATTTTGGTATGTGTTGGTTAAAGTAAAACTAAAGGCATAAGCAAAAATGCCATATATGATGAGGTTTATGTAAGGCAGGGGTGCCCAACCAGTGGCCCGGGGGCCATACGTGGCCCGCGGAGCCCTCTGATGTGGCCCGCGACCTCCTGCTCTGGGATGGAATAGAATACTGTTATTAAAGGGGTTGTAAAGGAAAAAAATGTTTTTCATAATAAGCACCCTTTACCTGCAGACATTCCTCTTTTCACTTCCTCATTGTTTGTTTTTGCTCAGAAGCTGCTCTATTTCTTCTCTGTTCTGTTCACTTCCTGCTTGTCTGATTTTACTGACCACCGTTATGGGAGGCTTTACTGCGGTGGTCAGTAACGTGCTCAACCCCTCCTGGGAACTACATCTGTGTGGCAGGACGCTCTCTACGTGTTAGAGACTTCAAGGAGGTGTGAATTACTGGGCGTGCCGCAATGCATACTGGGAAATGTAGTTCTTACATGAACGAACAATGCAAATCAGGAAGTGAATGAGAGAACAGAAACTAAAATGCCGGAGGTGATATAGATGAAGGAATTTATTAGGTATTTACTCGTTTTTTAACAGAATCATTACACTATTCTGTCTGTCTACCTTGCAGACATTAATTTTAGGCAAAACATTTTTTTCCTTTAGTGACCCTTTAAAAGTCAGCTTATTACAAAAATCACAGTGTATATATGGGCATATGTTTTCTGCAATGGTTACTGGGCTGCTTTCAAACTAATCTGCAGGTGCAGAGCGGTTTACCTGTGGGTTATCTGCATTGAGCCATAGATTTCTGTTATTACCTGCGAGTTTTGTGAGCTTTCTGAAAGTGCACCAATTCTGCAGAATATAATATAAGTCTATTGCAAAGTGCAGGAAAGCCAAAGGTACACTGTGTTTCACCCATGGTGCGGGTAAACCGCAGTGCAAGCAACCTTGTGCCCCTTTCACATAATCAGTTCATCAGCCTGACCAATTGGACCATTCACCGCCTAAGTAGTGGCAGACATAAATCGACTTGTGTCCTACCTCCAATACGATCCGCTAAAAAGTATAGTGGGCTGTGTCCGTGTCCGCTCTGCATATGAGCGGACACGGACATGCCATCCATCTGCTCCGCTCATTGTGGCCCCCGACCGGTTACCAAGTTGCTTAAGTGGCCCTCGCTCTTCAAAAGGTTGGGCACCACTGATGTAAGGCTTTTGTCCCATTATCAACACCGGAAATGAGAAGAAATCCAAAGTGAGGGAATCCTTGGTTGTCACTAGGGTCAGCAGAACTAGTTTCCTTACTGGAAGGTTTCCCCTTTATTCTGGTTCTGATGACAACCCAAAATTTAGGATTTTCTTTCACTTACATTCTATGAAAAACAGGACAAATAGAAAATCTCCCCAATGTAGACAAAGACGGTGATAAAAACCTGGCGGGAGTTCTAATCCCTCCCCACTCTGTCCAAAATGTAAAAAGTTTTTGTCTTTAGGCCCCTTTCACACTGACGGACTATCCATTGCTCTCTTTGGAGCGGCATCCGATTTGATCCAGTCCACTAAAAACAGGATGGGATAACAGTCGGATGAAAACGGATAGGCGGGCTGTTTCCCTCCGATAGCCCTATAGAGAACAGTGGGCTGTGTCCATGTCTGCTCTGCATCAGTGAGTGGATACGGACCTGTCATCCACCTTCTCAGCGGGGATCAGTGGAGAAATACCCTGGTGAGCAGGCGGATCCGCCGGCGGACTCCCCCAGTGTGAAGGGGATCTACGTTATACTTATATAATTGTTATTGCATTGTAACAATGACACATCTTTGATTTTATTTTGGAATGTTATTGGAAGATGATGAACATTAGCCATTTCGGCAAATGCTTCATTTTTTGCACATGTAAAAATATGCATTATAATTGCAGTAAACAAGCTCTGGTGGCTCTCTTCAACCTGAAGAAATAAGACACTATTATCCAGAATCCACTCGTCATTGCTAGATGATGCTTTAAGAAAACGTCCTCCTCCCCGAAGAGCTCTCTTCTCACATGCAATCCTTTGGTTACACTGACTGGTTGGTACCTGCAAGCAGAGCTTACCAACTCCCTGGGCAAACTCGGTGTCTGACACATCCAATTCCTTGGCCCCTTCCACTCCCCCCCTCCCCACTATCTTGGAGGCCCCCTGACCTATACAATACATCAAGCAGCCTCAAGCTTTTCTTTTTTTTATGGCTAAGCTTTTTGCAGCCCGGCTTATATATATCATCATTAGTTAACCTGCTTCCACTCCGAAGGTTTCAGTGTCAGAATTATTTTTGCGAAAGTATTAAATAAATGCATATTTTCCAAAAAATATATATTAAAATGAATTTTGTGCAAACACCAGTGTTAATTTTGACGTCACATTTTGATTTAGTTTTAGTCAGTCTTTTGAATAAAATGACATTTTAGTTTTAGTCATATCTTAAGCCGCGTACACTCGATCAGTCCATCCGATGAGAACGGACCGATGGACCGTTTTCATCGGTTAACTGATGAAGCTGACTGATGGTCCGTCGCGCCTACACACCATCGGTTAAAAAAACGATCGCGTCAGAACGCGGTGACGTAAAACACAACGACGTGCTGGAAAAAAATAAAGTTCAATGTTTCCAAGCATGTGTCGAATTGATTCTGAGCATGCATGGATTTTTGACCGATGGTTGTGCCTACTTACGATCGTTTTTTTCCCATCGGTTAGGAATCCATCGGTTAAATTTAAAGCAAATTGCCTTTTTTTTAACCGATGGTTAAATAACCTATGGGGCCCACACACGATCGGTTTGGACCGATGAAAGCGGTCCATCAGACCGTTGTCCTCTGTTTAACCTATCGTGTGTACGAGGCCTCAGTCGACTAAAATCACCAGTACATTTTAGTCTACTAAAATCAAATGCACTTAGTAAAATTGTAATGCATTAATTCTTTAGAAATGCCAAACATTATATACTCCTTTAAATAATATGTCTATTATTTATGGTATTAAAGCGGGATTCCACCCGCAATTTATAATTTTTTTTTTTTAAATCAGCAGCTACTAACCGTGTAGCTGCTAACTTTTAATAAGGACACTTACCTCTCCTAGTCGCCCGTGATCGCTCGTTCCTGGCGCCTCTATCCTTACCTTACGGCTTCACTGCCCGTTTCCTACTGCACATGCGCAACTTGCATGGCGCTTTGTGAATGGGCGGCTGCCTCCTGGGATACACACAGTTCCCAGAAGGCAGCGCGGCTCATTCACAAGAAGACACAGCGACGAGCCAGAAGATCCACCGCGGTGAAAGAAGAGGCAGAAAATCTACTTCCGCATAGCAAACGCCCCTACAGATGAGTATAAAAAAAAATTCAATTTTTTTTTTATTATTTTAAGATTTTTTGTGATAAAAAAAAGGGTGGAACTCAACTTTAAGGTTTAAACACGCACTACAGACAGAGATTTACCGTTGTGATATATTGTTTTTTTATAAATAGAACCAAGTTTCATAAACAAACAAAAATATTGCTTTTTGACAAGCAGAAGTACAACGTGAAATTATAAAAAAAAGTAAACACTATTCACTGCAATGTCAAATTACCACATATTGCCACATATTACCTGAATATATTACCAATATTAAATATTAAATATCTTTTTTTTCTTTCATTAGCTTTGTATGAATTAGTACGTATAGTTAATTTTGACGTCAAATTTTAATTTCGTTTTAGTCACAGTCTTTCACTAAAATGCCATTTTAGTTTTAGTCATATTTTAGTCATCTGAATTATTTTAGTCATATTTTAGTTGACTAAAATAGTATTAATTTAGTCAACGGAAATATTTTAGTCGACAAAATTAACACTGGCAAACAACAACAATATAATACCTTTTTTTGTAACATATAAAAGATGAGTTTGTGTCTAGTAAATAGATTTCAAACATGTCAAGTCTTAAAATTGTGTGCGCCCATGATATTGCAAAAAACGATACCCAAAAATTTCTATAGGCAACGCTTTAAAAGCCTTTACTGCTTAACAATTTAGAGTTAACCATGCGTTCTGGTGCTAGAATTATTAGAGCCGGTTCACACTGGGCGGCACGACTTCGGGGGCGACTCGGCAAGGCGTCCTGAAGACGACTTCAGAGGCGACTTGCAAAATTACTTCTGTATAGAAGTCAATGCAAGTCGCTCCGAGTCGCCCCCAAAGTCGTACAAGAACCATTTTCTAAGTCGGAGCGACTTGCGTCGCTCCTATTAGAACGGTTCTATTGAATAGAATGGGATGCGACTTGTCAGGCGGCTGAGTCGCCCCAGTGTGAACCGGCTCTTACTCTCATGAGCAGGGGACAGATACTCTTTATGGAGACCTTGGTGGTCTAATAGACCCCAGTGTCTTCCCTTCCCCCGCAATCTAATCTAACAGCAGAGAGCAGCCAGCCACTGCATCAGCCCCCGAATGATGGCTCTGAAACCAGAAGCAACAAAATCGTTGTTTCTGGTTTCATTCTGTGCAGAGGAGATTGAGGAATGGACATTCCTCTCTCTCTCCTCATATCTGCCATTTTGTAGCCCCGCAATGTGGGAGCCACCGAGTGGGGATGCCAGCACAGCCTGCACTGTAAAAGTGATCAGTTTCACTTTACAGCCAGTAGAGGGCTGAGGAAAATGGGCATAAGCTGATTGCTGCTATTGCAACCATCAGCTTATGCTTAAAGCCAGGGCCATTTGAAGGAATTTGGGGGCCCCAAGCAAAATATGGACAACGACAGGGCGGGGTTGAAAAGCTTGGGGATGTGCTGCTGTCGGAAATGACATCCAAGTCTTTTCAAGTTCAGAAGCGGGGGTGGGGGGGGGGGTTCGGCCACTACCGAAAATGGCTTCTTAGGGCTTCCTCCTCCCGTGCAGCGAGCAAATTGCGAGGGAGGGGGGCCCAGCATGCCAGCTCGGGGCCCCAGGCCATCACTGGGGCCCCAAGCAATTGCTTGGTTTGCCTGTCCTGTCGCAACGGCCCTGCTTAAAGCGGAGGTCCAGCTTAAATTTTTCTTTTTTAAAAGTCAGCAGCTACAAACACTGTAGCTGCTGACTTTTAATAAGCACACTTGCTTGTCCAGGTTGCCCGTGATGTCAGCCGCCTGAGGCCAATCCATCGATCGTGGCAGGTCCCAGCGCTGCCATCCTCACTAAGGCCGCATTCACACCTGAGCGTAGCGTTTTCGGCCGTTTTTTTCCGGCGTTTTGTCACGCGTATTAACACGTATTTGCGCGTTTGCATACAGCGTTGTCCGACGTTTTTGAACTTTGACATTTTTTATTTTAGCCAATAGGAAAAATGCTCATCTCTTTCATCATTTGTTGCTATGTTTGTAGATTGTTTTTATCTTCTTCCTGGGTGAATATTCTATTTCACAGAACAGATTAAAGCGACAAAACGCCCGTAGAAATGCTTGTTGTGCTGGACGCTTGAATCGAGCGCTTCCATTAGTTTCTATGGGAATACGTTCAAAAACGCCCAAATCAGCCCGATTTGCGTGACAAAAAAGGGTCCAGAACTTGTTTGGCTTCAGGCGTTTTGGAGTGGAGATTGCTGGGAGATATTTTTTTTGCAGAGGAAACCGGTCGCGTGTACATTTTTGTAGAGGAAACTGTCGAGAAACTCGACGAGCCAAAAAGAGAGCATGTTCTCTATTTCCTTGACGGGAATGGAGAAAATTGGCTTGTCGAGTTCCTCGACAGCCTAACAAGGAACTCGATGAGGAAAACGATGTGTTTCGCCCGTCGAGTTCCTCGGTCGTGTGTACAAGGCTTCAGGTGTGAATGCAGCCTAAGGGAAACAGGCAGTGGAGCCTTGCGGCGTCACTGCCCGTTTCCTACTGCACATGCGCGAGTCTCGCGGTGCTTTGTGAATGGGCTGACTTCTGGGAGACACACAGTTCCCAGAAGTCAGCATGCCTCATTCCCCAGAAGACAACACGAAGAGGACGAGGCCGAGTAGCACCGCGGACAAGGAAGGGGCAGATTGGGAAAATCTACCTGGTAACAGCCATTTCTGGTAAGTATAAAAAAAAAAATGTTGCCAATTTTTTTTTTTTTTTAGGGTGGACCTCCGCTTTAACCCCACACTCTTTGAACATGTGTAGTATGTCCAAAGAGCCTAACTAGTGAAAATGTTAAATGGTCCAATGGCAGTCTTCATTTTTGTTTTATGAGGGATTTAGTCTTAAACTGCTCAGTCGGTGGATTACTTGTAAATCTGTTCAGCCACTCTCGTGATTTGTACACCCATGCCATAATATAATACCAAAGAAGAGCAACACCACTTTTTAGAGGCTACACTGTTGCAGCTTCATTATCTGCCTTCAGCCTAAACCTGTAGAATTCTGTTTTGTTTCCAATTTTTTTGCCGAACGTTTGTTCAATTCTCTTAACGTTAGTAGGGCCAAATTGACATTTTAACTGCAGCGACAAGAAAATTTGAAGAAGCAGAACCGTTCATTCCCAATTCAATTGTTAAAAACAGATGACATTTTAAAGTACTTTCAAATGACATTTGCCAAGATGTACTGATGAGTATTTTCATTCCTTTACCTTAGTGCAGTCCTCCTTCACTTACCTCATCCTTTGATTTTGCTTTTAAATGTCCTTATTTCTTCTGATAAATCTTAACTTCTTGTTCTTCTGTCTGTAACTACACACAGTAATGCAAGGCTTTCTCCCTGGTGTGAAGTGTTGTGCTCGCCCCCTCCCTTGGACTACAAGAGAGTCAGGACGCTCTCTACATTGCAGATAAAGGAGCTGTGTGTTAGTGGGCATCCTGACTCCCCTGTAGTCCAAGGGAGAGGGTGAGCACGACAATCCACACCAGGGAGAAAGCCTCGCATTACAGTGTGTAGTTACAGACAGAAGAACAGGAAGTGAGGATTTCTCAGAAGAAATAAGGATATTTAAAAGCAAAATCGAAGGATGAGGTAAGTGAAGGAGGACTGCACTAAGGTAAAGGAAGCCTTTACAACCCCTTTACAACCCCTTTACCACTTGCCTACTGTGCACCTACACCCCCTTCCTGCCCAGACGAGATTTTAGCTTCCAGCACTGCGTCGCTTTAACTGACAATTCCGCGGTCATGCGACGTGTTTTTTTTTACTAGTAATGGCAGGGATCTGCATTTTTTTTCGGGACTGCGACATTATAGCGGACACATCGGACACTTTTGACACATTTTTGGGACCATTCACATTTATACAGTGAACAGTGCTATGAATATGCATTGATTACTGTATAAATGAGTGGCAGGGAAGGGGTTAACCACTAGGGCGGGGAAGGGGTTAAATATGTGTCCTGGGTGTGTTCTAACTGTGGGGGGAGGGGGGTGACTGGGGGAGATGACCGATCTGTGTCCCTATGTACAAGAGACACAGATCGGTCTCCTCTCTCCCTGACAGGACGTGGAGCTCTGTGTTTACACACGGAGCTCCACGTCCCTGCACAGTTACTGGGCAATCGCAGGTGCGACGGGTGCCTAGAGGCTTTAAAAGACAGGACGTCTTTTAAATATATATATATATATATATATATATATATATATATATATATATATATATATATATACACATCTGGAAATGCCTGTTACTATGCGGTCCCACAAAATCAGCCTTTGAAAGCACATAGGATTCTGACATCATCTCCCTCTAATGCTCCTGGGAAATGTGTGTCATGATTTCCCAGGATGCAGTGCGCTGTCCAATTATCACTCCCCATCCAAGACTTCCAGGAAGTAAGTGCTTGTAGGCTTCACAATGCCCACAAGCAAAATGACAACGGTGTAGACATAGTTTTATAAACTATATTTTTTGAATATCTATGCAGATCGGTGGCGGATTGTAAAATAGTAAGTGACCAGATTTATATTATAAAAACGCAGGATGAAAGGATATACATTTAAAAAATGCTAATTGTGGTTGGAACTCCACTTTAAGTTTACAAGGGATTTTGGGAAATTATTAAAATTAGGACTTTCATGAAATATTAATAATGGTATTTAAAAAATATTATTAAATGCATAACTTGGCTTTCAGATAATTTTCATTTACCTGCAGGTCAGCTTTAACAATAATGTGAGTTAAATTTTGCCAAGCGGTCATTTTTTATTACAAGCTTTGTTTTAGCAACCATACAATGACAGTTTCACCCCTGACTCCCAGGCTTTTAGAAGGGCTTTTCGCTGTCTGTTCAGTTATTGTAAAGCAAGTACCATCAATAGATTGCATTCCATTTGTATATGCTGGCCAAGCTCTCTGTTTCCTGGGCAACCACACACAAAGCCCACCTCCAACCACCGTTTTCTTATCTTATGAATCATATTGGAAATGTAATGTTGAGGAGAGAAGCAGTGAAGCACAAGTATGTGACACTTTCTCAGTTTTCAGGGATGTTATAGGAAACACATGACTTGCCATGCTTCATGTTAGGTTCATGATGTTAACCATTTGTTGAAGCAGCAGACCTAAATGATATTAGTAGCATAGAAAAAGCACTGGTGTCGTGTGCAGTAACCCATAACATCCTGCTTCTTTAAAGAGAAACTATAATGATTTTTGGTTACATTAATTTTATATTAAAGGTTTATAAATTGACTTATATATATATATATATACGGTGTGTGTATGTATGTATGTGTGTGTGTGTATATGTATATATATATATATATATATATATATATATATATATATATATATATATATATATATATATATATATATATATATATATACACGTGCAGCTCATAATATTTGAATATCACCAAAATGTTTCTTTATTTCAGTAATTTAATTCAAAAAGTGAAACTATATATTTTATATATTTCAAGCATTTCTTTCTTTTAATTTTGATGATTATGGCGTACAGCTAGTGAAAACCCCAAATTCAAGATCTCCGAAAATCAGAATATTACATATAGACCAATAAAAAAAAAAGATTTTTTAATACAGAAATGTTGGCTTACTAAAAAGTACCGTATTTATCGGCGTATAACACGCACCCCAATTTAAGAGGGAAGTTTCAGGAAAAAATGTTTTTTTAATAAACCACTTTGAAGCAAAATGATGGTATCTGAGCATCAATGCAGCCTGATCTGTGCCCATCTGCAGCCTCAATGCAGCCATATCTGTGTCCATCTGCAGCCTCAATGCAGCCAGATCTGTGTCCATCTGCAGCCTTAATGCAGCCAGATCTGTGCCCATCTGCAACATTGCTCCTCACTGTAGCCTGATTAGTGCCCATCTGCAGCCTATACATTTGCCAAAATGCCCTGCCTGTTTAGTGCCCATCTGCAGTCTCACCTTTTATTGTCAGATCATTCCTGCTGTCTGAGTGAGTGATAAACTTATATAGCGCAACACATGCGAACTGAATCGCCTCTGGGCGCTGAATCGATTCCATGCGTAGAGCCCCTTTGACCTCAGAAGAGACAGGTTTTAATCTCTCTCCTAAAGGCCAAGTGGTTCACCTCCAACCGAATAGTGGTTGGTAGATCGTTCCACAGACGAGGTCCCTGGACTGCAAATCTTCAATCTCCTTTGGACTTGTATCTGGCTTTGGGTATCTGGAGTAGATTTTGGTTGGTGGATCGCAGCACACGATTGGGGTTGTGAGCTTTTATTTTTTTGCATAGATATTGAGGGGCGTTTCCTTGAATACACTTATGCATTAGGCAGAATGCCTTGAAAGTGATTCTGTCTTTTACTGGCAACCAATGAAGGGATCTCAGTGAAGGTAAGATTGATTCCCATGGTTTTTTTCCAGTCACTAATCGAGCGGCCGTATTTTGAACGACTTGCAGACGAGTGATTTGGTATTTGGGGTGTCCGAGATAGAGGGCATTTGCATAGTTAAGTCTGGAATTAATAATTGTTCCCACCACGACTGCAATGTCCTCTTTCAGGATAAAGGGGGTGAGTCTGCGTAGTAGGCGCAGCAGATGGTGCAATCCGCTGACTACTGACCCTATTTGTGCATCCATTGTCATGTTGGAGTCGAAAATGACTCCAAGACTTTTGACTTTGGTGCTCGCTTTGCCCAGAATGGGCGGAGGTGTCCATGTTGTCGCGGGATGATTTTTTCGGTTGGCCTGAAACAGGAGAAGTTCTGTTTTTCGAACCGTTGAGTTTAAGATAACTCTTTGTCATCCAGTTGTCTATCAAAGTAAGGCATTTCTCTAGTCTGAGATAATGATCCTTTTTGTTGCATACGGGAAAATACAGTTGTGTGTCATCTGCATAAGAGTGATAAAGTAACTTCTGGTTACAAATGATTTAGAAAAGAGGACAGAGATAGATGTTAAACAGTACGGGCCACAAAGGGGATCCCTGAGGGACTCCGTAAGACACCAATGCGTTTTTCAGAAGTGAAAGGCCCCAGTTTCACTGTTTGTGATCGGTTTTCCAAGAAGGAGGAGAACCAAGCTAAATCACATTCCGTGACTCTGGCTACTTCAGCTAGTCGAGTCAGTAGTAATCCATGGTCTACTGTGTCAAAAGCCACGCTAAGGTCCAACAGTACCAGAAGACAAGATTCTCCTTTGTCTGCTGCCTCGAGGGCGTCGTCCCATATTTTGAGCAGCGCTGTTTCTGTTCCGTGACCAGGACGGAAACCCGATTGGAATGGATCGAGTAATTAATGGGTGTCTAAATGATGTTGTAACTGTTGTACAACTTCTTTCTCCATTACCTTGGAGAAGACATTTAGGCCTGTTATGGGTCGGCGGTTGTTTGGATCTTTGGGGTCGAGGGTGTTTTTTTTTAGAATTGGCTTTATTATACCTTGTTTCAGCAAGGAGGGCACTCCTTGAACGATTGGTTTATGAGCTGCGTGATAGCTGGAGCCAAAATATCGGCACGTTTTTTCAGTAGTTTAGTGGGGATGATGTCCTTGGGTGATGTGCTGTTTCGCAGCGTACCGATGATATTTTTAGTGGCATCGATGGAAATGGATTTAAGGGAGAAGTTGGTTGATTGCAGAGGTTTTATGTGGGTGTTAGATTTGTGGTTTGGGGAGGGGGAGCGAGCGCCACTGAATTACATAGAGCCGTGATCTCCTTTCTGTGTACCCGGCTCTCCGTCACTCACAGCCATGCCTCCTGCCCCTGCTCATATGATAGACAGTACAGTGGTCCAATGCGGGGCCAGGAGGCGTGACTGTGCGCGACGGATACACAGGAAGGAGATCACGGCTCTATGTAATTCAACAGCGCTCGCTTCTCTTCCCCTCAGAGACAGCGGGGATCAGCATATAACACGCACACGCGATTTTCCCCTGATATTAAGGGGGGAAAAGTGTGTGTTATATGCCGATAAATACGGTGTGTCCATGTATAGTATACTGTACACTAAATTCTTGGTCGGGGCTCCTTTTGTATGAATTACTGCATTAAAGCTGCCTGGGACATAGTGGCGATCAGCCTGTGGCACTGCTGATGAGTTATGGAAGCCCAGGTTGCTTTGATAGTGGTCTTCAACTCGTCTGCATTGTTGGGTCTGGTGTCTCTCATCTTCCTTTTGACACTACCCCACAGATTCTCTATGGGGTTTAGGTCAGGCGAGTTTGCTGGCCAATTAAGTACAGTGATACCATGATCATTAAACCAGGTATTGGTACTTGGTAGTGTGGGCAGGTGCCAAGTCCTGCTGGAAAATGAAATTAGCATCTCCATAAAGCTGGTCAGCAGAGGGAAGCATGAAGTGCTCCAGAATTTCTTGGTACAGGGCTGCGTTGAGCTTGGACTTAAAGCGACACTAAAGTTAAAAAAAACATGTTATACTTACCTCCACTGTGTGGCTCGTTTTGCACACAGTGGCCCCGATCCACATCTTCTGGGGTCCCCTGGCATCTGTCATGGCTCCCCCTCCGCAAGAGCTTTCCACCTTCATGCGAGCGAGCTTGCATGGTGGAAAGCTCTTGCAGGCGCGCTCCCGCGATACAGTGGCAGGCATAGCCACCGACTGTATCACTTGGCCCCGCCCCCGGCGCGCCGCGTCATTTGATGTCTTTGACAGCAGCGCCAGCCAATGGCTGCGCTGCTATCAATCCGTCCAACCTAGCCAATCAACGGCCAGGCTGGGAACCGACGAGGATGACAGGGACGAGCGTGGGACTTTCGAGGGGTGAGTGTGAAGTAAAACGGGGGCTGTCGGATGTTTTTTCACCTTAATGTATAGGATGCATTAAGGTGAACAAAACATTTACCTTTACAACTCCTTTAATAAAACACAGTGGACCAACACCAGCAGATGACATGGCTCTCCAAAACATCACAAAGGTCCCAGAGTCTGCACAGAATGCAAGTTGCATAAGGTCCAGTTTTCACAGTTCGTGATGAAATGCTGCCACTGACAATGTACTCTGTGAGCCCCAGGGCCGATCCGAGACGGGGTGCACAGGGTGCACTGCACCCAGGCGCCAGAGGGGAGGGGGCGCCAAAGCATCAGGAGCACCGTTGGTCCCGAGTGTGTTGCCAACGAATCGTGATTGTGCTTTTCCCGCAGCAGCTGCCCTGGTGGTGAGCGCCGATTTTTTTCATCCTGGACGAGTCGCGAGGGCGCAGTAGGGGCGGACTGGGCCGGGATGGGGGGCCGCCTACCTTATTGATAAAACGGCTGCGGCGCTGCCTCAGCTTGTTTTACTTTTTTTTTTCCAGGCTGTGCAGTGCGGCGGCCGGCTTGCTGTAGCGGTACTTGTGTGTATTGTGTGTAGCTTTGTATTTGCGGCGGCGTGCTTGGCGGGGGGGTGTGGACGGGTAGTACGGAGCGCTCTCCATAAGCGGCCGATGATAATAGACTGGCGGAGGCGGAGACTGAAGCTCCGCCCACCCCCTTCGTGTGGCTGGCTGTTCATGACTGAATCCTCACTTGGGGAGGGGGGCTGTCTGATGACATGAGGGGGACGAGGAGTCGGAGAGAGAGAAGCATGAGGGAAACCCCCTGCTAAGGAGAGCAGGTACAATTTAATATGCTATTGCAATAAAGTGATCCATGCATGCAAACTCATTAAACAGTCTCTCTTCAGTGAAAGTTCATGTTTTGCAAACTTTGCAGTACATGAACTTTCACTGAAGGTGTTTAATGAGTTTGCATGCATGGATCACTTTATTGCAATAGCATGATATGCATATTTATTCTGAATCGGCTGCAAAGGCTATGAATGTATTTTTCAGTAGCACATGGAGCTCATTGCCCTGAAGAGATTATCCATCCCAAATCACCTTTCCAGATAGCTTACTCAGTCACAACTCACATGAAAGAAGATCTGGCGATGTTTATTCGTCGTATGATCCGTAGAATGCAAGTTACAACAGGTAAAAGAACGATTCTTCCATGCAGGTAGAAGAAACATACAGGTCACATGAATTACAGCATTAAAATGACTGATACAGAAAAGAGGGGGAGGAGACTGAGCAGCATGCAAACTAAGGAATGCCACAAGAGTCAAACTAGATAGGGATTAAAGAGACAGTACATAATAAAAATAATATCATGTAACATGACACTCCCCGCCTGAAATCTTTAGATTTCAAAGTCTATTACATATATAAAGATAAGTCCAACTTGAACCTGTAGGGAAAGAAACGTTAAAGGTAAAACTGGTGTGTAAACCATAGATACGAGATACCCGCAAACACAAGAAGGTATGCAGTAAATGAACAATGAAACATGACGTCCAAAAAACAGATGGCTTGAGTCCTGCAGTCTATCGTTTGTAATCGTGGGACTTCAACAGTAGCACAGTCAATAGTGATAGTGATATTCTCCCCGCCATAGCGGGTATAGCCGGTACTCCTGCCTAAGTCACTCATTATGACTTCAGCTATTTCCACTGCTAGCACAGCTGCACAAAGTTCAAGTCTGGGTATGGTATGTGCGGGTTTTGGTGTTAGCTTTGTCTTGCCTAGAACAAAGTTGCAGTGTATGTCTCCATTAACTCCTGAGGTCTTCAAATAGGCCACTGCAGCTATAGCTTCAACTGATGCATCTGAGAAAATATGGATTTCCCTCTGGACAGCGGCTGAGATGGAGACTGGGGCATAGCAACGTGGAATTTGGAGCTGTTCTAATGTCTTCAGAGAACCTCTCCATTTCTCCCATCTTTGTTGTTTCTCAATAGGTAACGGAGTGTCCCAATCTATGTTATCAGTAGTAAGCTGTCTTAATAACATCTTACCTTGGATGGTGACTGGGGCTATAAATCCCAGTAGGTCGTAGATGCTGTTCACTACGGACAAGACTCCTCTCTTGGTGAAGGGTTTGTCACAGGTTGACACCTGGAAGGTGAATGTGTCTGCCTTGATGTTCCACAGCAGACCTAGACTTCTCTGTATAGGGGGTGTGTCTGACCCAAGGTCAAGGTCTTTCACACTGGCAGCATAGTCCTCAGGGTGAAATGCATTCATTAGCTCTTGGCTGTTAGATATAATTTTGTGAAGTCTCAAGTTTGCTACAGCTAGCATCTCCTTTGTTCTGGTAAGAAGATTAATTGCTTCTTTAGCAGTAGGAAAGGATTTGAGCCCGTCGTCTACGTAAAAGTTCCTTTCAACAAATTGACGAGCATCGGATCCATACTCAGCTTCTCCAAGCTGAGCTGTCTTTTTTAGTCCATAGATTGCTACAGCTGGGGAAGGGCTGTTCCCAAAGACATGTACCCTCATTCGGTAATCAATTACCTCTTTGTTGATGTCGTTGTCCTTGTGCCATAGAAACCTGAGGTAATTCCTGTTATCTTCCTTGACGATGAAGCAGTGGAACATTTGTTGAATGTCCGCCATCACCGCTACAGGTTCTTGACGAAAGCGAATTAGGACTCCAATGAGGTTGTTGTTCAAGTTGGGCCCTGTGAGGAGCATGTCGTTAAGTGAGAAGCCTTCATGTTGGGCACTGGAGTCAAAGACAACTCTGATTTGGTCTGGCTTTCGTGGGTGATACACACCGAAGGAAGGGAGGTACCAGCATTCTTCTCCTTCTTTCAATGGGGGTGCGGGTTCGGCATGACCCCTGTCAAAGATATTCTGTATGAAGTCCACAAAATGTCTTTCCATCTCTGGCTTCCTGCTTAAGGTACGCTTTAAGGAGGAGAATCTTTTGACTGCTTGATGTAGATTGTTTGGTAGCTTCTCTCTCGGGAGGCGAAAGGGTAGGGGTGCTACCCAGCTATTGGAATCTTCCTGAAAGAACTCATTGTCCATTACTTTAAGGAATTCTTTGTCTTCTGCCGAAGGAGCCAACTTGTCGTCTTCACTGCTTACATTGAAAACTGTAGAACCAAAGCTGTCATCGTAGGTGCGGGAAAGGTTTGTGTTGCAATGTTGCAACTTGCAGCTAGTTACCTTCTCCTTTACCCAGTAGTGATGTGGGCATGGCTCAAAGTGAGTATTACGACCATTTGGCAATACATTTGTCTTGAATGAAGAAATGTTAGTAGGCCTTTTCATTTTGCCTATACAGACGTTGCCTATGATGACCCAGCCTAAGTCCAGGTACTGGGCGAATGGGGCCTCTGGAGGTCCGCTGACCTGCCTGTGTACCTTGTGGATCCTTAGAATATCTCTTCCCAGCAGAAGAAGGATTTTAGCATCTTTGTCAAGTGGTGGGATTTCACTGGCTATTGACCTTAGATGAGGGTGGTAGAAGGCAACTTCTGGTGTAGGTATTTCTTCTTTGTTGGCTGGTATCTGGTTACACTCTACAAGTGTAGGTAAGGGTAATTGTAGGTTATTTTCTAGGGAAGACACAATAAATCCATGAGCCCTTCTTCCAAAAACCTCTGTAGTTCCACTACAAGTGCCTAAGGTGTAAGGGTGAACCTCTCCTTTTGTGCAAAATAGATCGAACAGTTCGGATCGTGCAAGCGATCGATTGCTTTGATCGTCTAAGATAGCATACACCCTTAAAGTCTTTTCTGGCTGATCCTTGTGATGAATATTCACTAGGCATATTTTAGCGCAAGATTTGTCACAGTGGTCTTCCCCACAGACTTCAGTGCACGAAGAAAATACCATGGTGGAATTAGGTACGTGATCTGTACTCTTCCTGCTGTGGTTCTGCCCAGGAGGAAGGTCTGCATGTTGTGAAGGATTGGACTCAAGGGGATGGAGTGCTTGCACATGGTCCTCGGAATCGCACTCTATGCACTTGATAGGAGTTTTACATTCCTTGGCAAAGTGATCGGTGGAAGCACAGCATCTATAACATACCCCAAAAGTCTTTAGGAGTTCCTTTCGTTCTTGTAGGGGCTTCTTTCTGAAACCTATACATTTTTTGAGGGGATGAGGCTTCTTGTGGATGGGACATAATCGGTTTGGGTTTTCGATCTTGCCGCTCTTGTTTGGGGCGGGAGTGGGAATAATGTCTGTCTTCCTAACAGACACGGGACCTCTGCGGTTCCTGTAGCTAGTATGTAGGTTGTCACCTTTAGGTGAGGGAGTATTGAACTCGCTGAATGCAAAACTAGGATCGTTCTTGGTGTCAGCAATGTTCCTGACGAAATTGCAGAAGTAGGAGAACGGGGGAAAGGAAACCTTGTTTTCCCGTTTGTATGATGACCCAACTTGGATCCACTTTTCTTGTAGGCCATGCGGAAGCTTGCAAACGATAGGGTTAACTCCTCGAGCAGTGTCCAGGTAACTGAGGCCAGGTAGCTTAGGGTCAGTTTTGGCAAGCTGGACTTCGAGAAGAAGGTCGCTGAGTCTCTGGAACTCTATATTGTCCTTACCAGATATCCTTGGGAAATTTTCCAATCGTTTGAGCAATGCATTCTCTATGGCTTCAGGACTACCGTAAGTCTGTTCTAGACGCTCCCATGCTGCGGTGAGACCTGCAGTTGGATTGTCGATGTAAACTGACCTGAGGCTCTTGACACGTTCTGTTGACTGTGGGCCAAGCAACCCGATCAGCAGATCCAGCTCACGATCGGCAGTAAAACCGATACCGCCTAATGTAGTTTTGAAAGCGGCTTTCCAGCTTCTATAATTTTCAGGATGGTCGTCGAAGTTTACTAGGCCTGACTTGGCGAGCTCATGTCGAAGTAAGTACTTTACTACCTCTGTTGTATCGGTTGCCTCTGACTTTACATAGGAGGTTGCTGGTTGATTGTTGTGGATAGCATTGTTTATGGTATCGTTGCAAAGAGACGTGGGAAGATATGGTGCAGCAAGGGCATTCAGCTGAATTGTTGGGTGAAGGTCTGGAACAGTACTGTTAGCAGGAGGCTGGCGACTTGCTTGCGGATTAGTGTGCCGTTTTGTGACATATGCGGGATCAGCATGACAGTCGGGAGCTGCACTGGGGTGGGTTTGCATGTAGGAAGTGGCTGGAACAGCTTTTACCTGATGATGTGGTGAAGTCCTTGCGTTGCCGTGAAACGTGGAGGTAATTGAGTGTTCACTGCTGTGGTTTAGAACATAGTTCTTAGTGCGTTCAAAAGGATCTTCTACATCTGCCTTGACGCTGACCCTTTCGCTAGCATCTTCATCTGCACCGATAGCTTGTTCCAAAACCTTTAGTTTTGCTGCAGCTGCCTCGTAGTTGCTCTGTTCCTTTAAAGCTTCAATTGCTGCCCTTTGACGTGCCGTTTGAGCTTCTATTGCTGCCTTTTGATGCGCTGCCTCGGCTTCCATTACTGCCTTTTGATGCGCTGCCTCGGTTTCCATTACTGCCTTTTGATGCGCTGCCTCGGTTTCCATTTCTGCTCTCTTTTTTGCATATGCGGCCCGTACCTTGATAGCCTCTGCTTCGGCGCGGGCATTCATTAGCTGTTCACTAAGCGTTGAGTGCCTTGAACTTCGGGATCTAGAGGAACCTTTAGAACGTCTGGTGGATACAGATTTGTGAGATACAGTGTCCCGTGGCAGCATTAATTTTGCTTCTGCCTTTGCTTTAGTTCGCTGGATAAAGCTTTCTCTTTCCTCATTAAGAAGCTGGGCATTGTTAAGTTGCTCTAAGGACTCCTCAGTGTTGATGCTTTGCAGAATAGTTTTATATTTGTTGCTTGTAGTTTGGTACAGTTCGTATGAAGCAGAGAGATGCTTTATGGCGCCCTCTAGTTGCAGTACCTCATGGCTGGGACATGAAATCACATCAATGTGGGTGAGGATTTTATCCCAAATCTGCTTCAAACTGGTTGCTAGTTCAGTTCTCATGGATTCATAGTTCTCTTTAACCTTCCAAGTGGGTTTGACAGAGCGTTTGGTCAATGCAGTGGACTCTGGGTCCTCATCCTGGCTTTCTCTGTGTGAAGCATGCTGTGGTGTTTCATCACACACTGAGCCCTTTCCACTCATGATGGCCTGCAGTACACAGGCTTGACTGTAGCAGTGAAGAGTGTCTGTATACTGTGAGGAGCTGTAACAAGCTGTGCTGGGGTTGTATGCAGAATTCTCATGCAATACACACAGTTACACTTCACTATGATCTGTTCTGTGACGCAGTTATCTCTGTGCAGGCTGCTGGATACGTTCTTTTACTATTCTGAATCGGCTGCAAAGGCTATGAATGTATTTTTCAGTAGCACATGGAGCTCATTGCCCTGAAGAGATTATCCATCCCAAATCACCTTTCCAGATAGCTTACTCAGTCACAACTCACATGAAAGAAGATCTGGCGATGTTTATTCGTCGTATGATCCGTAGAATGCAAGTTACAACAGGTAAAAGAACGATTCTTCCATGCAGGTAGAAGAAACATACAGGTCACATGAATTACAGCATTAAAATGACTGATACAGAAAAGAGGGGGAGGAGACTGAGCAGCATGCAAACTAAGGAATGCCACAAGAGTCAAACTAGATAGGGATTAAAGAGACAGTACATAATAAAAATAATATCATGTAACATGACAATATTAATGAACTTTCAATGAATGTGGTCTGTTTAATGAGTTTGCATTGATTTCAGCATGCGCAAAGTGTTCCATGCAATGCATGCTGAAATCAATGCAAACTCATTAAAGCGGGGGTTCACCCAAAAAAAAATTCTAACATTACATTGAGCCATGTTGTGATAATGACATTATGCTGACCTTTTTAATTTTATTGCCGTAATACCGTTTTATCTATATTTTCACCGCGGCTTCCGGGTACGTAATCTGCGGAACTGGGCGTTCCTATTCACATGCTAATTGATTGACAGGCTTCCGACCGACGCATACAGCGCATCACGAGTTGCCAAAAGAAGCCGAACTTTGGTGCGCAGGCGCCGTATAGAGCCAACTTGCAGTCCGGCTTCTTTTCGGCAACTCGTGACGCGCTGTATGCGCCGGTCGGAAGCATGTCAATCAAATAGGAACGCCCAGTCCTGCAGATTACATACCTGGAAGCCGCAGTGAAAATATAGATAAAACGGTATGTACGGCAAGGAAATTTAAAAAGGTCAGCATAATGTCATTCTAACAACTCGGCTCAATGTAATGTTAGAATTTTTTTTGTGGGTGAACCCCCGCTTTAAGGAGGTTGAGGCTGCACTCATTGCCACTGATTAGGCGGCACTCTAAGGCTACTTTCACACTGAGGCATCAGCGGTAAAGCGCTGCTATTTTTAGCGGCGATTTACTGACGTTTTTTGCAGTGCTATTCGGCCACTAGCAGGGCACTTTTAACCCCCGCTAGTGGCCAAAAAAGGGGTTAAAACCACCCTGGCAACGCTGCCCATTGATTCCAATGGCCAGTGGAGCTGTAGGAGCGGTGTATAAACTCCTCTTACATTGCCTCAAAGATGCGGCTTGCAGTCCTGCCAGCTTTGCAGCTGCTATTTTTAGCACTATAGCAGCTGCAAAGTGCCTCAGTGTGAAAGTAGCCTTAGGCTGCACTGATAAGGCAGCACTGATATGCTACACTGATAGGCACTGATGAGGTCACACTGTTGGCCACTGATAAGCTGCACTGGTGAGGCTGCATTGATGGTGGGCACCGTTGAGGCTGCATTGATGGGCACCGGTGAGGCTGCATTTGATGGGCACTGGTAGGCTACAATTGGTCAGCAATGGTAGGCTGCATTTGGTGGGCACTAATAAGACTGCAATTGGTGGGCACTGGTAGGCTACAATTGGTGAGCAATGTTAGGCTGCATTTGGTGGGCACTGGTAGGCTGCATTTGGTGTGCACTGGTAGGCTGCATTTGGTGGGCACTGGTAGGCTGCATTTGGTGGGCACTGGTAGGCTGCATTTGGTGGGCACTGATAGGCTGCATTTGGTGGGCACTGGTAGGCTACAATTGGTGGGCACTGGTAGGCTGCATTTGGTGGGCACTGGTAGGCTGCATTTGATGGGCACTGGTAGGCTACAATTGGTGGGCACTGGTAGGCTGCATTTGGTGGGTACTGATAGGCTGCATTTGATGGGCACTGGTGAGGCTGCATTGATCTCTTGTACCATCTGACCATCTCCCGTATCATGTTGGAAGTCTCTGACCATTTCCTGTAGTATGTCTGGGGCTCTTTCTAACAGATTCTCTAACAGAGGCTCTCTGTGTCCATTAGAGAGACCTCCCTCAAGGTCCAAGAGTACTCTGCTTCTCTTCCTGTATTTTGTTTATTGTTAAGAGATTGTGGGAGGATCCCAGGGCAACAATGACTCCTTAGGGGAGCATCTCTGTGTTTGAATTGTTGCCATAGAAACATTTATAAAGGGGGAGGGGTTAGTAAGGTGACCACGCCCTTGTAGGGGTGCCAGAAATATTTCTGCACCCAGGCGCATGTGACCCTAGGATCGGCCCTGGTGAGCCCTTACTAAACTGTTTTTGCTGATGCACCATCTTTTAGTCGCAAGAACCTGTTATTGGTTTTGGGCCATAGTATGTAACATTAAAGTCGATTGAACAGTGGCTTTAATTGGATGTACCTTATTGAACCAGAGTGTGGACAACCCCAGCTAATGTTTGTCTTTGGGTGATACTATGCTGATTTAAGCCAGCTGGACAGTAGGCATCATTGGATGCACCTGATTGAAATGGAGAACAAGCTATCTTATCGATGACATCACTGTGAAAGTTTGTTTACCTGTGGCACAAATAGAAACAAGATACCAACAAATTGGATTTTCAGGGTTCCTTAGAAATCTGATTAAAAATGTCTTTCTTTAACCACTTTCTTACTAGGCACTTACACCCTCTTCCTGGGCGATCCAATTTTCAGCTTTCAGCGTTGAGTGGTGTGGCTGTTGCCAGCCGAGAGCACTGCAGTGGAAGAGCTGAAAAGAAGAAAAAAAAAAATTCTATTCCTCTCCTTTGTTTATTCCTTCCAAATCTGTGCAATACATTCAGCATGAAACAACTGCACATTACCTTTAAGCGTTTTCTGCCATAAAGACCAGTCACTGTTGTTGTCTCTCCTTGTATAGGGTGACTGGTATTGTATCCCCACCCCCAACCATAGTTTTCTATGGCAGCATGTAGCAAAAAAGACCTGCTGGGTCCCTCGCATAGCTTTTAGCTTTTATTATGTTATCAGTCATGCAATGACTGAATAGCAATACAATAGTAAAGTCTCTGTCACTAGTAAAGATTCTGAATCGGACTCACTTCTGGGTGTAAAAAATGCCTGGTGCCCCACTGTACACTGTGGTTTCTTTTCCAAAGATTGTTGATGATTATATATAAAAGTAAGAGTAGAAAAATTATATATATATATATATATATATATATATATATATATATATATATATATATATATATATATAATTCTGCTGAATTTGGACCTGAAACGGACCAAAAGACGCACAGAACCCTTAAGCTTGAGTGTTTAATTTTGGTATTTTTGTTATTATTATTATTCATTTTATTATTATTAAAATGCTTTACCTTAGACTGCTATTGTTGTGATCTGGTTCTCTCTAAAAAATGAATTCTAGCTTCTACAAGATAATGACTGTATATACGGAATGATATTTAATAGCACATTTGCTAGATTTAGCAGCTAGGCCCCTTTCACACTGGGGCGGGAGGCGCGGTGGCAGTATAGCGCGCTAAAAATAGTGGCGCTATACCGTTGGAATTGCCGCGGGATTCGGCCGCTAGCAGTGCGGTATTAACCCCTGCTAGCGGCCGGAAAAGGGTTAATACTGCTGAGGCGCATTGTGGGCGGTATTACCGCGGTTTCCCATTGTTTTAAGTGGGAAGGAGCGGTATACACACCGCTCCTCTCACCGATCCAAAGATGCTGCTTGCCTCTGCAGAGGCGCATTGCGGGCGGTATTACCACGGTTTCCCATTGTTTTAAATGGGAAGGAGCGGTGAAGGAGCGGTGAAGATGCTGCTTGCAGGAGATTTTTTTCTCTCCTGCCAGCGCATCGCCTCAGTGTGAAAGCCCTCGGGCTTTCACATTGAGAAGGCTGGGGCAGGAGTTTTTCAGGCGGTATTTAGGCGCTATTTTTAGCACTGTACCGCCTGAAAAACTCCTCAGTGTGAAAGGGGCCTAAGTGGGGCTAATGAGCTTGTGAAAAGACATGGCCTATTTTCTAACTAGCTGTCAGAGAAACAGAAAGTAGAGGGGGAGAAGGTTGGGCACTCTTTTAGGAAACTGGCCTTTCGAGTAGTCAGCCTCAATTATCTTGAGAAAAAAAGTACACAAAATGGGATAACATGAAAAACAAACCTGGTTTGTACTCCTTGCACATGTTAAAAAATTGTCTAATATTGTATTTTTTTTTTGCCATTACTTGTATATAATTGGTAGGAATATGAAGGCCATACACAGTTTGCTTTTACTGAGCAGGTGTTAATTAAACAATTAAAGAGTGTGTACTATTAATAATGAATAAAATTGCTGCAGATATAAAATGCAGGCACCTAAAGGTGCACATTCCTTCCAGGAAAAGCTTCACCATTTTCTGCTACTGCTAGGGCTTGACCCCTCTAGCCACACCCTTAATATTCCCATGGGTCAATAAGGCTGCGTCTCATTGTAAGGGAAAGGTCAGTAAGAATGTGCAAGGGGGGGGGGGGGGTAGCAGTATGCCGTGGCACAAACCAGAAGTGTTTCGGCTGTAGGGGTGTCTGCACTTTTGGGCCTTTTTAACATAGTTTTTTTGAACTAGAAAAAATTCTATTGCAATCTTAAGGCCCTTTTCACACTTGCACGACTTGTCCCACGATTTGTGATGGCAAAGTAGCATGACAAGTCGTTTTTTCATGATTTCCAATGACAACCATTCTTATTAGAACGACTTCAAGTTGTTCCGACTACAAAGTAGTCCCTGCACTACTTTGGTACGATTTTGATGGCACTTACACAGGCATTCCCGGAAAAAGCGTCCGCAAATCGTGGCAAAATCACGGGTGTGAGATTGCGGTAAATTCGCGATTTTGAAGTCGCACAAGTGTGAAAGAGGCCTAACACAGAGTAATAAAATGATTTACCTATAAAATTGTATGTTGCGTAGGTATATCACTTATATAAAACCATGAAATAGATTATACCTCCCTGTGTCAGGCCTGCCTGATCTTCTCAAGGCACCTGCTTTAGGAGGCCCAATAATGAACTTAATTCCACGAATACCTACTGCTGCATATATGTGAGTGTCTGTGTGTGTGTGTGTGTGTGTATACAATATATACACTTTATATCAGGGCTGTGGAGTCGGAGTCGAGGAGTCGGAGTCGGGGGAAATTTTGGGTACCTGGAGTCGGAGTCGGCAAACAATGCACCGACTCCGACTCCTACTAAATTTAGATTGGAATAAAAAAAAAAAAAAAAGCAAGTTTAAATGTCCCAATTCACAAAAAGTTATAATTAATGACTTCTCTACTGTAAGAATAAAGACCGATGCATGCAGTGCCTCACGTAACCGCAAAACGAACACGTTAAGTGACCGTGAAGAAGCATGCTTTTCATGTGCTTCACTATATGGCACGCAACGCACAATTAGGAGCTGCAATATTTATACTTTCCATAGTGTTGTGTTCTGCTTTTACAGGGAACGCATGTTGGAGAACCAGTAAGTGTCCAAATAAAAAAATTCCAACAGGAGTTTTATAAAGCACTAAAAGAAGTTGAAAAGTATGATCGCTCATCAAAACTTACTGTTGAAGAAGCCATCCTTGTTTATCCAGAGATCGTTAGTGATGTGGCCAGAATAGTTACTGCAATGCCACCCACCCAAGTCAGTGTCGAAAGATTATTTTCAGCCCTAAAAATAATAAAGTCTGACTTAAGAGCCTCTATGAAAGAGGATCTGGCAGAGGCAATTCTCTTCCTTAGAACTCTACATTGAATTGATTTACATTTGCTAAGCCTATAACTACATTTCAAGATTAATATAAACCATTTCTAGGTTTTACAGATTTTGTTTTTGGTTCATTATAGATAAGCTTTGTTTTTGTTCTAAAACAACCAAATAATGTGGTTTGTATTTTTGAACTGGTAAAGATCCTGTTCCTGATGTTTATGCCTGCTGCTACTATCCAGCCACTTGATTGTTTTCATTGTGTTTGTCTTTTGCTTAAACTGTGCAATACAGTAGACTGTTGGCTTCCCAGCCAGTAGTCCTGTGGTAGGTTGCGTTTCTTTTCTTTTAAAATACATTCGCATATTAATACAGAGGAGTCGGAGTCGGAGTCGGAAGTACATAAAACTGAGGAGTCGGAACATTTATCTACCGACTCCACAGCCCTGCTTTATATATCATAATTTATTTTGGTTTTCGATTGAGTAGGGAAGCATTAAAACCCCTGCAAAATACTGTTGGTGTCCCTGCTTGGTAGCTTAATCTTCATCATTTCTCCTGGTGGCCACTGTGAAGCTCAAAGTTGTACAATTTCATTAGAACAAGAGGTAAAGGCAACTTTTTAATAAAAATGCCTGTTTCAATGACAACTGTAAACGAGGGGAATTTTGCCCACATTGTAAAGGTTGCCTATACAAGAAGTGAACTCTCTCCACACAGGTACACAGCAAAAAAAATAAATAAAGGATTTTAACCGTTTCCTACTATATACAAAACTAAAAAGAATATTTTGTCTATATATACACACATGAACATAATGAGTTTTGCTGACATTTTTACATTATTCATAAATTTTTATTTTCATCAACCACAGAGAATACGCCAAGCCAGCCGACCTGCCATGGATTGGGGTCCATCAATGGAAGAAAACAGGACAGGCATGTATGTTAATACCCTTGCAGGCAGCCAGTCCCCAAAACCTTTGATGGTTCACATGCGAAAATATGGAGGAATCACAAGTTATGAAAATAAAGCCATTGAGGTGGACAAAGAAATAGAGGAGGAGTCCATGATGTGATGTTAAAGGAGGAAGCAGATGGAACTGTGAAGAATACGTAGACCTCCTTTAACTCCCAGGGGCTTTTACATGCTTCCTTGACACAAAGCCAAGCTGTTCTCGATCTTGTGTCCAACTCAGCCCCTCTAAATGGAGGTTCTAGATTAAGAAATGGTATCAGTTTCTAGTTCTATGTGTGGGACTATGTGCAGAACTGTCATTGTAATTGTTTTGTTGAGGTAATGTCACTGAGACCCTGTCTTGTCTTGTGCTTGGATAAATTCATACTTCCTTGTGTATTTTCCAAGAGTTTGTTTCTACAGGCAGCAGTTGATCTGAAGGTTTTGCAAGCCATAAAGTGCTTTAGAATTAACATATTTAAAGTTCTTCACCCAAAGTGAAAAAGGTAGTCAAAGATGCAATTGCCTGAGATAAAGGGGGTTATTTACTAAAACAGGAGTGTGCAAAATCTGATGCAGCGCTGCATAGAAACCAATCAGCTTCCAGGTTTTATTGCCAAAGCTTAATTGAAATTTAAGTTAGAAGCTGATTGGTTACTATGCACAGCTGCACCAGATTCCGAGTTCTCCAGTTTTAGTAAATCTCCCACACAGTGTTCAGTTAGCTGTAAACTTGGGAATCTCCTCTAATCTTAAAAAGTCATGTTGGTGCATGTCCTCTTGAAGGAGGAAGTCAGCTCTCATGCCTAGTACACACATACGGGATTCCCGGAGTTAAAATGTCCGCCGGGAATCTCGAGGGGAAAACCGAGAAGTTGCTTGGTTACTTTCCCCCTGTACACACAAGAATTTTTCTCGTCTGGAATTGCCGGGAATCCTGGCCGTGTGTATGCTCCATCACAGTTTCTCCCATAGGAAAACTGCTGGGAAAAAGACCGCCAGGAATCCCGATGGGGAAAAAAGAGAACATGTTTTTTCTCCACAGTTTTCCTGCCGGGAAAACTGCGATGGAGCCTACACACGGCCGAGATTCCCGGCCAAAAGCTCTCATGGCAGTTTTCCTGCCGGGAAAACCGGTTGGGAGTACAAGGCATTAGGGAAAGGACAGAATCTCTGTTGGGTTTTTATTGCTGCAACTCTGAGAGGAGTCCTGTCACTTTCTGTGTGGTGCAGAGACAGGAAATAAAGATAAATCTACTCATAGCAATTAAAACCTGGCAGGGGTTTTAGCACTCTTAGTCCATCCCCCTCTTGTTTCACCTTAAAATCAGTGACAGAATATGGTTTCATAACAAGCAATATCTCCTTGCCTTAGTTCCTGCTTTAATTTTGCCACCCTTATGTGGACCAATAGATGTATATTAATGTTTGGTTATATATATGTACAATTAATAATTGAAAGGATAACTTTGTGAAAACAAATTTGAAATGCTCAAAATGGTGGCAAGCTGTTGACAGGCTCTCCTAGGATGCATATCTTGCCATAGAATTCTGACAGAAACCCAGAAGACTGCAGACAGTTCAGCTAGTCACCAACTATCTTTTTTTTTTTTCATTCAAGTTTAAGTTTATTTTCAGAAAAAATAAATCAGTACAATGTAATGAACATCAAATAAAATTATTACATTGTGGCATACAGTCAAAAACAACACGGTGCATTTAGTTCATTTCCTGCCCTTCCATTCCACATTAAAACAAAGTACCATTAAAACGTAAAAGAAATTGTGAATAACAAAAAAGAATAAATATATTGAAGAAAACAAAATCCAACCCAATTGTCCTCCCCAACCTCCAGAGATACTATAATCCGTATAATCCAATCCAGACCCATGAAATTTAAAAAAATATAATAGATTGTTTAGATTTATAAGGAGGATAGATGCCTAGGGTAAACTCCACCCCCCGACACCCCTAATGGGATCACTCTGTGCCCTAAGAGGCAGAATAACCCCTATCATCCCCCCTCTCTTTTAATAGATAATAAGAATAACCCGATAACAAGAGGACAACTTCAAAACCATCCTCCATATAACATACCTAAGAGGGTTTAAGAAACCATTACAATTAGGTTCAATCAAACCATTTTAAAATAAAATGTAACATATGGGAAGAATAATAAAGAATATATATTATTCTTGTCAAAATAAAGGAAAAGAACAATATATGTATGCAAAACTTGTTCCTTATTCATATAATAAAAAAAAAAAAAAACAACATAAACAAAATAATAAGAGAGAAAGAGAAATAATAATAGAGAAAAAAAAGACCGCATAATAAAAGAAAGAAAGATAGAGAAAGGAGTTGGAGAAGAGATAAAAGAAGGACAAAGAGCCTACCTGTCAAAAGTGCACATCAGTCCAAAGCGAAAGCTAATACTAAATCCGCAAGGTATATGAGATTCCCATAAATTTCAACCAAGGCTCCCATATTTCATTGAACTGGGTAAGTTTATCCATCATGGAGCCAATTCTTTTTTCTTGTCACCAACTATCTTAAGCAGTCTTGAATAGGGCCTTTAATCATTTTGGCTGTGTCCTAAAAAGAACAGGAAATTGGTACGGCATAGATCGGTTAAAGGTCTAGAATATAAGTTGGATAATAACAATTTTGCATACCCTACCTTTTTTCTCTTTTGGGTGAAGTTCCTTTGGAGTGATTTGCTAAATAAGTAGAACATGTTTACTTCGCAAAGTGCATTTTCTCTAAGCTTAATGAATGAACTAACGCTAAGTAAAAGTTCACTTTGAAAAAAAATATCCAATTGTGTGCAAGGATAATTTAAAACCAAGATTTTTGCACACACGTGACTGGGTGAAAGAGTCAGAGCAGCTTCCTATTTATTCACTATGTGAATAAGGAGTTTGCACAGTTAACATATTTTGCTCCTTTAGTAAATCAACCCAATTGGCGGATCCACAGATACAGTTTAGTTTTGTCACCATAAGTAAAATGACTCTGCTTATACATGGTTATCCTGTTTTTGTGTATAGATACGTTACACTTTGGTTGTTAAAGCAACAGTCTCTTGAGTCTGTATATATTAGGTTCATGTGAATGTATCATAACGGTTTAGGAGTTAAGGGCTTTTTATTGAAACAATACACTATACATAATTTAAAGGATGTGTGCTAAAGTAGTAGTATTTACTGTATATATTTTTTGTTAATCGCATCCATAAATTTCTGTATCTGAATTGTACTTGCTGAGGAGCAAATCTACTGTATGGTTGCTGTACTACTTATGTAGATGGGCATATGCAACTTGCAATAGATGCAGTCAGCTTGCAAATTAGATCAGTTTGCGATGATTAGGAGTTAATTTACGGGTGCATTTGTCCTCCTTCTGACCCTAAATTGACCACCTTCTAAGCTGCATCAATATGCATTTGCATTCCCGTAGACTTGTATGTGGAGAAATTCAGTACTGGCTCAAAGAAAAGCCCTAAACTGGAAGATTTTCCTTAGAATTAGAGGTGGGGAGGCATCTGCATGATCTATATTGTATTTCTGGAGCATCAGGACCAGGGCTTTTTTTCAGCTGAAACTTGGAGGAACTCGGTTCCACCACCTCTGGCTCAGACCCTCTGCTCACCACTATCACTTGTAATCACAGAAGTCTGGCTTCTGTGTTTACAAGTAGTGTTGAGCAGAATATGCCATATTCGATTTCGCGATATATCTCGAATATATATTCGAATATTCGAGATATATTCGCTAAATTCGAATATTCGTGATATTTTATCGAAATTAAATGATTGCGATTTTTCGCTATTGCGAATGCGAAAATAATTGCGATTTTTTTAATAACTGCGGTAGGAGCACTCTGATTGGCTCAGAATATTCGTGATATTTTATCGAAATATCGCAACATGCGAATGCGATATTTATTGCGCAATTTCGAGAAATGCTGGAGGAGCGCTCTGATTGGCTCAGAATATTCGTGATATTTTATCGAAATATCGCAACATGCGAATGCGATATTTACTGCGCAATTTCGACAAATGCTGTAGGAGCACTCTGATTGGCTCAGAATATTCGTGATATTTTACAATACAAAATAATTGCGAATATTCGGCAAATGCGGAAGGAGCACTCTGATTGGCTCAGAATATTCTTGATATTTTACAATACAAAATAATTGCGAATATTCGGCAAATGCGGAAGGAGCACTCTGATTGGCTCAGAATATTCTTGATATTTTACAATACAAAATAATTGCGAATATTCGGCAAATGCAGAAGGAGCACTCTGATTGGCTCAGAATATTCTTGATATTTTACAATACAAAATAAAAAGTGTTTTGCATTGGTGGTGATTCTTTACTCTATCCATCTGTCACAGCCGTTTGTCAATCAAACACCTTGAAGATTGAACACGTTCATGCTGCATGCTTTGGACTTTTTTTCACTTCACATATCAAAGACATTTTTATGAAAGATTATTTTTCTATTATTGGGACTATATTTCTTTATATATTTGTTTCACTGTGTATTTCACAAGTTATTTGCGCTTGCTTATTTTATAATTTGCCCACATGTCTTGTCACTAGACATATTTTTTATTCTTGTAGAGCGACTCCATTTTCTGTCTTGTATTAAATTATGTTGTATAACATTTTTGAGTTGCTGCTGTATTCTCCCCTTTTTTTAAGGTATGCGCAATTTTTTCCTTCTTACAAAAAAAAATAATATCAAACATACAAATATTCATAACAGAAACATACACAAAGCCCCCCCCTTTTGCATCAGAGACAATCAGAGTTCTCCTACCACAGTTATCGAAAATTCGCAATCATTTTCGCATTCGCAATAGCGAAAAATCGCAATGTTTTTTTTTTCAATTTGGCAACATAAAAGGATCGCCTCAGCTTAGCTACTCGGCCCAGGGTCTCTAATCATACCAGCAATGCTTTTAGACGTCGATAGGATGTGATCTGTTTTAAAAATCAAATTGAAAAAATGCGAATATTCGGAATTGCGAATATTCACCGCGAAATTCGAAATATAGCGCGATTTCTCGAATATGCTATATTCGAGTCGAATATTCGCAATGCGAATATTCGTGAGCAACACTATTTACAAGTGACAGCTCATCTTCCAATGACTCCCACAGATCTGAACTTCTGTGTGGCTCCCACACTGAGTGCAGGATGGGGACAAGGGAGATGCAGGTGCCTGGGGTGCAGTGCAGATCCTGACCCCCCCACTGGATGATCTCCCTGCAAGTGAGAGAGGCAGAGTCACCTACATTGTGCTGGGTGTTTCAGCCTAATACAGCAAGACAAGATATGTGGAAGATGGTAAAGCTTTTAAGCAGGAAGGGAGGAGATTGGGGGGGGGGGGGGTTGCATGCAGAGGTCAGAGCTGAAGAGGGGTGAAAGTGAGATGTGGATGGGGGATGCAGAGGTAAGCAGCTGTGGAAGAAGGCTAAACTCTGCGTCGTGCACCCCTGAACTCTGCACATAGCACACCCCCAAACTCTACATGTAGCACATCTCTGAACTCTGCACTCTGAGTGTAATACTTCCCCCCTGAACTCTGCAATCTGTACGTATTGCACCCCTGGTATTTAATGCCCCTTTAAGACCCTTCCGCTGTCTGTTGTAAAATGTGACTACACCCACTATTTGATGCAGTTTGGAGGGTGTGTGGGTGGGGGTCATGGTTGAGTTCCTGCACCTATTTTCTGAGAAAAAAAGCCCTGATCCTGACCCTCAAGATGATTGGTTAATCTGTGAGTCATATGTATAAGGTAATATTCTCCTCTGAAGAGGGAAACATCGAGCACCAGCTTGAAAGGAGAACTTCAGGTGTATAATAAAATTCTCCTTTGAAACACCTACATTGCCCAAAGATCACTATTGCACTCTAGCCAGGTCTTAATATCAATGTACTTCCAATTAAGAGCAGTTACACACACAAACATACTGCTGTTGGAGCATGGCAGGTTTTAAATTAATAATGGACCCCAAGAGGCCTTTATTGGTGTTATTTCAAGCTACAGAAATGAATTGCATGAACAATATGCAGCATAAATAGAGGGTATCCACTAGGAAGAAGGGCAACAACTCCAGTGGTCTCATTCATTCTTTGTTGGAGCTACCGTCGGAATGTATGAAGAATGAATTACATCCTCGTGAGACCTGTCGCAGTAATACTATAGTTGGTGGTGGTGTCCCTTCTTGGATCTAACACCACATACATCAAATACAATGGCCTGGTATCACAGACAGCGGCACACATTTATGCCGCCGTAGCGTATCTCCTTTACGCTACGCCGACGCAGCGCAGAGAGGCAAGCATGGAATTCACAAAGCACTTCCTCCCAAAACTGCACTGGGTTTCCTAGGCGCAAGCCGGCGTAAGTGGGGGTGAGCCATGCTAATGAGGCGTGACCCCATGCAAATGATGAGTCGAGCGCCAGACAGATACGTATCGCCAATTGCGCATGCGCCGGGACGTGGACGCATCATTCTGCGCATGCTCAAAATCACGTCGGAACAACTGTCTAAGATACGCCAGATCACTGCCTACGGCGTGAACGTAACCTACGCCCAGCTATTTTCAAGTCCAACGTAAACTACGTAAAATAGGCCGGCTTGGGTTCCCTGGTGCAGCCCTTTGCATGGATGCTGCTGAGTTACACCTCCTTTATGGGGCATAACTTTGCGCCGTACGTACAACTTGCGCGCACCAGTCGTAGCCTGCGTCGGGCGCAAGTACGATCGTGAATCGGCGTATCTCCCTCATTTACATATTTGAATAGAAAATCAATGGGAGCGCCACATGCGTCCAGCGTAAATATGCGCCCACTCTACGCCGGCGTAGGCAAGTTGTGTTGGTGGAATGAAGCCTGTTTTTAGGCGTATCTTAGTTTTGTGGGCCCGGCGTACAGATACGACGGCGCATATTTGCACTTACGCTACGTATCTCGAGATAAGTCGGCGCAAGTGCTTTGTGAATCCAGGCCAATCTCTTTACTGTTTTACCAAAATGTGAACATTCAATTAAAGCTGAACCCCCACCTTACCTTTGGTCTTGCACAGTTGTACAGGCTCCTCTTCTGTACTGAAATTTCTTACTCCAATTTTACTGCACACTGTTTCTTACATTGCGCATTAGAGGCTGCATCAAGTCACATAAAGCTTGATTAATTTTCTGTCTGGAGGACATTCAGCAACATTTAGCACATTCCTTCTCATTCTGCATGTCCCTGGCCCACCCCTTAAAATTAATTAGATTTAAGTTCTTTCAGTTGTGGAGGCTCAGTGTCACTCATGAGCACAATCTAGGTGGCCTGCAATAAACGCACTCTGCCTAGAAACTCCTACACCTTCAAGCTGAGATCCACCCATCCACACATTTTGATATTTGTATATCTCCTCTCAAGATCCAACCCACTGCTTTAACCAGGGCTGAGGGCTCTTGAGATGAGTACTGAGGCAGGGTGCTGTGATATTTTTAGGAAGCTAATGTATGTACATGAAAACTGAAAAGTAAAAAAAAAAAAAATTCATTAGCTTGTTGATGGGGACGGGAGTGGGGGGAAATGTGCAGGAGGCAAAATATATACTGATTAAACTTCAGCTTTAAGGCCATCAGCATCTACCCATATTGTAGCTAAAATAGCAATTTGGATGGGCTGAATTTTTTAATCTAAACAAAAATCCCCAGATGGATTATAAAAGTACTTAAAAAGGTATTCAGTTGTTCCTTCATATCCTATTTAACATACATTTTCAATACAGTAGTAGATCTTAATTTGAAACTTTTCATTTTGAGAATGTTTTTCGATTTTCTAATTATTAGTGGGGTCGTTTTTGACCACAGTGATGAGACCATTCAAAGGAGCAAGATGGTAAATTTCTCAAACTAACACATCATTTCTAACAATGTACAGTGGAACCTCGAATTACGAGCATAATCCATTCCAGGAGTATGTTTGTAATCCAAAGTACTCGCATATCAAATTGAGTTTCCCCATTGAAGTCAATGGAAACGAAAATAACTTGTTACGCATTGACTTCAATGGGATGCAATACCGCATGGAGCCAGAGGCGGGGGGGGCACCGGAGAGCCTTGGAAACGGCCCGAGGACACTTCGGCTGACCTCGGAAAGACTTCCTACCCGAGATTTGCCGAGGTCAGCCGCGCTGACCTTCATGTTCAGCATCAGACTCTGCATTATTTAAGATTTGTGTACCTGTCCACTAAAACATTCTATTACAACAGACCTGGAGGTTAAGTGGTATTTAAGAGGTTCCATTCAAAGCTGCTCAATAGGAAATATATGCAAAGCCAGAAATACAAAATATTGTGTACATGAAATCAGTGTGTTTTACTAATAATTACCATTCATACAATCAATGAGTCTCATTATAAAAAAAGGTATGCTATCCAAAACATCAGTAACATATTTGTTTCCCCCAGTATGGGGTTCCTTTGGGAGAAAACAACCTCAATTTTCCCATAGCAGCCCTCATTCTGTGCCCCCAGGGTCTACTAGCTCCAGGGCAGTAGCATTCAATATTACTGTCCTTTAAGCTAGAATACCCCCAAGGGGTTGGGGCATTGGAGCAAATGTAGGCTGAAGCGCCTTCAATAACAAGCAAGCACCTTGATAACAGAGTCACAAGATTTTGAATTGGTTTAAAATGTCTTCTTTTGCAGGAAGCCAGGGCGCTAGCCCATCAACTTTTATTAAGATCAGTTATTCCCTTTTAATCTAATAAAGGAAATTTTAAAGAGAATATGGTGGTTTTGTAAATTTATTAAATTATTTAGGTCAGGACTAAAACATTTTTAGTGAGATGAATATGAAGCATTGCAAATAAATAATATTGCATTATCCCACACACCCAACAGGTAATTTTGTTTTTTACATGTTTTCCAGTTTCTCCTCAGCTTCTTTATTTAAAAAATATATATTTTTGTTTACAGATCTCAATAGCTGAAGTTAGAATTTACGTACATGAATGAGTCAGAGGAGTGACTTCTGCTCCACTCTACTTTTAGCTTGTTCCAGGGTTTTTAAAAAATACATAAATTATCAGAAAGAAGCAACTAGTGCTTTAAACAAAATAACAAAGTGTTATGCAAATATCACAGGTGGGCCCATTCACATCACATCAAAACAGTTAGGCAGGTCATTTCAAATGCATGGGCTGCAACACACCTCAATACACAAAAATAGGCAGTTTGCTTTTTATTGCAATGCAAAAGGTTTGCTATTTACAATAAACACTGCAGCACACCAGTGCACATATGTATGACATGCGTAACCACATCGGCCTGGTGTGAACAGCCCTTCAAAAGTTTTGTAAAACAAACATTGTATGAAATATATTTTATAGTAAAAACAAACATAAAACATCGGTTCAACGCACATTAAGGGCTACTTTACACATGCTTCAAAACAAGGCTTCAGTCAGGCTTTGTTAAAGCTCTCTGAACGCTAGTCAAAGCTCCTTTCACTAAATAAAATGGTTAGCTTTCAGTCCTGTTTACACCTGTTTTTGCTTTGCTTAGGCTCCACTTAAAGTATACCCCATGTAGCTTTAGTGGTGCTTCAAAGCCTCCATAGAAGTCTATGGCAAAGCTTGCTTGAAGCCCAACTGAAGGACCACCAAAGCCCTACAAAGCCTCACCAAAGGCTCATCGAAGCTCCACCAAAGCCATACCAAAGCCCCACAGAAGCCTCATCAAAGCACCAAGCAAAAGCAAGGTGTAAACAGGACTGTAAGCTTACCATTTATTTAGTGGCAGGAGCTTTGACTGACATTCAGAGAGCTTTAACAAAGTGTGTTCAAAGCCATATTTTGAAGCAAGTGTAAACTAGCCCTTAAGACATATAAACTCAGGAAGAAAGTTTTATAATATTATATAATTGACCCTAAACCAATATAATTCCCTTTAATATAAACAGTTCTGTGCATTCCTGACTCTGCAAGCATTTTCTTTTTTAAGAGCTTTCAGATAATGGTACCAATAAACAAGAGTTTCAGGTAGATCGATCAGACTAAATATGAAACATGTTAGAGTGTTAATCTTGGACCTATCTGGATGTACAAATCAAAGAACTGAGCAGCGTTAAGTGTGTGGCTTTCCACAAATACTGAGATTGATCAGACTCTTGATTGTTTTTCTCTCCAGCATACATATCTACTGGACAAAATAGATTACCGTATTTCATTTCGACACATTGTAAATAGGTGCCAACGTTTTTATTGATATTGCTATTATCTTTAAGTATTCTTTTATTTTTATTATTGCCATAAAAGTATTAATTACCATAATAAGATCGAATTCATAATACGATAACTTTGATATGAAGTTAGGGGTATATTTAAAAAAGCATTACACGTGTCTTTTAGTAAACATTCACTTGTGGTGAACCAATCGCTGTTATCTGTTATAAGAAACAGTGCTGTAACTCGTCAATCCAGAAAGCAGTAGGCAGGACTCGGTGTGGTCAGGTGCTGATTGACAAGCTACATAATTATTTCATCCCACTGTAGTGCAAACAGAAACATTCTACGGTCTATGAAAGTGACAACTCTGCTCTGAATTTAGGAACAGTGCAGCATCATTGCCACATCATCACAGGTAACTGCATTAGGTGGATTTCACTGGTGGAAACAACTGATGTTTGTGGGACTTTGTAGGGAAACTCTTATAATTAAGTGCTGCAGCCAAAATTGTTTTAAAAGAGGACCTAATTCTACCTAAATTTTCATAGCTCACAACACATGCATTGTGTTTTTAATAGCCTGCCAGCCCTCTAATTTAACCATTTCCCCACTACTGATGTAAGGGTTACAAAGACTCAGCCCAGAGTTAGTTTACTGTATCAGTCTACTTGTAATAGCAGAAAATGTTAGTAAAAAAACAATGAAAGTTTGTGAAAAAAATTTTTTTTAAAAGACCCCCTGACCTGCACATTTTACAGCTAGGCAACTCTTATCCTCATATTAATTAGTGGTTCCAAATTAATATTATCTACTGCTATAGGGAACAGACACAAAAGATACACTCAGCATCTTTCCAAATAACTGTTCTGCTTTATTATGACGTAACTGAAGGTTTTTATACACATGATTAAGTAGGTATCACGTTAATATTACAATTGTACGTTTATGGTAACAAGGGGCGTAACATAGGCAGACTAATTCTAATCGGGACTCGAAAGAATGAAAACATTATTAGTGCCGTGTGCACAGTGAGGACAGTGTGCAATACATACAAAATAGAATACAATTATATACAGAACTTACAAATTTCCTTAACACCCCCTAACCCTCATATATAAATGCAAACATACACGCATTAAAAACATGCCAACTTTGTAACACATATAAGATATTGCTGCACTCTCCATGATTACAGCAAAAATTGTAGGGCCTTCATTCACTGTAAACATTAAATTATGTGCCACTTTTTTTTTTTTTCTAAATTCCAGCTCCCAGGGTACCAATATAGCATTAATGCACTTCGTTTGCAAAAATAAAATAGCTTTCCATTTTATTATACCCACGCTTCACTCTCTATATGGATGTTTAAAAACCCTGCTCCATTACGTCTGCCTTCATTTCTGGACAGACTTTAGGTCATGATACAGGAAAGAGTTGACCAGCTGAGGGTAGATGATGCAGGGCGTGTGCTAGTAAGAGCAGCTGGTCAACTCCTTTCTGTGTCATGACCTAAAGTCTGTTCAGGAAGTAAGGCAGAAGTAATGGAGCAGGGCTTTTAAACATCCATGATGAAAGTGAGGTAAGTGTGGGTAGAATAAATAGAAAGTTGTTTTATTTTTACAAAATAAACACATTAATGCTATAATTGTACATAGAGGGGTTGGAATAATAATAATAAAAAAAGGTAAACTTAGCCTTTAAGGAGCTGTAGAGGCTTTAAAAGCATTGCCTACGAAGAATTTGGGTACTGTAATTTTTTGGAGTTTCACAGGTGCCTGCAATTTAAAGGCGAGACATATTTGGCATCTATGTATGTGAAACAACCTAATCTTATATTACCAAAAAATGTGTACTGCATTGTATTTGTATGCACTACAATTATTAAGTCTATTTTTTAACTAATATAGATTTGTTAAACTAAAGTAGTATAAATATCATGTGACATAAAACCACCATATTATTTTACAAGGTCTCTGCTTTTAGAAACTATATGTTTGGGAATTTTAAGTAATCTTCAGGGCTAAAATGTGCATTTTTAACGTGTGCAAATAATGAAAAACGACGTGAAAAACGACATGAAAAAATAGAGCAGGTTTTAAATAATAAGAATAATGCCCTGGAGCATACACACGACCATTTTTCACGACCAATTAAAAAAATTGCATTTTTCTCGTCATGAAAAACGGTCGTGTGTACGCGGCATTATTGTATGACAAGTGTGTTTACATCCAGTGCCACAAGTCTCACTGTCCTGGCTGCACCTGCACAATAAAGCCTCATAGACCTATAATGGGTCATCTGCCTTCTTCTCAGACCTTGGGACACAGCCCCATAGAAATCTATGGGCCTGTATTGCGCAGGTGCAGCCGGAAGGGTGAGACCTGCGGCCCTGGCTGTAAACAAACAGCAGAGGCCACAGCCATCTGATCAAGGTAAGCATGCATCTGTATGCATTTGAAGGGAGAGGGTGGGTTAGTTTAGAGCAAGGGGACAAACATGATAAGTACATTTTGTCTTTAGGTGTACATATCCTTGAAACACCCAGCAGGTGTTTCCAAGCTGTTACAAACTAATTTAAATCTGACTTTAGAGTCTTTGTTGTGATCTTTGAGGATCTTTGAGAAGGAATAACTCTACAATAGGAGCAGCTATCAAGGGCAGAGATAGTCTGTTTTAAAGTTTGGATTTGTTTGTAACTATTTTTAGGGTAAATATTTGGTCCTCAGGTGTGATATTTTTTTGGGTGTGAAAAGATTGAAATACATGCAGTAAAATCGAATTCTGCCAATTTTTTTTAAATAAAATGAATGGTATCAAAATACATCCTTTCTCTGAAAACAAGAAAGACAATTTTAAGAAGTCGAAAGCAGGTCCACAGAGAAGTATACAAAGTGGTAATTTATCTCTTCTATATCAGGGGAGTTTAGGATCCCCTTGATGTTGAATTAAAATCCTGACAACTGGAACTTGTTTGTTGTGTGTTGGCCATACAGTGTTGTACTGCTGCATAACTGCGTTAAGCCCCATACACATGGTAGGACTTTTTGACAACAAACTTCAAAATGAGCACGTTTTCAAAAAAATCCTATCTCGTGTACGCTCCATCGGACAAACTGTTTCGGTTTTCATCGGACAAAAGTTCGCTCTGCAAACGGACAAACTTTTCGGCAACAAAATTCCTACGGTGCAAAGTCCTATAGTGTGTACAGAAATCCATCAGACTCTTGTCTGAAGTACAAATACGCATTCCCAGAACCAATGTTAAAATCAACCAACAATAGCAGAAGCAGTTGACCAAAAGGTGGCGGAAAAGAGCAGAAAAACCACATGATGTTGGGAAAGTTTTGGGAAAGCTTGCAGAAAAGTCCTGCCGTGTGTATGCTATGGGTGTGCCCGGCCAACTCCCTTCAAACAAAAATTCACGGAAAAGTTTGTTTGAAGTCCTACCGTGTGTATGAGGCTTTAGAATCATTCCGATTATGCCAAAATTGTACTCTGTGTATTGGTACTGTAGGATGCAACTTAACTTTGCAGGTAAAACTTTTTGTTGCTATATGCATATATTTTCCAATATGTGTTCAGAATATTAATTTTTTTTGCAGAAATGATAAAGCAAGATAAAGTGTTGATTTAATAGCAAAATAAAAATCCCATAGCAAAGCCTTACCATTAATAAATATATAAATATTAATAGATCATATTAAAAGGCAAATTAATTAGCTAAATTTCCCTGTGCAATCACTTATTATATTTGGTAAATAATAATATATTTAAAGAAGTGTTCATTATTTAAAACAAATGTATGACTTCTGTTTTAGAGGAACTTATAAATTGCATTTGTTTTTTTGTTTTCATTTTTTAAATCCTCCACATGTTTGTTAGGTTTTTTGGTAAGAAAGTAAAGGAATGTATAACACATAATAGAAAACGTTAGAGAGAAGTATTAAAATATTATTATTACCTTTGTATTATTTAATAGTTATCTAAAATATGAACCAATTTGGAAATTTATGAAATAATTTAAATAATTGTAACAAATGTAAAAATCACAGGTGTTTTATGTGTTTTTCATGTGCATACTGTTATATTTTTGGATGACGTGATAGGTGATATTTTATGAGTCAAAAATAATGTATGTTCTCCTGCCACCCGAACCATTGAATGGTGCTCACACAGAGAGAAATGTTCAATCAAAGACTCCTTGAGTATCAGAATGTAGAAAAAGCATGGAAAAACATGGTGCTGCATTCACTGAAGACACTTACTAAAATGTTTCATTTTAAAAAGAGAGGGAACCTAATCTAAATGTAGTATAGGAATATATAAAGCTTGTGTTTTAAATAAGAAAAAACAAAAAGGCATAGTATCATTTTTAAGTTTGCTGATGATTTTTCTCAAGAATAAAATGTATCTTTAATGCATTGTTTTACAAAAATAGTTTTGCAAAAGATATATATATATATATATATATATATAATATTTTTAATATATTTATAATAACCAGAGTACTTTGCAATATAATTACCACCTTGTAAATTGCTTTTTAACTGGTTCCCACCTGCAGTCTGGGAATTAACATTTTTTCAGCAACATGCCCTATGTTGTGAATGTGTTAACAAATATCCCCCCCCCCCTTTGACAGCCACCAGCCAAAACTGTCCAGCTGGTGACTCTAAATTCTGGCTACTACTGACAGCTCCAGTCCACAAAAACAGGAACCAGTTGGGGTTGTTTCTCTCTCATAGATCTATAGATATATATTTCTATCTATAGATATAGATCTCTCAGCAGGGTAGGAAATAGCAGTGACGTCAGTACGCTCGTGAGAGTGCTAGGACAGTGTATTTCCTAATGTCTATGATTACAGTTTTGCTGCAAGTCGTTTTTTAATAAATTGCCAGTTTTTTTTTTATCTGGACGCTGCGCAATGAGTTTTCCTTTTCGCATATGATTAAAGGTTTGTGTTTTTCACCTTAATGCGTCATACGGACATTCTAGAAATAGACAATACCCGGCAACTTGCAGTGTCTTCCTAAGGCTGACAAGTTCAGTAGTAAATGAAATATTAGAAACTGGCTTCACTGAAATGTTGTATAAGTTGATCTTTAAACTAGGACAGTCACTATATTATTAATGTATAGCATTTATGTTGCAGAGTGTGTATATTTGGCATATATAATTTAATAATACTGCAATAATTTTATCATCAATTATCTTGATTAGTATTTAATTGATGAATTATCAGAGGTGGGCACAAAACCAATAACAGGGGAACATAATCCTATGCACCCCATACCATACATGTGCACCACCAGTTGTCGTTTATTCAGCAAAAACAATGATTGAAATGTGACCGGTGCACTTAAAGAAGCATTTCCACAAAGTGTTGCTTTTTAATTCCAGATGTATTAAGTTATTTGAATATTTATTTTCTAATGTTAAATTTATGTAAACAAATTGCAACAACATCGAATAAATGCTCGTATTTCTTCCTATATTTCCTGTATTTCTTTGTAATTTACAATGGCATAATGATGTTGTAGATGTCTCTGTTGTGTTTTTGTATGATTATATGTTTTTAACCCATTATATATTTTTTGTATTATGTATGGTTATGGAGGCAGCCATGGTTTTCTTTGGACAATCCTTATTAATGGTAAGGCTCGGCTGGTCAGGTTGTTTCTTAACATTTTTTATCTTTTCCCCGAGAGAAATCGGGGGATATTTTTGGCTTACCTCTCAGAATATGTATCAACATGTACGCTTGGACAGATTTTTTTAATGTATGTTTATGATAAGATCTTTTGTGGCCTGATCTTGTTTGCACTGCCATTTTATGTCTACATTCTTTAGCTGTAGGAAGGATGTAAAGCTGGCCATATACTGATTGAATTTCAGCCGATTCATGCTCAATGGGTCAAAATTCTTTGCATGTGTGGCCCTGTCAGCACCACTCAGCTTGACAAGAGTCCATTTATCAATCCACTTTGGTCGAAGAAGTGGGCTGGAAAATTCTTAGTTGAAAAGTGCCTTTATTCAGTCAGATGCAGGCGTTCCATCAGAACTTGCAACCCGTCAGATTAGGTAATAGAAGTAATGTTCCGTCAGCTGCGCAAATGCGTTCCACAGCTACCAGGTTTGCCAATCTGACAGAACACCTGCATTCAGAAGAAGACAGCGGAAATCTTGCTACACCCCATCCCTAAGGTCCCTACATTGGCTAACTGTAAAGGATCGGCTTACATTCAAAACCTTCTGCCTCGCTCACAAATGCGCACAAGGAAACGCTGCTCAATACCTATGTGAGAAAATAAAACACTACAGCCTTTGTCGTGCCCTTCGGTCAACTAATCAAAACCTCCTCCACATCCCCAAGACCTGGTACAAAGCTAAAGGAGAACGAAGATTTGCAGTCCAAGGACCACGGCTATGGAACGATTTACCCATGAACATCCACATGGAAGAAAACCATTGGGTCTTCAAGTGCCTTGAGGCGATTCAGTTAGCATTTGTAGCGCTATACAAGTTACTCACTCACACCCAGCTACGTCTTGAATTTCAGATTAATTTTAGCAATAAAGTGAGTGTATATAAATTAATATCGTGTATTGACATCTGCGATGCAGTTTGGATGTTTAATTTTGAAAGGCTAAAGGTTTAGTGCTGAGCAGTGCGGGGCGTACCAACATGGCCTCCGCCACCTTCCGACTGCTGACGTCCAGCTTCGTTCAAAATGTAACAGCATCACAGATGTCAACATACTATATTTATATACGCTCACTTTATTGATAAAATTGCAGATGTCCGCTGCCGCCGCCTTCTGACTACAGGTGCTTTGTCAGATTAGCAAACCTGTTAGTGGTGGAACGCATGCACAGGTGACGGAATGTCACTTCTGTTACCTAATCTGAGGGGTCGTCGCTTCTGACAGAACACAGGCACATTTTAGGTGTTCTAACATCTGCAGGTGCTGCACCATTTTGTTTTATTATAAAAGTCCTGAACCATCAGAAAATCTATAGTCTGTGTGTTTTTTTAACTTCTTTTTATCATGTTTCCTTTTTTTACTTAAGCTTTGAAAAGTGAAAAATAACAAAAGAAAACTAGCCACCTGAAGTTAAAAGGGAGAGAGCAGGGCCTGTCAGCAAATGAATTAAAGACAGAATGACACTTGGGGGCTCATTGACCTTATAGGGGGACATGGCCATATTAAGACAATGCCATTGTGCAAATATGGTCATGTGTCATATTAGATATCACCAGCATCCCCTTCTCCTTTGTTATGTACAGTTGTAGCATGGGGAAATCTCCAGTTACATCTTAACCCCTTTGCGCCTAAGGGTAAAACAAATCGTAATGCCTAAGCCCAATTTTGACATGTGTTAGTAAAACCATACATATCGTCACAAGTACTTTGTGCATCCAGGTGAATCATACCTTGTTTTTTTTTTTTTTTAGGAAAATTAAGCTTTAATCTGGTGGTAAATGATAATAGATATATCCTGATGTTTTTTTCATTATCTAAGAAAAACCGTACCAAAATAGTAAGAAAAAAACTTTTAAGTGCAGTCCCCCCCCCCACCCCTCCAAATACTCACCTGAACCCAAACTCGGTCCAGTGCTCTTCTCCTCTCTCCTCGCCCCTGTGATTTCTGTCTGTGAATGGAGGAGACAGATGCATTGTATCTTTCTCTGTCCTTGCAGAGATAGAAAAAATGTGTAAAAAAAAATAATAATAACACACTATATATATATATATATAATAATAACAACACACTATATACTATATATATATATATATATATATATATATACATTTTTTTTAAATACCTAGATCAAGGTTTGATCTAGGTCAGCCCCAGGCATAGTGTTTGGGTCAGGGTCAAGGTCAAGGTAAAAGGCCAAGGTCAGAGATCAGTGTCAATATTTTTTTGGGCAGGATTTTTTTTTTAATTAGTATTAGTGTCAGTTAATGTCAGTGTCAGTGTGTTTAGGTAGGATTAAAAAAAAGCAAAATGCGCACTATTGTTTCTGGGCTGTACTACGGGTGCAAACAACAACTACCATAGACATATGTGGTATCGCTGCGATTGCCAGGAGCAGGAACATTTCTTTTGGGTTGTGTTTTGTTGGTAAGTTATGGCAGTAGTAAGAAATGTAAAGTTACATTAAAAAAACCTTAACCTCCTCGCGCCCGTGCTATAACCGAAATACGGCTACAGCGCGGGCCCAAATTTGCCATGTATGTGAGGAGAAAAAAAAGGCGATTACCGGCTTCTGTCAGAGGTCCTGCACATGGACACCCACTGCTGCTTATTAGTACCCACCAGTGCCACCTGCCAGTGCCCATCAGTGCCACCTACCAGTGCATATCAGTGCCCACCAGTGCCACATATCGGTGCCCATCAGTGCTGCCAGTTAGTGCCTCATCATCCGTGCCACCGATCAGTGTCACCTACCAGTGCTGCCTATCGGTGCCACCTACCAGTGCCCACCAATGCTGTCTCATCAGCACACATCAATGAAGGAGAAAAAATAGCTGTTTGCAAAATGTTATAACAAACTATGAAACCATTTTTTTCAAAATTTTCTGTATTTTTTTTTTGCAAAAAATAAAAAACCCAGCAGTAATTAAATACCGCCAAAAGAAAGCTCTATTTGTGTGAAAATTGTCCCGGGCAGGAGGGGGGTTTATGTGCACAGTTAAGCAAGTGGTGAATGCATTAAAGTAAAAAAATGTATATATTTTTTTTACCTTTACAACCATTTTAATGTGAGCTGTTGGATGTGTCATAGGCACTTAAAGGGTATCTTTCCGCTCACCATTTATTCATAAAGCTTTCAGCAATGAAAAGCGCTCTATGAAAGGAGGAGGCAGACCTTTCATTCATTCATCCTCCATTTGGTAAACAGCCAGAATCGGTGAACACAGAGGAGATGCAGGAACATCTCTTCCCCTATATCCTCTATGATGCATGAAACCAGAAGAGACGAGCTTCAAAGCTGTAGCAGCCGGGGAAGCAACTAACCAAGCTCAATCTGTGTTTGATTAGTAGCTGTTAAGGGGATATTAGACCACTAATATCACTAAAAAAAAGTACCTGTCCAAAACTATCACATGGGGCTTGCTAGCCTCTTTTTAAAAGCAATACAGGGGAATGGAAAATAAAATATAAAAAAGTATAAAAAATTAATTTTAACAAAATTACCCATGCATTCAATTGCAAGTGCGCACATAGATCCCATATGCATAACGGTGATGGCACCACACATATGAGGTATCACTTTGAACACCACGAGGGCCAACACTATGACATACACAATTTGCAACGACCACCATTTTATTAATTTATACGTTGGAGTTTTAATACATTTTCTAGCAAAAAATGCTGATTTTAACATGTTTGTAATACATTTCAAAATTTCCAGCAAGCAATTGACAACAAGTGCTTATTAATATTACAAAAAATAAAATAAAACATACCTGTACACACTTTAAACAGCCAATCAGGCAGGGGGGGTTTTCACACCTAAATGAAACAATATCAGTGACACATTTTTATGGGGGCGTTTGAACATAGAACGTATTCTTCCTTATGGCTCGTTAACATTATCTGTTCCTCAGCCAGATAGAACTTCCTTTGAACGTTTTATTTTTATCTTCCAAGGAAAGTAGAAAAGGTGACAAAGCACAGATGTATGGCCTCTCTGTATGTAGCTGGCTGCACATTATACTCGTATTGCTCGTTCTGTTTTTATAACTCATCTATAGAATTTCATTTCATTCACCGAAGGATTTTGATCTTTATGACGACTGGGGTCAATGGCAGAATATAAATGTTACTTATGTAGCTCAGCAGGTGCGTCTATTAGTTGAACAATGTTCAGAACAATCGCCAAATGTAAAAATAACCTCCTAATATGCAATATATTACATAGAAATTTGTGTCTCTAGGCACTCTTACCATTCCAACATCCTATCACAATTGTGTATAATAAACAGTATAAACAACCCCAAAAAAATTATAATAATATCACATCTTGCACATATCTGAAACACATGCACATTTCACCATGTTTTGTCTCCATGCAAACCAGTTGTGGCTGGTGCTCAATATTGTGAAGGGGGCAGCAAACAAACCTGCCCCCCTTACTTGCGCAAAGGTACCACCCCCCCCCCCCCCCCGCAGGAGATGGACAGGAAGGTGTAAATCGGACGATGGGCCATGATCGGAGGTGGTGTGGGCTCCTGGAAGCTGATCTTCTCACTCACAGTAGCACCACCCCACCCTCCTCCCGAACAGGTCCGATGGGAAGGCAGCTATCCATGTCCTTACCTTAGGAGGTGGTGCTGGATCCGGGGTAGGGCTCCTGGAAGCTGCCCCTCCGCCTGCTGCAGCTTGCACAGGGAAGAGTCAGGCCAGGAAGTGGGTCCTAAGACCCGCTTGGCCAGGAGTCATAAGACTCCCTGGCCAATCGAGCCTCAGGACCTGCTTTCTGATTGGCTGGGAGGAGAAACAGAAAGACATTAGCGAATATTAATTTGTTAATGTCACACAACTGGGTGGGCTCAGGGCGCAGTGCTCTGCGCCCCTACGCCCACCCTTTTTTTTAAAGCCAATTAGAGCCTTCAGCTCTAATCACATGCTTCAAAAAATAAAAAAACACATTGAAATTCATGTGTCTGGTGCCCTGGATGTAGATTAGGGGCCGGGCACATGGATTAGGAGGAGGCAACGCCCCTGAGCCCCTAATGGTGCGGCCGCCACTGATGCAAGTACAGAAAATCCTGGCAGACATCTAGTAACCTTTTAACTGCCTGTATTTCTTTGCTGCACCAAAGTCCCAAGAAGTGTTATTAGTCCTGCCCAGTTGACTTCTACAACAGAATACCTACTGCAGATGAGGAGAGGTGTTCTGTAGTCTTAACGCACCAGGGGGGTGATTTACTAAAGGCAAATAGACTGTACACTTTGGAAGAGCAGTGGCACTCTGCAAGTGCAGCTTCTCCAGAGCTTAGTAAAAAAAGTGAAGTTTCACTTTACAACGAATACTCATTAACATGAAAGGAAAACAAAACAGCTTTTTTGCTTGCACGTGATTAGATGACGGACATCAGCAGAGCTTCCCTTCATTTACTAAGCTCTGGGGCAACTGTACTTGCAGAGTGCACAGTCTGCCATCAGTAAATAAACTTGTTTCTGTCCTAAGCTAATAATGCTGCTGCTCCGTAGATACAGAAGGGAGCGCTGTCACCCTGCTACTGCTAGGCTCACCAAGTAAAAATAAGCAAAGAATAGGCTTGCAAAGAATTATTGTTCCTGGGCTTGGATATAGTTTAACCTCTTACTTTCTGGAAGGTTTTACCCCCTTCATGACCAGAGAATGGCTTGCTATTCAGTACTGTGCTACTTTAAAGTGTTACTAAACCCAGGAGCCTGCATTCACTAAATCTGGTCTCCCACAGTACACAGAACATGGAAATGTAATTATTTTAGTAAATATAAACTGCTAAATTATTTTTCTCATCAGCAGTATATTAAGCAGTTGTTTGACTTCTATCAATGTCTGGTCAAAGCTTGTAGGAGGAGTTTTCATTCTATTCTGACTGTTCCATGAGGGTGCAGGACAGTGCTGATTGGCCCTGTGCACTCTCCCAAGAAAGAAAAAAAAACTCTCTAGCAATACACACCAAACTGAGCCTGTGCAGAGTACCCCAAGGCTCTACTGTCAGGAGATGGATTGGGGACAGTAAAAGAAGGGGAAGATCAGAGAAGGCTGGATCAAACAGCCTTTTTACACAATCTGCATGATTAACCCCTTAGGTTCCACAGTGAGTATAACAAGCACAGTTTACTGCATATACAGACTGATTTTACAGTTGTGGGTCTAGTGTCACTTTAAATGGTAATTGCATGTTCATGCAACACTGTAAGTGAAATTTATATAATTTGTTTCACAGAAATAGAACTTTATTATATATTATTAAAGTGGTTGTATACCCCACTTTTTTACTTTTACCTACAGGTAAGCCTATAATAAGGCTTACCTGTAGGTATAAAGAATATCTCCTAAACCTGTACGGTTTAGGAGATATTTCCCCCACAATGCGCCGCTGCAATTGCAGCGGCGCATGCGCAGCGGGGATCCTCGGCTAAAGGGCCGGCGGGCGCCGGACCATGCCGGTTTGAAGTCTCCCGCGCGCATGCGTGGTAGTGATGTCATCGCCGCTCCAGCCAATCACAGCACTGGAGCGGCGATACCCGGAAGACACGCTGGAGCAAGATGACATCTCGCTCGGCGTGGACCAGGTAAGTTCTCTTCACCTTGTTATAAGGTAAGTATTTCATAATGAGCTAGTTTGCGGTGCATACTAGCTCATTATGGCTTTTCCTTTACAGGTGTAAAAAATAAATAAATAAAAATAACAGGGTATACAACCGCTTTAACTATATAACACATTTAACCCCTTGGTCTCCCCCGAGTGTTAACCCCTTCCTTACCAGTGACATACAGAATCGCTGTATAAATGTCAATGGTTCCAAAAAAGTGGAAAAAGTGTCCGATCTGTTTGCCGCAATGTTGCAGTTTCGCTAAAAAATGCAGATCACCGCCATTACTAGTAAAGAAAAAATAAAAAGCCAATGAAATACCATAAAAATGCCATAAATATATCCCCTATTTTTTAGACACTAAAACTTTTTCTCAAACCAATCAATATATACGCTTATTGCGTTTTTTTTTAATACATATTGGCCTAAACAGATGAAGAAATTTGTTTTTAAAAAGAAATTTGGGGATATTTATTATAGTAAAAAATATATATGTTTTTAATTGTTTTTAGCGCAAAAAGTAGATGTGATCAAATACCAGCAAAAGAAAGCTCTATTTGTGGGGAAAAAAGTGCATCAATTTTGTTTGGGTACAACGTTGCATGACCACGAAATTGTCAGTTAAAGCGACGCAGTGCCGTATCGTAAAAAATGGCCTGGCCATTAAGGGGGAAAATCTTCCGGGACTAAAGTGGTTAATAAAAGTAACTTTTAATTTTTCTAACAATGACTGTAAAACCTCTTTTCACTTACAACAGAAGAAAAAGGATTACCTACCCAATGAACTATTTACAGGTAGACAGGGGACATTATAACAGCTCAGTTTTATTAAAGATCAATTTGATACCACAATTAGGGACACTGTGCAGCCTGGCCTTTTTTTCATTTGTGGTCACAAAGTTGTGATTTACGTTATAGAAGAACAAGGTATGACTGAAAAGGCTATTCTGCGTGTCAAGGACATTATACCCTCAGACACACTCACCTCTTCCAACGGTCATACAGTAGTTAGATGGAATTAAGGAGGGGGTAAAGAGCTTTGAACTAGCAAGTGAGGTTTTGTGACGGGCTTAAAGCTACATCCCAATCAGTAATGAAAAAAATAAGGGAATGCATTTGTGTGCTCCTTTTTAAAGAATAAAATGCATTGTACCTACAACTAGCATAAAAAAAACGTACTTTGTCTCTTCAGCCTGAACACGTTCTTACAATGAGCATGCTAACAGAAGGAGAGAGCAGAGGTGATGTGTTGCTGCTCTTTCACTGTCCAATTCAACTAGGTGTGAGAGAGTTTTTTTTGTCAGTGTAGGCACATTTATGCATACTTGACTGGTAGTCAGGTCTACTTAATTTTGTTTACTAGGTTGGCAGAAATCCAAGGAGAGCTGAATGACTCACAGGCAGCATCACTGAGACCTCCTATTTAGAACATGCTGGAACATTCTGGAAGATAGGAGGAGAGGTGAGGTGGTTCTGCCTGGGGTATTCTGAGGGCCCTGACCAATCCTGGATTAGCAGGGGGCAGGCCTTCTCAAATACTCAAGGGCAGCCCAGTTGGGGAAGAGTTGTTTGGGTGGAACCTGGAGATGGAGTGTTAGGCTGTCAGTGGCCTTGGAGGGCACTCCCTAATCTAGGGGAGGGAGTGACCTTGGGCCTGGGTGACGATGCGGATGGTACCTTCCTACAACCAATGGAGATGTCCTGGACAGGAGGAACGGAAGAAAGGAGAGGACAGCAGGAGAAGAACAAGTTGCAGCCAAGAGGGCTGGTGAGTGACACACAGTCAGAAGGACTGGAAGGCATGCCTGAAAGGACTGGGAACAAGCAGTCTGGGATGGGTGCAGAGTCAGTAGGGAGGACTGTGGTGGCACGGGTAGTGGAAAGAAGCAGCTGCAGCCAGGAGGGCTGGCAGGGCCTGAAGAGGTGGTACTGGGAGCAGTAGCCGCATTGGACAGCTAGCACTAGGACTACCATTTTTTTTGTTACACCGGAGGGGTCCGCGGTCCTTGCCTGCAAAGGGCATTTTTTTAATTGGGCCAGGCTGAACCAATGTCAGGCCTGCAATTCAGTGCTAGCTGGTCCTGGGAGTTGTAGTTATACAAGCAAGTTTGTGCTGGAGGTAGAAGAGGAGAAGTGTGTGTATATACCAGTAGTGTATATAGTTTTCAGTTCCTATGTTGCTCTATCAACGGAGCATCCCATATCTACCCTATCCCCATCCAAGTTAAAATTCTCTCAATAAAACATAAAAACAAAGTACAAGGACTACTTCTTGACTGCTGTGTGACTGGCTGTGCAGGGTGAGAGGCGGACCACATCCACCAGCAGCATCTACAGGGGTACTGCTACAGTAGTATTTTCCACCCTTCTGTCTTTACTGTCTATAGGAGTTAATCCAAATGGTCAGAATTTAAAGAATATGAGTCAGTTTTGGGTGCACCAAATACATTTACAAACAAAAATATTTCCTTGTATATGTAGTGGTAAGGTCATTGCTGTTCTGTACATAGCCCGTGCAGACAGCAGAACTGTGGCAGGGGGCCAGCGGGCTCCTTCCACCCCGGGCTGCCTACCAGAAACAACATGAGGGGACAGATACCCTGCACAAAAAGAGAGAGCAACAGCAACCAGTCTTCATTATGGCAAACTCCAATACAGAGGAAAAGTGCTTACGTTGCTATATGCTTGACTACTGGTGGAAATACATAAGACTCAAGATCCAGGGCTCTTGTTGTTTAAGGGGACCACATTTTTTAAATGAAATCTGGGGACACTAAACTGAACACGCCCACTTTTATTAGGAGTGGGACAGGTGCGGAGCCAGTATGGGGATGATAGCAGAATGCAAAGTTACATAGTTACATAGTTACAGTTGTATTCAAAATTATTCAACCCCCACTAAAATTGATTGTTTTGCCCAGTTTGACATTGATTTTGATCATTCAGTCATCCTGCTTACAATGAAATCAAAGAGGCACGTGTAGGTCAGACAAATATAACATAACATTTATAATGAAATAACCACAAATGTCTTTTCTGTGCTCACATCATTATCAGTTTTATTCAACCCCCAAGTGACATTCAATCTTAGTACTTAGTACAACATCCTTTTACAGTTATAACAGCTTTTAAACTTGAAGCATAGCTTGACACAAGTGTCTTGCAGCGATCTACGGGTATCTTTCGCCCATTCGTCATGGGCAAAAGCCTCCAGTTCAGTCACATTCTTAGGCTTGCACACTGCAACTGCTTTCTTTAAGTCCCACCAGTGGTTCTCAATCGGATTTAAGTCTGGTGACTGCGATGGCCACACCAAAATGTTCCAGCCTTTAATCTGCAACCATGCTCTAGTGGACTTGGAGGTATGCTTGGGATCATTGTCCTGTTGAAAGGTCCAACGTCTCCCAAGCCTCAGGTTTGTGACGGACTGCATCACATTGTCATCCAATATCTCCTGGTACTGAAGAGAATTCATGGTACCTTGCACACGCTAAAGCTTCCCTGTACCTGCAGAAGCAAAACAGCCCCAAAGCATGATTGACCCCCCGCCATGCTTCACAGTAGGCAAGGTGTTCTTTTCATCATAGGCCTTGTTCTTCCTCCTCCAAACATAGCGTTGATCCATGGGGTCAAACCGTTCTAATTTTGTTTAATCAGTCCACAGAACACAATCCCAAAACTTCTGGGGTTTGTCCACATGACTTTTGGCATACTGCAGTCGACTTTTCTTATTCTTTGGAGACAACAAGGGGGTGCGCCTGGGAGTTCTGGCATGGAGGCCTTCATTACGCAGTGTGCGCCGTATTGTCTGAGCAGAAACTTCAGTACCCACATCTGACAAATCTTTTCTCAGTTCCTCAGCAGTCACAAGGGGACTTTTCTCCACTCTACGCTTCAGGTAACGCACAGCAGTCAAAGTCAGCATCTTCTTTCTGCCATGACCAGGTAGCGTTTCAACAGTGCTCTTTGCCTTGAATTTGCGAATGATGCTTCCTATGGTGTCTCTTGGTATGTTTAACATCTTTACAATCTTCTTATAGCCATTGCCCTTCCTGTGAAGAGTAATCACCTCTTCTCTTGTCTTCCTGGACCATTCTCTTGACTTCCCCATGTTTGTAACCACACCAGTAAATGTCTAGAAGGAGCTGAGTATCACAGTCATTTTAAAGCTGCCTGATTGGTGCTTATTAGGCTTTATTGCTGCTCCCTGACATCCACAGGTGTTTTCAATACCTGATTGAAAACACTTCAATGAACCTCTGTTCTTCAGAGTGGTAGTCTTTAAGGGGTTGAATAATTGTGCAAATGAAGAATTCACAAAATAAACATTTACTACTGTATTACAAAACCAATTGATGTCATTTTAGTTGCATATGGTTCTTTAAGAAGTCCTTGTAGGATTTCATTCTGAATACAATTACAAATGTACACTAAATTCCCTAAAACCCTTTACAGCATTGGGGGGTTGAATAATTTTGAACACAACTGTACATAGTTAGTCAGGTTGAAAAAAGACACAAGTCCGTCCAGTTCAACCACAAAAAATAAACAAACAAAATAAAAAACACAATACAATCCCATACACCCAACTCCATACCCACAGTTGATCCAGAGGAAGGCAAAAAAAACCAGCAGAGCATGATCCAATTTGCTACAGCAGGGGAAAAAATTCCCTCCTGATCCCCCGAGAGGCAATCGGATTTATCCTGGATCAACTTTACCTACAAATCTTAGTACTCAGTTATTTTATGTACATTTAGGACAGAATCCAGGCCTTTCTTAAAGCAATCTACTGAGCTGGCCAGAACCACCTCTGGAGGGAGTCTGTTCCACATTTTCACAGCTCTTACTGTGAAAAAACGTTTCCGTATTTGGAGGTGAAATCTCTTTTCCTCTAGACGTAAAGAGTGCCCCCTTGTCCTCAGTGTTGACCGTAAAGTGAATAACTCAACACCAAGTACACTGTATGGACCTCTTATATATTTGTACATGTTGATCATATCCCCCCTAATTCTCCTCTTCTCAAGAGTGAATAGATTTAGTTCTTCTAATCTTTCCTCATAGCTGAGCTCCTCCATTATCAGTTTGGTTGCTCTTCTCTGCACTTTCTCCAGTTCTCCGATATCCTTTTTGAGAACTGGTGCCCAAAACTGAACTGCATATTCCAGATGAGGTCTTACTAATGATTTGTACAGGGGCAAAATTATATCTCTGTCTCTGGAGTCCATACCTCTCTTAATACAAGAAAGGTCTTTGCTCGCTTTGGAAACCGCAGCTTGGCATTGCATGCCATTATTGAGCTTATGATCAACTAAAACCCCCAGATCCTTCTCCACTACAGATCCCCCCAGTTGTACTCCCCCTAGTATGTATGACGCATGCATATTCTTAGTCCCTAAGTGCATAACTTTACATTTATCAACATTAAACCTCATCTGCCACTCAGTCGCCCAATTAGACAGAGCATTGAGGTCGGCTTGTAAATTGGCGACATCCTGTAAGGACGATATTCCACTGCATAGCTTGGTGTCATCTGCAAAGACAGAAATGTTACTTTTGATCTCAGACCCAATATCATTTATAAATATATTGAAAAGTAAGGGTCCCAGCACTGAACCTTGGGGTACACCACTGATAACATTGGACCATTCAGAGTAAGAATCATTAACCACGACTCTCTGAATTCTGTCTTTCAGCCAGTTTTCTATCCATTTACAAACTGATATATCCAATCCTGTAGACCTTACCTTTCACATGAGCCGTGTGTGCGGAACTGTATCGAACGCTTTTTCAAAATCCAAATATATCACGTCCACAGCCACCCCTCTGTCCAGGGTTTTACTTAACTCTTCATAAAAGGAAATCAGGTTTGTCTGACAACTTCTGTCTTTCATGAATCCATGTTGTCTGCTGCTTAAATCGTTTTTTTCCAGCAAGAACTCATCCATGTGGTCTTTTATTAAACGTTCCAGTATCTTCCCAACTATAGAAGTTAGACTAACAGGTCTATAGTTACTTGGCAAAGACTTTGTTCCCTTTTTAAATATGGGCACCACATTGGCTTTACGCCAATCCAGTGGTACTATTCCTGTCATTAATGAGTCCCTAAATATTAGATACAGTGGCTTTGAAATGACAGAGCTCAACTCACCTAGGATCCGTGGGTGGATGCCATCAGGTCCAGGTGCTTTATCCACCTTTATTCTGTTTAAATATTTCTGGACCATATCACTTTTGAGCCATTGTGGATTTGAGGCTGTGTCACTCCCACCCCCATTTTGGACATGAGCTCCCCCATGCTCCATTGTATACACAGAGCTGAAGAAAGCATTTAATACATTTGCCTTCTCTTTGTCCCCAGTCACCCACTCTAGATTATTTTGTAAGGGGCCTACATGCTCAGACTTCACCTTTTTACTATTAATATATTTAAAGATTTTTTGGGGGTTTGTCCTACTATCTTTTGCAATCTGTCGTTCATTTTGAATTTTTGCATCCTTGATTTCCTTTTTACATATCCTGTTATATTCTTTGTAACATTTAAACAACACTAGTGTTCCTTCATTTTTATATTTTTTAAAAGCTACTTTCTTATTGTTTATAGCTTTTTTAACTTTGACCGTGAGCCACAAAGGTTTTATTTTTAGCCTTTTAAACGTATTGCCCATGGGAACATACTTTGCAGTGAGGTTCCACACAGTCTTTTTGAAGAATTCCCATTTCTGTTCTGTGTTCATCGGTGTCAATAGTCCCTCCCAGTCCAAGTCCTGGAGAGCAGCCCTCATCCTTGGAAAATTTGCTCTCTTAAAATTTAGTGTTTTAATATTTCCTGTATGTATTTCTTGCTTATAGTTAACATTAAATGAAATCATGTTATGATCACTGCTACCCAGGTGTTCCTTTATCTGAACATTAGTAATAAGCTCTGCATGGTTTGAGATTATCAGGTCCAACAGAGCATCATTCCTAGTTGGGGCCTCAATAAACTGCACCATAAAATTGTCCTGCAATAGGTTTTTAAATTTTTGTCCTTTAACTGTGCCAGAAGTGCCATTAATCCAGTCAATTTCTGGGTAGTTAAAATCCCCCATTATTATCCGGTGATAATAATGGGGGATTTTAACTACCCAGAAATTTACTGGATTAATGGCACTTCTGGGACAGTTAAAGGACAAAAATTCAGCTCCTTGCACAGATGGAAAGGGCTGCAAGGGCTGGGACGGTTCCCAGACCTTGCAGCCATTTCCATCTGTGCAAGGAGCTGAGTCTCCACCTCCTCATTAACATTGGGTGGTTTATAACAAACTCCAATGATTAATTTTGAAATTAAAGTGCACCACACCAAATGAAAACAAAGTTACCGCTCCAGGTGATAATCCCATGTTCACAACATCCTTGCATGAGAGATAGAGGGGCTGGCTCGGCATACATAGTCAATGAAGACAGACACATTTCACACCCTTATTGGTGCTTAATCATAGTTATGATTAAGCATCAATAAGGGTGTGAAACGCATCAGTTATCCGTACCTGTATGTCTGTTGGTGTATGCATCACATTTTACATCAATAAAGGTGTTGCATTAGAGTGCGGCTGTCCAATCTTCTTCTTTCTTCATTGCGCCATACCAAATGTTGGGTGTGGCCAAAATGTGCTAACAGTGGGAGGGGCTTAAGGGGATGTGGTTTAATACCATCTGAGCCTACTTTGCTCAAGTCAAGAGTGCAGGCCCAGGTTTGTACTGCAAGTCATTATCACAAGCAAGAGCAAGGAAGCAAACAATCCACATTCTTACCTCCCGCAACAAAGTCTACGCAAGCTGAGAGGGGAGAGACTGGAAAAACCATGTGATATTGGCATGTGACCTCATCAATTACCCTGGACACAGCCAGGAGTGCAGACTCACCCCCCCCCCCCCCCCCCCTCCTGCTTCTCCAGGCACACAGAATTTTTGATAAGTTGGATTTCTCTTCAGAAACCATAGTGTGCACCAAATACTAGCACAGTATGAAAGACTTACCTTGAAACGAAGCCCTCCAGTGACAAGCTGTTACCGCTGCAGATTCTTCCATCTTCATCTGATCTTCCTTCTGGGTTCGCATACTGCTGCTCCTTAACTGGTTGAGCCAGCGCTGAAGTCACGGCCGTTTTGGCCGGGCACCCAGCTTTGAAGGAACGGCACAGGTATGCCGTTCCTTCAAAACGCATGCGCCTGTGACCTCACTAGCTGAAGAGACACTGAATATCTCCTAAACGGCACACGTTTAGGACATATTCATTTTATCTACAGGCTAACCTTATTAGAAGCTTACCTGTAAGTAAACATAAATAAAAATAGTTTACTACCACTTTAAATCTGGAAAAAAACAGGGACACATTACCGTATTTATCGGCGTATAACACGCACAGGCGTATAACACGCACCCTAACTTTAAGAGGGAAGTTTCAGAAAAAAAACTTTCCACAGCCCCCTGCGTATAACATGCAGGCACAGTTTACCCTCTAATTTCAGGGTAAAAAAGTGAGTGTTATACGCCAATAAATACAGTATTTTAAATGGAGATAAAACTGTGGGACTTTTTCCCCCCGGTACAGCCCTCTAAAATTGGGTACTGTATCCTGGAAACTGGGGATGACTGGTCACCTTAATTTATTTAGACAAAATTATTTGGAGCGTATTTTATCGGACTGGTGTCCCTTTTCTACAGGCAGTGGGAAGCAGTGCCTTGCCTCTTTTCCTCTTAAGGCCTGGTACACACGATAGGATTGATCCGCGGATACGGTCGGCCGGACCGTATCCACGGATAAATCCTCTGAGGATTTTGATCCGATGGAGTGTACACACCATCGGATCAAAATCCGCGCCGAATTCCCATCGCGGTGACGTGTCGCGCCGTCGCCGCGATGATGACGCGGCGACGTGCGCGACGCTGTCATATAAGGATATCCACGCATGCGTCGAATCATTACGACGCATGCGAGGGATGGGTTCGGGCGGATCGATCCGGTGAGTCTGTACAGACCACCGGATCGATCCGCTGGAGCCGATTCCAGCAGATAGATTTGTTAGCATGTCTACAAATTTTTATCTGCTGGAAATCGGAAATATCCGCGGATAAATATCCGCTGGAACATACACACCAGGGGATCTATCCGCTGAAACCGATCCGCTGAGATTTTTCAGCGGATGGATCCTCTTGTGTGTATGGGGCCTCACTGTATTAAAATGTCACAAAGTGACATTTCAATAATTTCTTTGCATGTTAGCTCAGCTGCGGAACATAGAAAAACATACACACACACAGACACACTTTTCCGTAGCGCACTGCTCCACACCCAAGGTCTCTGTTGTAGTGTGAATAGGACAAATAGAAAACAATTGTTTTCTGTGTGTGTCTTTTCAGAGACCTGCATTTTTCAAGTGCACAAAAACGCAGGTCTCTAAACCACTAAGAGCAACAAAAAAGGAGCAAGAAGGACACACACAGTCCAGTTTGCAATGCCTGGATTAGGACATATTACACTAAGGTTGGGTTCAGAATTGGATGCGCATCCAATTCACAACAGCAGGAGATTTTGACTGGCTCTCTATGGAGCCGGTTTACACATCTTCGCTGCGGCTCCGGTGCAATTTTGCACAGGAGCCCTGTGCGTCTTTTGGTCTGTTTCAGGTCCAAATTCAGCAAAAAATGTGGGCTAAAATGGGACCTAAAACGGTGAACGGCGACGCACCGGACCCCTGCTGGGAGCCGCATCGGTATTAGGCATGAACACAGCCTGAAACTTGAAAATTGTAGCTGCAGTTTTAAAAAGGTAACAAAGACATTGAGATCTATCATATAAATATGCATGCTGCAGTTGTCTAGAGATTAAGCTGTTTTCCCATTTTGATTGCGGCTAGTGAAAATGGCATATTAGTTTTATTTATGCTATTACTGTACTCTATGAACTCCTATCCTTCCACAAATAGATTTAGTACATAATCTTCTAGCACAGTGTAATATTTCCTGTTAGTCCATGTTTCTTGTGTCAAGGAGACGTGGCATTTTATTCTGCATTTTAATTTTAATTCATGTTTCTGAAATAGCATTTATAGATTGGATGAGTGAGAACAGAAATTGAGCATTAATATACATAGGGAAAAATGCTATTTTAATCAAAAATCTGCATTTAAAGTGGACCTTTCTGTAACCCTTAAAGTCATCCACTGCATCATGCTGACTGACAGCGCAGCTTAAAACTGAACACGAGCAGATATAAAAGACACAAATTAATACAGCTCTATAATCATTAAAGTGGTATTAAACCCAAAAGGAAGCATTTATTTCTATTGCAGCTTACCATTTCTTAGATGCGATGGCTGTAATCGTTTTCTTTTTTATGCTTTTCTTTTTTAAGCTTTTCTTCTATTTTCATCTGATGATCCAGCCAGCAAACCTATTGTTTTTCAAAAGCACAAACTCTTCAGCAGAATGTATCAGTTTACATGAATGAGCCAACCATGTACCACTGACATGAGTGATTAAATGATTGGCTTTTATTTATTCATGAAAAACTTTTATCCCAAAAAGCTAGAGTTTGGCTTCAATTTGTTAGTATATTTAAATCTGATCATACAGTATCTCACAAAAGTGAGTAAAACCCTCACATTTTTTTGGTACATTGGGCCAGATTCAGGTAGAATTACGTTACGCCGTGGCGGCGTAACGTATCCCATTTACGTTACACTGCCGCAGGTTTACAGCGTAAGTGCCTGATTCACAAAGCTCTTACCTGTAAATTTGCGGCGGTGTAACGTAAATCTGCTCGGCGCAAGCCTGCCTAATTCAAATGGGGCGGGCACCATTTAAATTAGGCGCGTTCCCGCGCCGAACGTTCTGCGCATGCTCCGTGATAACATTTCCCGACATGCTTTGCGTGAAATTACGCGCCCCGACGTTTTTTTGAACTGCGACGTGCTTTACGGCGTTTCGTATTCCCGGACGTCTTACGCAAAAAAAAAAAATTGAAATTCAACGCGGGAATTGACGGCCATACTTTAACATGGCTGTTCTAAAGATAAGCCATGTTAAAGCAGGTGTAGCTTTGCGACGGGAAAAACCGACTAGTGACGACGTACGAGATTACGTGGATCGCCGTAACTAGTCATTTGCATATTCTACGCCGACCGCAATGGAATCGCCACCTAGCGGCCGGCCTAGAATTGCATCCTAAGATCCGACGGTGTAAGTCAATTACACCTGTCGGATCTTAGGGCTATCTATGCGTAACCGATTCTATGAATCAGCCGCATAGTTAGGACGGGCGGATCACAGAGATACGACGGCGTATCAGGAGATACGCCGTCGTATCTCTTTTGTGAATCTGGCCCAATGTTTTTATTGAAATATAAAAAGGGGAAACAGACAACAAATTCCCACGCAGGGGATATAGACATGAAACATAAAGAAGTACAAATAAAAGTACATGACAAAATATATACTATAAGGGTACTAATTATAAACTAACACCATCCCTCCAGCCAGGGCCGGGGGTCAGTGCGTTATGCCTGAGCGATGAGACCCAGGGGCCAAGGCAGACAAGGGGGAGCGTAGTTGTCCGCAGAACGGGGGAGAAGAAAATAAATAGATAATATTGAAAAAACTAATGAAAAAAACAAAAAAAAGGAAAAAACAAACACAAAAACATAAAAACATGCTTACCAGTGGGGTGGGAGGGGAGGAATAGAACAGAACAGCGAGCAAAAAGCCCAGAAACAAAGAAGAAGTAAGAAGAAGAAAGGAGGGACCCTCAGGCTGGAGATGAGGTCAAATTAAATTTAGAGACACCCCTCACATTTTTGAAAATATTTTATTATATCTTTTTATGTGACAACACTGAAGAAATGACACTTTGCTACAATGTAAAGTAGTGAGTCCCCAGCTTGTATAACAGTGTAAATTTGCTGTCCCCTCAAAATAACTCAACACACAGCCATTAATGTCTAAACCACTGGCAATAAAAGTGATTACACCCCTAAGTGAAAATGTCCAAATTGGGCCTAATTAGTCATTTTCACTCCCCTGTGTATTGGGACTCATTAGTGTTACAAAGTCTGGGGTGTGAATGGGGAGCAGGTGTGTTACATTTGGTGTTATCGCTCTCACTCTCTCACACTGGTCACTGGAAGTTCAACATGGCACCTCATGGCAAAGAACACTCTGAGGATCTGAAAAAAAAATTATTGTTGCTCTACATAAAGACCCTGAAACTGAGCTGCAGCATGGGTTTAACAGGACAGGTTCCACTCAGAAGAGGCTTCTCCATTGTCGGCCAAAAAAGCTGAGTGCACATGCTCAGCATCATATCCAGAGGTTGTGTTTTGGAAATAGATTTATGAGTGCTGCCAGAATTGCTGCAGAGGTTGAAGGGGTGCGGGGTCAGCCTGTCAGTGCTCAGACCATAGGCTACACACTGCATCAAATTGGTCTGCATGGCTGTCATTCCAGAAGGAAGCCTCTTCTAAAGATTATGCACAAAGAAGCCCACAAACAGTTTGCTGAAGACAAGAAAACGAAGGACATGAATTCCTGGAACCATGTCCTGTGGTCTGATGGCACCAAGATAAATGTATTTGATTCAGATGGTGTCAAGCGTGTGTGGTGGCAACCAGGTGAGTAGTCCAAAGACAACTGTGTCTTTCCTGCAGTCAAGCATGGTGGTGGGAGTGTCATGGTCTGGGGCTGCATGAGTGCTGCCGGCACTGGGGAGCTACAATTCATTGAGGGAACCATGAATGCCAACATGTACTGTGACATACTGAAGCAGAGCATGATCCCCTCCCTTCAGAGACGTGTTAAAGAAGCTGAGAGTAAAGGTGACGGACTGGCCAAGCAAGTCTCCAGACCAAAACTCTATTGAGCATCTGTGGGGCATCCTCAAATGGAAGGTGGAGGAGCACAAGGTCTCCAACATCCACCAACTCCATGATGTTGTCATGGAGGAGTGGAAGAGGACTCCAGTGGCAACCTGTGAAGCTCTGATGAACTCCATGCCCAAGAGGGTTAAGGCAGTGCTGAACAATAATGGTAGCCACGAAAAATATTGACACTTTGGGCCCAATTTGGACCTTTTCACTTAGGGGTGTACTCACTTTTGTTGCAGGGATTTAAACATTAATGGCTGTTTGTTGAGTTATTTTGAGGGGACAGCATGTTTCACACTAACATCTTGTGCTTGATTATTACAAAGGAAATGTCAGAGACCACTATCTAAGTGCTCACTACCTGAGCACCTGTAAACTGACTCTAAACCACCTCTGAAACAAGATACACATGATTTAATGCGGAACTTTATAAAGCTATGAAAGACATAAATGAATGCAGCTCTGTATTCATAATACATAACTGTGTTTTTGTTAAATACCTGAAATTGACTTGCAGCCTCTTGCAATCCCTGTACAACTGAGTTCAAACCCAGTCTGTGAAGTTGTCTCTGCCCCCTGCCACTGACCCACTGATATCATACTTGGACAAACTTTGCTACACAGTCAAGTGGTGACCCATCACAAACACATTCATAAGCCAAATTGGATCCTGGCTCTCTGAATTATAGGAAGACCATTTCTTATTAGGGACAAGCAAGTCAATTTACAGAGGCACACAGCTGGCAGGTGGGTAATGATGGATGGGTCACCTCATGAGTGCAGGTAAGTGTTAGATTGCAGTATATATGCTCGTCTTAAAGTACCACTGAACTGTTTTTTCAGGCTTTCAGGAGACTATTAAGGGCAAATTTGTGGCCTGTTTTGTGCTTCAGTTTGCTGCCATCTTGTATCTTTTATTGATTTATGAAATCCTGTGTGGTGTGGGTGACCATCTAGGCTCAGAAATGAATTAAAGACAGATTCTGCTTCATTCACTGCGCCCAAAGTGAATGAAGATTAGGCACAGAGCTCTGATGGTTAGGGAGAAAGTAAGAGCAGTGATAAGGAGAGATACGTGACAGCATGGGCATCCGCTGAAATTTTTTCAGAGGGGGCGCTTCGGCATTTTACCCTTTCTTTGACCACTAGCGGGGGTTAAAATGTCCCCCCCCCCCACGTTAAAATGTAAAAACACCCCACTGTGCCCTCTTACCTGTGGCAACATATGTTGGAACAAGTGATATGAGTGTGGATGAGGGCGCTAGGTTGGTAGGATACCTGCCGTGATTTCCCAGTGGGTACTTGTGAATATGATTCACCTTATTTGGTGGATCCAATAGAAACAAAGTGAAAAAGAGCTACCACTTCAATCAATAAGTTGTATACAATATAAGTTATCCCACCACATGACATTGGTTAAGAAAAAAATATTAAATAATAAATAATAAAATGATAATAAATTAATTATGTACAAAAGGTCTACCAATCCAACCGTGATACAATAACATATGATTAAGTATTGTTCATGGAAATAAAGTTCATAATGAGAAAAGTTCACATGGAAAAATTCTTCTATAGGTGGTCATGCAATCAATTTCCAGGTGATAAAACAGCCTTCACCAACTATTCAACTTCACCCGAAGTGCTCTGGATAATCAATGTGCTTACCACAATGAGTACCGATGTATTAGACCAAAAGAAAACAGAGAGGGGACCTCATAGTGTATTACCGTTTAATTTAAAAGACATGTTTAAAATTGCTGATTCGCCTCTTACTTGAATAAGTGCCTGCCCGGCACTGGGACAGAATGTGTGGCAACTCTCGGTAGAGGACGTGGCTCAGCTAGATCAGGAGGCTTGGATTGTCCTGGGCTGTGCAGTGTTTGCCGGGTGCCGAGATCAGCTGTGTACGGGGTGACCAGATGGAAGCCGCCTCTCTGTACCCCCCCACACCTGGGGGAGGTTGGAGGTAGCGATCGGCAGATCTATTGTGTCCACGGGCCGCAGGATCTCGCTGGGGCTTGTAGTTATCTCTCCGAATGTATACAATGGAGAGGGAAGGGGCCTCTGACCCAGGCATGTATTGGTTTCACTCTTTAGTGAGACGCTTTGCTTCTACACTCTTGCCGATACATACCCAGGTCAGAGGCCCCTCACCTCTCCACTGTATACACAATGCAGGTGGAAAAAGTATATGAACCCCTAGGCCAATGACATCTCCAAGAGGTAATTGGACTCCTGTTGGCTGACACCTCACTGCAATCAATGAGATGAGATTGGAGGTGTTTGTTACAGCTGCTCTGCCTTATAAAAAACACACACCAGTTCTGGGTTTGCTTTTCACAAGAAGCATTGCCTGATGCGAATGATGCCTCGCACAAAAGAGCTCTCAGAAGACCTACTATTAAGAATTGTTGACTTGCATAAAGCTGGAAAGGGTTATAAAAGTATCTCCAAAAGCCTTGCTGTTCACCAGTCCATGGTAAGACATAGTGTCTATAAATGGAGAAAGTTCAGCACTGCTGCTACTCTCCCTAGGAGTGGCCGTCCTGTAAAGATGACTGGAAGAGCACAGCTCAGACTGCTTAATGAGGTGAAGAAGAATCCTAGAGTGTCAGCTAAAGACTTACAAAAGTCTCTGGCATATGCTAACATCCATGTTAGCGAATCTACGATATGTAAAACACTAAACAAGAATGGATTTCATGGGAGGATACCACAGAGGAAGCCACTGCTGTCCCAAAAAAAAACATTGCTGCACGTTTACAGTTTGCACAAGAGCACCTGGATGTTCCACAGCAGTACTGGCAAAATATTCTGTGGACAAAAGAAACCAAAGTTGAGTTGTTTGGAAGAAACACACAACACTATGTGTGGAGAAAAAGAGGCACAGCACACCAAAATCAAAACCTCATCCCAACTGTGAAGTATGGTGGTGGGGGCATCATGGTTTGGGGCTGCTTTGCTGCGTCAGGGCCTGGATGGATTGCAATCATAAAAAGGAAAAATGATTCCCAAGTTTATCGAGACATTTTGCAGGAGAACTTAAGGCCATCTGTCCACCAGCTGAAGCTCAACAGAAGATGGGTGTTGCAAAAGGACAACGACCCAAAGCATAGACGTAAATCAACAACATAATGGCTTAAACAGAAGAAAATACACCTTCTGGAGTGGCCCAGTCAGAGTCCTGACCTCAACCTGATTGAGATGCTGTGGCATGACCTCAAGAAAGCGATTCACACCAGACATCCCAAGAATATTGCTGAACTGAAACAGTTCTGTAAAGAGGAATGGTCAAGAATTACTCCTGACCGTTGTGCACGTCTGATCTGCAACTACAGGAAATGTTTGGTTGAAGTTATTGCTGCAAAAGGAGGTTCAACTAGTTATTAAATTCAAGGGTTCACATACTTTTTACACCTGCACTGTGAATGTTTACATGGTGTGTTCAATAAAAACATGGTAACATTTAATTCTTTGTGTGTTATTAGTTTAGGCAGACTGTGATTGTCTTTTGTTGTGACTTAGATGAAGATCAGATCACATTTCATGACCAATTTGTGCAGAAATCCATATCATTCCAAAACGGTTCACATACTTTTTATTGCAACTGTGTATATATATATATATATATATATATATATATATATATATATATAATGTGTGAAGCACTACCCCCGTAGGAGCTGCTGGATTAGATTTGGGCCTTGCACGTTACCTCAACATTCGTTGTCTAGGGGAAGAAAGTCTGTAAAAAACTCCAATGTCCACACAAATGGTAAAACCTTTAGCTGTTAAGTTTTATTTTTCTCATAATTTGCAAGAAAGTAGAAGGATAGAGGAGCAGGGGAAGGTTCAGGCGCATAATTCAGATCACTGGGGAAAACTTCTAAGCTCCCAAAAAAGTCACTCACCACTTCCTCTCGAGTGGGTATTGCTCGACCGGATAGGTCCCTCTCACCTGCACGAACAATGATCAGTAACAGTCTCTGCCACAGACTGGTTGCAAGCGAGGATTTGGTACCCAAACTTCCAGCCATATAGTTTAAGAGCCTTTAAGCCAACCAGAGCGAAACTGTAGGGTAACATGGATTGTAGATCATCCCTTAATAGAGTCACCAGGCCTATCCCGAGACATCAGCCTTCCGCTTGGTCCCATCCTGGGCAGGTCCTCCCCTGGTTTCCTCCATTAAGTAGCTTCCTCTCGTGAGACGGACAGCTCAGTTCACTTGAAATCAGGATGGCTGGGCCTACTTAGTAGAAGTACAGCCTCGGGCCAACAAGGCCCCGAGGCTAAACGACCATCACGGACCTCGAGCAAGGAGGGCCTCGAGGCAGAGCCTCTCACAACATGGCGTCTGTCCCTTAAGTATCCTTCCCCAGCATGCCCAGCGGGGAGACCACTCCCACTGGGCTGCTCCCAGTAAAAGACACCTAATGTACCGTAGCCTGCCTGAGTTCCACCACTGGCTGGTGGTGGTATCGCCACCTACAGGCAACAGTGGGAAAATCCCTCCAAGCACAGCCACAGCCAAAACAGAGGCTGATTTTGTATCAATCATCAAAGTCTGAGCCAATTATCAGCTCAGACACCCACTAAATTTAACATAGGAGCATCAGGAGCAGGGCGCTACATATATATATATTATACATACATACATACATACACACACATGTGTATTATATACATGTGTATGTCCACCCAAGCGTATGACTTTCTTTACTCTGCTGCTATGGGCTCTAGCTCAAGATGTTTTGTAGACCTAGCAATGCCCCTGATGGGGGCCCTTCATGGTTTCTTGCACCGGGGCCCTGAAGATTCTAGTTACGCCTCTGGAGACGCCCCAAAATGCCCCCAAAAAATGTGTGTTCCCGCTATGTAGAGATGTAAAGGGTTCACATTGCCCTCCTTTGTACTTTTGTAGCACCCTCTATTGTGCTAGATAGAGTGTACATAGTTCTTAGAGTAGGTAAATTAGCCTGGCTGAGAACCAGGCCTGCGATGAATCTGGGTCAGGCATGAGTGACACAGGGAGGATAGATACTCTTCAAGCAGCACCTCTGGTAACTCCCTCTACTCTCTTAAATATTGGGGAAGCTTCCAGAGGTAGAGGGTGGAGTTTAAGAGGAGCTGCTTGGAGTATTGACAAGGGCCCCAGCAGAGTGGGCTGGTAGGGGGTGGGCAACTCCTACTCTTACTTTGGGGTTATGCCAGCAGGGGCAGTTGGGTGGAAGATGGAGATGAAGTGCTGCGAAGGCTGTCGATGGCCCTTGAGGGTTTCCTCTAGTCTCGAGCGCGGGGGGGGGGGGGGGTGATTTCGGGCCTGGGGCTCGGGTGCTGAAGGGACCCTCTACAACACACAGAGAAATCCTTGTCTGGATGCAAGGGAGCACGTGTGAGGACAGCAAGAGAGAGAGACAGCATTTCTAGGAGATCTTCTGAAAGTCAGTCTGCGAGGACTGGTGACTGTCAGTCTGAAGGACTGGGAATGTCAGTTAGAAGAACTGTGGTAAAGTAGCCAGGAGGGCTAGTGAAAGAGGTGGGGCCTGAAGAGGTGGTTCTGGGACCAGTGACCACAGTGTGAAGTGCAGTAAATGTGTTAGTGGTGTCACTTTAAATCCTACAAAAAATAGGGGCTGCGAGTCCCTGCCTGTAATGGCCCAGTGATACAGATTTTATTTACATAGTGACACCACTGGTGAAGTGCTGGAGGAAGGAAATGAGCTGTATATAGGACTGTATATACTAGGAGTTGTCCCTGAAGATGCATCAAAGTCAAGTCGGTATCCTATAATACCCCTACACCAGGCATGTCCAAAGTCCGGCCCGTGGGCCAATTGCGGCCCACGTTCCGGTTTTGAACGGCCTGCCTAGTTATCTGGACATATATATCTTTTGTGGCCCCCAACGATCTCCCAGCATCGTTGCCACAAAAGATATATATCAGCATCACTTAATGGTGGATCGCGGGCCGAATCCTGCCAGCCGCTAACATCATTCATTACATGGGAATCGCGGCAGCCAGGTCTCTCCTTTACATCACATCACTCCCCCTTTCTCTCCCTCCCCACACACCTTATTCACACAAGCCTGGAAGCGCTGCAGGTCCGGACAAAGTACGGGACCTTTCAAGTTACAAAGCAGGTGATTGGTTGCTAGACAGTGGGGCGGTCCCAGCAACCGATCACCTGCCTTTAACTTGACAAGTCCCGCCCTTTGTCTGGACCTGCCATGCATGCTTCCCGGCTTGTGTGATTAAGGTAGGGCAGTCAGTGTGGGATGGGGGAATGCTGTGCTGATGAAAGGGACAGTCTGTCTGTCTCTGTAATATCGAGGGAGGACTGTGATGAAGTGGGGTCTGATGGGGGATCTGTGATGAAGTGGGGTCTGATGGGGGGGATCTGTGATGAAGTGGGGTCTGAATGGGTGATCTTTGATGAAGTGGGGTCTGATGGGGGGATCTGTGATGAAGTGGGGCCTGATGGGGGGATCTGTGATGAAGTGGGGTCTGATGGGGGGGATCTGTGACGAGTGGGGTCTGTGATAAGAGTGGGGTCTGATGGGGGGATCTGTGATGGGGTGGGGGATCTGTGATGGGGTGGGGGATCTGATTCACAGACCATTATTTAAAATTTAAGTTTTTTTTTCCTGCAACTTCCCTCTTAAAGTGAAGGTGTGTGTTATACGCCAAAAAATACAGGGGGCCAGATTCAAGAAGCAATTGCGCCCGTGTAACCATAGGTTACACGGCGCAATTGCTTACTTGCTCCGGCGTAGCGAATGCTCCTGATTCAGGAACATCGCTACACCGACTGCAGCCTAAAATCTGCGCGGCATAAGGCTCTTATGCCACGCAGATTTTAGGCTGCATTCTAGCGAAAACCGCTAGGGGGCGCTCCCATTGTGATCTGTGTATAGTATGCAAATTGCATACTAACACCGATTCACAAACTTGCGCTGGCCCTGCGTACGCAAATTACGTAATTTGCGTACGTCGGGTTTCGCGCAACGTTACACATCCTAATAGCAGGCGCAGCCAATGCTATAGGATGGCCAAGTTCCCGCGTCGCGACGTTCAAATTTTACGTCGTTTGCGTAAGTGGATCGTGAATGGCGCTGGACGCCATTCACGTTCACTTTGAAGCAAATTACGTCCTTGTGACGTCATTTGCCGCAATGCACGTCGGGAAAGTTTCCCGACGGAGCATGCGCTCTACGCTCGGCGCGGGAGCGCGCCTAATTTAAATGATTCCCACCCGGCGGGATCATTTACATTAGGCGCCCGTACGCCGGGCAAGTTAACACAGCGCCCCCGCAATTTACGGAGCTTCTGCTCCGTGAATCACGGGCAGCGCAGAAAATTTGCACGGGCGCAGGGCAAAAACGCTGCCCTGTGCCTGCGTAAGAAAGGCGCAGATTCTTACTGAATCTGGGCCAGTATATCCAAATAACACACAGAGCTCACCTCTTTATTCACACACAGCCACAAAGGCAAGAGAATTCTTGTTGGGCAGTGTATTAGTTGCTCGGATGAACACACTTAGACCAAATTTTTATGGTTCAAAGAATGTCAGGCAAAATGGTCAGCCCTCACGCATGTTCACTTCATCAAATCTGGCCCTCTTTGAAAAAAGTTTGGCCACCCATGCCCTACACCCTATCCAAGTTTTATCCCCTCAATAAAAATACAAAAACAAAGTCCTGGACTTTTTTCTGACTTTGGAGAACTGTGGAAAGTTGGCGTGCCTGGCTGTGCAGGGCAGGGGATCCTAATTCACCAGCAGCTTTTACGTGGAGTGCGTTACATTTGTATAAAGATGGCCATTCACTCAATCTGATTGTACAATTTCCTTTAGATTTACAAGAACTATGGAATAGGAGGCCCCACTCTGTATCCAATAAGGCAGGCCTTATAGTTGATGGTAGAAGTAAATTATATTGTACAATCAGATTGCATAGTGTATGGCCAGCTTTATACAAGTATACATTCCCGCAAGAGATTTTTTGAACATTTGCTGTGCGTTTCTGAAACACAAGGCAAAGCGTACGTTTTCAATGCGGTTTGCATTGTGTTTGGAAACATACAGATGTGATAGGAGCCTCATTGTTCTTGTGTAAACACACCAATTTCACTTTCAGGCTACATTCACACTTAGCACAGTGGAAGCGCACATTTTCGGCTGTTTTTTCCCATGACACGCATAGGGAAGCCGATTGCATTTAAAAAACATGCAACTGAAGAGGTCAGCTGGTGAACTTCTTCCTGAGTCTTACCAGTTGTAACAACCTCAGGTCCGTCCAGGAAGTAATGGAGACTTTTTTTTATACAACAAGCTGGACACTGTGCACGATAAATAAAAAGCTTTTTTATTTCTGCAAAAAAAATACACTAATGGTATATTACACAGGGGAGCTAGAATATTGAAAAAAAAGTGAACTTTGCCTTTAAGTGTTGATTTCCCCAAGTTCTTGCGTACACTGCATACGCTTCTTTCACATGAGGCGGACTCAGCAGGAGAACTGTCCGCTGATCTCTGCTGAGCCGGCGGATTACAAGTCCCTCTCTGCTCACTGAGCTGGGAGGGTCTTGTGTAGCGCCGCTGTCCCCTATGGAGAGATCTGATAAAAATAGACAGCATGTCCGTTTTCATCAGATCTCACCCGATCTGATCCGCCATGAACGGATGGGGACGTATCGCCATACGTCTGATTTTGGCGGATCGGATGTGAGCGGACATGTCTCTGCTGACATCCGACGCTCCATATGATTGCATGGAGCGGCCGTTTTGGTCCGCAGACAAAACTGACTGGCGAACCTGAACGGTCCGACTGTGTGAAAGGGGCGTTAGGCTCTGCCTACATCATGGAATAACAAGTACTGTACAGCCAAAGTTGAGTGTAACCACTGAGATCAAATTTAAATTAGGAGCCACCTAGACCACTGTTATTCTGTCACCCCTTATGACCACTGGAACATGCGGCTGTATATTTACATACACTGATTATAATATTGCAAAATGTATTGCAAATGTGTTAAAATGTTACTATGTATATTTAATCCATTAAAGCTTATACAAAAAGGACATGAGCGTAATAAAAAATAAATAAAAAAGTTGAAATAAGCCTAGCCTGCCACACTCAATTTGCTGCCCCTAGGCTCGGGCCTACCTTGTCGCTTCACAAATCTAGGTCTGCTAACCATTCTGTGTATCTGTCACCTTAGATTACCTTTCCTCTTACCTACAATCATATTTATAGAAACACACGGTCTGTAGTCTCTGGCTACTGCACACATAAATATCTCCATGTTGCCAATGCAAACATCATGGGGGGAAATGGCGTGAGCTCTAAAGAACAGCACAAAATGTGATGTAATTTTGCTGGAATTTCACAGGCTGAAGTCTTGTAAAAATCAATCTTGAAGTTGGATGGAGGACCTTAGAGTTTATTAGAGGGACAATGAGCCAAACCTGGAAGCCGGTCATTACATTATACTGCAAAATATACTCCAAAGGGCAATAAGTTCAAAAGACTAAAAATAAAACCTATGTGGCTCACTTACAAGATTTAAAATAGCTATGGATAAGAAGAAAAGAACATTTAAAAAAAAAAAAAAAGAAACGACACTATTATTATTTAAAAGTTACAAATAATGTAGCATAATATGTAAAAAAGATAATCAAGGCTGCAAAAATTAAAAATGAATGTCAGGTTGCAAAAGAGAGTAGGACCTACCCCAAAAAAGTATTCAAATATATAAACAGTAAAAAGGTCAGCATGTAGGCCCTTTACTGGATAACTTTGAGTTGGCTACTGAGGACTAGGGATGAGCCGAGCACCCCCCCCCCCCCCCCCCCCCCCCGCTCGGTTAGCACCAGAACCTTTGAACGGACCGAACGTTCACATGAACATTTAGAATCCCATTGACGTCAATGGGACTCGAATGTTCGAATTCAAAAGTGCTAATTTTAAAGCCTAATAAGCAAGTTATTGTCGGAAAACGTGTTTGAGAACCCGGGTCTTGCCCCAGGGAACATGTATCAATGGAAAAAAAAGTTTTAAAAACTGTGTTTTTTTCTAGAGCAGTGATTTTAATGATGCTTAAAGTGGAAAAAAATAATTAAAAATTCCTTTAAATATCGTACCTGCTGGGTGTCTATAGTATGCCTGTGATGTGGCACGTGTTTAGAACTGTCCCTGCACAAAATGAGATCACTAAAAGAAAAAAGTAATTTAAAACTGCTTGCGGCTTTAATGTAATGTCTGGTCCCTGCAATATGAATGAAAATCATTGAGAAAAATAGCATGGGTTTCCCCCCACTCCCCCCAGGTCATTACAAGCCCCTTTGGCCCTATATACTTTGAACAGCATTATACAGGCGGTGCAAACAAGACAGGCACTGTAGATTTGTTGTTAAGTAGAATGTGTTTGTAATTTTGAACTGGTACTTTTTTAAAGTGTAGCTCCAGCCATAAAATCTATTTTTAAGCTTTTCTGAAAACATAGAGAAGGGTTATCACCCCTGTAAACATTTGTTTTGCTGTTTGTGTGCATCTGTTCAGAAGATTGCAATTCACTTACTGTCCCAATGACAAATAATGTTTTGAAAATTTGGGTTTTTTAGTGAAACAAGGATTGGTGATAAAGCATCATTGGACAGGAGACACCTCTTAGGCCTCGTACACACGGCCGAGGAACTCGACGTGCCAAACACATCGAGTTCCTCGGCGAGTTCAGCCCTGAAGCCGCCGAGGAGCTCGGCGGGCCGAGTTCTCCCATAGAACAACGAGAAAATAGAGAACATGTTCTCTATTTTCTCGACGAGTTCCTCGGCGGCTCCATCGGGCCGAAAGTGTACAGACGACAGAGTTTCTCGGCAGAATCCGGCTCTGACCGAGTTTCTCGCTGAATTCTGCCGAGAAACTTTGTCATGTGTACGAGGCCTCACAGAATAGAATTTCCCTTCCTAGGGGTAGATTTCCTCTCACTTCCTGTTGTCTCCTTCCGTTTGCAAGTAGGAGTCGTTTGTAAGTTGAATGTTTGAAAGTAGGGGCCTACCGTATATACTCTGCAGAAATTTGGGCCATAGGTGTTGGTGTTGCCACAACACTGTAAGCCCTCACAGTTAGTCTTGGTGGGCGCTGGAACGTCCTGCTGTGTGAACTATTATATCAAGAATTGTAATTACATGCCATTGTTGAACAGTGGTAGAAAAATTGGGCCTTTGGTGCTGGCGCTAGTGCCACAACTCTGTAAGCCCTCACAATTACTCTTGGTGGGCACAGAAATGGGCCCTACGGTGAAATATTAGATCAAGAATTGTAATTACATGCCCCTGTTGAACAGGGGCTGAAAAATTGGGCCTTTGTTGGTGGTGGTGGTGGTGCTGGTGCCACAAAACTGCAACCCCTCACAGATACTCTAGTTGGAGTGCAGGAATGAGCCCGCTGCAAAGTATTGCATCAAAAATTGTAATTACACGCCCCTGTTAAACAGGGGCAGAAAAATTGGGCCTTAGGCACTGGTGCTGGTGCCACAACACTGCAACCCCTCACAGATACTCTAGTTGGAGCGCAGGAATGAGCCCGCTGCAAAGTATTGCATCAAAAATTGTAATTACACGCCCCTGTTAAACAGGGGCAGAAAAATTGGGCCTTAGCCACTGGTGGCGGTGCCCAGAACCAAAAATGTTCTTACAAGCTATCAGCATGATCATTGAGGAGGAAAAGGATAGTCACTCAGCAAGCATAACAGTATAGTCTTGAAGGGATCTGACTTTTAAAAAAAAAATATTCAGTTATCCAGGTGCTTGGTAGCTGGTGGTGATCCAAGCCTGATTCATTTTTATGAAGGTCAGTCGATCGACAAAGTCGGTGGAGAGGCGCACCCTGTGATCGGTTACAAAGCCTCCAGCAGCACTGAATGTGCGTTCTGAAAGAACGCTGGATGCAGGAAAAGCCAGTAGCTCAATTGCGTACTGTGCAAGCTCTGGCCAGTGATCCATCCTCAAGACCCAGTAAGCCAGAGGATTTTCGGTGGGAAAGGTGTCCAAGTCTGATCTTGCTCCTAGGTATTCCCGCACCATGTAAAACAGACGCTGGCGATGGTTGATGGAACCGGTCATACCTTGGGGTTGCGGACTAAAAAATTGTCTGAACGCATCGGTCAGACGGCCATCTTCTCCACCGCTCCTTCTGTGACTGACCGAAGCCTCAGCAACACATTGACCAGGACCTGGATTTTGTAACCCCCCAGTCTCTGGGAACACGTTGCACAGACCTTTCTGCAAGGCCTCCCGAAGATTTCATCTTCTGCTCCCTCTGGGCCGGCAAGATAAGGTATGGATTGTGGGGGAACCCCCACAACATTTTTTCGGCATAGGGGGTTCTCCTTACAATCCATTCCAGACCTAAGGGCCTGGTATGCCCTTGGGCGGAACCCATGCCGGTTTTTGTATTTAAAATTTGGCGTGGAGTTCCCCCTCATGATTCATACTAAACGCTGTGGCTAGAATTGGCGGGAATCCAAGTCGGATCCCCGTCGCTTCTACGACGCGTTTGCTGGAATGTGCTTTTCCTATTCCAGCGAGTGTGAGATGTCGGCACCATTTTGCCGAGAATCAGCGCAATGCCGTCGTGCTGGAAACACATTCTCGGCGACAGGTACTGTAGGCGGGCAAGCAGGAACACTGTCTGGATAAAGGGGGCCTTGAGAGGTAAGGAAGTCCTCCTCTTCCTCCCTCTGTTCTGCCTCAAGGGCCCTGTCCATTATTATTCCTTCACAATTCCACGCAGCGTGTGCTCCAACATGTGAACAAGAGGAACAGTCTCACTGATGCATGCACTGTCACTGCTCACCATCCTCGTGGCCTCCTCAAATGGTGACAGGACAGTGCATGCATCCCTGATCATGGCCCACTGGCGTGGGGAAAAAAAACAAGCTCCCCTGACCCAGTTCTGCTGCCATATTGGCACATATACTCATTGATGGCCCTCTGCTGCGTGTGCAGCCGCTGCAGCATGGCCAACGTAGAGTTCCACCTGGTGGGCATGTCACAGATTAGGCGGTTCTTGGGCAGGTTGTATTCCCTTTGGAGGTCTGCCAGCCGAGCACTGGCATTATATGACCATCGGAAATGCACACAGACTTTCCTGGCCTGCTTCAGGACCTCCTGTTATCCTGGGTACCTGCTCAAGAACCGCTGCCCCACCAAATTTAGGACATGAACAAAACAGGGCACATGGGTCAGTTGTCCCTGTCGCAGGGCGGAGGGGAGGTTGGTGCCATTGTCGCAAACCACCATTCCTGGCTTACTCTGGCGTGGCGTCAATCACCTCTGAGCCTACCCCTGCAGAGCTGACAGAACCTCTGGCCCAGTGTGGCTCTTGTCCCCCAAGCACACCAGCTCAAGCACCGTATGGCATCTCTTTGCCTGCGTACCTGCGTAGCCCCTTGAAGGCCTACAGAGCACCGCTGGTTCCGAGGACACATCAGCACAGGAAGAGGCCGCAGAGGAAGAAGAGGAGGGGGTGGAGGAGAGAGGTGTGTCACAACCAGTAGTAGCATTTTGGAGGCGTGGTGGCGGAACAACCTCCAACACTACTGTACCTTGTCCTGCGTCCTTCCCAGCGGCCACGTGCTAATGAGGATACACTGTGTCCACGACCAGCACTGTTGCCTCTAGACGCAGAGCCTGCTTGCCTTTGTGACTCTCTGCCTCTCCTTGTTGTCCTTCCAGACATACTAATGGCCTGCAGAGGACAAAGGCAGTACACACACCTCGTAGCTTTAGGTGCAATCGGCAGAGGACACGGGCAGTACACACCAAGTAGCTTTAGGTGCAAACTGCAGAGGACAAAGGCAGTACACACTACGTAGCTTTAGGTGCAATCTGCAGAGGACATGGGCAGTACACACCAAGTAGCTTTAGGTGCAAACTGCAGAGGACAAAGGCAGTACACACTACGTAGCTTTAGGTGCAAACTGCAGAGGACATAGGCAGTACACACAAAGTAGCTTTAGGTGCACACTGCAGAGGACAAAGGCAGTACACACACCACGTAGCTTTATGGTGCACACTGCAGAGGACACAGGCAGTACACACTACGTAGCTTTAGGTGCAAACTGCAGAGGACAAAGGCAGTACACACCACGTAGCTTTATGGTGCACACTGCAGAGGACACAGGCCGTACACATTACTTAGCTTTAGGTGCAAACAGCAGAGGACACGGGCAGTACACACCAAGTAGCTTTAGGTGCAAACTACAGAGGACAAAGGCAGTACACACAGCACATAGCTTTATGGTGCACACTACAGAGGACACAGGCAATACACACTACGTAGCTTTAGGTGCAAACTGCCTAGGACATGGGCAGTACACACCAAGTAGCTTTAGGTGCAAACTGCAGAGGAAAAGGCAGTACACACCACGTAGCTTTATGGTGCACACTGCAGAGGACACAGGCAGTACACACCAAGTAGCTTTAGGTGCAAACTACAGAAAACAAAGGCAGTACACTGTCACGATCGCTACCGTGCCAAACAGACAGCGAGGCGTGGTCATGCCCCAAGTGGCTCTGGGTGGGATTGAACCCAGGACTTCTCCATTGCTGCTCCAGGTCTTTGCCTCTGAGCCACTTCTCAAGTTGATATTCTGCTTGCTGTCCATCAAAGCCTGGTTCTGAACTATGTGCTGATTGCCTGTCTTTGGATCTCCCTGCAATCTGCACCTGCCTATCCTGGTCCAGCTGAGGCAGGTTACCCAATCAACCAGGGTATAAAGCACTGCCTCACTCTGAGGGATTTGTCAGTTCATTGTTCTGATTGTCTTGTCTGTGCCAACAGTTCCTATGTTCCTGTGGTTGTCTTCAGCTTCAAGACTGACCCCGGCTTCTGACCCTTTTGGCTTACGTACCCTGGATTGCTGCTGTCTCCTGCCCTTTGACCCCGGCCTGTACTTTCGGACTTTCCCTGCCTTCTCCAGCCCTTGACCCACGGCTTGTGCCCCGGACTTGTCTTTGGTTCTTGTCTGCAAACCCTGAACTTTCCGTCAGTAGTTACCTGACCCTCAGCTGTCATCAGTGTACCCCGTCTGCTCAGCTACAAAACTGACCCCGGCTTCTGACCTTACTCTGAATTGTGGAATCCTGGGCCACGGCTATACTTGACTATCCTTGGCTAATCCCTATCTAGCCCCCGTGCACAGACTCACAGCCCAGGTAGTGTCTTACCTTATTACCGTGGGCTGTGTGTACCTGCAAGGGTGAGCTTACACTCTGCAAAATGGACAAAAGTCAAAAGTGTCAGATCTTTCTGCCGTAATGTCGCAGTCCCACTACGAAATTCTGATCACCTCCATTACTAGTAAAAAAATAAAATAATAAAAATGCCATAACTCTATTCCCTATTTTGTGGACGATATAACTTTTGCGCAAACCAATCAATATACGCTTATTGCGATTTTTTTAACCTAAAATATGTAGAATATATATTGGCCTAAACTGAGGAAGATATTCTTTTTTTTTTTGTTTATAGCGCAAAAACAAACAAACACAGAGGTGATCAAATACCACCAAAATAAAGCTATATTTGTGTGAAAAAAAGATGTACATTTTTGGGTACAGTGTTGCACGCAATTGTCAGTTAAAGTGACGCAGTGCTCTATCGCAAAAAATGGCCTGGTCATTAAGGGGCCAAATCCTTCCAGTCCTTAAGTGTTTAAAATAATGCACAGTATCGAGGAACTCCTTTCTAAAATGTAAAAACAAAACTAGAAGTTTTATGTATTGCAGCATCCCGCAACAATAAAAACAAAAAAAATACTTATTTTTTGTTGTTTATTTATTTTTATATTTTTGTTTTTATTTGATTCCTATTTTATATCTTATTTTATTATATTTTATCATACTCTAAAATACTCTTAATTACTTAGTTAGAATGGGGTTTTGACAAGGAATCTAGAATTGTTAAAATGTTAAACTGTGATAAATGGTTCACCCATATGTAACAATTCCTATTACGTTAAAAGTTCAAATTTTTATTATCAAATGAACCGCACATACTGTATTTACCATTCTTCCAATATAAGCGTTATTTGTCACATGCCATATGATAACCTCCTGTTTGTACACATTATCCAGAAAACAATAAAGATTATGGAAAGAAAAAATAAATAAATAATAATAATAAAGGCAAGAAGAATTTTCCAGAAATTACATATCCAGTGGATAGACTGCAGAACAGGAACAGTTTGACTTAACATCATGCATTATAAATGTGTGGTGATAATTACTTTAGCTCCCTGGGAAGAGATGGTGACTCATGGGATTTTAATATACTATTATCTGTACAGTGTGACAGTTAAATATTGACTGCAGGTTTCTAGCTGTGGCTTAACACATCCATCTTTATCTTGCATTATCAAATATAAAGTAAAAGCAGCTTGTTCCTTGCTTTTTTTTTTGCTGTTTAGTAGTATATTTGTGACTGACCAGCCAAGATACAAAACCAGAGGGATCCACCACTGTGGGTTTCATAAATAAAAAATAAAAAGTACTTGCTCCTAGAAACCCAAAGAGTACTGTACTTGTCATTCCAACCAAATTTTGTTTTCGATTTGATTTGTTCTAGTTTTTATGGAGGCAGCCCTGGTTGTCACACAAGCTGGACTTCCAACTTATCTGCCTTTGTTCATCTCCATTACATGGTGGATTGATGGAACTCGTAGTTTATACAAGGACAAGGATGTTTGTGCTTTCCTTTATGCTTACATAAAGGTACAAGGACACAGGTATTTTATGTGCTTGCTGAAAAAATTCTTATACTTAAAGCTGGAATTATCTATAGTATTATAAATTTACATTTGGCCAGCATGGTTACATGTAATTATTCATATATCATATTTAGAAGGCTATAAGGCAGGGGTCTCAAACTAGTGGCCCTCCAGCTATTGCAAAACTACAAGTCCCATGAGGCAATGCCAGACTGACAGTTACAAGCATGTTCCTGCTACTGCTGAAGTAACTTGATGTCAGTACACTGAATACAGTGGGTCGCGCAATTTTCTACTGTACCTCCACCATTCAACAAATGTCTTGTTTTTTGTTGTTTTTTCAATGAATACGTTGCGTTTTCTGATTGGTGGAGTGGTGGATAATCACTGCCTTGTCCAATCATAAAGCACCTTGTATTCATTGAAAAAAATGTTGAATGGCACTGATATGGGATGAGCAACATTGACTGTTGCACAGGCTACTACCTTGAATTTCAGCATCCAGAGTTGGATGTAATACATGGATATTTACGTGTAACCAAAACGGTTCATAAATGATTGCAAGGGCTAAACATGTTGCAGTAAAGTGGTATGACATCCGGGATGTGACAGCATGGATTGAGTGACCTGTTGCCCTTTCTTCTTCCTTTGATGCATAGTTTGCCAAGCAGGGTCACAGTCATGGGCAGGTACCTGATATAGGCGACGATGGAGAAGTAAACATCTTGGAGCAACCTTATGTACAACTGATTTTATTTACAGTGTTTTGAACATGCATATAAGATAAGATAAGAGAGTTGAATGATGACTTCATCAGTGTACTGCTTTTCTTTTTTTTTTGGTCTAATTACATGCCGGGGGCTGGTTGGTGACTAATGTGTATTGCCTAAATGCAATGGAGAAATGTGCATTCACCAATCTGCACAAAACCAAAAGCAGAGAAGTGCCTCTAAGTGAGTAAGTGTGATTGTGTGAGTAACTTGTATAGCGCAGAAAATACGAACTTAATCGCCTCAAGGTGCTTGGAATCCAGCGTCGTACCGGTCTTTCAGAAGAGGTGGGTCTTTAGTTTTTTCCTAAATCCCCAATGGTTTTCCTCTAAGCGTATGGTGGTGGGTAGAGGATTCCAGAGCCGTGGTCCTTGGACCGAAAATCTATGTTCTCCCTTCGATTTGTAGCGGGATTTAGGAATTTGGAGAAGGTTTTGGTTGGTTGACCGGAGCACGCGCTTGGTGACGTAGGGTTTTATTTTCTCGCTTAAGTATTGGGGAGCCTTCCCCTGTATACATTTCTGGGTGAGGCAGAGCGTTTTGAATGTCACCCTGTCCTGTACGGACAGCCAGTGGAGGGACCTCAAGACTGGGGAGACTGATTCCCACAGCTTTTTACCTGTCACCAGTCTGGCTGCCGTGTTCTAGACGACTTGTAGATGTGCAATCTGGTATTTCGGTAGTCCTAAGTAGAGGGAGTTTGCATAGTTGAGTCGTGAGTTGATGATTGTTCCAACCATTACTGCTGTGTCCTCTTTCGGGATGAAGGGGATGAGTCTACGTAGCATGCGGAGCAGATGATGAGAACCGCTGACGACTGATCCTATTTGTGCATCCATCGTCATGTCTGAGTCAAAGATGACTCCTAGATTTTTGATTTTATTGTTTGGCGCGATGGTTTGTCCGAGGATGGTGGGTGGTGTCCTTGTGGTCCTAGAAATGGATTTCCTATTTGCGTGAAGGATGAGTAGTTCTGTTTTGGATCCGTTGAGTTTGAGGGAGCTTTCGGTCATCCAATTGTCGATCAGTGTGAGGCACTTTCCAAGTTCATGAAATTGGTCTTTTTTGTTGGTGATTCGAAGGTAAAGCTGCGTGTCGTCCGCATAGGAGTGGTAGCGCAGGTCCTGTTTGCTGATGATTTTGAGGAGCGGGCGGATGTAGATGTTGAAGAGTACGGGTAAGAGGGGTGATCCTTGCGGGACTCCGCATGTGGTGGTCCGTGTTCCTGATGTAAAACCTCCAAGTTTCACGGTCTGAGTGCGATTTCCTAAGAAAGATGCGAACCACGGTAGGGCCGCGTCAGAGACTCCTGCTACTTCTTTGAGTCGTATGAGCAATATGTTGTGATCTACTGTGTCGAAGGCTGCACTAAGGTCCAGTAGCACTAGGAGACAGGATTCTCTGTCATCTGCTGCTTCAAGGGCATCATCCCATATCTTGAGAAGAGCCGTTTCTGTGTCGTGGCCTAGGCGAAAACCTGATTGTAGAGGATCTAGGAGTTTGTGGTCGTCCAAGTGGGGCTGAAGCTGTTGCACTACTGCTTTCTCCATGATCTTGGAGATCGTGTTCAGGCTTGTTACCGGTCTGTGCTGGTTAGGGTCTTTCGGGTCGAGGTTGGGCTTCTTTAAGAGAGGTTTTATTATGCCTTGTTTGAGTGCAGTAAGACTTTGCATTTTAAAAGACCCCACAACAGGGCTACTTACAATAGATAGGTAAACAACAGGCACATCAACAAGTGTAGGTCCAGAACGCCAGTTGGAGTGGGCCACGGGAGCTGCTGGTACCACCAGATGAAATGTGACAGAAGTCCCCGCGTGGAGAAGGATACCGGCGAAGTCCTTTTTAGAAGCGGGTGGGCAGCCAGGTGCAGGATAACGCAGGCAGGGAGCATGCGCCATACCACATAGGAGTATGCACGCTCCCTTCTGAAGCAAATAGCAACATCCCATGGCCCACTCTAACTGGCGTTCCAGACCTACACTTATTGATGTGCTTGTTGTTTACCTATCTTTTGTAAGTAGCCTTGTTGTGGGGTCTTTTAAAATACAAAGTCTTACTGCACTTAGAGGCGCTTCTCTGCTTTTATTTTTGTCTGTGTATATTATTCAAAGTCTGCTAAACTCCCCCAAGAAGCCTGTCCTAGTGCCTTAGCTATTTTTAGACTTATCATGGACTTATACCTTATAATTATACTGCTTGCATATTAGGTATTATGACCAAGCCTCTGCTCCTATAACTTCCTTTTCTTGTTTGTATCCCACCAATCTGGCTATGCCTTTGGCTGGGGTGCTGAAAATAATTACAAATCCTTTGGTAGATAAAACAGATCATGTATACCTACTTCCACTGTGTATTTATAGGTTTGTGTGGAGTTCAGTATTCACCCCTTTAAAACCTCCTAACACATATGTGTGGAGGCAAAATGGTTGGTTTTAATGCCCACATAATGCACACATACATCGCTGGATGTCCAATGTTTCTATGTGCTCCCAGCACAGTGTCTAAGCTGTGAAAGACTGTGATCAGTAACTAACGGAACCAGCTCCCGATCATGTGATTGGTCATGGGATACCTATCTTTTCCCCCTCCCCCAGCATTCAGAATTTTTTGCTGGGGTGGGCAGGAAAGGGTTAAGGGGGATCTATGGCCTCCAAAAAAAAAAAATTCAGAGCAGAGTTGTCCTTCATGTAGGCTGTGCTGTCTGCAATGAGGTGAGAAGATGTTGCAAGGGTGTCACGATCCTGTAGCTTATCAAACAGCCCCTGGCCACACCTAGTCCTGCCCACTGATTTCTGGATTGACAGCACTGCCTCTGTTGCTGAAGCCCTACCACTGTGCAGTGTCTGGGAAGGGGAGCATATGAGAAATAAATGGAGGATTTGGCTCAGTCAAGGGAGGTAAAGGAAGAGTTTGTTTACTTTATTGATCATGTGCATCACATAGTAACTGGATTTGTTTTTTGTTTAGACCAGTGGTCTTCAAACTGCAACCTGGGGGCACAATTCCTCCCAATGGTATTAAAGATGAGACATCTATTTGCACCACAAGAAAAACAGGCCTATGTACTCTGGGGGTGAAGGTGTTAAGGTGTGCAGTGACCAGGAGGATTTGAAGGATGGGTCTAGGACCAGCGCTAGTGCACATGAACCATATATAGGTTTGGGTAGAACATGGGCGTGATGCCCTGAGACCCTGTATGTAATGGTGAAGACCAGCTGCGCCTGATGGCCATGTAGAAAAAAGCTGCCTCCCCCTTACATGTTGGCCTCCTCTTCAAGCAGTATTGCCTGAAGAAAAGGTCAGCGTGATTTGAAAGCTTTCACTACAATGTTTTCAGTTAGCCAATAAATGGTGTCACTAAATCCAAACCACTAAAACTTGTAAAAATTAGCATAAAAAGGAGAACAATCATGCCTTTTTAAAACAGACCTTGTTTTGTTTTCAAATATCAACAGATAGCAATTCTTATGTAAATAAAAGAAAATTATGATATCGAGGCAGAGCTCGCAGCCAATTATCGTATGCCTGATGGGCGCCAACAGGCTTGTGAATTCACCTATCTCCCACAATGTTTAATTAGAAAACATTGCATTTCTCAACAGGTTACGAAAGGAGGAAGGTGCAACAGTTCCTCCTTTCTATGTATGTGATGGGAAATGCCTGAATGCGCTGGGTGGCTCTGGGAACCCATGGCAGTACTGGGAGCCAAAAGATTAATCATTAGCATCCTGTCATAAAAGCATAGTTTATGGAAAGTTCAGTTTATGACCAGGCAAAGGCAATAAAGATTTATGGGTGGAATGAAGCCCGAGCTCTAACCTTGACTCTGTTTACACTGTCAGATCTTGTCACATCATGCAGTCACATCGAAAGACTTCCATTGGCCAATTCCTCACCCAGCTTCCATCTTATTGGCCTTTGCCTCGGGATGAACACAAGAGAAGGAAGTAAGACATTTAGTTTAATAATTTAATAGGCGCTGGTGCTCTTGTTATCTCATTAAGCTCTTCACTGTCCTAGCTGTGCAATTGAAATATCTTGATGCTTGCGCTACGCCATTAATGAATTTAGTTTTATGAGTTCCATATAAATTGCCTTTTAGGATATGGACACTTATGGAACATCTAAGTGTTTGCTCAGAATCTGGCTAACTAAAACGTGGTTAGTGAGTTTTCTGCAGGCTGTTAAGATCTAATCGTATTTATAGTTTATTGATATTTATAGGGTTTTCAGCAATAAAATATTCAGCATTTGTGACACAGCTAACAAATCATTCCAATTATCACTGAATATTTTCTTTATGAATTTGAACTAGGAAAGTATTATTCTACTTATAAACAATAGGGTTAATTGATCAAAGTGTCTGATGTCAGGATCCTCTTTGTTGTCCTTAGAAAATAATCAGACGGTGGTTGTAAATGTTCCAGTTTAAGCTTAAATCAGAGGTTCCGTCTTTTTTTTTTTTTAAAAGCCAGCAGCTAAAAATACAGCAGCTGCTGACTTTTAAAAAATGGACGCTTACCTGTCCAGCGCGCCCACGATGTCAGCAGACGAGGCTGAGCAATCGCTCAGTCCTCGGCTGCTTCCGCTGCCATCCTCGGTAAGGTCATCAGGAAGTGAAGCCTTGCGACTTCACTGCCCGATTCCCTACTGCGCATGCGTGAGGATCGCGGCGCGCAGTCACTGGTCCCCGCTCTCTCCTGGGAACAGTGTTTCCCAGAAGACAGCGGGGGGTGACGTAACAAGGCTCGATTCCCCGCGGGAGTCAGAACCCGGAAGTGGGTGCAAATACCTGTCTCAGACAGGTATCTTCACCCCCCTCCCCCCTGAAAGGTGCCAAATGTGACACCCGAGGGGGGAGGGATCCAAAAAGCGGAGGTTCACTTTTTGTGTGAACCTCCGCTTTAAAGAAAAATAAGTAATGTGAAAATAAACAAAATCCTTATTCTCAAAAACGAATCTATATACATCCACTACTTAATAGTCCCATAATCTATTTTTCTTGAAAATTTTTCTTACTGTTTCTTTCTACCTCCTTTTTTTTTGTGAGCTCCTAAACCTCTTTATGTCCTTCTCACTTCTTTGTATTTGAAACAACCAGTGCTTTTAGTTGTGGCCATGCATACTGTTCTTTGAACATTGCATATCCCATAGTACATTTAAGTATCATTTAAGATTATTTACCTGAATGGATTTTTCTTTTTTAAACCAGAGTGTCCCTTTAATTTCTACCTAGACCCATAAACAAAAATGTAATATATTGCATGTAGGTGGGTGCAATGTGGTGTGGAAGCAATAACACATACAGTCTGGGTGCAATGTAAAGAACTAGTATTGAAGTAAAGCAAAGACAGTTCAAAACAAACCCAGTGGGAAGACAACCCGACCGGGAACATTCACTAATTTCAACAGCATGTAGAGAAGCAGGTTTCAGCCGAACTGACAGCACCTGTTAGAGGGGCAGAACACAGCCTGGCCATCTCGTATCTCGCGTGGCCAAAACATCACCCGCTTGGGCACCACATGCTTGACCAGACATATGTCGACATGCCATGCAGTTCGTTGGCAAGCGTACCTGAAAGACCCACACCAAAGAACAAAGCGGACCTCCCCTTGCCCCTCATCAGCTGGGATCTCCAACCCCACTATACCCTCAGTCCTCTCTGAAGCCTGCACTGATAGGACTGAAGGTGTAGAATTAGGTGTGTCACAGCCTAGTACATTCGGGCAATCTACTATCGGTACACCGATGGCAGATTGTACCAGACAAATTTCCCTGCCCCAGCTGCTGCAGCGCAGAAAGAAGTTCTCTCCCAGCCATCCACATGCCCAGCGGTTGAATGCTAGCTTAGCTAAATTGCTAGCACTTCAACTGCTGCCTTTTCAGTTGGTAGATTCTGCCCCCTTCCGTGAGTTTGTGGAATGTGCGGTACCTCAGTGGCAAGTTCCCAAACGCCACTTTTTCTCACGGAAGGCGATTCCGGCTCTTTACCGGCATGTGGAATGTCCATGCCTCGCTGGACAGGGCGGTCAGTGGTAAGGTACATATTACCGCTGACTCATGGTCCAGCAGGCATGGACAGGGACGTTACCTATCTTTCACGGTGCATTGGGTGACTCTGCTGGCAGCTGGGAAGGACGCAGGACAAGGTACAGTAGTGTTGGAGGTTGTTCCGCCACCACGCCTCCAAAATGCTACTACTGGTTGTGACACACCTCTCTCCTCCACCCCCTCCTCTTCTTCTTCCTCTGTGGCCTCTTCCTGTGCTGATGTGTCCTCGGAACCAGTGGTGCTCCGTTGGCGTTCAAGGGGCTACGCAGGTACGCAGGCAAAGAGATGCCAAGCGGTGCTTGAGCTGGTGTGCTTGGGGGACAGGAGCCACACTGGGCCAGAGGTTCTGTCAGCTCTGCAGGGGCAGGCTCAGAGGTGGTTGACGCCACGCCAGCTTAAGCCAGGAATGGTGGTTTGCGAAAAATGCCCTCTTCTCTGCCTCCCCCTCTCTGCCCTGTGACAGGGACAACTGACCCATGTGCCCTGTTTTGCTCATGTCCTTAATTTGGTGGTGCAGCAGTTCTTGGGAAGGTACCCGGGCTTACAGGATGTCCTGAAGCAGGCCAGGAAAGTCTGTGTGCATTTCCGACGGTCATATAATGCCAGTGCTCGGCTGGCAGACCTCCAAAGGGAATACAACCTGCCCAAGAACCGCCTAATCTGTGACAAGCCCACCAGGTGGAACTCTGTATTGGCTATGCTGCAGCAGCTGCACACGCAGCAGAGGGCCATCAATGAGTATCTGTGCCAATATGGCAGCAGAACTGGGTCAGGAGAGCTTGTTTTTTTTTCCCGACGCCAGTGGGCCATGATCAGGGAGGCATGCCTATCACACAGGAAGAGGAGGAGGAGGATTGTGTCAGCATGGAGGTGGAGCCTAGCACTCAGCATCAGCAGCAGTCTTCAAGGGATCAATTACAGTCCCAAGGAACCCATGGACTTGTACGTGGCTGGGATGAGGTGGCTGCGGATCCTGTCGTCCTCAGTGACCCAGAGGACTCCGCACCGAATGCCTCAGAAAACCTACGTTGCATGGCCTCCCTGATCCTGCAAAGCCTGCGGAAGGATCCTCGTATTCGTGCTATAAATGAGAGGGATCATTACTGGCTGGCAACTCTCCTTGACCCACGTTACAAGAATAAGGTTGCGGACCTTATCTTGCCGGTGCAGAGGGAGCAGAAGATGAAACATCTTCGGGAGGCCTTGCAGAAAGGTCTGTGCAACGCGTTCCCAGAGACTGGGGGGTTATAAAATACAGGTCCTGGACAACGTGTTGCTGAGGCTTCAGTCAGTCACAGAAGGAGCGGTGGAGAAGGTGGCCGTCTGACCGATGCGTTCAGACAATTTTTTAGTCCGCAGCCCCAAGGTATGACCGGTTCCAGCAACCATCGCCAGCGTCTGTTTTACATGGTGCGGGAATACCTAGGGGCAAGATCAGACTTGGACACCTTTCCCACCGAAAATCCTCTGGCTTACTGGGTCTTGAGGATGGATCACTGGCCAGAGCTTGCACAGTACACAATTGAGCTACTGGCTTGTCCTGCATCCAGCGTTCTTTCAGAATGCACATTCAGTGCTGCTGGAGGCTTTGTAACCGATCACAGGGTGCGCCTCTCCACCGACTTTGTCGATCGACTGACCTTCATAAAAATGAATCAGGCTTGGATCACCACCAGCTACCAAGCACCCGATGCTGATGTAACTGAATAATTTTGTTTGAAATGTCAGATCCCTTCAAGACTTCCTATGCTGATGCTGAGTGACAATACTGTTATGCTTGCTGAGTGACTATCCTTTTCCTCCTCAATGATCATGTTGATAGCTTGTAAGAACATTTTTGGTTCTGGGCACCGCCACCAGTGGCTAAGGCCCAATTGTTCTGCCCCTGTTTAATTGGGGCGTGTAATTACAATTTTTGATGCAATACTTTGCAGCGTGCTCATTTCTGCGCTCCAACTAGAGTATCTGTGAGGGGTTGCAGTGTTGTGGCAACACCAGCACCAGTGCCTAAGACCCAATTTTTCTGCCCCTGTTTAACAGGAGAGTGTAATTACAATTTTTGATGCAATACTTTGCAGCGGGCTCATTCCTGCGCTCCAACTAGAGTATCTGTGAGGGGTTGCAGTGTTGTGGCACCAGCACCAGTGCCTAAGACCCAATTTTTCTGCCCCTGTTTAACAGGGGTGTGTAATTACAATTTTTGATGCAATACTTTGCAGCGGGCTCATTCCTGCACTCCAACTAGAGTATATGTGAGGGGTTGCAGTGTTGTGGCACCAGCACCAGTGCCTATGGCCCAATTTTTCTGCCCTTGTTTAACAGGGGTGTGTAATTACAATTTTTGATGCAATACTTTGCAGCGGGCTCATTCCTGCGCTCCAACTAGAGTATCTGTGAGGGGTTGCAGTGTTGTGGCACCAGCACCAGTGCCTAAGACCCAATTTTTCTGCCCCTGTTTAACAGGGGCGTGTAATTACAATTTTTGATGCAATACTTTGCAGCAGGCTCATTCCTGCGCTCCAACTAGAGTATATGTGAGGGGTTGCAGTGTTGTGGCACCAGCACCAGTGCCTAAGGCCCAATTTTTCTGCCCCTGTTTAACAGGGGCGTGTAATTACAATTTTTGATGCAATACTTTGCAGCGGGCTCATTCCTGCGCTCCAACTAGAGTATATGTGAGGGGTTGCAGTGTTGTGGCACCAGCACCAGTGCCTATGGCCCAATTTTTCTGCCCTTGTTTAACAGGGGTGTGTAATTACAATTTTTGATGCAATACTTTGCAGCGGGCTCATTCCTGCGCTCCAACTAGAGTATCTGTGAGGGGTTGCAGTGTTGTGGCACCAGCACCAGTGCCTAAGACCCAATTTTTCTGCCCCTGTTTAACAGGGGCGTGTAATTACAATTTTTGATGCAATACTTTGCAGCAGGCTCATTCCTGCGCTCCAACTAGAGTATATGTGAGGGGTTGCAGTGTTGTGGCACCAGCACCAGTGCCTAAGGCCCAATTTTTCTGCCCCTGTTTAACAGGGGCGTGTAATTACAATTTTTGATGCAATACTTTGCAGCAGGCTCATTCCTGCACTCCAACTAGAGTATCTGTGAGGGGTTGCAGTGTTGTGGCACCAGCACCAGTGCTTAACACCCAATTGTTCTGCCCCTGTTTAACAGGGGCGTGTAATTACAATTTTTGATGCAATACTTTGCAGCGGGCTCATTCCTGCGCTCCAACTAGAGTATCTGTGAGGGGTTGCAGTGTTGTGGCAACACCAGCACCAGTGCCTAAGACCCAATTTTTCTGCCCCTGTTTAACAGGAGAGTGTAATTACAATTTTTGATGCAATACTTTGCAGCGGGCTTATTCCTGTGCTCCAACTAGAGTATCTGTGAGGGGTTGCAGTGTAGTGGCACCAGCACCAGTGCCTAAGGCCCAATTTTTCTGCCCCTGTTTAACAGGGGCGTGTAATTACAATTTTTGATGCAATACTTTGCAGCGGGCTCATTCCTGCGCTCCAACTAGAGTATCTGTGAGGGGTTGCAGTGTTGTGGCACCAGCACCACCAACACCACCAACAAAGGCCCAATTTTTCAGCCCCTGTTCAACAGGGGCATGTAATTACAATTCTTGATCTTAAAAAAACGATTGTGTCAGAACGCGGTCACGTAAACCACGTACGACGGCACTATAAAGGGGAAGTTCAAATCCAATGGCGCCACTGTTGGGGCTGTTCAACAGGGGCATGTAATTACAATTCTTGATCTATTATTTCACAGCAGGGCCTATTCCTGTGCCCACCAAGAGTAACTGTGAGGGCTTACAGAGTTGTGGCACCAGCACCAAAGGCCCAATTTTTCTACCACTGTTCAACAATGGCATGTAATTACATTTCTTGATATGATAATTCACACAGCAGGGCGTTCCAGTGCCCACCAAGACTAACTGTGAGGGCTTACAGTGTTGTGGCAACACCAACACCTAGGGCCCAAATTTCTGCAGAGTATATACGGCAGGCCCCTACTTTCAAACATCCAACTTACAAACGATTTCTACTTACAAACGGAAGGAGACAACAGGAAGTGAGAGGAAATCTACCCCTAGGAAGGGAAATTCTCTTCTGTAAGAGGTGTCTCCTGTCCACTGAGGCTTTATCACCAATCCTTGTTTCAGTGAAAAAAAACAAATTTTTAAAACATCATTTGTCATTGGGACAAAAAGTGAATTGCAATCTTCTGAACAGATGCACACAGACAGCAAAACAAATGTTTACAGGGGTGATAACCCTTTCTTTATGTTTTCAGAAAAGCTTAAAAATAGATTTTATAGCTGGAGCTACACTTTAAAAAAGTACCAGTTCAAAATTACAAACAGATTCTACTTAACAACAAACCTACAGTGCCTGTCTTGTTTGCACCGCCTGTATAATGCTGTTCAAAGTATATAGGGACAAATGGGCTTGTAATGACCTGGGGGGAGTGGGGGGAAACCCATGCTATTTTTCTCAATGATTTTCATCCATATTGCAGGGACCAGACATTACATTAAAGCCGCAAGCAGTTTTAAATTACTTTTTTCTTATAGTAATCTCATTTTGTGCAGGGACAGTTCTAAACATGTGCCACCTCACAGGCATACTATAGACACCCAGCAGGTACGATATTTAAAGGAATTTTTCTTTTTTTTTTTTTCACTTTAAGCATCATTAAAACCACTGCTCCAGAAAAAACGACCGTTTTTAAAACTTTTTTTTCCATTGATACATGTTCCCTGGGGCAAGACCCGGGTTCTCAAACCCGTTTTCCGACAATAACTTGCATATTAGGCTTTAAAATAAGCACTTTTGAATTCGAACGTTTGAGTCCCATTGACGTCAATGGGGTTCTAAATGTTCGCGCGAATGTTCGGTCCATTCGAAGGTTCTGGTGCGAACCGAACGGGGGGGGGGGGGGGGTGTTCGGCTCATCCCTAACTACAAGGTGCTTCATAGTTACTATACATATATTATTACACAAAGCGAATAGTGGATCATACAAACTGTAATGACCCTATAAATCATGTAAAGTAATTTCTGGATGGTGTCCCTAAGTGGCCCCACTGTTGCCAACCATAGAAAGCAGGTACATTGGTGTATGCTCTGTCCATGGTGCTAGAAGACTGATTCAGCAATTATAAAGCTATTATAAAGCCAATATGTCCTATTCAGTGATTTGTCTGTAATCAAATCAGCCAAGAGCCATAGAAACTGATCACATTATCACATGTAGTATGCAAGGTTAACTATACACAGCGTAAGGGTATTATAAGGCTATTATATACTGTGCACCAATGTTCAGGTCAATGTAAATCAAAGCTTCATAAAAGCCAAACAACCCATATTATGAAGTCATGTGCAAATCTTTTTTACCACTTCAGCCCCGGAAGGATTTACCCCCTTCCTAACCAGAGCATTTTTTGCGATTCTGTACTGCGTCGCTTTAGCTGACAATTGCACGGTTGTACCCAAACGTCATTTTTTTCCCCACAAATAGAGTTTTCTTTTGGTAGTATTTGATCACCTCTGCGGTTTTTGCGCTATAAACAAAAGAAGAGCAACAATATAAGATTTTTAACTTTTTGCTATAATAAATATGCACAAAAAATATATAAAAAACATTTCTTCCACAGTTTAGGCCGATATGTATTCTTCTACATATTTTTGGTAAAAATCGCTATAAGTGTATATTGATTGGTTTGCGCAAAAGTTATAGCATCTACAAAATAGGGGATAGATTTATGGCATTTTTATTACTATAATTTTTTTACTAGTAATGGTGGCGATCTGCAATTTTTATGACGGACACATCGGAAACTTTTGACATTATTTTGTGACCATTGTCATGTATACAGCGATCAGAGCTACAAATAGCCACTGATTACTGTATAAATTACACAGGCAGGGAAGGGGTTAAACACTAGGGGGTGATCAAGGGGTTAAGTGTGTCCTAGGGAGTGATTCTAACTGTAGGGGGGATGGTCTCACTACAACATGACAGAGATCACTGCTTCCGATGATAGGGAGCAGTAGATCCCTGTCATGTTGCTAGGCAGAACAGGGAAATGCCTTGTTTACATAGGCATCTCCCTGTTCTGCCTCTCTGTGTCACGATCGTGAGTGCAGATGCTCGTGACCGGCGTGCACGATGACCGCACAAGGGGTGCTTCATCCTCGGCACTGTCAAGAGGTCAAAGCATTCGGGCATAGAGTGTGGGTGCTGCCAGAAAGTAACAGCAGCAATCAAAACCTGAAGCCTCTGTGGTCACTGTGGAGAAGTTCTTCTGGACTTACTGCCCAGTGAGTTCCCCCAAGTGTTTAAAAGTGTACTGGGACACTGGATATTGTACGGAGGTGCTGAAGTTCACCCCTCCAGCTACAGCAGGACAAAATGCTACCCCCCACAACATCACTGTCCAGCAGGGAGCCACTAATGCATCTTGAGTAACAGGACTGAAGGCTATTGGGTACACCTTTGATCCAGGACAGAGGTTTGTTAGGAAGAAGGTGGAATCACGAGTCACGACCAGAGTCTGGGGTTGAATCAAGGAGACCAGCAGCTGCCATAAACCCCATTGACTCTTTAATGGAGGAGCCTAAAGTCAAAGTCAAGGAAGGTGAGCCTGTTAGGAAAGATAGCAATGGAGGGACTGACCCTAAGTCACCAAAGTTTGGGGTGGAGTTTGTGCCCCCAGAGGTTGAGGACTGGAGTTCCTCCGATGCTTTGCAGTCGGAATGGGACTGAGGGGAGCAAAAAAGGCAGGAAGTCACCTGCAGGGGAAAGGGAGCGTCAGGGACATGCTGGCCATAGCACAGCCAAAGTTCCTAGGCAAAGGCAGATACGCATGCGCAGGCATATGCACACAAATATTTGAACGCAGATGTTAGCCATTAACACTGGTGCCTATTGGCCTATATAAGGACAGCAGCTGCACTAGTCCATTGCTGTCTAATCCGCAGCTTTACCCGTGTTCCTGTTCCTGTGCCCTGTGTTTGATCCCTGTGTTTGTCCCAGCTTATCATGATAACGGTTGCCCTCCACCTGTCCTAACCTCGGCTTGCCTTAAGACTTTGTTTATCTCTTTACATCTGCCTGTTATGCTGTTGCCAACCTCTGCCTGCATCATGACCATTCTCTGCCTGACTTTTATCCTTATACCTGATCGTTCATTGCTGACTTTGCTTGCCTGACTCTGCATTCAGTCATCCATCTGTCCTTTTCTGCATAGTGCCTGGTGACGCTGGTCCTCCATCTGCTGTGTGCCTGCATCTGCTATCAGCTGCTGCCTACCCAGCCTGAGGTCTGCTGTTCCTGCTTCATATATCTAGTCCAACTCTGATGATGCACCTGCAACAAATAGTACAAACCAAAGTTGATCTTGAGTATGGGTAACCCTACGTACCCAGCCATGTAATGGAGCAGGTAAAAAACATTGCCAGCAGTAGTGTGATGATAGAAGAGAGCCCTGCAGAAATCCCCAATTCCCCAAGTTCTGGAAAAGGTTCCTGGACATTAAAAATTAATGGAGCATGGGACATTCTATTTTCAAGGACAGGAGAGTTCTTATCAAATGGGCCAGGCACATGGATCAAGTCTGGGCTGCAAACATCTGGGGCCCAGATGGCAAGATGATCCAGAAACCTGATCCATGGATTTACTGGTGAGATGGACATAGTCTTTTTTATGTTGTTAAAAGAACTGTGACCAGGTGCCTAACGTATCATGCCTCCATCCCCATATATAACATACACACAACTAATATTCGCCCATGAGACTTTAAATGAGGCATAATACAAAAGTCATACAATTTTATTTGACACATAAATGTATAAAGTACACATAAAAAATGTTTGGTATTTCAAGCCAATGGGTTACATGTAACAATATATAATGTACATTAAGCTGCTATATTTTCAGGTCCATGCTTTACCTAACCAAGATAAATGCTAAATGGGAGAGGAATGCATTTTGTAACTTGACACGTTTTGTGAATACTTCTTTAAGAGTAGATGCCTCCAACAACAGAACTCTATAATAAAAAACGGATACATATATTGTAATGTGTCAGACACTGAGCAGCGGTCAACATTTGGAGAAGATATGTTTTATCAAGTTCCAAGCTGGTCTGTAAGTTCCTTTTTAGATCATCAATGTGTAGGGTGGTGGCACCCCCCTGCCTTTCTATGGAGTGCTTTAATTCAATTTATGTACCGTATCTGTTTTTTTGTTTGTTTTTAGGTTTTTATTTAGAAACGTAAGCATTGACATAATATGACACAATTCACAGATGGTGGATAAATGCATAAGATCCAAAATAAGAGACAATGGACTAAGTGAAGCTGATAATGAGCGTCATTATTAGAACACAGCTGTAGACAAATACAGCATTATGACAATTGCATCCAACATACCACCCTAAGGTGGGGGGAGGTAGAGGGGGGAGAAGAAGCATTTTATGAGACTGTCAAAATTAACTTTAACATCACAAAAGTAAAATGTAAGGCGCAATGGTATCATATATGACATTACAATAAGCCTTGAGGCTCCAAGCTATGTGCATCGATCCACTGCGACCAGACCTTATCACATTTTTTAGGACAATTTCTGCTCTCATAGGTCAGCTTATACAGTGGTAGGACAGAGTTAATCGTTGTTACCCACATATGATGCGTAGGCAGGGTAGGTTGCTTCCACTTGAGAAGAATCTCTCGTCTAGTGTATTATAGGGTGTAAGAAAGAAATAGCTTCACATGCCTAGAGGCCTCAACATTCTCCACATTGCCAAGCAGCGCTATGGCCAGATCCAGGCCGAGAGACCAGTCTACAAAGCTCCCCAGGGCCTCAATAACACCCTCCCAAAAGGGACGAATCAGAGGGCATGTCCATACCATGTGGAAGAATGTGCCCAGGGAGGACTTGCATCTAGAGCAGAGGGGGCTCGCGTCAGGGTATCTACTGGCTAGTCTCACAGGGGTGTAGTATGCTCGGTGGAAAAATTTAAGTTGGAGTTACAAGATGCAGTCCTCTCCCATATTGCCATCATCTTGGTTATGTAAAGCATGATGTACCAGCTTGATGTACATATAAAACCCATTGGTTTTATATGCCAAACATTTTTTATGTGTACTGTATACATTTTTGTGCCAAATTGATATTTTTTTACTTTTGTATTATGCCTCATTTAAAGTCATGTGGGTGCTATTGGTTGTGTGTATGTTTTTTATGTAGGTGTTGTTGCATCTTATAAGAGACTGATGTTACTGATGGCAGGGATTATTTTGGAAACTGAACTGTTGCCCAAAACAGGGGGCATTACATTTCCTGTTGGTTACTAAGTTCTGCAGGGGTTGGAGATCCTCTGCTCTTGTTCCTGACTGCAGGACCAAGGAGAATTAAATCCATCAGTTGCGGATCAAATTTTTCAGTTTCTTGCATTGTTGAGTTTTTTTGTATTATTATTTGGAGCTGGCAGAGCCAAAAAGTTAACAATGTGTCCATGGGCATTTTGATGCTGCTACCAAAGAAGATTGTATATAGTTGTTATAGTTAGAATTTAGATTAGATAGGATGTATCTCTCTGCTTTATTCCAGGGCGCTGGAAGATGATGGTCAAGATTTCAAATATTTTGAATATTTTAAATCAGGTTCAGTGTTTACATTTATGCCCATTAGGGGTGCCATAGAACTTTTTGGCACTAGTTGGCAATGCAGGAAAAAAATAGTTTATGGACTCTAAACCAAAAATTTCAGGATTATAGATCATTATATGCTGTTGATTTGCTGGAGGATCATCTCTGGGGAGATAATGCTCCAACCTTGAATTGCAATATCTATGCTGCTCATCTAACTCTATTCTTTTTCTAGGTGAGGAAAAACAAGAGATTTTAATATTTTGAATGCACTGATATTACTCTTAATTAAGGCACTAACCATTTATAATTAGCTAGTGGTAGGGCTCTCCCCAGATAGGCTGTATTTATGTGTATATACTGTATATTCTGCAAGAGTTCTGTTGCCTGATGGGAGTTTTATTTTTCTTGGTAACAGTCTTCTAATTGAGAATGTACAAAGTTTACTGTGCCTCAACTAAAGAAATATTACTATTTGGAAGGCCACAAACATATTGTTACACTGTTATTTTCCCCTCTCCCCATTCCTCTATTTTATCATGGGATACTTTGCTCTTGGAGATAAGATAATTTTTATCATGTTACTTGGCCCAAGAGGACAGGGCCTATTTTTAAGGAGGGGGTGGATGTAACAGGCAGTTGCTAGGCAAATGTAGTTTTTGTCTCCTTATGTAATAAGGGGAGCAGTGATTGTGGCCAGAGCAGGGTTTCCAACCCCTTTATTGTTCTGCGAGCAAAAAAATCACAAAAAAACAAAGCCCTAGACCAGGAGTGCCCAACCAGTGGCCCAGGGGCCAGAGCCCTCTGATGTGGCCCGCAACCTCCTGCTCTGGGATGGCAGGTTGGCAAGCCCAGATTGTGGGTTGTCGACCCACTATCCCAGAGCGAGAGTGTTGTGAATGATGCCGGCCGTAGAGGAAGCAAGTGGCTGCAGAGCAGAGCCGCATAAGCCGATGCTTCCTGTATAGCGCCAACTCCTATGACCGGCGGTGTGATACTTAATGCTCTCTACCTGTAACAGCAACAGCCGATGATACCTGAATAGAAGACTGTTATTAAAGGTAAGTTTATTACTAAAATTACAGTGTATAGATGGGCATATCTGTTCTGCAGTGGTTACTGGGCTGCTTTCAAACTGATCCGCAGGTGCAGCGCAGAACACCTGCAGGTGACCTGCAATGAGCCATAGACTTCTGTTATTACATGGGGAAGTGCACCACCCCTGCAGGATATAATAGAAGTCTATAGCAAAGTACAGCTAAGTCACAGGTGCACTGCGCTACACCCTCGGTGTGGGTAAACCACAGCGCGTCAGTGTGAAAGCAGCCTTAGGCCTCGTACATACGATAGGTTAACCAGAGGACAACAATCTGAAGGACCGTTTTCATCGGTCCAAACCGATCGTGTGTAGGCCCCATAGGTTATTTAACCTTCGGATAAAAAAATGTCAACTTGCTTTAAAATTTAACCGATGTATTGCTAACCGATAGGTCAAAACCGATCGTTAGTACGCACAACCATCGGTTAAAAATCTACGCATGCTCAGAATCAAGTCGAAGCATTGAACTTCGTTTTTTTCAGCACGTCGTTGTTTTTTACGTCACCGCGTTCTGACATGATCTGTTTTTTAACTGATGGTGTGTACGCACGACGGACCATCAGTCAGCTTCATAGGTTAACCTAGGACAACGGTCCTTCAGACCGTTGTCCTCTAGTTAACCTATCGTGTGTACGAGGCTTTAGACTGCTTTTGACACGATCAGTCTGACCCAATAAGACCCTCCGTCCATCTCTATTGAACCGCAGATGTAAAAGGACTTATGTCCATTTACACCCACCTACCTCCAATCCGATCCGCTAAAAAAAACAACACAGAAAGGGGGAACCGGGCTGTGTCTGTGCTCTGCATATGCGGACTTGGACCTGTCATGCTCCTGCTTCGCTCATTGTGGCCCGTGACTGGTTACCAAGTCGCTTAAGTGACCCTCCCTCCTCAAAAGGTTGGGTACCCCTGCCCTAGACTGTTTACTGGAGCTAGAATGAATTAACTGTTGTTTGGGTGACTTTTGCACTGTTTGGGCAATAACCAGTTAATAACAGTGGCCCTTCCAGGGGTAGCAAAACACATATTACTTAGAACTGCCATGAACTAAACACTTCTGCCTAAAGTGGTTGAAAACAATAGGCATATATATTTTTTAATACACATAAATATTAATACATTAATATTAATATTTTTAAAATAAACATCTTCGGCCTCGTACACACGATCGGTTAACCAGAGGATAACGGTCTGATGGACAGTTTTCATCAGTCCAAACCGATCGTGTGTAGGCCCCATAGGTTATTTAACCTTCGGTTAAAAAAATAGGAACTTGCTTTAAAATTTAACCGATGGACCCCTAACCGATAGGTCAAAACTGATCGTTAGTACGCACGACCATCGGTTAAAAACCCGCGCATGCTCAGAATCAAGTCGAACCAATGCTTGGAAGCATTGAACTTCGTTTTTTTCAGCACCTCGTTGTGTTTTACATCACCGCGTTTTGACACGATAATTTTTTTAAATGATGGTGTGTACGCACGACGGACCATCAATCAGCTTCATCGGTTAACCTAGGACAATGGTCCTTCAGACCGTTGTCCTCTAGTTAACCTATCGTGTGTACGAGGCTTTATACTTGCCTGCTCTGTGGAATGGTATTACACAGAGTGGCCCCAAACCTCCTCTTCTGGAGTCATCCCCCCCAGCACTCTTAGCTCCTCCTCTTCCTTGTGCGCCCCCCATAAAAAGCTACTTCCTATGGTGGAGCACATGTGGGCTTGCTCGTGTGCATCCATAAACACACACAGTGTGGTTCAGTCCCACTGCCCACTCCCTCCTCACAGGATTTGATTGACAGCAGCAGGAAGAGATGTGAGGGCTGGGAGGAGAGAGATAAATGCTGCAAATGGGTACAGCGCTAGATCAGAATAGGATTCAGGTACCGTAAGTATAAGATGGGAGAGGGAAGTGATTCAATTGTTAGGACATTTTTTACCTTAATGCAGGGAATGCATTAAGGTAAAAAAAAATGTCCTGCCTGTACAACCACATTAAGTCTAGAAAAACGCGGATATGCACACAGATTTGAGCCAATGTACCTCTAATGTCAGGAGCGCCCTAGAATCAGTATGTTTTATAGATTAATTTTCCCTACCAGCACTAAGATGTCTCTGTTACAGAAAAAAAGGGCTTTCCAGGTTGTAGAATATGGTTAGCAAAGTTGGTTTTATAGGCAAGAGAGCAACGATTTAATAGAGAGATTGCAAAGTGCATTTCAGGGTGAATTACCAGGGTATGAAACTCATTCATCAAGATGTAAGTCTGTGCTTGACATAATAAGTGGGAAGTGTCATTGTCTTGTTCATCCAAGATCATTCTTTATATTGATCTTACTTTCACAAATATAAAATGCTAACAATAAAAGGTGATGATTCGCTAAAAAACACTGCAATAACAGCAACCCACCGTCTTTAGATGGCTCTCCCTAAAAATTAGTTGGCTAGCTGTCTTTGTCTTCAATACTTGAGTCAAACAAACATTCATCAAATGAGAGTAAGAAAAAAGTCTGAACTGCTTATTTGTGTAATGAGGGATTCAGAAGTCAAAGTGACAACATGACAGGCAAGCAGGCTCCACCCTAAACGTTTCATTAAATCTGATGTCATTGGGAGCACGAACCAGTCACCACACTGATATTTTTTCCATTCCTGAGGAGAGGTTCTGTTGTTGAATAGAGCAACCCAAGCCTCATCTTAGATTCCCAAAATGGCCAATTGGCCTTGCTTCAACTTCCAGAAGGCCTGAATGTACAAGCTACAAGATATACAAGCCTCATTATTGCTTTAGAATGGCCGCAACTACAATAGTAAAGCACTTAGAAAGCTTGGCCAAGCCTCTTTCTAGTTATGCTGGGTGACTCCAATGTAAAAATATAGAAAAACCAAGCTCCCTTCCAGATTATTGCTACATTGGAGCTCCACCTATTTATATATTAACAAGCCCGGGCCTTTATGTATATACAGACTGGGGCTCACTTACTCATTCTCTTGATCTTTAAGGAACGGAAGACATGACTTATAGATTCTCATGTACTGATACGCTAAACTAACTAAAACATAACTCTTTCCACAACTTCCAACAATCCCTACATGCTTTGCAGCTTCTCCTCTGCTGTTGACTTTCAATTTCTAAAGACCGCATATCCCATGGTACCTTGTTGCTTATTTGACAGGCAGGAAGGAGGAGTTATCTTGCCTCCTCTCTAACTGTTTTAACTCAGAAATTCCCACACCACAATGTCACAGCCAATTCAATTTGCAGACAGCGGGATAATTGAGACACATTCTGCAGCCTTTGCAGCTTAACCACTTAAGCCCCGGACCTTTAGGCAGCTAAATGCCCAGGCCAGGTTTTGCGATTCGGCACTGCCTCGCTTTAACAGACAATTGCGCGGTCGTGCGACGTGGCTCCCAAACAAAATTGGCGTCCTTTCTTCCCCACAAATAGAGCTTTCTTTTGGTGGTATTTGATCACCTCTGCGGTTTTTATTTTTTGCGCTATAAACAAAAATAAAGCGACAATTTTGAAAAAAAAAACTATATTTTTTACTTTTTGCTATAATAAATATCCCCCAAAAACATATATAAAAAATGTTTTTCCCTCAGTTTAGGCCGATACGTATTCTTCTACCTATTTTTGGTAAAAAATCGCAATAAGCGTTTATCGATTGGTTTGTGCAAAATTTATAGCGTTTACAAAATAGGGGATAGTTTTATTTCATTTTTATTATTTTTATTTTTTTACTACTAATGGCGGCGATCAGCGATTTTTTTTGTGACTGTGACATTATAGCGGACACTTCGGACAATTTTGACACATTTTTGGGACCATTGTCATTTTCACAGCAAAAAATGCATTTAAATTGCATTGTTTATTGTGAAAATGAAAGTTGCAGTCTGGGAATTAACCACAGGGGGCGCTGAAGGAGTTATGTTTCACCTAGTGTGTGTTTAGGGGGGTGTGGCTGTAGGTCTATAAAAGGCCTATAAAAGGGATCACACGAACGATGCAGCCGCCACAGTGAAGCACGGGGAAGCCGTGTTTACATACGGCTCTCCCCGTTCTTCAGCTCCGGGGAGCGATCGCAAGGGGGCGGCTACAAACGAATAGCCGCGCCCTAATCCTGGATCGCTCCCCGACGATTTCCGACCGCCGCATGTACCGGGGGGGGTCCCGATCGGACCCCCGACCTGCGGAAAGGCGGGGACGTACATGTACGCCCATCTGCCTGTACGTGCCATTCTGTGGACGTGCATATACATGAGGCGGTCATTAAGCGGTTAAAGGGTAACTCCACTTTCATGGGGAAAAAATTGTATATATAAAAAAATTATATAGTATATACAATTGCGACACAAGTCATATTGTAATTAAATATTATTAAAAATTACCTTTCCTTTTCAATCTGCAGCCGCTGTAATTTTCTGTAAATGCAATATGGCTACCTTGAGGTTTTCTGTACACAGAGTGAGTACAGAACGTCCCCATGAAACATAATTTCCTGCTTGTGTAATTGGCTTACTGATTTTCCCAGAAGTCTGCACCAAGTCAGATTTCAGGCATCCCCTGCAACAAAAATTGTATTTTTGGTGAGATACTTCCAATAGGAAATCATTTCTAAAGGGATGCAGGCCCAACAGCTTTCCTCATTAGAGCTCTACAGCTTCAGCAGCTGATTGATAATTATAAAACCACTCCCATTAGACTCATTCACCACAGAGGAACAAACAGGGATTTCTTCACAATAACAAAAGGTAGGGAAGGTAGGTTTAGAAACAACGTTTGTTAAAACTCCTTGCAATGTACATAGATCACCCAGAGGGGAGTATTTTTTTTTTTTTTTTCAGCAAAAGTGGAGCTACACTTTAGGGGAAGTGGTTGAGGGGCAGTAAAAATGTGTCTCAACTGCAAATATATAGGATGGACCACTAAAAAATCTAATCTCAAATTGCACAATGCAGAAGAAAGTTCACAAAAAGGGTTCTTGGTTCTTCAAACACCACATACTGCTACATAAACAATGTGTTATTTTATATGATATATTATGATTATTATTATTATTTTTTATATGTCTATTTTTTGTTCAAATACCAATTTTGACATTTTTTTCACTTATTATTGTTTATTCCTCTCAGGCCTCGTACACACGACGGGACATGTCCGATGAAAACGGTCCGCGGACCGTTTTCATCGGACATGTCCGCTGGCGGGTTTTGGTCTGATGGCTGTACACACCATCAGACCAAATTTCCCGCGGACAGCGAACGCGGTGACTTGGCCGCGCCGTCGCCGCGACGATGACGCGGCGACGTGCGCGACTCTGGAAGGTCAATGCTTCCACGCATGCGTCGAATCACTTTGACGCATGCGAGGGCTTTCGGCCGAGCGGACATGTCCGGTGAGTCGTACAGACGACCGAACATGTCCGACGGACAGGCTTCCAGCGGACATGTTTCTTAGCATGCTAAGAAATTTTTGTGCGCTGGAAACCTGTCTGATCCGCCAGAAAATTGTCCGGTCGGCCGTACAGACAACCAAACATGTCCGCGGAAACTGGTCCGTGGACCAGTTTCAGCAGACATGTTCAATCGTGTGTACGAGGCCTTATACTAAGGGTGCATTCACACCACGATTTTATCATCCTACTTGTTCTCACGATTCTTAGGTTTGAAATCGTACAAATCTGTATGGCAAAACATATCCATTCACTTCCATTCATTAATGTAGGTCCCCAAGTGCATCCGATTTGATCCGCATCAGATTTGATACGATTTAAAATCGCATCAAAAATCGTGTTTGACCACGATTTTTGGTCCTGATTTGAAATCGTATTAAAATCGTGTCCGATTTTTTTTATATTGTGGTCAATCTAAATCGTAATAAATCGGATGACTGTGCGTTTTTATCCGATAAATCGTACCCGATTTTTTATTACGCATGCGCACTAGACACTGGAAGCTCGTCTCTCTTTCTCCACGCTCTAAACCACACCCCTTTTGTTCATTGATTTAACTGTCAGATTATCGGATGTAAATATCGTGATGTGAACCTAGCCTAATCCATTTTTTATGTGTATGCTGAACCATAATCTAGCCTCAGCATAACACACTTAGGGCCAGATTCTGATACATTTACATTGCTCCACGGCAGCGTAACGTATCCCATTTACGTTACACCGCCACAGGTTTACAGCGTAAGTGCCTGATTCTCAAAACTCTTACCTGTAAACTTGCGGCGGTGTAACGTAAATCCGATCGGCGCAAGTCCGCCTAATTCAAATGGGGCGGGCACCATTTAAATTAGGCCTCGCCGAACGTACTGTGCATGCTCCATCAGGGTAAATTAACCGACGCGCATTGCGCTAAATGACGTCGCACGGACGTCATTTGTTTAGACGTTAACGTAAATGGCATCCAGCGCCATTCACGGACGACTTACGCAAACGATGTGTTTTTTTTCATTTCGACGCGGGAACGACGGCCATACTTAACATGGCTTAGAACAACTAGGGCTCAGCCCTAATTTTACGCTGTGTAACTTGACAGGAACGACGTAAAGTTAGATCGACGGCAGCGCGGACGTTCGGGAATCGCCGTAACTAGTCATTTGCATATTCTACGCCGGCCGCAATGGCCTCGCCACCTAGCGGCCGGCCTAGAATTGCATCCTTAAGATCCGACAGTGTAATTCAATTACACCTGTCGGATCTTAGGGCTAGCTATGCGTAACTGATTCTATGAATCAGTCGCATAGTTAGGACGGCCGTAACACAGAGATACGACGGCGTATCAGGAGATACGCCGTTGTATCTCTTTTGTGAATCTGGCCCTTAATGCACACCTCTGTTTTTGACTGCACATAATTATTTCCTTTTTTAACTATAAATGTTAACTACTTCTCCTTATGGTAAGGAACCTACTATTCTTTACTTAGGGTGTTTTTTTGCTTTGTATCTTTTGAGGTCACTTTGCGGTAAAAGCAAGCAAGCATAAACTACCGTAGTGTATTAATGTGCTTTACTAAACAAGAATGCTGTAAATACAAACTACATACAACTGTAGGAAAGCAATACAAGACATACAAAGTATTACAGATATACATACAACACACATGCACATGCTACCTAACTCTCTTAGCAAATGAGCATTACCAATGGGCTATGTACAATTGAGGTCTCTGAAGAAGAAGGTTCATCTAGTGAAATGCATTAGCTTGCAAGTCTGGGTGATGCCTGGGTCTTGGTGATACCTACCTTCAGCCTGACCACTCTGCCAATTGGGTTCCTTATACACTGCTTGTTGCATTTTGCGAGTATGTATTTGGCATTGGTTTTTATATTTAATACAATTCTCATTAGGGTAATGTGCTAGGTCTCTGTTTCCCTATCTGAAGAGGACAGCATTGGTATAACTTACCAGCGTATGATGGGAATGAACACTCGGGTGTACTAATGCATTTTTGGTTCTCATTACACCTTAGCGCTATGGTGCCATATATGTTCATCTATCTGTAACTTACAAAAAAAACTTGCCCAAAATGTTTTTAACAAAAAAAGAACTTTAAAGCAAAAAAAAATAAAAGAGGAAGTGCATCTCTACTGTAACGGCTACCCACTGGTAGTGAAGGGTATCGGCCGTTGGAGACGTCCTTTTTGCTGACAAGTTATGATATGCAGGTACCGCCGGTATATCCCATCGAACGCCCTTCCAAGAAACGAGACGTGCTACGTTTGAAGGGTCAAGCAGACTGACTTTATTTGGCATATTTCACCTGCTTATATCTGCTTACAACTGTTACAAGAACAATGACATCTCCTTGAATTAATCACTTGGCCAGTTTCTAGCCGCTTCGGCACCGCACCCCACTTAACATTTCCTGGCCAGGCACATTCCTTTCTCAATGAATTCAATTAACCTTTAAAACAATTATCACTCACACATAATCCCCATCAGCATACACCTCACAGGGGGGCTGTTTACCTGCACACAAGAGAGAGTTCATTATCTATGCAAAGGGAACATTAGCATTCAGCAATGAAAAGAGACTTGTCCAATTAACCCTTTGAGCTCAGAATACAATGCGGTACATCCAATTGTGACAAGCCATGCAGTTCCTTGTAGTCCCCCTGCACGAAGATTATAACTGTCCCAGCAGCATGCATATGTCCGTTACACTACTCCCCTTTTGTGGAACACTCCGGCAGACCCGGATTGATCTTTTTCGGATCAACTTGGGGATGTCCGGTCTGCTGTTAGGGTAAAAGTTCAGTTTGCCTGGACAGGCCGTCGGCATTCCCATTGAATCTGCCAGGGCGGTATTGGATAGAAAAATTGTAGGGTTGTAGGGCCAAGCTCCATCTTAGCAAGCGCCCATTATCTCCGGCTACTCGGTTCAGCCATACTAGTGGGTTATGGTCCGTGATCAGGGTGAATTCCTGACCATACAGGTAGGGTGTGAGCTTCTTTAAGGCCCAAACCAGGGCTAAACATTCCTTTTCCACTGCCGCGTAGCTCACTTCCCTGGGTAATAGTTTTCTACTCAGGTACGCAACAGGGTGTTCTCCTCCATCCTCCCCGATCTGGCTTAGAACTGCCCCCAGTCCGTACATGGACGCATCTGTATGAACGACAAATCTTTTGTTAGGGACGGGGGCAGATAGAACAGGTGCGTTGATCAATGCTTGTTTCAAGGTTTGGAATGCTGTTTCACAGGCGGGAGACCACAGGACTACTCTAGGCAAATTCTTTTTGGTCAAATCCGTCAGGGGTTTGGCAATGGTACTGTAGTCAGGGACAAATTTTCTGTAATACCCCGCTGTCCCTAGAAATGCCAGTACCTGGGTCTTAGTGTGGGGTGTTGGTCAATTGGCTACAGCCTCAACCTTAGCGGGTTCGGGTCGTTGTTTCCCACACCCCACTCTGTGTCCCAAGTACTGGACTTCTGCCATCCCGAAATTACATTTTTCTGGCTTCAGGGTTAGGCCGGCGGCCCTAATCTGATCCAGTACAGCCTCAACATGCCTCAAGTGTTCCCCCCAAGTCTCACTATAGATCGCAATGTCATCCAGGTACGCGCAAGCAAAATCCTGGAAGCCATCAAGGAGGCGGTCCACTAAGCGCTGAATTGTGGCTGGGGCGTTCTTCATCCCAAATGGCATGACCTTGAACTGGAATAAGCCAAATGGGGTGACAAATGCCGACTTAGGGATAGCCTCCTTGGACAGGGGAATCTGCCAATACCCTTTGCACAGATCGATTGTGGTCAGATAACGTCCCCTGGCAATACGATCTAATAGCTCGTCTACTCGGGGCATGGGGTAGGCATCTGTCACGGTTTTGTCATTGAGGCGTCGGTAATCGACACAGAATCGGGTTGTTCCGTCCTTTTTGGGTACTAGGACCACGGGCGAGGCCCAGGGGCTGTCAGATGGTTCTATGATCCCCAGTCTTAACATTTCTTGTATTTCCTTCCTCATCTCCTCTTTTACTGCCTCAGGGATTCTGTAGGGAGTCTGTCTGAGCGGGTTTTGTCCTGGGGTCTCTACGTAGTGAGTCGCTATGAGAGTGTACCCGGGCTCCTGGGAAAATGTCAGTCCTTTCTCAGTTATCAATTGTCGCATCTGTCCCTTTTCTGCGGGAGGTAACCGCTCCCCTAGCTGTATCGTATTGAGCAGAGTCTTAGGTTCCGAATCTGCTAATAGATCTGGGATGGGTAAGCTGTCGGGGTCTTCAGTGGCTGGGATACATATGGCTGCTACATCCTCTGGTCTTTCCTGATACTCTTTTAATAAGTTTACATGAAAGGATTTCTGGACCCTTTCATCTTGGCTGCTGGCGATTACATATGTAGTATCGCAGACTTGCGCTACCACTTTGTAAGGGCCCTGCCATGAGGTCTGGAGCTTATTCCCTTTGACAGGCCTAAGCACCAGCACCTTCTGGCCCACTTGAAACGTTCTCTGATGGGCGCCCCGGTCGTACCAGTGTTTCTGTCGTCCCTGGGCCGTTTGGAGATGGTCCCGTGCCATCCGAGCTAAATGTTCCATGCTGTCCCGCATTTCCAGCACATATGGCACAATGGGGACACCTGCATGTTCTGTCTCGCCCTCCCAGTGCTCCCGGATGAGGTCGAGGGGGCCTCGCACTCTCCGTCCATAGAGCAGCTCGAAGGGGGAGAACCCTGTGGATTCCTGCGGTACCTCTCGATAGGCAAACAAGAGGTGCGGCAAAAATCGCTCCCAGTCTCTGTATTCCGCCGTAAAGGTCCGCAGCAATTGCTTGAGGGTACCATTAAAGCGTTCACAGAGACCGTTGGTCTGAGGGTGGTACGGTGAACTAAGCAGGGTCTTAATACCGCAGACCTTCCATAACTGTTGGGTTAGATCTGCAGTAAACTGGGTCCCTCGGTCGGACAGGATTTCCTGAGGGAACCCCACTCGGGTGAATATCCCGACGAGCGCACTGGCAACAGTGTCCGCCTGAATATTCGTCAGAGACGGCCTCCGGGTAGCGGGTAGCATAGTCTACTACGGTAAGAATGTATTTCTTACCTGAGGGACTGGGGTTAGGTAGAGGTCCCACTAGGTCGACTGCTACCCTGCTAAACGGTTCCTCGATCACGGGCATAGGTGACAGTCGAGCCTTAGGGTGGTCCCCTCTTTTTCCTACCTGTTGGCATACGTCACAGGTGCTGCAGTAACGTCGCACATCCTTCGAGATCCCCGGCCAAAAGAAAGTCTGGGTGATCCTGTAGGTGGTGCGGTTACCCCCTAGGTGCCCTGCCAATGGAATGTCGTGGCCGATTCGGAGAAGTTCCAACCGGTACTTTCTGGGTACCACTAGTTGGCGCTTTTGCGAAGGGACACCGCCTCTCTTTCTGCCTTCAGTCAATCTGTATAACCTGTCACCCTCCCATATAAAACGTTCCCGCTCATCCCCTCTACTGTCTGCTAATTCTCGATACTTTTGAAGGGTGGAGTCCTCCCTAGTTTCCCTCCCAAATTCCTCTGGGGTGTCCCAAGCTATGGGTCTCTCTACCGTAGTGGGGTTACATGTCGGTTCTTGGCTTACCTGGGTCTCCTGGCCTGTTGTAGGATCATCTGTGATACGGGTCTGTGAGCGGGTGGTCACGGGGCAAGCTGCATCAGGTGTAGGTAGATACGCCGAAGTCAGAGGGCCAATGTCGTTGTCCAGCACAACCTCGGCCGGTAGGTTGTCCATGATACCAACGGTGGTCTTTCCTGACCCGACTCCCCAGTCTAAGTGCACCCCGGGCGGTGGGTAAGCGGAATACAGCGCCCCCTGCGACCCGGACGGCAACTGTATGAGTGGAGACGTTCTCTGGCTTTACCAGATGTTTTTGAACCAGAGTGATAGTGGCCCCCGGTATCTCTTAAGCCTTGTGCTACTTGTCCATTCACCCGTACCTCCTGACGGTGATGCTGACGGTTATCTGGAGAGGCAGCTTGTATTGGGTCTGCCTCATACAAAATTCCCAGACATTCCTCCGGGCCCCCCTCGGTCTCCAGGCAGTGGGCCGCAGAGGGACATGATGGAGTGACTTCTGTGTTGGGTGTTGTACGTCTCCAATTGTTATTTGTAGCTCTTAGAGGGCAATAACGAGCAATATGTCCCGTGTTGCTGCAGTGATGGCACGTCACCCTAGACGAATCCCGGGGGTAGTTGTTAGGCCCCTGAGGACGTGGTGGTCCTGGTGGGACTGGAGCCCGAAACTCTGGGCGTGGGGTGACGGTTGGAGTATGCGGTTCTACCTTCTGAGCCAGCCGCATAGTACCCTGGCTTACTTTCCTTGTCTCCGCGTACTCATCTGCTAGCCGAACCGCCTCGTTTAAGTTAGCGGGACGGCGATCTCGTACCCAGTCTTGTATGTCTGCGGCCAGGTCTTGAAAGAAATGTTCCATTAGGAACAGCTGCAATACTTCCTCCCCGGTGTTGGCCTTGCACCCTTGGACCCAATGGGATGCCACCCTTTGTAACTGGTTTGCCCATTCCATGTGGGAGTCCACAGCCTTCTTCTTGGACTCCCGGAAGCGCCGGCGGTAGGCTTCTGGCGTTACGGCGTATCGGGTTAGCAGCGCCTTTTTAACTTGCTGGTATTGTAAAATATCCTCTGGGGCGAGAGCCCGAAAGGCTTCATTGGCTTTGCCCGACAATTTCCCCGACAAAATAGTGACCCATTGGTCTGGTGGTACCTGGTGTAGTGAGCACTGCCTCTCAAAGTCCGCCAAATATCCATCGATTTCCTCCTCACTTTCTACAAAAGTTTTAAATGCAGTGAACGGTATTTTCTTTCCTGTAGCAGCAGGTGGGGGGGTAGGAACTGCAGGTGTAATGGGCTGTCTCGCTCTTACCAGTTCCAGTTCTTGTCCCCTCTTCGTTTGTATCTCTTCCCTTGCTTCCCGGAACAGCTGGTTGATTAGTTCCACGGACGTTTCTGGATACAAGGATAATCTCCGCTGTACAATCCCAGTAATTACATCTTCCTCGCTGACAGGTGCAAGGGGCTCCGTTCCTTCCATGGATCCATCCATTTCGTCCAGCTCCAGCAGTTCAGCTAACAGCTCCCTCCGTGGTCTGTTGCTGGCGCTCCTACCACGAATCTCCAATAGATCTTTCAGTGTGGATCTTTTCAGCCTGGCGTACTGCGACTCCATTCAGAACTTGTTCTTTGGATAAAAGGACCATCCCACTGCTGCCACCAATGTAACGGCTACCCACTGGTAGTGAAGGGTATCGGCCGTTGGAGACGTCCTTTTTGCTGACAAGTTATGATATGCAGGTACCGCCGGTATATCCCATCGAACGCCCTTCCAAGAAACGAGACGTGCTACGTTTGAAGGGTCAAGCAGACTGACTTTATTTGGCATATTTCACCTGCTTATATCTGCTTACAACTGTTACAAGAACAATGACATCTCCTTGAATTAATCACTTGGCCAGTTTCTAGCCGCTTCGGCACCGCACCCCACTTAACATTTCCTGGCCAGGCACATTCCTTTCTCAATGAATTCAATTAACCTTTAAAACAATTATCACTCACACATAATCCCCATCAGCATACACCTCACAGGGGGGCTGTTTACCTGCACACAAGAGAGAGTTCATTATCTATGCGAAGGGAACATTAGCATTCAGCAATGAAAAGAGACTTGTCCAATTAACCCTTTGAGCTCAGAATACAATGCGGTACATCCAATTGTGACAAGCCATGCAGTTCCTTGTAGTCCCCCTGCACGAAGATTATAACTGTCCCAGCAGCATGCATATGTCCGTTACATCTACCATACCTGCACAATTGTTGCAGCACAGAAAAGCACCCATTGATTTGCCAGAAATGCTCTCAGCTTTTAAGCCCTGTTGTGGGCTGACAACACAAAACATTTCTGTGGAACTCCACTCTTCATTGTCTTTTGGTAAACTGTTCAGCCACTCAAATTTTTACAACATAAAGACTAAAGCCAGTCATAGATGGAGCAATTTCCTTTCCTGCAACCACAGGTTGCAAAAAAGAAAATCCCCTATCAACACAGTCATTGTTGATATGGGGGAACCTCTCCGGCGGAGCTATTGTGTTCTCCCGGCAGGGAGAAAACATAGTAATTAGTGCTAGCGGCTATAATTGACGATAACAATAATTGTACCCAAGCTGATTGGTCATACAGCCTGCCCATACATGGTTCGAATCTCGGCCAGTCCTTGCTGAAGCAGCCGCATTATAAACCATCTATGGCCGACTTAATTTTGTAGTCCGGGAATTCTTTCTTATAACACAGGACGTGTGCAGAGGACACAGGACATCTCTATTTCTGACAAAATCAATATTTTTTGCACTTATCAATACAAAATAACAAAATGCTTCCAGTGGAATATATGAAGACTTGGCCAGAGATTGTGGCTCTGCAAGAGAGTGAAGATTAGTGTTGCTCACGAATATTCGCATTGCGAATATTCGACTCGAATATAGCATATTCGAGAAATCGCGCTATATTTCGAAATTCGCGGTGAATATTCGCAATTCCGAATATTCGATTTTTTACAATTTTTTTTTTGAATCAGATCACATCCTAGATATCTCCATCGACGTCTAAAAGCATTGCTGGTATCATTAGAGACCCTGGGCCGAGTAGCTGAAGCGTTCATTGAATTTTCCAGAAAGATCGCAATGCGATTATTCGGCAAACGCAATATCGCGCGATTATTTTCCTCGCCCCGATCTTCCGCATCAGAGCGATTTTTACAGTTTCATTTTTAAAACAGATCACATCCTAGTGATCTCCATAGACGTCTGAAAGCATTGCTGGTATGATTAGAGCCATTGGGCCGAGTAGCTGAAGCGATCATTTTATATTGCCGAATATTCGCAATGCGAATATTCGGCAATAGGAATATTGCGCGATTATTTGCTCCGCCCTTTTGCATCAGAGCCAATCAGAGTTCTCCTTCCACACTCGTCACAGGTTAGCAACCAATAGGAACCTGCCTGCATGGACATTATATAAGCTCACTCCCAGCACCATTTCATTGCAGATTCAGAAGCTGGCTATAGAGTGTGGAGGCTGTTTCTGTGTTCCTGGTTTCCTGTGTCTTTGTTCTTGATTGATTTAGATCATCACCAGCATTGCTATTTAGTGATTCCAGTGGATCTTTTCCAGTATATCAACTGCTTTTTTCAAAGCAATAGACCCAAGAGCTTTTTTCAAAGCTACGTTTTGTGCTGTTTTGTGCTGTTTTTTTCATTTGTGTTACTGTTTGATCCTGCAATCCTCCCTGTTCAGTTATATTTGCAAGAGATTTCAGAACACATTTTGCTGAGCTTTATAAAAGAGCTTTTCTAAAAGCTAAGTTTTGTTCATCTTGTGTTACTGTTAGATCTTGCAGGTTCGCTGTTCAGTGATATTTGATAGGCATCTCAGTTCAAATTTTGTTTAGTTTTCCCTAAAGAGCTTTTATAAAAGCTAATTTTTGTGTTCAGTTTAGTTAAATTTTGTGTAGTAAGTGTACACACTGTTAGTGTACATTTATTTCATCTAGCTTAGCTTAGTGTGTGTTTAGTGTCTGTGTTTTGTGTTTAAAAAAAAAAAAAAAAAAAAAAAAGTTAGTGTTTGTTTAGTGCTTTTTTTTTTTTTCTTTAATTTTGTAGTCCTTGTCTGGTGTACTACTTTTCTTATAGTTTAGTAGCTGTCTGTGTACGTCTTTGTCTGCGTGCCTGTCTTGTAAAAAAAACACAAAAACACATTTTGTTCACATTTTCCCCCCCAATAAAGTTTAACCCCCCCACACACATATCAGCAATAATGAGCGGCATCCGTGGCCGTGGCAGCAGGGGTAGGGGAGTTACTCCCAGTGCTGGATCGCTGCCAGCACGGGGTACCTCTCGTGCCCCTACTAGTGGTAGAGGATCGGGTGCAAGGGGAGTACGCCTGATCCGGGAGTTCTTCCCATCGGGCAGCCGCCCGATATTGCCATCTCAGGCTCAAGTAGTGGTGGACTACATGGGGCACAGCAGTGCCACTGAGTCGTCGGTCCCGACTCACAGTAGTACCACCATTACACCGTTGCCTGTACTACCCCCCCCCAGCCCCCAAGAGTCCAGCATCTTACTGTTCGACAGCGACAGTGATAGGGATCTCTTGGGGGAGGCCATGCATCAGGCAGACCTCCAGCTCTGTCCTGATGGTCAGGACCTTTTTGAAGGGATGGATGAGGAGGATGGGATACCTGCTGGCAGTATCCCAGAGACATCCCTTCAAACTGGTGCTGCTGTTTTGGTGCAGGAAACAGCAGCACCTAGTCAGACCCAGGCGTGGGTGAGGGGACAGCGGAGCCAGGCTAGAGGCTCCATGTCACGTGGTTCCCTCAGACCAACACATCTCAGCCCTTGGTCTGACATCTCTGGGGGCGAAGAGGGTGACCCATCATGGTTGCCATCTGACGCGTCGGCTCACTACGTCAGTGACGACGGGGAAGGTAGGCACCCTGGTGAAACGGTGCGCCAGGTCACCACCAGGGAGACCATCGTCAGGGTCTCCACTGGTGATGGCAGCAGGAGGTGTCAGGAGGAGGAGCAGCAGCAGCAGCAGCAGCAGCAGGCAGCTCCACCTGTGCGCACCGAATCCCAGCAGGTGCAAGTAAGCGTCACCCCATCTGACAGGAGGGCGGTGCTGAAGTCACCTGTCTGGAATTTCTTTACCCTGGTGGCAGACAACCCTACCGTGGCCATCTGCCGGATTTGTAAAGTGAGGGTGAAGAGAGGGAAGTGTTTGGCTCGGGTGGGTACCACAGCCCTGAACCAGCACCTGAGAATAAACCACTGGGCGTTGTATGACGAGATGAAGCGTGGTGGTGGTAGCAGCGCCACCACCACAAGTGAGCAGGGTACAGCAGCCCCTGCCACATCTTCATCTGTTTCCAGCAGGTCATGCCCCCCCGCTCCCTCTAGTAGAGGTACTGGTACCGGCAGCCAGACCTCTACTTCCACAGCACCCTCCACGTCTGTGTCCCGCACTGCCGTCCGGCGCCAGGCGTCGATTTCAGACGCCTTTGACCGCACCACTCCCTTCCCCCCTGGAGACCGACGTGTGCGTTCCCTCAATGGGCTCCTGGCAAGGGTTATTGCCCAACATCTGCTGCCCTTCAACATAGTTGACAGCAACCCCTTCAGGCAGATGTTGGAGCAGGCCCAACCCCAATGGCGTGTCCCCAGCCGCCATTTCTTTGCCAGGACTGGTGTCCCTGCCCTACACCAGCACATTGTGCAGAATGTAACCCTGTCGCTGGATCACGCTGTCAGCGACAGGGTTCATCTGACAATGGATGGCTGGACCAGCAGGCATGGGCAGGGACGCTACATCAGCTTCACGGCCCATTGGGTTTCCCTCCGAGGCGTCGGTGAGGTATCGTCGGCAACCGATCTTGTGGTGCCGCCCCGGGGTGTCCAGGGGAGAACTGCTGGTCTCCCTCAAGCCACTGTCTCCGCAGCTGCTGAGCCTCCCAGCAAGCGCCCCCGTAGCTACTCAAGTGTGGGGCACGTGCGCTGTCAGGCCGTGCTCCAGCTTGTTAGTTTAGGGGACCGGAGACACACTGCAGAAGAAGTGCTGAAAGCACTTCAAGCTCAGGTCCAGAAGTGGCTGACACCCCGAAGGCTCCAGCCAGGTATGGTTGTCTGCGATAACGGCAGCAACCTACTCGCCGCCCTCCATGCTGGCAGTCTGACGCACGTGCCCTGTCTGGCACATGTCCTCAACCTGGTGGTGCAGAAGTTCCTGCGCACTTATCCAGGGTTGAGTGACATTGTGGCAAAGGCGCGTAGGATTGCCAGCCACTTCAGGCGCTCCCCAACCGCTACCGCGTCCCTGTCCAAATTGCAGCGGAAGTACAATCTGCCCCTTCACAGGCTGATTGTGGACAGTGTGACGCGGTGGAACTCCACCCTCCACATGCTGAAGAGGTTGTGGGAGCAGCAAAGGGCGGTGAGGGAGTACCTGATGGAACTAGGCACTGAGAGGGCTTCACCACAACTCCCTTTCATCGCCTGTGCGGAGTGGGGGCAGATAAACCAGGTCTGCCAAGTGTTGTCCTCCTTCGAGCAGGCGACCAAGATGGTCAGCAGTGAGCAAATTGGCCTCAATAGCGTGCTGCCAATACTGTTCATGCTGGAGAGGACACTAGATCGCCTGCTCGAGGCTGGGGAGAGTGCCTTGGTGGAGCAGGAGGAGTCAGCAATGCTCCACCGAGACCAGGGCCAGGACCAGGAGGAGGAGGAGGAGGAGGAGGATGATGATGAAGAGGAGGAGGAGGTGGTTGCTGGTGTCGTCCCGGAGTCAGGGCCTGGTCAGGAGGGAGAGCCGGTGTTGGGGGCACCGATAGTCCGGGGGTTGGGCATGTCTGAGTTTGACCAGCAGCGCCTCAGGGAAGAAGAGTCGCACCTCATTCACCTGGCCAGCATTGAGGAGTCACAGCGGGCTGTGCTCTTCCCCATGGCTGCCCACATGCTGAGATGCCTCAGGAGGGACCCCCGGGTTAAGACCATCAAGACGAGGGATGATTTCTGGATGGCCACCCTTTTGGATCCCAGGTGCAAGGGGAAACTGGAGCAGTTCATCCCAGCCAGCCGGAGGCAGCACCGGATGGAGGAACTGCAGGCAGCCATTGTCAGACGGTTGGAGCAGGCAACTCCCCGGCCTCCAGTTGTCCCCCCTCATCTCACCCAGCAGGTGGCTGCACCCAGCTGCAGCCGAGCAGGGGACCTAATGGAAGAGATGAGGATGTTCTTCCAAACCGAGCGACCCAGTACCACCACCAGCAGCAGCAGCAGCAGTCACCACCAGCGGCTGGCCCACATGGTGGCAGACTACATGGCGTCCGTCGGTGCTTCTGACAGTATGAGCACCGACGACCCCATGGAGTACTGGGTTGCCAGATTGGACACCTGCCGCGAGCTCGCTCAGTATGCGCTGGAGTTATTGTCTTGCCCCCCCTCCAGCGTACTATCTGAGCGGACATTCAGCGCGGCAGGTGGGGTGGTCACGGACAAGAGGACCCGTCTGTCCACAGACTCCGTGGACAGACTCACATTCATAAAGATGAATGAGTCCTGGATCGGCGGTGACTTTCTGGCACCCGTCGTCGGTTCAGGGCGCTGAAGGGTCCCTTGCCATGCATTCCCTGATGAAGCCCCGGACCTGATGTATTTACAGTGCTGAATATAACTATTTCAACATCAGAGAAAATCAATGTTAATATTTGGTACAGTAGGCTTTCTTTGCAATTACAGCGGTCAAACATTTCTTGTAGTTTTACACCAACTTTGCACACACTGGAGGAGGGATTTTGGCCCACTCCTCCACACAGATCTTCTCTACATCAGTCATGTTTCTGGGCTATCGCTGAGAAACACGGAGTTTGAGCTCCCTCCAAAGATTCTCTATTGGGTTTAGGTCTGGAGACTGGCTAGGCCACGCCAGAACCTTGATATGCTCCTTACAGAGCCAATCCTTGGTTATCCTGGCTGTGTGCTTTGGGTCATTGTCATGTTGGAAGACCCAGCCTCGACCCATCTTCAAAGCTCTAACTCAGGGAAGGAGGTTGTTGCCCAAAATCTTGCAATACATGGCCCCGGTCATCCTCTCCTTAATACAGTGCAGTCACCCTGTCCCATGTGCAGAAAAACACCACCAAAGCATGATGCTACCACCCCCATGCTTCACATTAGGGATGGCGTTCTTGGCATGGTACTCATCATTATTCTTCCTCCGAACACGGTTAGTGAAATTATGATCAAAAAATTATATTATAGTCTCATCTGACCACATGATTTTCTCCCATGACTCCTTTGGATCAGTCAAGACAATTATGTCAGCAGTTATTTCACACCCTATATACTCTTATTAAGACTGCTGTACATCATGGCAACTCCTGCCCATGTGATATGACTCTGTATCAACTACTACTGTTAATACTACTACTGCTGCTTCTGCTGCTGCTGCCGCCCAGTCAATACACCTATGTCAGCAGTTATTTCACACTCTATATACTCTTATTAAGACTGCTGTACATCATGGCAACTCCTGCCCATGTGATATGACTCTGTATCAACTACTACTGTTAATACTACTACTGCTGCTTCTGCTGCTGCTGCTGCCGCCCAGTCAATACACCTATGTCAGCAGTTATTTCACACTCTATATACTCTTATTAAGACTGCTGTACATCATGGCAACTCCTGCCCATGTGATATGACTCTGTATCAACTACTACTGTTAATACTACTACTGCTGCTTCTGCTGCTGCTGCTGCCGCCCAGTCAATACACCTATGTCAGCAGTTATTTCACACTCTATATACTCTTATTAAGACTGCTGTACATCATGGCAACTCCTGCCCATGTGATATGACTCTGTATCAACTACTACTGTTAATACTACTACTGATGCTTCTGCTGCTGCTGCTGCCGCCCAGTCAATACACCTATGTCAGCAGTTATTTCACACTCTATATACTCTTATTAAGACTGCTGTACATCATGGCAACTCCTGCCCATGTGATATGACTCTGTATCAACTACTACTGTTAATACTACTACTGCTGCTTCTGCTGTTGCTGCTGCCGCCCAGTCAATACACCTATGTCAGCAGTTATTTCACACTCTATATACTCTTATTAAGACTGCTGTACATCATGGCAACTCCTGCCCATGTGATATGACTCTGTATCAACTACTACTGTTAATACTACTACTGCTGCTTCTGCTGCTGCTGCCGCCCAGTCAATACACCTATGTCAGCAGTTATTTCACACTCTATATACTCTTATTAAGACTGCTGTACATCATGGCAACTCCTGCCCATGTGATATGACTCTGTATCAACTACTACTGTTAATACTACTACTGATGCTTCTGCTGCTGCTGCCGCCCAGTCAATACACCTATGTCAGCAGTTATTTCACACTCTATATACTCTTATTAAGACTGCTGTACATCATGGCAACTCCTGCCCATGTGATATGACTCTGTATCAACTACTACTGTTAATACTACTACTGCTGCTTCTGCTGCTGCTGCTGCCGCCCAGTCAATACACCTATGTCAGCAGTTATTTCACACTCTATATACTCTTATTAAGACTGCTGTACATCATGGCAACTCCTGCCCATGTGATATGACTCTGTATCAACTACTACTGTTAATACTACTACTGCTGCTTCTGCTGTTGCTGCTGCCGCCCAGTCAATACACCTATGTCAGCAGTTATTTCACACTCTATATACTCTTATTAAGACTGCTGTACATCATGGCAACTCCTGCCCATGTGATATGACTCTGTATCAACTACTACTGTTAATACTACTACTGCTGCTTCTGCTGCTGCTGCCGCCCAGTCAATACACCTATGTCAGCAGTTATTTCACACTCTATATACTCTTATTAAGACTGCTGTACATCATGGCAACTCCTGCCCATGTGATATGACTCTGTATCAACTACTACTGTTAATACTACTACTGCTGCTTCTGCTGTTGCTGCTGCCGCCCAGTCAATACACCTATGTCAGCAGTTGTTTCACACTCTATATACTCTTATTCCTACTGCTGTTCATCATGGCAACTCCTGCCCAAGTGATATGACTCTGTATCAACTACTACTGCTAATACTACTACTGCTGCTGCTGCTGCTGCTGCTGCTCAGTCAAGACAACTATGTCAAAAGTAATTTCCCACTCTATATACTCCTATTACCACTGCTGTTCATCATGGCACCTCCTGCCCAAGTGATATGACTCTGTATCTACTACTACTACTACTACTGCTGCTGCTGCTGCTCTGTCAAGACACCTATGTAAAAAGTTAATTCCCACTCTATATATACTCCTATTACCACTGCTGTTCACTGATACCACTGATAGTTAATTTATCCCTTAACTACCCCCATTTGTGAGGGTCGGGGTTTTCCTTTAAAGTCCCATGCAAATCAATGGAAAATGTATGTTCCCACATAACTTCTGTACGCCTGGAGATATTTCAATAATACCCGCTATACATATTACTTATATGCCAAATAAAAATATATAACAGTTAAATTAACCCTTACCAACACCCTTATATAAAAGATGGGTATGTTTATATTACTATGATTTTCCTCCCCAAAAGGTTAAGATAGGAAGACCGGGCAACGCCGGGTATTCAGCTAGTAATAGTATAAAATGTTTTCGGTTATTATTAAGCTAGATGTGTTGATGTTGATGTTGATGTGTTAGATGTGAAGTTAGATGTGAAGTTAGATGTGTTTAAAAAACTAACAATTTCAATAAGAAATGAAACCTTTGCAAAATATAACATTTTTTATTAAAAAAAAAAAAAAAAAAAATTAGGACATTAACTTCTGAAGCTCTGTCACCTCATCCATGTTTTTCGCCAGTTGTTGCACCAGTTGTTGATTTTGGCGCATCAAAAACAGTATCTGCTGCTCATTTGCCATTACTCTCTTCGTGAGGTTTTTCATGGCAGCTTGTTTCACCTCTAGCTTTTTTAGAACTGTTAGGATATAAGAAAAAAACATTTGGATTTCAAAGACCGTTACGAAAGATTATTTTCAGCCATAAAAATAATAAAGTCTGACTTAAGAGACTCTATGAAAGAGGATCTGGCAGAGGCAATTCTCTTCCTTAGAACTCTACATTGCATTTATTTGCATTTGCTAAGCCTAGAACTACATTTCAAGATTAATATAAACCATTTCTAGGTTTTTCATATTTTTTTTTTGGGTTCATTATAGATAAGCTTTGTTTTGGTTCTAAAACAGCCAAATAATGTGGTCTGTATTTTTGAACTGTTAAAGATCATGTTCCTGATGTTTAAGCCTGCTGCTACTATCCAGTCACTTGATTGTTTTCATTGTGTTTGTCTTTTGCTTAAACTGTGCAATACAGTAGACTGTTGGCTTCCCAGCCAGTAGTCCTGTGGTAGTTTGCGTTTCTTTCCCTCAAGGAATCTATAAAATACATTCGCATATTAATACAGAGGAGTCGGAGTCGGGGAGTCGGGGAGTCGGGGAGTCGGAGTCTGAAGTACATAAAACTGAGGAGTCGGAGTCGAAAAATTTATCTACCGACTCCACAGCCCTGCTTTAAATGCTGTCCATTTTTAGAGCTACATTTTATTGTTGAAATTTTATTAATATATGTGCACATATTTACCCTCCTGATTGACGGTATAATTAACCGTCTCATCCTGCTCCTCTTCCTCGTCACCCACTACTCCACCAGAAGTTTCGGGGGGGGGGTGCAGCTCCTCCTCTTGCTCCTCCACAGGAACTGGGGGTGGTGATGTGGATGGCCCTGGCTGCTCCTCCTCATCCCTCTCCTCCTCTTCCACATCCTCCTCCTGCTCCTCCTCTGCGGCCTGTCGCCTTGTGCGCTTGGGGCGCACAGTTGGTAGCGGAGCTCCTATAATAACACAATGTTCATATATTATAAAAATGTTTTCTAATGACGTATGCAAATTCTGTGTACTCTACTGTATTGTATATGAATACAAATTAATTTATATAGACAGTTAACCAATGGGACAATGTTATATTAAAGGGTCTTGTGGGCACTACAGGGGACTGAGCGTGAGCTGGGCTGCCACCATGGTAAAATGAGCTGTTTTTGTCTCCTTTGTTTTGTTCAGACGATCTCATGTTAAAAAAAAGTACTTGATGGAGTACACAGGATTACTATAACAACCCCACGCCTAACACAGGAATTTAGTGGGAATCTATATATATAAAACTCAACGTGTGTGTGCATGTATGTATGTATGTTCCACCATCACGTCCAAACGGCTAAAGATATTTACATGAAACTTGGCACACAGGTTACTTATATGTCAGCCACAAATATAGGATTGGTGGTTTAACCCATACCCACCCCCATTTGCCTTGGTCAGGGTTTTTCTTTAAAGTCCCATTCAACTCTATGGGAAATACATGTTATTTCATAACAGCTGTAGATATTTCGATAACACTTGGTCACATGTTATCTATACGTCCACTTAAAGTATAGGATCGTTAATTTATCCCTTAACTAACCCCATTGGTGAGGGTCGGGCTTTTTGTTTAAAGTCCCATGCAAAGCAATGGGAAAAGTATGTTCCCACATAACTTCTGTGTTCCTGTCTGCTGTCCCATGTTTTTTTCCAACAGTACTATGAATACCTTGGCTGGTGGTGATATATGTTACAACAACATGGCGTCTTGGTTAACAACATCTGACCTTACATTAATTACATATGACCTTACATAACTGTCCCCAAGGGACCCGGGCTGGCTCAACGCGATTGCCACTGCGCTGACAAGCCATTCACCTCTGCAGCTAGGGGTTCGGATCCCGCTCTCGGCTACATGTGAATTGAGTTTGGTGGTCTCAGCTCGGCCCCCGGTGGGTGTGCTATGCGAGGTAAGCCTGCGCTTAGTATGCCCACCTCCCTCCCACAAAAACCACCACACTTACACACGCACTCGCAATTGGGTTAACATGCACGCACTCTGACCATGCGGTCTCTAAAAAGAGAGGCGAAGGACTAACGGGGCTGGTTGAGCGGGCAAATCCTCTCACTCCCTTATAGGGAGTCCCTCTGCCCCGTGGGGCTTCGAAGCGGAGCAGGTAGGACGGTCTGTGTGGGAGGACCCCCTCACACCCGCCATTGCCACCCGGGGCATGGAGAAAGGTGGCAGATTACCTCTGGGGGAGGCCTGCCTACTCCCAACTCCTGCAGTCCGGCTCCTCTCTCGAGTACACGCACAAAATACACTTTAGGGAAAAAAAAACATAACTGTGACCAATAACTTACCAGGATGATATTTATTCCGGATACGCCTGACCCGGTTCATCTGGCGCCTCTTCAGGTCGGACCACTTTTTGAGGATCGCCATGCGAGTGTGTTCTTCGCCTAGTTCCTCAATCAGGGAGCTTATAACTCCCTGTTTTTCTTGCTGCCTCCGCAGCTCATCGTATCCTGTTTCCAGGAACTTCTGCAAGATGAAGAACAAAGTATATTGTAATACTTTTGTTGACAGCCTTATGGATATATGACATAAATGTATGCTATTCAACAATTGGAAGCATTCTCGCCTTATTAATCAATGACAGGGGTAACATGACAGATTTTATATACTGCCATTTCCGTCGCCACCTTTTTTACATAAATATAGCAGCCATTATCATTTGCATAATTATGAATATATACTAACTTTTAAACTAGACTAAAATGCAGTTGAAGATAATGAAATAACAGTGGTCAAAATACTTACACAAATCAGCAACTTTTCCTCAGATACAGTGAAATTACTTCCAACCATCTTGCTCTGCGATTGCGTTGCGATCATAAAGTTGGAAACTGGCAAGGGTCCAGGAAATGGTCGCGTGTTGTTCGCGTGTTGATTGCGCTGCTTGGACCGAGATGGGTCCATATGGCTTCGGCTGTATGGACCACAGTAACTCTTTTCCCTGTCAGGAGCCTAACGCCCCGGGGGGTCAGAGACGGGACCTTTTCGGAGGACCACTGACGTATGCAACCGTCGCAGTTTTTTGTGATGTCACTCTTTAGGTGTGTGCAAATTTTTCCTTGCACCGGGTGGAGTTTTTGGGTTGTGTTTTGCACGCCACAGGCTTTTCAACAGAAAATAACCAGCTGGAGGCAGAATGGTTGCAAAACACTACGGGTTTGTTACCTAACTCTGGGTTTCAAGACCAGTCCAACTCCAGCTGTTGCAAAACTACTACTCCCATCAGCCACGGTCTGTCAGTGCATGCTAAGAATTTTACTTTTGCTGCATCTAGGGTGCCACAGTTTAGAGACCCGTGCATAAAGGCCTGAAAAATGGGGGCCTGCAGAACTTACAATACTAGAAGTGCCAGCATTCCCAGGCATGCTGGAAGTTGTAGTTCTGCAACATCTAAAGGGCAATATGTATTCGAACGTCCTTGGGCCTTGAGGACACTGAAGTCAGGACGTTCGCATACGTCCTATGTCCAATAAAATGTTAAATTCATTATGCTAAATAACAAGGAAAAGTGCCTAAATACACATTTGCCAACCAGGGTGTCTGCAGCTGTCCAGGCATGCTGGGACTTGTAGTTTTGTAAAAGCAGGAGACACATTTTTTGTGAAATACTAATATCTGATCATATATACTAACTTTTAAACTAGACTTAAATGCAGTTGAAGATGATGAAATAACAGTGGTCAAAATACTTACACAAATCAGCAACTTTTCCTCAGACTTAGTGAAATTGCTTCCAACCATGTTGCTGTGTGATTGCGCTGCGATCATAAGTTGGAAACTGGCAAGGCTCCAGGAAATGGTCGCGTGTTGTTCGCGCAATTGCGCATGCGCGATCGAAAAATCGCAATCGCAATATGTATTTTGGTTAAAATATCATACATATTCGATTTCAGAGTGCTGCTACAGCAGTTTTCGAAATATCTGCAATCAATTTCGCATTCGCATGTTGCGATATTTCGATAAAATATCAGGAATATTCTGAGCCAATCAGAGCGCTCCTCCAGCATATCTCGAAATTGCGCAATAAATATCGCATTCGCATGTTGCGATATTTCGATAAAATATCACGAATATTCTGAGCCAATCAGAGCGCTCCTCCAGCATATCTCGAAATTCCGCAATAAATATCGCATTCGCATGTTGCGATATTTCGATAAAATATCACGAATATTCTGAGCCAATCAGAGCGCTCCTCCAGCATATCTCGAAATTCCGCAATAAATATCGCATTCGCATGTTGCGATATTTCGATAAAATATCACGAATATTCTAAGCCAATCAGAGCGCTCCTCCAGCATATCTCGAAATTCCGCAATAAATATCGCATTCGCATGTTGCGATATTTCGATAAAATATCACGAATATTCTAAGCCAATCAGAGCGCTCCTACCGCAGTTATTAAAAAAATCGCAATTATTTTCGCATTCGCAATAGCGAAAAATCGCATTCAATTAATTTCGATAAAATATCACGAATATTCGAATTTAGCGAATATATCTCGAATATTCGAATATATATTCGAGATATATCGCGAAATCGAATATGGCATATTCTGCTCAACACTAGTGAAGATCTGAGGAATGGGTGGTGGGATAGGTGAGTATTAATATATCTTTATCATATTATTTATATTTATTATATTATATTTATTCGATTATTTTTCTGTTTTAATATGTACCATTATGTAAAATTGTTGTACAAAACTGACTTGACCAGAGTTCTTCTTTAACCACTTCAGCTTCGGAAGGTTTACCCCCTGCATAACCAGGCCATTTTTTGCGATACAGCACTACGCTATATTAACTGACAACTTTGCAGTTGTGCAATGCTGTACCCAAATAAAATTTACAGTAGGTGTTTGTGATATTGTGTTTTTAGCACGACAGCATCGCGCTGATTCTCGGCGACATGGTGCAGAGATCTCGCCGACATCTCGCACTCACTGGAATAGTGACAGCACATTCCAACGTGCGCGTCATAGAAGCGACGGGAGATCCGACTTGGATTCCCGCCAATTCTACACGTGTGCGGCGTTTGTTATGAATCCTGAGGGGGGAAGTCCCCGCCGGATTTTAAATAAAAATTCGGCATGGGTTCCCCCCTCAGGAGCATACCGGGCCCTTAGGTCTGTTATGGGTTGTAAGGAGAGCCCCCCTACGCCAAAAAAACGGCGTAGGGGGTGCCCCTACAATCCATACCAGACCCGTATCCAAAGCACGCTACCCGGTCGGTCAGGAAAGGAGTGGGGACGAGCGAGCGCCCCCCCTCCTGAGCCGTACCGGGCTGCATGCCCTCAACATGGGGGGGTTGGGTGCTCTGGGGCAGGGGGGCGCACTGCGGGGCCCCAGCACAACATAAGCACAGTAGACTACCAGACTACCTGCATTTGAGACCTTATGTCTGTACTTGTGTGCTGCCACCAAAAGTGGTGGTACATAGCTGTGTATGGCAGCCTGCAACTATTCATGTCTATGGGTGATTGTACGCAGCACCAGGAACTTCCTAGCACAATTTTTTTGTATGGGAATCCCCCAAAGGTAATACACTTACCAGATGGTAACAGGTAAGCAGCGTACAGGGGCGTAACTAGAAATCACAGGGCCCCATAGCAAAATGTTGTATGGGCCCCCCCCCCCCAGAAAAAAAATCACGCCCACCAAAATGCCCCACATCCTTTATTTGATATCATTATAACTAAAGAGGACCTGTCATGGCTCTATACATGTATAGGAGTATAAAGAGGACCTGTCATGGCATTATACGTGTATATAGAAGTATAATGAGGACCTGTCATGGCTCTATACATGTATGTAGGAGTATAAAGAGGACCTGTCATGGCTCTATCCTCCTCCAGTCAGTCCCACCCCCCCAGTTAGAAACACCTCCCAGGGAACACATTTAACCCCTTCCCTGACAGTGACATTTACACATTAATCAGTGCATTATAATAGCACAGTATAAATGTGAATGGTCCCAAAAATGTGTCAAACGTTTCTGACCTGTCCACCGCAATGTCGCAGTCTCACAAAAAACAAAACAAAAAAAACAGATGACTGCCATTACTAGTAAAAAAAAATAATAATAATAAAAATGTTTGAAGTGCATAATTTCTATTATTACATTGTTATATAAAATAGTTCAACTCACCATATTGCAGAATCAGTAGGAGCCCCGAGCGTGTCACTTGCCAACGTCACCTGCCTTCAGATGCGGATTGTCACTTGCCGCGTCACCAGATGCGGGTTGTCACCTGCCACACATTGCAGATTGTTACTTGCCACGATGTCACACATTGAGGATTGTCACTTGCCACCTGCCACACAATGCAGATTGTCACTTGCCAGAACGCCACCTGTCACACATTGTCACTTGCCACAACGTCACCTGCCACACGTAGCAGATTGTCACTTGCCACATCACCTGCCACACATTGCGGATTGCCACTTGCTGTGTCCCAGAGTAAAGGCAGGCAGCAGAGAGATAATGTAATCTCTCTGCTGCCCGCACAGTGGGGACGGAACTACAATGATGCAGATGATGTCAACTGTCCCGCTCGCTGACTGTTCGCCCGCTGACTGTGCTGGCAGAACAGGTGGAGCGGGCTGGCTGGCGGGTGGGCGTCAATTTGCCTCACAGTGCAGCGCGGAGCGGGCAGAACGGGTTGGCAACAATTTGTCTCACAGTGCAGCGGGGAGTGGAGCGGGCTGGCGGGAATTTGCCCCTCAGTGCAGGCAGGGCCGGTGCTAGGCAATTTGGCACCCTAGGCAAGACCAGCTACGTGCCCCCCCCCAAAGAAAATGTCCCTGCGTCCATCATATGTAATGTGCACCAGCAGGGGCGGACTGACAACTCATGGGGCCCCCGGGCATTAGAAGATTATGGGGCCCCTCTGGCTTACAGATGGCCACCACGCCAGGAGGTAGTGCAAAGGCGGGCAGCTAAAATCTTGGGATATTCACATTAAAAGCATGTCAGTTTCGGACATATCAGGGACAGATCTAAAAAAAACACAGATTTTTACATACTGTCCCTGGTTTTACTGAGCCTGGCAACCCGGATGGGGCCCCCTAGTGGCATGGGGCCCTCGGGCAGTGCCCGAGTGACTCAATGGTCAGTCCGCCCCTGTGCACCAGTAAATTTAAGGGGGTGGGGTGGTATGAAGATTACAGGGGGTGGTAGGAAGATGACAGGGGTGGGTGGTAGGGAGCTGACAAACGTGGGTGGCAGGAAGAAGACAGGGAGGATGGAGATGACAGGGGTGGGTGGTAGGAAGCTGAAAGGGAGGGTGGAGATGACAGGGGTGGGTGGTAGGAAGCTGACAGGGAGGATGGAGATGACAGGGGTCGGTGGTAGGAAGAAGACATGGAGGATGGAGATGACAGGGGTGGGTGGTAGGAAGCTGACAGGGAGGATGAAGATGACAGGGGTGGGTGCAGGAAGCTGACAGGGAGGATGGAGATGACAGGGGTGGGTGGTAGGAAGCTGACAGGGAGGATGGAGATGACAGGGGTGGGTGCAGGAAGCTGACAGGGAGGATGGAGATGACAGGGGTGGGTGGCAGGAAGCTGACAGGGAGGATGGAGATGACAGGGGTGGGTGGCAGGAAGCTGACAGGGAGGATGGAAATGACAGGGGTGGGTGGTAGGAAGCTGACAAGGAGGATGAAAATGACAGGGGTGGGTGGTAGGAAGCTGACAAGGAGGATGAAAATGACAGGGGTGGGTGCAGGAAGCTGACAGGGAGGATGGAGATGACAGGGGTGGGTGGTAGGAAGCTGACAAGGAGGATGAAAATGACAGGGGTGGGTGGTAGGAAGCTGACAAGGAGGATGAAAATGACAGGGGTGGGTGCAGGAAGCTGACAGGGAGGATGGAGATGACAGGGGTGGGTGGTAGGAAGATGACGGGGAGGATGGAGATGACAGGGGTGGGTGCAGGAAGATGACAGGGAGGATGGAGATGACAGGGGTGGGTGCAGGAAGCTGACGGGGAGGATGGAGATGACAGGGGTGGGTGGTAGGGAGGTGACGGGGAGGATGGAGATGACAGGGGTGGGTGGTAGGGAGGTGACGGGGAGGATGGAGATGACAGGGGTGGGTGGTAGGGAGGTGACGGGGAGGATGGAGATGACAGGGGTGGGTGGTAGGGAGGTGACGGGGAGGATGGAGATGACAGGGGTGGGTGGTAGGGAGGTGACGGGGAGGATGGAGATGACAGGGGTGGGTGGTAGGAAGATGACGGGGAGGATGTAGATGACAGGGGTGGGTGCAGGAAGATGACGGGGAGGATGGAGATGACAGGGGTGGGTGCAGGAAGCTGACGGGGAGGATGGAGATGACAGGGGTGGGTGGTAGGGAGGTGACGGGGGGGATGGAGATGACAGGGGTGGGTGGTAGGGAGGTGACGGGGAGGATGGAGATGACAGGGGTGGGTGGTAGGGAGGTGACGGGGAGGATGGAGATGACAGGGGTGGGTGGTAGGGAGGTGACAGGGAGGATGGAAATGACAGGGGTGGGTGGTAGGAAGCTGACAAGGAGGATGAAAATGACAGGGGTGGGTGGTAGGAAGCTGACAAGGAGGATGAAAATGACAGGGGTGGGTGCAGGAAGCTGACAGGGAGGATGGAGATGACAGGGGTGGGTGCAGGAAGATGACAGGGAGGATGGAGATGACAGGGGTGGGTGGTAGGAAGATGACGGGGAGGATGGAGATGACAGGGGTGGGTGCAGGAAGATGACAGGGAGGATGGAGATGACAGGGGTGGGTGCAGGAAGCTGACGGGGAGGATGGAGATGACAGGGGTGGGTGGTAGGGAGGTGACAGGGAGGATGGAAATGACAGGGGTGGGTGGTAGGAAGCTGACAAGGAGGATGAAAATGACAGGGGTGGGTGGTAGGAAGCTGACAAGGAGGATGAAAATGACAGGGGTGGGTGCAGGAAGCTGACAGGGAGGATGGAGATGACAGGGGTGGGTGCAGGAAGATGACAGGGAGGATGGAGATGACAGGGGTGGGTGGTAGGAAGATGACGGGGAGGATGGAGATGACAGGGGTGGGTGCAGGAAGATAACAGGGAGGATGGAGATGACAGGGGTGGGTGGTAGGAAGATGACGGGGAGGATGGAGATGACAGGGGTGGGTGCAGGAAGATGACAGGGAGGATGGAGATGACAGGGGTGGGTGCAGGAAGCTGACGGGGAGGATGGAGATGACAGGGGTGGGTGGTAGGGAGGTGACGGGGAGGATGGAGATGACAGGGGTGGGTGGTAGGGAGGTGACGGGGAGGATGGAGATGACAGGGGGTGATAAAATGTATGACAGGCCTCAGAGGTAGGATGGTGGGATCATCGTGCTCCTCGTCATCCCCCTGTTCCTGGCATCCCACTGGGATGCCAGGAACAGGGGGATGACGAGAAGCATGATGATGACAGGAGACAGTAGGTGGCATCACAGCATTAGGGCTGTGTGTGAGGTCATCACAGGCAGCTGGTAGCAGGGATGTTCGGGCGCCCTTGTTCAGGGAGTGACGTCACGGGAATCGAATGCTGTCAGTGTCGGGCAGCGGACCGATGATGCACAGTACCTCGAGACTGGTTTGCCGATAATCGCGTTGCTCTGGCAGGTCTTCCACACTACGGGCGTCCATTTAGGAGTCAAGGAGCTGCTCAGCATTACCCGCGCTCTGCACATGGCACTTGGTAGGAGATTCGCAGAGCGCGGGGGAAGGGGAGGAGCCAGGGGAGGGGGAGCTCACCACCTACTGACCAAACAATTGGATGATCGAGGTTGTGACAACCTCCCAGCGCCGCCTCCTCTTCCTCCACAGGACTGCGCGGCGGCAAGGCTTACAATTATTTATGTCACTCACACATTAAATGCAGGGGGAGTGGAGCGGGCGGAACGGCATGGCGGGGCTCTTCATCCTCACCGGGCCCCACTCGGCTGCGGGCCCCATAGCGCCCGCGTGGGTCGCTATGGCGGTAGTTCCGCCACTGGCAGCGTATGTTTTACTGGTTGTTTTTAGCAGGTGAGGCTTAATCCGTGGGTGGATGTTGGATGGCTGTTAATAGCACACTCTGCATACCTCCATCTGAATGTTGCTCATGACAAGCAAAGAAACAAAAGTGCACATAGTGTAATCCAGTAAAAATTCATTTATTAATAAAATAAAAGTGATCCCATGTGGGTATGCACTTACAAGTGTATTACCTTTGGGGGATTCCCATACAAGTAATAAGGATATTATCTGGAATTTCGATCTGCAAAGGTTTGGGTTTTTCAACAACTTTTTTTAAAGTGGACTATCAGTTATCCTACATCCTGCTTTTTTTATTAAAACAAGTGGAACTGTCATCGCTATACATGAACTTGCCAAGCACTAATAATGTTTTAATGATTTATTTATTTTAACATATTTTTGATGCAGTCCCTTATGATCCCCTCCAATAGCTTGCATACAATTGATGTTAGGTTAACTGGTCTCTAATTCCCAGGGATATATCTTGGCCCTTTTTTAAATATTGGTGCCACATTGTCTTTTCTACAATCAGCTGGTACCATTCCAGTCAGTAGCCTGTTCGTAAAAATTATGAACAATGGTCTGGCAAATGGCAATTACTGGACTGAGTTCCTTAAGGACCCTCGGGTGCAAGCCATCTGGTCCTGGTGACTTATTAATGTTAAGTTTTTCAAGTCTATTTCTAATTCTGTGCCCTGTTAGCCATGAGGGTGCTTCCTGTGATGTGCCATGAGGATGAACATTGCAGTTTTGGTACTGAAGCCCCCCAATTCCCTTGTGAAGACTGAGGAGAAGAATAAATTCAATACCTTTGCCATCTCTCCATCCTTAGTAACCAGATTCCCTTCATCATTCTTTATGGGACCAATATGATCTGACCTCCCTTTCTTACTATTTATTTCTTTAAAGAATTTCACCAGGGGTAGGCTTTGCATGTCAGAGCATGTGAGAAACACTGAGAGACTGACTCCCGGAGCTCTGCCGAATATCCGCTAATAAGAAGGGTGGTATACCTGTGGATCTCCTATCTCCTATCTGGATCTCCCCTTTGCATTCTATTGGGATTATTTGTGGGTCTCTGCCTTGCTCGACATTGGGACTACCTTTGATGCTAAAACCAGCTAGCATCAGTGTAGTACACCAGTACACCAGTGTAGTATAGGCATTGGGATCGGTATAATCTGTATAATCTCAGTAATTTCAGTAACATTACTACCGAGCAGAAAACCCTGGCTAATTACCAGTTAATTACCTGTTAATTAACCTGCGGATTGCGGATTGCAGCAGTGCTTGTCTGCGGACTACTATCCTACTATCCTATTATCCTTTGAAGGCAGCTGGATATTAGCGTGTAACACCTGAGTGGATTGTGTAACCTGCTGTTAGCTAAGAGCATTGCTATATACCTGCTATCTACCTGTATTAAATGTATTTCTATATTGCCAAATAATATCTACAAGACCTGTGTTACCCGTGCTACTGGAATCAGCTGATTTAGAACTCAGACCGAAACGGTTACCAGAGCAATGAGGAAGAAGCTTAAGGATGCCAGAGCGGACGCTGGAGCCAGATCAGGAAGGCATGGAGGAGCAGGGGTCCAGAGCGGAGAGAGAGGCTGGAGAGGCTGGAGCAGCAAACCAGAGAGATGGAATGTCTGATGAGAGGACAGGGACAAGCTCACGTGGAGGAGGTGAGGAATGCCTGCCAGATAAACAGCCTGGCAAGTTAACTATGGAGAAAGATTTGCGGAGCGAAGGGATGGCTGCAGTGGCTGCCAAATTGGAGCACTTTGTGTGGAGCTCCGCTAAGATCATGGACTCTGGTAAGGACATTTCTGTTATGTCCAGTAACATGTCTTCTGGTTTGGAGGTAAAGGGGCCGGAGGAGCAGGAGACTGTAATAAATGTAATGATTGGAGTAGAGATCTTAGTTGCGAGGGAGTTAAAGGAGGTACCTGAAGTGAGGGACAGATAACGGCAAGATGAGGACAGCGTGGAGCTGGCTGTGACTGATAGAGGGGAGTGTGATATATTAGGTGCTTCTGTCTCTGCTTCTGTGTCTGAAGCCTAAGGCCCCGTACACACGGACGGACAGTCCGCTGAAAACGGTCCACCGGACCGTTTTCAGAGGACATATCTGCCCGGAGATTTCTGTCTGATGGTTGTACACACCATCAGACAGAAATCCACGCGTAAACAATACGCGGGGACGTGGGCGCGCCGTCGCGCCGATGGCGCGGCGACGTGGGCGGCCTTGAAGTTCGAAGCTTCCACGCATGCGTCGAATCAGTACGACGCATGCGAGGGATGGTGGTCGGTCGGACATGTCCGGTGAGTCTGTACAGACGACCGAACACGTCCGACGGACAGGTTTCCAGCGGACAGATTTCTTAGCATGCTAGGAAATTTTAGTCCGCTGGAAAAAGTCCGCTCGGCCGGGAATCCGTCGGACAAATATCAGCGGACAGATCCGGTCGTGTGTACGGGGCCTTAGAAAACTAGGTTACTATAAAAGAGAAAGATTCAGGATGTATTAAACAAGAAATCAAAGCAGTCGAGCTGCAATCTAAAGTCCATGATAACCATATTGATGAAATTGAAAATAGATTAAGAAGGAATAATGTATGAATCCTTGGAATCCCAGAACGCATAGAAGGTGTGAATATTGCTGAATTTATTGAGAAGTGGTTGCTGGACTTTAAAAAAAAAAAAAAAAATGATCTCCTTTTTTGCAATGGAATGGCACATTGCGTTCCTGCCAGACCACCACCTCTGGGAAATCTTCCCTGACCAATTATATTACAAATGCTCCATTGTGGAGACAGAGACAAAATTCTCTCTCTAGCTCGTATTAAAGGAAATATAGAAGCTAATGGTTCTAGAGTTTCGTTTTTCCAGATTTTTATGTGAATTTTTAGTTCAAAAACAGAGAGCTCAATTTATGGACATTAAAAGACATCTCCGAACCTTTCAAATTCAATATGCAATGCTTTACCCTGCTAAACTCTGAGTTGTGGCTAAGGGAGAAAAAAACATGTCTGATTCAAAAGAGGCCAATAGCTGGCTGGATATAAATGAGCAATTTCTTTCTCCCCCTGCATCTAATAAGAATATAGCATGAGGACCGGAAGATTGAAATTTAGGCCGGGTACACACGGACAAACATGTATGGTGAAAGCGGTCCGTCGGACCGTTTTCACCATACATGTCTGCCAGAGGGCTTCTGTACGATGGTTGTACACACCATCGTACAGAAGTCCGCGCGTAAACAATACGCGGGGCGTGTCCGCGGTGTCGCCGCGTCGATGACGCGGTGTCGCCGCGACAATGACGCGGCGACGTGGGCGGCCCGCCTTTAAAATGCTTCCACGCATGCGTCGAAGTCATTCGACGCATGCGAGGGACGGCGGGCGCCTGGACATGTACGGTAGGTCTGTACTGACGACCGTACATGTCCGAGCGGGCTGAATTCCAGCGGGCTGTTTTAAAACAAGTCCAGGAATATTTGTCTGCTGGGAAAAGGCCCGGCGGGCAAATGTTTGCTGGAATTCGGCCCGCTCGCGCCCACACACGACCAAACATGTCTGCTGAAACTGGCCTGCGGGCCAGTTTCAGCAGACATGTTTGGTCGTGAGTATGGGGCCTAAGACTGAAATAATGGAATGGGTTAACCCTTTTTTTTTATATATAATTTAAACTGAACTGTTGGAGTGTTGGACTTACTATAGGACTGAAATAGTCGTTATATAAGATTTGCTTAGTATTGAGTTTTTTTTTCCCTTTTAAATCTGCGGGAATTTGTGTGGCATACAAATTTTTTGGGGGGTTTTTGGACGCATGCATGGATGCACGTATGGTTGGGTGGGGTGGGTTTTTTTATTTTTTTATTTCACCCCTTCTTGCCTCCTCTCCTCTCCTCCGTCTTCCCCCTTTCTCCTTCTTATTTTGTACAGTCCTCATAGAATTTAAAAGGCTATATGCCTATGGATTAACTCCCTCTCCTAATGTTTTTCTTAATATTTGTATGGATAAATGCTTAAACCTCAACTTGCTCATAAGCCATAGGTACTTGTTATTTTACCCATTTTTTCTGCTTATTAAGGTTTCTAATAATATTAGCATATATACATATATAGTGGATTATGGCAAGGGAAATCTTGATATTATCATGGAACATTAGAGGAATAAAGGATCGTACTACGAAGAGGACAGTGGCATGTCCAGTGACGGCCCGTCCATAGGGGGCGCCCGGACGCCGCCCCCCCCCCCCTCCTGTAGTTACAAAATAAAATAAATAAAACAAAAACAAAAACAAAAAAAAATGGGCCCTTTAAGAATTTTTATTTTCCTTAAAATGTTGTTTTTAATGAAACTAACTGCAGTGATAGCGGTCTGTCTATAGAGGTCGCTGCAGCGCCGCCGGCTCTCGCAAATAACATACATTCATGCATTGCATGAATGTATGTTATTGTTGCAAGCTGCCGCTGGTCTATTCAGGTGGCCGGATGTTGAGCGCCGGCCATCTGAATAACGGCAGCTGGTTGGCTGTGCGGAAGTGCCTATCAGAGCCAGCGGCTCTGATAGGCTTTCCGAGTACAGCCCTCGTCTCCCGGATGTCTTATCCTCGGGATGTACGGGGGGTGCGTTCCTTGGATAAGACTGACGGCCGTCTCAGCCAATCAGGTTCGCCGATTCTGGGTATCGGTAACCTGATTGGCTGAAGCGTAACCAAGGGGGATAGAACTGGGTCTACATAATATATGGCGACTTAAACATTAATTGTCCTATATGTACTCTTGTTGTTCTAGTACATACCAGACTCTATCGAGAATAGATTTAACGTTGGGTATGGAACTAGTTTTTCCATGGGTTTCCAATATACAATATTTGACTAGGGGTTTATCACCCATCCCGCCTATAAAGGGAATACCCTTGCTATGGTTGCCAGCCAATTATGGGTGATTTGTAGATGTTACAACAAATAACAAAACCTTTCAGTTTGGAATATATATTAGCAAAACATTGTTTGTACCTGACAAGGGAATATAACCCGCTAAAGCAGAGAGTGTACTTTGTATTCCTCATATATCACTAAGCCTCCTCCCTATTCCGGAAATCCAAGAGATAGACTAGTAATTGAGTTTACCAAGTTCATCTTGATGACACTCATAATCATTCAGCTTTGTGTCCATACTAATTATTAATTTCTCCTGTAACAGATAACTTGTGGCAGGATTATCCTGTTAACTTTTGTTGAACCTAAACCTAGTTATAAGAAACTTTGGGCAGAGGTATCACAGTCCTTATCAGTCAAAGACAGAGCCAGAGATGTAAATAGAACCACATAAACATACAACGTACATAAATGGAAATTGTACAGGATATAGCTCCTTAAAATCCTTAGCGTGCTAATGAGAATTTAAAATGGGCTAAGATATCCTCCTTCTTACCACCCTCTCATGAAACACCTTCTGAAGTATTTTTTTTCCAGATAACTCTAAAGTCTATGTCCCTTACTGGAGCCACTTCAAGCAGGTATTAGCAACAATCCAGCACTGCAGTCAAGGTCGCCATCAGGAATTATGGGGCCCATTACACAGCTTCAGGCATGGACCCCCAGGGAACCGGGGGAGTACTGCCGCATGAAATTGAGAAGCGGGGGGGCTGCCGCTGATTGAGAAGCGCGGGGGGGGGGGGGTAGCCATCCGGGGCCCTGGGGACCTCCGGGCCCCTGGGGATCTCTTGGCCCTTTCAAAAAATATATATATAGAAAAAAAGAAATATAAAAAAAGGGGGGTTGCCATCTGGGGCCCTGGGACCTCTGGGCCCTTTAATAATAAAAAAAATTATATATATATATATATATATATATATATATATATATATATATATAAATAAAAAAATAAACATTTATAAACAAAAAAAAAGGGGGGGGGGTTGCCACATGGAGCCCTGGGGACCTCTGGGCCCTTTAATAATAATAATAATAATAATAATAAAAAAATATATAAATATATATATAAAAAAAAGGGGGTTGCCACCGGGGCCCCTGGGGACCTCCGGGCCCCTTACAGGTGTACTGCCTGTACCCCCCTGATGGCGGGCCTGATCTACAGTATACTGTATGTCCAGCCAGACATCACCACCGCTGTCACTACAGATTCTGAGAGGACTCTGCTACTTGACAGCCAATAGGAATTGTTCACACTCTACTCAGTGAAGATGATACAAGTTTTGAGACCAGGAGTGCCACTTGACCACAGATTTAGGTGATTAAAAATAGTTTTGTTTTTGTTTTTAGCCAACCCAGTAATTAGTTGGGGGGTGCAGGGGCTGGAGAAGAGGAGAGTTCCTGAAGTATTTCAGCTTTAGGCTTTTAATAAATGAATACTTGTAAACCTGCACAGAATGTTCAGCCACTTGCCCTTATGCATAGCTCCCAAGTCTCCAACATGTGGAGGCCTTGCCTTTTTTTGGATCTGAATCCCTCTGTTTCTATATCCTCCTTTGTTGTTCCTATTTTGTGACCTAACTTGTATATTGCTATCAGAAATGCATTATTATTAATTTTGTTTTATTTAAAACAATTATTTATTAATATAAAATCTAAGTTTTTCATTATTTATTTATTAAAAGCCAACAATAAAAATCGTTTTTTCAAGTGATTTTATCACGCTAAAACTTATGAGAATGTAATGGTTGGGTTGACATCCACTTTTACAAACTGCGTTTCAGTTCTATCAATTGCAGTGCTGGGTACATTTTTATAGGCACAGATCTGTACACCAAAAACAAATTTTATAGACCAATATCTGTCTGCAACAACTTATTAGCTAGCACTTAATTACCAAAATCTTAGCTACTGTTTTCTTCTATTTGTGGCATTTTTTCTTTTTTTAAGATGCTACTTTGTTTGGGGTGATTCAAGCGTATCAGGCAGTTGTTGCCAAAATTCAGTTCAAGAACTTTCTTTTTCACAGCATTTCACTGTATTCCTTTGAAAAAAAATCTAAATAATAGTCAGATTTTTCAAAGTATTAAAATATTAGCGCTATAGCTTATAATATAGCATATAATATAACAATGGAACAGCAGCAGGACAGGATATAAATGTGATCAAGTAGAATAGCCTGGAAGATTACAGCAATTACTATATTGATTTTCAACTTTTCCAGCAGCCTCTGGTATGAGATATGCATACCGGTACTTACATTGTGCCAAGCTGGATCAATATAAGTAAACAATACAAATAATCCCTTATTTTTCTATTTTGCACAATGAAGCAGCATGTATAGAACTCTGTCCCCACTGCTGTTTTTGTTTTTTTCCTTAACATAGGCTCACTATGACCCCCTTTTCCTATGCCTTTTTTAACAATAGTGTGCCTTGCAGCCTTGAAAATGGACAGATTTTATCGTCAAAATTTGCCTCCTCCCCCTCCATAGACTTCAGTGGGATTCAATGCTAAGTTCTGGTTTGTGAATTTCAAACAGGATTCCTCAACCCTCACCCCTTACAAGCTGATCTTGAGCAGATTCACCCTATTCACAGGTGATGATCAATATATAGCAAAAATATATAGCAAAAATCAACTTTACAATGTTCTGTCCCAGTAGTCCGCCTGTTCTCTTAGTAAAAAGGTCAGTGATCAATACCTCCATGTTACACTGTTTAAATTTAGGATCTATTTCTAGTGAGCTGCTGGACCATTGCCTAACCACTTTCTATGAAAATCAGCCTTTTAGGCTTCATGCAAATGGAAAGAAATACACTGCTTTTAAAGACATTTTTTTTAATATATATTTTTTTTATTCCTTTGAACGCAGCTTTATTTTAGCCAATGTGCCCATGCTCATTGTGGTGTTTAGATTCAAATTTTAGGGTAGCATTTAGAGACATTAAAAAATGTCTCAAACCTGCATATGGAGAGATGCTTTCTGGCATAATTTACTAGTGGCTAGAAGAAGTGATTATATAGAATGGCCCAGATTCACAGAGAGCAAGGCGCACATTACACCACCGTAGAGCAAACACTGTACGCCACGCCAATGTAGCGCGGAGAGGCAAACATTGCATTCAGCAAGCCAGTGCTCCCAACGCTGTGCCAGCGTGGCGTTGGTTTCGAAGGCGCATGCCGGCATAGGTGGAAGTGGGCGTGACCCCATGCAAATGATGGTCCGAGCGCCAGATCGGTACGTCGGTGTGGCGCAGTGTTTTACGCCCGGCGTATCAAGAACTGCGCATGCGCCGTGACGTGGACGCATGCACAGCACCCCCCTGTGCCTGCTCACAACCATGCCGGCACAACCGCCTAAGCTACGCCGGATCACCGCGTACATAACGTACGCCCAGCCAGACGCACCTCCAACGCAAAAGTACGCCAGCTTGTGTTCCCTGGTGCAGACGTGCTTTGAGAATCTGGGCCAATGAGTTTATGCAAGTAAGCTTCTTAACATGTGCCTGTAAACACAAATAAAAACACATAATCATGTGCAAAAAAAGAATTTTTTAAAACCTCTTGCCAACCGCCCACATTACATTTATGTCATTACTTTGACATTAAATACCATTGTTATGGCAGCAGATGTCATAACCCCAGTATGGTTTTGTACTGTGGGGGATTCTCATTCACATAATGGTGGTCCTAGCCCTGAATTCCTCACAGGATTACTTTTAGAGGTGGTGGGAGAGGTGCCCCCTCCCGTCGCTTCCCAGTTGTTTCCGAGCTTACCAGAGCCGTCAGTAAGCCTGGAGCCGATCCCTCAAATGCCTGGGCAGGAAGTTGAATGAGGGCAAGATAGCCCCACTCGGCTCTATGCCCTTGGAGGACCAGAGAAACGTCTGATGTCACTTCCGCCTCTCAGGCTTAAAGGGCTTATTTTTTATTTATTTTTTGCTTTTAAAGGGTAAATGAGAGATCTGGGGTCTTTTTGACACAGATATCTCAATATAGAGGACCTGTCATGCTTATTTCTATTACAAGAGATGTTTACATTCCTTGTAATTGGAATAAAAGTGATAAAAAAAAGGAACAGTGTAAAAATAAAAAGTAAAATAAATAAGAAAAAAATACAGTAAATGTAAAGCATCCAGTCCCTCCGTGCTCGTGCTCAGAAGCAAACACATACTTAAGTTGCGCCCGCATATGTAAACGGTATTCAAACCACACACGTGAGGTTTCACCAGGATCATTAGAGTGAGAGCCATAATTCTAGCACTAGACCCCCTCTGTAACTCTGAAAAGGTAACCTGTAAACATTTTGAAAAGTGTCGCCTATGGAGATTTTTTGGTACCATAGTTTGATGCTATTCCACGAGTGTGTGCAATTTTAAAGCACAACATATTAGGTATCTATTTACTTGGTGTAAAATCATCTTTCACATTTTACAAAAAACTTGGGCTAACTTTTTATTTTTTAATCATTAAAGTGTATTTTTTGTAAATTGCGTTTGAAAGACTGCTGCGCAAATACTGTGGGACATAAAATATTGCAACGATTGCTCTAGGGCAGGGGTGGCAAACACAAGGCCCGCGGGCCGAATTCGGCCCGCCGGACCTTGTAATGTGGCCCGCACAGCAGCCTCCTCATTTTGGCAGGTTGGAATCCCAGTCCTTCAGTCCCATGAGCGACGCGGCCTGTCAGTCTGAGCACAGGCATCTTCCCCTTACTGTGCCTCTGTCTCTGCCTCCGTCTCCGCCCCTGCCTCCACCGCAGTGTCTCCAACCGTATTGGCTTAGGCTGCCACTCTGGCCTCCGCCCTGTCTCCGCCTCCACCGCCGCCTCCGCTCTGTCTCCACCCATGTCGGCTTACAATGCCGCTCTTGTCTCCGCCCACTGACGTAGTGGGGGGGAGGCCGTGGCACCGAGCGCAAAATTTAGAGGGGCGCAGCGCCGCATCCAGTGGCACCAGTGCCAGTGTCCCTCCTTCCTATGGACTGTGTAACTCGCGCTTCAGCCGCCATGTTGCGGCTCCCCGATAATTGGAGAAACGGGTGTCGTGCGGTGGCAGGGGCCATCATCTTCTCCTCCTCCGCGCCGGACAGGATTTCCCCTTGATGTGGCAGCCAATCTGGGACTGGTGCAGCGGCGCCTGCTCTACCCCACAGGGCAGCATATGTGGTGAAAGGACATCTCCAGGGATCTTCAATCCTGACCAAGTGAACTGTGGTACGTGACAGTGACACAGATGCACAGTACAGTCACACAGTGTACACTACTACACGCATGCACAGAGCATCACCATCTCCCCCAATGTTCTCCTGTCCCCCAATGTTCCTCCTGCCTCCACTTATTCTCAATGTTCCCCCTAATTATCCCCAATTTTCCTCCTGTCCCCCAATGTTCCTCCTGTCCCCAATGTTTCTCCTGTCCACCCAATGTTCCTCCTGTCCCCCCAATGTTCCTCCTGCCACCCCACTTATCCGCAATGTCCCTCCTGTTCCCCCACTTATATCCAATGTCCCTCCTGTCCCCCCAATTATCCCCAATGTCCCTCATGTTCCTCATGTCCCTCCTGTCCCCCAATGTTTCTCCTGCCACCCCACTTATCCGCAATGTCCCTCCTGTCCCCCCAATGCTCCTCCTGTCCCCCCACTTATATCCAATGTTCCTCCTGTCCCCCCAAAAAAGGTACTATAGCCCAATAAAAAGGGAGGGAGCTGCCTATACAGGGAGGTACCAGAGCTGAGCCAGGTAGGAAGGTAGGAGAGAGTACAGATGTGAGGAATTGCACTGTATACGTAGCGCAATCCTGACCCCTGCACTGTATACGTAGCGCACCCGGCCCTTTGAGGGTAACCATACTGCTGATGCGGCCCCCGATGAATTTGAGTTTGCCACCCCTCCTCTAGAGTATCTGCTTAAAATAATATATATATATAATGCTTGGGGGGGTTTCAAGTAATTTTCTAGCAAAAAATACAAATTTAAACAAAAGGTTCCAGAAAAGGCCTGGTCAGCAAGTGGTTAAGCCTGAATTCTCTGCCAGGTCATGGCAGAAAGATCCAGCTTACATAGCAGTATTTTAATACACTGGTTTGCATGAGGCTTTATATTGGTCACAAAACTAACCGCTACATTCACGGTTAACTTCATGAATGCACTCTATTGAACATTTTTTTCCATTGCAAGAGGAAGAGACTTCAAAAGACATGGTAAGCAGATTATTAAGAGATAACACAGTAACAAAGACTGATAGGAGCAGATTGCCTACGTGGAAAGCACCATGGCTTTAGTTAACCCATTTGCTCCCAGACGTAACACTTTTAAAGGAACAAAGTCATGGAAACAATTTAGCTCCTTGTAAATGAAGAGTTAAATAAAGTCAGCCCTCTGCTTCACTCTTCATTCACAATGGTTATATGTTGCCATCTGCAGGCAAAATATGAGTACTGCAATCATAAAACCTTGCGTGGAATTGACTATGATCATCAGACCTCATTAAGATCTTTAGTGAGGCTTTAAAGCAATTGTATAGCTGCTGATTTATAAGGCATTGTTTTCCTGAGTAAATAAAGCGAGCCATTAAAACAGTAGCAATGAACACTATAGTAATTTAATTTATGATTATGGCCCAATGTAGTATAGATTTTCTCTTCGGAAAGTGTTTTATGCTTCTGGGTCACATGACTGTGCATTATAAGGTCTAAGGGTCTAATGAGTATGGAGTTGTGAAATGCATGCAAGGTGACAGAATTATTACAATGTGAAAGCAATATGGAATCCCCTTTGGATTTTAGTCAATAGGTAACAAACAGATAAGATTGCAATCTAGGGGTCATATATACAGTAGACTTAAACTGTGGCCATATGTGTAAAGATTTCCACTGAACTAGAGAACCCAAAAAGTCCCATATCCATGCAAAAGCACGTGGATGGAGGGATCTCCATTGCGGACTACTGTATTCTGACCACCTGCATATGATTTTGTGCACAAGAAAAATAGAGAGCAAAAACTTAATTTAAGCCTATGCATTGTCCAGTCTTTTACTTAAAGCTTTTGTTACCCTAAAAAAAAAAAAAAAAAGATCCTGTTAAAGCATAAATAACAGCACAGTGTTTGTGCTGTGTAATTTGGCCCTTTGTATCATCTAAAATACCTGGCTGCATAGGTGTGGCATTAGGGTGTGCACACCAAAGCTCAAACACAAATGCGTGTGTAATATACCGTATATGGCAGTGGGCAAGTCAGTAGGGCTTTGTCAGTAGAGATGTACAGAACTGTTCGCCGGCGAATAATTTGCGGCGATTTTCGCGCATTCGCGTTCGCCGCCACGGGCGAACATATGCGATGTTCGATCCGCCTCCTATTAATTAACATTGAGCAAACTTTGACCCTCTACCTCACAGTCAGCAGACACATTCCAGCCAATCAGCAGCATACCCTCCCTCCCTGACCCTCCCACCTCTCGGGTAGCATCCATTTTAGATTCATTCTGAACCTGCATTCTTAGTGAGAGGAGGGATAGTGTTGCTGCTGCTGAATTTATAGGGAAATCTATAGCTAGGCTAGTGTTTTCAGTGTCCACTCCAGTCCTGAAAGACTCATCTGATCTCTGCTGTAAGGACAGCATCCCAAAAAGCCCTTTTTAGGGCTAGTATATCAGTCTGCTTTTTTTTTTCTCTGTAATCTAATTGCAGTTGCCTGCTAGGCAGCGTGTGTGTGTCAGGATTACAGCGTACACTATGCCCAGTGCCACTCATCACTCATCTATCTTGGTGGCATAACATTTAAAATATATATATATTTTACTGCAATAAAATAGTAGTCAGTTGCCTGGCTGCCAGCGTGTGTCAGGGGTACAGCGTACACTGTGCCCAGTGCCACCCACCACTCATCTATCTTGGTGGCACAGTACATAACATTTAATTTTTTTTTTTACTGCAATAGAATAGTAGTCAGTTGCCTGGCTGCCAGCGTGTGTCAGGGGTACAGCGTAAACTGTGCCCAGTGCCACCCACCACTCATCTATCTTGGTGGCACAGTACATAACATTTTATTTTTTTTATTTTTTTACTGCAATAGAATAGTAGTCAGTTGCCTGGCTGCCAACGTGTGTCAGGGGTACAGCGTACACTGTGCCCAGTGCCACCCACCACTCATCTATCTTGGTGGCACAGTACATAACATTTAAAAAAAATATATATTTTACTGCAATAGAATAGTAGTCAGTTGCCTGGCTGCCAGCGTGTGTCAGGCTCATAGTGTATACTGTGCCCACTTGCCCAGTGCCACCACTCATATATCTGGTGGCATAGTAGATTAAATAAAATAAAAAAACACACAATTTTGACTGCAATAGAATAGCAGTTAGTTGTCTGCAGGCATGTGTCAGGCCTACAGCGTCTACTCTGCCAACTTCTGCCAGTGCACAGTGCCACTCATATCTGGTGTCACAGTAGCTTGCACGCATAGTACAACTAAACAAATAAAAAAAAATGACTGGCAGAGGCAGGCCACCCTGCAGGGGCCGTCGTGGTCGTGGTGCTGTGATTCCCTTTGGCCCTAGAATAATGCCCAGTGTTCAGAGGCCACGTACCCTAAACTCGAAAAGTTCTGAGGACATAGTTGACTGGCTAACACAGGACACCCAATCTTCTACAGCTTCCGCTCGGAACCTTGACGCACCATCCTCCTCCAGCTCAGCTTCGGGCACCTCTGAAGTTACCACTCGCCCGCATGCCTCCACCACCAACACTAGCATCACAGCTGCTTCACTTGATCTGTCAGAGGAGTTATTTACACATGAGTTGGAAGAAATTAGTGATGCGCAACCATTATTGCCAGAGGTTGTAGATAAAAGGGATATGACTCAGTCATGCAGCATTACACACATGGACGTATGGTGTGATGATGATGTACCCGCTGCTGCTTCCTTTGCTGAGTTGTCAGATACAAGTGAAGCGGTTGATGATGACGATGTGTCCGGGGATGTCACGTGGGTGCCCACTCGAAGAGAAGAAGAACAGGGGGAAAGTTCAGATGGGGAGACAGAGAGGAGGAGGAGACGAGTTGGAAGCAGGGGGGAGGTCATCGCAAGGAGCTAGTGGCACAGTCAGACAGCATGTATCGGCACCCGGGGTCAGCCAGACAGCACGCCAATCAACGCATGCTGTTGCCACCACCAGAATGCCGTCATTGCAAAGCTCAGCAGTGTGGCATTTTTTTGTGTGTCTGCCTCTGATAACAGTGATGCCATTTGCAACCTGTGCCAAAAGAACCTGAGTCGTGGGAAATCCAACACCCACCTAGGTACAACTGCTTTGTGAAGGCACATGATCGCACATCACAAACGCCTATGGGATCAACACATAATGACGAGTACAAGCAGCACACAAGCTCAAAGCCACCATCCTCCTCCTGGTGCAGCATCTTCAGTCACGTCAACCACTGCTGTCCTCCTTGCCCCCTCTAAACCATCCGCCACTGCGTCTCTCACCTTGAGCAGTTCCTGCTCATCTGCCCACAGTCAGGTGTCTGCCAAGGACATGTTTGAGCATAAGAAGCCAATGTTACAGAGTCACCTCCTTGCCCGGCGTCTGACAGCTGGCTTGTTGGAACTCTTAGCCCGCCAGCTTTTACCATACAAGCTGGTGGAGTCTGAGGCCTTCAAAAAATGTGTAGCTATTGGGACACCGCAGTGGAAGGTACCCGCCTAAATTTCTTTTCACAAAAGGCAATCCCCAACCTGTACTCTATTGTGCAAAAGGAAGTCATGGCATCCCTGGCACACAGTGTTGGGGCAAGGGTCCATCTGACCACTGATACCTGGTCTGCAAAGCACGGTCAGGGCAGGTATATCACCTACACTGCGCATTGGGTAAACCTGCTGACGGCTGCCAAGCATGTAATGCGTGGCTCTGCAGGGGAGTTGGTGACACCGCCATGACTTGCAGGCAGGTCTGCTGCCACCTCCTCTACTCCTCCTACTCCATCCTCTTCGATAACCTCCTCGGCTGAGTCCTCTTTTGCTGCTGCGTCTTGCTCCACATCAACTGCAACCCCCCCAGTTCCCCAGGGGCTATTCCACATCACGGATACGACAGTGTCACGCCGTCTTGGGGTTGACTTGCCTGAAAGCAGAGAGTCACACCGGACTAGCACACCTGTCCGCCCTGAACGCACAGGTGGATCAGTGGCTGACTCCGCACCAACTGGAGATCGGCAAAGTGGTGTGTGACAACTGAAGCAATTTGTTGGCGGCATTGAATTTGGGCAAGTTGACACATGTCCCGTGCATGGCACATGTGATGAATCTGATTGTACAACGCTTTGTGCATAAGTACCCAGACTTACAGGACGTCCTCAAGCAGGCCAGGAAGGTGTGTGGCCATTTCATTTCTGACTGTTTTTCACTAGTTTTGCATCTGACTAGGGTCAGTGTTACTACTGGTAGCACAAGGCGATACTTCAAGGAGGAACAGGATGAGCACTGCCAGAGCCCTACAAAATGACCTCCAGCAGGCCACTGGTGTGAATGTCTCTGACCAGACAATCAGAAACAGACTTCATGGGGGTGGCCTGAGGGCCCGACGTCCTCTAGTGTGCTCTGTGCTCACTGCCGGACACTGTGGAGCTCGATTGGCATTTTCCATTAAACACCAGAATTAGCAGGTCCGCCACTGGTGCCCCATGCTTTTCACAGATGAGAGCAGGTTCACATCACTGGACATCACTGGATTTTTGCAGTGGTGGGCAGACCTCCGCCTTAATGCCATATTGGTTTATATTGTTTGTTAATATGCTTGTAATATTTCTGCACTCTCTCTTCAGCCCTCTCACAGTTCTTTCTATTAAAACCAATAACACATTTATTAAAGTGATTTTAAATCTTAGCATTTATTTTTATTTTTTTAAATAACAGGCATAGTATACTTACCTGGTCTGTTCAATGGTTTTGCACAGAGTAGCCCCAATCCTCCTCATCTAAAGTCTCCCCTTCTCCCCCCGGCTTAGTGACCCCATAGCAAGCCGTTTTCTTGCCATTGCCACACAGAACATGTCTCGGCCCCCTGCTCCCTCCCCACTGTCTATGATTGACAGAGGCTGGAGCCAATGGCTCTTTTATATATACAGTAATATGAATTAAAAAAAAATGATTTTCAACACACCTGTATAATCCTTTTTTTAAGGAGTACAATACGTGTCACTACCAGTGCCTTGAAAAAGTATTCATCCCCCATAAAATTTTCCACATTTTGTCATGTTACAACCAAAAATGTAAATGTATTTTATTGGGTTTGGTGGCATATAATTGTGAAATGAAAGGAAAAACATAAATGATTTTCCATTTTTTTTTACATAAAAATATCCAAAAAGTGTGGCGTGCATTTGTCTTCATCCCCCCAATACTTTGTAGAACCACTTTTTGCTGCAAGTCTTTTGGGGTATGTCGCTACCAGCTTTGCGCATCCTAGAGAGTGAAGTTTTTGCCCATACTTCTTTGTAAAATAGCTGAAGCTCTGTCAGATTGGATGGAGAACATCTGTGAACAGCAATTTTCACGTCTTGCCACAGATTCTCAATTGGATTTAGGTCTGGGCTTTGACTGGGCCATTCTAATACATGAACCATTACATTGTAGCTCTGGCTGTATGTAGCGCCTGTGTACTTTTCAGTACAGGTGCTATGTCAAATTTAGTTGGGGGATGAGAGAGTTATCTTGCTCTCATCCGTGTTGATCTATTAAATTGGGTTTCTGTCAGCCCTGGGCTGTCCTGTGGTGTCAGAGTGTGTTCCAAAGATACCTTCCCATATTTGGATAGCAGGTGACGCCAGAGGGGGCCAGGCGGAGCGCTTTTCTCCAGCAGCCAATTAGAGGAGTGTTTCCCTGGCGGGGCATGCTGGGGGAGGGTATTTCTGTGACAGGCGCCATTTTGTGGGGTTCTTCGCCCGTTCCTGGTTCCAGGTGCGGCACCCACCTTCAGAGTGTGCGCACATCACGGGCCCCGGCGAGATGGCCTACCAGGCCGGGGCGCACGTGCAACGTGGAGTTCCTGACTCGGCCTGTGGCAGAGGTCTCATTACTAATCTTAAACTTACTAGAGTCAAGTCGGTGGCAGAGACTTGTTCCTTCCCAGAAGTTCTAAGTGACACTCTGGCTGCCAGGCCTGTGGGAGGGACCTGTCCAGGGGCACTATGCCCACTCCGGCTGGAGTGGCGACGAAGCAAGAGCTATTATCCTGAAGCAGGACTGCTTCGCTTATCTAGAGGCCTGAATCTGCAAGTTCTCTCCTTTCACCAATCTATTCTATCTACCTCGAGTTAACTGTTTGGTCATGTTGGACCAGTAATAAAAGCACAGAAAACGTCACCCTGTTGTCTGGACATTTCGTCATTTGCTCTCATCACCATCCTATCCATCATCGTCATCCCTAGATACATCACAGAGGTAACATAATCATGCCGTCCCAAATCTGGCCAGCGGCTCCTCCGGGGGTAGCGCTATATGTATGTTTAGGGTTGTTGTCCTGCTGGAAGGTGAACCTCCGCCCCAGTCTCAAGTCTTTTGCAGACTAACAGGTTTTTTTCTAAGATTGCCCAGTATTTGTCTCCATCCATCTTCCCATTAACTCTGACCAGCTTCTCTGCCCCTGCTAAAGAAAAGCATCTCCACAACATGATGCTGCCACCACCATGTTTCACGGTGGTGATGGTGTGTTCTGGGTGATGTGTGGTGTTAGTTTTCAACCACACATAGGGCCAGATTCACATACATTTGCGGCCCTGTAATGTAACCCGTTTACGTTACACCGCCGCAAGTTTCCAGTTTTAGTGCCCGATCCACAAAGCACTTACCTGGAAACTTGCGGCGCAAGGCGGGCCAATTCAAATAGGCGTGTGCCATTTAAATTAGGCGCGCTCCCGCGCCGGACCTACTGCACATGCTTCGTTTCGCAATTCCCGTCGTGCTTTGCGTGCAGTGACGTCATTTTTTCGAACGGCGACGCGTGTAGCGTAATTCCGTATTCCCGGACGTCTTACGCAAACGACGTTAATTTTTAAATTTCGACGCGGGAACGACGGCCATACTTTATACAGCAATACGATTGCTGTGTAAAGTTAAGGCACCAAAAACGACGACTAACTTTGCGACGGGAAACTAGACTAGCGGCGACGTAGTGAACGCGAACATCCGTTGTGGATCGCCGTAACTCCTAATTTGCATACCCGACGCTGGTTTACGACACGAACTCCCCCCAGCGGCGGCCGCGGTACTGCATCCTAAGATCCGACAGTGTAAAACAATTACACCTGTCGGATCTTAGGGATATCTATGCGTAACTGATTCTAAGAATCAGTCGCATAGATACTCTGAGAGATACGACGGAGTATCTGAGATACTCCGTCGTATCTCCTTTGTGAATCTGGCCCATAGTGTTTTGCTTTTAGGCCAAAAAGTTACATTTTGGCCTCATCTGACCAGAGCACCTTCTTCCACATGTTTGCTGTGTCCCCCATGTGGCTTTTCGCAAACTGAAAACAAGCTTTCTTTTAACAAAGAGGCTTTCTTTCAACAATGGCTTTCTTCTTGCCCCTCTTCCATAAAGGCCAGATTTTTGAAGTGCACGACTAGAAGTTGTCCTGTGGACAGATTCCACCACCTGAGCTGTGGATCTCTGCAGCTACTCCAGAGTTACCATAGGCCTCTTGGCTGCTTCTCTTATTAATGCTCTCCATGTCTGGCCTGTCAGTTTAGGTGGATGCCCATGTCTTAGTAGGTTTGCAGTTGTACCATACTCTTTCCATTTTCCGATGAACAGTGCTCCATGAGATGTTAAGAGCTTAGGATATTTTTTTTATAACCTAACCTTGCTTTATAATTCTTCACAACTTTTTCTACGACCTGTCTGGTGTGTTCCTTGGCCTTCATGATGCTGTGTGTTCACCAAGGTTCTCTAACAAACCACTAAGGACTTCACAGAACAGCTGTATTTATACTGAGATTAAATTAAACACAGGTGGACTCTAGTTACTAATTTGGTGACTTCTGAAGGCAATAGGTTCCACTAGACTTTAATTGGGGGTATCAGAGTGAAGGGGCTGAATAGAAATGTCTGCCACACTTTTCAGATATTAATTTGTCCAAAATTGGAAAAAACGTATAATTTTCTTTTCACTTCACAATTATGTGCCACTTTTCGTGTTGGTCTAGCACATAAAATCCCAATAAATGACAATTACGTGTTTGGTTGTAACATGACAAATGTGGAAAATTTCAAGGGGCGTGAATACTTTTTCAAGGCACTGTAATAATATTTTAAAAACACTGGGTTATACTGCCACTTTTAGGAGGAGGCAGGTAATGAATGACTAGGTATATTTCTTACAACACTTATGACCTTGAAGAAACCACTTGCTTGGAGGGTGGTGAGGAGGTTGCAGTAGAAATCCTGGAACTCTTCTCCTTTGGGACTCCTTAGGAGAGAAGCTGTTTCAGAGCAGCGTGGAGGTCCGCCAATCCGCAAGTTTGACAATATGAAGAGAGGTAGAGGCAAGGACCAAAATTCTAGATGGTAGCCCCCACGGACAACAATCCAGACCCAAGTGTCTAAGATGTCCTGGGACCAGATGGCTGTGAAGTTCAAAGACGAATCTTCAGATTTAAAAGATGAGGGGGGTTGCCTCACTCAGTAAGAAGGCCTTACCTCTGGTCTTGGAAGATTCCAGGGCCAGGGGCTTAGTCAGAGCTCTTTTTTTTTTTCAAGAGCAGGGTTTTTTTCTTTTCATCTGTGATTTTTCTTGATAAAGGTGTCAAGGGATTTGCCAAAAAAAACATTCCTATGTGAAAGGCATCCTTGATAGACATTCTGAACACATTTCTGGAATTTTATGAAACCTTCTATCAATCCCAGTCCAGATGTACAGATCAGGAGCTTCCCTCCTATTTGGAAAACCTGAATCTTCCTTCTCTGGACTCGGAGAATTATATGATGCTATCTCCTCAGCAAACCGGGCAAATTGCCTTGATTGGATGGTTTCCCGGCAGAATGGTACCAACTACATAGAGAGAGCATAGTGTGACATCTACAAAAAGTTTTTATAGCAGCAGAAAAAGAAGGTATATTACCAAAATCCATGTGTGAAGCTCTGATTGTAGTGATTCCAAAGCCTGGAAAAGATCCACAGGAGTGTGAGTCATATAGACCAATATTGGCCAAAATTTTGGATCGGCAATCCTTAAATTGATCAATTCACATCAGACGTGATTTATACAGGGCTGTTGTACTCAAATGAACCACAGAAGACTCTATGTAAACTTACAAATCCCACATATGAATACAGGCAAAAGAGTGATAGCATCACAAGATACTAAAAAAGCATTTGACTTGATCGAATGGGACTATCTTTTCTCCCTGCTTGTTAAATTGGGCTGTGGACCCAAATTTGTAAACTACTTTGGGTTAAACTACTTTACAAGGATCCCAGAGCAAGTATTAGAGTGAATAGGCACATACTTTTAAGATCGGAAGGGGGACAAGACGGGGATGTTCCCTGTCTCCTCTCCTATTTGCTCTAGCCATAGAACCCCTTGCAGCCAAAATTAGGACTCGGGATACCATGAAAGGACTATTGGTTGGGAATCTGGAGGAACGAGTGTCCTTATATGTGGACGATATGCTACTATATTTGGCAAACCCGGAACTATCATTGCCTGCTGCATTCACCTTAATCCAGGAATTCCGAGACTTCTCTGGCTTTAGAATTAACTGGTCTAAATCAACGCTGTTTCCTGTAGATCCACAGCCAAACTTAGTACCTCCCGTTCAATAGCTAGAAATAAATATTAAATTACCAGTGGATTCATTCACAGATATGAACTTATGGCCCGTAGTTAGGACCTTTAGAGACAGAGTACAGAAACGGAAAGCCCTCCTGCTCACATTTTTAGGTAGAGCTAATCTGTTTAAAATGATTTTCCTCCTGAAATGCCCCATTATACATTCCAAAGAAAACGTTTAGATACATTTATTCCCTGTTGACCTCCTTTTTATGGGGTGACAAGGTGGCTAGAGTATAGCTGGAAATTTTGCTGTTACTGATGGGGAGGCGAGGTCTGGCAATACCTGACCTTAGCCTCTACTACCTGGCATCACAGCTGGTGCAGATTCACTGGCGTATATTTCCACAGCTGAACAATGCTTCAATTGTGGTGGAGGCAGCTGCGGCAACCTCCTATGAGGCACTGTTTTCTTTAGAGGGGAAGTCTCTACGGCAGGAGGTATGACCATGCTGAGGTCAGCTAAATGGGTGCTTGGGAATTGTATAAAACACATAAATGACAGACCTCTACACCTATCACCCAATGCCCCATTATGGTTTAACCCATGTTTGAAAGAATTTATTCATCTAGAGGACGGACATGGGAGTGCCAAATTTATCATACTTTCCTGCACCAATTGTATGACAATGGCAAACTCAAGACATTTGCACAGCTGAAGAGTGAGCTGGGTGTCCCAATTCCAGGACATTTCACTTCACCAGGATGAGGCATGCAGCTCATGCTTAATTTGAGACGGGGCCAATACTTTTAGAAAACACTAAACTAGAAACACTCTTTACTGCACCTGACCACACCAAACGTATACCTACATATTATACTGTACTCATGGAAAAAAAAAACACTTGAGGGAAGAGAAAATAAGAGCCAGATGGACCGCTATAATTCCAGAGCTGACTGAGGCACAATGGGAGGAAGTTCTGACCTCTTATATGCCCATGGACAAACTGATACAACTGAGATACCTACATCAAATGTATTATACCCCATACAGATTATATAGGATGGGTAGAAGAGATGACCCCACATGTCATAAGTGTTTTGTGGCAGATGATACTTTTATGCACATGGTGTGGGATTCTAATAGAATATGGCCCTTATGGTCGCAGGTAACCCAATTTATCGCAGATACGTTTGATCTCCCGAACATATGTAGCCCATTGTTGGGTCTCCTAGGTATTATAGAAGATGACGTCATGAGTAACAATATGAGAATGTTCCTGAGACTACTGTTTTATTATGTTAGGAAGCTAATTGTCCTCAACTGGATCATCTTACCATAACTACTTGGAAAGGACTGGTTAATGCAAATATCAAGCTGTATAAACTGACTTATGAAGCAAGGGGAAGTAAAAATAAATTCAATAAAGTGTGGGGAAGATGGCTAGACTCCAATGAAACTATACCTTGTGATATCTAAAATAGATTTTCTGTATGCCACGGTAGAGTTATATATAATGTAAGTGTAGCGCCCTGCTACTTTCATAGATGGTGTTGCCTTAAATTTAGAGGGTGATCAGAGATTTAGTTGCCTCTGACCGTGTTATTTTTGCCAAATTTGGGCCTCTGTTCCAGCCATGGCTGTACTTTGAGTGACCACTATTGCTGTCTGGGGTGTTGGTACCACCCCAGGCCAAGGGTGGCATGCGGTCGAGTCAGGGCATATTGGGTGTTTTTCCTCAGCAGCCAATCAGTGGGGGTTGATCGCCTTGCTGTGCATGCTGGGGGAGAGTACTTAGGGGCAGACCTCATTGGTTTGCGGTCGTCGATCGCTGATCTGTTGTCCCACCACCCACCGTGTATGGCCCTTATGGCCGGGGGTGCATGTTCAAGTGTTCCTGGCTCCGGGACCACATTGGTCCGGGGTTGTGATCTACTATGTAGGCCTAGTAGTTTAGACTGGGTCTACAGTTGCAGAGTGGTCCTGTGCTGTCCGTCCTGAGGAAGGAAGCCGCCCGATGAAGAACCTGTCTGGGGGAGTACCAAGCACAAGGCTAGTATCTCAGGAGAGGCGTTGAACTTAATCGAAGGACGTGCGCTTGCCGAGAGGCTGAATGATGGTCGCCTGTAGGGTTGAGCGAACCCGAACTGTAAAGTTCGGGTTCGGTACGGACTTTGGGTTTTTCCCGAACCCGGACCCGAACCCGAATAATTGGAAAAAATCCGGGTTCGGAGTTCGGGTATGTTTTGGCACACTGCACGGCAGCCAATCGCCATTCGTGTTACTACTGTGACTGGGAACTGATCACAGCCATGCCTACTTATGGCATGGCTGTGATTGGCCAGTGCAGCATGTGACCCATCATGTGACGTGCCTCTATATTAGATAGAGGCACACAGCACAGATCGTCACTCTGCTTCACTCATGATAGGGAAAGGCTGCTGAATCTGCTGGTTAGGGAAAGTGTTAGTTGTATCTGGCTCGTTTTCACTGTATTTCACTTATGTGAGGGAAAGGCTGCTGAATCTGCTCAGGGACAGTGTTAGGTCTATGCTGGTATGCTGCTCCAGAAATATCAAGAAGCACACTCTATTTCTTTGATATCTGCATCATCTTATGGCATCTGGCTCGTTGTCACTGCTTCACTTATGTGAGGGAAAGGCTGCTGAATCTGCTTAGGGAGAGTTTTAGGTGTATGTTGCTCCAGAAAAATCAACAAGCACTCTATTCCTGTGACATCTGCTGTGCTTCATATAGTTTAGGAATTTTGTTCAGCTATAGTGGCAGTTTGTAATCTATAGGTGACTCTGAATATTTCAACAGCAGTACACCTGCCACACCACCTGTGCACCTGTGATATACTGTGTTTCTGTCAAGTACATAGTCAGGGAGAGTTTGCTGAAATATTTTCCCTATAGGGGCAGTCAGCACTCTATAGGTGACTGAGTATTTCAACAGCACTACACCTGCCACACCAACTGTGCACCTGTGATTTACTGTGTTTCTGTCAAGTACATAGTCAGGGAGAGTTTGCTGAAATATTTTTCCTATAGGGGCAGTCAGCACTCTATAGGTGACTGAGTATTTCAACAGCACTACACCTGCCACACCACCTGTGCACCTGTGATATACCGTGTTTCTGTCAAGTACATAGTCAGGGAGAGTTTGCTGAAATATTTTTCCTATAGGAGCAGTCAGCACTCTATAGGTAACTGAGTATTTCAACAGCACTACACCTGCCACACCACCTGTGAACCTGTGATATACCGTGTTTCTGTCAAGTACATAGTCAGGGAGAGTTTGCTGAAATATTTTTCCTATAGGGGCAGTCAGCACTCTATAGGTGACTGAGTATTTCAACAGCAGTACACCTGCCACACCACCTGTGCACCTCTGATATACTGTGTTTCTGTCAAGTACATAGTCAGGGAGAGTTTGCTGAAATATTTTTCCTATATGGGCAGTCATCACTCTATAGGTGACTGAGTATTTCAACAGCAGTACACCTGCTACACCACCTGTGCACCTGTGATATACTGTGTTTCTGTCAAGTACATAGTCAGGGAGGGTTTCCTGAAATATTTTTCCTATAGGGGCAGTCAGCAATCTATAGGTGATTCTGTATATTTCAACAGCACTGCACCTGTCCCCTGTGATATACTGTCTGTGCAGTACATTGTTTAGGGCTGGGTTCCTGCTTCTTGCTGTAGGTGGAGAAATATATAGGTGAATCTCTGCCTATTTCACCAGCTTACACTTTTTTGTATTTAAAATTTTTCAAAATTAGGGCAAGACCCTAAATTTGAGAAATATATAGGTCAATCTCTGCCCATTTCACCAGCACTCCACCTTACCCCTGTGATATACTGTCTGTGCAGTACATTGTTTAGTGCTGGCTTCCTGCTTATTGCTATAGAAATATATAGGTGAATCTGCCTATTTCACCAGCTTACACTATTTTTGTATTTAAAATTTCTCAAAATTAGGGCAAGACCCTAAATTTGAGAAATATGAGGAAAACGTCAAATAAGGGACGTGGCCGCGGTCGTGGTGCTGCTGGTGGAGCTCCTGTTACAGGGAGAGGATGTGGTCGATCTGTGCCAGCTACAAGCACAAGTGAAACACCTTTCTCAGGTGCGAGTAGCCGACAGAGCCTGCAGCGGTATTTGGTCGGGCCTAATCCAGCTCTACGAATGTTGAGGCCAGGAGCAGAACAGGCGGTAGTAGATTGGGTTGCTGATGTGCCTCCAGTTCCTTCACATTGTTTTCCAACCAGTCTTGTGCTGAAAGCTCAGAGTTGGCGCCTGCAGCCGATGTCCACCATCAGTCTTTCACCTCACCCCCTTGCAAATCAGCCAAGCAGTCTGAGCCCCAAAGCATGCAGCAGTCTCTTCTTCTTTTTGATGAGTCTGTTAGCATGTGTTCCCAGGGCCATCCACCTAGCCCAGCCCCAGAAGGGGAAGAGATTGAGTGCACCGATGCCCAACCACTTATATTTCAGGATGAGTTCATGGGGGGACCATCACAGCACGTCTTGCATGATGATGATGAAACACAGTTGCCAACTGCTGGTGCTTTTGCAATTGTTCAGACCGACAAGGAGGACAGTGGTGAAGACTGGGTGGAAGATGATGTGGAGGACGATGAGGTCCTTGACCCGACATGGAATCAACCTCATGCAGGTGACCCATGTAGTTCGGAGGAAGAGGCGGTGGTCGCACAGAGCCACCAGCACAGCAGAAGAGGGAGCAGGGTGCCAAAGCAGAGCGTCCGTCCCCTAGACAGTACGCCTGCTACTGCCCAACGCAGCAAGGGACCGAGCACACCAAAGCCAGGTCCAAGGAGTTCCCTAGCGTGGCAGTTCTTCACACAATGTGCTGATGACAAGACACGCGTGGTTTGCACGTTGTGCAATCAGAGCCTGAAGCGAGGCATAAACGTTCTCAACCTGAGCACAACCTGCATGACCAGGCATCTAAGTGCAAAGCACAAGCTGCAGTGGAGTAGACACCTCAAAAACCAAGAAAGGTCTCTGGCTCCTCCTGCTTCCTCTTCTGCATCAGTCTCGGGCCTCTCTGCCTCTTCATCCACCTCCGTAGTGACAGTGCCACCTGCCACCCCTCAATTAGAGGACCGGCAAGCAACACTACCACCTGGGTCACCAAACATCTCCACAATGTCCCATGGAAGCATTCAGCTCTCCATCTCCCAAACACTGGAGCGTAAGAGAAAGTACCCCTCTACCCACCCGCAATCCCTGGCCCTGAATGCCAGCATTTCAAAATTACTGGCCTTTAAAATGCTGTCATTCCGTCTGGTGGAGACGCAGAGTTTTAAAAGCCTGATGGGATTGGCTGTCCCACAGTACGTCGTGCCCAGCCGCCACTACTTTTCCAGGCGAGCCATCCCTTCCCTGCACAACCAAGTGGGGGACAAAATCAGGTGTGCACTGCGCAACGCCATCTGTGCCAAGGTCCACCTAACTACGGATACGTGGACCAGTAAGCACGGTCAGGGACGTTATATCTCCCTAACAGCGCACTGGGTAAATGCAGTGGCAGCTGGGCCTGAGGCGGATAGCAGTTTGGCGCATGTCCTTCCACCACCGAGGATTGCAGGGCGCTTCAGTTTGCCTCCTGTTCCTAACTCCTTCTACTCCGCTTCCTCATCCTCTACCGCCTCCTCATCCAGTCAGCGTAACAAATTCACCACCAAATTTAGCACAGCCATGGGTAAACGCCAGCAGGCAGTTTTAAAAAGTTCCTGTTTGGGGGAAAAACCACACACCACGCAGGAGTTGTGGAGGGACATGGAACAACAGACCGATGAGTGGTTGGCATCAGTGAGCCTCAAGCCAGGCCTGGTGGTGTGCGATAACGGGCAAAATCTCATAGCAGCTCTGGGCCTAGCCGGTTTGACGCACATTCCTTGCCTGGCGCATGTGCTGAATTTGGTGGTGCAGAGTTTCCTGAGAACTTACCCCAATATGCCACAGCTGCTGCAGAAAGTGCGGGCCGTCTGTGTGCACTTTCGGCGTTCTCACCCTGCTGCTGCTCACCTGGCAGCGCTGCAGCGTAACTTCGGCCTTCCCGCTCACCGCCTCATATGTGATGTGCCCACAAGGTGGAACTCCACCTTGCACATGCTGGCCAGACTGTGCGAGCAGCAGCAGGCGATAGTGGAGTTCCAGCTGCAGCACGCACGCGTGAGTCGCTCTGCGGAACAGAACCACTTTACCACCAATAACTGGGCCTCCATGCGAGACCTGTGTGCCTTGTTGCGCTGTTTTGAGTACTCCACCAACATGGCTAGTGCCAATGACGCCGCTCTCAGCGTGACTATCCCACTTCTATGCCTCCTTGAAAAAACGCTACGGGCGATGATGGAAGAGGATGTGGCACAGGAGGAAGAGGAGGAATCGGGATCATTTGCAAGGCTTTCAGGGCAGTGCACCAACAAAGGCCAGGTACACAATTGTCTAGCAAGGGCACAGTTCTGGAGGATGACGCGGTGGAGGATGAGGAGGAGGAAGACATGGAGGAGGAGGAACCATGTTCACAGCAGGATGGCATCCAGACCAGCTCATGGCCATTACTGGTGCGTGGCTGGGGGGATACAGAGGACACAGATGATACACCTCCCACAGAGGACAGCTTTTCGTTGCCTCTGGGCAGCCTGGCACACATGAGCAATTACATGCTGCAGTGTCTCCGCAACGACCGGCGTGTTTCGCACATTATGACAGGTGCTGATTACTGGGTGGCCACGCTGCTGGATCCCCGTTACAAGGACAATGTACCGTCCTTAATCCCCTCACTGGAACGTGAACGCAAGATGCGCGAGTACAAGCGCACGCTGTTAGATGCGCTGCTGGTGCAATTCCCACCTGGCAGCAGGGCCACAGTGGAAGCAGAAGGCGAAGGCAGAGGAGGAGGAAGAGGTCGCCAACGCAGCAGGGGCACCGCCAGCTGATCCATGGGCCCAAACAGTTGTAATTTTGTTTCATCATTCCACAGAACACAATCCCAAAACGTGTGTGGTTTGCCCACATGACTTTTGGCATACTGCAGTCGACTCTTCTTATTCTTTGGAGACAGCAAGGGGGTGCGCCTGGGAGTTCTGGCATGGAGGCCTTCATTACGCAGTGTGCGCCGTATTGTCTGAGCAGAAACTTCAGTACCCACATCTGACAAATATTTTCTCAGTTCCTCAGCAGTCACACGGGGACTTTTCTCCACTCTACGCTTCAGGTAGCGCACAGCAGTCGAAGTCAGCATCTTCTTTCTGCCACGACCAGGTAGCGTTTCAACAGTGCCCATTGCATTTACTACTGTATTAAAAAACCAATTGATGTCATATTAGTTGCATATGGTTCTTTATGAAGTCCTTGTAGGAATTCATTCTGAATACAATTCCAAATGTACACTAAATTCCCTAAAACCCTTTACAGCATTGGGGGGTTCAATAATTTTGAACAAAACTGTATGGACCTCGTCCTCAAAGGTCAAAAATCATTATATATTTTTTTTTTTTGTTATGTTATTTTAAGTTATTTCCCTATCCACATTTATTTCCAAAGTACTTGCCATGCTCTTCCCGACATTTTGCTGCCATTTGCAGCCCTCCAGCCCTTTCCCTTAGTTTTTTAGAGACATTTTTGTAGTCAAAAGTCCGGGTCCCCATTGACTTCAATGGGGTTCGGGTTCGGTCCCAAACCCAAACTTTTTTTTCAAAGTCCGGGTTCGGGTCCGAACCCGAACATCCAGGTGTCCGCTCAACTCTAGTCGCCTGTCAGTTCTGAATTCACTAAAGTTTACTCGAGAGGGAGATCCGGGTGCTTAATCCTGTGTTAAGAAGGATTCTGGACCGAATACGTCTCCACCTTTGGGAAGGTCTATGGCAGAGACTTTGCTAAAGTTTCCGTGTGACACTCTGGCTGCTAGGCTGGTGAGAGAGGCCTATCCAGGTGCACAATACCCACTCTGGCTAGAGTGGCGACAAAAGTTTTATCGGTGGAAGCAGGATTGTTTCCCAACGAACTGCAACATAAGGACATGGATAAGCGATTTTGGGGTGGAGGAACTTGACTGGCCTGCACAGAGATCTGATCTCAACCCAATAGAACACCTTTGGGATAAATTAGAGTGGATACTGCGAGGCAGGCCTTTGTAGTCCAACATCAGTGCCTGACCTTACAAATACACTTCTGGAAGAATGGTCAAATATTCCCATACTTTGACAAAGCGTCAGTGATGAAAAACATGTCATTCACGGCTCTTTTTTAACTTATACTGATGTCCTTTGATGTCCCCATTTGCATCCCATTGCAGCCCTTTCTTTAAACCAGCGTCCTGTCATATCATACAGTGACGCTCGGGTTTGTTTACAACATCATTGTCCGCTTCTCTGACTGGTTACTGTGGTCACGTGACTCCAGGAGGTCGGCGTCCGGACACCGCATCCTCCTCCTTCCGTGACGCTGCGGGTGTCCCACCCACCATCCGAACAGCTGACGCGACTGTGTCATTCCCAACTCCAGCGGTGTTGTGCCAGGGTTTCCCCGCCGGCTTGTGTCGCGGCGGTGTTGGGGGTCCTGCTCCTGCTGGCTCCCTACATTGGGCCGTTTTTTTTTGTGCCTCTTCCACCTCTGGGCCTCCTTGTACACTGCAGCGGTGTGGATCGTTCCCCGCCTGACAGTGTCTCCACCTGTTCCCTCTGGCCAGCTGATCCCCTCCTAAGTGGTGTATCCATCTACAGCACAGCAGACTGGACATTGGAGTGTTTCCCGTTTGAGGTACTGTACACTTACCTTCCCTACAACAACTTGCCAACCGATCTGGTTACTTGCCAACTGTTCTGGTGTGCACCTGATTACCCAATCACAGCGTGACTACTATATTTAATCATTCCATCACAAGACTTTGCCTTGCTTTGTGGATTCATTGTGGACTAGTTGTTTTATACATGTGGAAATTGTATTTATTTTTAATTTTGTCTGTGCTTATACCTTTGTCAACTGTTATTCTCCATTTTAGACTATAAAGTGTGATTATTATTTTACCTATTGTGCGCTGCTCTTTTGTTTGTACCATAGACACTCCTACACCGTGTGGACAGCCTTCCCAGAAGAGATGAAGCTGGTATAGCTGCAAAGGGTGGGCAAACTCAATATTGAACCCTACGGACTAAGACTGGGGATGACATCAAAGTTCATGTGCGTGTAAAGTCAGGCGTCCCAATACTTTTGGCAATATAGTGTATGTTGATTAAGTCTTAAACACGACGTGTAGGTGACTGTGTGCCTAGCACAGCAGCTTTTATCACCTTAGGCCACAGCCTCCCAAATGTCACTAATTTCCAGGGACTGTCCCTGATTTGGAACAAGTCCCTCTGTCCTTCTCATTTGTGCCTCACTTTGGTCTGATCTACATAGTTGTATATAAAATGCACTTATTTATCTTTCAAGTGTTTCCCAGCGCTAAACCTTTCATCCGATTTCTAAACGGCTTCATTTGTAAATTTGAAAAGTCAGTATAAAGAAATAGTAGTGGTTAAAAATAGCACTCGTGGGTTTAACTAATCTTTAGTTTGTATAATTCTCCTTTAAGGGGGGGTAGCAGGGAATGTGTCCTATGCCTACATACTTTTGATTATAGGTGACAATAGGTGTCCATTGCTCCCATCTGAAAATGTTGGGAGATCTGCCTTTGTTGGTTATGCAGAAATCTGGCCACATGTGTATGAGCCCTTAATAAAAGTCACTCCGGCTTCTACCGAGGCTACAATAAGCACATGCAGTGGATTTATTGATTTAGGCGAAATGGACTTATCTTGTCAGGTCTCAAAGTGAACATGTTAAAAACCTAGGCAATATAGCAAAGCAAATGATGAACAAAATGGATAAACAGACATAATTTACCGTAAAAATCACACGTTTGGCAGAGCCATTAATATATGCTTAGAAAAAAAGAAAGACAGAAAGAAAATAAAAATAAAAAAGAAAGCAGACGTCATAAAATTTCAGTTTGTGCCATTTATTGAAATCAGACATCAAGATTAAAATATACAGCCAGAAAATACTGTGCCAGGGTATTAACCACTATCTTACCAGTGTAACAGCCACAGGCTGGAAAGAGAGAACAAAATTAATTGACCTGAACAAGTACATCTGCAACACGTTACACCGGTGCACGCTCTGAATTACTTAGAAAATAAATAGATTTTTTTTAGTTTTAAAGTTTTCATTTCAAACATTTTGTGCCTAGAGCAAACTGACAGTTGTGCTTTTTCCTTTCACCTGTTACAGACTTAACGTCTCAAAGTTTGGGACATTTCCAAAAAGTAAAGATTGTAGAAAATGTAAACATTTTGTAGGAAATTCTACCATTACACCACAGAATATGAGAACAAAAAAAATCATACATGCTTTCCATGGTGCTTACAAATTTTATGTTATATGTTATAAATCTTTCTTTGACATAATCCCAAACATTTATAATTTTAACTCTTTATATGAATCGGTTCCTATTATTTCCTTGCATTTCTACCAACCAACACATAAGAAAAAATATTTCCCTGCATGCATTGCTTCTCACCAAGGATTTATAAAATTAAGAGTTTTCATCTCGTCAAAATTTCTGTAAAAATCGAAAGATTTTTTTAACATTTTGACATTTTAGTACAATTCATTGCAGCCAAAGGATAGGCATAATGAAGGAGATTTTTGATTGTTTTTAGGAGTGCAGAAGCCTTTGAAAATATCCTGAGGTCCTCCTAAATGGAATCTTTCATTTATCTTTGATTATCTTATGTCCTTTTTCACAGAGAAAAAAAGCAGTGGGAAAACAGTAGACATGTGCATTCGTTTTTGTCCGAATGCATTTTCGTCCGAATTTCGGGTATTTTCGTTATCGTTTTAAGAAACTAAAACGAACACGCAGAATCCGAAATCCGAAAGATTCAACATAAAAAAAATGCTTTGTTTTCGTTGCTACAGCAGTTCGATATAGATAGGAGATTCGACATGACGCTGACAATAGCAATCTCTGTCTATCGAACCTGTGGTCGAATGTGCCTAACCTTAACTCTATTAGTCCAAGATTATTCTACATAGAGAGGAAAGTTTCGACATTATAGAGACAGTGTTTGGGTAGACCATTCGACATGAATGACGAAGATTCGACGAAGCAGCGAAAAACATACAAACGTTGAATATGTCATTGAAGGCTTATGGTGTCTGGCGAAAGTTCTAAGAAGGTTAGACAGAGCAGCTAAACTGTACGACGCCACAATAATACATTTCCGGTTAAATGCTCGGCCCATAGGCTATAGAAGAATTCTAATGTTGGTTGACTAGTAATAATAATTTATAAATCTAATTATTACTAGTGTCATACAACATTAGAATTCTTCTATAGCTTGTAGGCAGAACATTCGACAGGAAATGTACGATTGCAGCGTCGTACAGTTTAGCTGCTCCGTCAAATCTTCTTAGAACATTCGACAGACACCATAAGCCTTCAATGTCAGATTTAACCTGAATTAATTTTGATTTTCGGACGAATGCATTTTTTAACGAAACAAAATAAATAAAAGCGAATTTCGGAAATAACAAAATAAATGTATTTTTCGGACGAAAACGAAATTCCGAAACAAAATATTTCAGTGTGCACATGTCTAGAAAACAGCACTGTTGGCAATCACATAGATTTATAAAAAGGGAAAAAAAAAACACAAATATAAGTTACATTAAATAAAATAAAGTAAAACTACCCTAAATACACCCCATAAAAGTAACCCTTTAAAAAAAAAAAAAACGTTTTTTCATGCAATATCCTTCGCTCATTCCTAATTCTCACATGACGAATGCGTACAATAAGGATCTGGCAGCTATTATATTTTGCTCATGTAATCTGAAGCAGGTTGTCTGTACCAAGCCACATCAAAGTGAAGAATCATGGAAAAAGTTAAAAGAAAGTCTATTAAATCTAAATGAAAAAAACAAGACACTGCAAAATGGCACTGCTAGTAGACATTGTGCTTTAAAAGTTTGTTTCAACTTTCTTTTTTTCTTTTTTTTTTTTAAACATAAAAGTAATCATATTAATGTAACCATCATCTAAATATGTTAATGCATCAAAAAACTTATTTTCTATATATAGTCTATAATTTTATTTGTAAACGGGAGCTTACGCAAGCTTGCAAAATTTGCCACACTTACATCAAATTTCAGGCAAACTTAACTGCATTCATCCAGCTTTGAATTGCATTAATGATGAAAAAGAGCAAGGTCACCTACCTCTATGAGTTGCTATCAAACGTTTGAAACAATTGGTGATAGGTTGCCTTAGTTTGTTAGATATTCTTGATTGATAGCTGGTTGATATTAGCTAAAATTGCCAATAGTGTCATGGGCTAAGCTATATAGGTGATTTTACCCAGATAAAGACCTTGGGGTATGCCATAATCTAAATACCTTGGACATATCCAGCACATCTAGAGCCTGCTCCTCTACCTGGCCCAATCTACACAGTGAAGGCACAAGAACTGGCTGTCACTTTAACAGTTCAACTCAGGAGTGCTGACAGTAGGTCCTGTATGAATGAAGCCTAAAAACTTTGTTTGCAAGTTTCATTCATAAATATATTGTAACAATACTATTACATTTTATAATGCTATATTATGCCCTCTATATATTGTAAGCTTTTGCAACCCTTTAAGTTTAAATTTGTTTCTTAAACTGGTTTCAATGTAATATATAACCCTTTCTTAACCCTATTCAACCATTGTTATTTCAGTCCTTCACATAGCTATTTTTTAATGATTTGTTATTTTTTACTGTATGTATGAAAACTATTTTCCATTTTGTCACATTCACAACATTAAAACACACAAAAAAACAACAACTTGTTTTAATTTTTTTGTTTCATACTATAACTTACTTTTGTCTTTAGAACATTTTAGAATGTATAGAAAATAAAATACAATTTTGTAGACAGTAATGCAAAAAAGGCGCCCCCCCCCCCCCCCAAAAAAAAACGTTGCTAGTACCGTTTTAGCTGAATTAGGCCCACAGCAAAAATGTAGAAAGTGCAAGAGCAAGAGCATGAGCATATGAAAGCAATGTACACTCAAAGTCTCTCTGCTCTCTGCCATTTTATTCACTGGCTCATATAGCAGGTGTTGTCAATGAAAGGAGTTCTGCATAGTTGTGGAAAAATTGTTATATGCTCATAAAATAGAAGAGTGATTATGAGCTGCATAGCAAGCACCCTTTGACACTCACCTTTCTTAAGTATGGGTACAGCACATTGGCTTTCTGTAAATTCAGGAATATCACATTGAGTAGTATTATCCTTTAACCCCTTAAGGACTGCATCACGCAGATTTCCGTCAACAGAATGGCACGGCTGGGCAAATGAGCGTATATATACGTTCTCTTTAGTGCGTGGTCGCGCACAGCCATCGACGCGCTCGCCCGCGGGACTCGATGTCCGCCGGTGTCCCGCGATTGGGTCACAGAGCTGAAGAACGGGGAGATGTTAGTGTTAACACAACATCTCCCTGTTCTTCCTAGTGACATGTCACTGATCGTCTGTTCCCTGTCATCGGGTCCGGGGCTTAAGTGGTTAAAGAAATACTGTAGTGTGTTTTCATATTAGATAGTAATATAGCTACTAGCTCATTCTACTTTTCATACATTGAAAGCAGCAAGGCCAGCATCTAATAGGCAGCCATAGCTACACAATCAGTTCTTCCATATCATATGTGAGGACCCAACACCTTAGTACCCAACCTGTGGCCCCTTGGTATTTACTGTGCAGCCCCCGTGAGCCAGTAGTACGAGGTGGAGTATTGATCTGTAAAGGGCTGTAATAGCAGTGATATATACTACGCTAATGTACTATGTTTCTAGCTTTTGATTGTTTCCTACAGCATGTCTCCAAAGTTTTAGAAAATTAACTAGCTCTGTCAGGGTGTAAATTAAATATAATTCTAGGGTGCAGGTAAGGCAAGAAATGTTTGGTCACTCAAGAGAATACATTCATTAAGTATTGAAAAAGCAAAATTATAGAGCACCCAAAAAAGGTTTAGGCTAGATCATTTATGAAGGTGTGTTTTTTCAAAGAAATAAAAAGGAAAGCAAAATCGATGTTCAAAAAGATCTAGTGCAGTGAAATTGAATCAATCCAGCCTTTTGGCAAGAAACATTACTATTTGGTAGTGGAATGAATCCAAGAGTGCCTACTTCTGTATGATGCTTTTCACAGAAGTGCAGTATTTGATGACTTGTGTTATCCTTTACAGCCTTGATCATTTTAGCTAAGATTTGAAGAGATTCTTCTTTTAGAGTAACTATTGAGGATAAATAAAGTTTCTCCTGTATGAACGTGTTTAAAATAAGAAATCTCTTGCCTATAGCTTGCACCAAGGCTAAAATAACGAGACAATGAAATGGCAGGAGGGAAGTCCAACCTATCTTCTTTTAGATAAGGTTAATGATTCTTACTTTGCTCCCCCTGCTCACTCATTAGGCCACCATCTCCATCCCTCTGTAGCTGTTAGCTTGCACCACGTCTTCACCACAGTTTAGTATTTAGTGGAAAGGTTAGATATACTTATGCCACCAATCCCCCATTTGAGCAGGGGGTCAAACAGAAACAAATTCCCTTTGGTCAGGTGGCAGAAAAAGTAAGGACTGCACCCAGTGGAAGAACTGCTAGCTGTGCAGACACAGTAAGCTACATTTATTAAAATATCTGAAAAAAGGACTGTTTGTGTTGGCCACAGCCAGTATGACACAAACCAGGTTCCAGTTAATGTTGATTTACTGGCACACATCTTTCCCCAAGTCAACCAATACTGTAGGATCTAACTTTTCTACAAGAAATGCTAGGTGAAGGCACGTTTTTATGAGATTTGTGTACGTAGTGTCCAGTTCAAGTGAAGACTGCACTGTAGCCCGTAGCTACCAATCAGATATGAGCTGGGGTTTTTCAAGTATAGGGGGGTTAACAATGTGATGTGGGTATGGGCACATCAAGTTATTTTTTCAGATACTTTGATAAATGAGATTAGCTAGCGTCAAATGATGATGTATTTGTGGTTTGTTGTCTTTTTTTAAGAATGGTTCAAGGTACTTCAAAGTTAGCCCTCACATTCCCTTATAACATTTGAGAACCATTATTCTGTAGCAGGTGAGAGGGTAGTTACTGAAGCGGAGGTATAACACAATATAATCTTTACAGGTACAATTTTCGGAAGACTAGAGACAAGACATTCTGCAAACAACCCTGACCATAAAATTTACCCCAAGAAGTGAATGCAAAAATGCCCCTCTTTGGAGACATTTGGCACAGGCCACATATGGGCAACAAAGACGCCATGCAACAATATATCTGAGTCTACTTAACGTAGAAAGCCTTGCTGATAAACTTATTTGGCCAGTCATTCACATACAGGTTAAACACTAATTGACCTGCAATTCGATAATGAAACTATAATTGCCTAAACTCAAATGCATTCTGAAAACACTGCTAATCTCCATTAGATGGAAATGAAGAACGTGTAGGGTAGATGTGCTATTAGACCAGTTTTTTTTTAATGGCCTATTAAATCAGTGTTACTTACACCAAAATAAATCCATTTGGCAATGATGCACGATTGCAGTCAAGTGAAAAAAGTCATGAATGATCGTCCTAAAAACAAATCAACATCACTGAGGACCACCACTGACCACAAAAAGAGGACAAAATAAATATTAATCAAGAGGTTAGTCTTTGTGGATGGTTTCTGCCTTCTGCGTTCCTCAAAAAGTCAAGATCTTTGAAATTCAGTGATCATTCTGTGTGCATAACACATATCCAAGAAAAAAATTCCACCAGTAGTACCATTCAAGTGTCCTGCTTATTGTGACGCAGAAGTTCCGATTCATTTCTTCGATTCGTTCTGCAAATCTTGCACAAAAATAAATTTGAGTCATGTCAAATTATTCCATCCAGTTTATAGGATAGGGCCTATATTTTTAAACTCCACATCTTCACTAAAGAAAGAAACAGACATCACAGCCCAGTACTGTCATTTGTTCTTAGGTGTTTTTGAAAACAGGAGGACATTGACCCACCACATTTATCATACAGATTATTTCATAAGCAACCTAATCTGACAGATCACTATTATAGCTAAAAATGTAAACATGCCTAGACCTTCTCATCATTAGACTTCATCATTGCTTAATTTTAAAAAGCCACCATGCAGAGGACAGGTAAACTGAATTCCCTGTACATTAGGATGCCTCTTTAATAAGAGCGTTCCTATAATTAAAGTAAATAAAGCAACCACTAATTTAAATGTAGAACCTGAACAACACAATAAATTAAACTACACTCGTCTAAACTCATAAAAAGAAAACTTTTAACTGTTCATTCAACAGCAGAATATTGTACAAGCATTTTAACAAATGTTCAGAAAGGTGAGCAGTACACCATCCACCAAAAGATGGACGTGAAAAAAAAAGAGAGACTGCTTCTAAGGTTGCTTTTGAGAATCGCTGTTCCCCACCCCCTCCCAAAAAATTGTTGTAACATATTGCAAATCAATTATTACAAGAATGTTTTACTTCTATAAAAGCATGCATATATTAGATCTCAAATAGAAATACAATTTTTTCTTAACACACTGATGTATTTGCACAAAATATATATATGTATGAATATTTATAGATATTTATTATTACTATAGCTTGCATCGTTGGTCTGCACTGAACTTTATTTTTTTATTTTTTTTATTGTTTGTCTGTTCATTGCACAACATTGCTTTGCAACGTAAAAACGATGAACCTTTTAGCTCTTTTAAATAAATATACATTCTTTGAAAAAGAAAACATTTGTAGGTGGAGACACTGCACCCACAAAACAGCAAGGTTTTGGGCAGAGTATAGCCAAAAAACAGATAAAAAAAAAAAATCAAACATTTTTTATTATTAATATTATTACTTTTGTCCCTGGACTGCTAACGCAGCATTGAAATTGATCGGATGCTCTAGTAGTTAAGGCAGCCTTTGATAACTCTGATCTAATATTCAAAAAAGTAAGAAAAAAAAAAGAATAAGTCCTTATGAAATTAGATGATTAATGATCAATAAGTACTTTCAACATCTGCAGAACCTTATGGTTTAAAAACCCAGGGTGCCTCTATTATGTGTGAACTTGTGCTTTTGGTTTATGTGAATGTCTGACACTTTTCGCTGACTTTTGTTTTTTTTATTACATTTGTTTAGATGGTGTCAGCTGTGTAAATGTCTGTCATAATACTAATATTAAAGTGATCTGTATTTTATTGTACAATGAAAGTAAAATGTTGGTGATGCATTATTTGATCTGCTTGAGTATCACTGCTGAAATCACAGTCCCAATTTGCAGTGACATAATTTCCAGAGAAGACGCACCCCCTCTCTCCCTGACCTCTTATTGGTGGGTGACTAGAACTGCGCAGAGAACATGTTAACGCACACAGGCTCACACATATCTGGACACAAACTTCCACACTGTATCCTGTCACCTGATACCTCAGAAGTAAAAGAAAGAAAGAGAGGTATGGACCAGCGAAAAAGAGAGGTGCAGAGAGAAAGAGAAGGGGAGAAAGTTGCAGAAGTCGAATGGGGCTGCTTCTTCTGGCACTGATAATTAGAGTCCATGGCCAAAGATGGAGTCTCAGCTGAAAAATACAAAGATTATGACATTCTTTTACTGAAATGTATTGAAGTTTTGACAAAGAAAAAAAGATAGAGGCAATAAACAATCAATGTATAGGCATAAGATTTCAATACACAGTGTACAGAATTTCCTCTCTGATTGTAGGGCATGAAAGGCAATGGCCATATAAGATTAGGACATTGGTTTTATGAACAGCTACACTCATACCTATGAACTTTCCCCACCTAGAGACCCAGAGAATGTTGGGGCTTGGCATGGTTTTCTTCAAATATGGGTAAATTGTTAAAGTATCTAAACCAAAACTTTTTTTGTTTTGAGTAGAGTTGGGATTCTAGATTTACCATCTCTATAAATGCAGGTGCCCAGTGTTACCAGGGCTAAAAGTGAAGGCACAATTGTGTGTTATCACTGCAAAAGAAATACACAAGAAATCTTTCAATGGGGACACATCTGTCTCAAACAAGTGTTTCCCAAATTATGGATTTCAATTCTCTCAATTCCTGTTGTGTCAATGGGACAGGAAGTGAATGTAAATCTCTGACGAAAAAAATTACAGGAGTTTAAACCTTTCCCTTCTCTTTAAAGCGGGGGTTCACCCAAAAAAAAATATTCTAACATTACATTGAGCCGAGTTGTGATAATGACATTATGCTGACCTTTTTAATTTTATTGCCGTACATACTGTTTTATCTATATTTTCACCGCGACTTCCGGGTATGTAATCTGCGCGTCTGGACTTTTCTTATTGATTGACATGCTTCCGACCGGCGCATCACGAGTTGCCGAAAGAAGCCAGACTGCGAGTCGGCTCTATACGGCGCCTGCGCACCGACGTTCGGCTTCTTTCGGCGACTCGTGACGCGCTGTATGCGCCGGTCGGAAGCATGTCAATCAATTAGGAATGCCCAGTCCCGCAGATTACATACCCGGAAGCCACGGTGAAAATATAGATAAAACAGTATGTACGGCAATAAAATTTAAAAGGTCAGCATAATGTCATTATCACAACTCGGCTTTAACTGACAGAGGCAGAATGGGGATCTGCCAGTGTAAACAAAGCGGGTCCCCATTCAGACATGTGAGAGATCTTGTGTTCTCAGTGATCGAGAACAGTGATCTCTGTCATGTCCCAGTGAGCCCATCACCCTTACAGTTAGAACACACCTAGGGAACACACTTAACCCCTTGATCGCCCCAGAGTGTTAACCCCTTCCCTGGTAGTCTCATTTTTAGGGCTAGTTTACACTTGCACTGATCAATGTAATAATGTCACTTGTCCCCAAAAAGTGTCATTTGGGGTCGCTCTTTTTTAGTTTATAGAGCGAAAAAATAAAAACCGCAGAGGTGATCAAATACCACCAAAAGAAAGCTCTATTTGTGGGAAAAAACGGATGTCAGTTTTGTTCGGGTAGAGCATCTCTTAGCAGAGCAATTGTCAGTTAAAGCAACAAAATACTGTATCGCAAAAAATGGCCTGGTCGTGAAGTGGGCAAATCCTTCCGGGGCTGAAGTGGTTTAAATAAAAAAAGTATATTTTAGATGCTAAGGTTGAGAAGCATGGTTGTACAGCCAATAAACACGACTATTTCATAAAAAGTTCAAAAATTGTTGGGTTTTTTACACTTGATCCATTCTAACATTTTTAATAGCAGTACTTAAGTACAACACTTTCTCGTGCCTGTGTTATTCTTCAATTTGATCTTAGGTCCAGATAGTAAATGGGACCTGAACTTCTGCCCAAAATCAAGATTACACCCCAACTCTCTTAAAGTGTTACTAAACCCACAACAGTAAAATCTGTTTGTATAGGCCGGGGATATGCAATTAGCGGACCTCCAGATGTTGCAGAACTACGATTCACATGAGGCATAGCAAGACTCTGACAGCCACAAGCATGACACCCAGTCAGAGGCATGATGGGACTTGTAGTTTTGCAACAGCTGGAGGTCCGCTAATTGCATATCCCTGGTATAGGCAGTAAAGCAATGCTTCTCAACTCCAGTCCTCAAGTACCCCAACAGGTCATGTTTTAAGGATTTCCCTCTGATGAAACGGCTTTGGTAATTACTAAGGCAGTGAAGCTGATCAAATCACCTGTGCAAAATAATGAAAAGCCTGAAATCATGTTGGGGGTACTTGAGGACTGGAGTTTAGAAACATTGCAGTAAAGCATGCTTGCTATTCACTGGGGAACTTAAGGGGTTAATCCTCTGCAATCTGTAAAAAGGCTGTTTGATTCTGTATTCTCTGATCCTCCCCTTCTTCCACTGTCCCCAATCTTACAGAGCCCTGGGGACGCTCTGCACATGCTCAGTTTGGTGTGTATTGCTAGAGGTTTTTTTTGAATTGGGGGAGGTGCATGCGATCAACACAGGGCCAATCAGCACTATCCAGACAGAGGGTCAGAGGTCCTGCAGCCTCACAGTGAGAGGAGAATGAAAACACCTCCTATAAGCTTTAATCAGACACTGATAGAAGACATGGTATATACTGCTGATGAGAGTATGTATTTAACAGTTTATATTTACTAAAATAATTGCATTTCCATGTTCTGTGTACTGTGGGAAACCAGATATAGTGAATGCAGGGTGCTGGATTTAGTAACACTTCAAGCCTTGCCTTTGTCATTTACCTTTTCAAAGGCCAGAACTTCAATGGGTAGTACAGGGTTTAACATTTGACATATTAATGACTGCTTGGGTATCTTGGTGCCTGGAGGAAAAGGAAAGTTGACTTAGACAGAAGTTGAGGCTCTTTATATAGCTGGGCCTAGAATCTAAGGGGCAGCACAGGGATACAGATATCGATAAGAAGACAATTGATAATGTTTTTAACACCACAAGCATTTAAATTACATCTAAAAAACAGAAACTTCATTTTAGATAAAGTGTTAAAAGAATTCAAACCTCCTGTCGGGTTTTTATTGCTGGAATGTGTGTGTATGAAGTGCTAGATTTGACTCATTCGTTATGGCTGAAGAAGGTGAATCACATTCACATAGTGTGCAATGACTCCCTACACTGAGAGACACAAAGCTCGAAGTTTACATGTAAAAAGTTCAATGAAAGTGCCAGCACAAAGAACTGACCATCTAAAATCCTGGACATTTTTCATGTTCCATCATCCAAACAATTAATGGTGGTGATTATGCAATTTTGATTCCTCGCAATTATAATATTTCAGCCCTACAGAATGAGGAGATCTGTGTACCTCTGAAACACACTGGTTGTTTTAAATCATCTTGTGAATGAGAACCGTTATTAAAAAATGTTGTGTTTTTTATTGCTGTCTGTGTCTCTGCTAGGTAGGTTTGTCCTCTTTTTGTCTTGGTGATTATTGTGACCAAGAGTGAGGCCCCGTACACACGTCCGAGGAACTCGACGGGCAAAACTCATCGTTTTGCTCGTCGAGTTCTGTGTGAAGCTGCCGAGGTTCTCGGCGAGCCAACTTTCCTCATTGAACAACAAGGAAATAGAGAACATGTTCTCTATTTGGCTCGACGAGGAACTCGTCGGCTTCCTCGGCCGAAAGTGTACACACGCCGGGTTTCTCGGCAGAATTCAGCTCCGATCGAGTTTCTGGCTGAATTCTGCCGAGAAACTCGGTCGTGTGTACGGGGCCTGAGAGAATATAAAAAAAATTGAGTTGCCTAAGTTGTCAATGGAACAGGACACTAGAAATTTTCCAATAGGAACACTTGTTCTGGTGAAAACTGTCTAAAACTGGGTTTCTTTTCAAGGAAAAAAATATTGCAACATTTTTATCCACAGTTGAAACTCGAAAAATGTGAATATCGTGCAAAAGTTCATTTATTTCACTAATGCAACTTAAAAGATGAAACTAATATATGAGATAGACTCATTACATGCAAAGCAAGATAGTTCAGGGCGTGATTTGTCATAATTGTGATGATTATGGCTTACAGCTCATGAAAACCCAAAATCCACAATCTCAGAAAATTTGAATATTGGGAAAAGGTGCAATATTCTAGGCTCAAAGTGTTCCACTCTAATCAGCCAATTAAGCCATAACACCTGCAAAGGGTTCCTGAGCCTTTAAATGGTCTCTCAGTCTGGTTCAGTAGGAATCACAATCATGGGAAAGACTGCTGACCTGACAGTTGCAGAAAACCATCGACACCCTCCGTAAGGAAGAGAAAGGCTCAAAAAGGTAATTGCAAAATAAGTTGGATGTTCCCAAATTGCTGTATCAAAGCACATTAATAGAAAGTTAGGTGGAAGGGAAAAGTGTGGAAGAAAAAGGTGCACACGCAATAGGGATGACCACAGCCTGGAGAGGATTGTCAGGAAAAGGCCATTCAAAAGTGTTGGGCACTTTCACAAGGAGTGGACTGAGGCTGGAGTCAGTGCATCAAGAGCCACCACACACAGACGGATCCTGGACATGGGCTTCAAATGTCGTATTCCTCTTGTCAAGCCACTCCTGAACAACAAACAACGTCAGAAGCGTCTTACCTGGGCTAAAGAAAAACAGACCTGGTCTATTGCTCAGTGGTCCAAAGTCCTCTTTTCTGATGCAAGCAAATTATGCATCTCATTTGGAACACACTGCAAGATGCTTGAAGTCCAGTGTGAAGTTTCCACAGTCTGTGTTGATTTGGGGAGCCATGTCATCTGCTGGTGTTGGTCCATTGTGCTTTATTAAGTCCAGGGTCAACGCAGCCATCTACCAGGAGATTTTGGAGCACTTAATGCTTCCCTCCACAGACAAGCTCTATGGGGATGCTGACTTAATTTTCCATCAGGACTTGGCACCTGCCCACACTGCCAAAAGCACCAGAACCTGGTTCAATGACCGTGGGATTACTGTGCTTGATTGGCCAGCAAACTCGCCTGACCTGAACCCCATTGAGAATCTATGGGGTATTGCCAAGAGAAAGATGAGAGACATGAGACCAAACAATGCAGAAGAACTGAAGGCCGCTATTGAAGCATCCTGGTCTTCCATAACACCTCAGCAGTGCCACAGTCTGATAGCTTCCATGCCACGCCACATTGAGGCAGTAATTGCTGCAAAAGGGGCCCAAACCAAGTACTGAGTACATATGCATGCTTGTACTTTTCAGAGGTCTGATATTGTTCTATGTGCAATCCTTGTTTTATTGATTGCGTGTAATATTACAATTTTCTGAGATTGTGAATTTGGGGTTTTCATGACCTGTAAGCCATAATCATCACAATTATGACAAATCACGTCTTGAACTATTTTGCTTTGCATGTAATGAGTCTATCTCATATATTAGTTTCACCTTTTAAGTTGCATTAGTGAAATAAATGAACTTTTGCACGATATTCAAATTTTTCGAGTTTCACCTGTATATTCTATTTTATCCAAGACTAAAAAAAAAATCTTAGATACACTTTTAATGCCACCAAATAAGTGTCTTAGGCCAGCACAGGTTCACCGTTAAAAAATCAACCACTGGGCTGGTTGCAGTGGAGGACACCTTCTCTTTTCTCTGAATACATTTTTACAGTTGAGGGATATTGTGTTCTCTTGTTGACCATCATATACTGTACTGTATACCTAAATTGTCATCAACATATAAAAAAAAAAAAAAATACACAGCCATAAAATAAAGTACTAAACAAATCCATTTGTTACTCAACGTTTCATTCACAACCTTGTGTTAAAAATAATCCACCTATTACATTTAGGCCTCGTACACACGACCGAACATGTCTGCTGAAACTGGTCCGCTGACCAGTTTCAGCAGACATGTTCGTTCGTCTGTACGGCCATCCAGACAAATGTCCGGCGGATTGGGCAGGTTTCCAGCGGACAAATGTTTCTTAGCATGCTAAGAAACATGTCCGCTGGAACCATGTCCGTCGGACATGTTCGGTCATCTGTACAGACTCACCGGACATGTCCGATCGGCCGCCATCCCTCGCATGCGTCGAAGTGATTCGACGCATGCGTGGAAGCATTGACCTTCCAGGGTCGCGCACGTTGCCGTGTCATCGTCGCGGCGACGACGCGGCCACGTCACCGCGCTGTCTGTCCGCGCGGATTTCGGTTTGATGGTGTGTACAACCATCAAACCGAAATCTCCGAGCGGACAGTCCGCTCGTCTGTACGGGGCCTTAGGAATAAAAAGTCCAAGTTCAAACTAAGGCCCCTTTCACATGGTCGGACCGTTCAGGTCCGTCTGTCAGTTTTGTTGGCGGACCTGAACGGCCGCTTCATGCATGCCTATGGAGCGTCGTATGTCAGCGGAGACATGTCCGCTGACATCCGACCCAATCCGATCCGCCAAAATCAGACGAATGGCGATACGTCCCCATCCGTCCATGGCGGATTGGATCAGGTGAGATCTGATGAAAACGGACAGCATGTCTCTCCATAGGAGACAGCGACGCTGCACAAGCCCTTCCTGCTCAGTGAGCAGAGAGGGACCTGTCATCTACCGGCTCAGCGGAGATCAGCGGAGAGATCTCCCGCTGAGCTGGCAGGACCTGGCAGACACCGTAGGGACAGAGTTCGCCTAGTGTGAAAGAGGCCTAATAATGAACTTCCATGTAACTCATTCAGAGATCAGCTCTCCACCCTGGTTACAAAACCACTTTTTTAGAATAAAACACTGGAGAATTTTTGTTATTTTTAACACCCAATGGATGGTTTTATTATATATTATAACTTTTCTATACATAAAACATTTAGAACAGACATTTGTGTATACTGATTTATTTGGATATGTTGGTAACCAAACCCCTTAGTTATATAGACTAATTTGATAGTTTTTTTGATTAGGATAGGCTACCGTTTTTTATCTAAGGCCCCATACACACGAGAGGATTTATCCGCGGATACGGTCCAGCGGACCGTATCCGCGGATAAATCCTCTCGAGGATTTCAGCAGATTTCTATGCGATGGCGTGTACACACCATCGCATTGAAATCCACGCCAAAATCCTCTGGCGATGACGTGTCGCGCCGTCGCCGCGATTATGACGCGGCGACGGGCGCGACGCTGTCATATAAGGAATTCCACGCATGCGTCAAATCATTACGACGCGTGCGGGGAATCCCTTTGGACGGATGGATCCGGTGAGTCTGTACAGACGAGCGGATCCATCCTTTGGGATGGACTTCAGCAGATGGATTTGTTGAGCATGTCAGCAAATATTCATCTGCTGAAAATCCATCCCAGGGGAGATTTATCCGCGGATAAATATCCGCCGGAGTGTACACACCATAGAATCTATCCGCTGAAACCCATTCGATGGGATTTATCTGCGGATAGATTCTATGGTGTGTATGGGGCCTAACAGAAGGCACTGCAAGTTGATTTATTAGAAAGGCTGAGTGCCAAAAAAATGGACACTTTAAAAATAGGTGTTGAAAATGTCTTGGTTCGGAAGAGCAAATCAGTAAGTAGTTAAGGAAATAATATTAGACTGCTCGCTGAAAAGACTGTCACTGAAACCGAAGCTATTTTGGACATTTGATGCAAAGACAGGGGATGGTTTTGGGTAAAATTCTGCTGCTGGCAGAACTTGAAAGTAAAAGAAAGGATTGTCAGCATTATTAAATCAATGAATATAAACCCGTAGCTTCTCAGAGAAACAATGGCTGCTAGACAGGCCTGGTGTGCTAGAATTTATGAGGTCAGGGGGCTTCAGAACCCAGAATAAAAAGCTGAAGAGGAAGTCCAATTAGTTTACAACGCTCCATTTATGCCTTTTTGCCATCTGTAAAATGATAACTTTCATCAAAGTTGGTCTAGATCCAATCTGAGGCACAGAAAAAGAGGGATGGAAGTTTATGCTCATCAAAATACATTATCAAAATACCATACACAAATGTGGGACTTTTTATACACATCTGAAATACAGATGTAATGTCTGCTTTGAAATAAATGTTAGCCAGTTATACAATCCAGACCTTCATGATAGATACAATAGAAGGTCCCATTTCAGTTTCCTATTGTCAAATGGTAAAGAATGTGGTGGGTAGGTAATGGCCTGCATTCCTTTACTCTCAGTAAGCTGTGTTGGGTGCACTACAGTATAGCCTGATGGGCTTACAGTAATGCACTCTAGAATGAGTGAAGTGATGACACCAGCAATGTCAATTTTCAGTGATCCTATGTAGGGTTTTGCAAGTTTCCTGTTTGTATCAATGTGGTAGGCCTATAACATATGTAATTGTTCATGGTCCTTGAACAGAAGTAGAAAAAAAAAGACATCCAAATATTAAGGAGCCTGTGACTATCCTACAGAAAAAAATATATAATTAAAGCTCTTACTGTGGGAGGACTGAAGGGGCCCCTGATCGGTGAAAGTGAACATTTTGCCATTTTCCATCACGACGATGCCAAATACATGTCTCCTCTGATTGGGCAGTTCGGGGAACACCACTGGCATCCAGGTATTGGGTTATGCGGATGTAAGCAATGCAAGCAGACTCATCTCCCATCAGGTGAATGTGAGGGTTCAAGATGGTTGTATGAAGAGGTTTATTGCTTCGTGACCACACTGAAAGACAGGTAAGTGTATTGCTTAGACATTTAAAGTGAAACATTTTACATTTTTTAACAGATATCTTGTTTTACAACTGTTTAGATATAAGCATTATATTTCCTTGCTTTTTTATTTTTTTATTTTTTTTAGAATAATATGAAAACGTATTCATACCCCTTGACATTTTCCAAATTTTGTCATGTTACAACCAAAAACTTAGGGGTAGATCCACGTACAACGGCGCATTATTGCACCGGGCGTAGCGTATCTAAGATACACTACGCCGCTGTAACTTACTTTTTTTTGGTTCGAAACCTCAACGAATTTGCGCCGTTAGCAGCTTTAACTATACGCCGGAAAAAGCCGAACGCAAACGTCGTAAAAAAATGCGCCCGGCCGACGTACGTTCGTGGATCGCCGTAACTAGCTAATTTGCATACTCGACGCGGATTTCGACGGGAACGCCACCTAGCGGCCGCCGAAAAATTGCATCTAAGATCCGGCGGCGTACTAAGACGTACGCCTGTCGGATCAATCCCAGATGCCGTCGTATCTTGTTTTGTGGATACAAAACAAAGATACGACGCAGGAAATTTAAAATTACGCCGGCGTATCAGTAGATACGCCGGAGTAGTCCTTTTGTGGATCTGCCCCTTAAATGTAATTTATTGGAATTGTATGTGATAGACCAACACAAGGTGGCAGGAAATGATAATTGGTTTTCAATTTTGTTTACAAATAAATATCAAAATGTATTCATCCCCCTGAGTCAATACTTTGTAGAACCACCTTTCACTGCAAGTCTTTTTGGGTTTGTCTCTATCAGCTTTGCACATCTAGAGAGTGACATTTTTGCCCATTCTTCTTTGCAAAATAGCTTAAGCTCTGTCAGATTGGATGGAGGGTGTCTAAACAGCAATTTTCAAGTCTTGACACAGATTTTCGATTGGATTTAGGTCTGGACTTTGACTGGGCCATTCTAACATATGAATATGCTCTGATCTAAACCATCTCATTGTAGCTCTGGCTGTATGTTTAGGATCGTCGTCCTGCTGGAAGCTGAACCTCCGCCCCAGTGTCAAGTCTTTTGCAGACTCTAACAGGTTTTCTTCTAAAATTGCCATGTGTTTGGCTCCATCCATCTTCCCATTAACTCTGTCCAGCTTTCCTGTGCCATTATGCTGCTACCGCCATGTTTCACAGTGGGGATGGTGTTTTCAGGTTGATGTGCAGTGTTAGTTTTTCACCACACATAACATTTTGCTGTTAGGCCAAAAAGTTAAATTTTGGTCTCATCTGACCAGAGCACCCTCTTCCACGTTTGCTGTGTCCCCTACATGGCTTTTAGCAAACTGCAAATGGGACCAGATTTGAGGAGTACACAACAAATTGTTGTCCTGTGGACAGATTCTCCCACCTGAGCTGTGGATCTCTGCAGCTCCTCCGGAGTTACCTCTTGGCTGCTTCTCTGATTAATGCTCTCCTTGCCCGACCTATCAGTTTACGTGGATGGTCATGTCTTTGCAGTTGTGCCATACTCTTTGCATTTTCGGATGATGAATTGAACAGTGCTTGGTGAGATGTTCAAAGCTTGGGGTATTTTTTTTATAACCTAACTCTGCTTTAAACGTCTCCACTTCTGACTTGTCTGGTGTGTTCCTTGGCCTTCATGATGCTGTTTGTTCACTAAGATTCTCTAACAGACCTCTGAGGGCTTCACAGAACAGCTGTATTTATACTGAGATTAAATTACACACAGGTGGACTCTATATACAGTACTAGTTAGGTGACTTCTGAGGGCAATTGGTTCCACTAGATTTTAGTTATGGGTATCAGAGTAAGGGGGAGTGAATGCAAATGCACGCCACACTTTTTACATATTTATTTGTAAACAATTTTGAAAACTATTTATCATTATCTTTCCACTTCCCAATTATGTACCACTTTGTGTTGGTCTATGACATAAAATCCCAATAAAATACATTTACATTTTTGGTTGTAACATGACAAAATGTGGAAAAATTCAAAGGGGTATAAATATTTTTTAAGGCACTGTAAAAACAATCAGTTTCATGTCAATAATCATATTATTGGTTTCAAAATATCTTGTAGAGTGTGAAATTTTATGTGGGCATTGGGGCAATTATTATATACACAGGCTCTGTTTTCTGCTTTGCAGTGGTTGTAATTAGAGATGTGCTTGATTTTTTTTTTGTAATTTGTATTCATGCGTTAAGGTAATCATTTTGTTTCGTCATATTTGTTATGTTAGAATGATTTGTTTTCAGAATGAATTTTGTATGTTCAGATTAGTTTCGTATATTCATTACAAATCGATGCGCATGTTCGGAAGGTTTTTTGAAAGATTAGGCTCATTCACTATGTTATGAATCAGAGATTCAAAGGGATCCATCTCCATCCAACCCAAACACAATAAGAAGGAATCATACATGTTATACCTTACTGAAGCTCTTTATTGCAATATGTTTCCATTTCACCTGTATTATATAATGCATTTTCTATAATTTATGCTACATTCACTAGGATATAAACAAAAGTATCCGAGTCATTTGTTATGTTGTTACGTTATTTTGGATGCTTCTAACATTACCAAAAGGCCCAAACTATTACATCCTGTCGCCTGAATGAAAATAATGAATACAAATTAATTTGTTGCTTTCGTTATTTATTTTGGATTCATTGAAATTTGTTATTATTGGGATTTAGAGATTTGAAAACATTTGAATCTCTGAATACCGAAAATTTTGTTCAAATTTCAATTCATAATTAAACGAATTGCACATGTCTGATTGTAATTTATTGCTACTCTAAATTCAAATCTATGAGTTGGTTGACTCATTGAAAACAACGCACGTTCCGTGTGGCTGATATCGTATCTCAACAGTTGGTAAGAGACATTAGTGAAATTGCACTGAGCCACTGAGAGATCCCTCAAGTGGGTAATCTAGAAATCACTTATATTTAGTACAAAAACAAGAAAGCAGACAAGCAAACTTATATCATTTTAAAGTTGTGTCAAAAATGACAGTTTATGTCGGTTTAAAAAAAAAATTGTAGTGTCTGTGTGTAGTGTGTCAAAGCGTGTCAAAGGCCCACACATGTGCCCAGACTACAGTCTTTTCAAATGATAAGGAAACATTGAAACAATATGAGATATATATATAAAACAACAAAAAAAAGATTAGAAAAATGTTCTAATATTTTAGAATATTTCCCTAATATTTTTGTTTCAATTACAATATATCTCATATTGTTTATAGCATTTTTTACTTGTGTCTTGATTTTATTATGGTATGGATTCTGGCCCAGGAGAGGACTGATCTGCAGGGTTTAAATTATAGCCCGGTTCATCTCCTGAACCAAATGCCACTTGTCTATTTATTGTGCTGTGTTTGTTGTTATGACTAAATCCCACCTAGGCTGAAATGCATTAACACACTCTGTGTGTGAATTGTATATCCCCTGTGGATCGCAATAAAGAAGATTTTAGAGCGTATACACAGTGATGCCAACCTTTTTTTTTGGAAGTACAGAAGAAAAAAAACTGTCCATCTAAACCCTAAATAGTTGATATTGTGCTTGATAAAGCACCATATAGCATTAAAAAAAAGAAAAAAAAAATCAGACCCTTTTATAAAGTACTGTTTTCAGACTTTTTTATCCCTTTTTTAGTCACTTCCTGTCTACATGAACTGCCTTTCTGATAGTGACAACGGTGTACCATGCCTGCCTGTGTCAGCATGTCTGCCTAAAGTCTCTACCAGGGGTGACAATGCAGGAGCAAAATAAGAAGACCATTGTAATCCCCATAAAAGGGAAAAAGTCTATCGAAGGGCCTTCATGACTGGGATCAGCAGGTATTATTTTAAAGCTTCTGATTTAAAATGACTGACAATTACTTTTGCATCGACATGATGAAGATGATATGAAACTTTAGTGATTGGACTAAGATCTACTTGAAGTAGACAAAATACACACAGGTTTTTTTCTTTGCTTTGGATGTGGGCAAGAGTTATGCCGCGTACACACCATCACTTTATGTGATGAAAAAAAACAACATTTTTAAAAACGTCAATTTAAATGACCGTGTGTCGGGGAAAATGTTGTTTTATGTCTTGTGAAAAACGACAAAAAAAAATTGAAGCATGCTTCAATTTTTTGTGTCGTTTTTCAAAACCTCGTTTTTTGTTTCACAAAAATTGACCGTGTGTAGCAAAAACGACGTTTAAAACAACGTTTTTAAACCCGCGCATGCCCAGAAGCTAGTTATGAAGCGAGCTTCAATGGAAAAAAGTGGTGAATGTAACCTCGCTTTGCTAGAGCATTGTGAAAAAACGATGGTGTGTAGGCAACATCGTTTTTGAAAATTGAAGTTTCATTTTTTCCTTCACAGAAAATATCGTTTTTTTCCATCACATAAAGTGATGGTGTGTACGCGGCATTAGAACCTCTGTCAAGTTTTCATTGCTGGATGTGGCCTAGTGGCAGAGATTTAATTTGTCTAATACAGTCACAAATAGTAATTTTTTACTGGAGCGGCGAAAGGTTAGAACAGCTATCAGGTTGTTATTACTGTCTGCAATGATTTTCACCCAGGGCCTGTTCACCCCAGCCCATTGGGCAGCCTTGTCCAAAGCAGTCCTAGTGCATAGACAAGGCAAACTGCTTTATGTCCTATTGCATCAGTTTACACCAACGAGCCACGATGGTGTGTGTTGAAAAGAAAAAGTAGCAAACATTGCATTTTAGTGCTATAATCCATTACAACAGCTTGCCATGTGTACAGTTAGGGGCCATGCACACTGGCTTAAAAAAATGCTGCGCCTAGAGGAGTTTAGCATAACAAATGTTATCCTTTGTGCAGGGCTTCTTTTCTCAGAGAATAGGTGCAGGAACTCCCTACTTCCGTGTCACATGTTGTGTCCATCCCCTACCCACCTCTGAGCACCATTCCTTGGTTCCACCCCCTACCCACCTCCGAGCACCATTTCCTGGTTTCAACCCCTTATGTACCTCTGAGCACCATTCTTTGGTTCCACTCCCTACCAACCTCCGAGCACCATTCCTTGGTTCCATCCCCTGCCCACCTTCGAGCACCATTCCTTGGTTCCACCCCCTACCCACCTCCGAGCACCATTCCTTGGTTCCACCCCCTACCCACCTCCGAGCACCATTCCTTGGTTCCACCCCCTACCCACCTCCGAGCACCATTCCTTGGTTCCACCCCCTACCCACCTGAGAGCACCAATCCTTGGTTCCACCCCCTACCCACCTCCGAGCACCATTCCTTGGTTCCACTCCCTACCAACCTCCAAGCACCATTCCTTGGTTCCACCCCCTACCAACCTCTGAGCACCATTCCTTGGTTAAACCCCCTACCCACCTCCGAGCACCATTCCTTGGTTTCACTCCCTACCCACCTCTCAGTAATGGATTCAGAACCAAGTATCAATTTGTGGTGCTAAGTAATTTGTAAATGATAGGAAGTAAAATAGATCAACTGTAGCCAGCAACAATAGACTCTGAACAGCTAGCAATAATAGACCCCTCCCTCAACAGTTGATGTCTCCCAGGAGTATAAGAGCCCTTCAGCAACACTAGATCCTCTACCAGCGACAACTGACCTCCCCAGCAACAATAGACTCTACCCCTGTAAAAATAGATCCCTTCCAGCAACAATAGATCCTCCAGCAGCCAGCAATAATAGACCCTCCGGTACACCTCAGCACCCCTTGCCATTACATACATTCAGAGCTGGAGGTGCCGGAACTGCATTCCCCCGCATTCCTGCTGAAAAAAAGCCCTGCCTATGTGTCATTTAAAGCTCAGCTTGTAGAGGCAAAAAAAAAAAAAAAACACTTTGTTTTGCATTTTTTTAAAGCGGTTTTCCAGCAGAAAAAAAAGCTAAACGCACCTAAACGCTAGAACAAAAAGGCGCTCCAAATTTGAGTTTTTTTTTATGCCAAGATCACTGGTGTTTTTTCACATGCACAACACACACCTTAACGTGGACCCGCTGGTATGAATTAACCCCTTATGGAAAACAAGACCTGTTGGTTGCCCATAAGGACTGCAGTAGGAAATCACTACTCTAGTACAAACCTCAGAAATTTTGAGGAGCTGACTGCTGCAACACATTGAAGTGAATCCATTAACTAAATAGTACTGTACTAATTGTAGAATTGAGAGTCATAGAAACGCACTCTAGCAGATGTATCTGCAGGCCAATGAAATCATTGGCGGAAATCAATGGCGGAACATATTTCTGAATTATAACAATGAGGCTATGTCAAAGGCTTTTGTATTCTTCATGTTACAGCTTCATGGTACTGTTGCAATATGTAATTAGCTTTTGAAACAGACATGAGGTTATTTAGAAGAATAAACACAAAAGGAATGGGAATTGTTGCTCAGATTAGACTGTCATTTTTTAATGAAGACTAGAAAACAACAGCTTGCCCACTATAAAGAACAGACTTGTATATAGTAAATGGCCCTGATATGTGAGGCGTTGTTTTTCATAATGTGCACTTTCAATAGCACGAGTGGTTTCAGCACAGATGAACGGAGAGACACACAACGTGTCTGTCCTCTGAAGGCTGCCATTGTGGAACTGTACTTTTCTGAACAAAATAGTTTATTTTCATTCATCAACAAAATGGAAAGTAAGTGAATTGAAGAGAGAGTCGAATCAAATCAAGTCAATATTTGGTGTGACCACCCTTTGCCTTCAAAACATCATCAATTCTTCTAGCTATACTGTACTTGCACACAGTCTTTGAAGGAACTCAGAAGGTAGGTTTTTCCAAACATCTTGGGAACTATCCACATATCTTCTGTAGATGTAGGCTGTCTCAAATCCTTCTGCCTCTTCATGTAATCCCAGACAGACAAACTTGATGATGTTGAGATCAGGGCTCAGTGGGGACCAAACTATCACTTCCAGAACTCCTTGTTCTTCTTTAAGCTGAAGATAGTTCTTAATGACATTGGCTGTATGTTTGGGGTCATTGTCCTGTTGCAGAATAATTTTGGGGTCAACTACATGCCTTCCTGATCATATGGCATGATGGCTAAGTATCTGCCTGTATTTCTCAGCATTGAAGACCACTTCTGGCCAGACTTCTCCGGACAGAAGATAGGTGTACCTGGTCCCTCTGGTTTCTCCAGGGCCTTAATGTGCTTCTTAATGTGTACCTGGTCCCTCTGGCCACTCCAGAACCTTAATGTGCTTCTTCTTGAGACACTCCTTTGTTGCCTTAGCCGTGTGTTTTGGGTCATACCCATCTTCGACCCGTTTTTAATGCCCTGGCTGAGGGAAGGAGGTTATCACCCAAGATTTGATGATACATGGCCCTGTTCATCTTCCCTTTGATGCAGTGAAGTTATCCTGTCCCCTTAGCAGAAAAACACCCCCAAAGCATAATGTTTCCACCTCCATGTTTGACGGTGGGGATGGTGTTCTTGGGGTAGCAGCATTCCTCCTCCTCCAAACATGGTGAGTTACGTTGATGCTAAAGAGCTCGATTTAGGTCTTATCTGACCACAACACTTTCACCCAGTTCTCCTTTGAATCATTCAGATGTTCATTAGCACACTTCAGACAGGCTTTTACATGTGCTTTCTTGAGCAGGGGGACCTTGCGGGCGTTGCAGGATTTTAGTCCATCACGGCATAGTGTGTTAAAAATTGTTTTTCTGGTGACTATGGTCCCAGCTGCCTTGAGATCATTGACAAAATTCTCCCGTGTAGTTCTGGGTTGATTCCCCATGATCATTGAAACTCCACAGAGTGAAAGTGAAAGAAGAAGCAGGACATTGAAGAGTTCATCTCTCTGTTAAGGCAGCTTCACACTGCCCTGCTGTGCTTTGGGCAAAGCACAGCTAAACCATGTTTTTTGTGTGGTTTATCTGCACTTACCCATAGGCTTCTATTATGTTTCATGGTTTTTTTTTTTTTTTTTTTTCTTTTTTTTTAAAGTGTATTTTGTGCGTGTACTCGAGAGAGGAGCCGGACTGCAGGAGTTGGGAGTAGGCAGGCCTCCCCCAGAGGCAATCTGCCATCTTTCTCCATGCCCCGGGTGGCAATGGCGGGTGTGTGAGGGGGTCCTCCCACACAACCCGCCCTACCTGCTCCGCTTTGAAGCCCAACGGGGCAGAGGGACTCCCTATAAGGGAGTGAGAGGATTAGCCCGCTCAACCAGCCCCATTAGTCCTTCGCCTCTCTTTTAGAGACCGCGTGGTCAAAGTGCGTGTGTTAACCCAATTTAGAGTGCGTGTGTAGGTGTGGTGGTTTTTGTGGGAGGGGGGTGGGCGTACTAAGCACAGGCTTACCTTGCATAGCACACCCACCAGGAGCCGGGCTGAGACCACCAAACTCAATTCACATGAAGCCGAGACCGGGATCCGAACCTCTAGCTGCAGAGGTGAATGGCTTGTCAGCACAGTGCCAATCGCGTTGAGCCACCGCAGCTCCCATGTTTCATGGTTTTGATGCATGCAGGAGTTTTCAAAACTGCAGGACATAATAAAATCTATGGGAAAACACAACTAACCCACATGAAAATCATGGGTTAGCTGTGCTATAGCCAAAGTGCAACAGGGTTCAACTTGAACACTGGCTGTTCGCCCGTTCGTCGAATAGTGAACAATTTGGGGTGTTTGCGGCAAATTCGAAAGCCGCGGAATACCCTTTAAAAGTCTATGGGAGAAATCAAAAGTGCTTATTTAATGGTTAATATGCAAGTTATTGTCAAGCAAAGTGTTTGGAGACCCAGGTCCTGCCCCAGGGGACATTTATCAATGCAACAAAAAGTTTTAAAAACTGAAGTTTTTTCGGGAGAAGTGATTTTAATAATGCTTATAGTGAAACAATAAAAGTGAAATATTCCTTTAAATTTCGTACCTGGGGAGTGTCTATAGTATGCCTGTAAAGTAGCGCATGTTTCCCGTGTTTATAACAGTCTCTGCACAAAATTACATTTCTAAAGTAAAAAACGTTATTTAAAACTACTATGCCTGTAAAGTAGCGCATGTTTCCCGTGTTTATAACAGTCTCTGCACAAAATTACATTTTTTTTTTTTTTTTTTTTTTTGCCACTTCAGACTTCACCACAGCGAGAGACTTGCTCATGATTTTATTCATAATTCCGTCTCTACATCAGGTATAGCATCATTTGTGGTGCATTTCTCCTGCAATTTTTTATACTTGTTATTTTTATTTTATTTATTTGTTTATTTTTATATTTTCATCCTTTTTTTTTTTTTTTTTTTTTTTTTTTCACCGTTTAGGACTCACTCTTTTATAGTAAGTACGGAACTATTTAAAAGGTTTTATCTGCGTGACAAAGAAATACCCAGCACCCCATCTCCCCCCTCCCCAACTAAATCCCCCCTCCCCCCCCCTACCCACCCCCTCCCTGAACCATCCCACGACTCCACTATAAGAATTCATTCTCTTAATTGAAAAATGTGTTCCTATTCCTCTCTCAGGTTTTCTGCGAACCTCCAGGACTTTTTAAATTCCAACCAGGGTAACCATATATCCTTTTCCCCTTCCTTATGTTTATAGCTCCCGTATTTTAATTTCTCTCTCCTATAAGTGCCCTCTACGGAGTCGATCCACTCCCACATTTGCGGACTTTTCGCGTCTCTCCATTTAAGGGGAATCAATCGTTTTGCTGCGTTCAGCAAATGAGGGATCAGTGAACCCTTGTACTCCTTCTCTGGAATCTCCCCCCCATGAAAGAGAACTACCCATGGGTTATCTTCCACTTCTTTTTTTGTTATTACCTTTATCAGGGACAAGATTTTTTTCCAATAGGCTTTAATTTTCCGGCAGTCCCACCAAAGGTGTGCCATTGTTCCCCTTGACTCACAACCTCTCCAGCATTTCTCTGACTCTCCTCCTCTGAATTTTGCCATTTTATCTGGGGTGGCGTACCACCTCGTCAAACATTTGAAGTTCATCTCGGCAGTTCTTATATCTACTGCCGAGGTGTGAGTCATTTTCAGGATTCTTCCTATGGTCGTTTTCCCCCTTGGGACCCCTAAGTCTGTTTCCCAATTTTGGATGTATTTTAGCGTGTCCGACTCTTCCATTTTCTGCAAGTAATTATAGATTTTAGATATATTTCCTTTTGAGCTTTCGGTGCTACACAATTGTTCCAATAAGGTGTAATCCTCTTGTGACCTCAAAGGGTGTGGTAGGCGCTTGACGAATGACACTAACTGCAAGTATCTCCACTCGTCGAGCGCCCTAATTCCAATCCTATGTTTAATATCGTGAAGTGTCCTAATTTTACCATCTAGTGTTATATCTTTTAACTGTGTTCTATTTGTGATCCAATTTCCCCCTACTTCTTTTGTCCCTGGAATAAAATATTCGTTTTCTTTTAAATCAATAAAGGGTGAGTTGAATTCTGTTTTTAATTGTTTGTGAAGTCTATCCCAGATCCTCCATGCATTATGAGTAATTGTGTGTGTTGAAGTGTGTAAGGATCTGTGTTGTGGTGGATTCCAAATTAATCTCCCTAACTGTGCCCTTGCTAATGTGCATTCAATATTTATCCATCTTTTGTCCTGGGATTCTTTAGCCCATTCTATAACCCGTGAGAGAACCGAAGCATTATAATACAATCTGATGTCGGGTACAGCTAAGCCTCCCTTTTTCTTGGCCCGTTTTAGAATTTGAGCAGACACCCTGTGTTTTTTATTATTCCAAATATAGTTCATTATGAGGGAGTTGATTATTTTAATGAATGACGGTGGTAGGTATATTGGGACCATTTGGAACTTATATAGGATTTTTGGGATGAGAACCATTTTTACTACATTTATCCTCCCGAACCACGAAATGGGTCTGTTGAATATGTTTTTAATTTCCCTTTTTATTTCGTTGAGCAGGGGGATAAAATTTATTCTATATATTTTCTTGATGGAATTTGCCAGTTTTATTCCCAAGTATTTTATTTCTTTTTGCCATTTAAAATTATATTTCTTCCGTAGATATTGTTCTTCATCTTTAAGAATATTGATATTTAAGATCTCCGTCTTTTCTGTATTCACTTTGAAGTTTGACACCTCACCATATTGTTTTAAAGTAGCTATTAACTTCGGGAGAGTGACTCTTGGGCTACTTATATAAAATAAAATGTCGTCTGCGAAGGCGGATAATTTGTGCTCATCTTCTCCAACTTCTATTCCATATATTTCTGGATTTTGTCGAACCATTGCAAGCAGGGGTTCCAATGATAAGACAAAAAGAAGGGGGGATAGGGGACAGCCCTGTCTGGTTCCATTTCTCATCTCAAAGGGTGCGGATAGAGAACCATTGATCTTGATCCTAGCACATGGATGGAAATAGAGCGTTTGGATCCATTTGATCATCCTTGGGCCTATTCCTATAAATTCTAGTGTTTGTATCAGGAACCCCCAGTCTACCCTGTCAAACGCTTTCTCAGCGTCTACTGACAGGAATAGACCGGGGGTCTCTCTTTCTTTAATCTGCTCCATGAGAAGAAGTGCCCTAACTCCATTGTCCTTTCCCTCCCTCCCAGGTATGAAACCGACCTGGTCCGGGTGGACAATGGCAGTCATTACCCCCTTCATTCGTTCAGCCAGAATTTTTGCATACAGTTTGGTATCTGCATTCAGGAGTGAGATAGGTCGGAACCCTGAACAATTCGTATTGTCCTTTCCTTCTTTTTTAATGACAGTGATCGTGGCTGTTAATGCCTCTCTACTCATCTCATAGTCTAGCCCCAACCCATTGAAATATTGACATAGTCTAGGGACTAAGATGGTGCTAAACCTTTGTATGTAGGCAGACGTAAAACCGTCTGGTCCAGGACTTTTCCCATTGGGAGTATTTTTTAGGACCTCCCTTATTTCCTGCTCAGTTATACTTTCCTCCATTCTTTCTATCTCATGCTCTTCTATCTTCGGTAGATTAGTTTGCTGTAATACTGCCCTGATCTTATCCTTTTTTTCGGCAGGGTCCCAGATCTTCTGTTGAACGTCGTATAGTTTTTCATAATAGCTTCTAAAGGATTCTGCTATTTTATTTGTCGCATATACTAAGTCCCCATTCCCATTCCTGATTTTTTCGATAAAGTTCCTGGTTTTCTTTTTTCTTACCATTCTGGCCAAGTTTTTACTAGGTTTATTTCCCCAGACATATCTTTCTCTCTCTACCCTGTCTATAAAATTCTTGGTTTCTTGCCCGGCAAGGGCTTTGTATTCATCCCTTGTTATAGTTAACTTACGGAGTGTTTCCCTCTTTTGGCCCTGTAATTTATGTTCCTGTTCCAGCCTGTAAATCTCCTCTTTTAATGTTTTTAGTTTACTCATTCTTGTTTTATTTTTCTTTGCCCCCTCAGCAATAAAAATCCCTCTTATATACGCTTTGTGGGCGTCCCACAGGGTTGCTCCTGTGATTCCCTCCTTGTCATTCTCCTGAAAATACCATTCCAATTCTTTCTGTACTCTCTCGACCACATCCTCGTCTCTCAACAGACCTTCATCCAATCTCCATTCAGGAGGAATGCATTTTTGTATGGATGTGCTTATTTTCATGGTTATAGGGGCGTGGTCAGATAGCGTTATGATCTCGCACCTTGCTTCGGCCACCCTCTCCAAAAGTCTATGGTCTACGAGGATGTAGTCGATCCTCGAGTACGTCCCATGCACAGGGGAAAAAAACGTATAGTCTCGTGTCTTGGGGTTGAGAATTCGCCAGACATCCATCATTTGATTTTGTATCATTTGTTTTTTCAGTAGCTTGAGGTGCTCACCGTTATTCCCCTGAGCATGGGACGTACTATCGAGGCTCGGGCACATGCAAAAGTTAAAGTCCCCCATTAACACCACATGTCCCTCTTCGAAATCTTTTAATTTTCTGAGAATTTTACTAATATATTTAGCCGAATTCACATTGGGTGCATACACATTTGCCAGAGTATAGTCCTCCTCTCCTAGTTTTACTTTCAAGAACAAGAACCTCCCCTCCGGATCGTTCAATCTGTCAACCAATGTGCATCTAACTCCCCTTGCAAATCCTATGGCGACCCCCTGGGATCTCAATGAGACAGTGTCTCCATAATACCAGACGGGATAATCAGATGAATATAACTTTATATTAGACTCTAAGGTAATGTGGGTCTCTTGTAGGTAGACTATGTCTGCTTTATACTGCGTGATTTCGGCAAGAATTTTATGTCTCTTAATATGGGAGTTTAATCCTTTTACATTATATGATAAGAACTTAATATCTGTCATTTATCTCTCTTTTTTTTTTTTTTTTTTTTGAGTTTGAGAAGAATTCCTGTGGAGTCGTTCAGATGGTCCCCCTCCCGTTACCCTCCCTTCCCCCATTTCCCATTTCCCCCCCCCCCCTTCCCCCCCTCCCCCTTGCCCCAACCCCCCCTCCCCCCCTCCCTCACCCTGGCCCGCTCTTGGCCTGGGAGCCGCTGGTAGAAGACTACTCGCCTTCATCCTTGGCTCCTCTTTCGTGGTGGTGTTCGGGGCTCTCCCTTGGCTCCACCCTCCCCACCCCCTCCCCCCACCTCACCGTCCCGCTTCTCAAAGTTCCATGCTAGGCAGAGCCCATCTAATCAACCCAATCAGGAAGTTCAGGAATTGTTAAATCCATTTTAAGGCAAAATACATTCAGTTCCTCCGGGTACCTAAGTCGTGCTGTTTTGCCCCCCTTTATACCTATGAGGCACGCCGGGAATCCCCATTGGTACCTAATATTTTGTGCCCGCATCAGCTCTAAGAGGGGTTTCAAGCATCTCCTCCTTGCCAGTGTTTCTTTCGCCAGATCGGAGAATATTTGTAAGTCTGTGTCTCTATATCTCAGGGGAGGTTTTCCCCTAAGCCTACTCCATATTTCTGCTTTATCGACGTAACTCCTGAATCTCACTACCACATCCCTTGGGCCGTATCTTTCCATCTGTTGGGGGTTCCCCACACGGTGCAATCTCTCAATCTTAAGGGGCTTATCTTCTACTGATCTCTCCAGCAGAGGGTTAAAGATTGTATTCATAATGCTTCTTAGGTCTTCATCCTTTTGTTCTATCAACCCCCTGATTCTAAGATTCTGTCGCCTGTTGCGGTTCTCCTGGTCCTCGATCCTATATGCCGCCAATCTCTGATTTTCAGTCAGAACCTTTACTTGCTTTTTCAAGGAGTTTATTTCCTGGTCCTGCTCCTCTATTCTCTTTTCCGTCTCCACCACTCTTTCACGAAGCCCTCCAAGGTCTATTCTTACCTTGTTAATTTCTGTCCTTATAATATTTTCCATGACATTTTCCATCCTCAACAGCATTGCGTTCATCTCTGCCTTTGTGGGGGGCTGTGTATCTTGGGCTAGTTCCTCAGCATTATTTTGCTCTTGCTCGCTTTCTAGTGTCGTTTCACCTCTAGAGCTCTCCACACTACCTGTTCCTACATCTTTTTTTTTTTCAATTTTCTTCTTTTCAGTTTTTTTTGCGAGACCTGGGCTTTTAAGGCTCCCTTCCTGCGTCATATATTGCTGTATGGAGCTATTCCCCGAGTTATTCTTGGTTGGTTTTGTGGTACCGCCCCTCGTTGATCTATTCATTTTATTAGAGGGTCGAATTCTCTTCCCCAGTTTGAAGGTGGATTTTTTTTTTTTTTTTTTTTTTTTTTTTTATGTAATTAGCACCCTTTTCGGCTCAGAATTTTCTTCACCTATGGATGCTCCTATCTTCCCCTAACTGCTTCTCATGCCCTGGGAGAATAGATTTTTTTAATATAGGGAGGGCCACAGGGAGGCGAGAGCCCCGAACTGAACAGAGGAGGTACAGGGCTGGTCAACACGAGAGAAGACGTTTACTGCTGTGGGCAGAGTTACTTGGCCTACCGGCTTTTCTTCTTATTGGGTGCAAACTTTCAGTGTATTTACCGAAGTTTCTCTTGTGTTGCATCCGCCCAGCACGTCCTAATTGTTCCGGTCAACAAGGTCGACACTTTGTGTCAGGAAGGGTCTAATTATTCTTTCCCCTATTCCCCAATCATTGAAACTGGGATTTTACCAGCTTCTCACATTCACGTATGCGTTTTGTACCAGTTCAGTCCGGAGAAAATAATATATTTTTTATTTTTGACCGCTTCAATGCCCAGGCCCTCGAGGTTGTCATTAGTTCCGCTATAAGCCGGGCAATTTAGGCAGGTCACGGACGGGGAGTTTTGTGTTAGGGTCTCCTAGGTTTCCCAAAATTACATTTCTAAAGTAAAAAAAGTAATTTAAAACTACTTGCGGCTATAATGAATTGTTGGGTCCCGGCAATACAGATAAAAGTCATTGAAAAAAAACGACATGGGTTCCCCCCCAGTCCATTACCAGACCATTTTTTTTATATGTTTTACTAAAGGACTTGTCCCAAGCTGTGTGTGTGTTTTTTTTTTTTACCTTTTTTGTCACTTTTTTTGGGTGAAATGGTAGGGGTACAATGTACCCCGTTACCAATTCACATAGGGGGGCTGGCATCTCAGGGTCCCCTTTGTTAAAGGGGGCTGCCAGATTCCGATAAGTCCCCCGTCCACAGACCCACACAACCACCGGGCAAGGGTTGTGGGGATGAGGCCCTTGTCCCCATCAACATTGGGACATCCTCCTCATGTTGAGGGCATGTGGCCTGGTACGGTTCAGGGGGGGCGCTCTCGTCCCCCCTCTTTTCCTGTGGCCTGCCAGGTTGCTTGCTCGGATAAGGGTCTGGTATGGATTTTTTTTAATTCTTTATTTTATTTTTTCTTTACTTTTTCACAAAAGATAATCATAATAAATCTTTACAAATAAGCCATCTTATGCATACTTTCTACTTATTTTACTCTTAAACACTTCAATGTCTCCTATCCCATTTCTACTTTATCTTTAAACTTATATTATTTTAATTCTGTCCTTAATTATATCTTTGTGACGTGGCTATCCCTCTAGCCTATCCACTACATACTCCCCTCTCCCCCAAGAAAGAAAGAAACCGAGAATATCGGTTTAATCTTAGAATAGTTAAACAACAAAACAATGAAAAAAAACAAAACAAAAACAATAATAATTTTGGTTCCTCCCTCCGCCCTCTCTCCTCGGCTCACCCCACCCACTCCCTGTACGCAACATAGGGAGCCCAAATCTGTCGATACTTATCTTCCTGCTCTTTCATACACATAGTAAGGTCTTCCATCAATTGGACTTCTGATATTTTTGCCATCTATTGTGCTTTACTTGGAGACACATTGCTTTTCCAGAGCGCTGGAATACATGATTTTGCCGTGGAAAGCAAATGTCTCAGCAATGAATTTTTATATTTTTCTGTCGAAAGAGGGATGTCAAAAAGCAGGAAGGCAGCTGGATTATCTCCAAGTGACACATCAATCATTTCTTCTATTGTTTCTGAGACCATTTCTCAAAAATTGTTTATTTCTGCACATTCCCAGAAAATGTGTATCATTTTGCCAACAGTTCCTTGACAACGCCAACAGAGATTGGATACCTGTGGATATATAGGATTCAATACTTCAGGGGTTCTACACCACCTGCTCAAAATCTTATAACTTTCTTCTTGATACCTAGTTGCTATTGACACCTTATGCATAAACCTAAATATCTTATTTTTTTGTGCTTCTGAAACCAAGGTTCTTTGGGGCCTTCAACTCGATCACCATGGTATACAATATAGATACTGCATGTCTCACTCACTCTCCCTTTAGGCATAATTTTTGCGAATTTAGAAGGTGTAGCTATTTCTCTCGTTTGCCTAGATATTGATCTGAGAAATGCATTTAACTGCATTCTCCTAAAGGGATCCAAAGTTTCTCCAAACTCACAGTCCAACTCTTCTCTAGACATTACTTGATTGTCAACCATAAAATGTATGGGCCAGATTCTCATAGAATCCGCGGCGGCGTAGCATAAGCCATTTACATCACGCCGCCGCAATTTACTGGAGCAAGTGCCGTATTCTCAAAGCACTTGCTCCGTAATTTGCGGCGGCGTAGTGTAAATGGCCCGGCGTAAGGCCGCGTAATTCAAAGGGGGCGGCTTGTATTTAAATTAAGCGCCCCCCCGCGCCGATCGAAACTGCGCATGCGCCGGCCGTAAAAATAGCCCAGTGTGCATGCTCCAGCTCACGACGGAAAACGTCAATGAAGCCGACGTGAGCGTCATTTACTTAAAGCCCTATTCGCGAACGACTTAGTAAAACGATGTAAACGACGGAAAAAGACGACGCTGTCCCGACGCCATACTTAACATGGCATACGACTGACCTTTGTAAACTTACCCCTCATATAGTAGGGGTAAGTTTACGCTTACGGAAACAACGTAAACGACGACGAGGCGGCGCAAAAATGTTCGGGAATCGGCGTATCAGGCTCATTTGCATAGTCAAATGAGAAATTGTCGTAAACGCCATTCTGTCCACACCATGTTATTTTAAAAAAATAATAAAGATTTGATTTCAAATATATTTGTTTGTCAATTTATTATTATTTATTTTTACTCTGTATACCAAAGGCAATTTTATTTTATTTTGAACATATGACCAGCTCCTCCTGCTTATGTTTCCCTGCAGACAGGCGTGGAGAGAGCTGGGTCATGTGACAGCTGTATATAGATTAGTAAAATTATTACAGCTCCGTCCTCCCACATCCAGAAATAGAAGGGACAATATAATATAAAGAGTTTGCATTTAGTATCACTTTAACTCTGGTCTACATAGAACTCATTCATCAGTCACCACCTTCTGAGTTCTATGTAGATGGTAGGGGAACAGGTGAGAAGGAGATCTTTATATAAATGTAGACTTACAATTCTCAAAGTAAAATCGGTGAAAGTCTAAACCTTCCACCAAGTTTCCCAGTGCTTCAGGTTCAAACGCTGTCATTCCAGGGTCACACATCTTACTGAAAGGTAGAACAACGGACAGTTAGAAAAACTATGCAATGAATGTAGAAAACACCATTCACACTTATCCATTTTCTTACAGTAAAACACAAAAAATTTGCAGTTCAAGTGGAATTTTTTTTGCGTATAAATTGTTTTTATCTCCAAGTAACGCAATGTGTAGGGTAAACAAAGCTCAAAAGCAGCCCAGAAGGTGGTCAGAAGAAGCTTAGAAGAAGCTCAGATGACAGCAGCTCAGGAGGAATTCAGAAGCATCGCACATACAAACTAAATGCAACTGAAAGCCTGCTGACTTCTATTTGGGCCTCTTTCACACGGAGCGGACCGTTTTTGTGTCCGCTCCGTGTGTGTCCGTCGGCTCAGCGGGGATCATCCGTAATCCCCGCTGAGCTGTCGGCGGATAGGGCGGTCCCCGCACACAGTGCAGAGACCGCCCTGTCTCTCCTCCGCTCCCCCCTATGGGGAATCGGATGAAGACGGACCGTCTGTCCATCTTCATCCGTTCCGCCGGACGGAAGAAAAATAGGGTTTTCTTCCGTCCGAAAAACAGGATCCTGACGGACGTGGATGGTTGCGGACGTTAGCGGATGCTCCATCCGCTAACGGACGCAATCCCATAGGGATGCATTACAAGTCCGTAAACGGACTTGTAATAAACGGACGAACGGTTCGCTAGTGTGAAAGAGGCCTTAAAGTCTTACATTTTAGACATGACAAATATTTTTTAAAATTTTTCAAACATGGACAGTCATTAATCTAGTAGCAAAAATACACGTATAAAAAGAGAAACCACAAATATTAAAGAGGAACTGCATTCTGCTCACATATTTGTAAAACACACATCTTTTAACTGTGGGCAGCTGAAGCTGATGCCTGTTCACTTTCCAGATTTACGCAGACACACACCTCCAGCTCTGCAGCTCTCATTGGCCCTCTTATGACTCACCCCCCTCTTGGCAAACTTATCACGAGAGTGAGAGAGGGAGCTGTGCATGATGTCATAAGCCTAAGCTTTTTACCAGACAAGAAACAGGAAGTGGGTTGTATAAGGTATTTACTGTCAGAAAAAATTATGTTTTACAATCCAAAGTTAAAACAACAAGGGCAGAAGTTTTAATAGATGGAAAGTTGAAAAAATGACTGACGGTCTGCTTTAATTTTCACAAGTCTGCTGCCTCTGTTTTTTTATGGCAACTTGCATATATTCCAGAATGTTATGAAAAGTGATCAGATGAATTGAAATGAATTGCAAAGTACCTCTTTGCCATGAAAATGAACTTAAAGTACAGTTCCACTCAAAAGTGGAACTTCCGCTTATCCGTCTCCTTCCTCCTCAGATGCCACATTTGCCCCCTTTCAGGGGGAAGGGGGGAACAGGTACCTATTTTTGACATGTATGGTTCTCTACTTCCGGGAGACAGGGCCACGGCCCTGTCTCTCGGAAGTTCGGCCCCCTCGTTCTGTCTCTGCTGTCGAAACAATTAGAAAACTTTGCGCTCTGTGTGCTTCATGTCTAAGCAGTAGGGAACTGGCTGTGAATCTGAAAGGCTCCACTGCTGGGTTTCCTTAACAGCAATGGCTTCTCCCTACAGCCGATCCGAAGATCAACTGGGGTGCCGTCATCGCAGGCTCCCTGGACAGGTAAGTGTACATATTGTGTGCAGCTGCAGTATTTATAGTTGCTGACTTTTACATTTTTGTGGGAAGGATGGACTTCCTCTTTAATCCCATAACAAACATTTCGACTGCATTTGTGAAGAAGGCTCCAGGGCGCCCAAAAAAGTCCAGCAAACTCCAGGACAGTCTCTTACAGTTGTGGGATCGGGGCAGAGCTTGCTTAGGAATGGCAGCAGGCAGGTGTGAGTGCATCTGCATGCACAGTGAGGGGAAGACTTTTGGAGGACGGCTTGATGTCAAGAAGGGCAGCAAAAATTGGAAAAAAACCTTGTCGGGCTAAGAAAAGGTGAGCTCTACCATCAGTCCTGTGTCATGCCAACCGTAAAGCATTCTGAGACCACTTATGTGTGGAGTTGCCTCTCAGCCAAGGGAGTGGGCTCACTCACAATTTTGCCTAAGAACACAGTCATGAATAAAGAATGGTACAAAAACAACCTCCGAGAGCAACTTCTCCCAACCATCCAAGAACAGTTTGGTGAGGAACAATGTCTTTTCCAGCTTGAGGAAGCACTTTGCCATAAAGCAAATGTGATAACTAAGTGGCTCAGGGAATAAAACATTAACATTATGGGTCCATGGCCAGGAAACTCCCCAGACCTCAATCCTATTGAAAACTTGTTCTCAGGATGTGGCCCAGAAGTTGATTGACAGCATGCCAGGGCCAACTGCAAAGGTCTTGAAAAATAAGAGTCAACACTGCAAATATTGACCCTTTGCATAAACTGAATGTACTGGTAATTGTCAATAAAAGCTTTTGACACTTATGAAATGCTTGTAATTATACTTCAGTATACCAAAGTAACATCTGACAAAAATATCTAAAAACACTGAAGCAGCAGACTTTGTGAAAATTATAACTTGTGTCATTCTCAAAACGTTTGGCCAGGACTGTAGACTATTAATGTACCCTATGAACATTGAGCGGTAACCCCCATTGATAATCAACGTTCTCATCTGTAAAGTGTGTTGCAGAATGGCCCATCATGGACTGCACACTATAAATTATTATTGCGTTAAATTCATGCCTATTCTTGCTGAAACTTTCAGAAAGATGATATAAAAATGATTTAAAAAATAATGTGTCTGTGTATGTATAGGTGTACTTATACTCACGTGTAACACTCAAAGTCGCCATTGCTAATAGCCTCTATCAGCTGCTCTGTCACTTTAATAATCTCCTGCTTCCTCACTGAAATCACGAGAAGAGTGAACGTTAAATCAGAGATCAGATGTCAATGAAAATGTTAATGGAATGCTGTCAATGTGCTATAAATAAAATGATCCTATTGTGAACATAGCTCAGAATTGTCACCTCTAATATCTAAGCTTCCAGACATTTGTCCTAATTATGTATCCTGCAGAATTAAGTTACGGAGGGTTAATGTTTACAGAATTGCTTATACTTACCACTTCATTGCATAATTAGTACAGAAATGTGCTTATTTAAATTAAATAAATGATTTAAGCTTTTGGAGGACAGTAATTAGATCACTTTAAGTGAACCTATCAGTGCTTTAAAAACTCTCAGCTAATAATAGCTAAGTGCAGACACCTTGCAGTGCCTGTGAGATCAGGTTTTAGTCTTCATCTCTGTGCCCCTGCAGAGTTCCTTGGAATTACGCTGTACACAGGGCCATAATTACTGCCCAAGCTGTCATTAAAGCAGTATTAAACCCAAAAGCAAACATTTATTATATTACAGTGTAACTACTCTTAATGTGATGGTTGCATTTGTTTCCTTTTTTAGGCTTTCTTTCTTCTTTTTTTCATCTGGTGAACCAGCCAGCATGTATGTTTTTTAAAAGCTAAAGTTCCCCAGCAGAATGTATAATTTTACATGGATGAGACAGACCACTTAAAGTGGTTGTAAACCCCCGATTTTAATTTTTACCTATAGGTAAGCCTGGAATAAGGCTTACCTATAGGTCGTGGAAATATCTCCTAAACGTGCGCCGTTTAGGAGACATTTACATTGTAATGTGCTTTGTGATGTCATTGGCGCATGCGCTGTGAAGAAAACAGACCTCCGTGCTGTTTTTTCACTCGCAAGTGCCGTGACTGACGGATCCCGCTTGCATGCGTGGGAGTGACATCACGCGACTCCGGACAGTCAAAGAGCCTGAGTCCACGGCCCTGGAAGAAAGAAAGGCAAAGATGGATGCGGCCACCAGTGGGGACAGTGCGGGCTTAGTTTGCAGGTAAGTGCCACATAACGGGCTAGTATACAATGCTTACTAGCCTATTATGTTTTTACTTTGCAGGGGAACAAAGAGGAAGTAAAACCCATCAGGGTTTACTTCCTCTTTACCACTGGCAGGGTTGATTAAAATGATCAGCTTTTATCAGGGGCATATTATGAAATCAATGGGCCTGTGTGCAAGATCAAACGTGGGCCCTAGGCTTTGAGAAAAAAAGAAAGCGTGGGTGTGATTTAAATTGCACTTAATATTAGGCGTGGCTTAAAGTGTGTGTGGTTAAATAGAGTTTGATATGACTTACATAGTGCAGAACATGGTAATGATTACACAGGGAATGTACAGTGTGGTGGTGGGTAGTATGTGCAATAGAGGAGTACGGAGTGTATGGCGGTGGGTGATATGTGCACAGAGAGAATTACGGAGTGTATGGCGGTGGGTAGAATGTGCAGAGAAAAAAGTGCAGAGTGTATGGCCGTGGGAAATATGTGCAGAGAGAGGGGTACAGGGTGTATGACAGTGGGTAGTATGTACAGGGAGAGGAGTGCGATGGGTAGTATGTGTAGGAGGTGAATGTCGAGTGTATGGCGGTGATTAGTATGTACAGGGAGAGGAGTGCAAAGTGTATGGCGTTGAGCAGTACAGGGAGAGGAGTGTGAAGAGTATGGCGGTGGATAGTATGTGCAGGAGAGGAATGCAGAGTGTACTAGGTTGGGTAGTATGTGCAGGAGAGGGTTAAGAAGCATATGGTGGTGGGTAATATGTGTGGGAGTGGAGTGCAGAGTGTATGGCGTTGGGTAATATGTGTAGTAGACGCATACAGATTGTATGGCAGTGGGTAGTATGTGCAGAATAGGAGTGTGGAGTGTACGGCATTGGATAGTATGTGCAGGAGAGGGGTAAGGAGCGTATGGCAGTGGGTAGTATGTGCGGGAGAGGAGTGCAGAGTGTACAGCGTTGGGTAGTATGGGCAAAAGAGGGATAGGAAGTGTATGGTGGTGAGTAATTTGTGCAAGACAGGAGTGCAGAGTGCATATACTGTATTACTGATATCTATACAATCCTCCACTCCATCTCTATTCAATGCTGCTGCCTGCTGTGCCTCCTATGTTCATTCCTCCATAATTGTGTCTCACTAATAGTATTTTACTGGCCAGATCACCAGGTGAATATAGAAGGGATAAAAGCCAAAGAAAATGAAACAAATGCTGCCACTACATCTAATGATTGGTAAGCTGCGATACAATACATTTTTGTTTTTTTGGGTTTAAAAATGCCTTCTTAATGCTGAACTCTGTCACTTGCCATGTAAAAGTCCAATGCCAGAACCTCAGTAGCCACTGGAGATTTCTCCAGTTTAAATGTTGGTGTTAACCTGGCCAGAACTACGGGCACTGTATACAGCTAAGGTATAGTAATTTTGGGGCTCCATAAAGACTGAATGTCCCTAATAATGTAACTGTGACACTAACTGGTAATGGGAAACATGCACTGTTTGTTGCCCTTGAGGACTGAGTAAGAGTATGGAATGTACATTATAGCATATAAAGTAGGTCAGAAATATGTATAAACAGTTAATTTGTTGATTTTAAAGCAGTACTTTTGGGAACTTGTGCAATAAATGTAGAACCTTTCTATGTTGCTTGCACATTTGTGTATTTTTAATTTTGGACATAGGGCATGAAAGGGTTACAGTCTGACAACTTTTTTTTTTCAATGTGAGTGCCCACTGGGGAGACTGACCCTCATTTCCTGTCATTTAACTAGTCCAGGAGGTTAGCTGAAATGGAGACACAGAGATCAATATACATTTTTATAAAGTTTTTTCCCCCCCATTCTTTAAAAAACTTTTGCCACTCTGGGCAAATTGGTATTGAATACCTTCAGTAACATAGAAGTATTTTTCCATGCCCTGGCAAATCAGTTTTTTTAAGGGTGAGTCGGGTAGGGGCCTTCAGAATTTGTATTTATGTAAACTTCACTTTGAGAGATGCTGTACAGTGATTCTGCAGCATCTGTTAAATAAAACCAAATAAACTAACACATTTGTTTGACAGTATGTTCACAGCTCTAAGGTGTTACAATGTAAACTGGGGATTAAAAATAGTCATAGTGCTTTTAAATGTAATAGATGCAGCACTACAATCATCCTTTTAAAAAGCTGAACGCTAGTTAACTCTAAATGCTCTAAATGCTTGTTTTGTCTAGGGCCGCCATTCTCAAACTTTTTACCCCTGTTAAAACCCTCTATTTATATATCCCTCTTCTAGTATCTGTTTTTCCAATATATGGAAAAACAGATACGAGAAGAGGGATATATAAATGATCAAAGGCCAGAGATATGGCAACAATGGGAAGAGTTTCAGACCTCAAAAAGAATAATAGATTATTTATGAAGTAAAATGAAGTTGGACCCAGGAGGTGAGGGGAATAGAGGGAAATTGTTTCTGTCTTATGTTTTTTTTTTTGGGGGGGGGCATGAATAGAATAAAGAATTCTTATAATTAGAATAAAATGTCCCTTTAATAAATCCCAAAGCAGGTAAAGGATAGACAAGATATACGGGACGTTCTATAAAACAAGCAGAATGTAATGGAAAAAGTTTTTGTTGAAATGTGATAATTTGTTTGTATGTATGTTTTAAATAAAGATGGATTGAACAAAAAAAAAAAAACCTTGACATCCTTTTAGGTCATGAGGAACTATTTCTAAAACCAATTCATTGGGCTCAGTAGAAAAAATTTCCATTAAGTTGGTGGCCAGTAGGAAGAAGGCTATTTTTACAGTAATAGAATGACAACCTTACAGACAGCTAAAAAGATTACTGGTGTCATCCTGCTCACTCTGCCATATGGTTTCGGCCCTGGCACTTTGCAGGCATCGTCGGATGGGAGGTCAGTTAGCCACCGCTCAAGGAACCCCGTAGAAACCTCTGGAGAAACCCTAGAATTCCACAGAACCCAGGTTGGGAATGGCTGGTCTAGAAGGAAAGGAATAAGGAGCCATACTTAATTTATTTTTTTGCTCCATCAGGCTTAATATCCTCAGTACCACCCGTGCCTGAACGTTACGTTCATCTAGATTTGGTTTCCCCAACGTCATCACATAAAATGCTGGACCAGCAAGCTTGTGTTGTATGTGAGTAGGCTGAGTGTCCGCTCACATCCCACAAAGTGTTGGGGTAACGAGGAATGAGGTAAGCATTGTTGCTTAAGCCAGCCATACATGGATTGAAATTCGGCCAGTTCAGTAGGGGCTGGGCGAATTTCGATCCATGTATGGGCATGCCAATTGACTTCTGTAGAACCAGCCTATTGTGGAATTTCTGCATGATCAGTGCCTCTGGCTATAGCCAGCAGCCTTGATCAAGTGTATTCTGATAGTGGGGAAGTCTCCCCACTGTCAGAATATGACAGCTCAGCAGGGAGGATTCCACCATCCACATCCAGCTGGTTGAACAGAAAAATAAAAGAACCATCTATGGGCTGCCTTATTCCTCCCCCCCTAGACAAAACTAAGAATATACAGTGCCTTGAAAAAGTATTCATACCTTCTGAAATGTTTCACATTTTGTCATGTTGCAAAAAAAAAACAAAAAAAAAAACACGTAAATGTATAAATGTATGTAAGTGGCACATAATTGTGAAATGAAAGGAAAATTATAAATGGTTTTCAAATTTTTTTACAAATAAATATGTGGAAATTGTGGCAAGAATTTGTATTCAGCCCCCTTTATTCTGATACACCTAAATAAAATCTAGTGGAACCAATTGCCTTCAGAAGTCACCTAATTAGTAAATGGTCCACCTGTATGTAATTTAATCTCAGTATAAATACAGCTGTTCTGTGAAACCCTTTGTTAGAGAACCTTAGTGAACAAACAGCATCATGAGGACCAAGGAACACACCAGACAGGTCAAAGATAAAGTTGTGGAAAAGTTTATAGCAGGGTTAGGTTATAAAAAAAAATATCCCAAGCTTTGAACAACTCACAAAGCACTGTTCTATCCATCATCCGGAAATGGAAAGAGTATGGCACAACAGCAAACCTACCAGGACATGGCGTCCACCTAAACTGACAGGCTGGGCAAGGAGAGCCTTAATCAGAGAAGCAGCCAAGAGGCCCATGGTAACTCTGGAGGAGCTGCATAGATCCACAGCTCAGGTGGGAGAATCTGTCCCTAGGACAACTATTAAGCCGCGTACACACGATCAGTCCATCCGATGAGAACGGTCTGATGGACCATTTTCATCGGTTAACCGATGAAACTGACTGATGGTCAGTCGTGCCTACACACCATCAGTTAAAAAAACGATCGTGTCAGAACGCTGTGACGTAAAACACAACAAGGTGCTGAAAAAAACGAAGTTCAATGCTTCCAAGTATGCGTCGACTTGATTCTGAGCATGCATGGATTTTTAACCGATGGTTGTGCCCACTAACGATCGGTTTTGACCTATCAGTTAGGAATCCATCGGTTAAATTTAAAGCAAGTTGGCTTTTTTTAACCGATGGTTAAATAACCTATGGGGCCCACACACGATCGTTTTTGACCGATGAAAATGGTCCATCAGACCGTTGTCCTCTGTTTAACCTATGGTGTGTACAGGGCCTTAGTCTTGCACTCCACAAATCTGGTCTTTATGCATCATGTTGCTTTTCTTCAGCAGGGACAGAGAAGCTGGTCATAGTTGATGGGAAGATGGATGGAGCTAAATACAGGGCAATCTTAGAATAAAACTTGTTAGAGTCTGCAAAAGACTTGAGACTGGGACGGAGGTTCACCTTCCAGCAGGACAACGACCCTAAACATACAGCTAGAGCTACAATGGAATGGTTTGGATCAAGGCATATTCAAGTGTTAGAATGGCCCCAGTCAAAGTCCAGACCTAAATCCAATTGAGAATCTGTGGCAAGACTTGAAAATTGCTGTTCACAGATGCTCTCCATCTAATCTGACAGATAAGGATGAGCTCCAGCGTGTTCGTATGGTACACGTGCAGAGCCCCCCAGGAAGTCTGCATGGTAAAGCGCTAATCACAGCAAGGGAGACATTTCCCGATGCTTGGCTGCAGAGATCGGAAAATGTCTCCCTGGCTGTGATTAGCGGAGCGCCGTGCAGACTTCCTGGCGGGCTCTGCACGTGTACTATGCGAACACACTGGAGCTCATCCTTACTGACAGAGTTTGAGCTTTTTTTCAAAGAAGAATGGGCAAAAATGTCACTCTCTAGATGTGCAAAGCTGGTAGAGACATAACCAAAACGACTTTCAGCTGTAATTGCAGCGAAAGGTGGTTATACAAAGTATTGACTCAGGGGGCTGAATACAAATGCATGCCACACTTTTCACATATTTATTTGTAAAAAAAAATTGAAAACCATTTATCATTTTCCTTCCGCTTCACAATTATGTGCCACTTTGTGTTGGTCTATCACATTAAATCCCAATAAAATACATTTACATTTTTGGTTGTAACATGAAAAAACTTGAAAATGTTTGTATATTTGATTTTTTTACACTATTAGTATGTTGCGTGCTGCTTTATTTGTCTAATTTTTTTTTTATATATATCGTATTTATACAGCAATTAATGTATTTTTATAGCACTGATCGCTGTATAAATGTGAATGGTCCCAAAAATGTCCGTTGTGTCCTACGCAATATCGCAGTCACCATAAAAATCGCAGATTGCTGCCATTACTAGTAAAAATGTATCCCCTATTTTGGAGCCGCTAAAACTTTTGCGCAAACCAGTCAATATACGCTTATTGCAATTTTTACCAAAAATATGTAGAAGAATACATATTGGCCAAAACAGAGGGAAAAAAAATAGTTTAAAAAATAAAAATGGAAATTTATTATAGCAAAAAGTAAAAAATATTGTGTTTTTTTCAAACTTATCCCTCTTCTGTTGTTTATAGCGCAATAAATACAAACCGCAGAGATGATCAAATACCACCAAAAGAAAGCTCTATTTGTGGGAAAAAAATGATAAAAATGTATTTTGGGTACAGCATTGCATGACCGCGCAATTGTGATTTAAAGTGTGACAGCGCTGAAAGCTGAAAAATGGCCTGGGCAGGAAGGGGGTGAAAGTGTCCTGTAGGCAAGTGGTTAAAGACACATTTCTCCACAATTCCTAAATCTACAGAGATGAATGAGGACTTGTTTTAAAGTGATTATGGAATACCTTTATGCTGCGTACACATGATAGGTTAGTCTGATGAAAACGGTCTGATGGACCGTTTTCATCAGACCAAACCGATCATGTGTGGGCCCCATCGGTTATTTATCCATAGGTTAAAAAAATAGGAACCTGTTTTAAAATTATCTGATGGATAAAAACGATCGTCTGTGGGTACGTCAAACCGGTTAAAAATCCATGCATGCTCAGAATCAAGTCGACGCATGCTTGGAAGCATTGAACTTAATTTTTTTTCAGCACGTCGTTGTGTTTTACGTCACCGCGATCATCAGTCAGCTTCATCGGATAACTGATGGCAAAATCCATCAGACCATTTTCATCAGACTAACCTATCGTGTGTACAGGGCATTAGTGTTTTTTTAGCCTGGGCACAAGTTCACACATGTACATGAGGGAGCAGGGTCTAGTACAACTTTTACAGGAAAGGGTGAAATTTGCATATCATTTCATTTTTTCTGTCTTTCTGGATCAGATTGTCTTAACACACAGCTTTTGCGCAACCTCTGCGTTTGCACTTTTTTTTGCATTTGCATAATTTAAATTGATTAGGTATGTGCTAGAATTACATTAGGTCACAAGGGTGTTAACCTGAGTCACATTTAGCCTCCTACACAATGAAGCATCTGCAATCTCTAATCCTAAAGTTGTTTTAATATTGGCTTAATACTCTCTCCTAGGCCAGCTACCCTGTGCTCCTCTTCACACAAATGCCTGAGCGGCTCTGGAGGCAGATGGGGTGGACTGGGCATACTAGAGAGACTAGGGGAAGCTCATGGGCATAGGGGCACTGCAGAGTGCTAGATGCACCTAAAGAGGATGGGGGTCACTACATAGGGATGGAGGTACTCCAGAGGACTGGAAGATGCTCAAGTGAGGCTAGGGTGACCTGAAATAGCAATCCAGAGTACTTCAGAAGGTTGAATATAGCTAAAGGGCTTGCAACTAGGGTGCCAGTGCATGGGACTGGAGGAATCGGCAAGCGGCAATGGAGAGGAATGGGAGATACCTAAGGGGTTTAGGTGTTACTTGTGGGAGCTAGGGGGAATAGTAAGAGATTTGGGGGGCACTGCAGGGAGCTAGGTGCTGAGGTGGTGGTGGTGGTGGGGGGGGGCCTCCAGAGGACTGTGCAGAGATGAGATGCTTCTCTCAGCCCGCACTTACTTTTCAGTCCTCCTCTTAGAACAGACACCCAGCAAAAGGTGAAACTTCTCCTTTTCCAGTTTCTCACATGATAAGGGAGAAAGGAACAATGACACTGCCCTTCCTGGGGTGCCTGTTCTGGAAGGAGTTCTGTGTTTTGAATCAAGACTGAAACCCAGACGCATTATTCAGACTGGGCTGTGGCTCCCCACATAACCAAGATAGTCACACATATCTGTTGCTCTCCAGGAGCTGTGGGTGGCTGTCTGGAGGTAGGTTCAGCATCACTGGGGGCAGGGCAATGATGTCAGCAAGAACAATTTAGCCACACCCAAAGTTAGCTGTGGCATGCCATGCACACAACATTATTACTCTCCTTGGGGATACTTACTAACTGTGACCATGGTGTCTCCCCCAGTGACAAGGCCAGATAGGTGGTGATTGGTTTTATAACAGAGATAAATGATCTCTAGATTGATTTTTGTACACACCTGTTGCAAGGGATTAGTTACATTCAAAAAAACATACCTGCACCCAATAGTGTTAAAAATATGTGCAAGTCCTACATTTGTGTCTAGTTGCAAATTAACTTGACCACATACCTTTGGTATCTTCGTCTTCAATAGTAGTATTTGTACTTTCTGAGGATTCCTGAATAAAAGTAGGAAAGGAGGGAAGAATTGTATTATTTCAGGTGAAACAACATACTATGTGTTTTGGGCACCAGAAAAGCACCCCATGGCGAAGAGGTTCTTGCTGTGCATCGCAATACGTCCTGTTCAGAAGTTGAGGCGAAGTTCCCCTGCTTTCTAAATATAGGCCACTAGATGTCACCACTGACCAGGAAAAATGGGTTATAGTGCTAAAATCCTGTACTTTTTTTTTTCTTGCTCTTTATCCACAGCAGCTCACTGTATTATTTTGCTGAGAACATAAAACTATTTTATATCCCAACATTATGTGCAGTCTTCATGTCTAGGAGGCAATTACAGCTCCCACATATCCCAATACCAGCTGCACCAACTGACTGCACACAGAGCTGTGGCTACAAACACAGCTGCTCATTCCTCTGTGAGCCCCATAGTGAGGATGACATCGCCGTCTGCTGGGCAAAAAAAGGTACTGGACAATCTATTACAGAATGCCTTCGTAATGGTCCATTGCCTTCTTGTGCATAGCAAAGAGCATGTGCTGTACAGTGGGCAAAAAAAGGAGGCTGCTCGGACTGGCACAGTTTGTGATTTCATTGTACAGAAGGTTTATAAGCATAAATAGACCTAATTTGATAAAGCAATGCAAAAATGATGATGATCTGTATTATACCCTTAAAACCAGGCATTTAGGTTTTACTACTCATCTCAGTTAAAGAAAACATGTCATGACAAACATTGAAGCCCTGTACACACGACCGGGATTCCCGGCGGTAAAAAGTCCACCGGTAATCCCGGGGCGAAAACCGAGAACCTGCTCGGTAACTTTGCCCCTGTACACACCAGAGGTTTTCCCGTCTGAAAAACTGCGGTGAGAGCTTTGGCCGGGAATCCCGGTCATGTGTATGCTCCACCGCAGTGTTTCCCATAAGAAAACTGCCGGGAAAAAGACCGCCGGGAATCGCTACAGTAAAAAAGGGAACATGTTCTCATTTTTCCTGCTTTAATTCCCGGCAGTTTTCCTGTCGGGAAAACTCCCATGGAGCATACACATGGCCAGTTTCCCCGGCCAAAAGCTGTCATGGCAGTTTCCCCGACAGGGGAAAACTGGTTATGTGTGCAAGGCTTGAGGCTGGCAATGATGAACTCTGCTGAAAATACCAGAAGCCTGACTTATGCTTTTGCTTCAGATCTGCATACTTGTTCCAAAATAGTGACCCCAAAGTAATGGAGCCAGTAAGTCAGCATAACTAGTATTTTAAGAAAGAGGACAATAATGACACCCCATTTTTCTCACAATAGATTTACTTTAAGAGAAGATTCCTAAATGCATTGAGTGGGTTACAGGATTTGGGACATCACAATTGCTTTTTGCGCTGCCTTACTAAATCAGCCAACTAAAAGCTAGTAGCTATATATTTTATATCAGTTTATAACAAATATGGATACTCTTAAGCCTCAGCTTTGGGTTACTATAGCAATTCTAGGAGGTTAGGTTTTGGGAGGTTAGGTATCACAGTGATTTTACACAAATATATTATCCTCTCTTTCTTCTGGAGACCCAAGTAAAATGTTATTTTCAGTGTAATCTTAATGATAATTTGCTACAGTGTTTAGGGCATTCTAAGTCCAAGGGTCTGTGTCGATGAGCTTTTGTTCACATCAGAAGTGCTTCTTGTCCCATACAAGTCTATAGGGATGCAAAAGCAGCTAGAAGCAGGTTGATGCACCTTAGAAGGACAGATGAAGGTCAACTGCACCAAGGAAACTAGATGAAACAGGTAAGTACTTCAAACTGATCTCAGATTCAAGGTAAAAGCAGCAAGCTGCATTTGGCCATCCAAACAACTCTGAAGCCCATCGACACAGGTCCTTATTCTTTATTTTTCCATTCTCTAGTGGGTTCTATGCATAACTATAAGAATTGCCTTGGGTAGCTACCTTCTACCATGGATGGGAGTGATGCAGCGTACTTCTGTAAAATTCCACTATGTGCAATGGTTCCACCAGATCATCCCCAAGCATGTGGTTAGTGTACAAAACTGGACCTGTCTACGAAGCAATATGTTTTTGTAGATATAACCTGGTGTGTCCTGTGCCATTCTGAGTAGACCAAAACTCCTTGTAAATTGAGCAGTCTGAAGCTTTAAGCCTTTTAGGCCTTCGACAAATTTTCCAGTGACACTGAAAATGTATTGTTCAGTATCTGTAAATTTCTCACCCCTTTTTCAGACTGTTCTGTTTACAGGGAACTGCAGAGCTCCTTACTGGGACTCAGAGGAACCAGCACTGAATAAGACAAAACATAGACTCACCATCAACTGGACACTGGAACTGGACTTTCTTTTCTGGAAAAACAAGGAGAACAGATAGGAAGGATAGTGAGACACACAGCCAGCAGCACAGTGACCACAGAGGGAAGCACAAAAGACAACACACCAACTGCAAGCAATAGCAGAAGCACTGGAAAAAAAAACATGGCGCCAAAAGCATGAAGATATACAATAGGAACACAAAAAGACAAAAAAGCAGGGGCAGCCATAACACACATCAGGTGCAAAATTGAAACTGAAATAAAAGGAGAAAGCTGAGAATTATGGATTTCTGGTATGACAACAAGCAGCAAAGTAGCACAAGATTTGAAAGGAGGTTAAGGCATGAGTGTTCCTTACACAGTGTGCTGCAGAAGCATATAGAAGCAAAAGCACAATCAGAGGGTAGAGAAGGGAGCACAGCGGGAGACATACATTAAAAAGAGGCATCCTAACATGTCACCAGAATGTCAACCTGCACAAAAGTGAGTGACAAAGGTAAGAGAAGTACAAGGCCAACGCTCAGGACAGAACACAGTGACCAAAATTGAATCAGGTGAGAGAATGGAACCAGCAAGCAGAGCCAGAATGAACCAATGGTTTTCTGCATTAAAGGGAACATGTATATATACTGATAAAACATGCTCTCAGCTCTCAGGTTGTGTGTTCTTCTTTATTCTTTTCTAATTCATCTCCATCATGACATATGTCTTTAGCACATGCTGAGGGGCAAAACAAATTCCTTCAAAATTCTATAGTTCAAAGGCTCAGTTTACCCAAATGTATATTCTACCAATAGGTCAAGCCTAGTGAGCTGCGCCAATCCCTGGCTTCTAATATGTTTTTGATACTCCAACAGTGAACTCTTCTCAAAATCCTTTCTCTTCATCTTTTCTGGTGTTTCTGGGGGTTTTGGCCATTCCTGTCCATTTTTGGAAGGTCTAGAATCTCATGTTACATTTTCCATAATTACAATACATTTAAAATTTAGTAGCAAAGTGGGTAATTCTTATAAAGCTACAGTAGGTGTACAGACTAAGGAACTCAAAAGCAGAGACCACATTTGGGAATTATGGTATAAGGACCTATAAAGTAATTTAACTATCCAACGCTTTTCAAGTATCTGGTTTGGGCAGACTGATCCCTTAAAGTGTCTGTAAACCCTTTAATACCACTTTTACCTACAGGTAAGCCTATAATAAGGCTTACCTGTAGGTACCATAAATATCTCCTAAACTTGCACCGTAGGAGATATTTACTGTATCCACATGTGCCGACATCATCGCACATGCACACTGAAGAAATGGCGGCACCCGCGCGAATGCGCGGGAGTAAGGTCATCGCGGGTCCAGCCAATCGCAGGTTTTCGGATACAATCACACATGGAACTAGTGGGGACAGATGATTTTCCCAGAGAGCAAGGAATATGCTGGATTCTTGCTGCAGCTGTCAGTAAACTCCCATGTGAATGAGGCATTAAGTCATTGGGATTAGTTTCACTTTAAGGGTTGAAATAAATGGAGGTTGTAGTGACAAGGTGATAAGGAGAACAGTATGGCACACAAGGTCACAGTTAAAGGATTTGTTTCCTGGCAAGAAGAGGACTGTGCTAGATGTCCTTGCTCCTGATGATCATGCTTAGGTTTCCCCTAGGGTCTTTTTGGTCTCATTTAGAGTGGTCGACCCCTAGAACCATGGCTATTAACTGTTAATGTTTAGGTTATATTTCAGAGTGTTAGGCTACATTATAGTATTAAGGGTAATTGTAAGGGTTAATTTTGGGGTTAAAGTTACAATGAGGTTAAGTGGTAGGCAAAATTTGGGGAATAACTTAAAAATATCTGAAGCCAAAACTTTTTTTAATCTTGGATAGACTAGGATATGTTTAACAATTTTTGTTTTGCTAGCTGTAGCTTAGTGGATGGAATTGTCCTCACTTTCTCTCCCATAGGCACAATAGGAAGTAAAAAGAGATCTTTCCAAAATAAAGGAAATACTCTCTGTGACAGTTGGGTCCCCATTCAAAGCTTTCCCATCTATTTTTGCCTTACATTCAGTCTTCGTGACAATTGTCACCAGTACATATAGAGAATACATAGACAGCAACATACAGCTAACAGAGGTTCCAATACTTCAACCAAAACTATAAAGAAAAAGTTTTTGACTTTCGATACACAATAAAGTATATCGAAAGTCAAATCTTTTTTTATTTATAGAGTCGGAGAGGGTTAGAATGTGTGTCTGTTTGAGAACTTGTCACAGGAACAAGTGTCCATTTTAGAAGATTTCCCCTCTATTACAGTTCTGGTGGCAACTCAAAATTTGTTTCTACACTTACTTTCATTCACAGTGACATTGGTGATCAGGATAATTAGAGAGAATGTATCATCCTTATAAAGACATAGACAGCTTTTTGGTTTTGGTAAGGTTACGTGTTAGGGTCAGGCTATGGATTAGTTTAGAGATCAGGCGGTTCCTGTAAGTGCAAATGGTGCAAAAATCACCAAGACAAATGAGACTCTTGAAGCTGTGTCAGGCGTACCCATGGTAGGTTAGGCCCACTCAGGAGCACTGGCTAGGCGATCTTACTGCTGAAGTCCTTGAATAGCATGGAAAGTAAGCCATTCATTTAACCATTTATGACTGTGACTATGACTTGAGCTTTTAATATTTTCAGGTGAACAAATCACAATACTATGTGGCTTGGCATCCATCCATTGCCTCTGTGTATCTCCAGCGGATCAGCTCTTGTGTCTCAACCTGCTGTGTTACTATCCACTGGTGGATTGGTGATTTCTTACATGTAAGTGTGCTGCACTTAGTAAGGGGTGTTTTTGTGCTTGGTATTAACCTCAGTGCCCTGCTTTTTGCTATTTCGTACTATGTGGCATGCCTTTTAAAATGCCAATATACTTTCCCTTTAAGGCTTTGCAGTGCACACAACAGTTTGATATATAAGCCAGTGCAATGACTCAGGAAATGAAGCGATGTGTAAAAGCAGCAATATGGAACAGATTTATCCACTAAAACATTCATTATGACAAAAATTTTTAGCAGTCTGTCTAGAGCAGTACAAAACAATGAATTATCTCTGATACATAGTGCAGTACAATAAAGCAACATTGGAATCAATATGCAGTGCAGTAAAGCAGCATGTCAAACAGTGCGCAGTGCAGTACAGCAGCAGCTTGTAGAGTGTGCAGTGCAGTAAAGCGTCAGATGACACAGTGTGCAGCAGGAGCGCAGCTGATGACAGGAAACTGTTTTGTGGGTCCTTTTGGTCACCTGTCCTTGGGATTTTTTGATATCAACAGGTGTTATTCCACAGTCTATTTTAGGTTCCTGCAGCTTAATGCAGTGAAAATCATAGCACAAAAGTTCCTTGAAGACAATCCTAATTCAATACCCACCCTGCAAGAAATGTCTGCAATCTAAGCACTTTCTGTGCATGTTTCTTTAACCAAAAACAAGAGACAATTCTAGAATTAGAATGCTTAAAGGGGATGTCCACCTTACAGCTCTCTCATTTTATCAGTTGACTGGTAGGACCCAAGTAATGCTTAAAGGGGATGCCTACCTTACATAATCTATTTTATCAATTGACTGATCAAACCATTGTTGATAAACTACTAAGATCTTCACCTTTTCTATGCAAACAGTGCCTCTATGTGAATGACCACAAGCTTGGCAAGTGCTGCATCCAATTTCAAATTCCTCTTATAGTAATTCCACTTAGATACACTTGCAACACTAAAACCCAAAAATCAGTTTTGCCAGGATGATTTTAAGGGCAGAATTTTTAAAGGGAATGTTCAAATAAAATGGGTTTACAATTCGTTTTTAAATTAGTAACTATCCATTAAGTGGAGAACCTTAATAAGTCTTGATTAACACACTTAACACACTTAAGCCGGCCATAAATGATTCAAATCTCTGCAGGTTTAGCAGGGACCGGCCAAGATTCCAACTATCTATGAGTAGGCTGATTGTACCCAAGTCGATCTTAATCAACATACAAATCTAGACTCACCTAAAGTGCCACCTTGTGAAATGGTAAATAGGAAGTAAAATGTAATGCTTTATAATTATATGATTAAAAAGACATTTTAAAAATTATGTATTCTTTTTTTTTTAGTGCTGAGCATATTAAAAAAGAAAAGAAAAATATTTAAAATATTCTGTAAATTGTCTTCAAATGATTATAAACGGTATTAATTAATTGGGATCATTTTGGGGTAAATGTTTCAAAGAGTAAAAGCAACTGCAGAAAATAGTTCTCAGTTTTGTGTGGAATGGGTTGGATTCAGTCCCTGACATATCTTGACTTTGTAAGGGACCATAGAAAGGAAGAATTCTATCTTGGCTTTTTGGCTTATGCCGCGTACACACGATCATTTTTCGGGTTGTAAAAAATGATGTCATTAAAAACGATCGTGTGTGGTCTTCAAAGCATTTTTCGGGTTCTGAATTTTTTTCCCCGAACATGCTCTATTTTTTCACAACGTTTTTAACGTTGTCGTTTTTCGGGTTGTAAAAAATGGTTGTGTGTGGGCTTTAACAATGTGAAAAATCCGCGCATGCTCAGAAGCAAGTTATTAGATGGGAGCGCTCGTTCTGGTAAAACTACTGTTCGTAATGGAGTAAGCACATTCATCACGCTGTAACAGACAGAAAAGCGCAAATCGTCTTTTACTAACACAAAATCAGCTAAAGCAGCTCAAAGGGTGGCGTCATCCGAATAGAACTTCCCCTTTATAGTGCGGTCGTACATGTTGTACGTCACTGCGCTTTGCTAGAGAATTTATTTTTCACGATCGTATGTAGGCAAGGCCGTTTAATGATCAAGTTGAAAAAAAAGTTGTTTTTTCTAGAGCCTGAAAAACATTGTTTTTTACAACCCGAAAAAATTATCGCGTGTACGCGGCATTAGAGTTGTGAAAATTGAATGTAGGCTTACGCAGGAAATATCAGGATTAAAGGGCCTGTTCATGTTATAAACTTTAAATTACCCATGTACCTTCTGCACTGTCAAAAATACTTCATGCAGGATATTTTTTTAAATACTAACTGATATCTACAGGAAAAAAAATGGCTTCCGTTTGCAGGATAATTTTGGAACTATTGATATTAACTATTGATATTAATTATAAGAAAGACAAAGGCATTTTTAAAACTACATGAATAAAGGAATGAGACATGGTAAATTTGAAGGCTGGGCTTTCCCCTTTAAGCACACTTATTTATCAGCATGTTCTTGGTCTTGTCGAGGAAAAGAAAAGAGTAACAGATGGTGTTCAGCACTGAACTGTAGTTCTACATTCAAAGCCCTAATTAAGGCTGCAGATTACAATATAACCAGCAGTGAAAGGCGCATAACTGTAATTACAATTAAATTATTACATACTGTAATTGGAACATCCGTCTCTTTCGGGAAGATATTTGTCAATACCTATGCAGCATTTACATATGTCACAATGTTTAAACAAATCTAAAAACAGCAATCAGTCAACAAGTGATATTAAAGGCCAACTCCCCCTAAAACTAGCATTTCAGTTCTGAGTGGGCACATATATACAGTATATATAGAGATAGAACTAACTCTTGGCTTTTAATTTATTTCAGAGATTTCAGTGGCAAAATTTCCCTGCAGTCAGAAGTGGCAGGAGGTGGGTGTTTGAGCCTCTGCAAGAAGGGGCACAGTACCCACACAGAACCCACTTGATTGAGTCATCAATATCCTACATCTGTATCCCCCAAAAAATCGTCCTTTCCCAAGCCAATGACTTTTGTTGGTTTTTGCTAATAATTACTGGAATTAAATCGAGATACATTTTTCACCACCGTGATGAGAAATTTGGAAGGAGCAGGGTGGAAGATTTTTCTCAAATGTATAAATTTTTAAAAGTTTATGTGGTTTTTGCTCAGTAAAGTCCATAAATTCTCAAACTGCTTTCATCCGACATTTGAATGTTCTGAAAATTTTCGTACATGTTTTCCCAAGAATTTTTGTACAAATGTATATTCAGCTGAATTTAACAGGTGTTGCTAATTTCGTGTGAAAAATAAATAAAGTCAACAAAAAATTAGCCTTATTCAGTAAACTTAGTGTATATCTGTAAAGTTAAAGGAGAAGTAAGGCCAAAGCTCTTTTGGCCTTACTTCTCCTGGGGACCACTTAGGCCCCGTACACACGAGAGGATCGATCCGCTGAAATTGATCCGCTGACCGGTTTCAGCGGATAGATCCCCTGGTGTGTACAATCCAGCGGATCTGTTTCCGCGGATTTTTGTCCCCGGGGATGGATTAGTACAACCAGGAGATCAAAATCCGCCAGAGGATTTATCCGCGGAAACGGTCCGGAGGACCGTTTCCGCGGATAAATCCTCTTGTGTGTACTAGGCATTAAAGTGGTTGTAAACACACAACATTTTTAAATATAAAAATAAACCAGCAAGACAAAGGCATAATGAGCTAGTATGCATAGCATACTAGCTCATTATGAAATACTCACCTTAAATCAAAGCCCCTGCAGCGGTCCCGGCACACTGCTCTGCCCGGCGACATGTCTCCCGGATTTATTTGCGGTTATCGCAGGCATGTGCGCGAGAGCCAATGGTAACGGCACATCAGCTAAAGTAACGGCACGAACGAGCCCCTGCTTCAGTGCACATGTGGCGGTAACGTCGGCACATGCTGATACAGTGGATATCTCCTAAACCGTGCAGGTTTAGGAGATATCCACGGTATCTACAGGTAAGCCTTATTATAGGAATCTCTGTAGTAAAAAGTGGTCTGTAAGGGTTTACAACCACTTTAAGCTTTGCACTTCTGTCACCCATATTCAGCCGTCAGTGGGCTAAAATCCACTCCTGACCAGCAGCTGGCTCAGCCTGTCAGCACACCACTGAAGCCCCATACACACTATCAGTTTTCCTGCTGGTTTTCTCTTCAGGTTTACCAAAACCATGTAGTACAAGGACCTGCCTGATTGCATTCAAATTGAAACGTTTAAGGTTTGACCTCATATTAGATGGTTTTGGTAAACCTGAAGAGAAAACCATCAGGAAAACTGATAGTGTGTATGGGGCTTCAGAGCCAGAGCCAGCCGTTCCCACACTCAACCCAGTGCTCCAGCTAGTGATGTAGGCGCAGAGCAGAGAGCCATTAACTGACAGTCACACTAGCTCTCTGCCCCCGAAGACCGAGAATTGAGCGATCAGTGGTCTTTGAACGCTCAGTTCTCAGTCATAGAGGAGACAGAAGACACATGCTGCATCGGACTGATGCTGCATTCACCTAGGTGATTATGATTGTTTTTTTTTTATTCTCCCAATTCTCTTTTGAAATTCTGTACCCCTTTAGTAAATAAGCCCTATTTTTTCAAGCTTAAACTTAGTGTATGAGCTAAGAATTCGGAGATACTCTCCCAGAACTCTCACAGTTGAGCTTGAAATTCAGAATTTCTGGTTTAGAGGCCAAATATTTTCAATCAGAATCGTGGGATACTTTCCCAGAGCTTTGACATAAAAGTTCCGAATTCTGAGATGTTGTTCCAGAGTTTTAATATCTTAGCTTAGAATTCTGCTATACTGTCCAAGAGGTCTGACATAAAAGCTCAGAATTCTGAGATACTGTGCCAGAGTTTTGACATAGTAGTTCAGAATTCTGAGATACTGTCCATAAGGTTTGACATATTAGCTCGAGATTCTGGGAATATTGAGATATAGTGCCGTAGGCCTAAAATTTGAGGTCAGAATTTTAAGATACCGTCCAAGATGTTATCTCAGAGTTCATTATTTTAAACTGACTGCAAACCTCTTTTGTAAATAGCAGTTGCAAAGAACTAAAGCCCAAACTTGTTTTTATTTTTTATTTTAGAGGGAGGGTTGCAGCCTCTGTCAATTGTTCCCCAATGGGAAAAGAAAAAGGGGGTTCCCCTGGGTGGACTTTTAAGGCACTAATAGTATTCCAGTATTCTGTGTCCCATTGTGGAGATTTCCCTTCACTTTCTGTCTTATGGCCACAACAGGAAGTGAGAAAAAATCTGTCTAAAGTGAGAGAAATCCCTGGTTGACACCAGAGTCGCAAGAACGAATGATATCAGATTTTGATTGCAGTTGTACTTTAATAACATTGTTGGCTATAGCGTAGAGAGAAAGCTCCCAAGGCAAAAAGCAAGCTGCATAACAAGGAAATTCATTGTTACAGCCATCTTTCATTGTTCCGATTGCTGTGATCTAATAAAAGATAACATTGTGTTATTGCACTGCTCTTTTTGCCAAGCATTAAATGTAATTTTTGCAATCAATCACCAGATGGCGCTTCACCATGCCTAATGCATAACACGCTGGCATCCGTCATTATCCAGATATATGGTATTGGCTGATTCAGTCAGCATGTTAAAATGGTAAATTCATCTGTGACCAGCAAAGATTACAGTTCCATTGATACAGTAACACAACACAGTATATGAAATTCTGTCATCGGTTATTTACTTGAGAATAAGAATCTTGGCAAAATGATAAGCAAGAATTATTGCAAGTAAATCAAATCCAGTGTAAAGTGTGACTTGTAATACTTGACAATACTTTGCCTTTTTAGAATATTAATACAGGAATAAAATATTGCCAACGCTGCCAAGAAAAAGTTAATAGAGAGATTGCAAGATTCATCAAATACATCACACATATTATAGCCAGAATTGGGCAACAACTAGCAAGCTTGTTCACAGGTGAAGAACAAGAAAAATGAGAAGACCAGGTAAATAATGAGGGCAAGGAAAACATGAAAAAGTTTTTTCCCCCAGATGTCTAAAGCTCGCCATGCATGGATTGAATTTTTTCAATTGACTTTCGTCATAAGAAGCTGGGCAGAAAACTCTAGGCCGAACAGCAGCTGCATGCGATTAGATGCAGGCAGTGTTCAGGTATTCTGACAGCCGCGAGTGCCGACTGTCAATAAACAAGATCCAGGACTGCAGATTGGTCCATTCACACTATTTAGTGTTAACATGGCATTTGACTGATGTCTCTTGTTCAGCCCATTTATGGCCAGCTTCAGCATGCATGGACTGACATAAGCCTCTTTATTAGCCAAAGTAGAATGAGAGGAGTCAGGGAAACTGACAATAAGAAAGTCATGCTTCTCAGTTTTACTTGGTTGTCAAGAGAATTAGAGCAAGAGAAGTAAACACAGGCAGTCAACTGCTCTAAACCTGACCATTTACGCTTATATTTTCTTACATTTACTCTTATATTTTGTGTTCGGCTTGAATCCAACAGATTCCTCCATCCACACTATACAGCACGCTGTCAGGTGTCAAAATACCTGAACAGCGGCTGCATCTGATGGAATAATGTTAATGCTAGGAAGTCCTCCTTAAATTAGCATCTACTATAACAACTTTGTTGATTTTTTTTCAACTGTATCTTACCATGCGCAGCCAGCTTTAAAGTATATAGGCCAAACTCTTTTTGGAGATCGATTGGAAAGCCCGTCAGGTTTTTTATTGGCGCCTGTGCCCCCAGTAGAGAGATACACCTTCTCTATTTGTCCTATTGATCACCGAAAATGAAAGTGAAAGCGAAAGAAAATCCCACATTTTGAGCCATCACCAGAACAGGAACTAATTCTGGTGACAACAACTCATTTCCTGGTTCGATTGTGGAACAGGACATGAATAGAGATCTTCCCAAAGGGACACAGAAGGCAAAGCAAACCTGACAGGGATCAAACCTTCCTATACTGTATCCAAAATGAAAAGTAGAACATATTAGGACCATTAAATCTCAAGTACATGCTGACTGACAGAATTATTATTTTTTTGGCACAATTACAAAGATCCTAGGCAACTACACTACATTCTAAAGGCCATCGATCAAGAGAGAAAATGGTCCCCCAAAGCTTGTGGAGCACAAAGGGGCTACGTTGGTTGTCATGACTGTTGTTCAACCCCTGCATAATTGCTTCATTACATTTTTATTAACCAATACAAAATAAGTCTTGTTGGCTTTTTTCAGACCCTTGTGATTGTGAGATAAGAGATTCCCGACTCCAACATCAAGAAATTGGAAAGCAGCAATGCAAGACATATCACTGAAATAAAGTAATGGTTAGAGATTTTTGGAATCACAGCTACCACCATCTCTTTGTAGCATAATCAAATATTCCCTTACCTTAACCCCATCATTCTTCTTGTTGCCACTCTTGCCTCCTAGGAAAAGAAAGCAGGCAGTGAGAACAGCCAATCCAGGAACCAGTAGGATACCCAAGATCATAAGAAGCATATTGACCAGTTCTTTGTCTTCAAAGATCCTGACATCAAGCTGGGGTAGGCTCAGATGACAAACATTCCTAAACAAGCTGCATTTTAATCAATACAAATTCCACTTTCTGTTGTCCAATTATATACATCAGTTGGGATCCTGTTCAATCATGCGTGCACGGTTCACTTTCACTAGACTAATAGACGTTCTTCAATAATCTCCATTCATTGCATGTATGTCCTTAACCATGAGCCTTTACCACTAGACTGAAGCTCTCGTTCATTCTATAGCCAGTCCCTTCACTACTGGTGTCTGGCACTCTCCTGTCAGCTTGACTTGCCCTGATGAATACATGAGGCACATCTGTCCTTTTCCACCCATCCTCTGAGTTGTATCTTTATTTCCAGTCTGTGTACGCCAAGCACTCGCTGCTCACCTCTCTAATAATAGTCATTTAATGCTCTGGCCATTTGAAGCTAGTATACCGCAAAGACAGCTGCACAAGTATATGATAGACAGTTGTCTTTCTATATCTCTCACTCCCTCCTTCAGTCCTGAAGTGTGACCCAGAATGTCCTGTGGATAACTTCCAACAGACATTCCAAACAGGGAGAGGAGTGTAGTCAGCGGAAGACTTTGGAGGCAGGAAATATCTTGCTAACACCCACTTTACCCTATATATATAATGAGTTCAAGTGAAAAAAAGAAAAAAAAAGATTTGTAATACTCCAAAATATAGTAGATTTTTAAAAAATGGAATTAAAATAAATGAAACCTGTGCTGGAAAAAAATATAGCCATTGTCATTACAGACCTCCCCTTCTGAGAAAGCTAGTTGCATATTTATCACGCTAATACATCAATACTTTCAGATGCAGATTTGATGTTTTGCTGAAGCTGTGAACCAGAAGAGAGCCAATCAATGATTGCCTTCATGGTTTTCTTTGTTTAAACAACATATACTGACCATAGAAGCCATATCAGGTTATTTCTTTTGTTTTCTAATGCTAACTGGAACAACTTAAAACCTTCAACTGGCCATACACAGATCAAATTTTGGCTGATTACTGTTTAATCGGCTGGATTTTGAGGTGTGGCTGAGCCTATCGGCACCACTCGGCTTGACAAATGTTGATTTCTATCAAAAGTGGCATAAAATTCTTGGCCAAACCGTGTCTAAATCCAATCAGATGCAGGCACTGTTTTGGCATCCTGATCCAAAATACAATATCTGACCTTAGAAATGTGTCCATCCAGCATGGATGGGGGAATGGAGTGATGTCTTTCGTTACTGTGAATGGATCTGTATAATATTTTAATTAAGGCTGCATGATAAGCTCATATAGGCATAAGATAATTGTCTGCTTATTTGACATCAGCTAAGTCAGGTGACAGTCATTTTGCCCAGGGTGTGCCTTCAAATTTTTTCTACACATGATATGCTTCCATATCGAGCATTTATGTAATGATCATCCGTAAAGATAAACATGTGAAGGCCAGATCACATCTGTTTGTTGGCCTCCATATAACACCCATTGCCATCTTTACACAGTGTTCCCTGTCCTGTCGGTATTCTCTGCAGTAAAAAAGGTACAATGTACTATAATACATAAAGAAGTGGTATCACTTACCAGAGAAATTCCGGGTTGCCAGCATTGTGGTCAGAATAGCACCCTAATTTGGCAACAGAAAATACAATTATGAGTTATTAGATACTGAGAGGTAATCCAAGCAATCTGTATAGATATATCCAAAGTAAAGATGAACTTTTGAAGATTATTTAAAGGGATCTGGGTTCTGAATGTATGTCTCAAGTCTCAAGCAAGAGTGCACTAGCATGTAAGGTGTCATGGTGTGTGAGGTGAGGCTGTGTGTTATGGAGAGGTCCAGAGACAGAAGTTATGGGAGGGGGAACAAAGAAAATAAACAGGGGGGGCTTGTGAGGGAAGGAGATATTGGGGTGGATTGTTAAAGGAGTAAGAAGGAGTAAAGGATTGTGGGGTTGCCATACCCCAAACTAGGGGGTTTCATCAATAGTGATTGAGTATGTAGGGATGCTTCACTCGGTATGGTACATATCCATGGGGACCAGATTTTTAGTAATCACTTGAGCATGTTTTGAACAGTTGCAGTGAGTCTCTCTTTCATCTTAAAGTGGAGTTCCACCCATAAATATAACATTACATCAGTAGTTTTAAAAAAATTTCATTAGTCCTTTACGAAAATTTTTTTTTTTTTTAGATGCCTTCAAAGTGTTGTTGCTAGGCAGAATAGTTAATCTTCCCACTTCCTGCACCTAGGTGCTTAAGCTTCCTAACCTACACCGCACAGACTCATGGGAATGTAGTGGGTGTAACTTTCCAGGAGTCTGTGCACTCCCCAGTCTCAAAGAATCATGTGACTTGGACAGCACAGGTGCTGAAACCTGATCTGACACTGCTTGTGCAGCACTGAGCATGTGCGAGATCTGCAAGGCTGAAATCCAGGAAGTCATACAGTCTGGCTTCATGATGCCCACACTTAAGATGGCCCTAGTCAATTTCTATTTTATAAAGTGTCTAAATGCTGTAACAACCTAACAAAACGGACCTTAGTTTACAGACTAACTTTACTAGAATACATTAAGCTTGTGTATTACAGGGGTATTTATATTTAAAAAGTGAAATTTTGGCCAGAACTCCGCTTTAATGCCATTAAGATGATCCATGAGTGGGTGATAGTTTGCTTGGTTCCACTAAATATGAAGTTAAGAAAACGTAAGCTTTGGTCTGCTTAGCAGGGATTAAACAGGGTCATTTTTTATGTTACATTGTAGGACTGTAGAAATTAAAGATTAATTCCTTGATTAATCGTACATTTTTTTGATCAATCAAAATTCTTTTGATTGGTACTACTGGTGCAACAGATCGTAAATGATCCGTGACCCGAATGGGTCACCATATGCGGATCGGCACACCACGTGATCTGCGGAGCTCCGCTGCTGCCTGGGCCATAGGAAAGGCTGCGGCTTTGGCCTAGTTCCCGGGAGCGGCGGCCATCTTGGTTCACCCACCTAGGTGAGCCTAGTGCGGTGTGCTGACGTCATCACCTGGCCTCAACTGCTCGTGTTCGGCCGGCTTCTCTGGTAAGACTAAGCAAGCACTAATCTTCCTATACAGTGATGGAGATGTGGACCATATTACAGTGGGGGAATATCTGTGGATTACAGTGGGGAGACGTCTGAGGATATTACAGTGGGGGAGATGTCTGTGGATATTACAGTGGGGGAGATGTCTGTGGATATTACAGTGGGGGAGATGTCTGTGGATATTATAATCGATTAATCGAACACGAAAATTTAATCAGTAACAGCCCTATTCCATTGTAATTATGTACTGAATTAATAAATTATGGCCCCTGATTCATTAATCATTTTGCCCTGGGACAGGACCACTAGATGAGCAGCATTGTGCTTTTTTATGAACATTGTTTAAAGCAGTTTAGTAAGTAATCCACAACTTTATTTATCTATACAAGATGAACTAAGGTACTATCTGAAAAGTACTTTATATGAGTTTTCTAAAGCTAATATATTGGTGGAGCTCTGGCATTGGAGTTCCAGCTCTTTTTCCAATCTGGAGTACTTGCATGGCCAAAATCAGGTCTGGAACATGTATACCCATGCGGAATCTATTTTCAAAAGTTTGTGAAAATGGGTATTGAGTCATGCTATTGAAGTAGGGAAGAACTGAGATGCTGATATTATCTATACTAAAAAAGCAATTGTGTTGGGTGCTTCATGAGTTTTCCGGAAGTAGTGAAAGGTTTTTATATTGGTAAATGTTAGATAATAATAGATACCCAAGAAACCCTATGCATATTCACCAGCCTTTACGTATTCTCACAATTGCATTTGTGGTGGCAAGAAAGGACACCTGATTATTCCAAGCTGGGGCAAGTCCAGTGAGATGACTCTTCCAGAGTATTTAGTTAAGCCCCTATATTACTAAAGATTACTTTAGGGTTCGCACAGTTAGGTCAGTCATAAGGTTGTGGGGAGGGGGTAACCAGATTAGTGGGAAGATTTCTACCATTTGTTTTTATGGGTAACAAGGCAAGGGGGCTTTGTGTGCTGCTTAAAATAGTTTTCTAGTATAAGGAACCCCAAGTGTTATGTTTATGAGGCTATGAAGTGGTTCAATTGAGTCGTGTGGGGCCCTATATAAAGTGCATTCATTTGTTTTGGAGAGAGCAAAGAACAAAGTTGGATACGGCTACTGATAGCACCCAATAGAATAACGTAACGTATGACGTTAAGTCAAGTTTATGGCATTTAAACTGCCTATCAAGATATGTGGTAGTGGTTACAGATCTCCAACAATGTATTAAGTATGCAGACGAGTGGAGGAAAGTTTTCCCTGTATCATGTGTCACATGTCAGGGTAAGGTGAATGCCTAAATAAGAGAGGTGACTGGTCCAACTGAAGGTACTGTTTTGTTGTGCTGACTAGAGGGTTTCTGGTTTCAGTGACATATTTATGGCTGTGGATTTAGTCCTAAGACTGCAGAAAATTTGTCCAGGGAATGGAGTTGGCAGGGGAGTGAGATGTACATTTAAGTAAGAGAATATCATCAACTATTTGCAGCCCCCTTGATATCTTTGTGCTGACAAAAAGAGGTTGTTAAGAATGGGCATCCCTGGCATGTTCCCTGCTAAATTGGTTAAATTGGTATCCAGTGTATCTTGCCATGGTACTGTACTGCAAACGTACAACAAGCAGGTATGCATGTCGGAGAACTATACAAACTAATATGATAGGATAGGATCATATACTGATCATATATTTCCTTTAATACAAAAAAGCATTACATTGAAGCTTAGACAACATTTAACTTGGCACATTTCATCACTTCAGCCTACAGAATGATTTACAGACTCCTATGAATAAATTGATAGTGTTAATAATCTGCTAATACCCCACATTGTTGAAAGTGATCCAGGGTAAATAAAGAATCGCTGTACAATGTTCTCTAATGCTCTGCCAAATCTACAAATGTACAATGCTTCCGTATTTACAGCTTCATAATTAGAACGTTCCATACAAAGAAAGGATTCCTGACAATACTTGTGTGGGATTTCTCTAAATGTCACAGCGGAAAAAAGATTACAGATTACAATAAACATCACAGTTTTTTTCCTTTGTGCAGAGATAGGTATAGGCTATATTGTCATCTGGGGGGGCTAATGAAAAGGGGAAACCAAGGGGGTGTAAACATAAAGAGGCAGGGTTGTTTTGAGACATGCTGTTGCCCAAGACACACATAAACAAGTTTTTTTTTTGTACAGAATCCACCCCGTATTACCAATTCAAAAACTACTGGAGCTAGCATGGTGTGCATTTAATAAGTAAAGATACTATTTAATGCAACGTTGTACTTACCGGTATATGTTTGTGTTTGAACTGGCAGCAGCTTATTCATTCCTTCAGCCCATGCAATACAATGCATAAGCCCTTAAAAAGGTTTACTCTATCGTACAAATATTGAAGTCTCCTAGGAAGTTGACGTTTGGCTGTGCATCTTCCCACGTCCTGTGTCTCATAATAAGGCTACCCATCAAGTGAATGAGTAGCTCAGGGAAGTGAACAAAGATGAGGAGAGTGCCAGCTGCCTATTGGGAAGTTTTTCTGGGAATATCAGAACTCCACAAGTTGAGGATTAGCCAGGGTGTTCTGGTGTAAACTACGCCTCTGTCGCTGTATTGTGTTCCGCGCTGGAGTGCATATGGCGACTGCGCGATGACGTCATCGCTCGGTGCCGCGTGCGTTCCAGCTTGGAACGGGAAATTGTGGCTCAAATCAGTGCTTATGCACTACACATGCCTGCCTCCTATAAATAGAACAGTGTGCATAGTACACGCTATCCTATTATTGTCGGCCGTAGCTGGCCTGGCTACAAATGAACTACAGGTACCATCAATCCCTAAGCTGGAGACAATGCCATGCTGGATCCCTACCTGAATCAAGCCAATGCAGATTGCCATTGCTGGGACACCCTAAACAGATCTTCCTTCAGGAGACCCTCCATAAAAGAATCCCATTGCTGCTGCAATACTCTGTTTACCGGAGAGCACTCATCCTTTGCAAGCGGATAAGTACTATTACTACGTTACATTTACTGTTCTAGAATTGCTTGCTTCACATATAGCCTCTCCAAGTACTGTATTTAAAATTGGCTTATTTAATGCTATGCTGCTGCTTGGGATTATTTAGTGTGTCTTCAGCTGAGTGCTGCAATATCTTAAAGGGACATACACTCTGAAACCATCTGAGCTATAATTGCCTTTCTTACGCCAATGCTACTTGCATACAGTATTTTCATATGCTACGTGCTTGACATTCATTGTTACTTGTATACGGGCTTCCGCCCTAAAATACGTTTTTTTATGCTAAGGGTTGAAGGTATTCTATACCTGCTCCCTTAGTGGCCCAATTCATTCCTTTGTGTAAGGTGATATGATGTAGAGAACCCCTAAACTCCTGTTCTCAGATTGGAGTGGCGCCTGGGGTCCGGTACTGATAATCACTTACATAGAGAAGTGCATTGGTTGTGCTCATACACGTCTATCGTATTCTTTCAACGCTAGGGGTTGGAGGCATGTTGTAATACGTCCAGCCTTAGTAGCTCAACGCATTCCTATATGTGAAAGTGATATGATGGAGAGAACGCTCAAACTCCTGTTCTCTGATTGGAGTGACTCCTGGGGTCCTGTACTGAAATTTCACATAACATAGAGAGGTGCATTGAAATCTGTCCTTGTCCGCAGTTGTGGTTCACTCCCGTTCATCGTAGTTTGCGACATCTGGATGGAAAGTGAGGAGATGTGCAGGTACCATTGGGTTGCTTTAAGTGTGTGGGCTACTAAGCAAGGGACTAGGAATTAGAGTTAAAATTGTCTGAGCTTCTAACTGGAAAACATAAAGTGGAATGACAAAGACTAGCAGTATCCAGAATTGTTCTTAGATATCGGTTGCCTAACGTGTATTATACATGGATTCTGTCCATCTTCTGTGATGTAATGGTCTATTTCTCTTATATGATTATCACTGTAATTCATCTATCATCTAAATAAAACACTGAAAAAAATGAGCTTCAGAGTTTTGTAATTCCACCTTTCTTCTACTGTTCTTTTGCTGTATTTTTACACAAATGCCCAGAGGCAGCTAAACATGGGAGAACATGCAGGTGTAAAGCAACCACACTTTTATGGTGTTGTGTTCCCTTTCTAAACCTTCTCCCCCAGACACTGACCCATGAGCATCTTATGGCAAGTATAACACTAGGAAGGGGAAACATAACTTAATAATCTGCACTTCAGAGATGACTAAATATCTCTTTCTCCGATTATAGTTTAATATGTACCTTCAGCTTCCTCCTGGCATTGAACTTCTTCAAGCAGTCGACTGTCTCCTGTCTGTGCATACAGGAAGCCACTGTAGAGCGGTGCTGAAAGAGGAATTAACAAATTCAGTATCTACACACAGACTATTGATAAATATAGGAAAGATTAGTAAAGGGTTCGAATGGCGAAAAAATTATCCACTCACTGAAATCCATGGGTGCTTCAGGGCTTCCGCAGCCGTGATTCTTTTTGCGGGATTTATGGTTAACATCTTGTTAATGAGGTCCTTTGCTTCTGGAGTTACAGTGTCCCACTCAGGGGAAGGAAACTGATCGACAAAAGGAGAAAAGAACAACCTTTGTTAATGTTTACAATACAATTATATTGTAGTAGCAATTTTAAAAATATTCCCCAAGACCTCCAATGCAGCAGCAGTCAAATAATGTTTCTTGGCTTGAGTTCTTTTAGAACTGCTTGATATGGGAGAATATACTATAGGTTTAATGGCAAATTAAGCCCAATGTTCCTTGCCTATATGTTACCACAGGATGTAACAGTGTCAGTGCTTAAGATAACATTTTAGTTTTGTTGCCATTTTTATTTCTTATGTAAGTTGCTCTTATGAATAAGAATATAATTCCTATAGGTTACAGTACAATCACTTACAGAAGCAACACATATTGACATATTTTTTTTAAATTGAACCCACATGAGTCGAATCATCCTGATTTTAGGTGCATAGTTTACATAGTTACAATAGATCACAAGCACCCCTTACTGCCTTACATACAATAAGATGGGTTTTCAGGGCTGGTTGTCTGTAGAAATATGGACCCTCTAGATTTCTACCAAATACTATAAATTAGTTAATTCTGCCTAAATTGATCCTAACTATGTAGAGTTATGCCTGTTCCCTGCTCTCCTTTAAATCTAATAGGGGGACTAAGGTCTGTTCTCCCAGATATCTTTCCTAAACATTTGTCCATACAGACCACTGATTCTGCATAGTGATAATTTACTGAATGTTTTTGTATAAAAAATCAAGACAGGCACATCAGAATAAAATCTTAAAATTACCTTACAATAATCCTTTGTTCTTATCCAATACCTTTTTTTAAAGGATTCCCACATTTTTAGCCATTGTGTGTCAACAATAGGGTGCAGTAAGATGAACTGGAAGTTTTCCAGTAGATTTACTTACATCATATGCTCCTGCTTTGATCTGCTGATACAGCCTGTGCTGATCTTCATCCCAGAAAGGTGGGTAGCCAACGAGTAAGATGTATAGAATAACCCCTAATGGAAGAGGAAATTGATGCAATGCTCAGAGTATAACATTGACTGTAAATAAAGGTAATATACGGACAGATCTGGAGTGCAATCTGACTATTATTGGGTAGCTCAGTCCTGTGTGATAGTCTTGGGCAAAGGTGATATCTTATAATTATAAAAAAAAAATTAAGTATGGCCACATTCACAAATGAAGGTTGATATGCTTTATATGCCAGGGTTGCTTGTTATTTTAAAATTGTACATTTTAAATAAAGAGAAAGCCAGTCAGACAGTTAGCATGGTACAATGGTTCACTATTGGCTATAACAACAGAAGATACTACAACAATAGATCATATGGAATCACAAAGATTCCACTATTAAAAGAACTACAATTAGACCATATCAGTTTGTAACTGAACTGGGCTGAGGAGCTGCAAGTTGCCAAAATATTGGATGGATATGGGATGAGATAAACTAGGGCAGCCCTCAAAATTTCCACTCGCCTACTAGCATTTGGTGAATGGATTTAAGCTGGGGGCGAGTGATGACAGGGCTGCATGACCAATCTCCCTCCAATCTGTGCCTACACTTAGAGTCCCGATGAGATTGGCGGCCGAAGAGGAAAGGTGCATGCTTGGGAAAAGTAGTCTGGTGAGCCGCGCACAGGCAGAGCAGTACACAGGTGCTCTACTTACAATTCTCATTAAGCCATGGGACCCAACAGTATAACCTCTCTGAGCCTGCCCCCCTCCCCCGGGCCCCGACCAATGTAGCTGGAGAGCAGAAAGTAATGAGTGAGGTGGAGGATTGCAAAAATTACCAATCCGGTGCAGCGCTCACTGAAAGTTGCCCTGACATGAGAGCAGCAGCCTTCTAGTTTGTGCAGTTTTCTTCTCCTTGTGCTCTATGTAAGTGTCCAACAGTTTAGCCTGAGCACTGTGAACAGACTGGTCTCAATTTTGTCTTGTGCACTGTCAGTGTGCACTGTGCTATGGTGTCAATGGCTGTGCAGTTGTGTGGATCTCAGCGCTGGATTGTACTCCCTCCCGCTGTGCTGCAGCTCCTCTCCTCTCTGCCAGCCTGAATAAAAGGGGGAAGTGGGGACATGCAAGCGTGGAGCCTCACACACAGGCTCCTGATGATGAGATGAATGGGAGAGAGAGAGAGGATGGATGGGAGTTGCAGAGGAGACAGCAAGAGAATGGGGAAGAGACCCAGTTCTAGTGTCCTGTCCCTCTGGTCTGCCCCCAGTGCCCTGTCCCTCTGGTCTGCCCCCAGTGCCCTGTCCCTCTGGTCTGCCCCCAGTGCCCTGTCCCATTTTGTTAAAGTTGTTGTTGGTAATATTTAATTTTGTAACTTGATTCTGCATAAAACATTGTCATTCCATGAGATAATCTACGAGGGCGTGTTTACGGGTGCAATTAGGCGCAGGGCAGTGTATGAATTAGGTGGGGCAACTGGTGGCGAGTAACTCTTGAGGCCTGGCTAGTAGCTCAGGACTTGAAATTTTGAGCCCTGAACTAGGGTATTCGTAGAGAAAAAGGTAGAATAAATAAATAGATAATTTACAAAGACTCTTAACTAAGACTAGATTAAATAGATGATAGATAGATAAAGAGAGGCAGATAGATAGATAGATAGATAGATAGATAGATAGATATATAGATAGACAGACAGACAGATAAGTATAACCCACAAAGCTTATTTATATATTACCGCAGGCCCATAAATCAACAGCCTTTCCATAGGGATCTTTTCTTAGCACTTCTGGGGAGAGGTAGCCCGGCGTTCCAGCAAATCCTTTGATTACAAAAAAAAGGTTGTGAAATTTCTAAAGAATAGAAAACAACAGTGTCTACTAATAACAGGTTTCCCCATCATGTATCACTCTTATCAAATGCTACATTGCATTTCATTGAAGCTGTACAATATTGAAATCATTATAACTTTTGACTTGCAGGAGTTCATTTCCCACCAAGGTTAGATATTTCTGCAAGTTTATAGACATAATCCTGGAGAGATGTGTATACTTTTCCCATTATTGTTTGGGTTTCTCTAGTGTTCTGGTTTAAAAAAATAAAAATCATATTTTAAATCAACTTTTTGGCAACATTTCCCTGCTGTGTACTTCTATATGATAGGTTAGTACTGAAGAATTTATTGGTGCCATGTAAATAAACCCAGACATTTATATTGTGCAGGTGGTACTGTAAGTGCTAGTAGTAAGACACTGAGTAATGCATAGCACTGAACTGATTGTGCAAATTGCTATCGCTAGTTTTGAAGCTGGTGCGTGTTAACCATGCTTATCCCAATGTTGGCTTTCCAATATTTATCTAGGTTTTCGAGTAAAAGTAGCTAATATTAAACCAGAAGTTCACTCAACTGTTGATGTGTGTATTTCTCATAGCATTGGTTGTTTTTAAGATTACAGAAGTAGTCAAGTGCAGCACCTTGCATTTCATGCAGCACCTTTGGTAGACTTTAATGCAACCTTTAGGTGAAATCTGAGATAGTGGTATAAAAAGCCATGATCCCTTCGAAATTCTTCTTTTAACCAATTCAATACCGGCCACTTTCACTCCCTTCCTGCCCAAGCCAATTTTCAGTTTCCAGCAGTGTTACAGTTTGAATAAGAATTACTTAGTCATGCAACACTGTACCCAAGTGAAATTTCTATATTTTTTTTAGACAGATACAACTTTGTTTTGGTGGTATTTAATCACTACTTTTTTTTATTTATTTTTTTATATAAAAAAAAATACAGGGCCAGATTCTCAGTGGAGATACGATGGCGTATCTCCAGATACGCCGTCGTATCTCTGCGTTGCGCCGTCGTATCTATGCGCCTGATTCTTAGAATCAGTTACTCATAGATATCTGTTAGATCTGACAGGCGTAAGTCTCTTACGCCATCGGATCGTAACTGCATTTTTACGCTGGCCGATAGGTGGCGCTTCCGTCGAATTCCGCGTCAAGTATGCAAATTAGCTAGATACGCGAATTCCCGAACGTACGCCCGGCCGACGCAGTAAAGTTACGCCGTTTATGTTAGGCTTTTCCCGACGTATAGTTGCCGCTTGCTATATGGTGGCATAAGTGTGGCGTAACAATGTTAAGTATGGCCGTCGTTCCCGCGTCAAAATTTGAAAAAGTTACGTCGTTTGCGTAAGTCGTCCGTGAATGGGGCTGGACGTAAATCACGTCGGGTCACAGTACATTTACATAAAACACGCCCCCCTGATCCAAATTTGAATTAGACGGGCTTACGCCAGCCGATTTACGGTACGCCGCCGCAACTTACGGAGCAAGTGCTTTGAGAATACAGCACTTGCCCGTCCAAATTGCGGAGGCGTAACGTAAAGCGGATACGTTACGCCCGCACAAAATTACGCCGCTGGACGAGAATCTGGCCCACAGACTTTTTAAAAAAACAAAAAAGTTTTTCTTAGTTTCTGTTATATAATTTTGCAAATAAAGAATCTTTCTTCATAAATCTAGGCCAACATGTACAGGTCATTCTCAAAAAATTAGCATATTGTGATAAAGTTCATTATTTTCTGTAATGTACTGATAAACATTAGACTTTCATATATTTTAGATTCATTACACACAACTGAAGTAGTTCAAGCCTTTTATTGTTTTAATATTGATGATTTTGGCATACAGCTATCCTATCTCAAAAAATTTGCATATCATGAAAAGGTTCTCTAAATGAGCTCTTAACCTAATCGTCTGAATCAACTAATTAACTCTAAACACCTGCAAAAGATTCCTGAGGCTTTTAAAAACTCCCAGCCCGGTTCATTACTCCAAACCGCAATCATGGGTAAGACTGCCGACCTGACTGCTGTCCAGAAGGCCATCATTGACACCCTCAAGCAAGAGGGTAAGACACAGAAAGAAATTTCTGAACGAATAGGCTGTTCCCAGAGTGCTGTATCAAGGCACCTCAGTGGGAAGTCTGTGGGAAGGAAAAAGTGTGGCAGAAAACGGTGCACAACGAGAAGAGGTGACCGGACCCTGAGGAAGATTGTGGAGAAGGACCGATTCCAGACCTTGGGGGACCTGTGGAAGCAGTGGACTGAGTCTGGAGTAGAAACATCCAGAGCCACCGTGTACAGGCGTGTGCAGGAAATGGGCTACAGGTGCCGCATTCCCCAGGTCAAGCCACTTTTGAACCAGAAACAGCGGCTGAAGCGACTGACCTGGGCTACAGAGAAGCAACACTGGACTGTTGCTCAGTGGTCCAAAGTACTTTTTTCAGATGAAAGCAAATTTTGCATGTCATTCGGTAATCAAGGTGTCAGAGTCTGGAGGAAGACTGGGGAGAGAGAAATGCCAAAATGCCTGAAGTCCAGTGTCAAGTACCCACAGTCAGTGATGGTCTGGGGTGCCATGTCAGCTGCTGGTGTTGGTCCACTGTGTTTTATCAAGGGCAGGGTGAATGCAGCTAGCTATCAGGAGATTTTGGAGCACTTCATGCTTCCATCTGCTGAAAAGCTTTATGGAGATGAAGATTTTATTTTTCAGCACGACCTGGCACCTGCTCACAGTGCCAAAACCACTGGTAAAAAACAAAAAAGTTTTTCTTAGTTTCTGTTATATAATTTTGCAAATAAAGAATCTTTCTTCATAAATCTAGGCCAACATGTATAGGTCATTCTCAAAAAATTAGCATATTGTGATAAAGTTCATTATTTTCTGTAATGTACTGATAAACATTAGACTTTCATATATTTTAGATTCATTACACACAACTGAAGTAGTTCAAGCCTTTTATTGTTTTAATATTGATGATTTTGGCATACAGCTATCCTATCTCAAAAAATTAGCATATCATGAAAAGGTTCTCTAAATGAGCTCTTAACCTAATCGTCTGAATCAACTAATTAACTCTAAACACCTGCAAAAGATTCCTGAGGCTTTTAAAAACTCCCAGCCCGGTTCATTACTCCAAACCGCAATCATGGGTAAGACTGCCGACCTGACTGCTGTCCAGAAGGCCATCATTGACACCCTCAAGCAAGAGGGTAAGACACAGAAAGAAATTTCTGAACGAATAGGCTGTTCCCAGAGTGCTGTATCAAGGCACCTCAGTGGGAAGTCTGTGGGAAGGAAAAAGTGTGGCAGAAAACGGTGCACAACGAGAAGAGGTGACCGGACCCTGAGGAAGATTGTGGAGAAGGACCGATTCCAGACCTTGGGGGACCTGTGGAAGCAGTGGACTGAGTCTGGAGTAGAAACATCCAGAGCCACTGTGTACAGGCGTGTGCAGGAAATGGGCTACAGGTGCCGCATTCCCCAGGTCAAGCCACTTTTGAACCAGAAACAGCGGCAGAAGCGCCTGACCTGGGCTACAGAGAAGCAACACTGGACTGTTGCTCAGTGGTCCAAAGTACTTTTTTCAGATGAAAGCAAATTTTGCATGTCATTCGGTAATCAAGGTGTCAGAGTCTGGAGGAAGACTGGGGAGAGAGAAATACCAAAATGCCTGAAGTCCAGTGTCAAGTACCCACAGTCAGTGATGGTCTGGGGTGCCATGTCAGCTGCTGGTGTTGGTCCACTGTGTTTTATCAAGGGCAGGGTGAATGCAGCTAGCTATCAGGAGATTTTGGAGCACTTCATGCTTCCATCTGCTGAAAAGCTTTATGGAGATGAAGATTTCATTTTTCAGCACGACCTGGCACCTGCTCACAGTGCCAAAACCACTGGTAAATGGTTTACTGACCATGGTATTACTGTGCTCAATTGGCCTGCCAACTCTCCTGACCTGAACCCCATAGAGAATCTGTGGGATATTGGGAAGGGAAAGTTGAGAGACGCAAGACCCAACACTCTGGATGAGCTTAAGGCCGCTACCGAAGCATCCTGGGCCTCCATAACACCTCAGCAGTGCCACAGGCTGATTGCCTTCATGCCACGCCGCATTGAAGCAGTCATTTCTGCATAAGGATTCACGACCAAGTATTGAGTGCATAACTGAACATAATTATTTGAAGGTTGAATTTTTTTTTATTAAAAACACTTTTCTTTTATTGGTCGGATGAAATATGCTAATTTTTTGAGATAGGAATTTTGGGTTTTCATGAGCTGTATGCCAAAATCATCAATATTAAAACAATAAAAAGGCTTGAACTACTTCAGTTGTGTGTAATGAATCTAAAATATATGAAAGTCTAATGTTTATCAGTACATTACAGAAAATAATGAACTTTATCACAATATGCTAATTTTTTGAGAATGACCTGTATACTGCTACATTACTGAATCAGTGTATATTGTTTAGTTTGTGTGAAAGTTTTAGAGTCTACAAACTATGTTACATATACAAAAAGAAGATAAAATGGATACACACAGTAAAGTGGCTACTCACAAACGGAGGTTTTTCACAGCTGTGACGCTGTGAAACGCGTAATCCCATTGGCCGGCTTGAATTCCCACGTCACTTCCGGTGCGACGACGGGACGCTGCGCTCCACGGTGGAGCGCACGCCGATTCTCCTTGTCCTTTCTGGATCTCCCTTCCTCAGATGTGTACATCGTCAGCCTGCTGCTGCCCGGGACAGGGAACCTGAAAGATGATGCCACCACATCGACCCCAGGCTCGCATACTACCACCTGCCACCTGCATCCAACCTTTTCGTTTTACTGCCTGTGAAAAACCTCCGTTTGTGAGTAGCCACTTTACTGTGTGTATCCATTTTATTTTTATTAAAACCAAGGCTTACTGCACTTAGATTGGCGCATCTTGTCTTCTTTTTGATTCCTTCAGAGATCTGCTTCTGCTTCAGGTGCTGCCGCTAAGTGTCCCCTACAGCCATCATTACTACTTTAATTCAGGACTTTCATGGACATTAGGTTCTCCATATGGACTTGATTTGATCATTAGACTATTTTATATACCTCATTTAGTTTTATATGCTTTATTGGATCATGCGCCACATACCATTTTTTGTATATGTTACATATACAGTATTTGAAAATCCTGATGTGCTGATGGCCTCTCATTCCTTGAGTCCCTGGCCAGGACTGTACAAATACCTCCAAAATAACCCCTTTTTAAAAAGTAGACACCCAAAGGTATTTACTAAGAGGCATGGTGAGTTTTTTAAGTTGTAATTTGTTTATCACTATTTTTTCTTTGTTTTTGCATACTGTAACCAAAGCAGTACAGCGTCACCATATGACTGGTGTGGTGGTGATAAGGACACTGACTAGTGATTAGAATGTTTAAAAAATATGCATAATGTTTTCTTTTTTTTTTTTTTCATGTTTTTTTTTTTTACCAGAGCAGTACAGTGGCACTAGGGTGCCACTGTACTGCTCTGGGGAGGTGATCTGGATGTATTAATTGTTTTACACTACAGTGATGATCAATGGATAAGCAATTATGTTTACTTTGTGAATGGCATCTGTTCATGTTCTATTGTGTACTATTGTGATAGCTGTAATTGGTCACAGCTATCACATGGTACACCAGGTCCTCTGTGATTGGCCCTATACTATGTAATCATTGTGAACAATAACAGAGATCACAGTAGTACACAATGGCTATAAATGCAAGCCATTGTTCTTTTACAGCCGCCATGTGATCACTGTGATTGGCCACAGTGATCACATCACACCAGAGCCACATACAGTGGCCTGGTATGCTGATCTTTGTTCCACTGTCCGGTGAACACAGCGGATCACAGATCATGCCTCTGTGCGCCCCCAGGGTGCGCATAAAGCACGCAAGGATGCCATATGATGCCCACCCAGAATAGCAGTGTTACCGCCTGACAATTTTAGTACTATAGGCCAGACGAAAGGTGGTTAATAATTATCCAGAATTTCAAGATAATTTGAAGGAAGTCTATACTGAAAGAATATTGGAGCTCCAGTTGTCTAATTGTTAAACATCAGTCTAACTTGCTATTCTGCATAGTTGTAGTCAGTGGCTCAAAAAGTGAGAACCTGACAGAAAGCTTTTTGTCTTAGAATGAGGTAAGAGAGAGGAAAAGCAGATCATGCATGTTAATAGCTGCAAAGGGAACATAAAATCCCAAATAAACAAACATGTTCTAATTTCTTGTTCTGTGATTAAAGTGTGAATGTTTGGGTTGATTATAAACAGGCTTAATCGGATATTCTGCCTTGGTATCTTAAATGGTCGTTTTGGCAAACAAAGGGTGTTATAAACAGGAGTGATACAGTGGATGGTAAAGATTCAAATTTATGAAAAGCCAAAACTTTATTTACAGTTTTGCATAGAATGTGGAAAGGATAGAAACCCTGTCTGGTCTGTGATACACAAAGTGAGGCCCCGTACACACGACCGAGTTTCTCGGCAGAATTCAGCCAGAAACTCGGTCGGAGCTGAATTCTGCCGAGAAACACTTTCGGCCGAGGAAGCCGACGAGGATCTCGGCGAGGAAATAGAGAACATGTTCTCTATTTCCTCGTTGTTCAATGGGAAATTTCGGCTCGCCGAGATCCTCGGCGGCTTCACAAGGAACTCGACGGGCAAAACAATGTGTTTTGCCCGTCGAGTTCCTTGGACGTGTGTACGGGGCCTGATAGGAAAAGTATCACTTTTTGAGTTGTCACAGGAAAAGGAGAATAGGTGACAATGGGAGATTTACCATTGGGTAAACCTATTTTTGTGATAACTGTTTAAGAGAGGAGTTCGCCTGTTACTTCCTGCTGTGTCTCAGGAAAGGAAGAGAAATAGCTCCGATGGGCACAGGAAGAAAAAGAAAACTGACAATAATTGTAGCCATTTCCTGCTTTATCAAAAACAAAAATAGTTGTTGGCCTTATATACATTTAACCCCTTCACGACGACCGCCTCCCTGCCATTCAAGAGTTTTAAAAGCAGAGGCGGGCATTTACGTCATGTGACCACTGTGATTGGTTGTCACAGCGGTCACATGATTGGAAAGCTCCCGATTGCACGTATGCATCGGAAGCTTACCGATCTCCGCCAGCTACTGTGCTGGGAGCATGCAGGGAGTGCACTCTCAGCACGGTAAGTTGTTTACACATGGCCACATATATGCGGCCACTCAACATTAAGGCCCACCCACGAGAGGCTGCATATATGCATACAGCTGGCGTGAATTGGTTAATATTAGGTGGGCTGGGTGATCCAATCTAACACATTAACAAATTTATGTTAAGAATGTACAATAAATGTATATTTTGAAAGAACATAAGAACTTCTCAGATAAGTGAATAATAATAATAATGATAACTGTGGTGATGTTCACTCCTCCACTGTATCTATAGAGGGAGGCATTGTTGTCACCCAGGATGGAATATAAACATGTCTGCCTTTGTTTATTACATGGCGGTGGGGGGTTATCAAAATACTTAGGAAAGATAACATTATCTATGCTTTTAGTTCAGCTCTCGGGGGGGGGGGGGGTGTCAAGGACACCCCCCCCCCCCCCCCCCCCCATAATTGATGCAGCAACCATATTGATAGACTGGTAAGCTGCAATATATTGCATTTTGTTCTTTGGTTTGTTGATACCAAAGCTGCAATTATGCAAAATAACTACATTTACTCTCTCCAATAACTGAGGGAAACTAAATAAATAGGATATGGAATCAAGTATAACAATATCATACGCAGTACAATTTACCTGCCACACTTCAATTTTGCCCCTGGAAAATTATTCTGATCAGGGAATATTCTCCATTTGGCTGTACAGTATATTTATGCTTTTGTTTGAAGCTGAAAGGTATCTTGTTGCGCTCTATACTGGCACCACATGTTTTATGTAATAATTCAATCCGGAGATTTATGTCTGTATTATTTTAATGTCACTTCAATATGCATGACATATTCTGCCATGAAATGCTCTAGGAACCACTTTATATGAATCATGTATGATAAGAGGCAGCCAAGAGCTCTAGCACACTCTTTCCACATTTTCTACATATTAATATAACATATTTTTATTGCAAAGGCTTCTATTATTGTGTTATACTACATTTTATTGCATTTGCATCTTTATTTAAATCCAAACTATAGGCAGATATAAAAGACCATATATTTTCGAAAAAAAAAAACACCTTACTGAAAAGCATACGTAAACCCAATGAATAAATATCATATAAAATTTAAAGCTGAAGTTTACTTTTTTTGGGGGGGGGGATACAAAACCAAACACATTCGGTATGTGTACTAGTGTGTGTTCTATCACCTGCATCTAGATGCAAAAAAATCCTCCTCTCAGTGACTCCTCAGAGCCACTGGCTATCATGCTAAACAGGCATTGTGGAACAATAATAGTAGGAGTTCAGTAAATGGTGGAGAGGATAGAAGGGATGGGTAAGCGACAAAAATTAATACTAGGGCTGTTACTGATCAAAATGTTTGTGTTCGATTAATCGATTTTTTTAAATCGATTAATCGACTAATTCTGATTAATTATAACACACATACAGATCCAACTACTTTTAGCTGATCTCCTTGCAGGCTGATTCCCAGTGCAGCTACCAACCACTGGAAAAATGGATAGCAGGATACAAAAAACACACAAAGGCAGCGCTCGATGGGAATAGCATTAAAACTTTTATAGTCTTCAAGTAGATAACAAAATAAATATTGCACTGGAGATAAAGTCGATGTAGCTACATAAACTGTAAAAATGGTGTGAGTAATACCAAACGGTAGCAAAAGCAGTCATAAAAAAACATGTAGCTAAGTATGATACTGGTATAAAAATGTGTACAACGATGCCACTGCTGAATCCAGATGAGCCCTTGCGTGTGGCAGATAGTAAGTTCCTGCCGGCATGCAGATATGAAGGCACAGCAAAGGAGCCCTTCAGATCGACACGGCAAGCCCCGCTGGTGTCCATGACGTCACCGGATCTCCGACAGAACTCCCTGAAGCCAGCGGAGAGGTGAGTACCAATCAAAAGAATTTTGATCGATCAAAACATTTTTGATTTTTTTAAAAAAATTAAAGATTGATCGATGAATTAATAGTTAATTTCCACAGCCCTAATTAATACATTTATTGGACATTTACATATATGAAGATAAAAATGTGTGGCATAGGCAAACCCCCCCTTCCCCCTCCACCACCACTTGGGGTATTGGGGCAGCCTGGATGCTGTGGAAGTACCCCAAGTGGTGGTGGGGGGTTTGCTTACGCCACACATTTTTTCTTTATATATGTTAATGTCCATGTCCAATAAATGTATACATTTTTGGATTGGCAGCAGTTTCCTTTGTGGTGTTCTTGTATGTTGTATTTTTGGAAGCATCTCTCCTTTGATTTTGGGTACAGTTACCAGTTCAAATACCATTCCCAGGATTCAATCCTTTGTGAGGGTTTTTTATATCTTTACCTGCCAGTGACAGAAGACAGCCACTTAGGACAGTATGTAGCAGCTCAGAGGAGGCACTACAGGGAAGATTTTTCACAGAAGCAGCTGCCTGTGTGTGGGCCACTTGGTTGCCCCTTTAAAAAGGATTCCTCTATAAAACCTTTACATGAAGGGGAGTGAATTTATTTACTTCCTGGCAGAATCATATACATGTATAAGCTTGGGGTGGAGCTTAGCTAGAGCAGACCAGGCTGGCTGATGGGATGAGAAGAGCCAGGAGATAGAGAGAGCACATAAGGAACAGCATCTTTATTCTGTACTACCACTGGGATGGGCACACCTGCTAAAGGGCACACGAAAGAAGACTGGCACGCAACATGGAACTGATGATTGAGAAACAGAAGGGTTATTTATTTATGAACTTGAGCTGAGAACTGTGACAATAAAATTGAGTTGAACCAAGCTTGGGCTGCTCCGTGGGTCCTCAGTACCTTTGCTGCTGTAAAATTAGATAGTGCCTTTTTAAGCTTATGCTAGACTGTGCATCTCATGAGGTACCCACATGGAGAAAAAAGGATCCCAGGGAAGTCATTTGTGTGCAAACATAGTCAGGCTAGGGGATGGTGGTGGATAGGGGTGTACCACATGCAAGACATCAGGCCCAAAGTTCCCAGCCAGAGTAGCAGTGCTGACTGAAGTGAACAGAAGTATAACCAGTGTGTGCATAGGGCACACCATTAGGCACACTGTACATGCAAGTATGTGAGTGAAGTGGAGTGCTTAGAGGTCTGTGGACTGGTGTAATGGCTGAATAAGCCTTGGTATGGTCCCTGGACTGGTGGAGTACATGTAGGTGATTGAGTCACCTGTGTACATGTCAGTAATGGGATATACACTATTACATATAACTAATGTGATGTATCCAAAAACACTTTAGTGTGTTATTATAATGTAAATTCAAAAGCAATTCAAAAGTTTAAAAATGTAATTTCAAAAGTAATCTTCAATGTTCTTATCCAAGTGTGTTGTCACCCTGGAACACACATTTTTATTGGAGACTACAAGTGGACATTTCAACTCATTATGTAGGTATGGTCCATGTGATGGACTTTTTACCTATATGCTTCAGTTTAATCCTCCCTGCTTGTTTAAGGCTGTTAATTGTAGTTACTCTTCTGCAGCCAGTGCTGTTTCAAATGTTAATTGTTCTAGCCCTGTGTTTACTGGTTACTGTGATTAGATAAGGGGCTCATGTTAATTATGCTGATTGCTTCATTGTGATAATTATCTCTCTATATGCGGTGCCGAACCGGCTAGCTACTGAGTAGTTCAAAGAAATATCTTTATTTCAAAGGAGCTGTATTGAAGACCCCCCACTGTGTGAGGGGGGGCGGAGATTTGTCATTGTAACAGTTGTAACCACATATAAGCTCTGGCTTCTTACGATTAAAACTCTGTGTTGTTCAAGCAGTAAGCTGGTCTCATGTGTGGCTTTCTGGGCGATTCCAGGGATATCCCTCCTCGTGGAATATTGGGGTGATTTTCGTTATGGGAAGAAGGGAACGTTGACGGGGATATCATACCGATACCGTCACAAATTGGTTGGCAGCAGCGGGATCTTCCCTCTACTCTCCTTTACACCCGGATTCCAAGCAGACACTGGGAACAGTGAATGGAAGGCTGCTACACCCTGCTTAAAAGAAATACACTGAAAGAACTACTGGAAGTTCGTGGAAGGATTGCTAGCAACAAAACCAAGCGGGTCATCATAGCAGAATTAATGGAGCTAGACCAGGAGAACGGGATTACAGCAACGCCAGCAGTACAAGAGATGGAGACACCAGTGATTCAGGAGGAGTCACCAACCAACAAGCTCATGAGAGAGAAGCTAGCGTGGTTCGGCCCGAACCCAACGCCAGATGTGGTACTGAAAGTGATGGACATGTTAGCGAAGGAGGCTAAAGAAATAAGGGACGCAGAGCTACAGTTAAAACTGGCAGCAGTCCAACAAGCAGCCGCACCTTCTCCGAACAGTGAGTACAGCACAGCAGACGCAAGGAAGATTCCGTTTAGCGCTTTTAAAGCTTTTGATGAAAAGGACTGTGAGATTGATAACTTCCTGGCGGATTTTGAGCGACAATGTAACCTGCACCGAATAGCTAGAAGAGACTGGGTCGCAATATTGTCAGGCAAACTGTCAGGCAAAGCTTCTGATGCTTTCCGGACCGTGCCAGATCAGGATATCCATAGCTACGCCCGGGTTAAAGAAGCGCTCCTGGCTCGTTATGCAGTAACCCCAGAGTCCCACCGACAGAAGTTCAGGGACTCACGCAAAACCACGAAAGACTCTTACGCAGAATGGGCATGCCAGCTGTCCCTGTCGGCCTCTAACTGGGTTAACAGCAGCCAGGCCACCACCGCAGAGGACATTTTGCAACTAATGCTCCTGGAGCAATTTTACAATCACATCCAGACGGACGTCAAAGATTGGGTGAGAGATCGCAGGCCCATGACTCTACCAGAGGCCGCGAAGTTGGCGGATGAATATGCGGATACTCGCAAGACAAACCAGGTCACACCACGGGTACAACCTCCACAACCAACGGCGCCCTCACACCCACCAGCCGCTAGATACCAACCGCCTAACAGACCGATGACATCTAGCCCTCGCTACCCACGCCAGGAGGACAACGAACAACGCTGCTTCCGGTGCAAACAGTTGGGTCACTTCAAGCAGAATTGCCCCATGAATGACAACACCAGGTCAAATTGGTCTCAACCTGGGTACCGCCCACCAGCAGCAGCCCATTGTGTAGACTCGGCTTGGGATCCCCAGGAGCTGGGTCAGGAAGAACCATTGGGCACCCCTTACGAAGCCCTCATGGTACAATCTGTTATTACGGACAACAGGGAACACCATTGTCAGCTGGTCATGGGCGACTGCCATGAGCCGGAGGGGCCTTGGAGGGAGCTGGGCAGAAAGAGGCACCGCCAGCTACCCTCCAAGAAGAAGAGGTCCTGGAAGTCATATAACCAGCGGACCTGGGAGGAGAAGAAGCGACTGGAGGAGATGGAATCGCAGCGGGCGCCCCAGATGCGGGCCGAGATGTTCGCCAAGGGCCCACCGGTGGCCCCTTACACCACCACCCAGTTCCTGATGATGAAGGACCACGTGGAGAGCCTGCAAGACATGAGCAAGCAGGATCTGATCCGTGAGTACATAGAGCTGGAGGAGTGCATAAGCCGCATGGAGGAGGAGAACAACCACCTGAGGTCACAGCAGGCTGACCCCCCCAGGCTCCATGAACTGGAGATGGAGCTGGAGAGGCTCAAAGAGGAGAACCTGCGGCTGCGGAGGGAGCAGGGGGTGGCTGACCTTATGGGGCTCTGAGTCCCCTCTCCCCCCCCCCCCCCCGGACTCTGAGCACCAGTGCTACAGCATTTCAACAAATATAACTTTTTCTTTTTATGAATCTCCTGTGACTGTCACTTCAGAGCCATAACCTGCCCCTCCCATAGCGGGACACCTAGACGGCAGCGCACAGACCCATTCGCCGTCTTCACACTGACTTCTGGTGACTTTGCAGATCGCACAAAGACTTGGGGACTGACCGGCGTGTGATCTGACGACCCGGTGGCATACCTGAGTCTGAAGCAGTTGCCAAGGGAGGTCAGTCATGCCAAACGGAGTTAACCTCGGACTAAAAGCTCTGAACCCGTCAACCCTATTGGACCAGGAGAGGTCCAACCGGCTTTTCCGGAGCAGGGAGAAGAAGGGGGGCCATTGTGATGGACTTTTTACCTATATGCTTCAGTTTAATCCTCCCTGCTTGTTTAAGGCTGTTAATTGTAGTTACTCTTCTGCAGCCAGTGCTGTTTCAAATGTTAATTGTTCTAGCCCTGTGTTTACTGGTTACTGTGATTAGATAAGGGGCTCATGTTAATTATGCTGATTGCTTCATTGTGATAATTATCTCTCTATATGCGGTGCCGAACCGGCTAGCTACTGAGTAGTTCAAAGAAATATCTTTATTTCAAAGGAGCTGTATTGAAGACCCCCCACTGTGTGAGGGGGGGCGGAGATTTGTCATTGTAACAGTTGTAACCACATATAAGCTCTGGCTTCTTACGATTAAAACTCTGTGTTGTTCAAGCAGTAAGCTGGTCTCATGTGTGGCTTTCTGGGCGATTCCAGGGATATCCCTCCTCGTGGAATATTGGGGTGATTTTCGTTATGGGAAGAAGGGAACGTTGACGGGGATATCATACCGATACCGTCACAGTCCACTGTTGTCATCATTAGGAAACTTGTCATGAGAAAAGCCACAACCAGAATGTTTGTAGACAGGAAGTGGCTGCAAAGTGACTGTAGGAGTATTTTACTTCAAAAATAGCAATTGTTTAGGATACATGCGATAGGAAACTAGGGACTACTTTAACAATATATATAGTGGGCATAATAATGTAACATGCTATAAAATAAAAATAGGTTATAAAATAGAAATAAAACCAGTGTGTGAACATCATACATGTTGTCTTCTTTTGTGTATCATTGATCATAAGCCTTCTCAAAGTTCAGTAAAGGCTAGACTAAGGCCGGACCGTTTCCAGCGGAGATTCCTCCTCCGGATTTTGATCCGATGGCTTGTACACACCATCGGATCAAAATCCGTGTGGAATACATCCGCGGTGATGTGTCGCGCCGTTGCCGCGATGATGACGCGGCGACGTGCGCGACGCTGGAAGGTAAGTACTTCCACGCATGCGTCGAATCATTACGACGCATGCGAGGGAGGGGAGCGGACGGATTGATCCGGTGAGTCTGTACAGACCACCGGATCAATCCGCTGGACAGGATTTAAGCGGATAGATTTCTTAGCATGCTAAGAAATTTTTATCCGCTTGAAATCCGTCGGCTGGATTTTAATCCGCCGATAAATGTCCGCTAGGCCGTACACACGACCGGATCTATCTGCTGGAACTGATCAGCGGATCAATCCCAGCGGATAGATCCGGTCGTGTGTACGAGGCCTCAGAGAGATTTGTTGAAGATGGTATAAAAGAATAGTCATCTTGGGAAAGTGATGTATTACTCTAGCCAATGTGGCTTTAAAATGTATATTTAAATACATAGTAAAAATGCCACAGTTTTTCATTTAATTTAAAATTACCCTGCCACAGTGCCTTGCATAGAAAGACTGACAGGGGAGGTCAAAGTAATATTGGCAATTGCAGATTACTGTATTGCACATTGATGTTAATCTAACACAGGAAACATGTTTACAGACCTCAGGGATAAGCTAAAAATGTTATGCTGGTTAGTCAAGCACTTGCTGGGGAAGGTGGTTGACCAAGCTGTACTATTTACCTGCTGGGAAGAAAATTGAGGTCAAAGGCCTAATTTAGCTGTAAGGCCTCGTACACACGGCCGAGGAACTCGACGTGCCAAACACATCGAGTTCCTCGGCCAGTTCAGCCCTGAAGCCGCCGAGGAGCTCGGCGGGACGAGAGCTCCCATAGAACAACGAGGAAATAGAGAACAGGTTCTCTATTTCCTCGTCGAGCTCCTCTTCGGCTTCCTCGGCCGAAAGTGTACACACGACCAGTTTCCTCGGCAGAATTCAGCCAGAAACTCGGTCGGAAGCTGAATTCTGCCGAGGAAACTGGTCGTGTGTATGGGGCCTCCGTCTAAATTCCAAGAATGGTTGAAAAGCATTCCTAATCTTTTGGAAAGTAACAGTATACACATACATATGACAAATGTGATTTTAGCTGTTTATCTAAGTCTGAACTCTGAAACGGATGAAAATATATGTTTGCCTTTTGCATTTAGTGAATATTTTATGTTATATGTTTTTCTGAGCATACCGCAGATAAAAACACATGACGTCAACTTTTGATAGCTGATGAGGTACTGAAATTGATTATTTTAACAGTACTTAGGTCTCTTGTTTTTAATTTATTATAGCATTATTACAGTGTGGCAGATAAAAACAACTTTTTGTAAAAAAAAAAAAAAAAAAAGACAAGCTTGGGCACTTGAATACATTTTAATCCAAAAGACTTACCAAACCATGCCTGTTGCTCGCCTTCCACTTCGATAGCCAAACCAAAGTCTGCCAGTTTCACAGCTGCCCCTTTTAGCTTTGAAGCCAACAACAGGTTTTCTGGCTGCAGATAACAAAGATGGAGAGGCTTCATCAGAATTAATATACAACATTAACAGTACCTTTCAACTGTTGAAGGGGATAAAGGCAGCTGGTTGATAAGCCAAACCAATACTTTCCTAGCCTCTAGTTACCAAATTCTTAGTCAAGCCATACAGTATGCAGTTTAAAAGAAATATGTTAAAAGATAAATAAAGAAGCTGACATTTTTTACCTTCTGAAAATGCTAGTGCTTCCCCAATAGCTTTAATACTTTTGCGAGACATTGACTCAAAAAAAAAAAAATGATGAGGAATATCAGAAAAAAGTACCAATTTGTATGCTTGCTCTGGGTTAATGAATCAACATGGCAGCCAGGCATCTTCAAAAGGAGAGATCAGAAATAGGAACATTCATGCTTCAACTTTTACTTTAAGTTTTAATAATGCTGAAAGGGTGGTAGATGTCAGCCCAGTGTTAGATAATAAAAATATTTATATGGTCTACCATGTATGCTCCAAACACACAGGTATACCAGCACACTAAAGAACATATGCACACAAGAATATGCATAAAACTACTATTACTTTACAAAACCAGAGGAAATGTACTAATGCAAAGAAGCAAAAAGATCACTTATTAAGTTCAGAATTTGTTTCTCGAATTCCATTTCTGTAAGTGCCTCGTGCATATGGCCAGCACTGGCATCTCCTGAATTTCTCTGCCTCTTCCTCAGAATGCTCGTCAAGGAAGGGGTGAAACCATGGAAACATATATTAGTAGAAATTAGCAAACTTCTGAAAAGTTTGATACATTCTGGCTCAGAAAAACTTTTTGAAAAACTCTAGACATTTTTCATTTCATGAATAGGAAATCCTTTGAAGTCAATGTGGATCAAAACCAAGCTTCAATAAAGGTTTATTAAAAAGCAACCCTAAATAATGGGATAGTGAGGCCAAAAAAGAAAAAAAAACTTGTATGTAAATCTGTAGAAACCAGGAAAACCAGTAGTAATTCCTGAAGATATAAAGCAGAAGTAGTTGAAGCTGTCTGGGAAGCTGAATAACAAAAACACTGAAGTTCAAATTTGATTTGATTTGGGACATCCAAACTTCTGACCTTTAGCCTAGGTTCACACTGAGCTGCAGGAATGAACCCGTGTGAGTTCAGCTGAACTCGCACGATTTTACTCCCGCATGTCAGTCCCGTTTTCAGTGGCTGAAATCGCGAACGTAGTACAGAAACAACTTTTTGAAATCAGTGCGGCACCGCAAATGCGGCATCGCAAATGCGTGGTCACACCGGTTAGGATGGTGTCATTGCCGCAGATTTGACATGTCAAATTGCATGTCAAATTGCACCAGTGTGAACCGAGGCTTAATCCAAATTCCATCCCTTTCAAATTCTGGTATTTTAACATTAGAGATTAATGCTAATTTGCCTTGTGTGGGTGTCACTGTTTTTTTTTTTTTTTTTTTTTTTCATCTTATGCTCTCCCAGCTTACTGATCTGCAGAAAATCAGTATGTCCTGATGATGGCCACATGCAGGAATATGGATTGTAAATTGCAGAGCTGATACAATTTAGGGCATAGAATCCCACCAGGAAAATGTGAGTCTTCATAAAATTCTTAGATGATTGAAAGACAAGGCTCACTTCTAAATCACATAAAAGAAAAATGAGCAGAGGATATTGTTATCCCATAGGCAAGAAAACACAGATGGTAGCTATAGGATGGATGATACCACTGGGTATACATACATAATAGGCAATTATTAGGACCCCTGAGATCTCAGTTTTTTTGTTTTGTTTTTTTTCGCTTACAGAAAAGTCACCTAGATAATGGAGAAAGGCATCTAACAATGTAAAATTAGAAATCATTTTTATTGCTGTGTTACGTGTATTAACAGTATTATCAGTCAAACTTTGTGGGAGTGGTAGGTATGTGTTTTCTTATTCAATGGACATATAGCTAGTGAGTAATGAGTAAGTGAATGATAAGATTACTCTCATTTTCTGCATGCTCTGTGGATTATACACTGTATGACACTGAAAATTTTAAGAGGGTGCTTTCTCTGTCATGGATGTTAAAAATGTAATGTTTTGTCATTTTGATACTTTTTCTTTTACAAAAAGTTTTATTGTCATATAAAGCAACAGTACAGGTTTACGCTAGAGTGTTATAGCATACATTATACAAAGCAAATCCAGGCCCTAACCAACATAAACTAAGCAGGAGCCGAGCTCTTATGCTATACTCAAATAGAGAAAAAAAGTCCTTAGAAGCATAAGGTCTAGAACTTGGTCTACGCCCGGCTGTCTATAAACCTGTAGAACAAATATATAATACACAACAAGAGAACCTAAAGGTTAGCATCCTCTAGAAAGAGTAGAAAGGATTAACTGCAAAAAGAAAAGAGACTATGGGAGAATAAAAAAAAGAGAAGAAGAATGGAGCAGAGCGAGAAGAGGAGTAGAAGGTGAAGAGGGAGAGATAGAGGAAGGGAGTGTGAGGTCCACGGGGTGCGCGCAAGAGGAGTCCTATATTGATAGTAATGCAGCGTCAAACCTAGAAGGGTGGTAGAGTGCAATACAAGGCTGCCATACCCTAATAAACATGCGTGTCAGAAAGGACCTCATTAACCATGACATCATTCAGGCGGTTTTTGACTGCCTCAAAGCTAAGTGTGGGGTTTTTTTATGCTCTCGCGATTGTCAACCTTGTTGCAGTAAAGAGATGCTGGGCTAGTTGCCGTTTTGGACGCAATAATTCCACGATAAGCTTACCAAGGAGTGCTACATAGGGACCCCTTTTAATGTTAATCTGAAATGAATTGCGAAGGAGAGTGTATATCCTAATCCACAGTCTGCACGCCCGTGGGCATGACCACCAAATATGTGTCATGGAGCCCTCCTGGGAACACCCTCTGAAACAGAGCGGAGAATAATTTGGAATAAATCGAGCCAATCTCACCGGTGTGTAGTACCACCTGTATAAAACCTTATAGGCATTTTCCAAGATCAACACGTTACGTGAGCACCTGGACAGAGTTAGAGTCATTACCTGCCAGTCCTCAGGGTCCAACTGCTTCCCCAACTCTCTCTCCCATTGAAGGTGGTAGGATATCACGGGGGTCTCCTTGTGGATATCACAGCTGAATATATCAGCGATATCAGGCCCGGTGAATGGGCTCTGGCTCTATAGAGACCCTCAAAGGGGGTCAAAGTATAAGGGGTAGGTTGAGACTTAGGAAGACTTTGAAAAAAGTGGCAAAGTTGTAAATAGTGATAGTGCTCTCGCAAAGGAATACTGTGAGAAGAGCGTAAAGCATCAAATGTCAAAATCCTAGTAGGTCTTAAGAGTGAGTGAACATCTGTGAACCCGTTCGTGGTCCACCATGAGAATTGGGAGGGATTATCACGACCTGGAGGAAATAGAGGGCAATGCAAAAGTCGTAAGAGGGGGAGATGAGGAGAGATCAACCCCGCAGAGTACTTTACCGAGTCCCAGAGGTGCAGGGAATGGGCCAGACAGGGCCCCATATCCAACGGTCGATGCACAGGAGGGAGCCAGGGCAATGAGGAGATGGGAATAGGGTCGATGTCAACCAAATCAAGCATAGCCCAGAGCGGAAGCTGATAAGTCTCATGAAGGCGCGAAAGAGGTGCTATATTAGCAGCTGTATAATAGGCCCGTAGATTAGGAACCGAAAGACCACCATTGATTCGCCTAGCAAACAAAACCCGTTTGCCAATTCGAGGGCGGGTCGAACCCATATAAATTGCATAATTCTACATTGATGTATGCAGAGAATATGTGAATGAACCAGAACAGGCAGGACACGGAAAAAATATAGTAATTTCGGGAGGTAGGACATACGAATAGCTGTTATTCTGCCGAACCATGACGAAGGTAAATGTGACCAGGACAACAGCATATCCGTTAGCCTTTTAAACAAGTGTGGAAAATTAGCCTGGTACAATCCAGAGTATGTAGGGGTAAGGTGGATTCCCAAATAGGGTAGCGAGGAGACCCATTGGAAGGGGAACACCGACTGTAAATCCCCCAACAAACCAGGAGAAAGATTAACCGATAATGCTTTTGATTTGGCAGGATTAACTCGGAGCCCCAAAAGGGAAGCAAAGGTGTCTAAAAGGGATTGTAAATTTGGTAAGGAAGTTCTAGGGGAGGTTAAAGTGAGAAGAATATCATCAGCAAAAAGGGAAATTTTGTGGGGATAGCCCGCCACTTCAATGCCCTGTATGTCCGGATGTGAGCGAATCGCCTCCGCTAGGGGTTCCAGAGCCAATACAAAAAGAAGAGGTGACAGGGGGCAATCCCTGACGGGTTCCCTCTTGATATTAAAGAGAGAAGATTCAAATCCACAATACTTAATTTTTGCCCGGGGGGAGTCATATAAGACTGACATCCAGTGCATAAACGATGACCCGAAGCCATAATGCCTAAGAACAGACATGAGATAGGGCCACAACAAAGTGTCAAAGGCCTTGTTTACATCCAGAGACAAGAGCATGGATTCCAGCGAGCGAGTGTGAGCTATGTGTTGGAGTTGCAATATACGCCGAATAGCATCATTAGCCTATCTCTGAGGCATAAAACCGACTTGGTCCTTCCCGATCAACCGAGGAAGAAAATAGTTTAGGTGATTTGCCAGAATTTTGGTAAAAATTTTCATATCAATATTAAATAGGGAAATAGGCCTAAAATTGGCCCAGGAGGAGTGATCGCGATTCGGTTTAGGGATCATCACAATGCTTGCCGTTAAGAGGTCCGGGGTGCAGCAATGACCATTTTTAACAGAGTTAAACATGGCCGTTAAACGCGGGGCTACCACAATGGCCAGTTTTCTATAGTAAAGTGCCGTAAAGCCATCCGGCCCCGGTCGTTTTCCCACCTTAAGATCCTTAATACTCTGGAGGACCTCTAAAACTTGTATGTCCCGGTCCATGAGGGTAACATGCGCCTCCGTCAGAGTCGGGAATGAGAGACGGCTGAGGAAGTCAGCAGTGTCCCGAGCGTTAAATTGTTCCGGGTCTGAATACAATTTGGTAAGGCGGAACTCCTCCAATATATGTATCCGGTTGCCCGTGGGAGCGAATTTAGGAGCGAAAGTCCTGAGTCTATTAGCCAGCATTCGATTTGGTTTGTTTGCCCTGGTATACCACCTCTGGCGGGACCAACGTAAGATGCATTCAGCCCCCTCAGTAAGACAAATATCTAACTCTGTACGGGCCTGCTCCAAGAGTTTACGAATGCCAGGGGTGGGGGATTGTTTAAAAACCGCAGATAACGCCTCCAGACGGGTCTCCAAGGCCTTATGCTTCAGACCCCGTTCTCGCTTACGTGTCGACACCAGCCGAATAATGTGGCCTCGGAGTACTGCCTTATACGCCTCCCAAAGCATTACAGATGAAGCAACCGACCATTTATTATCACAAAGTCCAAAGCACAAAATCGACCCACCACAAATGCACTGACAATATCACACACAGATTACGGCCAAGACCGTAAAGGTCACCAATCGTGGCCCGCGATGGGCCGAACACACCTGCAACTCCTGCGGGAATGCTCAGCACAGCGCAAGCCAGCCCACCCGAGCCACAGATCAAAAGCATACAAGAAAAACAAGAAAAAAAAAGGGGGGGAGGGAGAACCAAATGACCATGTGAGCACGACCCAATCACAGAGGCCCAATGACGCCATCACACATTTGGGGAAGCACCGGGCAAGGGGTAAACCACATGGCAAGGCGGACAGGGGCAAGGGAGGGGGGAGAGGAGGGGCTACCAAGACCAGATAGGGGGAAAGAAAGGGGAAAAAATGGAAAAAGGGAGGGGCAGTCCAGATGTCTCATTGAGTTGGAAGCAGAAATGTCCATGTCCTGCAACTGGGCCCCCACACTGAGAAGTCAATGGTGCGATGTAGAGTCATTTTCATAGCTCAAGATGAGACTCAGATGTCAATAAAAAAAAAAAAGAAGAACAAAACCACAGGCGTCGGGCAGGCCAGTCCCTCGGGGCCCCTGGAACATCAAACAAGAATCAATGCTGTCCTCCCGAGGGGAAATCCTGGAATCGCTGAGCTTGCAATGATCGAAGAGCCTGGGACCCCCATTGAGACCTCTGCGAGGATCCGTGGGGTGACCGGGACAGACCCAGAAGGGCAGAGGAAGACTCCGGTTGAGAGGGAGGGAGATCAAACTGAAGATCCTGAAAGTGTCGCCGTAAGTCTGGCAATGAGGATGCATGAAACTGATGACCAAGATGATAAAAGGAGAGCTTAAAGGGGAACCTCCATCTGTAACGGATGCCCCGAGCTTGTAGAATCAGCAAGTAAGGCTTCAGACTCCGCCTCTTGGCTATGGTGACAGGGGAGAGGTCAGCAAATAATTGAAGGGGATTGCCCTGGTAGGAGTGGTCCGGGAGATCCCTTGCAGCTTGCAGGACCCTTTCCTTGGTCCTGTAGTAGTGAAATTTGATGATAATGTCTCTGGGGGGACCCTCTGTGGGCTTGGGAGCAAGAGACCGGTGTTTGCGGTCGAATTCCAATCGCTCCGAAAGGAACATTAGGCGCCAGCTCCCGAAAGAAAGCCGTGGCTGTCCCCTGCAGTGATGGTCTCTGGGAGCCCACGGATGCAGAGATTGTCCCTTCGAGCCCTGTTCTCAGAGTGCTCTAATTTGTCCTGTAGAGTTAAAAGTTCAGCATTCAGCCTCTCAACCTCGTCCTCATGACCCTCCAACACTGTTGTTGTCAAGTCCATCCGCTGCTCCAATTGATTGGCGCGGTGGCCCAGCTCCTTAAGACCCCTCATTAGGTCTGCTGAAAGCTTACGGGAGGCAGCGTTTATTTCATAACGCACTATACCGCGGAACTTCTGAAGCAGGGCTTTAGAGCCATTGTCAGTGGGGTTCACTAAATTGGAGGGGAACTGAAACAAGCTGTCCTCAGACTGCTGTGTAGTGTCGTCCCGGTCCGGAGGCTCGGGCGCCATTTTGCCCTTTCCCTTCCCTCTCCCCACGGAAGGGGAGGCCGTTTGCTGGGAGCGGTAGCGCTGCTGGTTCCGGGGGCGTATTGTACATACCTGTCAGGCGCCAGGTTAAGGCAGGGAGCTTGCGTGGTGGCGTCAGGGAGCAAAATGTGCCTTATACGCCGAGTTTAAGTGGTCAGACGGCGCGGAGCAGGGAGATCAAGCTGTCATCCACCCCGACTCTGCGTATGCGCCCCCCAGGGCTAAGGTTCAGTACATAGCAAAAGTTAAGACAAGCAGCTATTCATTCCAGTTCAGGGACCGTTGCCTGGCCAGCTAAAGTACTTTTGCTTTCAGGGGGGATTTGCTGAGTAAAAACAAAAAACAACACACAAAAAAAAACAAGTCCACTTGGAGGGGACCAGGGTGCAGCAAGATGGCCGCCTAACACAGGGCCACAATCGATCCACCGCCTGCAGGCCACTAGTAAGGGGTGCCGCTAGATGTTGTGGGTAGCGAGTGGCACATGGATATGCGCCAAGGGTCGTAACTAGAAAGATCCAGGCGCAAGGAAAGTCACAGAGAGTGAGAGCTCTGGTGCGTCACGCGGGTGCAGCAAGATGGCCGTCGTGAAGTAGCCTGGAGCCTCTGATCCCTTTGCAAGCCGCCGGAGATGAATCCAGTTTCGGGATCCAGAGGTAGCGGTCAGCCTGCGGGTAGGCTCTGGAGCCTGTGTTGAGGGAAGCTAAGCTCAGGGAGGCCCGCGAGGCCGGGAACAAGCAGGGTTACCTCTAGCTGGTGGAGGAAGATGGCCGCCGATCGTGGAGGGAGGCCGGAGCCACAATCTGTCTCCCGGGCGGTCACAGGCACTCAGGGCACTCAGGGCGCTGCGATTTCGGGGCTTGTGGGGTGCACTCCCTATCCGGCAGGCCCCAGGGGTGCAGTGTTGGAGGCTGGATGGGCCCCCTGGAGGCGAGATTACTGCAGATTACGATCTTGATAGCTGGAGCTCAGCAGCAACACGTCCTGTCCGGCGCCTCACCAAGCCACACCCCTGTCATTTTGATACTTTTTGACAAGTGTGGATATTTGTTCAAGCACTGACTAAATTGAAAGCCAGAACTCTCGACCACTGCAAATGTTTGGACCTGAACCACAAACCCCATTGAAGTCTAAGGGGCCCAAACTTGAAAAATCAAAAATCACAATTTTGAAGGCTTATATGCAAGTTATTGGCCATAAAAAATGATATGAGGGCCCAGCTACTGCCCTGGGGGACATGTACACTTTTAAAAATATTGTTATTAAAGAAGCAGTGATTTTAATGATGCTTAAAGTAAAACAATAAAAAAAATGCCTTTGAATATAGTGCCTGGGGGTCCCCTTACTGTGCCTGTAAAGTGGTGCATATGTACATTGTATAGAACCTGTTTCAGCAGGTTGCACTCGAAACAAGATTAGAGATTTTTTGGATACATTTTGGTGTTTCTTTGGCAGACTTTGGATGAAAATAAAGATTTTTTTTACCACAGTGAGCAAGCGTGAAGTGAAGTAGCTAAATTATAGTACACTCACACCAAGATTAACAATTTTCTTTTCTCTTTTGCAGACTTTAGATAGAAGTAACAGATGCAAAAAAAATGGTCTTTGGGTGTTGGTGGTGCCTTCAGCCCGTAACCCTATAAAGGTACTCTTGATGAAAGCAAGAATTGGCCTTGCTGTAAAAAATAGAAATGTGATGCACCTGTCAAACAGGTGAGGAAAAAATGGTCCTTAATTGTGGCTGTTAATTGTGCCAATGATACCTTTACCAAAGAATTACTTCAAGATAAAATCAACACCCACAAAGGCAGCCTAGACAGTCTTGCACAGATTTGAGTTTCCAATAACACTTAATCAATGACATCGGCATCAGGGGCTTGATAGCTACTGCTAAACCAGGACTTATTCATTTTGACAAATGTCAGCCTGTCAGGGGAATCTGTGGACAGACGCACTCTCTTATCTGTCACAAAACCTCCGGCAGCACTGAATACCAGTTCAGAAAGCACGCTGGATGCAGGGCAGCCCAGCAGCTCAATTGCATACCGGGCAAGTTATAGGCCAGTGGTCTATTCTCATGCCCCAGTAACCCAGTGGATTGTCGACTTGAAAGCTCTCCATCTCTGATTTTGCCCCACATAATCTTCCACCATATAATGCAGACACTGCCAATGGGATCTTGAAGCTGACAGCCCTGGGTCCCAAGGACAACATTTTTTTTAATGCACTGAGGCGGCCCCCTTCTTCGCCGCTCCTCCTTTTACCAACAGAGGCCTCAAAACAAGCTTTTCCATGAGACTGTAACCTACCAGAGCCTGGAAAGGCATTAATAAAACAAAATTTTAAGGTGTCCTTTAAGATACTTCATCCTGTGCTCCCTCTGCGAGGGCAGGATGAGTTCCGAGACTTTACCCTTTTAACTAGGGAGGATGCACCGATACCATTTTTTAAACACCGAGTACGAGTACTGATATGCTTTTGCAGGTACTCGCTGATACCAATTACCGATACCTATCGCCTAGGAAGAGGGGTGGTTTGGGAGGTGGCTTTAGTTGAGGGTGGGATGAAATAGGGATTGTGGGTGGGGTGGGAGAGTTGGGATGCAAAAGGCTGTGATCGCTGGGGGGAAAAGGATGGGGATAGGAGGGTTATAGGGAAACATGGGGGCAGGGGTGACAGCTGGTAAAAGGAAGGAGGAGGCAACAGGCAGAAGTGACTGCAGGCATGGTATAGGAGACGATCAGAGACTGCAGGCATGGTATAGGAGACAGTCAGAGACTGAAGACATGCTACAGGAGACGTCAGAGACTGCAGGCATTGTACAGGAGACAGTTAGGGACTGCAGATATGGTACAGGAGACAGTCAGGGACTGCAGGCATGGTACAGGAGACAGTCAGGGACTGCAGGCATGGTACCGGAGACAGTCATCCAGTGTCCTGTCCGAAAGGACATTCAGCGCAGCAGGGGGGGTCGTGACCGATAAGCGCACTTGCCTAGCTCACAACAGTGTTGACTACCTCACATTTATAAAAATGAATGAAGCATGGATCTCAGAGGAATTCAACACATGTGCCCAGTAGACCATGTTTCATTCAAATTCTGGTGAACGCCTGTGGGCTAATTTTTTGGGCCTGTACTGGCCGACACTTTATTATGTATCCGGTGAATGCCTAATATACCACCAGCCACAGAATACAAAGTTGTTTGCTGCTCGGTGAATGCCTGTGGCCGTGGGCTAATTTTTGGGGCCTGTAATGGCCGACACTCACTTCTGTATCCGGTGAATGCCTAATGTAAAACCAGCCACAGAATACAAAGTTGTTTGCTGTCCGGTGAATGCCTGTGGCCATGCGCTAATTTTTGGGACCTGTAATGGCTGACACTTACTTCTGTATCCGGTGAATGCCTAATGTACCACCAGCCACAGAATACAAGGTTGTTTGCTGTCAGGTGAACACCTGTGGGCTAATTTTTAGGGCCTGTAATGGCCGACACTTACTTCTGTATCCGGTGAATGGCTTAATGTACCTCCAGCCACAGAATACAAAGTTGTTTGCTGTCAGGTGAATGCCTGTTGGCTAATTTTTGGGGTTTGTAATGGCCGGCACTTACTTATGTATCCAGTTTTTCACTTAATACTTCTGGTAGGTCAGTGTCCATGTTGTGGCACTATTTGTGCGCAACTAGTAAGTATTTTGTGGCTGAAAATATGACCTGAAGGTTTTTAATATTCGCCTGCCATTAAAGTCAATAGGGCCCGCCGCAAACTTGCGGTTCGCGGACATTTGCGATCGTTAGCCTCAAAAGGTAATTGGAAAATAAGTTGGATGTTCCCAAAGTGCCGTATCAAACCACATTAATAGAAAGTCATGTGGAAGGGAAAAGTGTGGAAGAAAAAGGTCCACAAGCAACATGGATGACCGCAGCCAGGAGAGGACTGTCAGGAAAAGGCTGTTCAAAAGTGTTGGGGATTTTCAGGCTTCGTACACGAGGGCCACAATCTCGTCAGGAAAAAAATGTTGTTTTTCATGACGAGATTCTTGGCAAGAACTTCCATCCACGTTGCTTGGCGCTGGCTCTGATAGGCACTTCTGTACAGCCAACCAGCTGCCGTTATTCAGATGGTCGGCGCTCAATGTCCGGCCATCTGAATAGAACAGCGGCAGCGGTGACAATAGCATAGATTCGTGCAATGCATGAATCTATGTTATTAGACTCAGTGGCGGTGAGAGCCAGAGGGGGCGGCGCTCCAGCGCCCTCTATGGCCGAACCGCCACTGATAAATACTCCATTCATACAGTGATAATGGAAGAAAGCCAAGAAATCTGGAGCTAAAAGGTCCCAAAAAGCAAACCAGTAAATACAATACTGATCTGGTTATGCTTATTTCTTACAAACTGTGAAACATCACATATGCAGTAAAAAACAAGATTTGGCTACCTTTAAATAGACAGAATATATTACCAGATATTTTTAAGAGTTGATAAGGAAATGATGCTCTATCTATAGCCAGTGTTTATTGCTCTATAAATGTTCAATAAAACATATGGTGATAAATTATTCTGTGCCGAGTCCATATATTTTTGCATACTTGCGTTTATGAATATCAATGAGAGCTTGTGAGGTAACTTAAAATGTCATCTAAAAACAGCAACAAAACAGTACTAGCGATCTAGCGATTCATTTATTCGACAAAAGTGGCTGATTTTTAGCATTGTGTGAACTAGAAGAAACTTTAAAAATTAACTTCAAGTAAACAGTAAAATAAATATTTCAAATACTGTACATATGTGTTGACCCCCAGATAAAAAAGGTTTTAATGAAAAATTTCTTGATCTGCACATTCCTCCTAGATGACACTGCCAGGTCTGGGACCTTCTTTCAGACTGCACTAAAAATGTATCAGTACAGCCTGTTATTGATTCTTCCTAGCTTGTGATAGGACGGAGAAGGAGCAGCAGTAGTCTGATGAGGCCAACTGTGTGCTACTCTCCTGTAAGAATGTTTAAAGTGTTAAGATGGGTATACACACTGAGTTTTTCACGGATGCCTGCATCCACAAAAGTGATAAGGATGCAGGGATCTACCCTGCTGTGCTATCATACTCTGACAGTTAAGACTCCCTCTCATCAGAATGCATTGATCACGGCTGCAGCCATTTGCTGCACACACTGAAATAATGCTGGTTTTCCAGCAGGACCAATCCACAGAAGTTGGTAAATAAAAATACAAAGAGGCATACTGTATAAACGAGCAGTTTGTGCACACTGCTTGTTTATATGCCTCTTTGTAATTTTACTTTTATTTTCATTTAAATTGTAAATGTGGCTGCTGTGTTTACTGTGGTTGGTGCTATTGTCCCTGCAGGAGTTAATGTTTATCGACTGGGTTGTACCCACATTACCCCCCCCCCCTTTGTAGGGGTGGGTCTTGTTGTACTTCGGGCAATCCATGTCCCAATATCTATAGATGACAGTTTGGTGGGTCTGGTTAGCTCTGAGGAAGATGGTACAGCCCTTGAAATGCGTAAGCTAAGCCCCTGTGGATGAACACGTCTACAGCGCTGGAACTGGACTGGATTGTGCATTTTACAATGTATATGTGAGTACATTGGAATTTGTTTTATTTATAACTAAAAGATCTTATGGTAATTTCCTAGGCTGGCGTGCCCCCTTCTATTTGCTTTTTTTTTTCAGTCAGATTTTACCCAATCTGAAGTGATTGGCTAGGCTGAGGTGGTGTCCAGGCCTCATGTGGTGATTGTCTTACATTTGGTTGCACAAGAGAGAGGAGGAGCTGCCTCTGGGACACTATTTGGACCTGCAACACTCCTTCCACCAGTAGCACCAACAAGAGATATTTGTTTGTTTCCTTATTAACCTTTCATTTACCCTAATCACCCCTAATTAACTCTTTCTTTATCCCCTTACATATTATTTTCCTGCAAAAAAATGTCATCTTTATTTTTGCAACGTTAATGTTTTTTTTTTCTATACATTTTTTTGTGTTGCATAAAAAAAAAGAATAAAAAAGACTGTTTCATTCGTACCATAATTCTAGTAATTACATTTTTTGAAACTATCCCTTATCAAAGTAGAACAAAGTATGCTTTTTTCTATTTTGTTATCGTTATTTTTCATTTGTTTTTGTCTACTAATTGTAGAAAAACAAAAATAATTTTTGCAAGACAATATCATCAAAAGAAAATCTTAAAAAAAAATCTATATAGACAGTATCTCACAAAATTGATTACATCCCTCATATTTTTGTAAATATTTTATTATTTCTTTTTATGTGACAACACTGAAGAAAAGACACTTTGCTAGAATGTAAAGTAGTGAGTGTACAGCTTGCATAACAGTGGGAAAACAACTCAACACACAACCATTAATGTCTAAACTGCTGGCAACAAAAGTGAGTACACCCTTAAATGAAAATGTCCAAATTGGGCCCAAAGTGTCAATATTTTGTGTGGCCACCATTATTTTCCAGCACTGCCTTAACCCTGTTGGGCATGGAGTTCACAGGTTGCCACCAGAGTCCTCTTCCACATCTCCATGACGACATCACGGAGCCTGTGGATGCTAGAGACCTTGCTCTACTCTGGAGACCTGCTTGGCCAGTCCATCACCTTTACCCTCAGCTTCTTTAGCAAGGCAGTGGTCACCTTGGAGGTATGTTTGGGGTAGTTATCATGTTGGATTACTGCCCTGTGGCCCAGGCTCCGAAGGGATCATGCTCTGCTTCTGTATGCCACAGCACATGTTGGCATTCATGGTTCCCTCAATGAACTGTAGCTCCCCAGTGACGGCAGCACTCATGCAGCCCCAAACCATGACACCACCATGCTTGATTGTAGGCAAGATATACTTGTCTTTGTACTCCTCACCTAGTTGCCGCTGCACACACATGCAACCATCTGAACCAAATAAGTTTATCTTGGTCCCATCAGACCACAGGGCATGATTCCAGTAATCCATGTATTTAGTCTGCTTGTCTTCAGCAATCTGTTTGCAGGCTTTCTTTTGCATCATCTTTAGAAGATGCTTGCTTCTGGAATGACAGCCATGCAGACCAATTTGGTATGGTCTGAGCACTGACAGTCTGGCCCCCTCCCCTTCATCCTCTGCAGCAATGCTGGCAGCACTTATACGTCTATTTCCCAAAGACAACCTCTGGATATGTTGCTAAGCACGTGCACTCAACTTCTGTGGTTGACCATGGCGAGGCCTGTTCTGAGTGGAACCTGTCCTGTTAAACCTCTGTATGGTCTTGGGCATCTTGGCCACCATGCTGCTGCTCAGTTTCAGGGTCCTGGGAATCTTCCTATAGCCAAGGCCATCTTTTTGTAAAGCAACAATTCTTTTTTTCAGATCCTCAGAGAGTTCTTTGCCATGAGGTGTCATGTTAAACTTCCAGTGACCAGTATGAAAGAGTGAGAGTGATAACACCAAATTTAACACACCTGCTCCCCATTCACACCTGAGACAATAACCAGTCATATGACAAGGGGCAGGGAAATTACCAATTGGGCCCAATATGGACATTTTTACTCACTTTTGTTGCCAGCAGTTTAGATATGTTGAGTTATTTTGAGGGGACAGCAAATTTACACTGCTATACAAGCTGTACACTCACTACTTGTCATTTATTCAGTGTTTTTACATTAAAAGATATAATAAAATATTTACAAAAATGTGAGGGGTGTACTTACTTTTGTAAGATATATATATATATATATATATATATATATATATATATATATATATATATATATATATATATATAACCCTAACTTTGTTATCGTAAAGATGACGTTTAATATTATTATGTATGTTCCTGGCTGATCCCTGTGGAAGGTGAAAAAAACACTACAAAATGATTGTTACTCGCTTCCAGGACCTGTACCAAGCAGCTGCCCTACTGCATAGTGAACCCAAGGGGTGGCTCGCTCAGCATGACTTTCATTCACTATAATGACAGGTCGCCAGCAGCCACAGCTATTTGTGGCAGCAAGCACAGGCAGCGAATATCTGAGGTGATCGCTGCTGGGCGCACACAAAGCTGTGCCTTTCACCTCGCTGCTGAACAAACACAATTTGTGCCCTTTCCCACCTCTGAAAAGTCCATTTCCAGCCTGTGTCTGCCTAGACTTCCACTTCTTCATGACTGTCAGCTGAACTTAAAAAGGACACATGCCCTTGGCCCTGTCTGAATGCCAATGACCTAGGAAGAGTGACCACACAAAGGTCCTAATTCTTTTTGGCTCAAAACAACCTCCCACTGCTTCACATTGGTAGAAGACCACAATGGAATGTGTTCCATTTAGTACAACATGGCAGAAAACAGCTAGCTGTCAGCACATATTTTTAAAATTGCCATTTAGAAACGTATTTTTTTGTATGTCAGGCCGCTGTGTCATTGGTACAGATTGTGCCGCTAATGCCAGCGTCATACAACAATACACTGAAAAGCCTGGCAGGAGACAAGCTATTAATACAGAGTTCTTTCACTTCCTTTACAATGGAGGAGTGTGAAAGCAGTTTCTTGTGTAACGGGATATAATCTTTCTGATTGAAGAAAATGTGTTACTTTATTGTTCTGCTAGAACACAGTGCTCCTGCACGTTAATTATTCTTACTTTGTATCTCTGGTGCCTTTTGTGTTTTATTTGCAGGAAAAATTGAACTGAAAAATAGCCTTTTGTGACTAGGTAGACTACCCCATAATTTAACATAACAGCGTTACACACAGTACGAGCAGCTGATCCTGATCGATTCTTAAATACATCACTTTATTTTAAAAAATTAAGCCAACCCAGTGTTGCTAAAATTTAGTGCCGGGACACGGTCCTGTTGCATGCAAGGTGAAGATGACAAAATATATTTATACTGTATGTAGCGCACCTCCTTAAAGACTGCAAGTAACTGGGATCCCCCACTGTGCACAGCCAGGTACACCGAATTTCCACAGTCACTCCAGAGTCAGAGAACAGTCCCTGACTTTGTTTTTTTGTTTATTGAGGGACATAACTTGGATAGAAATAGGAGATTATGGGATTCCTATTTGACTTCAAACAAACTGCAGGAACAACTCTTCCTATATACAGTCTCTATAGACAGCTCCTCTTCTTCCTCTAGCACACGTTGCTTGCAGAACCCAGCTATGCCAACCTGTAGTAATATTGTAGCAAAGGCCCATTACAGGCATTGACTTGCAGCCTCTATACTAACAGATAGGGTGACACAGCTCACACTTTCCCAGCACTTCCTCTATGTGGTCACAGATCCCAGCACCAGCTCTTCAGTCCCTGCCAGCCCACCTGGCTGCAGCTGCCCCTCTCACTAGCCCTCTAGGCTAGTTCTCCACAGTCCTCCGGACTGACACTCACCAGTTCACCTGGCTGACTCTCAGGTGCTGACCTGCTCCCGCTGTCTTCTCTCCTTGCTCCCGTGCCTACAGGAAGGGTTTCCTCTGTGTGTTGTAGGGGGAATCTTCCAGCACCCAAGCCCCAGACCGAGGTCACCCCCTTTCAGACTAGGGGGCACCCTCAACGACCACCGTCAGCCTTCTCAGAACTCCATCTCCCTCTTGCACACGACTGCCCCTTCTTGCTTGGCTCATGCCTATTTATGAGGTGGCCTGCCCCCTGCCAGCCCTACTGGAGATTAGCTGAGGACCTCATAAATATTACTAACAGCTCCACCTAGCTTACACCCACTATGTCTAGAACATTCTCCAATGTTCCAGAGAACAGAGGAGGCACCAGAAGAGCTGTCAGGATGAGTAATCCAGCCCCTGAGTCACTAATCCCTAACCCAGATTCAAATCCCAGGCCTGGCTCTCGGCGAAGCCAAATTTTCCATTAATTCCTTGGGTGGGAACGCTATAGGGTTAGCTTCAGCAACTACTCCCTTGCCCCCACCCTCTCCTGTTTCTCTTTAATAATCCGGATGATGGTACGTTGTTATGAACTATTATGTTTCTTTATATGAGGCCATACTCCAAATTTCTCCAAATTATAACTGGAAACAAAATGTCAGGGATATACACTTTAACTTGGTATCAAATAAAATTTAAACTACAGCTGTAGATTGTAACCAACGTATTAATGAGAATATTATTAGAGAAATTTACACAGTCCTTTAAGTTTTATTCTATTCTGTATGTATTTTTAGTTCTTTATCACTTAAGCTAAACCTCTCATTTACCACCTAAAGTGGTTGTAAACTCAATGAAAAAAAAAAAACTGCAAGACAAAGGCATAATTAGCTAGTAGTATGCATCGCATACTAGCTGATTATGAAATATTTAGCTTAAAAGGATGCTGTTGCAGCAGTCCAGGCATACAACTGTGACTGGCGACATGTCCGGGTTCGTGGGCGATGTGATTGGACGGAGCCGCGATGACGTCACTCCCGCTCATGCGCGCGGGAGCCACAGGTAATGGCATAGCAGCTGAAGAAAAGGCACAAGCAAGCCAGTTTGTCAGTGTGCATGTGCTGATGATGTTGGCACACGTGGATACCGTGAATATCTCCTATACTAAAATTTGGGAGAAATTCATTATACCTACAGGTAAGCCTTATTAAGGGCTTACCTGTAGGTAAAAGTGGTTATACAGGGGTTACAACCACTTTAAGAGCATCAAGGCAACAAGTGAAACCAGTGAGGACAATAATCAGATAATGCTATTCAGCAAACACTTCATAGGTCTGGGCACACCCTAATCCGGGGTGCAGAAACCCATCAATTGTGATTTACCTGTCAATTGCGAGCAGGTGATGGTAGACCACTATCCTTGCTGCCGACCCCAGTACTGATCACTCACTGTGTTCATTCATAATTGAACCATAGTCAACGGTGTTTATTACGCTATGGTTTGTGAATGAACAGGAAGTAGCTCAGCACAGGGCACTTCCCAATCGTTCACCAGTGCAGCTGAGGCTGCAGAGAAAGGGACTGGGAAATCTCTGTCCTTAGTTCCTTTCTCCGTCAAAAGTGAGACAGCAGGCACCTGTCTAGACTCCTGCCATTTTACCAAAGCCCACCAAAGGGGCTCCTAAAAAATAGTAAAATAATAAAAAATTTAAGAAAATAAAATTAGAAAAATAAAGTCTGCGAGTGTTTATATGCATATATATATATATATATATATATATATATATATATATATATATATATATATATATATACACACACATATATATATATATATATATATATATATATATATACACACACAGTGGGCCAGATTCACATAGAGATACGACGGTGTATCTCCTGATACACCGTCGTATCTCTGACTTAGGCCAGTCGTATCTATGCGACTGATTCATAGAATCAGTTACGCATAGATATGCCTAAGATCCGACAGGTGTAACTGTGTTTTTACCGTCGGATCTTAACTGCAATTTAAAAATGGCCGCTGGGGGCGTTCTCGCTGATTTATGCTGAGAAATATGTAAATCAGCGAGATACGCCAATTCACGAACGTACGCGGGCCCGACGCAGTTTTTACGTAATCGTTTTCCCGGCGTATACTTACCCCTGCTTCTATGAGGCGCAGCCAATGTTAAGTATGGCTGTCGTTCCCGCGTCAATTTTTTTTTTTTACGTCATTTGCGTACGCCTATTCTCAAACGCGCTGGACGCAAGTTACGCTCACGCCGAAACCAATGACGTCCTAGCGACGTCATTGGGAGCAATGCACGCCGGGAAAATTTGCGGACGGCGCATGCGCATTTAAATCGGCGCGGGGACGCGCCTGATTTAAATAGTACACTCCCCCTAGCCGCGGAATTTGAATTCCGCCGGGGGATTTACGATCCGCCGCCGCAAGTTTGGAGGTAAGTGTTTTGTAAAATTACCCACTTGCCTCTCAAACTTGCGGCGGCAGATCTTAAATCACATAGGTCACGCGGATCTAAAGATCCGCTGATCTATGTGAATCTAGCCCAGTATCTCACATTTTTTTAAATATTTTATAATATCTTTTTATGTGACAACACTGAAGAAAAGCTTGAATAACAGTGTAAATTTGCTGTCCCCTCAAAATAACTCAACATACAGCTATTAATGTCTAAACCGCTGGCAACAAAAGTGAGTACACACCTAAGTGAAAATTTCCAAATTGGGCCCAATTAGTAATTTACCCTGCCTGGTGTTATGTGACTTGTTAGTGTTACAAGGTCTCAGGTGTGAATGGGGAGCAGGTGTGTTAAATTTGGTATTATCTCTCTCACGTTCTCATACTGGTCACTGGAAGTTCAACATAGCACATCATGGCTAAGAACTCTTTGAGCATCTGAAAAAAAAGAATTCTTGCTCCACATAATTCCATTTAGAACAGACCTCGCCATGGTCGACCAAAGAAGTTGAGTGCACATGCTCAGCGTCATATCCAGAGGCTGTCTTCGGGAAATAGACGTATAAGTGCTGCCAGCATTGCTGCATACACACGTGTTTGAGCTTTGGCTGCACACACCTATAAAACACTTGAAGCTATGAACCCAATTGGCACACCTGCTCCAGTGACAGCTCTCTTACAGGGGATTTCCTGTTATTTTGGACAGTTTTCTCCTCTCACTTTCTGTTAGGTTCCTGGGACAGAAAGTAAAGGGAAATCTCACTAGAAGACATAGAAAGTGAAAAACACACGGAAAAAAGGTTTCAACCATTTACTACTCTGTCCAAAACCAATAAACAAAAACATTTTGGCTTTAGATATTTTTTAAGTTAGAACATTACCTCAGTTGGCAATATCTGTAGTCCTTTGAAACTAGAATTCACAGAGCTTCTCAAAAAGAAAAGTGCCAATGGCAATAATATGGTCTTAAATTCAACAAACAGCAGAAGATTTTTTTAAATGTGCCTATTAGTAATGACCTCTCCCCACTACTGAGCTGGTTGAACGTTGGTCTGGCAGGGAAGCCTTTCATTTGCTGCCCTAGCTAGTTGGCAGCATACAATAGCACAGGACTCAAAATGTCAAGTCCTGAGCTACTAGCCAGGCCTCAAGAGTTACTCGCCACCAGTTGCCCCACCCAATTCATACACTGTCCTGCGCCTAATTGAACCCGTAAACACGCCCTCGTAGATTATCTCATGGAATGACAATGTTTTATGCAGAATCAAGTTACAAAATTAAATATTACCAACAACAACTTTAACAAAATGGGACAGGGCACTGGGGGGAGACCAGAGGGACAGGGCACTGGGGGGAGACCAGAGGGACAGGGCACTGGGGGCAGACCAGAGGGACAGGGCACTAGAACTGGGTCTCTTCCCCATTCTCTTGCTGTCTCCTCTGCAACTCCCATCCATCCTCTCTCTCTCTCCCATTCATCTCATCATCAGGAGCCTGTGAGTGCGGCTCCACGCTTGCATGTCCCCACTTCCCCCTTTTATTCAGGCTGGCAGAGAGGAGAGGAGCTGCAGCACAGCGGGAGGGAGTACAATCCAGCGCTGAGATCCACACAACTGCACAGCCATTGACACCATAGCACAGCGCACACTGACGGCGCACAGCACACATTGAGACCAGTCTGTTCAGTGCTCAGGCTAAACTGTTGGACACTTACATAGAGCACAAGGAGAAGAAAACTGCACAAACTAGAAGGCTGCCGCTCTCATGTCAGGGCAACTTTCAGTGAGCGCTGCACCGGAGTGGTAATTTTTCCAATCCTCCACCACACTCATTACTTTCTGCTCTCCAGCTCCATTGGTCGGGGCTCGGGGGAGGGGGGCAGGCTCAGAGAGGTCATACTGTTGGGTCCCATGGCTTAATGAGAATTGTAAGTAGAGCACCTGTGTACTGCTCTGCCTGTGCGCGGCTCACCAGACTACTTTTCCCGAGCATGCACCTTTCCTCTTCGGCCGCCAATCTCATCGGGACTCTAAGTGTAGGCACAGATTGGAGGGAGATCGGTCATGCAGCCCTGTCATCACTCGCCCCCAGCCTAAATCCACTCGCCAAATGCTAGTAGGCGAGTGGAAATTTTGAGGGCTGCCATAGCATATACTGTTGCTATTCCATCCATTAAATGCCCTACTTGGTGAGGTGCTTTCAAGAGTCTGTGATCAATACATAGCAGCTCAACAGCATAGCAACCCTGTAAAAAAAAACTATAGATCAGCAAAATAAAAGTTTGCTCTGAGGCTAGAACTACATGGTGATTTCTAGTAGTCCAATCTTACTAATGAAGTCACTAGTCATTAATGGCTAAGAGTAGTGACTTCTTTCTAAACATTTGAATCAAAATGGCTTTCAATGGAGTAAGCTGCACAAGTAGTAGCATGTGGCAAACCAATTCATTGTTACTACAAGCCTATATGTAGTAGCGATGAATTAAACTTACACCTCAAGCCTCGTACACACGAACGAGGAACTCGACGGGCGAAACACATCGTTTTCCTCGTCAAGTTCCTTGTTAGGCTGTCGAGGAACTCGACAAGGCAAGTTTCTCCATTCCCGTCGAGGAAAAATAAGACATGCTCTCTTTTTGGCTCGACGGGATCCTCAACAGTTTCCTCGTCGAAAAATGTACACACGACCGGTTTCCTCTGCAAAAAAAAAATCCCAGCAAGTTTCTTGCTGGTTTTTGACGAGAAACTCGGTCGTGTGTACGAGGCCTTAGGGAGCCATATGTTTAATTTGTTTTGTTATCAGTTGATTTCACTAGGGAATAATCACTAGTGATTTTTAGTAGCACGGTTGAGCTTGACCATATAGTTTAGCCTTCGACTTCATATTTTCTTTTCTCACCTTCAGGTCCCTGTGTACCACCCCCATCTGGTGACAATGGAGTACTGCCTCTAGGATCTGTTGAATACAGTGACTGAAAAGAAAAAAAAACATGCTTACAAAAAACAATAATAAAACATAGCTAAAAACAAGAAATGTGTACCTTTGTATAAGTATATACTGAACATGGCAAGGATTTTGAAAATAACCCTATTCCAGTTCATTGGACCTGTCCTAAATGGAACCTAATGTAGAAGGGACATGTTTTTTATTTTTTTTACAAAAGTACACCTGTTATTAAAGTCAGGACGCCCACTAACACACAGCTCCTTTCTTTATCTGCAACGTAGAGAGCGTCCTGACTCTCCTGTAGTCCAAGGGAGGGGGCGAGCATGACACTCCACACCAGGGAGAAAGCCTTGCATTACTGTGTGGAGTTACAGACAGAAGAACAGGAAGTGAGGATTGCTCAGAAGAAATAAGGACATTTAAAAGCAAAATCGAAGGATGAGGTAAGTGAAGGAGGACTGCACTAAGGTAAAGGAAGCTATTTAGGGAATTTTTTTTTACCTTTACCAGCTTTTCTTTATTGCGGTTGCATTGTCTATCAAAAGCCCCTTTAAACTTTATGCAGTTAACTAATTTATTTATGAAAACAATCCCATGATTCCTTTTTTTTTTTTTTATTCTCTGTTTTTATTTTAAATAAGAAAGATATACAGAGATAAAGATTGAAGGAACATACCAAATCCAGTAATAATACAAACAGCATATATAGACTTTACATCTTCCTCTTCAACGATATTTCCTTTCTTATATTACTTCAGAGAAAAATAATAATATATCCGTAGTAACTTAAAATCCAATATAGCAGGAAAAAATGACATAAACCAAATACCATCCTTCTTTAACATAGACCCATTTTTCCCTAGTTATTTCATTTCCTAGCCTAGTTATCCATATATTCCATATTTTTTAAGCTAATTCCCTCTCTAGCTCCGCATCTCTTCCTTCCCCAATTATTTTCCCTAATACCCTCACCCCTTATCCCCTCCTACTGACCCCCATCTCCTCATCTTCCCATCTCCACCCCGTGCAAAGCAGCGGCGCAGAGAGGGAGGAGAAAAAAAAATTAATAGACCCCCCCCCCCTCCGCCTTCTTCTCCGATCCGCAATTTCCAGACAGGCTTCCTATTTTCTCGATCTCCCTATCTACCTCGTTCTTATTATTACTCCCCTAATAAGTTTTTACCTTCCTATGATTGTATAAATGACTCCCAAGGTGCCCATATCATTTTTATTTGTTCTTTCTTGTCTATCGTCATTGGCAAAAGTTTCTCCATTATTTCTATTTTCCTTACTTTTTTAAGTCACATTGAAATTGAAGGTGCTTTAGGATCTTTCCAATTTATTGCAATACAGCTTTTGGCCGCATTTATCAAATGACATATTACTGACTCTGTATATCTTCTTGGTGTAATTTGTATATGATGTAGCAGACAAAAAGCAGGATTATCTGGGATCTGATATCCCGTAAGTAATCGGGTAATTCTCTGAACTGCTTGCCAGTATTGTCTTATTGATGGGCAGCCCAATCCCATGATTCCAATCACACACCATACAGTCAATGGACCTTCTTTATTCAGTTGGTGGGGTAGTGACAAAGTGGATGATGTTGACCAACGTAGATCCTAACTGGGGGTATCCATAATCCATGATCACTTGATGATTATCTTTTAGCTGTATCCTAGCTATTCATATGTACAGTAAAATTAAGCTATTGACAACTTTTAGGCTGGGTTCATATATGTGCGAATTGGATGCAGAGAAACCCCCATCCAATTCGCATGACATGCAAGTGTGTCCGGCTCGCAATGAAGCCAGTTTACACAGGTCCGGGGCGGCCACGGTACGCATTTCAAAAGGGTCCTGTGCATCTTTGGGTCCAATTCAGGTGAAAATTCAGGCAAAAATTGGGACCTGATTTGCACCTGAACTGGTGAACAGGGACGCACCGGACCCCATGCTGGGAACCGCGGCCAAACATATGTAAACCTGCCCTTAAAACGCATACTGGTACACATTAAAACTGCTTATACATGATAATGATTTTAACAGTTTGGAAAAGGTGGTATGCAAAATCTTTTTGCAATCCAATGGGGGTCTGTAATTGTAAAAAGGTTAAAAATCCCTTTCAGTAGCACACCATACTTCTTCAGAAAAAGCTGCATAAAATGATCTTAATTATTTATTAATAATTTTAAGTATCACATAATTTTAATTATATTAATACATTAAAATAACTGGAAAATAAATTCATAAATAATTAAAAACTAAAAAGTAAGACAAATCAAGTATTTAGTTTATCTTTGAATTCAGGTAATGCATTTTGTCTAGTTTTTAACCCTGTAAACCTTTAAAGAATGGCAATATGAACAAATTTAATTTAACGTAAATACTCGAATATAAGCCGACCTGAGTATAAGCCGAGGCACCTAATTTTACCACAAAAAAATGGGAAAACCTATTGACTCGAGTATAAGATTAGGGTAAGAATTCAGCAGCTACTGTAAGCGGAAAAGAGGGTCAACAATGGCCATTTGCAGCCTCACTGTGCCCATTTGCAGCCTGAGCTCACTGTGCCTATTTGCAGCCTGACCCCACTGTGCCCATTTGCAGCCTGACCTCACTGTGCCCATTGCAGCTCTTCAACTCGACCATCCTCTCACCTACATTCTCTCTACTGTTTGTAACGTTAAGGAATGTGCCATCACTGTGCCTATCACAGACAACTTCTCGCCCTCTCGTCTATCACGGACAAGAGGGCGTCCATGATAGGCAGAACACTGAACACAGTGTTTGCTCTGAAACCGAGTGTTCTGCCTATCACGGAACAGCACAAGGAGGAGCGCAAGTTTTTAACACTGCACAGACTCAGGTACACAGATCGGATTCTGCAATGGGCACAGTGAGGTCAGGCGGCAATGGACTCAGGTACGCTGACTCGAGTATAAGCCGAGGGGGTAATTTTCAGCCAAAAAAAGGACTGAAAAACTTGGCTTATACTCGAGTATATACGGTAATTTAGTGTTTCATTATTTACTTTGTTGTATGTAGCATTTAGCACTGTTTATTCTTTACTATTTATCAATTGTTTACATCAATTTACACTGCAGCTGCTCCAGTCATGTGATAATCTTTTTTATCCATGACATTTTCACAATGTTATTATTATTATTACCTTTTAGTATCTGCATCACTGTCCTTTGGCGCTTTGGTCCTTATATATTTTAGCACAATATGAACAGGGCAGAATTGCAGATCTGTTTTCTCACTGATGACACTGTATATATTAATAAATCGCAGCTAGAAATTAGGCCTTTACGCTGGGAGTACTATTCAATTTAGGCTTTGTTTCAAAGATGCATGACACTTACACTGCTGAGTCAGACTGCTCCTTTTAGGAAAAAAAAATAATAATATAAATGCTGACCTTTGCTATTTGTAGAGTGTACTGACCTGGCATCTGCTTCACTGTAATATTCCCTGGCAACGATATCCTCGAACAGTTCTCCTCCAGTGACCCTGCAGACAGAGACAGTGCATGTGAGTTCAGCCATGATAACACATTGTGTTGGGTAGACACACTAGACCCCTATATATACAAGTACATGAAAGAAGAACCTTTTGTGTGATTTAGTTGGGAGAGAGAAATTAGATTTTTGGTTTGGGTTTTTACTGTCATCTGTGTCACCAATGGGGACATTTACTCTCTCTTCCTGCCCCAGTGTCACCCACGATAGTACTGTGGGATGATTTACTGTACCTAATTTAATGATACATGTCCCCCCGGGGCAGTACCCAAGTCCCCATACACTTTTTATGGCAAATAACTTGCATACAAGCCTTCAATAAGGACTTTTGTTTTTGCAGGTTCGAGCCTCGTTGACTTCAACTATTCTCGCAAATGCTGATTTAACAGGCATGTTCACCGGCAATTGCGCAATTTGCCATTTGCATTTCTGCCTAGTTGAAGTATTAATTGGCTTGATTGAGTGCTATTATCATGTACCGTGAGATCGCATATTCGCGCTGTAGTAAATGACCCCCATAGTGTCACTATTCCTTAGTAGATTGCTCATAAGAAGACATAAAGGATACAACCCAGCGTGGGCAAACAAAAAAGATTAACTGATTATTCACCAAAAGAGGAAAAGAGGGAACAGAGCCTGGGTCAGGGTTTTAACCTTTGTTGGGATTTTACTGCTATCTAAGCCTCGGTTAGAAAGATTTATTTCCAGCAACATGGTAACATGGGTTTCACCAGACTGTAAGTACCGTATTTATCGGTGTATAACACGCACCCTAACTTTAAGAGGGAAGTTTCAGGAAAAAAAACTTTCCACATTTTCCTGCGTATATAACACGCAGGCACAGTTTACCCTCTATTTTCAGGGTAAAAAAGCGAGTGTTATACGCCAATAAATACAGTAAATAAAAATCTGCAACAGGAATACTATAAACACAAACAGTTTTCCCATGACATATAAAGTACTTAAAATTTTAAGTAAATATAGTTTATGAAAAAGAAGGTGGATGCTGTAAATAAAGTTTTACAAGACTTAAATTTGGCTTTGTGACATTATTTATCCTATGGTTTTGTAGTTTAAAGAACTAATTATTGCATCAGAATTTACAGTTTAAGGGGGAAACAAATTGTATTCTCCAGAAAGACAAATTCTAGAAAACGTATTAAAGTTGTTATGCCTCATAAGCTCTAATAACCAAAGTTTAGGAGAAGGGAATCTATGGTATTAGAAAGAAAGTTAACAAGTTATCATCTATAACCATTCTCTCTTGGCCATAACTTTCTATTTTATACAAATTGCAAGAATATAAATCAGAATGTAAAAATGTGGGCAGAACAACCCAAGGATTGCATTATCAAAACAACCCAATTTCCCATAAAAATGTAACATTGCAACATGGGGATGGATAACTATAACATATCTATACAGTATATTTAAACATTTACTGTATAAGCTACTTACAGATCAAATATAAGGTAGTGGTGTCCTTCTTCTGAAATACTGTCATGCAACCTTACTGCAAAAAAGAAGATAGGAAATGTCAATTTATACAAATCATTCAGCTGTCATTAATTCTGAAAAGCACAAATTTATAATAGTTGTCATTGTATTATAATGATGCAAAATTAAACTGAGAGTAGCAAAAACAGCAGGCTTTTTTTAAATACCCTTTTTTTTTTTTACCGTATTTTCCGGCGTATAAGACGACTTTTTGGATGCAAAAGAATGCATCCAAAGTCGGGGGTCGTCTTATACGCCGGTGACAGTCTCCATGCTGCGAGCGTCCATGATTTAAAAACCGCTCCTTCTTCTCACACTGTCCTGTGATAGGCGGAACACAAATTTTCCCAGCAACGACTCTGTTCTGTGTTCCTCCTATCACAGATGCCTTCTCATCCTCGGACGAGAGGACGTCCGTGATCACAGGACAGTCTGAAAAGAAGGCGCGGCTTTTAAATCATGGACGCTCACAGCACCGAGACTGTCATCGGCTTGTCAGAATCAACAAAACGTGAGTGATGGCACTGTTGGCACAGTGGGGGCAAGTGATGGCACAGTGGGGGAAAGTGATGGCACAGTGGGGGCATGTAATGTAATGGCACAGTGAGATTTTAAATAAACCTGTTATGTCAGCGGTTCTTTCTACCCCTCAGCTTCCAGAAAGACTAGTAGGAAGGGGGTAGTCTTATATGGCGAGTATATCCCAAAACCAAAATTTTTCCTGGAAAATTAGGGGGTCGTCTTATACGCCCAGTTGTCTTATACGCCGGCAAATACGGTAAATACACTTGTAGTACCCTGCCCCCACTCCCCTTTATCATCCTGATTCTTAGAATAAAAAAAATAAAAGGTTTGAGTGTATATATATATATATATATATATATATATATATATACTGCATGTACGGTATATATTGTAACTATTGTAAATACATAATATTGTGCAACTTCACATCTCTACTTATTTTGCTGTATATCATATCCACATTAAAATGATACAATTTTTTTTAGAGTAAAGAAGAGTTTAAACTTGTCTTTTTTTTTCACTTCTAATCTCACATACACAGTGGGGAGGTAACCTTGCTAAAGTGGAGGGGTCTTTCCGCTAGATAGTTCTCACCAGGATAAGTGTCCCCATTGGAACATTTAACCTTTATTCCTGTTCTAGTGACAACTCAAAATTTAATATTTTCCCCTACTTTTAGTACTAATTTGTCACCATAACAAATAGAGAGGGTGAATCTACCCATTTACAGAGATACAGAGAGCAAAAAAATATAAAAAATGGGTGAATCTACCAAATACAGCGAGCAAAACAAAATCTGAGATAAATTTAGATGTCGCTTTAAATTATACTTATCTTGTCCAAAGACACTGCTCCTGTAGTAACCAAACGTGGGATTATTTGGCATTTGGTTATCAAAACTATTGGGAAAGATGTCCAGGAAGAACTGGCCAATCAGCGGCTTATGATGGTTAGGAAGGTGGTGTTAGATCCATTTTGTATTTATTAGAAAATGGTTTAATCCTGGTACACACATAACGTTTTTTTTGTACAACCCAGCAAGCTGAAGGAAAAAAAACTGACATATTGCCGTACTAACACCTGTGATTTTAGTGCGGCGATCTTCCCCACTGAGCCTTTGCATTCTGCTAGAGGGAAAGCCCCCACCAGAACACACTGATTAGCCATCAGCTGTGAGAGCTGATTGGATGCTGGTGTTCCAGCATGTCCCTTCGACAAAAGTCAGACAATAGTCTGGCTTCTGACGGAAAGATAGCTGTACACACAGATGGAATGTCAGCTGGTTTTTGCTGAACTGGCCGATACCAGTTGATATTCCGCTTGTAAGTACCCAGTCTTAGGCACAAGCTAACAGTCTTCAAATGCTGCCCAGTACAATTAAAAGAAGCTTGTCATGTGAAAAAATAGAGGCTTCCATAGATGATCACTCGTTCTGAAACTGCTTGTCACCTCTCATATTAATCTTCTTACTTCAATATGTTGAGTCTCAGCCCCAAAAACAGAAAAGCAGAGCAGGACATGTCTGCTTTTTTGGACTTGATGATCTAAAAATGTCTACTAGGTCAGAGCGTCAGAAAGTTATTGTCAGGTCACCTGTGGCCAGGTGACAAGTGCATCCCGTTGGGGTCAGGGATGCACCACAGGGTAGTGAACCTTATAGCCGACTGTGTTCACCAGAGCCTCTAGTGGTGAGGATGGCCTTCGCCGCAGCAGGATCCAGGTCGCGACCCCTGAGATCCCCTAGGTCACGCTCCGCAGGGAGAGAGGGGAAGCAGCAACCAGGACAAGCGATAGTGATGATTAAGCCGAGGCCAGGGCAACAGGCAGACACGGGTAACCGAGGGACAGGCAAAAGGTCAGGGTCACAGGCAAACAGAAGAAGTCAGGGACGAGGCAAAAGCGGTACACAGGAAGGTAAACGTAGCACACTGCAGAAAGGAACTTAAGCTAACAACACGGTTGAACAGCAAAGCAGACCTGCAGTGCAACAGTTAATATAGACTTCCTGGGATGGCCTGGGGTGGGGCCATACAGGAAGGAGAGGTGATAAAAAGGCAGCCAGAAGATAGTCAGGCCTCTGATGGAGGCATGAGAAGAAGGTAAGCTGCCAGACATTATTGCATGTCCATGACAGTTATGAAACCAGTTAAAAAACATGACAGCCAAGCAAATATAATTTCAAGACTAACGACCGCCCCTGTATCTCTCTAATAATGGGTATATCTATAGCCTAAACATGTCTTCTAGTATTGGAGACAGCAGTGATGGGGTAGAAAGTAGAAACTCTGTAACCTTTTTTTTTGCTATCTCCTGGTAGTAGATTACACCTCTGTGTATGGTACTGGGAATGAAGTTGAGGAGAAAGCCAAAAATATTGCCCCACTGATAACTGTCTTATTGCGCGTACACACAACCGTTTTTAATGTCATGGAAAAAACGACGTTTTTCTCGACGTGATTCTTGTCAAGCCTGCCTTGCATACACACGATCGTGAAAAAAAATGCTTGCGCAAAGCGCAGTGACATACAACACGTACGACGGCACTATAAAGGGGAAGTTCCATTCGAATGGTGCCATCCTTTTTTCACGACGAGAAAAACGACGACGTGAGAAACGTTGTGAAAAAATAGAGCAGGTTCTAAATTTTTAATGCCCATTTTTCTCGTCGAGAAAAATGCTCTGGAGCCTACACACGATTGTTTTTAATGACCAATTAAAAAAATGGCATTTTTCTCATCATGAAAAATGGTCGTGTGTACGCGGCATAAGAGTGGATTTCCCTCACTTCAAGAAAATACCTCTTACTTTCTCTTGCGTCTACTGGACATGTGAAAGGAAATCTCTCCAATGAGACACAGATGGGCAAAAAAACCAACTTACAGAGTTTGTAACCATTTCCTATTCTTAAAAAAAAGTACTAGCCATACTTAAAGCAATCGGGAAAATTCAAGTATTGTCTATAATAGGGTTAGCTATAGAGCACTGGACATGCACATTATCGAGCATTAATGACATTTTGGAAAAACTCTCTGTGGTTGATCACCAATTTTTCCCTTATGTATAGGACAGTCTAATAGCTTAAATGAAAGTGTTATTTAGTTCTTTAAAGCAGGTCCTCTTTTTAAACCTTTCTTTTTTAATTAGGCTGGAGCTGTTCTTTAAAGGGAAATGATGGCACACAAGAGGCGTTCATGAACTCCTGATTACGTAATTGTAGCTCTGATTGTTTTTTCCTTAACCCCCTCGGCTTTGGAAAACCCCACACTGTGGTGGGAGGACAGTTTAGGTGGGGGGACACCATACAGCGACAACTTAATAGTAGCATTGGAGACAATGAGCAGCGAGGGAATACTTGTCTATTTCTGTACGTTGACACACAAGTGCACATTCTAAACCTGGCAATTAGCTTTCGATGTGTTAATTGCAGCCTAATTCTCCCATCATCCACACTACACTTACACAGCAAGAGCCACCAAATACTCTCCACAAAGATCTCCAAAGCATCACATCCTGAACACACACACGGAAATTTGGAACATGCTGCCATTGTGTTTCTATTTCCAATTCATTTTCCAAATCACTGGGCTGTACCCTTCTTTATTCTCATTGTTACCCTTTATAATGACTAACATTTGCATTTTGGAGTCTGAGGGAGATTGAGGACACGGTGCCAGAGTATTAAGGGTTCTCGTTGCTGCTTACTGTAACTGCTGGAAAGAACAACATTGCCCCTTAAAGTGCACCTGTATGGTTTAGATGAAATAATATGGTGTAAAAACAGGGGATTAGGGATTGAAGGATTACAGAGAGACTGTACTTTTGGCCTTGTATAGCAAGGTGACTAGTCTGCGTGCGCTTAACATCCACCTAGCTATGCTCCCTTGACCCTCCTGTCCTGACTGATGGAGCCTATGCCTACAAGTGGGATTCTGGGTAAAGGGTAGCACTGTGTGTGATAGAGCTTGGACATGGGTGGCCAATCACCAAACCTGAACACTGTCACGTTGTCATAATGTCATCCGTTTATCTACAGCTTGCTTTATAACAGATTACTCCATCCATGCTACAGCTATTGTACTCTGACAGCTGGTGGCACCTACTGTCAGAATACCTGAACAGTGCTTGCATTTGATTGGATACAGGTGCTGTTTGGCTGACAAATTTAAGCCCAGCAACTTCTTTTTTTCATTTTAAGGTTGTTGGGCGAGTGGGTGCCGCAGGGCCACCCATGGAGGAAATTTAAGCTGGTTCTTAGGATACTCTCGTATGGTCACCTTTAGCTACATGAGCAGGGATGCTGCAGCAGGAAGAGGGTGAAGGAGTGTGGCTGAATAAGTTTACATGCCAGGCAGGGTGAGTTAGGTGAACAAACTGTAACTTTGTCCTGAATGGACAAAGTGACGTCTTTTATAAAGCCCGGTTCCAACCAAAATGTTTTTCTATTTTTGAATAGAGTGGGGATGTGTTAGAACTTCTATCAGGTTTGTACTGGTGACTGCAACTCCACTGGAGAGATTACCCTTCGTTGTGTATCTAAGTGAAGCTGGACATATCTGATTGTGTTACAATCTCTGTACAATCTTCTTTAGATTTACGAAAACTATTTAATTAGAGGATTTACCTGAAAACAATCCATTCAATTTGTATCAAATGAGGCAGGTCCTTGCACTATACAGTATAGTTGATGGTAGCTTCAAAGGAGATTGTATAATCCAATCAGTCAACAAGCCAATTAGCCAACCGGTCTACCAGTCCAGCAGTCTGTTTTACAACAGGATGAAGAAAAGAGGGGAATGGAAGTCACTGGGATAGCAGGGCACACACAGCAACAAAACCCTCTGTAAGGGTTCAGGATTTCACATCACTCCTTGTTGCTATGACTCCCTGTCACTTAAGCAGAAAGTAAGAGGAAGTCTCCCTAATTGGGACACCAACAGCAATTATGAACATTTTCCTCATGTTATTCCCAACAACAACAAAAAAAAACGTTTTGGCTGGAGCTGGACTTTAATGTTCTATTTTCTTTTGCTTCCTGGTGGCACTCGAGATACAGGAAATATGCTTCCTGCAACAAACCATTAATTCAATATCTAATGCCTTGTACACGTGACTGGTTTTCACAACGAGAAAACTGACATTTTTTTATATTGATCGAGAAAACCGGTCATGTGTATGCTCCCTAGCAGTTTTCTTGACGAAAAAACTGCCCAATTTTTTTTTAAAACCAGCTCTCTTTTTTCTCGTCGCGAAAAACGGTTGTGTGTATGCTTTTCCGAGGGGATGCTAAGAATCAAGTTTGCAGCCCAAAGGGTGGCGCCATTTGAAAGAGGAACTTCCCCTTTATAGTCCCGCCATAGGTGTTGAATGTCACCGCGCTTTGGTCGGACGTTTTTTTGCATGAACCTGTGTATGTAAGTCAGGCTGGAGGGGAATCACATTGTGAAAAACAGGTTTTTGAACGTCAGGAAAAACAATGGTGTGTACACGGCATAACAATCATAAGTACAGTACTTCAATTTTAAATAATAACCTATTGTTTGTGCCAAAGGAAACCCTTAGGCCCCTTTCACACTGGGGCGTTTTTCGGGCGTTATTAAAGCGTTTTTCCGGGGCTTTGGCGTTTAAAAAAAGCCTGTAAAGTGCCCGAAAGAAGCCTAATCTGCAATCCCAATGTGAAAGCCCGAGTGCTTTCAGAGCCCTTTCATACTGCCAGCGCCCGAAAAATGCTGGTAAAGCACCGCTAAGACCCTAACTTTTTAGGGCGTTTTTGCAGTGCCTCAGTGTGAAAGGATAAGGCGTTTTTTACATCGCTTTCAATTCATTTCAATGGAGAGGGGCGTTTTTGGAATGTTTTTTTTCAGCGCCCAAAAGCTGCTCCAAAGATGCTGCTTGCAGGACTTTTCTCAACGCCCCGCCAGTGCAACGCATCCTCAGTGTGAAAGGGCAAGGCGTTTTTACAGCGCTTTCGATTCATTTCAATGGAGAGGGGTGTTTTTGGAGCATTTTTTTCAGCACCCAAAAGCTGCTCCAAAGATGCTGCTTGCAGGACTCAGTGTGAAAGGGTCCATTGAGATGCATGGAGAGCATTTTATGAGCGTTTTAATAGCGCAATTTTTAACGCTAAAACGCTGTAAAAACGCTTCAATGTGAAAGGGGTCTTACAATCCTCACTGCTTTCCTTCAGTGTTGGAAGTGGTATAAGAAAATAATGTTGGGTGGTAGTCCTGCCAGACACCAGTCAATCAGTGCAGTGGAACAGGAAATGACTAGCAGTGATTGCTTGTAGAAGGTGGCACTGATGTATGACATAAACGATGCCTGGAGCGAGCTGTAAAGGGGGGCGAGTACTAAACCTTGTTCTGAACTCACAGGCAAGCTGCAGTGGTGTCTGGCTTTGGCATTGGGAACCAGTGGGTTAGCGTTATCACCCTATTAAAAAAGGTCCCATAGGCACTAAAAATCTAGAATGATCAACAGGTATTTACTATTAGAAACCTACATTCAAGTTTATGTTTGAACGTCTACATTTACAGAACTTTCGACCATAATGTTTTTTTTTATTATATGCTGCTGTAATTAAATGGATCTGAACAAAACTGTGCTTGGAACTGAACATTTTAAAAACACAGTGGCAGTTCTTTCCCACTTAACATGTACTGTACGTTAATGAAAGTAAACCATCTTTGTCAAGGAGGCTGTGGGAAGACGTGGGATAATAAAGTAAATGAATATCATTTATGTAAGGCAAATTAAAACATGACAGGGTGAGGCGACGCAAGCTAAATTATAGGGTGTTGTACATTTATGTAGAACATACCTTCAAATATCCCAGGATTCAAGCCTACCCTACCGATAGTTCTTTTCAAGCTCTTCTTTTTTTTCTCATAATGAGATAGAGATGGATACATTTTAATATCAATTTACAAAAGCGTTTTACAGTATATTTCTCATAAAGGACAGCGGGGCTCTGACAGGTCTGTCTCTGCACAGTGAGCAGAGACAGACCTGTCATCCACCGGTTCAGTGGGGATCAACGGAGCGATCTCCCACTGAGCTGGCGGAATCTGCTGAGCGGATCCGCCCCGTGTGAAAGGGGTCTAAAATTATAGACGAAGGTACTGGTCATGTGATTTTAGCTGAATAGGAGAATCAGTGTACAGGCAAAGTAGCGCACTGGCTGACTCAGTTCTTTAAGTTTGGCATTTGGTTACCAACACCGGGAATAGCTATTTAAAGCACATCTCCAAGCTTAGTGACAGCTCTGAGTCTGTTGGGACTGCTGACATCACATCCAAGATGGTGGCACCCAGCATCAGCCTCTGGGCCTTTGGATGTCTATACAATGGAGACTTTTACAGGTAAATAACATGCACAAAATACATTACATGCACATAAGATGACATATCTCAAGCAAACTGGTAACATAATTAGTTGCAAATCATGCTGTATTTCCATCTACAAAGTCTCTTTGACGGGTTTATTAATCTGTGTTTCTGTATTCCTGGGCAGCCAAGTGCAACACTTTGCAAACTTCAGTGACAGATTTGAAACCAGAGATAAGACAGATTTTCACTCTAAACAGATGCAAATTCAAGATGTGGTCAGGACAGGATTTGTTCAGTCACAAATGGCACTTTAGAAACGGAAAATATTCATGACTGAGGCTGTAACCTTGTAATTAATCTGCCTCACAATGCATTTCACTGCTCCTGTTTAGCATTGCTTTGCCTTGCAACAGGATTGATGAACATCCCCCATATAATCTTATTGAAAGATTGATGTTGAAATTAATATTCTGGTGACTGGTTCCAGAATATTTATGTGCCTCTCTAATCAAAGTTGTGAGTACTGAATGCTAAGAACCGTTTGGGAGATTTCCCCTCACTTCCTGTGCCAGAGACACACATAATGGGAGAGTGAGGGAAAATCCTTTGTCTCCAGAAGTTGTTCCCATTTGAAGAGTTCCCATTATTTTCTAGACATGTGCGTTCCCGTTCGTAACGAATGGATTTTCGTACAAATTTGTTAGTTTTCGTACATTCGTATCAATTCGAACATACGAAAAGCTGAAAGAACCAAAATCCGAAAATTACGGAATTACGAATAAGCAAAATAACGAACAAGCGAAAAAACGAACGTATGATTGGACAATCTTACTAAAATACGAAACACCGAAAAGCAAAAGAACGAAAATTACATCTATAACGAACGATTTGCATTCCGTGTTTTAAATCCTTTGTTCGTATTTTCACTTGTGTGTTTTGTAAATCTGTTTCTTTGTCTGTTCGTAAATTTGTGTACTTGTATCGTTCTTTCTAATGGGCACTGGGCAGTGTAGTTAGTGAGTGATTACTTAATATCTTAGCCAATCAGCTTATCTCTTTTGTGCTGAGTCACATTGTACAGTGTAAAGCCTCGTACACACGATCGGAATTCAAACAAACGTTTCCGTGGATTTTTGTCTGAAGGGAGTTGGCCGGACTTTTGAAACCGAAAAAGTTTGTCCGATAGAGCGTACACACGGTCGGATTTTTTGGAAAACGCTCATTTTGACGTTTGTTGGCAAAAAGTCAGACCGTGTGTACGGAGCTTAAGAGAAAGTATATCTTAATATGGATTAGCCGTGTGTTGCTATGTATTTACGAAAGTACAAAATTACGAATCCATTAAAACCAAAATTATTATCTAACAAAATTACGAATTTCGAATCAACGAAAATAAATTAGACAGAATTACAAATCACTCAGTATAAACGAAAATAAAACTGTTACGAAAATACAAACGGGTCCGAATAGGAAAACTTTGGTATTACGAAATACGAACGGGTCCGAATAGGAAAACTTGAGTCTTACGAAATTACGAATCTTTACGAACCTACGGAACGAGACGAAACGGAACAAAAAAATACGAAAATTTTTGTTGTGCACATGTCTATTATTTTCTATCCCAGGGACAAAGGTCACCAAGATAAACAGATTTTCTCCCAGGATCGAATCAAATCGTAATAAAAAAAAAAAAAACGTACTTATACGTAGCTAACAAATCTGTGTAAGGTATAAAATTAAAAACACAATTTTAATGTTTTAATCTGGAATGGTGCTTCTGTCACTAAAGGGGTGTCGTTTTTCTTTTTTTGTTCATTCTTCAAAGCCAAGTCTTGCATTATTTGGGTTTCATGGACTACTGAACTTTATTGGTTCTCAGCAGTGTTGATGACCTTTTGGATTTAGAGACAGCATGTACCTTTCAAATACAATACTATAACACCGCCTACACTGCCACTAATTCTATCTTTCTTACTTAAAATTAGGGATGGTTCGGTTCATACCAGAACACAGCGAACATGCAAAAAGTTCTAGCGAACATGCAAACCCTATTAAAGTCTATGGGACACGCACATGAAATATCATTGTACCCCTACCCATTTACCAAAAAAAGTGTAAACATTACAACAGACAGTTTTTGACAATTCCTTTATTAAAAAAAAACAAAAAAAACATCAATAACGCCACCCGATGGGCCCGAAAAATACAAAAAACTCTGCCTTCACTTTGACAGCCCTTATATGGGCAAAGACGGGGCCACCCGCTGAAATAACTGGATGACCCCGCCCCTCTGACATCACATAATATCACATGATGCCAGAAGGGGCAAAGTCACTCCGTTATGTTAAAATTGTTATTTTTTATTCTGTCTAAGGTTCCCCTAACCACTCAAATATACTGTATTATATACTCTGCATTGCACTATATATTCTCCACTGAATTATATATACTACACTGCCTGCCCTATATACTCTGCAATATATTATATATACTACACTGATGGCACTATACACTCTGCAATGTATTATATATACTACACTGATGGCACTATATACTCTTCACTGTATTATATATACTACACTCTATACTCTGAACTGTATTATATATACCGTATTTATCGCGGAATAACGCGCTCCCGCGTATACCGCGCACCCCTAAAGTTGCCCCCGAAATTCCTGTAAAAAAAAATGTTATATGATTTTATTACTTACAGTTTTGGTGTCTTCCCAGCGTCCATAGTCCGGTCCGGCGTCCGTCTGCGGCCTCCATGGTGTCCTCCCGCCTTCTCCAGCGCGCGCCTCACATCGAGTCCCCGCTTCCCGCGCTCAGTTCGAACGCCTCCGCCGACATATACCGAGTGCAGTGCACTCGGGTACATTCGGCAAGGCTCGGCTTAGCTCGCGCTCACGCTCTGTGACGTTTATGCGTGAGCACGAGCGAAGCCGAGCCTGGCCGAATGTACCCGAGTGTACTGCACTCGGTATATGTCGGCGCAGGATTTCAAACTGAGCGCGGGAAGCAGCTATCGGCGTATATCGCGCACCCACGATTTTCCCCTTATTTTAAGGAGAAAATAGTGTGCGATATACGCCGATAAATACGGTACTACACGGACTGCACTATATACTCTGAACTGTATTATATATATACTATACGGATGCAAAATACGCAATATGAATGTGATCTACTCACTGGGGCGAGAACCTCTGGGGGAATCAAGAATATAAAAGGACCTGGGGGTCCTAGTGGATGATAGGCTTAGCAATGGCATGCAATGCCAAGCTGCTGCAAACAAACCAAACAGAATATTGGCATGCATTATAAGAGGGATTAACTGAAGAGATAAAGGGATAATTATCCCACTCTACAAGACTCTGGTTCGGACACACCTGGAGTATGCTGTCCAGTTCTGTGCACCAGTCCTCAGGAAGAATATGCTGTAAATGGAGTGAGTACAGAGAAGGGCAACAAAACTAATAAAAGAACTGGAGGACATTAGTTATGAAGAAAGGTTACGAGCATTGAACTTATTTTCTCTGAAAAAGAGACGCTTGAGAGAGGATATGATTTCAATTCACAAATACCATACTGGTGACCCCAGAATAGGAATAAAACTTTTCCGCGAAGGGAGTTTAATAAGACACGTGGCCACTCATTAAAATTAGAAGGAAAGAGGTTTAACCTTAAACTACGTAGAGGGTTCTTTACTGTAAGAGCAGCAAGGATGTGGAATTCCCTTCCACATGCAGTGTTTTTTTTAGCAGGGAGCATCGATAGTTTAAAAAAACTATTACATAAGCACCTCAACGACCACAACATACAGGGATATACAATGTAATACAGACATATAATCATACACATAGGTTGGACTTGATAGTCTTTTTTCAATCTCACCTGCTACTATGTAACTATTATATATACTACATGGACTGCACTATATACGCTGAACTGTATTATATATACTACACGGACTACACTATATACTCTGAACTGTATTATATATACACTACACTGACTGCACTATTTACTCTGAACTGTATTATATATACTACACTGACTGAACTATATACTCTGAACTGCATCATATATACTACACTGACTGACTGCACACTACACTAACTACCTTCCTAATCTCCATACATTCACTATATACGGCCGCCATGTAAGCAGCAGCCTTATATAGTGTTGGGTGTGGACTTAGCCCCTAAGCCATGATTGGCCAACAGCACCCTGCCTTTGGCCAATCATGGCTCTCACAGCACATCGTGCTTTGATTGCCCAAAACATGGAGGTCAGGTGCTTCTTTGGCCAATCAGCAGCCGTCAGTGGCACTATATTATATATACTATACGGACTGCACTATATACTCTGAACTGTATTGTATATACTATACAGACTGCACTATATACTCTGAACTGTATATACTACACTAACTGCATTATATACTCTGAACTGCATAATATATACTATACGGACTGCACTATATACTCTGAACTGTATTGTATATACTATACAGACTGCACTATATACTCTGAACTGTATATACTACACTAACTGCATTATATACTCTGAATTGTATAATATATACTACACTAACTGCACTATATGCTCTGAACTGCATTATATATACTACACTGACTGACTGCACACTACACTAACTACCTTCCTAATCTCCATTCATTCACTATATACGACTGCCATGTAAGCAGCAGCCTTACATAGTGTTGGTAGTGGACACCCTGCCTTTGGCCAATCATGGCTCTCACAGCACATTGTGCTGTGATTGCCCAAAACATGGAGATCAGGTGCATGCTTTGGCCAATCAGCAGCAGTCAGTTGCATTGCTATCTCGCATTGCATTATGATTATTGCTCATCGGCGCACGAACGTCACGCGAGTGCCCCATATGTTTGTTTGTTCGACTTACGTTCGACTTGAGCATAGGGACCATCCTTACTTAAAATCGTTGTTATTACTTTAATAAAGACCAACATTTTATGACAGCGTTTGAAAAAAAACTTTAATAATAATTTAATGGTTTTCAAAATTACTGTTCAAAGAAACCAGAACACTTTTAATCTATTTCAATTATGCTGGCAGCTCAGCGAAACAATTTTCGCGCAGAAGAGCACATAAATTGAAACACATGATTATTCTAAAGTGACATTCAAATAATGACTCGCTCTAAGATGCAAATGACAACATTAAACAGTGCTACTGCTTTATACTGTGTACATTTTTTGTATATGTACTAAGTTGAAGCAGATCTAAAATCACCACTCTCCATTCATTTTTTTAACCTCCTTGCTGCCCTCACAACCTGAAAATAAAATATTTATTTTCTTTATCTAATACCTGCTCAGGCTCAGTCCTTGGGTCTAATCTCAGCTGGGAAGTCATATAGGTGCTTACATCATCAACGAACTGTGTTCAGGTTGAGACTCCAACTGCCTGACACTGCCAAACCAGTCTATCTAAGGCTTTGTGTGAACACAGTTGCTAGATGATGACAGGGCCATTAACATGTTTTCTGGCCACAGCCAAAGTTTGGAGCTTCAGTGGCAACCTATACTGGAGTGGAAACCTTCCTGATGAAGAGGCCCTGCGTGGCTACGAAATGTTGCCGTATGTTTACCATGTGACCATGAATATAAAGCTTTGGGCAATTTTGAGGAATCCTTAGTGTGCTGATGACATTTCTTTACTTCTATCCTAGAGTGAGGTTCAATAACTATATAATAATATAATAAATCTTTTTATTTTTTTCTGCAGATTAGGTGTTAAGGCAGTTGGCCAGTGACTTTTGCTCTGCTTTAATAAATATATATAAAGGTCCAGTCAGTTTTGTGTATTGTGATATTGCATGTGTGTTAACATGCATTTTTTCGTGGGATAATGTGCATTGTGTCAAGGTAGCCCCTTCAAGTGAATGCAATGCCTAGGGGAAGAGAAATGCAATGCACCAAAATGTCAAAAAAAAAAACGTCCCTGTGTCCTTAAGAAGGAGTGGGCTCCCTCCAGGAAAACCTTTCCATTAATTTAACTCTGCTATATTCACATGCTCCAACTTGGAGACTGTAAATAATATAGAGCTGGGACTGCAATTCATAAAGGAGCCTTGACATAGGCACCACGGCTTCCACATATATTTGAAAATGTGTGCAACTAAAACCTCTGTTTTCAAGTAAATTCTTATACAGGGTCAATATGGGTTTTTGCAGGCTAGCAGGCAACCATGAAACAAAACAGAGGGTGGACCAGCCTAGTGCATTATCCTCAAAACATATCTTTTATTGTTAAAAAAGTGAAAAGTAATATACTCACAAACCAACAGGTACATCAAACCCTGTCATAATATAACATCTTCAAGTGCTCAATACATCATATCTCCTTATGGGTCTAACACATTTCAAATGGCTTTACTCTTCCTGAGGGCTCTGAGGTAAGTCCCTCAAAACACGTAAGCCTGTTGGATTTTCATTGTTCCATTATGAGATGTGATGTATTGAGGACTTGAAAATGTTATATTATGACAAGCTTTGATATACCTGTTGGTTTGTGAGTATATTACGTACCCCTTTTTAAGAATAAAAGATATGCTTTGAGGATAAAACATATAATTTATGGTAGGTATTCATATTTATGCAGGTATGCCATATGCATACTCACTATGTTGGACCAATGCAACTATGTAATGGAATCCATACCTGGGGTTCAGCTTTAAATTGTATGTAAAAACACATATTTTTGATAGAATAGGAAATGGTTGATGATAGAATAGGAAATGTCACCAGCAAGGGCTTAGCAAGCAATAAAAACCTGACACCTCTTAGGGCTCTTTCACGCTAGCAAAGTCCAGTTGGCACAACTTACTTACAGGGGGAGGGTGAGAACGAGGGTCAGGTGCTATGCTGGTGGCCTGATGCAGTCACTCACAGCAAGGCAGGCTCAGGCTGGCAGCTCTCTTCAGAAGTGCTCCGCTCCCTCTGAGCCACGCTGTCTGAAGAACATGGCAGAGGTAGGTGGAGCTAGATTACTAGCCGCAGAGGCGGTGTGCTATGAATGCTTGTAATGGCTAAGTTGAACATCTTCATATTCATATCTTGAATTCAACCACCATGTCCCTGATGAATGTGTGCGGGTGTGTATATATATATATATATATATATATATATATATATGTGTGTTTGGGCGCATGTATATGTACCGTATTTATCGGCGTATATCGCACACTTTTTTGCCCTGAAAATCAGGGCAAAATCGTGGGTGCGCGATATACGCCGATACCCGCTTTCCCGCGCCGAGTTTTGAATACTGCGCCGACATATATACCGAGCGCAGTACACTCGGGTATATTCGGCCAGTCTCGGCTTCTTCCGCGGTCACGTCCTGGACGTACAGGACGTGAGCGCGACAGTTGCCGAGCCTGCCCGAGTGTACTGCGCTCGGTATATGCTGGCGCAGTATTCAAAACTCGGCACGGGAAACGAGCGGGGAGGACGCGAGGATGCCGCAGAAGGACGCCGGACCCGCCGAAGAAGACACCGGACCCGCCGAAGAGGACGCCGGACCCGCCGAAGAAGACACCGGACCCGCCGAAGAGGACACCGGACCCGCCGAAGAGGACACCGGACCCGCCGCAGAAGGACACCGAAGCCGCAGAAGGACACCCGAAGCCGCAGAAGGACGCCGGACCAGACGAGGCCGCCGATGGACGCCGCGCAAGACACCAAAACTGTAAGTACAAAAATAACTTTTTTTCCACAGGATTGGGGGCCACTTTAGGGGTGCGCGGTATACGCGGGAGAGCGTTATACCGCGATAAATACGGTGTATATGCACACATGTATGTATGAAATATATATGTGGTCAAATGTAGCTGTATATGACTTTACAGTTACAATATATTTTCTGATAGGAAGTGACCCCTCATTACCTTAAAAGGAGTTCCTGTCATCCCCTGTCTGATTGAAGACCACATTTAGATTGACTGTGTTAATTAGACAATAATACCAGGTGTGTGTGTATAGAGCTTGGCCAGACAGGAAATATCCATTTAGCCAGGTGTCTTGTGATATGCTAAGTGTGGGAGTTAAGTGAGTTAGAGATCACAAAGGAAGTTTGCTGGTGTTAATTATGCAAACTCCAAGACATTTCCCTTGTCAAAGGGATGTGACACATTGGCTTACTGGGTGGGGGGTCCTTATCTGTCATACTGAAAAGACACATGAGCAACCAATCATATCAAAGTTTTTTTTTTTTTCGTTTTTGGAGGGAGAAAGTGTAGACTGAGGGGTATAAAAACCAGTCAAGTTAGATTGACTGGTTATCAGTGTATGATATGTAATTATGATGGATGAGCTGACCTAGACATCTCCTTCCCCCCTCTCTCTCTCTCTCCCTCTCTCTCTCTCCTTCCCCCTCCCTCTCTCCCTCTCTCTCCCTCCTTCCCCCTCTCTCTCTCACTCTCTCTCTCTCTCTCTCTCTCTCGCTATCTCTCTATCTCTCTCCCCCCCCATCTTAAGAGTGGGCCTAAGATTAATCGCTGTAACTTTTCCTTTCCTATGACTTGTCTTGAGACACTGATGTATCCATTTTAGCCATCTTACTGTTTGTATAATTGTGTGCCTTGGATATCATCTTGGTTTTAAAGGTGGTATCGGTTATATTATGGTTGTAAATATTGGATTAATACAAGTGTCTTCTCTGTATCAATAAATGTAATAATTTTTCCCTTTTTCGCACCCCTATCGTTTGCTTTAATTTTTATATAAACAAAAAGGTTTTTATAGCTTATTTTAATTATTTACGTACGTTATTAATAATTCTATGACAAATGGTGCCCCGTGTGTAAGGAGAGTTTAAAGTTTGGATGAATATGATTCCTTGTATGGTAGACAGAGCTGGGTTAAGTCTTTTGTTTTAACCTGTCTGAATACCTAACAACAAACTAACTTTTCAGAACTTAACTGTTTTCTTTTTGTCTATGCGAATATGTTGATGAGACTGATTTTGAATAATGTAGATATATAGAATGAAATTGCAGCAGGGTGTCAGTGCGAATAATAAGGATTCTGTTTGGAATCTTGAAGACAGTGTGCCTCTCTGCAGTTGACCCTTTGAATGAGATTAGGCCAATCTTTGTGAGTGAAACACACCTATGCTTTTGGGCTGCGTTCCCACTAGTGCAACTCCAGTGTTGCCTAATTCAGGGTGCGACTTTGAGATGCAGCTTTAGTGCGACTGTGGTGTGGCTTTGAATGCGTTTTTGATCCAGAAGTCGCATCAAAAAGGTGCAGGTACCTTATCGGTCGCTGCAGCTTTGAGCCACATAGATTGGAATGGGTGCTATTGAAATCAATGGGCTGCGATTTGTAATGCCACTTTGTGTCCAAAGTCGCATGGCAAATCGCATCAGTGGAAACTGAGACTAAATCACACTGAATTATCTGGATAGATGTGAATCTATTCCTCTATTTAAACTAATAACCCGGAATTGTAAGCGGTGTAATTAAATTTGGAAACACTGGCTATATTGTAACTGCTAAAAATCATAGTGTAATTAGGTGTTCGTCGGTTAAAATTGCCTCCTGTACTACAAGCCATCATAGGGTCTAATCAAGCTTAACGCTTGGGAAGCCCTGTGGTACAGTAAGCATTTATTTTAGAAAACTTTGGAAAGTCCGCGGGGAGATTAAACCATTTGGTTTGGAAAATCTCTGGGCTAATTTTTTGAAGGACTATAATCAGTACATGAATTGTTCTGGCAAGTAGTGAAAAAAAAGCGGTAAAGGGAACGGGGGAGGTACCCGTCAACCCAATCATTGGTCAAAGTGTAGCTAGCTTTGGAATAAGCGACCTATAAGGTTTGCGGGATCAGCTCAAAGTCCTTCGTCCGTAAAAGGATGGGAAATCAAATCGCTTCAAAAAGGAAGTCTAACCGTGGGGAACCTTACCACTTGATAGAAATAATAGATAAATATGGACCTTGGGTTGTGAAATATATAGATGATGGGAATCGCTGGACTGGAAACGGTATTTTAAGAGAAATGAGAGATGCTTGGAGGGCAGGGATGGTAGAATAACAGAACTGATGAGGTGAGTATTTTTAATAGGGACAGCCACTAAAATGGTAAGAATCCACATCCCCAGAGAAGTGATGAACAGAGGTTATGGGTTTAATTAGGATAGAGAACATGCAGATCTGTGTAAGGTCTAGAGGTCATATTTGACCTAGCTAAGTGTGTTGTGCGGAAATGTGTGAGATCCATGGATTGTGATGGTGTGTGGTGGCATGATGATTTGTTTTGTGTTTGTTAAAGTTTAAAAATTAGTTTAAAAATTAGGAATGGTGTTCTATAGTTCAAACTCTTTCTTTGACACAAGTTAAATTGTGTGATGTGTGTTCTCAGCTGCTGACAGCCCAAATGACCCCCCTACTTTCCAGGTCTGTGAGAATGTAAAACAGATCGTATTGACATGCAAATGACCTGAGCCAAGGAAACATCGGTAATGGTAAATGGAAAAGTGCCTTTACTAACATGTGTGTTGTTTTTTCACAGAAGGTTCTGCGAAAACGTTGTGACAAAGTATTATGATTGGTTAATACATGGTACCGTTAAAAGGTTTATTACGAGTTGCTAATATTTTTTCTCTCACCATGGTGAATACATTTTTTTGGGGGGAATTATTGGTATACCATAAAACGAAAATCCATATGGCATTAATATGTTTTATAGTAATACATAGTAATGAAAAGTTGAGCTCAACAATTTTTGGTATTTTAAAAAAGTGCACGGTTTATGTAATATAATGTAATGTAATGTATATTTGTGTTTCATATGCTAATGTCTTGTGACAGGTATATAACCATTGTTTTTTGTCTCCAGGTTAAAAAAAAAAGTGAATGTTTATTACTAACTTTTATTTTGTGTTTTATCCCTCAGACTCGATAACTGGGTTTTCAGGATTTCAGAATAAGAGGAAATCTTTATGTTGGTCAGTCGGTCGGGTTTCACAAGGTTTAGGTTTTCATGACCATTATCTAGTTGGAACGTCTAGTGGTCAGTCCATTTGGCTATGTTTTTGGACCACCTAGTGTGGGTTGCATGTTCTGATCCACTGAATAGCAGAACCAACTAACTGAGGTCCGCGTATTAGTTTTTTTATGAAAAGTTGAGTAAGACTGCAGGGGATAATTGGCACTCTAACACATATATTAGGCTAAGTAGGGTTCCGGGGTACCACACTTAGGCCTCGTACACACCATCCAACATGTCCGATGAAAACGGTCTGCGGACCCATTTCATCGGACATGTCCGCTGGGATCATTTGGTCTGATGTGTGTACACACCATCAGACCAAATTCCGTGGCAGCGACGATGACGCCGCGACATGCGCGCACCAGGAAGTTTAATGCTTCCACGCATGAGTGGGATTTCTGGCTAGCGGACATGTCCGATGAGTCGTACTGACCATCGGACACCGACGGACAGCCTTCCAGCGGACAAGTTTCTTAGCATGCTAAGAAACTTTTGTCCGCTGGAAACCTGTCCGCTAGGCCGGGAAACTGTCCGGTCGGCCCTACACACGACCGAACATGTCCGTGGAAACTGGTCCGACGGACCAGTTTCAGTAGACATGTTCGGTCGTGTGTACAAGGCCTTAGTGGTAAAAGGGTTTGGGGATATTCTCCAGAGGTTGAAATGGATCGGCCATAGATCCGTGGCATATCTGTTTTCTTATTACCAAAGATCAGCCATGCTGACACGTATAGTTCCATAGCTCTAAAAGGTAAAAGCCTGATGCTACTTTGGCCGGACTTGTGTTTAGAACTGCTTGAACTCCCCCCCCCCCCCCCGCTGTTAAGCCTAGCTGTACAAGGTTGCATTGCCTCAGGCTCATGTCCCTAGCTATCTGTATGTCCCCAAATATAGTTCACAACTGTTTCCTTCCGTGTCACCATGCGACCCTATTTTCTCCTAGAGTTTACTTTTGTCAGTTGTTGTGGTTATTTGTTACCAATTGCCTAATGAATAGCTGTGGGTGTCCAGGCACACTGGTCGGCTTGTGTATCCCCTACTGTTCAGTGATCCTGGCGCCTCAGTGTTGCAAGGGATTTTTCTTAGTCTATTGGTCAGTTGTGTCTGGTAGCACCAGTTCCCTTGAGCTGGATACACATTATGCAATTCTTGTTTTCCAATTTCTTTTAGATTTACCGGCAGACGTGTAGTACGAGGGCCTGCCTGATTGCATATACGAGTTGAAAGTGCATAGGTCTCGCCTCGTATTTTATAGTTTTGGTTGAGTCTGGAGAAAAGGTGGGCAAGAAGATCATATGGGGTGATACCAGCATTTGGCTGTTCCAAGGGCCCTTACTTCCGATATATATGTGGGCATGCAGTATTCTCCTCAGTTAATATCCATAGGTGTCCTTCCTGTCCTACATTACTTGTGTACCTTAACTGGTGGTCTGTGACTTGCATGCCAAGAAGATCAGTGCCCCAGGGTGGCACTAGACTCCTGTCTTTCATGGGAGTCCTGTCTGAATGGTGAAGGCAGTTTGTTTTGTAGGGGTGAAGGATAACATAGTCTAATTACTGAATTGATAGAGGAGGGAGAAAGTGTGCAGCCTCTATGAGGGATCGGGTGTAACTGGTGGTAGATGGTTTTCAATCCGGGTATCCAGACTATTTCCCTTACTAAAGAGAGGCTCAATGGTGACTGTCTTTGGAGCGGGAGGTGGGTCATTGTGTACCGTAATCACTATAGAGCTGGAGATAATCAGGAACACATTGGGAGGCCCTGTGCTACATATCAGGGAAGGGTTAGGAAAATCCAACTCGTTCTATTCTCATCCCTAAGGGCAGGGACGGAACTTTGGGCAGGGACGGAACTGTGTACATATGTCACGGTCAATTCGGGTACTATCCTATTACTCTGCTGGGTTACACCCTGGAGTCCATCTGGTTCTGAGGGTTTTGAGTCCAGACAGGAATTGAAAGAAATGTTGGAATGGGTGACTAGTATGACATAAATGTATGTGGTGCAGGTACCCAGGAGACTGGCACCTATGCATAATAAGGTGTCTGTTGGCCAAACTAGAGGGTGCCAGGTGATACATCAATGGGGTGAAAACTTCCTCGTAAAGGCAGTGTCTCAAGCTTAGCAGTCCTATAGAGAAGCTCTCGGTTACTGGACATGGGAGAGGTACACCTAGTTGATGTCTCACCTGAGAGGTTGAATCTCTGCAAGAGTAATGCCAGTAACTACATACAGGGTACAGTATGCCTTTACCACAGGGCGTTTCAGCATCTCACAGTGATTGATAAAACTATTACCCTGTATGGGCTGAGTACACACTGAATTCAGTGACCAATGGCTTTCTCCCAGAGATGTGCGGACACAGAATGAGGTTCACGCAGGACGCTTATTTCTGAGGAGTAACCTAACAGAGGAGGGGTGTATTCATCACTATATAGGGGGAATAGGAGCAGGGATGGGTGTTAGTAATGGAGTGGACGGTGGTCTCCTGAGGAACAAACTCGCAGCCATGGCTTCAGACAATAAGCACGGCTTTGTTGCTCAGAGAGATTGGTGACAGTTGTGACAACATGCAACAAAGTTACATAAATACCCAGTTTAATATGGCTCAAGATTTTATCGACCATGTTAAGAGGTTGGAAGAGAGTGTGATAGGGTATAGGACGAAAATATGTCATTGGCTCTGGCGTCAATGCAGGGGCAGGCGGAGTTATTGACCAGTATCAGGCTGATTGTACAAATCTCTGTATGATGGGCAGTAGCCTGAGGAGTTAGCATCACCACTCAGTAGGACTTTGACAAAGCTCGTCGCTCACACTAATCCAAAGTGGTAGTCTAATGCCTGGATGGGCTGTACTGGTTTGGATTGTGAAAGGTGAGGTGCTGTATGATCCCATATACGGAAGTGCAGACTCGGTCTGTAGATCTGTTGGCATCAATGAGCTTACTGACTGGGGATTCTATCTTGGTGCATTTGTGGCTAAGTGATCCACATGTTATTAGAGGGTACGGAAGCTGAGGGCAGGTTGATATTTCCCCCTGTCAGAAGCGTGACCACGATGTCTTTTGCAATCCAGGTCAATACACGGTGGTGAATGAGGAATGTTGAGAAGGTATTTCACTCTGTGTTCTGGATTGGGAGATCATTGCGGGGGAGGAAACACCTAAGTATTATTTAGCACATAGGCGAGTTTTGTTTCTTTGTCCTAGAGGATACAGACGGGGTGTTAGTCATGGAACTAGGGTGTTTTTTGAACCTACCAGGTGGTAGAGGGGCAGGGTCACTGAAATATAGTCACAAGGATGGAGTTTTTATGGGTTTTGTCATTGTTTCAATGGTATATGTGCTGTTAGACTCAATACCAAATGCCGGGGGAATGGTGCTGGTATCACATGTTTAATCATGCACTATTGTCAGCACTAGGTTGAATTGTACCCAGCTGGGTACACTACCTCTGGGAGTCTATTGTACCTATTCTCTTGTCCTTGGGATGGATATAGACGGACCCCGGCATACACCCCGAGTTGCCCTGAAGAAAGGTTTTATAGCAAACCTGACATCCCCTTTACACTTACTGAATCTTCCGTTGGGATTCGGGGAGGAGTTAAAAGTTAGGTAGTTAAACTTTGGGCAACAGGATTTAAATGGTGCCAACAGTTTGGGCAAGGCGTGAATAAAAAGGCCCGTCTCAAGGGGTTTATAATCTAAGGGGAGGGGGTGGAACAAATATAATAACTGCTGGGAATTATCGGACATGGAGCTGGCTGAGAGAACATTTTAGGTGGAGGTGGGGTAGGCTTCCCGGATAAAATAGTTTTTTGGACACCTAGGTGTGGAAAGGGTAGCGCCTGGATGGACATATGGGGGTGGGGAGAATATTCCCCATTAGAGCAAAGAGAGACCTAATAGATACTGCCTGAGGAGCAGGAGGTGTTGTCCTGAGTAGCCTAAACACAATGGATTTAGAGGTACTCAGAAACAAACTAGGAAGGTTGGCACAGCAGGAAGGTGGAAGGGGTTGAGGTGCAGCTAGATGTGAATCATATCCTTGAAAATCTACAACATGCTCATATTGATGCCACTGCCTCGATGTCTGAGATAATGAAACAGAAGTTCACCGGACTGATAGCAGGATTATCCAAGGTACAGGAAGACATCCAACTTGCTTTATCTTGCACCCAGGTACAATCAGAACTGTCCCAGAACCTCAGAGTAATGATTGCTTCAGCAGGACAATTTCCACTAAATTTGAGAAAACAAGCAGGTAGGGTAGTATCCAAATTTGCTATGAGTCATATGGATTGGTGGATGACTCAATTCCATGGCTGTCAAAACCTGACTTGCACAGTCTCATCCCTGATTCCGGTCGCCGGGATTGAACATTGTGCTTATACCACAGTTAATTTGGGTACTATCCTATCGGGCACTACCGTGGTACACCACCGAGTCCATCATGATCTGATGGTTTCTGAGTCTGAACAACCTCAAATGATTGATGTATATGTATATATATATATATATATATATATATATATATATATATATATATGTGTGTGTGTATCCAATTTTTAATTATTTTTTTTGTAGTAATTTTTTATTTCTATTTGTTATCCATTACAATTTTTTACTTTTCATTTTTATAAATTTAAAAAAATTTTGTAAGTTATTTTTTATTCCTTTTTTTTCTCTCTCGGTTTATTTACATTTTTAGTCATTTTTAATCAATTTTTCTCATTTCTCATTTTTTATTTTTGTCAGTTTTATTTTTTATTTTTATTTATTTTTTCTCTCAGTTTTCTCCCTGAAGTGTTATGGTTATAATTTTTTATTTAAATTTTTTTAAATTTTTTTTCATTATTATTATTTTTTTTTCTCTCTCATTTCATTCAGGTGAGAAAAGTTCCAAAAGGATTGAACTTTGTCCACCTGAAGGGGGGAGTAGTGCATAGACCTGTAAGAAAAATAAAATAATGCATTGTTTTTTTAATTGCCCTTTTGTTAGAGAGCTGTATATTATTGTTTATTATTATTCTTTGGTTTGGGGAAAAGCCTCTAAAATTTTTTTTTAGTAATAAGTAGTCGGGTTTGACTAAATTCTAAAAGTGTTTTGGCAACCATTGTTTAGTCTCTCCTTTTTAATATTTTTATTTTTTTTATGTTTTCAACCCGACTTGTAAATTGTTAAGTGACCATGGTCGTGTTCACCTGTTGATCACTAGTATGAGAGAGGAATCGTTTTTTAACGGAATAATAGTTTATTTTTTTTTTATTATTTTTTTTTTATCGCTGTCAGCTAAAGTTGACAGGGCAACTAGGTATTAGTTTTTTTTTGAATACCGATTCAATGCTCTTTAACAATCTAAAGTGGAATCTAAACTGGAGAGTTTGGTTGGAGCAGCATTAAATCTGTAGTTTTTTTTTTTTCTATTCACCTTATTCTTTTTCATTACTCACCTGTCTTCCTTTTCTCCTTTAATATTATGCTCTCTACGTTTTTATTTTTGGCTTCTATCATACATCTTCTCAGGATAATGTAACTAGGACATCAGTCATATCATTTTGTTTTTAAGGCGCGTGAGCATTCCTACCCGCCAGTGCCAAATTTTAAACCCAGTAAAACCAAAGTATCCCTGGACATCCAGGTTTTTATATCTTAAAGTAATTCTACCTCCCCTAGTCTACCTACGGCTTTATAGTCATAAAAGCCACCCCACTGCTCCTATCTGACATTCCTCCAATAACTGTACACTGACGTTCTCCTTTTGTATTCATACATGACTGTCCGGAGGCCCACCCAACCACCACCTGGAGAAGCAACGACAACCAAGTCATTCTTTTTGAGACAAACGTGCCACGAAGAAGACTCTCCTAAACCTTCCTTCATCATGCTGAAAAAGTGCTGTCTCGCGGTCCGATCCAATGGTGACAATCAGAACACCATATTTCCAAGATACAGGACTAAATATATAAGGATCCCGCCATCAATGTTGGAATTCCACTCCTCCAATGCAGAGGGGCGATGAAACATTGCAGTACAGACATTCATGGTTCAGATCTGAAGTTTCAAAGGCACCAGGACTGTCTCAAGTCTACCTTGATGAGTTACGGCGAGTTCAAGAAAGGAAGAGGCCGCGGTGGTGGTGGGGGAAGGGTCGGGGCTTCTGGGCCGTTGTGAGTGGGTACCGGATCATTGAAGGAGAACATAAGTTCAATCATGAACTTCAGGGGGAACTGTAATGGCTAAGTTGAACATCTTCATATTCATATCTTGAATTCAACCACCATGTCCCTGATGAATGTGTGCAGGTGTGTATATATATATATATATATGTATATATATATATATATATATATATATTGTACAGGACGCCGTGGCTGGGTCCTGGAAGGACGTTATATTTCCCCTCTGTTTGGACTGTGGTGCCTTGAAGGGAATGGAAGGGTTAATGCACCTGTCTAAGGAAGTAGTTTAAAACAGACAGGAAGTTGCAGGTGAGAGTGGAGGAGCATAGTGGAGGCTGTGCATGGTGAATGGTGGACATGGAAAAGCTGTAAAAGCACTTGGCAGTGTCCTGCCTGAAAGCCTGCTACAGGGAAACTTACCTGCAAGGACTATTTAACTGCGATAGCAGTTCTGAGCTGTACAAGTCGGTGAGACTGTTATTTCTTTTGTTTTTGCTGTTGTGAAGCCATTTAAGTTTAATAAACCTCAGTTTTTGATTTAAAAGCCTGTGTCCTGCAATCAAGCTGGTTCCTCAAACTTTACAATATATATATATATATATATATATATGTGTGTGTGTGTGTTTGGGCACATGTATATGTATATATGCACACATGTATATATGAAATATATATATGTGGTCAAATGTAGCTGTATATGACTTTACAGTTACAATATATTTTCTGATAGGAAGTGACCCCTCATTACCTTAAAAGGAGTTCCTGTCATCCCCTGTCTGCTTGAAGACCACATTTAGATTGACTGTGTTAATTAGACAATAATACCAGGTGTGTGTGTATAGAGCTTGGCCAGACAGGAAATATCCATTTAGCCAGGTGTCTTGTGATATGCTAAGTGTGGGAGTTAAGTGAGTTAGGGATCACAAAGGAAGTTTGCTGGTGTTAATTATGCAAACTCCAAGACATTTCGCTTGTCAAAGGCTTACTGGGTGGGGGGTCCTTATCTGTCATACTGAAAAGACAAATGAGCAACCAATCATATCAAAGTTTTTTTTTTGAGTTTTTGGAGGGAGAAAGTGTAGACTGAGGGGTATAAACAACAGTCAAGTTAGATTGACTGGTTATCAGTGTATGATGTCCTGATCAAGCAGACTGAATTATGATGGATGAGCTGACCTAGACATGGTGATGTAAATCTCTCTCCTCCCCCCTCTCTCTCTCCCTCTCTCTTCTCTCTCTCTCTTCTCTCTCTCTCCCTCTCTCTCTTTCTCTCTATCCCTCTCTCTCTCTATCCCTCTCTCTCTCCTTCCCCCTCCCCCTCTCTCTCTCTCCTCCCCCCCCTCTCTCTCTCTCTCTCTATATCTCTCTCTCCCCCCCTATCTTAAGAGTGGGCCTAAGATTAATCTCTGTAACTTTTCCTTTCCTATGACTTGTCTTGAGATACTGATGTATCCATTTTAGCCATCTTACTGTTTGTATAATTGTGTGCCTTGGATATCATCTTGGTTTTAAAGGTGGTATCGGTTATGTTATGGTTGTAAATATTGGATTAATACAAGTGTTTTCTCTGTATCAATAAATGTAATAATTCTTCTCTTTTTCGCACCCCTATTGTTTGCTTTAATTTTTATATAGAAAAAAAGGTTTTTATAGCTTATTTAAATTATTTACCTGCCTTATTAATAATTCTATGACATGCTGCGGCGGCCGCGGCGCACTCTAAATGCCTGGGCGGCCATGGCACACTCTGATTGCTGGAGCAGCCGTGGCCTCTGACGTCACTGTTCGATAGACGCCGGACTAGCCAGCCAGCCACAGATTTGGCACCCCTCCTCTGCATCAGCTTGCGGTGCCGGGGCGCGGTGCAACCCGTGCACCCGTCCAGGATTGGCCATGTCTAAGCTATCTGTTATACTTTTCATAGAAGGCCTGTTCAGATAAACTAATTAAGATTTCCATAATGACTTTCAGATGATATAAGGCTTTACTGTATTAACAGTGTATGAGCCCTGGGTGGTACTTAAACTAGTATAAACACATGATTAAACATTTCCTCAAGATGTTTAGAATTTTCTCCAAACCCCGAAGACCAACCTTTAATTGTGTAGGTCTTATTTTATTTGTACCATTAAGAAGGAAAGAATCAATTGATGTACAGAAATGTACAGATAAATTAGCCATCTTCCGAATTGCTCATAATACTTTTAAAAATAACGTGCTGGAATAGTTAGGCCATTTATAGCCAGGACAAAGTGTTCTGTAATACCTAAGGAGAAACATGTAAACTGTCTACTATTACTAATGTATTTTTCTGCACTTATCTTTAAGTGCACCTATTTGGAGATATTAGCATCAACAGCGAGTGGAAAACAATCGTCTGGAAATATTACGTGATGACAAATTCTGTAAACAGTATTGATGACATTTGTAACCACTGGCAGTTCCAGCAGATATGTACCGGCCTAAAATAATAGTATTTTATCTTTGGACTTTGGACTTCAGATTTATTAACCACTTCAGTCATACAAACTTCCAATCCTGATCCCAAATTACAGTCCTTTAAAGCAACTCTGTTGCAGATTTAAAAACATAAAAACCAGGAATGCTGGTTTTAGTTTGTGACCGACCCAGGCTTGGGAGGAGAGAGTTAATGTGTGTGCTACAGATCCCAGGCTTTTTGGATCCAGCCTACCCACCGGTGGTATAATTTTTGGGGAAGGCTGGATTCAGGGCTCTCGGAGCACATTGAGTAGGATATGCTGTGAGTACTGTGGAGGACTGTTGCCCCTTGCAGCCCATTGGAGGCACCAGGGATCTGGAGATAAACAAAGACCTAAAGGATTCCAGCTATGGACTACTACCTTGTAGAGGTATGCCTTGGCAGCCAGCCAGAGATAGTTAGGGATATTCTGAAGCAAATGTTCATCTTGGACTGAAAGTCTTTTAAGTAAAGTTGTATCAACTCTTCTGAGCCTGGTCTGAAGTTCTTAAAAGGGATGCATGTTGGTCTTGGTGTATAAAAATAACTTGGGTCAGTAAGATACATGTGGGGTATGAAGCTCAGCTACTACAAAGGTCTACTCGACAAGACAAGCATGAACAGTAATGCAGTTACTATGGGTAACTAAGTGCAAGGTAAATTTCAGCCAGTTGTGAAGCTTTGTACCCGGTATAGGTGACAGTACCTCTGGCAGGGAGGGGTCCCTGCCCAGTGGAATGTTTTCAAAAGGCAACCGGAACCAAACCCTCATTACAAACCCACAACCTGGTCACAGGGTACAAGAGTGAAGGAGTTAAAGCGATAGTAAAGCCTTGTTTTTTTTTTAAACAAACAAGTTATACTTACCTGCTCTGCGCAGCCTGGATCCGCCTTTTCTCAGGTCCCATGCTGGCCTTCCTGGCTCGTCCCTCCTGCTGGGTACTCCGAAAGCAAGCAGCTTGCTTTGGGGGTACCCACACAGGCACACTCCCAACCCACGGCTCTGTGTGTCCAAACACAGAGCCACAGTCCGGCCCCTCCCCCTCTGTCTCCTGATTGATAGCAGAGCCTTTTTAACTGGTGTCTTGAATTTAATCTGGTAAATGTTACCTCTATTGTATAAAGCCTTCTTTATACCATCATAGCAGAATTTACAGCACCACATTTTATCTAGGATGTTAAACGTAAGGCACTTACTTACCCAACAGGGGAATTTATTTAGATTGCACACTCTTAAAAGCAAAGATAAAGCAAGTTTTCATAGCAGTTTAATTTCCTCTACAAACATGGCCAGCACTCTTGCCGATTGGGCAAGAGTTCCAATTGGATGGTGAACACTGTGACACAAATTGAGGACTAATCTCTCCAGTAGGGACACCACAGTAAGGGTGAGTGTTGATGGGCTTTGCTTCAGAAATGCTTCTCTACCAATACAGAGCTATAGGAATCTATAGCTGAAGCTGGTCAAACATACTTGCAACAAATTCTGAATTTTTACAAAAGCATCTCAAAGTGATATCAAGCGCATTGCCCATTAAAGCTCATCAACACTGGCCCTAAAGACAACGTAACACAGGGCAACATTTTTGGCTGGAGTTTCACTGAAAATAGATATTTAAAGTGGTTGTAAACCTTTTACAACCACTTTATGCTAAGCCTATAATAAGGCTTACCTGTAGCTACTCAGGATATCTCCTAAACCTGCACAGTTTAAGAGATATCCCCTATTCCCTGCATGTGCCAATGTCATTGGCACATGCGCACTGGGGCAAACTGAAGCAATGGCACCTATGTGCCATTGCTTCAGTTCATGTGCTGCTACCGCATGTGCGGGCGTGACGGCATTGTGGCTCCGGCCAATCACAGCGCCGGAACCGCGATGACCGGAAGTAACCCCCGGGAGAGATGTCGTCGTCGGAGGGGGGGGGGCGAGGGCCGCAGAGGGGGCTTCGATCTAAGGTAAGTAATTTGTAAAAAGCTAGTATGCTATGCATACTAGCTCATTATGCCTTTGTTTTGCAGGGTTTTTTTTCTGGGGGGTTTACAACCATTTTAAAGCAACCCTGTTGCCAAACTAAAATTCTCCAGGAAAGATGCCCCTTTAAAGAAGAAAGCATATATTTACCTCTCCTACAACTCACACTGCCTATTGTTACTCCACTGAAAAGGAATCATTGGGTGAAGTCTCTGCTTGTTCAACCAACACTTCCAGGAGTGTACGCCACTGCTTACAGTGGCTCATCTCACTGACCTCCATGGCACTATAGAATACAGTAGTATTGTAGGGGTAGGTAGAAGGAATCATTGAGTGCTATGGGGATCACAGGAGATTACGTCCCCAGGAATTGTGAGTTTTAGAAGAAGCCTTTACCAGCATCTTTTGGCAATGTGGGCGGCAGAAGAGGTAAGTATACACTTTTTCTTTACATGTACCGATTTTCGAAGGAATTTTAGGTGACCAAGGGTGACTGGGTTTGCATGCTTTTAGTACCAAAACCTTGTGCCTAGCCACCTATGGTTAGAAGATTTTAATATATGTTTTTTTCTAACTTCTAAAAATAATTAAACATCACAGTTCCTGAAGCACTGAAATCAACTAAAAATGCAATAAAACCTGATGTAATGTGTCTGCAAATAAGGCTGTTATTGCTCCTGAGAAATTGCTCCACAATAAGAAAAAGTATGGCTTCTGAAATAAACATCCACATAAAAGAACATGTTGTACCACCTTACCACCTTGTTCCTACTTTTAAAAAGTCACATTTCTATCACAGAGTGTAAAATGTCTGAAAACAGGAATGTAAGTCAGCCTGCACCCATAAGAAAATTACTTTAAAAAGTAATTCCAAGGTCAATAATGTATTACACACTAATCCACTGCAATATATACCATAGAGCAGGGGTAGGCAACCTCGGCCCTCCAGCTGTTTTGAAACTACAAGTCCCATGAGACATTGCAAGACCCTGACAATCACAGGCATGACTCCTAGAGGCAGAGGCATAATGGGACTTGAAGTTTCACCACAGCTGGAGGGCCGAGGTTGCATACCCCTGCTGTAGAGACTCCGGCAGTTTTCTTCTTCTATAATTCTGGTTGACTGATTCTCATACATCCCCTTTCTAACAGCAGCCCTGAGCATAAGCTTTGCTGATTGTAGAAATGTTGGTTGTGCCAGAATTCTGCAGCGAGGCTAATCTTTCCCCCACACTCTACAGCTGCTAACAGGTGACAAACTTTTTTTACTCAGGTTTTCGCTTTTTCAGAAAGAAAACCAACTGTGAGACATTGATCGTCTTTTGTTTTATGCACCTAGAATGTATTTAGCTGACTTGAATTGAGGAAACAGTTGGGCTTTAAAAGCCTTTTTGCTCTACCACTTGCATATGCAGGAAATCCTTGTTTGCCCTAACTGCATATTCAAAATGAAATCTTAAACATTGTATGCATTGTATGAGGCAAAATTATGCAATTTTTTAATTGAGTCTATTTTTCTTTAAAGTGTTTGTAAAGGGTCTGCTATATGTGTATGCCACCTTTTCTTTACTGTTTTTTTTTGTTGGTTTGCTGCTGTTTTTGCAGTCTGCCAGGCTAGTGTTTACAGTGGGGGCTCTGTTAAACATCTATTTTGCATTCCTTAAAGTATTTAGAACAATAGGTAGCTCTTTTTATTTTCGTGTATTTTTGTACCAGTTTTGAACTCTTGAAGCCCATCTGTGCCCACTAAGCATCCATGGCTATTGAAAGAACCTTTGAACTTCAGAAATCTGATCATCATGAATTGTTCCTCTGGTGACAAACATCTCACTGTCCAAAGGGATGAGTTTCAATGATGATCTTCCCCGCCAAGTTGCTGTCAGCGTGCAGCACAGCTGCCTGTGTGCAGCCCCTAGAACTGACAGAGCAGCTTAGCCTTCAACTTTTCAAACCCTCCTCCCTAGAAACATACTGAGCCCTGACCTACTTCCAGCGGAGCAGGTGTGATAACAGCTGCAGTGTATAACCTGGTCACGCTAGAATCAAGGTGCATTTATCTGGAAGTGGTAAATCTATCAGCCATGTATACAGAAATGTGGACGGCGTTTCACAAAGGTGTGACTGGAATATATTATGTGCCAGGTTGACCCAAGGGAGATTACACTGCATATAATTGTCTCAGAGCCCATGGTCATGTAACATCAAGCGTAATTTACAAGATATGTGTTGCTATCGTTCCTTCCCATCCTCTTGCTCAGCTATATCCCACCCTCATCACATCACCTCTGCATTGTCTGAATGCCACATGAACTATAAAAATGATTACATTTCCCTTGTATCTACACTGCCAGCATCCGACAGAATGTTACCATTACTAGAAAAAAATGTGCCCTTGAGCCATAGTAAAGGGGACTCTTGACTGGTGGAAGTATGGTGAATCTGCCAAGGTTGAATTCGCGAGTTCATCAAATCACATTTAAAATGTGCAAAACCTGAACTATGAATTCCTTTGAAGTTTACCTTGATACAAAATTCTGCCCATTTTCAAAACCAATACATAAGCTATTGTCAAAAAAAGGGCTCAGTATGCTGGGCACTGCCATGAGAGGCATTGAACATAGCAAGTGTATATGAGACTTCACAGCTGTATCAGTTTGATGATCAGAGACCTGGACCTTCAAGACAGTGTAATTCCCTGGTGCCCAGCCTGCAACCTGAGTGCCACATGTGACATTTTGGTACTTGTTGTGCAGCCCTTGGAGTCTGTAGTAGGAGTGTAAGCATCCATTAGTAATGGGTTAATAGCAGTTATCTCTATTAGCCTCATGTAACTTGTTTTCAGTCTCTCGCTGTCTTCCAAAGCATATCTCCAGCTGTCAACCATACCTGTAGCCTGTCCCTGATCTCTAACCATCATTTCCTTATAATATTTCTGCAGTTTCTGACATTCCTCCTAGGCATTACATATACTAAACATTATTTGCATCTCTGTGATGATATCATGGAAAACAGCGGTGGTCCCCTATATGTCATATCCTAAGTTAACAGCCACAGATAGTAACAGCACTGGTGAATGGAGTGAACCACAACTTCGGTTAGCAAGGACTTCAATGCGCTTCTTTATGTGACAACTCAGTATTGGGCCCCAGGCGTCACTCCTTACAAACAGGAGTTTGGGGGATCTCTACATCATCACTCTGTCACATAAGGATAGGCGTTGAGCTACTAAGGATGGACACATTACAACATGCGACCAGAGCTTAGCGTTTAAAATTATATAAAATACTTTAAAGATCAAGATTCCAATACACCTCTATATGCAAGTGATTATCAGTACGGGACCCCAGGCATCACTCCAGACAAACAGGAGTTAGGGGGTTCTCTACATCATATCACTTATACATATAGGGATGTATTAGGCCACGAAAGGAGACGGTATAAAATACCATAAACCCTTAGTACAGAAAAGTTAGCGTGAACATGTTTAACAAGTTAGGATGAGGCCTATAGTAATTTAGTATGTCAAGCACGTAGTAACTAGGAGTTAGAGACAACTAGTAATTGCGTATGAGAGGCAATATAGCTCAGGTAATAATAGTTGCATATAAGAGACAAATATTGCTCAGGTAATATTAATTGCATATGAGAGGCAATATAGCTCAGGTAATATTAGTTGCATATAAGAGGCAAATATTGCTCAGGTAATAATAGTTGCATATGAGAGGCAATATAGCTCAGGTAATATTAGTTGCATATGAGGGGCAAATATAGCTCAGATAATTTAAAGGGTAGATGTGACTTTAAGATATTCCTTAGCAAACAGTCCTTAGCACAACAGTATATCCAAAGTTGTATGCATAACAGATAACAGCAATTGTTTTAGATGGAACATATGTAACAGTTCTTCCTATAGCACTACAAGTATCATAATGGCTACTTATTCGTTTGCAGGCTTGAGTGTAGAATATAGGGAATCCGTAGTGGATGGTGTCCGCAAGAAAGGCTCAAAGGTTGTCCCCAGTAATGGCACTCTGTTGCAGTAAATGCAACACCTCTAATGCAGGCTGGTCCGTTGTTGCAGCATGGGGAGCATTGGCACCTATTGTTTGTAGCGTGGCCGAGCTACGGCTGACAATAATAGAACGGTGTGCAGAAGGCACACCGCTCTGTTTAAATGTAGGGGTCAGGTGCAGTGCATCAGCACTGATTTGAAAAGGAGCGATGAATGCTGCGGCGCACTTCTGCGTTCCACGCTGGAACGCATGCAGCATCGGGCGATGATGTCATTGCGCGGTCACCTCAATGCGCTCCAGCGTGGATTTGTGAAGCAGGACTGACTCCTATATATTTCTCTCCCTATAAGAACAATCTGGAACCTTTCCCTAAAGTATCTAATGCAGAGTATCTCACAGGAACATATGCAGTGCTAGTGCAATATGCAGGGTATCTCACAGGAACATATGCAGTGCTGCTGCAATATGAAGAGTATCTCACAGGAACATATGCAGTGCTGGTGCAATATGCAGAGTATCTCACAGGAACATATGCAGTGCTGGTTTAATATGCAGAGTATCTCACAGGAACATATGCAGTGCTGCTGCAATTTGATTTGTGAAGCAGGACTGACTCCTATATATTTCTCTCCCTATAAGAACAATCTGGAACCTTTCCCTAAAGTATCTAATGCAGAGTATCTCACAGGAACATATGCAGTGCTGGTGCAATATGCAGAGTATCTCAAAGGAACATATGCAGTGCTGCTGCAATTTGATTTGTGAAGCAGAACTGACTCCTATATATTTCTCTCCCTATAAGAACAAACTGGAACCTTTCCCTAAAGTATCTAATGAAGAGTATCTCACAGGAACATATGCAGTGCTGCTGCAATATGCAGAGTATCTCACAGGAACATATGCAGTGCTGCTGAAATATGCATAGTATCTCACAGGAACATATGCAGTGCTGGTGCAATATTCAGAGTATCTCACAGGAACATATGCAGTGCTGGTGTAATATGCAGAGTATCTCACAGGAACATATGCAGTGCTGCTGCAATTTGATTTGTGAAGCAGGACTGACTGCTATATATTTCTCTCCCTATAAGAACAATCAGGAACCTTTCCCTAAAGTATCTAATGCAGAGTATCTCACAGGAACATATGGGGCCAGATTCACGTAGCGCAGCAGATCTATAGATCCGCTCGTTCTACGTGAATTAAGATCCACTCCCGCAAGTTTAGGAGGCAAGTGGCTAATTCACAAACAACTTACCTCCAAACTTGCGACGGCGGATCCTAAATCCCCCGGCGGAATTCAAATTCCGCGGCTAGGGGAGTGTACTATTTAAATCAGGCGCGCTCCCGCGCCGATTTAAATGCGCAGGCGCCGTCCGGGGAATTTCCCGGCGTGCATTGCTCCCACTGACGTCGCTAGGATGTCAGTGGTTGCGACGCTTACGTAAACGACGTCCGTCCGTATTCGAGAACGACTTACGCAAACGACGTTAAAAAATTTAAATTCGACGCGGGAACGTCGGCTATACTTAACATTGGCTGCGCCTGATAAAAGAAGGGGTAAGTATACGACGGAAAACCGCTACGGAAACGGTGTAAGAACACTGCGACGGGTCCGCGTACGTTCGTGAATTTGCGTATCTCGCTGATTTACATATTATTTATCGTAAATCAGCGGGAACGCCCCCGGCGCCATTTTTAAATTGAAAAAAAGATCCGACAGTGTAACACATTGTAACACTGTCGGATCTAGCCCTATCTATGCGTAACTGATTCTATGAATCAGGCGCATAGATAGGACCAGTTTACGTCAGAGATACGATGGTGTATCTGTAGATACACCGTCGTATCTCTTTGTGAATCTGGCCCATGCAGTGCTGGTGCAATATGCAGAGTATCTCAAAGGAACATATGCAGTGCTGCTGCAATTTGATTTGTGAAGCAGGACTGACTCCTATATATTTCTCTCCCTATAAGAACAAACTGGAACCTTTCCCTAAAGTATCTAATGAAGAGTATCTCACAGGAACATATGCAGTGCTGCTAAAATATGCAGAGTATCTCACAGGAACATATGCAGTGCTGCTGCAATTTGATTTGTGAAGCAGGACTGACTGCTATATATTTATCTCCCTATAAGAACAATTAGGAACCTTTCCCTAAAGTATCTAATGCAGAGTATCTCACAGGAACATATGCAGTGCTGGTGCAATATGCAGAGTATCTCACAGGAACATATGCAGTGCTGCTGCAATTTGATTTGTGAAGCAGGACTGACTCCTATATATTTCTCTCCCTATACGAACAATCTGGAACCTTTTCCTAAAGTATCTAATGCAGAATATCTCAAAGTAACATATGCAGTGCTGCTGCAATATGCAGAGTATCTCACAGAAACATATGCAGTGCTGCTGCAATATGCAGAGTATCTCACAGGAACATATGCAGTGCTGGTGCAATATGCAGAGTATCTCACAGGAACATATGCAGCGCTGGTGTAATATGCAGAGTATCTCACAGGAACATATGCAGTGCTGCTGCAATTTGATTTGTGAAGCAGGACTGACTCCTATATATTTCTTTCCCTATAAGAACAATCTGGAACCTTTCCCTAAAGTATCTAATGCAGAGTATCTCACAGGAACATATGCAGTGCTGGTGTAATATGCAGAGTATCTCACAGGAACATATGCAGCGCTGGTGCAATTTGATTTGTGAAGCAGGACTGACTCCTATATATTTATTTCCCTATAAGAACAATCTGGAACCTTTCCCTAAAGTATCTAATGCAGAGTATCTCACAGGAACATATGCAGCGCTGGTGTAATATGATTTCTGTAGCAGGACAGTCTTACTCCTATCTAATTCTCTCCCTCAGATCAGATCAGCAGCAGCCTTTCCCTACGCTATCTAAAGCAGAGTGACGAGCTGTGCTATGTCCCTCTAGCTTATATAGAGTCTGGGTCACATGCTGCACTGGCCAATCACAGCCATGCCATTAGTAGGCATGGCTGTGATGGCTTCTTAGTCACAGGAGTAAAACAAATGGTGATTGGCTGCCCTGCAGCCCGCCATTACATTGCCGAACACCGGACCCGAACCCAAACTTACAGCAAATTTTCCGGGTTCGGGTCTGGGTACAAAAAAAACCAAATTCCGTACCGTTCGGGTTCAGTTCGGGTTCGCTCAACCCTAATATTGAACCTAAAAATAAATTATGGTAAATCGGAGGCGATGGAGGTGGCACTTACGGATTCCATTAAAAGTGGCCTGGAACATAGCTTTAAGTTCAGGTGGACGACTAAAGCATTGAATTACCTGGGAACACAAATGCCCCCAGATTTAAAGGAGTTCTCCAAGCTAAAACTTTTAACCCCCGCTGTGCCCGGGCTGTAAAACTATACAAAATAAACTTTCACTTACCTGCCTACGATCCCCCGTTGTTCCGATATCGCCGTCCCGTTCTCCGGTCCCGGTCTCTTCCACTTCCTGCGGGTCGGTGACTCACAGTGCGCTCAGCCTATCAGCGGCCGCAGCAATGTCCCGTTGCGGCCGCTGATAGGCTGAGCGCACTGTGAGTCACCGACCCGCAGGAAGTGGAAGAGACCGGGACCGGAGAACGGGACGGCGATATCGGAACAACGGGGGATCGTAGGCAGGTAAGTGAAAGTTTATTTTGTATAGTTTTACAGCCCGGGCACAGCGGGGGTTAAAAGTTTTAGCTTGGAGAACTCCTTTAAAGGATACTTTTGAATTAAATTTTAGACCAATACTTAGCACAGTTAGAACATTGTTGGAAGGCTGAAGTAGAGGTATGCATTCATGGTTTGGGAGATGTAATATCCTAAAAATGAGTGCAGTGCCAAAATTTCTCTATCTTTTTCAAGCACTGCCGATTAAAATCCGCATGTCTTACTTCAGTCAAGTCCAGGCTGCATTTACTACATTTATCTGGGCTAGTAAATGGCCAAGGGTAGGTAGAAAATGATTGACCTTACCCAAAAGGGCAGGAGGAATATAAGCACCAGATATGAGTAGACATGGGGATCATAGACTGTGGATTACTATTGAGAAACAAATGTGCCCAGTGCCCTTAAATAGGGCATTATGGTGGTATATGGCATTACCCCACATAGTCCAAACTCACCCTACGATAGGCCCAACCTTATGGACAGGCAACAAAGTATGCCAGAATCCTAAATTCTCTACTAAAAATTCTCCCCTTTTCCCGATTATAGGAAACCCAGAGTTTCAGCCAGGCATGGAATCCCAAATATTTAAGAAATTAAGAGAAAAAGGCAGATTTCAAGCCTCACACTTTTCAGGAGATAGGGGGTGGCCAACAATCTGTGAATTAATACAAAGAGGAGGGCGATTCGAAATCCCTATATGGCAAGCTCGGCAGGTTTGACATTATTTAGAAACCCTGGGTAATGCAGAAAATTACATTTGGACATTAACAAAATTTGAGGAATATTGTGAGGGAGGGGAACCCCTCCCCACGTTGTTTCAAAAATGTATACACTGTTGCAGGGGTCAAGTCCTGGGGAAAAAAGTGTAGGAACTCCCACCCAAGATCCACTCCCCCCACCAAAAAAAATAAAAATGATACGCTCATATGCATAAATACTAAACCGCAAGTTTTTTGTAAATCCCGCGATAAATCGCGGCAGACCTCCGCAACGTCTCCTAGGAACAATGACAAAAGCTCCCAGGCGACATTGCGGCATAGAGGAAGTGACAGAATACCCGCACACTACCCGATGAATCCATATACAGGAAGCGGCCAGTAACATAAAGGATTACTAAGGTTTGCCTGCCCCTGACAGTGGCTCGAGATGGGCATCGTCGCTTAGTGAAGGATTGGCTCGGGTGGCTCGGCTGCTCTAGTCCTGCAAAGGGAACTGCGTTCCTGCTGTGAAAAAAGTGCAGGAACTCCGTTCCCACACGTTCCCGCAGGACTTGAGCCCTGCACTGTTGACTGCACCCCCAGAAGACTTTAAAATGTCATGCCTGGCCAAATAGGAGAGAGATTTAGGCCAAACCTTCTCCCCAGCACAATGCCAGAATATTATAGACCTGTCATTAAAATCTTCAAGGTGTACGAAAATACAAGAATTAAATTATAAAATATTAACACGTTGGTATTATACGCCATCTGTCTTAACCACTTAACCACCAGCCGCCGTCATATAACGGCGGCAAGGTGGTTGCTTAACTGGGGGTCGCCGTTATTTAACGGCGCCCACCAGAAGCAGTAATGCGCGCCGCCTCGGGCGCGCACACTGAAAATTCTGTGCGCGCCGGGTCTATGAGACCCGGCGCTACACAGATCAAGGTAACTGACCGACAACCGCGGTCTTTTACCATGTGATCGCGCCGTCCAATGACGGCGCGATCACAGGTAAACAAACCGGCGTCATTTGATGACGCCGGTTCCTCCCTCCTCTCGCTGTACCGATCGGTACAGTGTGAGAGGAGAGCGCGGATGGCAGCAGCAGTGTGGGATGGATCTGTGACTATTGCAGTCACAGATCCATCCATCCCTGCTCAGCCATCCCTGCATTAACCCCTGCAATAGTCTGCCTTCCCTGTGCAATACTCTGCATTAACCCCCTGCAATACTCTTCCTTCCCTGTGCAATACTCTGCATTAACCCCCTGAGATACTCTTCCTTCCCTGTGCAATACTCTGCATTAACCCCCTGCAATACTCTTCCTTCCCTGTGCAATACTCTGCATTAACCCCTGCAATACTCTGCCTTCCCTGTGCAATACTCTGCATTAACCCCCTGCAATACTCTTCCTTCCCTGTGCAATACTCTGCATTAACCCCCTGAGATACTCTTCCTTCCCTGTGCAATACTCTGCATTAACCCCCTGCAATACTCTTCCTTCCCTGTGCAATACTCTGCATTAACCCCTGCAATACTCTGCCTTCCCTGCGCAATACTCTGCAATGCTCTGCCTTCCCTGCGCAATTACTCTGCAATACCCCCTGCGCAATAATCTGCAATACCCCCCGCGCAATACTCTGCAATACCCCCCCGCGCAATACTCTGCAATACCCCCCGCGCAATACTCTGCAATACCCCCCGCGCAATACTCTGCAATACCCCCGCGCAATACTCTGCAAAACCCCCGCGCAATACTCTGCAAAACCCCCGCGCAATACTCTGCAAAACCCCCGCGCAATACTCTGCAAAACCCCCGCGCAATACTCTGCAAAACCCCCGCGCAATACTCTGCAATACCCCCGCGCAATACTCTGCAATACCCCCCACACAATACTCTGCAATACCCCTGCACCATACTCTGCAATACCCCTGCACCATACTCTGCAATACCCCCGCACCAATACTTTGCAATACCCCCCGCACAATACTCTGCAATACCCCCCGCACAATACTCTGCAATACCCTCCACACAATACTCTGCAATACCCCCCACACAATACTCTGCAATACCCCCCACACAATACTCTGCAATACCCCCCACACAATACTCTGCAATACCCCCCACACAATACTCTGCAATACCCCCGCACCATACTCTGCAATACCCCCGCACCAATACTTTGCAATACCCCGGCCAATACTTTGCAATACCCCGGCCAATACTTTGCAATACCCCGGCCAATACTTTGCAATACCCCGGCCAATACTTTGCAATACCCCCCGCACCATACTCTGCAATACCCCCGCACCATACTCTGCAATACCCCAACACCAATACTCTGCAATACCCCAACACCAATACTCTGCAATACCCCAACACCAATACTCTGCAATACCCCAACACCAATACTTTGCAATACCCCGGCCAATACTCTGCAATACCCAGAAAAAAATGTGTTTTAACCACTTCCCGCCCACGTCATATGAGGTCCTTGACTTTGTGCAGGGATATCTAAATGATGCCTGCAGCTACAGGCATCATTCAGATATCATTTTTTTCAGCCAGCGATTCCCTACACCATAAGAACGATCATGGCGGCTGTTCCGCCTCTTGATCGTTCTTACGGGAGGCAAAAGTGGACGTCCCCACTCCCTTCGCCCTCCGGTGCTTCTTCTGACTCACCGCTCCGATCGAAGCCAGGATCGTTTTTTTTTTTTTGTTTTTTTTCAGGCTTCCCAGCCTAGAGGTGAGATGTGGGGTCTTATTGACCCCATATCTCACTGTAAAGAGGACCTGTCATGCTATATTCCTATTACAAGGGATGTTTACATTCCTTGTAATTGGAATAAAAGTGATCAAAACATTTATTTTTGGGGAAAAACGTGTCAAACTAAAATAAATAAAGTAAAATGAACAATAAAAATAAAATAAAAATATTTAAAGCGCCCCTGTTCCCGCGTGCTCGTATACAGAAGCGAATGTGTACGTAAGTCCCGCCCACATATGAAAACGGTGTTCAAACCACACATGTGGGGTATCGATGCGAACGTTAGAGCGAGAGCAATCATTTTGGCCCTAGACCTCCTCTGTAACTAAAAACATGTAACCAGTAAAAACATTTAAAACGTCGCCTATGGGGATTTTTAAGTAGCGAAGTTTGGCGCCATTCCACAAGCGTGTGCAATATTGAAGGGTGACATGTTGGGTATTTATTTACTCGGCGTAACTTCATCTTTCATATTATGCAAAAACATTGGGCTAACTTTAATGTTTTTTTTTTTAAAAAGCACAAAACTGTTTTATTTCCCAAAAAAATGCGTTCGAAAAATTGCTGTGCAAATACCATGCGCGATAAAAAGTTGCAACGACCGCCATTGTATTCTCTAGGGTCTTTGCTAAAAAAGCATATATAATGTTTTGGGGTTCTATGTAATTTTCTAGCAAATAAATGATGATTTTTACATGTAGGAGAGAAATGTCAGAACTGGTCTGGGTGCTCCAGAACGCCTGATGGTGCTCCCTGCATGTTGGGCCTCTGTATGTGGCCACGCTGTGTAAAAGTCTCACACATGTGGTATCGCCATACTCGGGAGGAATAGCAGAATGTGTTTTGGGGTGTATTTTGTGGTATGAATATGCTGTGTGCGAGAAATAACCTGCTAATATGAAACTTTTGTGGAAAAAAAATAAAAATAAAAAAAAACTTGATTTTGAAAAGAATTGTGGGAAAAAATTACAACTTCAAAAAACTCACCATGCCTCTTTCTAAATACCTTGGAATGTCTTCTTTCCAAAAAGGGGTCATTTAGGGGGTATTTGTACTTTTCTGGCATGTTAGGGTCTCAAGAAATGAGAAAGGCCGTCAGTACTTCAGATGTGATCAAATTGATACATTTTCAGTAATTGGTACCATAGCTTGTAGACCCTATAACTTTCACCCAGACTAAATAATAACCCAATTTTTTTTTTTTTAACCAAAGATATGTAGCAGTATACATTTTAGGCCAAATTTATGAAGAAAAATTCATTTTTTGCAAAATGTTATAATAGAAATGAAAAAAAAATCATTTTTTTACAAAATTTTCGTTCTTTTTTCATTATTAGCGGAAAAAATAAAAACCGCAGAGGTGATCAAATACCACCAAAAGAAAGCTCTATTTGTGGGAAAAAAAGGACAAAAATTTCATTTGGTTACAGTGTTGTATGACTGAGTTATTGTCATTCAAAATGTGAGAGCACCGAAAGCTGAAAATTGGTCTGGTTATTAAGGGTGTTTAAGTGCCCAGTTGTCAAGTGGTTAAATAAAACAAAACTCAGAAGTTTCTGACAGGTGCTGGAGAGGATGCAGGGAGAAAGGGACAATGATACATATATTCTGGGCTTGCCCAGTAATAAGACAATTCTGGCAAACAGTGCAGAAAATCACTCAAATATTTACTGAGTATCAGATTCCAGAGGATCCAGCTTTTTTCGTGTTACATTATACACAAATACCACCCAAAAGATATATGAAGTCAGTTCTGTGCCATCTGATAAATGTGGCAAAAAGCTGTATCGCAATAAATTGGAAGGATTCAAATGCACCCTCAATCTCAATGTGGCTCAATAAAGTCAGAAGAATGGGGAAACTTTTGCCAATGAAGATAGATAGGAAATAACAAATCAAAATAATATGGGCACCATGGGAGATATTTGTACAATCAGAAGAAGGTAAAAAGCTATTAGGGGAGTAAGGACAATAATTAGTCCGGTAGGGAGAGAGTAAAAGGAAGGTATTTTGGACATCATGCACCAGAGGAGACAACAAGTATTCCCCCCCCTCTTCCCATTTTTCCACGTATAGTGGAGATGAGGAGTGGATGAGATTGGGGTCTTGAGGAGGGAACGGGGGAAAGAAAACAGGGAATGAGTAAAAATGGAGTTAAAGGAAGAATCTAAATTGGAATTGAAGAAAGGCCTTTTTGATGTATTATTTCTCTTGATGTATTATATGTGTAAAAAAAAGAAAGAAAAAAATATATCATTTGAATGGTATATGAGATATTAGCCGACTTTGAAACCGTAATGCAATATTTATATACCCTGTTTGTTTTTGTTTTTTTAAAAAGAGGGAAAGAAAAACAAAAAAAAAGAATAAAAAAAAAAAAAAGAAAGGTTTAGCGCTGGAAAACACTTTTTGATAGATAAAAAGTGCATTTTATATACATCTATATAGATCAGACCAAAATGAGGAGGAATGAGGGACAGAGGGACTTTGCTCCAAATCAGGGACAGTATGGAGCTATGGGCACTGGTTAGCAGCACTGGTGGTGACTGTAATGTCCCTTTTACAGAAGCTGGCAATTGGAGTTATTTTTTTCTCCATATGCTATCAATGTGAGGGGAAAAAAAGCTGATTACCAGCGTCTGTTTACATCATGTGATCAGCTGTCATTGGTTGACAACTGATCACATGGTAAAGGGCCGTGATGGGCCATTTAGTCCGATCTGTGATCAGCCGAGTCCGCAAGCACGGGAGGGCATCCATGTACATCCTGGCAATATATCTGTCTTTAGGCTATAGCGCGGGCATCAAGTGTATATTACATTTTTGTTAAGTTTAAGCGATGTGTTTAAAATTAAACAGGTAAGCCTACAATCAAACCGATGCGAAATACAACACTGAAATCGACTGAAATTGTTATTGTAATGCATGTTTTGCTCCAATTAGCACATAAACTCCTAATTACACACATTGTGGCATAAATCGCCTTGTAGAATTATTTTCTTATTGTCATAGGCATGGGTTTGTTTCGTAGGTTTATAAGTGCTTCCTACTCTTGAATCTCCATGTGTGCTTCTGAATTCTGTTGCCATGGAAACCTCACTGCAAAAGGCAGTTCTCCTGTCCCATATAAAGAGAGAGAGAGAGAGAGAGAGAGAGAGAGAGAGAGAGAAAGAGGTTCTCGCCTGGTGTTGGGGAGACAGATTGAACCTGACAGGCTGCTCATAAATGATATGAAACATTAATAAATCCCTGGCACCACAGTTCTGTATGTGCTAGTATGTGTGCAGCAGTATTGCCACAGCAGCAGAAATCCACACATAAAATTGTGCCGCTCTGTCAGGTGCTCATGTTCCTAATGTGCATTAAATATTTTTATTGCTTGTGTTTATGTAGAATATTATGAAGGGGGGAAATGAGAAGAAATAAACAAAAATATAAATGGCTGCAGCAGTTGACACAAATGATGTTGCCTTTAAAATGGCTCTCAGCATGGCGGTTTTTCTCTGTTTTATACTAACATAACTTTTACCTGTATGATATACTGCTATATTCTGTTTTCGGAGACTGTCCCAGGTTTGGCCAACTGCTCTGCAGGAAAAGCTAAAGCTACACAAGAGACTTGGAAAAGCTCAGCCCTATTATTGGCTTTGATAGTAAATTATTGCTGAGAGTAGTAAATGATCGCTGAATAGATGAAATAAATGGCTCCTGGCAGTGTAAGCTACACAAGTCGTACGCAGTAGCATATTGGAACAATTTAAGTCGCACTTGATTGGAGAATTGTGCAGTCATGCAAGATTGATGACTACTGCTTGTGTATCTTACAAAATAGGGAACCATTTGCCCTATCAGTTGCAAGCAATTTTAGGCGTGCTTCACATGGGCTTTAGCCTGTAAAAAAGCATTGTGAACAGCAATGACCCTTCAGGTCTGGTATGGATTTTAAGGGAAACCCCACGCCAAAATAAAAAACAAATGGCGTGGGGTTCCCCCCAAAAATCCATAACAGACCCTTATCAGAGCATGCAACCTGGCAGGCCGCAGGAAAAGAGGGGGGGGGGTGAGAGAGCGAGAACTGGAGATCCGTCTTCCCGGGTTCTCAGAGACACTCACACTCTGTTCCGCTCAGCTTGTCTGCAGTTCTCCCAGAAGTATCGTAGGCAGGAAATGGAATTAGAGGAAAGAAAAATACTTCATAGCGCAACCAATTTAAAAAATGTTCTTATGAACACTTTTATTTGAAAAAAAATGTGGCAATAGACATCTAGGTTTGTCAACCACTTTTTCAATAAAGTTGAAAGTGGTTGCCAAACCTAGATGTCTGTTGCCACATTTTTTTTCAAATAAAAGTGTTCATAAGAACATTTTTTAAATTGGTTGCGCTATGAAGTCTTTTTCTTTCCTCTAATTCCATTTCCTGCCTACGATACTTCTGGAAGAACTGCAGACAAGCTGAGCGGAACAGAGTGTGAGTGTCTCTGAGAACCCGGGAAGACGGATCTCCAGTTTCCTGCATCCCCCTGGCACAAAGAAATCCTTACCTTATGCCTATATGATCTCTTGGCATAGAGATCCATCTTTTCTGGTAAGGGGCTACACAGCCTGGATTATTACATCCTATTTTCTGCATAATTGAAGCTGTAGTTTGTGTGGAGGATTCAGCCGCCCCTTTGAGTGGTGACTCAGCGCTCGCTTTCATTACAAGTGGACTATATGTGTTTTACACATCCCGCCAGCTTGTCACAGCAGACCCACAAATTTATTTAGTTTCGATGTTGCCATCCTGCTTAGTAAAATAACATTACTGTTGGAGATACCAGTTATCCTTTGCACAGCGATTGAGTGTTTTTTCCTGTTTTATTCAGTGGACTTTATACATTTCATTTAATCTGGTGTAATGGTTACACTGATTCACTTTTTATGTATTACTTGTTACATTTTTTACATTCTTCATTGAGTGTTGCATTTTTTCACATTGGGGGTTGCGCTATATATTTGTCCTTATTATCTCTGTATTTCAGCAGTTTCACAATTAGCAGCACCGTATAAGAATTTTTTTCTGTCCCATCACTATTTATTTTAAACACCACTGTGGTTGATTAGCAGGTGTTGTCCTGCTTATATTTGTAATTAACCCTTTAGTTCATTAGTTGTTTCAGGTTGTGTATATCACTACACCTGTCCTAAGGGAAGCACAAATTCACTACCGTTTTATATATAGTCTCATAGGACAGTCAGAGGAGAATGAAAACTCTTCCTACAAGCTATAACTGGTGCTCGGCTGGACACTGATAGAAGTCACAAGACTGCTACAGTATATACGGCTGACGAGCAAAGGTATTTAGCAGTCTATATTTACTAAAATAATTGCATTTCCATGTTCTGTGTACTGTACGAGACCAGATATAGCGAATGCAGGGTCCTGGGTTTAGTAACACTTTAAAAATAGATTTCAGTACCTTTAATTAATATGCAATAACCAATAATAAATAATACCAATGTGATACCTCTGTGCAAAACAATCTGTAGTGTGAACCAAATAATTTAAATGATACGTGCTCAAAGTTAGTTCCCGGTGTGGTTGTTCCCACCAGTAATGAAATAATATATATATATATAAGTGTTGCACAAATCAAAGGTAAAACATAATACCTCCAACTAATAAACCTCAAATAGTCCATAATAAAAATATATATCAATTCATCAAAAAATCATAAAAATGTGCATTACAGTAATTTGTTTAAAGTAAAGTGCACATGTGCTAAAAGTACATAATAGTCCGTATCCAATAATAAATAAACTGCCCATTCCTCTGTCTTTAGTAAAGGAAACCTCAATGTGACAACATAAAAATAAATGGTGTACTTCAACCCAATCGTGACATCTAAGTGCTCCCAGTATTCTCACCTTAGTGAGTAATAAAATACGCTTTTGATTTCATATAGAAATCATCCTCCAACAATGTTAGCCCAATTGTAGTCCTTTTCAGTTGATTTGGATATCCAGTGGTGGTGGTCCCTTTAAGACTCCCTCACATGCGCTTATCCATGTGTTAGGGAAAAAACAAAGTGACCTCCCATAGTGTAATATTCCCAATAAAACTTTTTTATTAAAGGAATAACTCATATTAAAAAAGTAGGAATACCTTTGGTATATACTCGGCATACTTTGATCTCCAAACATAACTTCTGGTCAGGGATGCCCTACCCATTATGTCACGCTCAAGTGACTTCATCAGGGGTCAATTGAGATTGACTGAGTCCCTTGATGAAGTCACGTGACTTCATCAGGGGTCAATTGAGATTGACTGAGTCCCTTGATGAAGTCACTTCTGCCCTAATTAGGTCCCTTTTCTCAGCAAACATGATGACAGCACAGTCACCTCTACCCCTCCACCTCTTGCTTTTATAAAATTAAAATTCTATCCCATATGCACCTGTTCTTTTATTCCCATTAAACTCATTTAGCTGTCATTTAGCTCAAGGATAGAGATACAGTAATGATATCATTAAGCCACCTTCATATCAGGAAGTTCAGCACACAGGACCGCAAGATTACCCAACACAGCCAATCAAATACTGCTTTTTCTTTTCCCAAATGTCAGTGCAAATATTAAAGTGAGAAAATGATTGACTGCTATCAGCAAAATGAACAGTTGCTTCTTCCAACCCGTTTGATCATAGGACTAAAGTTCAAAGCTCCAGTATATAGAGAGGATTCCAATCAGACTTGAAAGTTTTTTTAATTTATTAATAATGAAATACACCTCTGGGAAAGTAATTAGATACAAATCTGGTGTTACTTTGTGCTTTTCAGACATTCTTCATCTCTAGTTCTTGAGTATGTTTGGCTAGATTTCTAGATGGTTATGGACTTTTTTTTTACATTAAACAATAGTTGATGGCCCTGATTCCAATGAACCTTACAAGTATATAAATTATTTGCAGAAGACCCACCAAGAATCCCTGTTTGTTCATTGCTTTGTGGCTACCATCGAAATTCAAAACACAAAGGGGTTGGTTTACTAAAGGCAAATAGACTGTGCACTTTGTAAGGGCAGTTGCATTTATTTTCCCCAGAGCTTAGTGAATGAAGTTCTGGTGCTGATTTCCGTCATCCAAATGTGTACAAGCAAAAATGCTGTCTTCTTATTTCCTTCCCCCTGATTGAGTATTCTTTACAAAGTAAAGCTTCACCACATTCACTAAGCTCTGGGGAAAATGAGTGCAACTGCACGTGCAAAGTACTCATAGCTAGATTCACAGAGAGTTAGGCCGGCGTATCAGTAGATACGCCGACCTAACTCGGAATCTGCACCGTCCTAAGTTTAAGTGTATTCTCAAACTGAGATACACTTAAACCTAGCTAAGATACGACAGCTTGCGCCGGCGTATCTTAGGGTGCAATATTTAGGCTGGCCGCTAGGTGGCACTTCCGTTGAGTTTGGCGTAGAATATGTAAATCACTAGATACGCCTATTCATGAACGTACGTGCGCCCGTCGCAGTAAAGATACGCTGTTTACGTAAGGCGTTTTCCAGCGTAAGGTTATTCCATCAAATAGCTGGACTGGTCAATGTTAAGTATGGCCGTCGTTCCCGCGTCGAAATTTGAAAATTTTACGTTGTTTGCGTAAGTCGTCCATAAATAGGGCGGACGTAATTTACGTTCATGTCAAAACCAATACGTCCTTGCGCCGTACTTAGGCGCAATGCACACTGGGATATGTACACGGACGGCGCATGCGCCGTTCGTAAAAAACGTCAATCACGTCGTGTCACAGTTAATATACATAAAACACGCCCCCACATCCTCATTTGAATTAGGCGCGCTTACGCCGACCAATTTACGCTACGCCGCCGTAACTTAGGAGGCAAGTGCTTTGTGAATACAGCACTTGCCTAATGCCATACGCTACGCCTGCCTAACGTTGCGCGCCCCTACCTGAATCTAGCTATCAATATACCTTTAGTAAATCAACCCCAGAGTCTTACAATATGAACTTTATCAGAAAGGTTAAAGGAGAAGTCCAGCCAAAGCTTGTTTGGCTGGGCTTCTCCTATTGATGACAGGAGTACAGTTCATTTTGCACTCCTGTGACCCGTTTTCAGCAGTCCACTCTCTGCTGACATCACAGAAATCAGTCCAGGCACCTCATTATCCTGACAATGGGAGTCTGGATCCACTAGGAGCCTGGACGGACCCCTGTCTCAGCCTCTCAACTAGTCGCGGAGAGCCTGGGATGGCCGTTCTCCACCCCTCCACAACTCAGCACTCCAATGAGCGTGGAGGGAGATGAGCAGAGAGCTGTGACTGACAGTCTACTGTGACTGATCACTCGGTTTTCAGTGCAGAGGTGCCGGGGAACAGATGCAGCATCGGACCAATACTGCATCGACCTAGGCCTAAGTAGGAATCAAAAAAAAAAAAAAAGAAACCCATACTTCTCTTTTAAAGTTACTTTAAGCCTAGGTCAGTGCAACAATTCTGTAATACCTGCTATGGTGATCAATGAATATTAACTATCAGTGGCGGCTGATGCTAAACTTTTTGGGGGGTTCACCCTAACCCGCCCGCTTTCCCCGACTTCTCCTCCTGACGAACCTGGTCTTCTTCAGATCCACCTCCTGCCCTGATTGGCCTGGGAGGAGAAGCTGGAAACCAAAAGTGAATACTGATCCACTAGTGTCACAAGTGGGTGGGTTCAAGGCGCACTGCTCTGAGCCCCGAGCCCAACCTTGTTCAACCCACTTAGAGCCTCAGGCTCTAATCGTGCTTGGGAAAGAAAAATCATAGAAAGCTATGAGCCCTGCGCCAGGCATGCAAAATGCATGCAAAATAGGGGGCGGCGCCCATGCGCCCCTTGCGGACCGGCTGCTGCTGTTACCTATTTTTTTCAAATCAAAAAAAGTATGCATTGGGTTTATTTACGAAAGGCAAATCCACTTTGCACTGCAAATGCACTTAAAAAATGAAGCATTTTAGCTTGCACAGGATTGGATGAGAAAATCAGCAGATCTTCCCCTCATTTCAGATCTTCCCCTTTGATCTACAGCGACTGCACTTCCAAGTGCACTTTCAATGCACTTCCAAGTGCACTTTCAATGGACTTCCAAGTGCACTTGTAGTGCAAAGTGGATTTGCCTTTCTTAAATACCCCCCGTTGTCTTGATAGTATACAGTATATGTACTGCACATATAACAACTGATGGTGACTAACCTATGTTCGGATGCTTCAAGAGACGACAAATTCGTGCTTCACGTTCTAGCTTCTGGTGATCTGGAAAAGATAAGACATATAGTTATTGCAAAGGCATTCAAATGCATGCAGCTTAGCCAACTTAAAAGTCCCAACAAAACCTAATGCCCCGTACACACGATCGGAATTTCCGATAGAATGGACTTTTTCCATCGGATTTTCCGATCGTGTGTAGCCCCATCTGAGTTTTTCATCTGAAATTCCAATGAATTCCATCGGAGTTTAGATATAGAACATGTTCTATATTTTTCCGATGGAATTCTTTCGGAATTCCGATGTGATTTGGCCGGGCAAAAGCCTGATCGTGTGTACGCGGCATAACTGTTCTATTTGTTCTCTCCTTGAGACTTTAATGCAGTCACTCAAGTATACCACCATCATATTATATAAAAAATGTTTAGCAACAACTTTATTGATACAAAAACATGTTAAAACATAGCACATCCTAAAATGTACACAAGCCCTGGTGCAGAATCAGTTCCAATATACTGCAAAGGCTCTTTGTATAGCATATCCTGCCAGGATAAGCCCCAACGTGTTTCAATTGCCTCAGTCCAAATCCTTAAGGGGCAAGATTGGAGGGGCAAGATAGGAAGTCTTTATATGATCAGAAATGTATAAAAATGTAAAGAATTATAAGGGAAACAATCCAATATAATAAACATTGGATTTCTCAAATATCAATGGAAATCCACTTACAGAAAAGAATATCGCATTGAACATGGACCAGATCTCTTTAAAAACCAGGTGTGATAACCACAGTCCTGCGGGCGCCAGCCAGCTTAGGGATGCCTATCTCAGAATGCATGAGGGACCTCATGGACTTTCCATCGCTAAGAATAAAGGAACCGCCAAGTAGGACAGAATATATTCAAAGTATTGTTTTGAAAATGAAGAATCATTATATTCAGGAAACATGGACCAAAACATCCTCACACTGTCTGCATGTAATATAAAATTACTAACCACCATAGTGGGAATATGTTACCATCAGAATGGTGAAGTACTTAGAATAAGTGTCCAACATACAATCATATACCAAACCCAGGTTCTCAAGGCTTATCAGGACTACTTTAATGAATGAATGATTCTTGATCCATCTGAATCGTAAGTAAAAAAAGTTTCAATATAGCTACCACCAAGAGTTCTCATCATGGTTCCAATTGCAAGGATGAGCAGTGATTTACTCTATGACTATTATTTCTCCATCAAAACCCAGCTAAGTTTCAAAATCTGATTTATTAAAATAATAAACATGGCATACTTACCTGCTCTGTGCAATGGTCTTGCACAGAGCAGGCCTAATCCTCCTCTTCTGAGGTCAACCACCGGACCTTCTGCCCCCCCCCCCCCCCAACGAGTGCCCCCATCATAGAAAGCTGCTTCCTATGGGCTTTATACTTGTGCTTACTCGATCCTGAGCCAGGCTTTTTGCATCAATTCAGACACATAGCTCGGCTCAACCCCTGCTTTCTGCTCTCAGCCAAGCCTGTGAGAGCTGCTGCAGACATGCACAGTGCTGGACTGAGATTGAGGTCAAGTGAATATTTAGTGGGGGCAGGGGGGGGCTACTATTAAAAGTTTTTTATTACCTTAATGCGGAGAATGCTTTAAGGTAAAAAATAACACTTTTAACTATTAGAACCTCTTTAAACCTTCTCTCACCTCCATTCTTAGGGTCCTTTCACACGTGCGGACCGTTTTTTAGATCAGTTTTTTATCATCAGTTGATCAGTTTTTTCATCCGTTTTTCATCAGTTGTCATCTGTTTTTCATCCGTTTTTCATCCGTTTTTCATCTGTTTTTTTTTTTTGTTAGAACTTTATTTTTATTACATATTTTGATGAAAAACGGATGTTAGCGGATCGGATGTTAAGCGGATCGTCCGCTAACATCCGTTTTTTGTCCGTTCCATTTTTTTGCCGGAAGAAAAATAGGGTTTTCTTTCTGTTCAAAAAAACGGAGCTTAACGGAGACAGATGTTAACGGAAGTTAGCGGATGCTCATCCGCTAACGTACGCTATCCCATTGGAAAGCATTGCAGTCCGTAAACGGACGTATGAAAAAACGGACGAACGGTCCGCACGTGTGAAAGGACCCTAAGCCCTATCTAACTATCCTTGTAAAGGTCAGATGTGTAAATTTACCTAATCTAACAAAGCTCCAGTCTGGTTACATGAGTTCCCTTCCTTCAGGGAAGAGGAAGGAGAGGTGATGTCACCTACTGTAAAGACGTACTATGGGAGATCCATTGTTTGCTGTACCTCCTTTACATTGAAGTCGGCACTGGGACCCAAGTACATGACCAGACCAGTCCACCCGTAGATTAGGTAAGTATACACATCTTTTCTTTACAGAGTAGTTATCATGGGCCTAAGAATGAGGGTAGGAGTAGGTTAAAGGTTAGTTGATTTTTAACCAGACTTCTACTTTAAGGTTTTGCACTATAGTGAGATAAAAGCTAATAGCTATGAGATAAAGGCACCTCTGCCGGGTTAGCCCCCCCTTATTAGAAATTTTTACTTTTTTTATGCAATTTGTTAGATCTTTGTTAGATCAGGTTAGATCAATCATTGTTTGCGTTAGATCTCACACAGAAGAAGCAATATTAACAGTTATTTGCTGGGGGGCTAACCCGTCGTCAGCCCCCCCTATCAAATTTTCTGGCCAAAAATCATTCAGGCTAATAGATATTCGTTAGATCCGGTAAGATCAAGTGGTTTTAACGTTAGATCTCACATAATTAGAGACTTATTAAGTGATTAATGAGGGGGGGCTGGCCCCCCCTCATCAATTTTTTGGGGCAAAAATCATTCCGGCTAATAGATATTCGTTAGATCCGGTAAGATCAAGTGGTTTTAACGTTAGATCTCACATCGTTTCCGAGATATTCCACATATAAAAATAGATTTTAGGTGGTACATATGCATGGACATATGGACGGGTTGGCCCCCCCTTATCAAATTTTCTGGCCGAAAATTATTCAGGCTAATAGATATTCGTTAGATCCGGTAAGATCAAGTGGTTTTAACGTTAGATCTCACATCATTTCAGAGATATTCCACATACAAATACAGATATTGGGTGTATACAAGGACTAATGAGGGGGGGCTGGCCCCCCCTTCTCAATATTTTTGACCAAAAATCATTCAGGCTAATAGATATTCGTTAGATCCGGTAAGATCAAGTGATTTTAACGTTAGATCTCACATAATTAGAGACTTATTAAGTGATTAATGAGGGGGGGCTGGCCCCCCCTTATCAATTTTTTGGGCCAAAAATCATTCCGGCTAATAGATATTCGTTAGATCCGGTAAGATCAAGTGGTTTTAACGTTAGATCTCACATCATTTCCGAGATATTCCACATATAAAAATAGATTTTAGGTGGTACATATGCATGGACATATGGACGGGTTGGCCCCCCCTTATCAAATTTTCTGGCCGAAAATTATTCAGGCTAATAGATATTCGTTAGATCCGGTAAGATCAAGTGGTTTTAACGTTAGATCTCACACAATTAGAGACTTATTAAGTGATTAATGAGGGGGGGCTGGCCCCCCCTTATCAATTTTTTGGGCCAAAAATCATTCCGGCTAATAGATATTCGTTAGATCCGGTAAGATCAAGTGGTTTAACGTTAGATCTCACATCGTTTCCGAGATATTCCACATATAAAAATAGATTTTAGGTGGTACATATGCATGGACATATGGACGGGTTGGCCCCCCCCTTATCAAATTTTCTGGCCGAAAATCATTCAGGCTAATAGATATTCGTTAGATCCGGTAAGATCAACTGGTTTTAACGTTAGATCTCACATCATTTCAGAGATATTCCACATACAAATACAGATATTGGGTGTATACAAGGACTAATGAGGGGGGGCTGGCCCCCCCTTATCAATATTTTTGACCAAAAATCATTCAGGCTAATAGATATTCGTTAAATCCGGTAAGATCAAGTGGTTTTAACGTTAGATCTCACATAATTAGAGACTTATTAAGTGATTAATGAGGGGGGACTGGCCCCCCCTCATCAATTTTTTGGGGCAAAAATCATTCCGGCTAATAGATATTCGTTAGATCCGGTAAGATCAAGTGGTTTAACGTTAGATCTCACATCGTTTCCGAGATATTCCACATATAAAAATAGATTTTAGGTGGTACATATGCATGGACATATGGACGGGTTGGCCCCCCCCTTATCAAATTTTCTGGCCGAAAATCATTCAGGCTAATAGATATTCGTTAGATCCGGTAAGATCAAGTGGTTTTAACGTTAGATCTCACATCATTTCAGAGATATTCCACATACAAATACAGATATTGGGTGTATACAAGGACTAATGAGGGGGGGCTGGCCCCCCCTTATCAATATTTTTGACCAAAAATCATTCAGGCTAATAGATATTCGTTAGATCCGGTAAGATCAAGTGATTTTAACGTTAGATCTCACATAATTAGAGACTTATTAAGTGATTAATGAGGGGGGGCTGGCCCCCCCTTATCAATTTTTTGGGCCAAAAATCATTCCGGCTAATAGATATTCGTTAGATCCGGTAAGATCAAGTGGTTTAACGTTAGATCTCACATCGTTTCCGAGATATTCCACATATAAAAATAGATTTTAGGTGGTACATATGCATGGACATATGGACGGGTTGGCCCCCCCCTTATCAAATTTTCTGGCCGAAAATTATTCAGGCTAATAGATATTCGTTAGATCCGGTAAGATCAAGTGGTTTTAACGTTAGATCTCACATAATTAGAGACTTATTAAGTGATTAATGAGGGGGGGCTGGCCCCCCCTCATCAATTTTTTGGGGCAAAAATCATTCCGGCTAATAGATATTCGTTAGATCCGGTAAGATCAAGTGGTTTTAACGTTAGATCTCACATCGTTTCCGAGATATTCCACATATAAAAATAGATTTTAGGTGGTACATATGCATGGACATATGGACGGGTTGGCCCCCCCTTATCAAATTTTCTGGCCGAAAATTATTCAGGCTAATAGATATTCGTTAGATCCGGTAAGATCAAGTGGTTTTAACGTTAGATCTCACATCATTTCAGAGATATTCCACATACAAATACAGATATTGGGTGTATACAAGGACTAATGAGGGGGGGCTGGCCCCCCCTTCTCAATATTTTTGACCAAAAATCATTCAGGCTAATAGATATTCGTTAGATCCGGTAAGATCAAGTGATTTTAACGTTAGATCTCACATAATTAGAGACTTATTAAGTGATTAATGAGGGGGGGCTGGCCCCCCCTTATCAATTTTTTGGGCCAAAAATCATTCCGGCTAATAGATATTCGTTAGATCCGGTAAGATCAAGTGGTTTTAACGTTAGATCTCACATCATTTCAGAGATATTCCACATACAAATAGATATACGCCTACCAGCGTGACTGAGCTTAGGTCATTTCTAGGATTCTGCTCTTATTGCAGAAGATTTGTCAAGGGATTTGCTGAAATGTTGACCTTGATCTGGCGAAGTCTGTCAGACCAACTGGAGGATCCAGAAAACCCAGAGAGTCCGTCCAGTAACAATGGACTCCGAAGTGTGAAGAGGTTTTAGGCAGCTGAAGTGGAGCCTAAGGCTCCATTCACACCTAGGCAGACAAATTCGCGGCGCAAATCGCGGTACAAATAGCAGCGTTTTGTACCGCGATTTGTGGCGACAAAACACCGGTATTGTCCGCCTAGATGTGCCCCAGATTGACCCCCTCTATGTAGATGGTTCCCATCTCCTAGCCGAATGCCGAAAGCCTGCTGAAAAAAAGGTCCGGGACCTTTTTTCAGGCGGCAGGCGTCCGGCGTTCAGCGTGGAGATGTGAACCATCTCCATAGAGGGACATGTGTTTTCATCCCTCTGGCAGCAGCGGCGTAGGACTACAGGCGTAAAAACGCCTAGGTGTGAATGGGAGCTAACAACCGCTCCAGTCCTGGTCTATGCAGAGCCAACCAAGCCATACGAGCTACACTTTGACGCCCAGGGCCATCGTTACCACAGGGCAAACGGGGAAGCTGCCCAGGGCCCTTTCACTGTTTGAGGCCCAAAGCAGAGCTGTTAGTTAAGCCCGCGTGCTGCCTGCAAATCGGCCTTGATCCCCACACACATCCAGACAGTCTGTCACTTTCATTGGCGGCGGCGGCGCTCGCACAGTTTAACAGTCAGTGTTAGTGCTGTATTTTATTGATCGAGGAGTGGGCAATGGGTGGGCGGGGCCTTGAGCTCCACTGATGCTCTGGCCCCGCCCCTTGCTATGCGTACACTGTGTGCGTTTGATGGGCACAATGTCAGCTTCCCTGCCCTCTTGCTGCTACTGGTGCAAGCAATACATTGCTACTCCTCCATAAAAAAAGGCCTAAATAGGAAAGTAAGCAAAACAAAAGCAATCCTCTTACTAAAGAATACTTTCACCCTATGTTGGGGTGAAGAGCAAAATTACATTGGGGGGGAGCCCAAAAAAAATGTTTGCCCAGGGTCCAAACCATATTAAAGATGGCCCTGTTGACGCCAGTCAAGATGGTTTAGGGGTGGTTCTATGTCAAGAGCATGATGGCCATCTACGGCCTGTTGCCTACATGAGTCAGAACGAGAAGAACTACCCCTTGCACAAACTTGAGTTCCTGGCCTTGAAGTGGGCGGTGGTGGATAAGCTGAGGGAGTTTGTGATTAAGAACGACAACAATCCTTTCACCTACATCATCACTACCACCAAGTTGGACACCACGGGTCACAAATGATTGGCTACTCTATCAGGGTTTATTTTCAGCCTTAAATAAGATGCGGATGCTTTGTCAAGAAGGCCCCATTGTTCCAGAGACCCTCCAGAAGAATAGGCCCATCTGACACCTGAAGTGGTAGGAGCCTTATGTCAAGGAGCAGAACATCAAAGTGGAGGAGGATCCAGGGCCGAAGACGTTGGAGTGTGAGCCACTGGTGTCCCCAGATGTTATTGCAATGTCAGAGATGAGGGTCTGCTCGAAGCTGTCAAAGACCAGTTGGAGGACCGTCCCTGAAGCTTGGCATTGAAGGCCTTGGAGAGCCAACGCCCTGACTTGCTCCTCACTGACTCCCCAAAGGAAACCCGTCTGCTACACAGAGGGTGGGAACGGTTTCTGGTGCACCAAGGGTTGATCTACCGAAGGGGCCCCTCTGATGATTCTGAAGAAAAATTGCAGCTATTCTGACCTGAAAAACATAGGGAGACAGTATTAACTGCCCTACCCGACAACTATGGCCACCTAAGGCCCAAGAGGACTTTTAACCTGGAGAGGGACCGGTTCTACTGGCTCTGCATGCGGGCTGAAGTTGAGGACTATTGCCACTCCTGCTTCAGATTTATCCAAAGGAAGACTTTGCCTCAGTGCATTGTTAGTTCACTTACCTTTTCCATCCATTTCCCTTGTAAATGTTTTTTTTCTTTGTTTTCTTTGTCTGAATTTCTCACTTCCTGTTCCTCCTCAGTAAGGTGTTCAGTAAGCTGTTCTAAATTACTTTTCACCGCTCGGATGATGGTGGAAAGCTTACTGAGGAGAAACAGGAAGTAAGAAATTCAAACAAAGAGAAAATACATTTAGAAGGGAAATGGAAGGAAAAGGTAAGTGAACCAACAATGCACTAGCTTAAAGAAGCCTATTTAGAAAATAAAAGACAAACCTTTACAACCCCTTTAAGCCACAGGTTACTCTCCCTATAGTTTGATGTTCGGACGGTTGGCCCGGCTGCCAGTAGACTTTGACCTCAAGGTAGGAGTGCAGGACCTACAGCCAGATGACAAGGTACTGCTGAGAAACCTGGGTGTCCATGAAAAGCACAAGTTGGCTGACCACTGGAAGTCACAGCCCTATGTCATTTGCAAGCATCTGCCAGGATTCCCAGTATATCAAAGCCGGCCAGAGGGAAGCACAGGCCTGCTGAAGACTTGGCATCGCAATCATCTGTTGCCTCTGTCAGAAGCAGTTCATGTGCCACCACAGACAGATTTACAGTCCACACCAACGGCCTCTCCAAGATCCCAGCCAGTGACTAGATCTCAGTCTGTACCCCTTGCTGAAGATGAAAACAGCGAGGCAGGACAACCTCCCCTCCTATAGTAATTGGTGGGATGTTCCTCTGCCAGGGTTATATGCAGATGCAAATTGTCTGGTTTCCTGTGCACACTAAACTTTTTTTTTTTTCCGTGTGTATATTAAAAGCATGTAACACGTCATAGATTTTTTTACCTCCTTTGGTGGAACAAAGGTTCTTTGGTGGGGAGAGTGTGCAGCGGGGGCTGCTCTGTCACCCATGGTCCCGCACCTACCGCCAGCAACCGTCGGACTGAATAGACACAGGCACTTACTGTCAGTCCCTGTGAGGGATTTCTCCCCCTCCCTCTCCTCTTCCTTGAGTGACGAGCGGCGCTCATTCACCGGCATCCCGCCCACTATGCTCTCTTCTCTGTGTCCCTATTGGCATGGTGAGGGAGCCAATCAAGCGGCAGCAGAGGACCACGGGACTTGAAGTCTCATCACAAAATGGCACCATTGATTTCTACGGGGGGCGGAGCTACTACTTTTGCTCTGCAAGAAGGGGGGCTAGCTAAAGACTTAAGCTTGTTGGTCTGAGGAGAGATCACCATGAGGCAGGAACAGAGGTGTGAGGAGAGACTACAGGCATTCGCTAGAGAACCATCCAAAGAGACAGTTCCAGAGACCCTCCAGAGACAGTTGTAGATGGATGTACCTTCTGTACCACCTAATATCCCTATTTCTATGTGGAATATCTCTGAAACAATGTGAGATCTAACGTTAAAACCACTTGATCTTACCGGATCTAACGAATATCTATTAGCCTGAATGATTTTCGGCCAGAAAATTTGATAAGGGGGGGCCAACCCGTCCATATGTCCATGCATATGTACCACCTAAAATCTATTTTTATATGTGGAATATCTCGGAAACGATGTGAGATCTAACGTTAAACCACTTGATCTTACCGGATCTAACGAATATCTATTAGCCGGAATGATTTTTGGCCCAAAAAATTGATAAGGGGGGGCCAGCCCCCCCTCATTAATCACTTAATAAGTCTCTAATTATGTGAGATCTAACGTTAAAATCACTTGATCTTACCGGATCTAACGAATATCTATTAGCCTGAATGATTTTTGGTCAAAAATATTGATAAGGGGGGGCCAGCCCCCCCTCATTAGTCCTTGTATACACCCAATATCTGTATTTGTATGTGGAATATCTCTGAAATGATGTGAGATCTAACGTTAAAACCACTTGATCTTACCGGATCTAACGAATATCTATTAGCCTGAATGATTTTCGGCCAGAAAATTTGATAAGGGGGGGCCAACCCGTCCATTTGTCCATGCATATGTACCACCTAAAATCTATTTTTATATGTGGAATATCTCGGAAACGATGTGAGATCTAACGTTAAAACCACTTGATCTTACCGGATCTAACGAATATCTATTAGCCGGAATGATTTTTGCCCCAAAAAATTGATGAGGGGGGGCCAGCCCCCCCTCATTAATCACTTAATAAGTCTCTAATTATGTGAGATCTAACGTTAAAACCACTTGATCTTACCGGATCTAACGAATATCTATTAGCCTGAATGATTTTTGGTCAAAAATATTGATAAGGGGGGGCCAGCCCCCCCCTCATTAGTCCTTGTATACACCCAATATCTGTATTTGTATGTGGAATATCTCTGAAATGATGTGAGATCTAACGTTAAAACCACTTGATCTTACCGGATCTAACGAATATCTATTAGCCTGAATCATTTTCGGCCAGAAAATTTGATAAGGGGGGGGGGGCAACCCGTCCATATGTCCATGCATATGTATCACCTAAAATCTATTTTTATATGTGGAATATCTCGGAAAAGATGTGAGATCTAACGTTAAACCACTTGATCTTACCGGATCTAACGAATATCTATTAGCCGGAATGATTTTTGGCCCAAAAAATTGATAAGGGGGGGGCAGCCCCCCCTCATTAATCACTTAATAAGTCTCTAATTATGTGAGATCTAACGTTAAAACCACTTGATCTTACCGGATCTAACGAATATCTATTAGCCTGAATGATTTTTGGTCAAAAATATTGATAAGGGGGGGCCAGCCCCCCCCTCATTAGTCCTTGTATACACCCAATATCTGTATTTGTATGTGGAATATCTCTGAAATGATGTGAGATCTAACGTTAAAACCACTTGATCTTACCGGATCTAACGAATATCTATTAGCCTGAATCATTTTCGGCCAGAAAATTTGATAAGGGGGGGGGGCAACCCGTCCATATGTCCATGCATATGTATCACCTAAAATCTATTTTTATATGTGGAATATCTCGGAAAAGATGTGAGATCTAACGTTAAACCACTTGATCTTACCGGATCTAACGAATATCTATTAGCCGGAATGATTTTTGGCCCAAAAAATTGATAAGGGGGGGGCAGCCCCCCCTCATTAATCACTTAATAAGTCTCTAATTATGTGAGATCTAACGTTAAAATCACTTGATCTTACCGGATCTAACGAATATCTATAAGCCTGAATGATTTTTGGTCAAAAATATTGAGAAGGGGGGGCCAGCCCCCCCTCATTAGTCCTTGTATACACCCAATATCTGTATTTGTATGTGGAATATCTCTGAAATGATGTGAGATCTAACGTTAAAACCACTTGATCTTACCGGATCTAACGAATATCTATTAGCCTGAATAATTTTCGGCCAGAAAATTTGATAAGGGGGGGCCAACCCGTCCATATGTCCATGCATATGTACCACCTAAAATCTATTTTTATATGTGGAATATCTCGGAAACGATGTGAGATCTAACGTTAAAACCACTTGATCTTACCGGATCTAACGAATATCTATTAGCCGGAATGATTTTTGCCCCAAAAAATTGATGAGGGGGGGCCAGCCCCCCCTCATTAATCACTTAATAAGTCTCTAATTATGTGAGATCTAACGTTAAAACCACTTGATCTTACCGGATCTAACGAATATCTATTAGCCTGAATGATTTTTGGCCAGAAAATTTGATAGGGGGGCTGATGACGGGTTAGCCCCCCCAGCAAATAACTGTTAATATTGCTTCTTCTGTGTGAGATCTAACGCAAACAATGATTGATCTAACCTGATCTAACAAAGATCTAACAAATTGCATAAAAAAAAGTCAAAATTTCTAATAAGGGGGGGCTAACCCGGCAGAGGTGATAAAGGCTGGTTTCCATGTCCCTTTTCTAATAGGGGAGCCTACTGGCAAATTTAGAATACCCACAAGGCAACCTAGCTGGGAGCATAGGACCTGGTGTATGTCCAGAGGGCCCAGCTACAACTTTTATGCTCATGTGATAAACCAGAGGAATAATGCAGCCAGAAAAAGAAGAGATGCACTTTTTATGCTTTATTGCTACACTTAAAAATCAGAGCAGTTGGAGTTCCATCTCTACCCAGTGTCACAATATTGCCTTTTCTTTGTTTTCTGTAGCTGTGAACTATTAGCAATATATCAGAGAATTTTTGTCAAATATAGCACTTACTATAGCAGGACACACCTCATAGCAAAACAGTACTATTAATAGTGGTACCAACAACCAAAACTGCCCCTGCTCTTCTACATAAGTGATGGCAGGGAAGGTAATTAACCACTACAGATCCGCACTATAGACAAAAGACGTCTGCAGCGCGGACCTGAAGTGCCCGCGCGTGCCACTGGGGGGCGCACAGCGGGTAAACACTGTCCCGGCGGCCACGATGTCCGCAGGGTACTCGCGATCGTCGGTAACACAGCAGGGACGTGGAGCTCTGTGTGTAAACACAGAGCTCCACGTGCTGTCAGAGGAGAGGAGACCGATCTGTGTCCCTTGTACATAGGGACACAGCATCGGTCACCTCCCCCAGTCACCCACATCCCCCCACACAGTTAGAACACACCCAGGGAATACATTTAACCCCTTCCTCACCCCCTAGTGTTAACCCCTTCCCTACCAGTCACATTTATACAGTAATTAGTGCATTTTTATAGCACTGATCACTTTATATAAATGTGAATGGTACCAAAATTGTGTCAAAAGTGTCCGATATGTCCGCCGCAATATCGCAATATCGCAGGCCTGACAAAAAAAATCGCAGATCGCCGCCATTACTAGTAAAAAATTAAAAATAAAAAATAAATCATAAATCTATCCCCTTTTTTGTAGGCGCTATAACTTTTGCGCAAACCAATCAATAAATGCTTATTGCGATTTTTTTTAACAAAAATATGTAGAAGAATACGTATCGGCCTAAACCGAGGAAAAAAATATATTTTTTTTTAAAAAAAATGGGATATTATAATAACAAAAAGTAAAAAATATTGTGGGGTTTTTTCGAAATTTTCTGTCTTTTTCTGTTTATAGCGCAAAAAATGAAAATCGCAGACATGATCAAATACCACCAAAAGAAAGCTCTATGTGTGGGGAAAAAATGATAAAAATATAATTTGGGTACAGTGTTGTATGACCGCGCAATTGTCATTCAAAATGCGTCAGCGCTGAAAGCTGAAAATTGGTCTGGACACGAAGGGGGTTTAAGGTGCCCAGTAATGAAGTGGTTAAAGCCCAACCTCTATTTTTTTAAAAAGTGGTTCTAAAGGTTGAAGGTTTTTTCTAAGCATGAAGTTAAAAAACATTCAGTATGCAGCTCCCCCCACAGCCTAATACTTATCCAAGCCCAATTTCCATCCAGTTATATAAACAAGAGTTGCTGCTCTCCCAGGTCTCTGCCTCCTCACTGGCTGAGAGACAGCAGCGGAAGCCATTGGCTCCTGCTCATGTCAATCACAGCCATTGAGGAGGGAGTGGGGGCAGGGCTGAGCCCCATTCTGTGTGTCTTATGAAGACACAGAGCAGGGTTCAGGAGTGAGCACTTAAGAGTGCATTTATAGCAAGCAGCTTGCTATGGGGGCACTCAGAGAAGAGGAGGAGCTAGGAGCACTTGCAGAGCATGTGAGAAGAGGAGGATTGGGGCTGCTCTGTGCAACATCATTGCACAGAGCAGGTAAGTATAGAATGTGTGTTTTGTTTTTTGTTTTTTTAATTTAACCTTTAAAATCACTTTAATTGCAGACAGAATGGGAACGTGATGAGCCTGATAGAGGTTTTTATTTGAAGGATGTGTCCCCCATTGGGGAGTTTTCCTTTCACTTTCTATCGCAACAGAAAGTGGTAAGACATTTTTTAGGGGGGGGGGGCAGTGACAGAAACAAAACGCTATCTTTGTATTCCTGTGTCACACCCCTTATTTCTGTTGAAGGCAGGGGCGTACCTAGAGCATTTGGCACCCGGGGCGGATCCAATATCTGGCACCCCCCCCCACACGTTAAAATGTAAAAACACCCCACTGTGCCCCCTGCATACCTCTGCATCCTTCAATATCTTTTTGTTACTACTGTGTACCCCTCTCCACAACTGCACCTCTGGACCCCTTTACATTACACAGCCCCCTGCATCACTGGACCCCTTTACATTACACAGCCCCCTGCATCACTGAACCCCTTTTACATTACACAGCACCCTGCATCACTGGACCCCTTTACATTACACAGCACCCTGCATCACCGCACCCCTTTTACATTACACAGCCGCCTGCACCTCTGCACCCCTTTACATCACATAGCCCCCTGCACCTCTGGACCCTTTTACACTACACAGCCCTCTGCACCCCTTTACATTACACAGCACCCTGCACCTCTGGACCCTTTTACATTACACAGCCACCTGCACCTCTGGACCCCTTTACATTACACAGCACCCTGCATCACTGCACCCCTTTTACATAACACAGCACCCTGCATCACTGGACCCCTTTACATTACACAGCACCCTGCATCACTGCACCCCTTTTACATTACACAGCCGCCTGCACCTCTGCACCCCTTTACATCACATAGCCCCCTGCACCTCTGGACCCTTTTACACTACACAGCCCTCTGCACCCCTTTACATTACACAGCACCCTGCACCTCTGGACCCCTTTACATTACACAGCACCCTGCATCACTGGCCCCCTTTACATCTCATAGCCCTCTGCACCTCTGGACCCTTTTACATTACACAACACCCTGCATCACTGCACCCCTTTTACATTACACAGCACCCTGCATCACTGGACCCCTTTACATTACACAGCACCCTGTATCTCTGGACCCCTTTACATTACACAGCACCCTGCATCACTGGCCCCCTTTACATCTCATAGCCCCCTGCACCTCTGGACCCTTTTACATTACACAACACCCTGCATCACTGCACCCCTTTTACATTACACAGCCACCTGCACCTCTGGTCATGTCAGCTAAAAAAAAATAAAAAAAAATAAATTTTTTTTTTTTTTTTTTTTTTTTTTTAATCGGGATGGTGTCACCCCTCTAGTGGGTGTCACCCGGTGCGGCCCGCACCCCCCGCACCCCCCTAGCAACGCCACTGGTTGAAGGGACAGGAACTGTGGTGAAATTCCCACAGCGGGTTCCCATATGGCAATGTAAACTTGACAGAACAATGTATAGTAACTTTCCAAATTTTTTTTTAACGGTTTGAGTTGGTGTCGGGCTTAGGAAAACCCTGATGCCGAGTACACACAACCGGTTTTAATGTCATGGAAAAAAATTACATTTTTCTCGACGTGATTCTTGTCAAGCCTGCCTTGCATACACGCGAGCGTGATAAAAAAATGCTCGAGCAAAGCGCAGTGACGTACAACACGTACGACGGCACATTAAAGGGGAAGTTTCATTCGGATGGCGCCACCCTTTGGGCTGCTTTTGCTAATTTCGTGTTAGTAAAAGTTTGGTGAGAGACGATTCGCGCTTTCAGTCTTCGTGCTTTTCAGTCTGTTACAGCATGACAAATGTGCTATCTCCATTACAAACGCTAGTTTTACCAGAACGAGTGCTCCCGTCTCATAACTTGCTTCTGAGCATGCACGTTTTTTCCCATCGTTAAAGCCTACACACGACCATTTTTCACGATGTGTTCTAAATTTTTAATGCCCATTTTTCACATTGAGAAAAATGCTCTGGAGCCTACACACGATCGTTTTTAATAAAAAAATTAAAAAAAAATTCTCGTCATGAAAAACGGTCGTTTGTATGCGGCATTAGGAATTGGATGATAGATTTCTATTCTTTTTTGGCCAGATCAGACAACAATATCATTTCTCTGGGGCAGTGCATGATTGCCCCAACAAGAGTTCTCGGGCCATTTAACCTTGTCCAATTGCAATTATTTTCTTTAGTGGGGAGCTGCCTGTGCAGAGCTCCCACTACTTCATTGACCTAAACAGGAACAGCAACTAGAATGCACTTATTTAGTCAAGAAATTCGCTAAGAAAACTTTATGAGATGGTTAGATTCTGCATTAACGTTCAAGAATTTTTCAATGCAAATCAGCATCAACATCATATATAAAAAAAAAAAACACTATTTTACTCCCCCAGCTTTACATTTGAACAGTGAAGAATAATAATAGAACAGAGTACAGATAGTTTGAGGGTGCAAGCTAGAGGAAGGTGGATGTGTAGTTCAGCAAAGACCTGCAAGCTAAAACCCCTTAAAAAAAAAAAAAATATGAAAATTATATACCACAGTTTAACTCACTTGTATTATAATATTTTGTTAAAATAGAATAATTTTCTAAGTTATCTTTGATGGAAGATGTTCCCTAGGGACACAACTGAAATCTCGCTGTGATTTGTACTGTCTTTTAATTTGCATGTAAAAAAAAGGCCTAGACATCATTCTGTAGAAATGTTCTAATACATTTAAATTACCTATCATAATACAATTGAATTCTATTAGGTTGGTATCCATGTAGAAAAATCCTTGCACCAATTGTAATGAAATGGAAATTTGTGTGCATTGAGTGCATTCAGGTGGTTTCCAACTCTCTTCTAACTGTGGTCATTTGAATTCGGGAAAGAATTTAGGAGATGCATCAAGCCTCCTCAACTGTGTGGACCTGTCAAAATGCACTTTTTGGCCCGGATTCACAAAGCACTTACGCCGGCGTATCTCGAGATACGCTGCGTAAGTGTAAATGTGTGCCGTCGTATCTATGCGCAGTGCCCACAGAACTAGATACGCCTGAAAACAGGCTTTATCCGACCGATGTAACTTTCCTACGCCGGCATATCGTGGGCGCATATTTACGCTGGCCACCTCATTGCAAATATGCAAATGAGGGAGATACGTCGATTAATGAACGTAGTTGTGCCTGGCGCATAATATACGCGGTTTGCGTAAGGCTTACGTCCGGCGTATAGTTATTCCCCATCTATGAGGCGCAACTCATGCAAAGGTATGGACCAGGGAACAGCCGTCGTATTTTACGTCGTTTACGTAGTAGTACATGAATAGGGCTGGGCGTAGGTTATGTTCACGTCGTAGGCAGTGATCCATCGTATCTTAGGGAGTAGTTTCGACGTGATTCTGAGCATGCGCACTGGGATACGTCCACGGGACGGCGCACGCGCCTTTTGTTTTAAGTACTTCTATGACGCTTGGCCCATCATTAGCATGGGGTCACGCCTCATTAGCATGGCTCACGCCCACTTGCACCTACGCTGGCTTACGCCGAGGAAGCCCAGTGTATCTTTAACAGCGAGTGGGAGCGAGTGCTTTGTGAATACTGTGCTTGCCACTCTGCGCTACGCCGGCGTAGCCTAAAAAAGATACGCTACGCCGGCATAAATATGCGCCAATGTATGTGAATCCGGGCCTTTGCTTTTATCTCCAAATGCCTAGGTCTGCATTAGCGGAACAGACACTGATACAGCCTGCTCTGCACTATGGGCAGTTGGATGTAAACGGACCGGCTATCTGTTTACACTCGACTGCTCTTCGATCTGGTCAGACAGAGAGGAACGGATCCCCTTCAGTTTGCTTTTGCCAGATCCGTTCTGATTGGAGGTAGCCAGGTGTAAACGGACACAAATCAGTTTACATCCAGCTCTGTGGCGGTTTGTCCATTAAAAGCGCATGGGCACCACCTCCTCTCTCCAACCACCCCCTATTCAGGTGTCCGGCCCCTTTTCAAATTTGGGGCGCCTGAATTACAGCGAAAAAGGGGGGTGTTTTTGAAGTGCCTGATTAGAGCCATAGGCTCTAATAGGCTTCAAAAAGGTGGACTTTTGGCGCAAAGCATTGCGATACGAGCCCACCCAGGTGTGATAGAAAAGCTAATGAATATTTGCTTTCCTTAAACTGAACCGCCTCACCACCAATCAGGTGCCACAGACGGTGAGCGTGTGGGGGGTCACAGTGGAAGCATTTGATGGGGCACAGTGGCAGCATTTGATGGGGTACAGTGGCAGCATTTGACGGGGTACAGTGGCACTATTTGATGTGCACAGTGGCTGCATTTGATGGGCACAGTGGCTACCTTTGATGGCACAGTGGCTACGTTTATGGGCACAGTGGCTGCGTTTGATGGGCACAGTGGCTGCGTTTGATGGGCACAGTGGCTGCGTTTGAGGGCACAGTGGCGGCAATTGATGAGCACAGTGGCTGTGTTTGATGGACACAGTGGCTGCATTTCATGGGCACAGTGGTTGCATTTCATGGGCACAGTGGCTGCATTTGATGGCACAGTGGCTGCATTTGATGGCACAGTAGCTGTGTTTGATGGACACAATGAGACTGCAATTGAGGTTTTTGTTTCAGAATTTTTCAGTTTGTTTGCGCTCCCCCCAAAATTTTGAGCACCAGCCACCACTGATCCAACTACCCATAGATGAGAATGGAGGGTCTGATCGGGTCCACCTGAAAAATGGACAGGTGAACCTGATTGCCCTTATTGCAAGTAACTTTGTGTTGCCAGTGTGCAAGTTTGCTATGCCTAATGACGCCGTAAATAGTGCATACCATAGAGTTTGTGCCCCATACAGCCCTAGAGACCTCTACAATCTATCACAACAGTGAGGGCTTAAGCCAGGAATACTTTTATTGAAATCTGGCCGGTTCAGCAGGGACTGGCTGAATTTCAATCCATGTATGGACAAGGTGGTTGTAAAGAAATTGATCTACCGATTGACTTCTGTACCATTGCCCTGTTGGAAAATGTCTGCTTGATCAGCACCATGGGCAATAGCTGGCAGTGCTGATCAGTGTATTCTGATGGTGGGGAAGAATACATAAGGCACAGCAGGGAGGATTCTGCCATCCACATCAAATGAATGAAAATATTTAATTGTGTAAAGAGAAAATAGACTAGGGGCTAGTCATGGACTTTACGGGCATTATATGTTGGTAAAGATACAGATCAGCACCAAAAAAGGATTTTATATAAAAATGTTATTTATTACAAAAATATATTTTTTAGACAAATTAAAAAATATATATATTCTCCAAGAAATATGCATAAGATCATAAAACAGCACAGCGTATGGCAGGGATTATAGAGGCTAAAGCATAGAAGGTTTACATCTGGTTATAGTATAATGACGTTAAGGTCAAAAGGTCATAAAGAAATGGAAAATAAATAACAGAATTGTGGTGCGGACACCCGCTTTAAACCATCAATGTGTAGTTTATCTCCTTGAGAAAGCCTGCAGAGTAATCCACTGGGGATCTTAAATGTTGACGCTGGACTGGTAGTGGCCCGACATGTTTCGCCTTTAACAGATATCCAGCATCCCTCACGAGCTGGGCATCTCGACAACACGTACCTTCCTCCGTGAGAAGGACCACTATCAATGGAACTTTATTGAGTTCGTGATCGAACTCTTACGGTTCATATTGACGCGTAACCACTTTGTTTTTAAAGAATCCCACTTCCTCCAGGTACAGGGCGTAGCCATGGGCACTTGCTGTGCCCCTGGCTACGCCAATCTGTACCTGGGGGGGTGGGAACGAGATATTTTCTCGGATGAGAAATTGTCGATGTACACTGGCCATGTCATTAATTGGCTAAGGTACATCGACAATATTTTCATCATATGGTCAGGCTCTAGTAACCTACTCTACCAATTTATAGATGCTCTCAATGTGAACCATCGGAATTTAAAATTTACTTTCACTAGTTCTTCAGATCAGGTCACGTTTCTGGACCTGACTATATCTAAAGACCTTGAAGGCAGAATAAGATCTTCCCTCTATAGGAAAGAAACTTCTGGAAATACACTGTTGCACGCAACCAGTGCACACCCAACCAATCTACTCAAAAGTATACCTTATGCTCAGTATCTTCGCTTGCGTAGAAACTGTACTATGACCAAAGACTTCATACTACAGGCCAATCTACTTAAGCAACGGTTGACAGCCAGGGGCTATAGCAAGTCTTTACTCCGCAAAGCCTTTAATAAGGCCGCGCGACAATCTCGCACTAGTCTACTATTTAAACAAAAACCCACCCCGGGGTCCCAACCGGTTAGGTTTATCACACGATACTCCAGTCATCACAATGAGGTACGAAACATCTTGACCAAACATTGGTCACTCCTTACTAATGACTCGAACCTTAGTAATTATATTGGACAGAGACCAGACATCACATATAAAAGATCACATTCTTTGAGAGACAAACTGACTTCAAGCCACTACAATACCAACTCCAGCCAATCTCGGCTTGGTAATGGCATCATGAGATGTGGCAGATGCACCTTCTGCCCCTGGGTCTTAGAAGGTAAAACTTTTCTCCTACCCAACGGAGAAACCTTCATCCCCAATTTCTATGCGGACTGCAACACACAAGGTATCGTCTATCTCATGACATGTAGATGTCAAGCATTTTATGTGGGGAAGACAATTAGACACTTCAAACATAGAATCCGGGATCATGTATACTATTCTTCCCAAGGCAAAATGATAACATCAGTCAGCCGTCACCTTGACTTGTATCACAAGTTCAACACTTCAGTGGTCTCCTTTATAGTCCTGGCCATTGTCCCGCAAGATTGTCGCGGAGGCGACTGGGACAAGCAGGTACTTCAAAAGGAGGCATACTGGATTGAACGTCTGAATGCTCTCCAACCCCCAGGCATCAATGAATCACAATCATATAAGTCCTTTCTATAGATTGTTTTATGTAACTGTCGATGTTTATCTTCCAATTTTTTATTTTATTTTTTCTTTCTATCATTATTGGTATCAAATCCTATAATTCCCTTTCTCCCTCGTTTTCAACCTTCCAGTCCCTTTCCCTTTTCATTCCCCTTTCTTGCCTTCTCCTTCCCCCCCTTCTTTCCCCCCCCCTTTCCCTTCCAACTCAAGAGATATCATGGGGGTTTCTGTCCCCCTTTATTCGCTAGTTAATACCCATACATATAAAAAATCAATATATATATATATTTTTGGTTTTGATTATTATTCATGTAATGCTATCAATATATGTGAATTGTTCTAGTTTTTAAAAAAATATATTTTTCAAATTATTACTTTTCTATTTATATTTCACTTCTTCACTTCCATTCTGTTTGCCGTTTTTGATATTAGAGATATATTGTCCAAACTTCTATTTCACACTTATCTGCTATATTAATTTTTCTCCCATTAATATTGATACCCCCTTTTGTGTATACAATGTGTGATCACTGGGAACTGGTGCTGTATTAGTTATTGGACCAGACCTGGAAACCCCCAATTGGCTTTCATGTATCCACGGTTATCTCTTGGCTGCCTCATTCGATCCCCTTTCCACACAATGTGGCCGCGTGAGATACAGCCTATTTTTATCAGGGCTGTATCTCTTAGTGTCCACTAGATGGCGACTATTCGCTATCGCCCTGTGGTTCACTGTTTTCCGATACTGCGCGCGCTCCTGTCACGGCGCGCGCGCACTTTGGAATCAACTGCGGCCAGTTTCGATGACGTCACTCGGCAGCGCCGAGTTGATTGCTCACTCGAGGCGGGACTCGGGGACTATTTATAGGCTGTTTGGCCCTACGTTTCACTAGCCTAGCCTCCCGGGAGGCATAGGCATTATATCTGCGTGTCCAGAGTCTACTCCCCAGGTACACTGACTGCTTATCTTCATTCCTCGGCTTTCAAACCAGACAGGCTCCTTCTAACTCTATCTCCTATTTTACCTTGTCTCAGCAGTTGGACTATCCTGGTATCCCTGGTCTTTTCCTAAATTGGGATTATACACCACTATACCTTTTATGTTACCTCTACAACAACTTGGTTCCTTCCTGGGAATAACTGCTTACATTTTTTATTATTCCCTGAGATTCATTTAGCTGGTTTATAATACGCGGTAAGCCATTGGCCTATTAAGAACCTTTAACAATTGTCCCCAATATTCTTAATTGCTCCTTTTTGGTATTTGTTTATTCATTATTTAATATATCTGTTGCAGCTATTTTTTGGATTTACCAGGCCATCCTTCTGAGTCCACTTAATTGGTCACTCTTTGCTGGCCCCTTTGAATAGTTACTTTATTTTATAAGGTACTATCTGCCCAGCTCTGGACCTATATGAGAAAAAAATTTTTTTTTACTTTCTTATGACTTGCAGGTAAGCATCTATGTTAATATCCCCTGGCTATAGCTATATCTTTTTCTATCGCTCCCCCTGTCTCCATTGTAGTGGAACTTTTGGGTTCTTTGGCGACCAGTTTTTTCTGTGGTGTACTGGGCTCCATATTTCCATCTATGGTACACATTGGTGATTTTCTTGTTCTGGTCCTTATATACATGCACTATGGTTCCCAGTGTTCACAACTATCCAGCTAAAATTTACACATCTGTTTGTATACATATGCTTGTTAAACTATATTATATATTTATGTCCTCTTCTCCATTATTATAGCACATTGATCTAAACAGGTCCCTTGAAGAAGCGCATATCTGTTAAGCGCGAAACATGTCGGGCCACTACCAGTCCAGCGTCAACATTTAAGATCCCCAGTGGATTACTCTGCAGGCTTTCTCCAGGAGATAAACTACACATTGATGGTTTAAAACGGGTGTCCGCACCACAATTCTGTTATTTATTTTCCATTTCTTTATGACCTTTTGACCTTAACGTCATTATACTATAACCAGATGTAAACCTTCTATGCTTTAGCCTCTATAATCCCTGCCATACGCTGTGCTGTTTTATGATCTTATGCATATTTCTTGGAGAATATATATATTTTTTAATTTGTCTAAAAAATATATTTTTGTAATAAATAACATTTTTATATAAAATCCTTTTTTGGTGCTGATCTGTATCTTTACCAACATATAATGCCCGTAAAGTCCATGACTAGCCCCTAGTCTATTTTCTCTTTACAAAATTTGTTTAGGACGTGGCATGCGTGCTATTATTGTGCATCCACATGCGCACTACTGTACATGTGAGGATGCATTTCTCTTTTTGAAAATATTTAATTATCTATGGGCTGCCCTAGGCAGGGGTTTCTGCAATGCTAATTTAAAATAATAGACAACATATTTTATCTATTCAAATTATTATTATTATTGCTAATATAACCCCACAGAACATGTCATGTTTTTCTTGTTAAAGTTGTTTAGTCATAGCAGTCTCGTTCTAGAATTTGGTGTCTTTCCCAGTTGGGGAAAAAAAGTTATGCTCAGAAATAAATGTTTCCTATCAGCACAGATAAGGGCTACAGTTTTGTTAAGGAAAATTTTCTCTTCAAATACTAGTATTTAAAGACTATACAGTAAAACCTTGGTTTGAGAGCATTTTGCAAGATGAGTAAAATGTTTTAATACATTTTGCCTTGATATACAAGCAATGTCTTGATATAAGAGTAGCGTCATGTCACAACTAAGAGGAGACGAGCCTCTAAGTGTAGCAATATGGTTACATTTAATGAAGGTACAACATTTAGCAACGTATTGCTACACTTAAGCCTCGTACACACGGGCCAGAATCTTGTCAGGAAAAAACTGTTGTTTTTCCTGACTAGATTCTTGGCAAGAATCTCTTGCCCCCAGAGTGTACAGACGCTCCTTTCAAAAGAACCGCGGTTCTTTTGGAAGGCAAGAACGCGGTGACGTCAGCGCGTACGATGAGCATGCGCTCATCACATTCGATGCAGTCGCCGCCATTTTGCTGCACCCTACCTATGCCTAGGAAGCTACCGCGCATGCGGCAAAGTCATTTCGAGCATGCGCGGGTTTCCACGGCGACAGGTAAGTATACACACTCTCTGGTTTCTCAGCAGGAAAACACTGCCGAGAATCACAACAAGAAAATAGAGAGCAGGTTCTCTATTTTTCTCGTCTAGATTCTGGGCAGTTTTTTTGACGAGAAACCTGAAAGCCTCATACACACGCTCGGTTTACTCGGCAAGAAAGCTCTGCCAGCAGTTTTCTTGCTGGTTCTTGCCAAGTAAACCGAGCATGTGTGAGAGGCTTTAGAGGTGCCTCTCTTGTCTTTTATACCCTGTAAAAAAAATGCTTTGATATACAAGTGCTTTGGATTACAAATATGTTTCTGGAACAAATTATGCTTGCAATCCAAGGTTTTAATTATGGTAGGTTTTGAAAAGTCTGATTTTTTAAAGTTCATTATATTGCCAGTCAATTGCCCAAATCCTGCCATCCTGCCATCCTATGTTGAACCCTTCGCCCTAACCCTACTTAAATTTTACATTTCTCCTTTACAAAACTATCTTTAAAGGGGTATTAAACCCAAAAGCAAACGTTTATTGTATTGCAGCTTACCAATTCTTAAAATGTGCTTTTCTTTTTTAGATTTTCTTTTCTTTATTTTCATTTAGTGATCTCGCTAGTTAGACTGGCCATGTATGGATCGAAAATTCAGCTAGTTTAGCAGGGACTGGCCACTGTGGTTGAACTAAAAATGTATCTACTGCCGATCTGTTTATTCTGACGCAAGAGGAGTTCCTCAATGTCAGGCCCCGTACACACGTCCGAGGAACTCGACGGGCAAAACACATCGTTTTGCCCGTCGAGTTCCTTGTGAAATTTGCCATTGAACAACGAGGAAATAGAGAACATGTTCTCTATTTCCTCGCCGAGGTCCTCGTCGGCTTCCTCGGCCGAAAGTGTACACACGGCCGGGTTTCTCGGCAGAATTCAGCTCCGACCGAGTTTCTGGCTGAATTCTGCCGAGAAACTCGGTCGTGTGTATGGGGCCTCAGAATAGAATGACACAACGGTTCAAATGTGTGGATGGAGGAATCGGCTCAGTTTTATTCATTCAATCCATTGGTTGAACAAAAAAAAAACTGACCCATATAGAGACAAGTTAAAGGGATTGTAAAGGTTTGTTTTTTTATTTTCTAAAAAGGTTCCTTTAAGCTAGTGCATTGTTGGTTCACTTACCTTTTCCTTCCATTTCCCTTCTAAATGTTTTTTTTCTGAATTTCTCACTTCCTGTTCCTCTCAGTAAGCTTGCCCCTATCATCCAAACTGTTCTGGCTGGGGGTTAGTCAGCGTGCTCGCCCCCTCCCTTGGGACTACATCCCTGCGGGGAGACGCTGTGAACATGCTGTGAATGCATAGGAAGATCAGGGGAAGATGTCAGCCCTCTCAGCGGTGACATTCTATGCATTAAGGTGCATGCAGCCCCCATAATACTTACCTAAGCCCGATCTCGAGCCAGTGATGTGATGAGAGCAGCGGCTCTCTTGGATCTCTCCCTCCTCATTGGCTGAGATGCAACAGCAGGAGCCATTGGCTTCCGCTGCTCTCAATCACAGCATGTGTTTTATGGACACAGAAAGCTGTCTCGGGAGTGAGCATGTATGAGTGCCCCCAAAGCAAGCAACTTTCTATGGGGTCGCTCAGCAAGAGGAAGGGGCACAGAGCTCTGGCGGGGGACCAGAGAAGAGAAGGACCGGGGCTGCGCTGTGCAAGACTATTGCACAGAGCAGGCAAGTATGACATTTTGTATGATTTAAAAAAAATACAAAATGTTCTTTAACTTCACACCTAGACTATGGAACGCTTTACCAACCAGCATTCGGTTGGAGGAAAACCACCTGACTTTCAGAAGACAGATCAAAACTCTGCTCTTTTGATGTCATGAGACACGAACAACTAGCGCCCAGAAGCGATTCAGTTTGCATGTGCCGCGCTTTATACGTTTTTCATTCATTCACACCGATATACGTCGGCAGAATGGCACGGCTGGGCACATCAACTTACCTGTACGTTGCCCTTTAAGCCCAGCCGTGGGGTCGCGCACGCGCCGTGGGCCCGGTTCCGAAGCTCCGTGACCGCGGGACTCGTGGACCCGATCGCCGTTGGAGTCCCGTGATCGGTCCCCGGAGCTGAAGAACGGGAGAGCTGTGTGTAAACACAGCTTCCCCGTTCTTCACTGTGGCGCCGTCATCGATCGTGTGTTCCCTTATATAGGGAATCACAATCGATGACATCACACCTACAGCCACACCCCCCCTACAGTTAGAAACACAGGTGAGGTCATACATAACCCCATCAGCGCCCCCTTGTGGTTAATTCCCAAACTGCAATTGTCATTTTCACAGTAAACAATGCATTTTAAATGCATTTTTTGCTGTGAAAATGACAATGGTCCCAAAAATGTGTCAAAATTGTCCGAAGTGTCCACCATAATGTCGCAGTCACGAAAAAAAAAACGCTGATCACCGCCATTAGTAGTAAAAAAAAAAAATATATAAAAATGCAATAAAACTATCCCCTATTTTGTAAACGCTATAAATTTTGCGCAAACCAACCGATAAACGCTTATTGTGATTGTTTTAAGCAAAAATAGGTAGAAGAATACGTATCGGCCTAAACTGAGGAAAACATTTTTTTATATATTTTTGGGGGATATTTATTATAGTAAAAAGTAAAAAATATCGATTTTTTTTCAAAATTGTCGCTCTATTTTCGTTTATAGTGCAAAAAATAAAAACCGCAGAGGTGATCAAATACCAGCAAAAGAAAGCTCTATTTTTGGGACCGCGCAATTGTCAGTTAAAGCGGCGCAGTGCCGAATCGCAAAAACTGTCCGGGTCCTTTAGCTGCCTAAAGGTCCGGGTCTTAAAGCGGAGTTCCGGCCACAATTTCACTTTTTAAATATAAATACCCCTGTAATACACAAGCTTAATGTATTCTAGTAAAGTTAGTCTGTAAACTAAGGTCCGTTTTGTTAGGTTGTTACAGCATTTAGACACTTTATAAAATAGAAATTGACTGGGGCCATCTTAAGTGTGGGCATCATGAAGCCAGACTGTATGACTTCCTGGATTTCAGCCTTGCAGATCTCGCACATGCTCAGTGCTGCACAGGCAGTGTAATGGGTTTCAGATCAGGTTTCAATAGCAACGGGAGTGTCAGAGAAAGTTGCCGCCCCTGTATCTATGCAAACCTCTCCTCCCCTCCTCCTTCCAGGAACCAGTAAAACACTTTAATTGACAAAATACTTTATCATTCTTTTCAATTCACTTTCATTGGATCCAGCAACACACAATCAGATGGCCGCATCAACAGGAAGGATAGTTGTACTGTGTCAGAAATAACGTGACATGACCATGAAACACCTGCCAGCAAAATACATTTTAAAAAGCTTTTATTGCATTTTTTGGTCAAAGTACATCTCTCGCGATGATCATGTAGGGGAGTGACAATTTACACACCATGCTCAGATACAGGCTCAGGCCCGTTTAACTCCTTTTTTCACAACTTCCTGGGTTCCCGGACACACCTCAGGAGCTCGTAGACACCAGACCTGATGAGGCACATGTAGTCGGACAAGAGATCTGCAGGCTGCCTAATTTACCTGGACCTGATTGGATATCATACACACGACCGTTTTTCGCGATGTGAATTTTTTTTTTTTTTTTTATGTCATTAAAACGATTTTGTGTGGGCTCCAGAGCATTTTTTGCGACGTTAAAAATGGGCATTAAAAATTTAGAACATGCTCTAAATTTTCGCTTCGTTTTTCATGTTGTAAAAAATGGTCGTGTAGGCTTCAACGACGTGAAAATAATGCGCATGCTCGGAAGCAAGTTATGAGACGGGAGCGCTCGTTCTGGTAAAACTAGCGTTCGTAATGGAGATAGCACATTCGTCACGCTGTAACAGACTGAAAAGCGCGAATCGTCTCTCACCAAACTTTAACTAACACGAAATCAGCAAAAGCAGCCCCAAGGGTGGCACCAACAAAATGGTACTTCCCCTTTATAGTGCCGTCGTACATGTTGTACGTCACCGCGCTTTGCACGATCGTGTGTAGGCAAGGCAGGCTTAACAATAATCGGGTTGAAAAAAACGTTTTTTCTAGACCACTAAAAATGGTCGTGTGTACGCGGCATGAGTCACAGAGCCATTGCTTTCAAGAGTCCATGTTTGTACAGCTTTCATTATTCTGCAGTGTATGCATGTATTTCTTGCCACCCTGAACCTGTTTTGAAGTATTTCATCTGACTTTGCACCTATTTAGACAACTGCAAGTTACAGTTATGGTCCTTTCCCAAATGTGGACACTAGCCATTTATTCACTAGGGCATTTAAAATGTTTGCAAACATTTGTGTGCATGGCACCTAACATGGAGAGCACATCTGTAAATGGATGCAGTCGTAGGCATGCACACAATGTGTTCCTGGGCACACCCTAATCACACTGTGTGGTGCTGATTCCCCCTGCTTCTCCTCTCCTTCCCCTCTCCTCCCTGCAATTCTGCCAGCGTCCCTCCTCTTCTCTCAAGAGCAAGGAAGGGGCTGGTAAACAATTCATGTACCTGTCTTTTGTTTCTAAATGAACACAGTGAGTGATCTGTACCGATTGCTCCAGTTTTCATTCTTAACTGAAGCATAGTAAACTATGTTTACTGCAGGCTGCAGAGAAAGGGCCTTTGGAATCTCTGTCCTCAGTTTATTTTTTTGTCTCAAAAATGAGACATCATGGGTCTGTTTAGAGTGACCCTAAAATTTTACCAAAGCCCCATAAAAAAATTTAAAAAATATTTTTTATAATAATAATCATAATATTGTAAAAAAATAATTTAAAAATAATAAACATCAAAATCTAATGACAACCTCCACTGCCCTACTGACACCAATCTTTGCTCTGCTGACACCGTCCACTACTCTGCTGATATACACTCATGTGTGTTTGTGCTCTGGTGTAATAGGCTGTGCACACCAATGGATGCAGTTCATAAAGGGGCACTTCTGCAGAGCTCATATAATCTATGGCCCGGATTCAGAAAGCCCGGCGTTGCTTTGTGCAGGCATAGCGTATCTCAGATACGCAATGCCGCCGTAACCTAGTGAGGCAGGTTCTGTATTCGGAAAGAACCTGCGCCCTAAGTTACAGCGGCGTAGCGTATGAGGACCGGCGTAAGCCCGCCTAATTCAAAATAGGAAGATGTGGTCGTGTTTTATGTTAATTCAGTGTGACCCCACGTAAATGACGTTTTTAACGACTGGCGCATCCGCCGTCCGTGGACGTATCCCAGTGTGCATGCTCCAAATTATGCCACAAAGCCTCATTGGTTTCGACGTGAACGTAACTTACGCAAAGCCCTATTCGCGAACGACTTACGCAAACGACGTAATGGACGCAAAATTCTACGCTGGCCCGACGCCCATACTTAACATTGGCTACGCCTCATATAACAGGGGTAACTTTACGCCGGAAAAAGCCTTACGTAAACGACGTAAAAAAAATGCGCCGGGCGGACGTACGTTTCTGAATCGGCGTATCGACCTAATTTGCATATTCTACGCGTAAATCTCTGGAAGCGCCACCTAGCAGCTAAGCGTAAATATGCAACTAAGATACGACGGCGTAAGAGACTTACGTCAGTCGTATCTTAGCCAAATTTCGGCGTATCTTGCTTTCTGAATACAGAAAGAAGAAACGCCGGCGCATGCTAGAATTTACGCGGCGTATCAATAGATACGCCGACGTAAATTGTTTCTGAATCCGGGCCTATGAGTTTGATGTTGGCACTGAATTTTTAAATATAGTTCAGACTTGGTCACAGGTTGCTGCCTGGTGGTAATCACTCATTTTTTTGTTTTGGTGCACATACCTGGGACTTTGAAATAAGCCCAAATGCAGTGGGCTAAGGCCCCATGCACACGAGAAGCAAATGCAAACACATGTAAACTCAAGTTTTCAAAGGCAAAAACCGGCGTTTAAAACGTGCGTTTTTGCAGCGAATTTGGCGGCGTTTTGCCGCGTTTAGCAGCGTTTTACCGCGTTTGCAGCTATCAGCGTTCATAACAAAGACATTGTAGACCCTCCCAGAGCTTTGAAACGCAAAAACGTTTCCGCCTGAACCCAAAATTTGGCGTCTGAAAAAAACGAGCCTAAACCCAACTGCTTTAAAACGCCAAAAAACGTGAATGTGTGCATGGACACATAGGATAACATTAAATGTGTTATGGGGCAGTTGAAAAAAATGCCCAAATGCCTCTGAACTCGAGTTTACCAGCGTCTCGTGTGCATGGGGCCTAAGAGAAACATTTGTTTTTTGGCAAGTAATCTCCTAAGAGCGGGTTCACACTGCGGCAGCACGACTTGCCGAGCGTCCCGGCACGGCGACCTGCCCACGACTTCAGAGGCGACTTGCAAAATAACTTCTGTATTGAAGTCAATGCAAGTCACCCTGAAGTCGTCCCAAAGTAGCGACTTGAGTCGCTCCTATTAGAACGGTTCCATTGTACAGAACGGAGCACGACTTGTCAGGCGGCTAAGTCGCCTGACGAGTTGCGCCTGTGTGAACCGGCTCTAATTGTGCGGTCTTGTCCATGTGTCAGGACTGCTGATGATGCAAGATATAATATAACACACCAGGACACTGTTATAATACATCAAACAGAGAGCAGCAGAAGCCTGCTGAAGAGGCTCAAAAATGTAACACTATCAAAATGTTTCTGTCTTGATTACTCAGAGCTTGCTCAGCTAACATTTCTAAAGTCTGCAGAGGCTGTAGGCTCAGTGACTTTCGCTGTTCCACCCAGCAGGCAGCTATTGAAAGCCATATGGAACACAACTCACTCAGAGCTGGATTTACCAATAGGCTGCACAGTAGTCATATACCTACAGGCAGAAGAGGTCATTTATCTTTCTTGTAAAGTCAAAAGCCACACACTATTTCCAGTTAGACCTCATGCAGACTTGCCCAGCTTTTCAGAATGCCTTTTCTCCTGCCAAAAAAAAAAGCAGGATTAAAAAGACAACTAAAGCTGCATTTTGCCAGCGCGTTCAGGCGTGCATTCATTTAATTGGTCAGAATATTAATTTATTCTGTCCAATTAAATGAATGCTCAAGCATTAAACAAGCCTAGCGGTTGGGTTTAGATGTGTTTATATGGATTTATGCATTTTTTTTTTTTACTGCCAAAACGCCCCTCTCCCCTCTGATGTTTTGTTTTTCTGCTTCATCTTGTATAATGCCGCGTACACACAACCGTTTTTCGGGTTGTAAAAAATGACGTTTTTTTTAATGTCATTAAAAACGACTGTGTGTGGGCTCCAGAGCATTTTTCACAATGTAAAAAATGGGCATTAAAAACATGCTCTAATTTTTCACAACGTTTTTAACGTTGTAAAAAATGGTCGTGTGTGAGCTTTAACGACGTGAAAAAAAACATGCATGCTCAGAAGCAAGTTATGAGACGGGAGCGCTCGTTCTGGTAAAACTAGCGTTCGTAATGGAGTAAGCACATTCATCACGCTGTAACAGACAGAAAAGTGCAAATCGTCTTTTACTAACACTAAATCAGAAAAAGCCACCCAAAGGGTGGCGCCATCCGCATGGAACTTCCCCTTTATAGTGCCATCATCACCGCTTTTTGCTAGAGCATTTTTTTTTCACGATCCTGTGTAGGCAAGGCTGTTTTAACGATCGGGTTAAAAAAAACGTTGTTTTTTCTAGACCATTAAAAAAAACGGTTGTGTGTACGCGGCATAAGGTTATTTATACCTTGTTACAATATACTATGTTAGTTTAGTCCGCCCCTTCCCCCCAAAAAAAATGTTTTATAGAAAATACTCTGATGCAGAGGGGTATTCCAAAGGTTCTGTGTATACAGGCTCCAAAGATATACATACAACCCTTTTCTAAGCAAGCCATTTTAGCCCTGGATGGGCTTCTGCATCCAATGGTTATATGAATAAGGAACTAAAGTGAACCTGTCAACAGGTTATGGACATTCAAGTATTTATCTTCTTAAATCCCAACTCTGGTAAAAGTAAAAACCCTCCCTTGCTGTGGGGCTATAAGGCCCCGTACACACGACCGAACATGTCCGCTGAAAATGGTCCGCAGACCAGTTTCAGTGGACATGTTCGGTCGTCTGTACGTCCGACCGGACAATTTTCCGGCGGATCGGACAGGTTTCCAGCGGACAAATGTTTCTTAGCATGCAAAGAAACATGTCCGCTGGAAGCCTGTCCGTCGGACATGTTCGGTCGTCTGTACAGACTCACCGTACATGTCTGCTCGGCCGAAAGTCCTCGCATGCGTCAAAGTGATTTGACGCATGCGTGGAGGCATTGACCTTCCAGGGCCGCGCACGTCGCTGCGTCATCGTCGTGGCGACAGTGCGGCCACGTCACCGCGTATCCTGTCCGCGCGGATTTCTGTCTGATGGTGTGTACAACCATAAGACAGAAATCTCCGAGCGGACATGTCCGCTGAAAACGGTCCGGCGGACTGTTTTTAGCGGACAGCCCGTCCGTATGTACGAGGCCTAAGAGCTAGCTGTTTCTTTATGTCTAGGGGACTGGATCCTCCACTCCCTGGTAGATGCCACTTCCCTATTATCCAGTGGCAGACTGAAAAAGTAAAACTGCTCTTCCACCTCCCCTAGACATCATAAATGAGCATTTAACCCATGCAGTGTTTTATGCGCAGTCCCACTGCAAAGTAAGACTTCTACTTTTCCTAGAGTTCAACCTTGTTTTTTTTTAATCAAGTCGTTTTTAGTTTATTTTTGTTATTGCTTGTTACATACAAAAGTTTAAGCGCTTGATAGTGAACATAAAAATAACGAACATTCCATTTAGATTCTATAGTGCAAATAGAAAGAGATTAATTCAATCAAAAACTATAATAGATATCTATTTTACAAAAAAAAAGTCAACAAAAAACATCTAACAAGACAATACAACAATAAACATACACCTCTATATAGGATTCCATTTTAATTCCAACTTTAACAAACACTGTGTAGCAATGACAGTACGGTAGGATTAGCCCATCAGTGACCCAACGCCTTAGCTCACTGTCTTCTCTCTTCTCTCCTTCACGCATTGACTCAGCAGCTCTGCTCAATCCATTTCTATTCCCAGCAGTGACTGAAGCCTCATACACACGACCGAGGAACTCGACGGGCGAAACACATCGTTTTCCTCGTCGAGTTCCTTGTTAGGCTGTCGAGGAACTCAACAAGGCAAGTTTCTCCATTCCCGTCGAGAAAATATAGAACTTGCTCTCTTTTTGGCTCGTCGAGTTTCTCGACAGTTTCCTCGACGAAAATGTACACACGACCGGTTTCCTCGTCAAAAAAATATCTCCCAGCAAGTTTCTTGCTGGTTTTTGCCGAGAAACTCGGTCATGTGTACAAGGCCTTAGCGATCCATTGTACCTTGCTGCTCCCTCCCAGCAATAGGGCTACATCCACATTGGCTAAGGACGCATAGTTTGTTGCATTGGAAGGTGGCTAAACAACACCCCTATTCAGCCATGAGAATATAGCCTTACAACCTTTTAGTATCTAATGTAAACGCAGAGTAGAAGCTCAGGAAGGGTGAGGCAGAGAGAGTTGCTGCTGAGGGAACCAGAGGATGAATTACTCCACAGTGTCTGCGGCTAGAGATAGCGGGAGGAAGAGGGTGGCTTGTTTTAAAGATAACTTACTACTTGTTAAGAATATACAAATTGTTGAACATCCATAGCCTGGCCATGTGTTTGCCAACCAAAACATTTTTTTTTTTACTTTTGAGTAGAATGGGAAAGGATTAGAACCTTTGTCAGATTTACATATTTTTTTGTTGGAAAGAATTCCCTTGTAGTTCTATTCTACTCACACGTGTAAACTGGACAGGAAGTGAGGAATAATTTCCCCATTAGGAACACATAAATCAATAGAAATAGTTTTTTGCAGTATCCCTTTTTAGGAGATTTTACCTCACCTTCTGTTCTGCCACACACTCTACACACTCTCTAAAAATGATTTACAGTACTGCTACTTTATCTTAAAAACCGTGCTAACTGGACTTTTACTCAGATCATTCCAATTGTTACTTATGCTCATGTTCCTTGAGTAACACCTGCAATAAGATTCTGATAATAAAAAAGGCTGTTTATGTTTAGAACATAGGTAGAAGATGTAGGTTGGTGATGTATAAGCTGTCAAAATGTGCTGTAATTCTGTGTGTCAAGGAAAAGAATACATTGTTAAACCTACACAGCTTAGATCTTACTCGGCTCGCTGTCTCCTTCAACTCCGGTTCACTGCTACTGTTAAATTATTCGCCAGCTTGGAAAATAGCAAAGCTGAAGCTCACCTGAAACCTACATGTATGGTTTAAGGCAGAAGAAAGTAACATGTTGTGGTTAAGAGGAGCTCTGGCCTGGATTTTTTTTTTAAGTCAGCAGCTACAAATACTGTAGCTGCTGACTTTGATTATATGGACACTTATCTGTCCAGGGATCCCGGAATGTCGTCACCCTAAACTGATTCATCAATCAGTTTCGGGTGCAGAAATCAGCATTTTAACTAAGGGAAACTGTCAGGGAAGCCTTCAGACTTCACAACTGGTTTCCTACTGTACATGCACAAGTCATACTGCACTTTCTGAATGGTCCCACTGTCTTCTGGGACCTATGTATGCCCCAGAAGGCAGCAGGGGGAAGGAGGAGGGGCCAGAAATGCACGTAGATCACCGATCTTACATGGAAGTGGGAGTGGGTACCTGTCAAAACCAGGTACCTTCTCCCACCAAAAAAGTGCCAAATGTGGCAGTGGAGGGGAGGGAGGGTGCGAACCTTTAGGGTGGAGCTCTGCTTTATGCTGATGTGGAACAATGAATGCATGTCATGACAATCAAGGTAAAAGTTACTAAAGCATGATGAGACTTGTTGTTTGAATGCAGCGCCCTGGAGCCAGGAGCAGAAGGGATATGTGACAGGGGATTGGGCAGTGTAGGTGGCTTAATTGTTATACTTCTAGCACTACTCTCGTATGAGCTGCAGGAATACTGTCCAGGCCTTTCCCACAAGCTTTGCCCTGCAGCCAGGCACATAGGCTCATCCACGCGTTTCTGCAAAGACTTGTCTAGATGTTTTGTTTTTGTTGTTTTATTTTCGGAAAACTTGGATAGGGTCAAATTAATTGCTTTTTTTTTCTTCAGAGCACCACCCAGTTTCCCTTTTAACTAGACACACAGCTGGCTCTCTTTAGCACCAGATGGGTGGCAACAACGCACATGTCCCCACGACCTGTACTCACACAAGGACCAAGGACAGCTGGTCACCTCCTTCCAACTTCAAAGCAACACCTTACTCCAGTGATACCTGACTAGATCTTCAGCGGACAGCCTCTTTCAGTCAGCTCTCTTTCTAGCTCCAGGGTCTCAGCATCCCACACCCTCAGGTCACCCACCTGAGGCCTTATGACAGCAGATATTGCCGTGTACCCTCAAGGCTGGACTAATCCTGTCCAGAAAAAGACCTTAAGCTTAATGTGCTCACAGAATATATACAGTCTCCCGGCTTAGAGAGCTATTAGACTGGCAGCAGCTGAGCACACTGAGCAGACCTGACTAGCAGAATGCAGCTGCACTGATTGCACCGAAATACTACATTTACCTTACCAATTACCAAACCAATTATAGCCTCACTGACTACAGTGAGGCAACTAAATCTACCTATCAAAAATACAGCTCCCCCTTTTGAAGTTTTGGAACTTTACGTTTTCTGGGGGGAGAGCGAGTGCCTGGTTTTGACAGGTACCCCCTCCCACTTCCGGTTTGATTGCTGTGGCAGTCCGAGTGGAAGTTCTTTCCCCTGTAGCCTTCTAGGACTCATCAGAGCTCCCTGTGGGACCAGTCACAAAGCAGAGTGTGCCTCCCACATGCACAATGGGAAGCCAGCTGTGAAGCCACAAGCAGCCACAGCCAGCTTCACAAAATAAACAATCTGGTGCCTGGACCCAAAGATGGCTGAAGAGCTGGCTTGGGTGCAGAGTAAGTGTCATATTATTAAAAGTCAATAGCTACAGTATTTGTAGCTGCTGACTTTATTTTTTATTTATTTTTTCTAGGGTGAAGAACTGCTTTAAGACGAGAGTGTTTATCTTTGCTAGTTAATGCAAGGGTGGAGATGTTCAGGCTAATTCAGACATGGGTTTAAGGTGGTTTAAGGTGGGGGTCAGAGCATGGAGGGTAAAACCAGTAGTAACCACTAGGAAGCTGGGATTTTGGTAGAAGGGAAATCAAATCTGTACCACTCACCCTTCCTAGTTTTGGTTTATGCCAATTAGGTGCTGTAAGTGTATCGTTTTGAGAGTAGGGATACAATTTTATCTTCCACAAGTTTGGTTATGCTGATTTTTGGTTGTGTTTACTATCTGCAGGTTGCATTATGTTGCTTCTGACAATACCAGAGGAATACAACGATGACGATTTGGAAGAGGTGGGGGTAAAGAAGATAAGTGATTTGGTAGGTCATGGTGGGGCAAGGTTGCCTCCATGGCCATAGGTGTTTATGGGCATAAACACTAATCTAATCTAAGTTAATTTAAGGGACACGTTTTAGATACTAGTTCACTGGGTCTTCAGCATTTAGGGCATTGTCAGGATCAGGGTAAAAATTGTTAATATAGGTACATAGTTGTAAGGTTAAATAAGATACCAGTCCATCCAATTCAACCTGAGTGTGTATGACTACTGTGTTGCTTATCCGTGTACATTGTGTTCGATAAGAAATACATCTAGTTTTTTGAGCATATTTGAATGCCCCACTAATACCACCAACTGCGGAACGGAGTTCCACATCCTTACCACTCTACAGTAAAGAACCCTTTTTCGCAGTTTAAGATTGAACTCTTTTGATGCAACTTCATTGTGTGGCTGTTTGTCTTTTTTTTTTTTTAGAGACTTTTAAATTAAAATGTCCCCCCTACCAATGCTAGTATCTTCATTTAAGTAGATGTATATTGTTATCATATCCCATTAAGTGTCACTTCTTCAGGGAGAATAAGTTTAATGTTTGGAGTAGTTTCTCATACCTGAGGTCCTCCAGCCTCCTTATTAGCTTTCTTTTTTATATCAAATATTTTCCTTTTTCTTTTTATTATTAAACATTACATACAAACAAATAGCCACATTTATATAATTATAGGGATAAGTAATCCCCAAAGAAGAAGAAAATACATCCAATTACACAGATTATGGCAAATTAATCCTTACATTATCAAAAATAGAAAAAACACACAAAACAAACAAACCTTGAACCTCTCGGACTAATAAACAGAACATAATATTATATACTGTAGAGACATGAATACATTTTACATGTCAAATTCTTCGCCACTGATATCAATCATCGTACTTTGGCAACCTCCTCTAGGCAGCATCAAATTATCTCTGTTTTACGTACTCATTTTTTCTCTTCTACCCCTCCACCTCTGCTCTTTGCTCTTAACTACCTCCTCTGCCTTCACTCCTCTTCACTGGGTAGACCGTCATATACCGTAGTTGATTACTAGGTTCTATCCAACATAACCATTTGGGGTGTACCTCTATGCTTGTATGTTCATTTTTCTCTTTTAATTATGTAGTTAAGTTTCTCACCACTTTGTTTATGGGTTGGAGGATCAAACGATGACCATTTTTGTAAAATAACTTTACATGCTAAATTTAAGGATCTTATCTACATAGTATGCATCTCTACTGGTAAGGCTCCGTCAGGGATTATTCCCAATAGTGAAAATTTGGGCGTTCCTGATATCTCAGTGGAGCATAATGAGTTTAGGGTTATAAATATTTTTGCCCAATATCGATGAAGCTTTGCACAGCGCCAAAGCATGTGGATAAGACATCCATTATCCACTTGCTGATCAGCTGCCATCATTATACTGCAGCAGGTAGGCACAATTATGTGAGCCGTCGTAGCTGTACATCGCAGGGCTCAAGTCCTGCGGGAACGCATGGGAACGGAGTTCCTGCACTTTTTTCACAGCAGGAACGCAGTTCCTATTGCAGGACTAGAGCAGCTGAGGGCAGCCGAGCCGCCCGAGCCAATCCTTCACTAAGCGGCGATGCCCAGCTCGAGTCACTGTCAGAGGCAGGCGAACCTTAGTCATCCTTTATGTTACTGGCCGCTTCCTGTATATGGATTCATCAGGTAGTGTGCGGGTATTCCGTCACTTCCTCGATGCCGCAATGTCTCCTGGGAGCTTTTGTCATTGTTCCCAGGAGACATTGCAGAGGTCTGCCGCGAGTTATCGCGGGATTTAGAAAGAACTTGCTTTAGAAAAAACATGCGGTTTAGTAATTATGCATATGAGCGTATCATTTTATTTTTATTTTGGTGGGGGAGTGGATGGGGGAGTTCCCACACTTTTTCCCCCAGGACTTGACCCCTGGTACATCGGCTCCTTTAAGCGGGATAGCAGGCAGGCGCGAGAGAGGCAGAACAGGGATGTGTGTGTGTGTAAAGTAATCTATACAGGTCTCCCCTCTTCCACTCTCCCCCTCCACATATACTGAGTATCCACTTCAAAGACTTATGCCGCGTACACACGGTCGTTTTTCGGCACGTTTTTAAAAAATGATGAACAAAGCGCGGTGACGTACAACACGTACAACGGCACTCTGAAGGGGAAGTTCTATTCGCCTTTGGGCTGCTTTTAGCTGATTCCTTGTTGGTAAAAGACGATTTGCGCTTTTTTGTCTGTTACAGCGTGATGAATGTGCTTACTCCATTATGAATGGTAGTTTTACCTGAACGAGCAGAAACAGAATGTTCTTTCTTAGGGATCAGAGATTCTCATCAGCAAAATGCTTTAGTTGAAGTGCTTTAATCTTCAATGTTAGACTTCAGAATAGTGTGTTTTACGGTATAACACTCCTGGCATGAAGATGTGTCTGGTCACCACACAGCCTTGTAGAAGTTGAAATAAAATAATCATGTGTGAGAAGAATCCTAAATTTTTAACTTATTTTATATTTCATTCCTGAATGAAATAGTTAAAAAAAGATTTGTGAGAGGTATTGGAGATTAGGTTGGGTTTTAGGACTAAAGAATACTGTGTTATTTGTCATTACACTTTGAGAAGAACCCAAAGATTTCTTAATAGTTTCTTTATATTGTCCCCTCATACAGCCGTTTTTATGATATGCATTTTAATGGGATCAATTTAATGCAAATAACTTTCACAGAGCCTGTTAAAATTTCACAATTCTATAAACCCCATATATCTTGTTAAATACACTAAAATAACTGTATTTAAATGTAATTAAAATACATAAGATCACAGTTGAGATAAATACTAAAAAACATCAAATTAAGCTACCGTGTTTCCCCAAAAATAAGACCTACCCTGAAAAGAAGACCTACTGGGATTTTCGGGAGGGTTGCAATATAAGCCCTAGTTTAAAGCGGTTGTAAAATCCTCTCTATTACAGTAGTATATAATGTAAAATGTGTGTGTTTCTGTAATTTAATTGTGTCAAATACCATCGGTACAGCGCCGCTTGGTGCTGAATTGACCTCCCGCTGCTCTCCTACATAGTTACATAGTAGATGAGGTTGAAAAAAGACACACGTCCATCAAGTCCAACCTATGTGTGTGATTATATGTCAGTATTACATTGTATATCCCTGTATGTTGCGGTCATTCAGGTGCTTATCCAATAGTTTTTTGAAACTATCGATGCCCCCCTGCTGAAACCACCGCCTGTGGAAGGGAATTCCACATCCTTGCCGCTCCTACAGTAAAGAACCCTCTAGGCAGTTTAAAGCTAAACCTCTTTTTAGTCATCATGTGTTTTATTAAACTCCCTTCCGCAAAAAAGTTTTATCCCTATTGTGGGGTCACCAGTATGCTATTTGTAAATTGAAATCATATTCCCTCTCAAGCATCTCTTCACCAGAGAAAATAAGTTCAGTGCTCGCAGCCTTTCTTCATAACTAATGGGGAACTGTGTCAAATGCTTCACCTCTTCTTCCAGTTGTCAGTGTGGGATATTGGCGCTATAAGAATGTATTTGACACAATTAGATTACAGAAACACACATTTTACATTATATACTACTGTAACAGAGAGGATTCTAGGATTTTACAACCACTTTTACTCTGTTTACACTAGGGATTCCTGACAGGCAGGGAGGGAGAGGGGGGGAGACAGCACATTGCATGGCAAGCCTTACCCCGAAAATGAGCCCTACTGTGTCTTTTGTTGCCAAAATTAATATAAGACCCGGGCTTATTTTCACAGAAACACAGTAAATGATAAGATAAAAGTACAACGTATACAATGAGATAATAAAAAATAAAAAAATGCCTAAAATCAATGACAAAAAGGGTGCCTACATAATATGACACCAAATGACAGTGCAGATATGATTTAAACAGTACAATGTAGGGGTAGGGTGTACCAAGTAATTATAGTAACACAACAATGAGATAGAAGGAGAACTGAATAGTGTGGAAACAGAGGGGTAACTTTCAAAAGGGTAGATTACAAACACTCCAGCTAGAGGGGTATGCTACGTATATACTTTCCAAATTAGAGACAGGAAGAAAACTTTAACAAGAAAGACAGAAAACATACATTACAAATCTAAGATAAGAGAATGCTAGACGGAAAGTAGGACACACACAAATACACACAAGCTACAAAGTAAAGACAGGAGGAGAACTCCAACTAGGAGGATAGGATACACACACACCTCAAAAATTAGAGACAGAAGAAAAACTCCAACAAGGAGAATGGATATGCACGCTACAAAATGGAGACAGGAGGAGAGCTCCAACAAGAACGGATACACACACTACAAAGTAGAGACAGGAGGAGAACTCCAACAAGGAGAATGAATACACACAATACAAAATAGAGACAGGAGGAGAACCTTAAATGAGAACCATAGGATGCACACATCACAAAGTAGAGACAAAGGGGAGAACTCCAACAAGTCCACTAGGATACACACACACTTCAAATTAGGGAAAGGTGTAGAGCTCAACAAGAATATGAGGATACTCACATGTAAATAGGGGTTAGTACCCCTTTTAGTGTGGTCCCTCCCATAGATGAGTATAGTAGGTGGAGTGAGTGCACCCTATATAGACTAGAGCCAGAAGAGCCTGGTGCAGAGTGTAATGGATATAGGCTACCCCTGGTTTACTAACATGTAAGCCTGTAGCCTACGGAAGAGAACTCTTCAAAATAGAGACATGTGGAAAACTCCAACAAAGAAGATAGGATACACACATTGCAAAGTAGATACATAGTGAGAGAACCAACAGGGAGAATGTGATACACACTCACTGCAAAGAAGAGACATAAGGAGAACTCCAACAGGGAGAATATAATATACACACCAACTACAAAGTAGAGACAGAAGGAGAACTCCAACAGGGAGAATATAATATACACACACACACTACAAAGAAGAGACAGAAGGAGAACTCCAACAAAGAAGGCAGGATACACACTCGCTACAAAGAAGAGACAGAAGGAGAACTCCAACAAAGAAGGCAGGATACACACTCGCTACAAAGAAGACACAGGACAAAAACTTCACCAAAGAAGATCAGCTATACACACTGCAAAGGAAAGGCATGGTAAGAACACCAACAGGGAGAATAGGATACACACTTACTGCACAGAAGAGACATCAGTCCAAAATGTCCCTTTGGATTGATGCTCCTGGTATATAATTTTGTTTGTGGATCTCTTGCTGGCAGTGCATACTCTGAATGAGTTAAGTCTGCTCTAGTGTCTAGCTTGGCACCTATGGTTTATGTGAGTGGTAAACTACTTCTTAAACATCTGTAATGCCGCGTACACACCATCACTTTATGTGATGGAAAAAAAACGGCGTTTTGAAAAACGTCAATTAAAATGACTGTGTGTGGGGGAAAACTTCGTTTTATGTCTTGTGAAAAACGACAAAAAAATAATTGTGTCGTTTTTCAAAATGTCGTTTTTTGTGTCAATTAAAATGATAGTGTGTGGGCAAAACAACGTTTAAAACAACGTTTTTAAACCCGCGCATGCTCAGAAGCAAGTTATGAAGCTAGCTTCAATGGAAAAGAGTGCTGAACGTAACCACGCTTTGCTAGAGCATTTTGAAAAAACAATGGTGTGTAGGCAACGTCGTTTTTGAAAATGAAGTTTCAAAAACATCGTTTTATTTCATGATTTAAAACGTCGTTTTTTTTCATCACATAAAGTGATGGTGTTTACGCGGCATCATGGTACCCATAGATCCTGTTAAGGGAGACAATGGTTGAACTGTGTTTTTTTTAGCTTCCTGTCATGTGATCTATGGGGGTTTCTCTACATATTCTCTGCACACCTGAGGAAGAACGCAATTTTGAAACACGTCAGTTTATTGAGGAAATTGTACCCAATAGATGTTAATCACAAAACAATTTTATGAAGTTTTATATTGTGTTTTAATAGATGCTGTGCAATATGTTTTAAATAAAAATGTGTTTTATATAGTCATCTATGTATATGGGATTTGTCTTGTGTTTGTTATTTAGTAGATAACATGTTATTCTTTGTATTATTAATAACTATACTTCCTTTCCTATTGTCTTTTCCTCTTACTATTTATTTTACACAACATCATGACACCCCTGGCCTTCTCTATCCAGTACAGATAGGTTTTTAATTTCTTTACACAGATAAGATCTAGATTTATTCCATATGGAGCTGTGACCTTATCAGGCAAGGGCAGCTGGAAAGAAATAAAGGTTGTCAGCCTGCACTCACCTCGAGCTGAAAGCTTCTTGGTGTTAATGATTTTTGCTGCATACTCTTGCCCAGATAAAACTTTCACGCATCTACGGACAATGGAGAAAGCTCCCCTGGGAAAAAAAAGAGACAGAAAAGTCAATGGATTTCTTCATTTAGTGATTTTCTTTAACATGCACAAATCAGAATGATTATTAAAGTTAAATGTAAGAGTTAATTGATTGTACTGTAGACAAATTACATTGCAGAAGTATTGTTGTTTGGTGGTAAAAAAAAAATCTTAAAATACATCTTGTGATGGCAAACCGTGTCAAGAAACGTTGCGGTTACCATTGGGCTGGATTAAGTCCTAACATAAATTTGGGCAATCCAACCTGACCCTCCCCTTGCTCTGACCCATTCATTGATAAAAGTGAACTTGTAAAGTGGTCCAAAAGACCACTTTCAGCAGAGCAGATCATGCCAAGAGGCCTCCCCTGTTTGGCACCACTGCCCTAATATAAGATTTAGTCTAGCATCTAGTATCTAGTGAGCATTTATTATAGGAGAAGTTCTGATGTCACAGGAGATTTCTATCTCTAGTGTATACCGTGAGCAGAAGAGGCAGAATCACTATATTATATAGTATAGTATATTGTAGTGTTACCTCCACAGCCCAAAGGCATTGTTACCCTGATCTGAACTGAGATTTAGTGCCTGATATATCAAGAATGATAGCTGTAGAGTGATAAATAAATGGTAAGATGCGCTGATCGAGTATAGATAAAAACAATTACCTTGATTTTCACTTGAATTTGTCAAGTACACGAAAGTTAAAGATGAAAAGGGAATTTAATCTACCTCATAGGACAAGACCTACCTCTTAAGTTTGAAGAAAATAAATGGTACATGCAGAAATCAGAATGTTTATTGTTAGTTAGACACAAACATCAACTGGTTTCAGATAATGCCTTGAGGTGTTTTACTCTAAAAGGAGTTAAAGTGGTTGTAAACCCAAACACACAACTTGCACCTGCAGGTAAGCCTAGATTAAGGCTTACCTGTCGGTGCATGAAATAGCTCCTTAACCTACATGGTTAAGGAGATATTTGCAGAAAACACTGCACCGATGCGCATGCACCCCGTAGACAAAGGCGCAGGCGCACTGAGCGTGCCGATTTTCTGAATGTGAAAATGCCGGGACCCGCGTGCATGCGTGTGACGTCATCGCCACTCCGGACAATCACAGCGCTGGAACGGCAATACCGGAAAGGCACTCGGAGGAGAGATGGCTGCGGAGGGGAACGAGGAGCCCTTCGATCTCAGGTAAGTGCCACATAATGAGCTAGGAATTTTTTTGGGGGGTTTACTTCCTCTTTAAGCCCAACACCATCATAATCATTTGTTTAAAGCAATTCCCAAGACTAGTTAATAAAAAAAAACTTTTGCTGATGCTCTGACATCCAGTGCTGGACCTCTTTCAGGCAGAATGATGGCATTAACTCACAGGAAATGCTGCAGTATTCAGAACCTGGCCCCCACTGGAGGATAGCGACAAGTGGCATCCCCTGACCAGACCAAAGACTGCTGTAAAAAAGTTGTAAACAAAAATGAAATAAAGGCAAAAGTGGAAAGGAGGTACTTAGGGGGGGGGGTGGAAACATACTGGGGGAGCCTGGTTGGAGGCTGGACTTACTCTTTAATCATAAATCTATCCTAGACATCTAATTTAGCACTTTTAGCCCTGGTTCACACTGGGTACGATTTGGAACGATTTGAGATGCGATTTGACATGTCAAATCGCATCTCAAATCGGCGGCAATTGTCGGCAATGGCACTGTCCTAATAAGTGCGACGCCGCATCTGCGATTTCAAAAAGTAGTTCCTGTACTACTTTTTGCGATTTCGGGACGCGATTTACATTAAATTGCGGCCAAAATCGCGGCAGAATCGCGGCAAAATCGCAGCCGCGAAATCGCGGTAATCGCGCATTTTACCGCGATTTTGAATTCGCAGCAGTGTGAACCTAGGCTTAGGTTGAAACAGGTCAAGGTATTATTTGGTGTTCTTCGACGTTTGTGAATTATTTACAAAACAATTTGTGTGGGCCACACTTTTCTTTTCTTCTTAGTGTAAGTTAAAATCCAGGCAAGGTTGGGATAACATAGTGCCATGGTGGGCAAACCAATGCTGGATTCCTTGGTAGCAGCATATTTTTCTTGAAAAGTTTAGGCCTAACCCCTGAGCTGCTCTAATTTTTACCTAAACATTTGTATGGTTCTGGCTGCCCATCTACCATGCCTACATATGCTGTATGCTACATGTTTCTCTTCGGATAGAACCTGAATTTTTGAGCCTATGAAAATGCAAACCACAAGTCCCTGGGTTCCAAGCACCACCTTCTGGAGCTTTCAGAGGTAGAAGTTGCACAGCAATGAATCTTGAGGGAAAGGCTGTGGTCCCAGCTAGAAAAATCCTGCTAATTCTGGCAGCAGTGGTTTATATAAAACTCAAATTAAAGTCTGCTGGTTCTCCCTGACTTTATCGGATCTGCAAAGTTTCCTGGATTATATTAGCAATTAATTTATTGCCTAGTGTTCATTGTTCATTGATATTACCACATTTAGTTAATAGTTAATGATTTTTGTTTTATAACCTGAGGGATGTAACTGTACTTATACCAACCATCTGTATGTTGTAAAAACGACTACACTAGTTATAGTGGATCTAGCATCTAGCATCTTTCCATGTTAGGTTCATGCATGCTAAACATCACTGTACTGTCCTAACAATATATAAATCCTATATATACACAACACTACAGAGCAATACTATGTGCCATATACTGTATATACTGTATTTATTGGCGTATAACACTCACTTTTTTACCCTGAAAATAGAGGGTAAACTGTGTCTGCGTGTTATACGCAGGGGGCTGTGGAAAGTTTTTTTCCTTAAACTTCCCTCTTAAAGTTAGGGTGTGTGTTATATGCCTGTGCGTGTTATACGCCGATAAATACGGTACCTCCAATCCCAATCTGCTGTAGATATACCCCAAAGGATGACAGAGAATAAATTAATAAATATAGCGCTACAAAATAATAAACATAAAAAAATATAATACATCTTATAAATAACATAAATTGCAAAGTGCAAACAATATACAGTAATCCACTATAATCAATACAGTCCCCTGAATTTACACTGCTGTAGACATACCTCAAAAGATGGACGAAAATTAATGAATAAATATAGCGCTACAAAATAATTCCTTATAAAAATATATATAAAAAACAATCTTATAAATAACATAAAGTGAAAATAATATAATCCACTATAATCCCCTGAATTTACAATTTACACCGACTCTAAAGCCTCGTACACACGATCAGTCCATCCGATGAAAACGGTCTGAAGTACAGTTGACTTAAGTTAACCGATGAAGCTGACTGATGGTCCGTCGTGCGTACACAACATCAGTTAAAAAAACGATTGTGTCAGAACACGGTGGCGTAAAACACAACGACGCGCTGAAAAAAACGAAGTTCAATGCTTCCAAGCATGCGTCCACTTGATTCTGAGCATGGGTTTTTAACCGATGCTTTTGCATACTAACGATCGGTTTTGACCTATTGGTTAGGCGTCCATCGGTTCAATTTTAAAGCAAGTTCTCATTTTTTTTGACTGAAGGTTAAATAACCTATGGGGCCTACACACGATCGGTTTGGACTGATGAAAACGGTCATTCAGACCGTTCTCCTCTGGCGATCCTATCGTGTGTACGAGGCCTAATGCTGCCAGTCTATGCCAATCTGTGAAACAAATAAACACTCCTCACTCAAAAGGTGTGTATCCACTCCACCTCCTAAAAGGATGGCAGCCCCCCTATGGGGCCCAACTCACTGAACAGATGTGACCTCTTAGTTTCATACAAAGTAGAATGAGTGCTTTGTTCATGTACTGTTAATCTCACATAGCACAACACAGGTCAAATACTATGAATGCAACTCCTAATACACACCATTCATTCTCCAAGCAATATCAAATGTAAAGCAGAAGAGAAAGCGTGACTGGTGATCAAGGATTGCTTTTTAATAATAGGTCCACAGAAAATGGGGTGCCTTGCCAGGGCTCTGTGGCTTACGCATGTATTTGCAAATGTGTGCAACTTAACCCCTGTTTTTAACGCATATTGTTGGACAGGTCAGTTTGGTTGGTCGCAGGCTGGTTGGTAAACTGAGCTTGGAAATCTCTTCCTTTTTTTTTCATATGCATTGCCTTTCCAATGCTCCTTTGCGGCAGGGACCAGTTACAGGTGGGGGCAGTAACCACTTGTTTTTACTATGAATTATATTGGCCAGGCGATGCATTGACACCCTTGCTGCCATAGTGCTATGGGCTGGGTGTTCAGTGTGCCCCTGCACCTTTAAGAAGGAGTGGGCTCCCTTCAGGTTTATCTGCCCTACACCTGTCATCTAAATGCATGTGCTTCCATTGTTGGAAACTCACAAATTAGAGTTTAGGTCCATAGAAAATGGGGCTCTGTGGCTTACGCATGTATTTGCAAATGTGTGCAACTAAACCCCTGTTTTTAACGCATACTGTTGTACAGGTCAATTTGGTTGATCGCAGGCTGGTCGGTAAGTTGAGCTTGGAAAGCTCTTACTAAACCATCCACTTGGATGATAAGTGTATCTGAAAGTAGAAATGTCTTTGTTGCCCCCTAAAGATATAGGAAAATAATTATAGCACAACAGACCTAACACCTATAACATAATTATATCAGCAGCACTAACATACGTACAAATATTGATTCATTAGCAATATGCATTGTGCATTAGCATTATGCAAGTGTCTGCATTTTGCAATACATATGTGTCTTTTTACTAGAAAACTTTATCAACAACATACATTTTTCTATCATTCAAAATAGTAGTGAAGACTGAGAAAATTCATCTTTCAAAGCTGAAATTGATAGGTAGAATTTTCCAGCCAATTGAATGACAAATGTTGTTTATGCTTGTCTGTTTATTCATTTTAAAATAATCCAGAGGATACCCAGGGGGAGTAATTTCTCTATAGTGGTCACATTTTGTTGTTTGTCAAATGTTCAGTAATCCTTTGATACAATTTGACTAGGTAATAAATACAACAATATAATGGAGCATTTGTCTGGTGGAGTAAAGCTAACGTAGTAGATGAGCTTTATTTTGATTCAGACATGTGTAGCCCTGGCTGGCAGTCACTTCAAGCTGTGGGAGCCACAGAGCCCGGCCCTTCTTATGATCCTAGATCATTCCTCTGTCACCTGCTGTTTGATTAGATAGGGTGGTAGAAGAAAGTGAAAGAATGAGGATGCATCATTGTCCTGGGCTTTTACCCTCACCACCAGTGCATATAGGAAGAAGGAAGTGCATCAGGGACTGGGAGCTACCCATGAGCATGGAGGAGGAAAGGCAACTGGGAACAAAGCGGCCAGGGACATGAAAAGGTAACCCATATGTATGCTGTGTACCACCTACTATACACCCCTCTCATATCCCCCCACTATAACTACCAAAAATTTGTCTGACACCAAAGGTTGGGAAAACTGGTTGTTGTATGGCCCCTTTATTAAAGTAAAAGATAATTTAACAATATAACCAAAACAAGGCATAATCTTCTTTGGCTGACGATCCTTGGAGGCACTACCTATAAAATCTTTTTACCTTATATCTGCTTAAATACTATGCCTGGTCCCTGCCACATTGCACCGACTCGGGGATGAGCACCTTCAGCAGATATACCATTCTAACTTTCCAGTTAATCCACCATAATTGGTATTCACCGGGGACCCATACGTCAGATGTGTCCCAACCCATCAAATTCCAGAAGTCTGTTTAACAATGCCTCCAAAGACCCAACCGCATACCTTGTAAAAGTAAAACATATAAAATAACGACAACACACACACCCCCCATTATCAAAATCAAACATGTAGGGCAGGAGGGCTGGAAAGTTTCTGGGACCAGAGGCTGAAAACATATATATTACATTTTTAATAATAAATAAATACACACAAACTGTAGTATGGATAAAAATGGCCATGGTCCTTTATTATTGGCATAATAATAAACCAATTTATCAATAAAAGATTTTCATATAACCATCGTACTAAATTTATAACAATAGTTCAGCCATCACAGCTCGAACTATATTAAACTATTAATAGCCAATAGTTCAGCCATTATGCCCCCTCCCCACCCTGCCTCTTCCAATATGCCCCATCCCCACCCTGCCTCTACCAATATGCCCCCTCCCCATCCTGCCTCTACCAATATGCCCTCTCCCCACCCTGCCTCTTCCAATATGCCCCCTCCCCACCCTGCCTCTACCAATATGCCCCCTCCCCATCCTGCCTCTACCAATATGCCCCCTCCCCACCCTGCCTCTACCAAATGCCCCCTCCCCACCCTGCCTCTACCAATATGCCCCCTCACCATCCTGCCTCTTCCAATATGCCCCCTCCCCACCCTGCCTCTACCAATAAGCCCCCTCCCCATCCTGCCCCTACCAATATGCCCCCTCCACATCCTGCCTCTACCAATATTCCCCCTCCCCACCCTGCCTCTACCAAATGCCCCCTCCCCACCCTGCCTCTACCAATATGCCCCCTCCCCATCCTGCCTCTACCAATATGCCCCCTCCCCACCCTGCCTCTACCAATATGCCCCCTCCTTACAATGAATACATCTTTGAATTTGATCTGCATTATTATGGTGTGTTATGACCCTATTCCCAAGTTCTTATAGTAAGCATCCCAGGTTGGACGGGAGAGCAGACGTATCCTGTCTGAAATTAACCCCTTACATGTCCCACACAACAATTCAGTACATGTTAATAGATTCAGAGTATCACACGTCCAACTTCCAATTTCTTGGGAATGGTTTAGTAACTGTTCTTGTAACTGTCCCACTATTTCACATGGTTAACAGGAGCATTTCCATGCTGTGCTGTACTCACTTGTGTCCCATGGAGTTCTAGTCCCATGAATTAGGCCTCCTCTGCTCCAGAGCCTCCTCCCTAAGCTCCAGGGGAGCTCGTCCACACTTACAAGATCACCTTGTCTGTTCTGCTGCTTTCCTCCCAATAGCCTGAACTAGATTCCTTCACCCATAAAGGTAGAGGGCAGTGCAATGGCTGCCGGCCCACAGGGGATATCATAAAGTTAACCCTCTGGGGACTCGCTCTTCCACCTGCCTACAGGGTGACCACAGATAATACTGATAGCTAGTCCTTTTCCATCTATCTGCTTTTTCCCCAGACACAGCCTTATGCCATGAACACATGACCGTTTTTCGGGTTGTAAAAAATGAATTTTTTTTCATGTCATTAAAAACGATCGTGTGTGGGCTCCAGAGCATTTTTCACAATCTAAAAAATGGCCATTAAAAATTTCGAACATGCTCTATTTTTTCACAACGTTTTTAACATTGTCGTTTTTAAGGTTGTAAAAAAAGGTCGTGTGTGGGCTTTAACCACGTGAAAAAAACGTGCATGCTCAGAAGCAAGTTATGAGACGGGAGCGCTCGTTCTGGTAAAACTACCATTCGTAATGGAGTAAGAACATTCATCACGCAGTAACAGACTGAAAAGCACGAATCGTCTTTTACTAACAGGAAATCAGCAAAAGCAACCCTAAGGGTGGCGCCATCCAAGAGGCAGGGTGGGGATGGGGCATCCTTTATAGTACCGCCGTACGTGTTGCTAGAGCATTTTTTTTCACGATCGTGGGTAGGCAAGGCCATTTTAATGATCGGGTTGAAAAAAACATAGGGGCAGATCCATGTACCTCCGCGCCGGGCGCAGCGTATCTAAGATACTCTACGCCGCCGTAACTTTTTTCTTTTTTTTCGAATCCTCAAAGAATTTGCGCCGTAAGTTACGGCAGCGTAGTGTATCTTTGGCGGCGTAATGGTGCGCCATTCAAATCTCTGTGATGGGGGCTGTGTTTTATGTTAAAACGTCGTGACCCAACGTAAACAACGTTTTTTTTTTTAACTGCGCATGCGCCGTCCGTGGGGGTATCCTCAGTGTGCATGCTCGAAATTGACCGGGAACAAGCCAATGCTCACGACGGTGACGTCATTCTACGCAAATCCCTATTTGCGAACGACTTACGCAAACAACGTAAAAAATTCAAAATTGTACGCGGGGAACGACGGCCATACTGAACATTGAGTACGCCACCATATAGCAGCTTTAAATATACACCGTAAAAAGCCGAACGCAAACGACGTAAACAAATGCGCCGGCCGGAGTTTTTTCTAGACCCTTAAAACGTAATTTTTTACAACCCGAAAAACGGTCGTGTGTACGCGGCAAAAGAGTTTAGTTCCTCCTTCACCTGTCTTTGTGTCGTGTTTGCGCATGACTTTATACATCATATTTTGTGTTAATGGCTCTATACCTATGCCTCTTAACAGTCATGCAATTGTAAAAAATAATAATGATTTCAATCTTACATAGCACATAATTACACAGTTGTGACTTATACTGTCCTCAGAAACATTGATCAATGATGCCCACCATGGATTCATCTTCCATAACTACCAGATACCATATGTCACATAGTCTCAAATATTTGAAATATAGAATGCAAAAATTGTATTCTGGTCCCACAACAGCTTCAGTAAACAGCATAAATATGTAACAGCAAAAGAAGTAAGCTAAGCATACTGTGCCAAAGTCAATGTTACCTCGAGGAAAACTGCCAGAGTGTGTTATACCTTCAAACATGATGCATTGTATCAAATGTAGAACATTCTACCCCTAAAGAATATTATTCAAGAAAATGCTGAATATAGAGCATGACCTCTGGGAATTTAATGATATAGTGTGTGTCAAGCAGAAAGCTGTACACTTTGATGAACAATAACAGTTTAAGGGGATATTTTTAGTGTTTTAAATCTAATAAAGTTCATATTTAAAGAGGATGGAGTTTTATCTGTTTAACTTATGAAAAGTAGGCAAACCTTTTATCATAAAAACAAAAAAAAATTCCGCTATGGAGGAACTCTATCAGTCATGACTTGTCACTGTGAAGATATCACATTCAAAGGAGGCTGGATTTACTGTTAGGCCTCGTACACACGACCGGACATGTCCGCTGAAACTGGTCCGCGGACCAGTTTCAGAGGACAGATCCGATCGTGTGTACAGGCTAGCGGACAGATTTCCAGCGGACAAAAGTTTCTTAGCATGCTAAGAAACTTGTCCGCTGGAGAGCTGTCCGTCAAACATGTCCGCTGGTTAGTACGTCTAACCAGCGGACCGAAATCCCGCGAATGCGTCGAATTGATTCGACGCATGCGTGGAAGCATTGAACTCGCGCGATAGAGAACGTCGGTGTCGTCTACGTCACCGCGTTCTCTGTCCGCGGGGATTTCGGTTTGATGGTGTGTACAGCCATCAGCCCGAAATCTCCGATCGGACATGTCCTGTGGTGTGTACGAGGCCTTAGGCACAATAGGTGTAGGCTGCTTTCACACTTCTTCGTTTTTCACCAAACATGCAGCATGCGGGATATAGCTGAAAGACGGCTACAGCATGGCTTGGGTGCGCATTGGGTATGCTCTGTGACCAAGGTGTCCCTGGGACACAGCTGATCACAGAACGCGGTAAAGGGCCAATCACAGCGGCGCTTTGCCTTGTGATCAGCTGTGTCCAGTCACGCTGTCTCTGTGTGAGGAAAGGAAAGCCGATAAACAACAAAGCTATCAGCACATTGTTCTTTATAATTCTAAACAAAAAAAGAAACCAGAAAAAATAAATAAAAATAAATAAATACATAAATAAATAAATAAATAGAAAAAAACAACAACTACTGTAGCTAACAAACTTATCAGTGCAGCCCCATCAGTGCAGCTTATCAGTGCCCATCAGTGTCCATTAGTGCAGCCTCATCAGTGCCTCCTTATCAGTGCAGCTTATTAGTGCCATCTTATCAGTGCCACCTCATCAGTGAAGCCTTGTCAGTGTAGCCTCATCAGTGCCTATCATTGCAGCCTATCAGTGCCCATCAGTGCAGCCTCATCAGCGCACATCAGTGAAGGAGAAAAATTACTTATTTGCAAAATTCTATATAACATTTTTTTTTTCTAAATGTTCGGTCATTCTTCATTTGTTTAGCAAAATATAAAAAACCCAGCCGTGAATCAAATTCCACCAAAAAAAAGCTCTATTTGCCTCAAAAAAAATTAAAAAAATTTAATTTGGGTACAGTGTTACATGAGAGCGCAATTGTCATTCAAAGTGTGACAGCGCTGAAAGCTGAAAATTGGCCTGGGTAGGAAGGGTGTGAGAGTATTGAAGTGGTCAAAAACACAGCTGACCCCATAATTGACTGGTGTAAATAGTTCCATAGGATTTAATGGTCAAGCATCTTTCTTCTACTTTTGTGATGACAAAAACACAAGCAAAAAACAAATTTGTGTGAAAGGGTCCATAAGCCTAAAGGACTGCTTTAACCTTTTTAGTCATTAGTGTACGGCAAGTGTTTTTTTTTTGTAAACTGTCTGTGAGGTTGTTTACATTCATGCCTGGTAACTACCATAGAGTTCTTGTTGCAAACAGATTCTTCCTGTTAAGAGGCTGTTTCCTGCCCCTGCTGTATCCATCCAGGCTGAAAAGGGACAATAGGCAAGTGTTACTGCACTGTGTTGCTCACTGTTTGCTATATTACTGTCACTCCTGTGTGGGAATCAGAGGTATCTGTCAGGCCCCATACACACGAGAGGATTTATCCGCAGATACGGTCCAGCGGACCGTATCCGCGGATAAATCCTCTCGAGGATTTCAGAAGATTTCTATGCGATGGCGTGTACACACCATCGCATTGAAATCCGCGCTGAAATCCTCTGCAGATGACGTGTCGCGCCGTCGCCGCTATTATGACGCGGCGACGGGCGCGACGCTGTCATATAAGGAATTCCACGCATGCGTCAAATCATTACGACGCGTGCGGGGAATCCCTTTGGACGGATGGATCCGGTAAGTCTGTACAGACGAGCGGATCCATCCGTTGGAATGGATTCCAGCAGATGGATTTGTTGAGCATGTCAGCAAATATCCATCTGCTGGAAATCCATCCCAGGGGAGATTTATCTGCGGATAGATATCCGACGGAGTGTACACACCATAGAATCTATCCGCTGAAACCCATTTGATGGGATTTATCTGCGGATAGATTCTATGGTGTGTATGGGGCCTCAGATGCTTCTCTCTGATTCACTGAAACTTTCTATTTGCATACTGCAATATACTTGGGCTATTCTCAAGTGTATGAGAGCAAAGCTCATTTGACTATAACCTATCAAGTGACTGGTTTGTGTTGAAGTGTATATCTGGCACTTCATTATTTAACCACTTCAGCCCCGGAAAGATTGACCTACTGTACTTCCTGACTGGGCCATTTTTGAGATACGGCACTGCGTCGCTTTAACTGACAATTGCGTGGCCGTGCAACACTGTACCCAAACAAAATTAACATCATTTTTTCCCACAAATAGAGCTTTTTTTGGTGGTATTTGATCACCTCTGCGGTTTTAATTTTTCGCACTATAAACAAAAAAAGACCAACAATTTTGAAAAAAAAAAGCAATATTTTTTACTTTTTGCTATAATAAATATCCCCCCAAATATATATATATATATATATATATATATATATATATATATATATATATATATATATAAACTAGTTTCTTCATCAGTTTAGGTCGATATGTATTCTTCTACATATTTTTGGTAAAAAAAAAAAAATCACAATGAGCGTATATTGATTGGTTTGCGCAAAAGTTATAGCGTATACAAAATAGGGGATAGATTTATGGCATTTTTATTATTATTATTTTTTACAAGTAATGGCATCGATCTGTGATTTTTATCGGGGCTGCGACATTGGGGCGGACAGATTGGACACGTTTGACACTATTTTGAGACCATTGACTTTTTTTTATACAGCAATCAGAGCTAAAAATAGCCGCTGATTACTGTATAAATGACACTGGCAGGGAAAGGATTAACACTAGAAGGCGATCCAGGGGTTAAATGTGTTACCTAGGGAGTGTTTCTAACTGTTGCGGGGTGGGATTTCCTGGGGAGGAGACCGGTCCTTGTTCCTAAGCTGTAGGAACAACAGATCAGTGTCCTTACCCCTGACAGAACAGAGATCTGTCTGTGTATATCGACATATCTTCGTTCTGTCCTTCTTAGGAGCAATCGCGAATAGCCGCGGCCACACGCATTGGCTCCTATGTCATGTGGCGGGTGTGCGCTCTTTAAGGAGTAAACGGGGCACGCGCGCCGTGTGACGTAGGAGCCAATGCGCTACCTGCGATTGCTTCTGAGAAGGTCAGAATTAAGATCTGACAATGTAAACAGCTATGGCGATTTGCACAGGAGTGCCATTCTGCTGCCGCCAATCAACGGCAGGTGGTCGGTAAGTGTTTAAAGCAACAGTGTCCCTTTTTGGTCTGGGGGGGTTCCTAGCTAGTATTAGCCTAGGTAATGGTAAACAGCTCAGGGTAGTGACAGGATATGCTTCTGATGGGCATTTAGATAGGTAGAGGTCTTTTGATAGCCTACAGCACCCCTTGAAATGTTCCACATTTTTTCATGCTACAACCAAATTGCAATTTATTTTAATTGTATATGACCAAAAGTTACAAAATTACAGTTTTAAGTACACATTTCAGTATATAAGCTACAAATAAGTACAATATGCAATTAGAAATGTGATTTAAGGTAGCTATTAAGACAAAAAAACACATTTCTTATTTTATTTTCGATATAGTAAGTAAGTAGCTCAAGGACATGAAATTGACTCTAAAGCCTCATACACACAATCGGATATCTGATGGATTCTAATCCGATGGATTTTTTTGTCGGATATCCGATGAAGCTGACTTTCATCAGTCTTGCCTACACACCATCAGTCAAAAATCCGATTGTGACAAAACGCGGTGACCTACAACATTACGACGAGCCGAAAAAAATGAAGTTCAATGCTTCCAAGCATGCGTCGACTTGATTCTGAGAATGCGTGGATTGACTGATGGAGTTCCATACAGACGATTTTTCTATATCGTTTTTTTATCCATAGGAAAAATGTAAAACATGTTCTATTTTTTTACACTGATGGAAATAAAACCGATGGGGCCCACACACAATCGGTTTGTCCGATGAAAACAGTCCATCGGTCTGTTTTCAGCGGACAAACCGATCGTGTGTACGCCGCTTAACAGTGACACTGACAGTGTGCAGCACCACAGATCACCTACACGATACGTCTCCTCCTGAGTCACAATGACAATCTCTCTCCACACCAGATGGTCCCTCCACTTCAAACAGCACTGACAGTCCTGCTACTGGCTTTCCTTGCTCCCTCAGACCCGCACACAAGGCTCTAGCTGCTCCACTTGGCTCCCTTACACCATGACATCACACAACACTCTCAGACACAACCTCCATCAGTCCCGTTCCCTGCTGGCACTGACTGAACACACTGGATTCAAGAAGCTATTGCGCCCGCGCAACCATAGGTTGCGCGGCGCAATAGCTGTTTTGCTCCCGCGTAGCGAATGCCCCTGATTCAGGAACATCGCTACGCGGACTGCAGCCTAGGATATGACAGACATAAGCCTCCTTATGCCTTCATATCTCAGGCTGCATTCTTGCGTTGGCCGCTAGGGGGCGCGGCCATTGTGATCGGCGTATAGTATGCAAATTGCATACTACCACCGATTCACAAAAGTTGCGCGGGCCCTGCGCACGCAAGGTACGGAGTTTCCGTACGGCGACTTTAGCGTAAGGTTGCTCCTGCTAATAGCAGGGGCAGCCAATGCTAAAGTATAGCCGCCCTTCCCGCTCGTGAAATTTAAATTTCACGTCGTTTACGTAAGTGATTCGTGAATGGCGCTGGACGCCATTCACGTTCACTTAGAAGCAAATGACGTCCTTGCGACGTCATTTGCCGCAATGCACGTCGGGAAAGTTTCCCGACGGAGCGTTTCTCTGCAAAAACCAGCAAGACAACTGCTTCTTGACGAGATTCCCGTTCGTGTGTACGAGGCATTCAGGTTTCTCATCTGGAATTCTGTCCAGAATCTCGACGAGAAAAAAAGAGAACCTGCTCTCTTTTTTCTCGTCGAGATTCTCGTTTGCCTGTTTCCAGACGAGAAACCCGAGAGTGTGTATACTTACCTGTCGCCGTGGAAACCCATGCATGCTCAAAATAACTTTGACGCATGCGCGGTAGCTTCCACGGCATAGAGAGGATGAAGCAAGATGGCGGTGACGGCATCGAAGGTGACGAGTGCATGCTCGTCATACGCGATGACGTCACTGCGTTCTTTCCTTTCAAGAGAACCGCGGTTCTTTTGAAATAAAAGCCAGTACACTCGGGCGGCAAGAGTTTCCTGCCAAGAATCTCGTCAGGGAAAACGACAGTTTTTTCCTGATGAGATTCAAAAGAAAATCCCAAGTAATAGAGGGGATATATTCCAATGGGGACACTAGTTCTAATGACCTGGGGGTCCCCAAGGAATTCCCTTCATTTGCAGGGATTTTCTCTAACTTCCTGTAAGACTATTGGACAGGAAGTCAAGGGAAATCTCAGCAATGGGACACAGATGACAAAAAAATATCCAACAGGGGTTATAACCTTCCCTTGCTCTGTCCAAAATGAAAATATAAAGTTTTGCTTATAGTTCTACTTTAACCACTTGCCGACCGCGCTGTAGACAAAATACGTCTACAGCACGGTTGAGTTATTCTGGAAGGACGTCTATGGACGTCTATGTTCCTCCCTCCCCTCTCTGTACAGATCGGTACAGTGTGAGAGGAGAGGGGGAGAGATCGGATGGCAGCAGCAGTGCTGTGGGCTGGATGTGTGACAATTGCAGTCACAGATCCAGCCATCCATCCATCCATGCTCAGCCATCCCTGTGCAATACTCTGTGCAATACTCTGCAATACCCTGTGCAATACCCTGTGAAACACCCTGTGCAATACTCCGCAATACCCTGTTTAATACTCTACAATACCCTGTTTAATACTCCGCAATACCCTGTGCAATACTCCGCAATACCCTGTGCAATACTCCGCAATACCCTGTGCAATACTCCGCAATACCCTGTGCAATACTCCGCAATACCCTGTGCAATACTCTGCAATACCCTGTGCAATACTCTGCAATACCCTGTGCAATACCCTGTGCAATGCTCCGCAATGCCCTGTGCAATACTCTGCAATAACCTGTGCAATACTCTGCAATACCTTGTGCAATACTCCGCAATACCCTGTGCAATACAATGTTTACATTCCTTATAATAGGAATAAAAGTGATTTTTGGGGAAAAAAGTGTCAAACTAAAAAAAATAAAGTAAAATGAACAATCATTTTTTAGATTTTTTTTAAAGTGCCCCTGTCCCCGTGTGCTCACATGCAGAAGCGAACGCATACGTAATTTCCGTCGACATATGAAAACGGTGTTCAAGCTACACATGTGAGGTATCGCTGCGAACATTAGAGCGAGAGCAATAATTTTGGCCCTAGACCTCCTCCGTAAATCTAAACATGTAACCAGTAAAAATATTTAAAACGTCGCCTATGGGGATTTTTAAGTAGTGAAGTTTGGCGCCATTCCACGAGCGTGTGCAATTTAGAAGGGCGACATGTTAGGTATCTATTTACTCGGTGTAACTTTTTCTTTCATATTATGCAAAAACATTGGGCTAACTTTACTGGTTTTTTTTTTTTAAGCACAAAACTTTTTTTTTTAAACGCGTTTGAAAAAGTTCTGCGCAAATACTGTGCGAGATAAAAAGTTGTAATGACCGCCATTGAATTCTCTAAGGTCTTTGCTAAAAAAGCATATATAATGTTTTGGGGTTCTATGTAATTTTCTAGCAAATAAATGATGATTCTTAAATGTAGGAGAGAAATGTCAGAATTGGCCTGGGTGCTCCATAACGCCTGAAGGTGCTCCCTGCATGTTGGGCCTCTGTATATGGCCACGCTGTGTAAAAGTCTCACACATGTGGTATCGCCATACTCGGGAGGAATAGCAGAATGTGTTTTGGGGTGTAATTTGTGGAATGCATATGCTTGTGTGTGAGAAATAACCTGCTAATATGAAAATGTTGTGGAAAAAAAATCTCGATTTTGCAAAGAATTGTGGGAAAAAAATTACAACTTCAAAAAACTCACCATGCCTTTTTCTAAATACCTTGGAATGTCTTATTTCCAAAAAGGGATAATTTGGGGGGTATTTGTACTTTTCTGGCATGTTAGGGTTTCAAGAAATGAGATAGGCCGTCAGTACTTCAGGTGTGATCAATTTTCAGATATTGGCACCATAGCTTGTGGACTATAACTTTCGCAAAGACCAAATAATATCTACCAATTTGTACTTATTTTTACCAAAGATATGTAGCAGTATAAATTTTGGCCCAAATTTATGAAGAAAAATTACAAATTTTATAACAGAAACGAGAAAAATTCATATTTTTTACAAGAATTTTCAGTATTTTTTCTTTGATAGCGCAAAAAAAAAAAAAACACAACGGTGATTAAATACCACTAAAAGAAAGCTCTATTTGTGTGAAAAAAAGGACAAAAATGTCATATGGGTACAATGTTGTATTACTGTCAGTCACAGCTCTCTGCTCTGCTCAGAGGCTGAGCCGGGAGTCAGTCCAGGCACCTGGCGGATCCAGACTATATTGTTGCAATGATGCGGTGCCTGCACTGATATCCGCCTGCTCTCTGCTGAAAACGGATCACAGGCGTGCAAAATGAACTGCACTCCTGTGATCCATAGGAGAAGTCCAGCCAAACGAGCTTTGGCTGGACTTCTCATTTAACCACTTAAGCTCCGGACCAATACGCTGTCTAAAGACCAGAGGTGTTTTTACAATTTGGCAATGCGCTGCTTTAACTGGTAATTGCGCGGTCATGCAATGTTGTACCGAAACGAAACTTGCGTCCTTTTCTTCCACAAATAGAGCTTTATTTTGATGGTATTTGATCGCCTCTGCGATTTTTATTTTTTGCGATATAAACGCAAAAAGACCGTAAATTTTGAAAAAAAATGATTTTTCTTATAACAAAAAGTAAAAAAAATAGAATAAACTAAATTTTAGTCAAACATTTAGGCCAAAATGTATTCAGCCACATGTCTTTAGTAAAAAAAATCGCAATAAGCGTATATTTATTGGTTTTCGCAAAAGTTATAGCGTCTACAAACTAGGGTACATTTTCTGGAATTTACACAGCTTTTATTTTATGACTGCCTATCTCATTTCTTGAGGTGCTAAAATGGCAAGGCAGTACAAAACCCCCCCAAATTACCCCATTTTGGAAAGTAGACACCCCAAGGAAACTGCTGAGAGGCATGTTGAGTCCATTGAATATTTAATTTTTTTGTCCCAAGTGATTGAATAATGACGAAAAAAAAAAAAAAAAAAAATGTTTACAAAAAGTTGTCACTAAATGATATATTTCTCACACATGCCATGGTTATATGTGGAATTGCACCCCAAAATACATTCTGCTGCTTCTCCTGAGTACGGGGATAACCATGGCATGTGTGGGACTTTTTGGGAGCCTAGCCGCATACGGGGCCCCAAAACCCAAGCACCGCCTTCAGCATTTCTAAGGGCACAAATTTTTGATTTCACTCCTCACTACCTATCAAGGTTTCGAAGGCCATAAAATGCCAAAATAGCAAAAAAAAAAAACAAATGATCCCATTTTGGAAAGTAGACACCCTAAGCTATTTGCTGAGAGGCATGTCGAGTCCATGGAATATTTTATATTTTGACACAAGTTGCGGGAATATGACAAACTGATTTTTTTTTGAACAAAGTTGTCACTAAATGATATATTGCTCACACATGCCATAGTTATATGTGGAATTGCACCCCAAAAGACATTCTGCTGCTTCTCCCGAGTACGGGGATACCACATATGTGGGACTTTTTGTGAGCCTAGCCACGTACGGGGCCCCGAAAACAAAGCACCGCCTTCAAGATTTCTAAGGGCATACATTTTTGATTTCACTCCTCACTACCTATCACTACCTATCACAGTTTTGAAGGCCATAAAATGCCAAGATGTCACACAACCCCCCCAAATGACCCCATTTTGGAAAGAAGACACCCCAAGCTATTTGCTGAGAGGCATGTTGAGTCCATGGAATATTTAATTTTATGGCCCCAAGTCACTGAATAATGACCAAAAAAAAAAAATACAAAACGTTGTCACTAAATGATATATTTCTCACATATGCCATGGGCATATGTGGAATTGCACCCCAAAATACATTCTGCTGCTTCTCCTGAGTACGGGGATACCACATGTGTGGGACTTTTTGGGAGCCTAGCCGCGTACGGGACCCCGAAAACCAATCACCGCCTTCAGGATTTCTAAGGGCATAAATTTTTGATTTCACTCCTCACTACCTATCACAGTTTCGAAGGCAATAAAATGCCAAAACAGCACAAAACCCCCCCAAATGACCCCATTTTGGAAAGTAGACACCCCAAGCTATTTGCTGAGAGGCATGTTGAGTCCATGGAATATTTAATTTTTTTGCCCCAAGTCACTGAATAATGACCAAAAAAAAAAAAAATACAAAACGTTGTCACTAAATGATATATTTCTCACACATGCCACGGTTATATGTGGAATTGCACCCCCAAAATACATTCTGCTGCTTCTCCTGAGTACGGGGATACCACATGTGTGGGACTTTTTGGGAGCCTAGCCGCGTACGGGGCCCCGAAAACCAAGCACTGCCTTCAAGATTTGTGTGAGTGAAATCAAAAATTTATGTCCTTAGAAATCTTGAAGGCGGTGCTTGGTTTTCGGGGTCTCATACGCGGCTAGGCTCCCAAAAAGTCCCACACATGTGGTATCCCCGTACTCAGGAGAAGTAGCAGAATGTATTTTGGGGTGCAATTCCACATATAACCATGGCATGTGTGAGAAATATATCATTTAGTGACAATGTTTTGTACATTTTTTTATTTTAATTTTTTTTGGTCATGATTCAATCACTTGGGGCAAAAAAATTAAATATTCCATGGACTCAACATGCCTCTCAGCAAATAGCTTGGGGTGTCTACTTTCCAAAATGGGGTCATTTGGGGGTTTTTTGTGCTATTTTGGCATTTTATGGCCTTCGAAACTGTGATAGGTAGTGAGGAGTGAAATCAAAAATTTGCGCCCTTAGAAATGCTGAAGGCGGTGCTTGGTTTTCGGGGTCCCGTACGCGGCTAGGCTCCCAAAAAGTCCCAAACATGTGGTATCCCCGTACTCAGGAGAAGCAGCAGAATGTATTTTAGGGTGCAACTCCACATATAACCATGGCATGTGTGAGCAATATATCATTTAGTGACACATTTTTCTTTTTTTTTTTTTTTTTTTCTCATTATTCAATCACTTTGGACAAAAAAAAAAAAAATCAATGGACTCAACATGCCTCTCAGCAGTTTCCTTGGGGTGTCTTCTTTCCAAAATGGGGTCATTTGGGTTTTTTTTGTGCTATTTTGGCATTTTATGGCCTTCGAAACTGTGATAGGTAGTGAGGAGTGAAATCAAAAATTTACACCCTTAGAAAGCCTGAAGGCGGTGATTGGTTTTTGGGGTCCCGTACGCGGCTAGGCTCCCAAAAAGTCTCACACATGTGGTATCCCCGTACTCAGGAGAAGCAGCAGAATGCATTTTGGGGTGTAATTCCACATATGCCCATGGCATGTTTGAGCAATATATCATTTAGTGACAACTTTGCGCAAAAAAAAATATATATATATATATATATATATTTATATTTCCCGCAACTTGGGTCAAAATCTAAAATATTCCATGGACTTAAGATGCCTCTCAGCAAATAGCTTGGGGTGTCTACTTTCCAAAATGGGGTCATTTGGGGGGGTTTTCAATTGTCCTGGCATTTTATGCACAACAATTAGAAGCTTATGTCACACATCACCCACTCTTCTAACCACTTGAAGAAAAAGCCCTTTCTGACACTGTTTGTTTACATAAAAACATATTATTTTTTTGCAAGAAAGTAAAGTTGAACCCCCAAACATTATATATTTTTTTAAAGCAAAGGCCCTACAGATTAAAATGGTAGGTGTTGCAAAAAAAATTTCCACACAGTATTTGCGCAGCGTTTTTTCAAACGCATTTTTTGGGGAAAAAATACACTTTTTTTTATTTTAAAGCACTAAAACACACTATATTGCCCAAATTATTGATGAAATAAAAATTATGATCTTAGGCCGAGTACATGGATACCAAACACGACATACTTTAAAATTGCGCACAAACGCGCAGTGGCGACAAACTACATACATTTTTAAAAGCCTTTAAAAGCCTTTACAGGTTACCACATTAGATTTACAGAGTAGGTCTACTGCTAAAATGACTGCCCTCGATCTGCCCTTCGCGGTGATACCTCACATGCATGGTGCAATTGCTGTTTACATATGACTCCAGACCGACGCTTGCGTTCGTCTTTGCGCAAGAGCAGGGGGGGACAGGGATGCTTTTTTTTATTTTTTTATTTTTTTATATATTTATTTCGCTTTTTTATTTTATTTGTTAACTGTTCCTTCCATTTATTTATTTTTTTACCATTTTTATTGTTATCTCAGGGAATGTAAATATCCCTTATGATAGCAATAGTTAGTGACAGGTACTCTTTTTTTTTTTTAAATGGGGTCTATTAGACCCTAGATCTTTCCTCTGCCCTCAAAGCATCTGACCACACCAAGATCGGTGTGATAAAATGCTTTCCCATATTCTCAATGGCGCCGTTTATATCTGGGGGGGGGGACATTCCCTCCCACTGAATGTAAAAGCAGTCTAGAGGCTAATTAGCCGCTAGGACTGCTTTTACATGAAAGCCGACCGCTGGCTGAAAAGAATGATACCAAGATGATGCCTAAACCCGCAGGCATCATTCTGGTATAACCATTCAAAGTCCTGCAACATACCAGTACGTTGATGGTTCTTGTTGGACATGTATTGTAATCTTTTTTTTTTTCATGCAGTCTGTTGGCTGAACAAAAAAAAGATTGATCGGTGGGTATGCCCACCATTAGAATACCTCCCTTCATCCACCCACTTCTAATGATGGGCATACATGCACCATTTATATATGCCGAAGCATGGGGGCATCCTCCCGCAAAAAAGTTATGCCGCGTACGGTCGGACTTTTCTATGCCGCGTACACACGGTCGGACTTTTCTATGCCGTGTACACATGGTCAGACTTTTCCACAGGAAAGCCTCCGTAGGAATGTCAACCGTATGTACGCGGCATTAGGAGCAAAATCGCTCCTCCGCCCCTAATGCCCCCCATGCTCGGCATATATGCTCTTTTTTGAACTGTAGTGGTGAAATCACCTCCTACAGCATTGGAGTCGCGGCTTTATATATCGTGGGAGCAAACGCTGTTGCTGTCACGCTAAATAAATCCGCACTGCAACTGAATGGCGTACCTGCTAAGCAAATGATGGTTAACATTAAAACAAAGTAACATTCCAGTATAACAGTAAGATCATACCATACCTGCAAAGCAAATACCTATAAAAAAACATAGTAAAAAATAAAACATTTTTTAACGCAACCTGTGCCTAAAATATATATATATGCCAAAGCATGGGGGCATCCTCCCGCAAAAAAGTTATGCCGCGTACGGTCGGACTTTTCTATGCCGCGTACACACGGTCGGACTTTTCTATGCCGTGTACACATGGTCAGACTTTTCCACGGGAAAGCCTCCGTAGGAATGTCAACCGTATGTACGCGGCATTAGGAGCAAAATCGCTCCTCCGCCCCTGCTGCCCGCATGCTTCGGCATATATGCTCTTTTTTTTAACTGTGGTGGTGAAATCACCTCCTACAGCACTGGAGTCGCGGCTTTATATATCGTGGGAGCAAACGCTGTTGCTGTCAAGATAAATAAGTCCGCGCAACAGCTGAATGGCGTACCTGAAAACAGTAAAATAAATTACATACCTGAAAAGCAAGCATGAAAAAACATAACAACAATAAAACTTTGCAGAATAGAATACAGTAAAAAAGAGCAGAACAATAGAGAGAGAATAGAGAGGGAGAGAACAATAAAACGACAACTATTTTTGGTTTTTTTATTTTATATTTTTTTTGTGTGTTTTTATTTTTTACTTTTTTTTTTTTTTTTTTTAACACTTTTTTTTGTAACTGTGAACTGTAACTTCAACTTTTCGGTTCCAGGTTTGGGTCTCTCAAAATGCGATGGCATCTTGGGAGACCCTGTGTGAGTGTGCCTAGCCTGTGAAATGTTTCACCCTACACTAATAATTAACGTGTGTGTGGAAGCGTTCAAAACATTCACCAATACAAAGACCAGGATTGCCAGGACATTTGGGACAAAAATAACGGGTGTCACGCCTAAATCCGCGCTTGGTACAGACACGACATTTTCTTTGGGGGGCTCGTTGGGTAGGGGTACTCGGGAGGACATAAGAAAAATGCCTCTCATGCAGTCGGCTTACTGCATTTGGTAGGAGATGGTGAGGTACAATACCGCCTGGATACAGGAGTTCTGTGATGATATCCCTCTGGAATTGAAGGAAGGATTCATTCCGTCCTGAAGCTCTGTATACGACATGAGCATTCAGTAGAGCCAATTGAAATAAATGTAGAGACACTTTTTTGTACCAGCGTCTCGTCTTACGGGCAATATGATACGGCGCCATCAACTGGTCGTTGAGGTCCACCCCTCCATATTAAGGTTATATTCGTGGACACAGAGGGGTTTCTCCACAACACCAGTCGCCGTACGAATTTGGACTGTCGTGTCTGCGTGAAGGGTGGTAAGAACGAAAACATTCCTATTGTCCCGCCACTTCACAGCGAGCAAATTTTTACATCTGCAGCAGGCTCTCGCCCCCGGCCTAACACGGGCATCTACAAGCCGCTGGGGGAAGCCCCGGCGATTAGGTCGCACGGTGCCACATGCTCCAATCTGTTGATCAAATAAGTGGCTAAAAAGTGGCACGCTGCTGTAAAAATTGTCCACATACAAATGGTACCCCTTTCCGAATAAGGGTGACACCAAGTCCCAAACAATCTTGCCAGCGCTCCCCATGTAATCTGGGCATCCTTCCGGCTCTACCTGACTATCTTTTCCCTCGTAAACCCTAAAGCTCCATGTGTAGCCTGTGGCCCTGTCACAGAGCTTATAGAGCTTGACCCCGTATCTGGCACGCTTGCTGGGAAGGAACTGTTTGAAAGACAAGCGGCCAGCAAATTTAATCAGGGACTCATCAACGCATACAACCTGCTGGGGATTAAACAAGGCTGCAAAACGTTCGTTGAAATGGTTTACGAGGGGCCGAATTTTGTAGAGCCGGTCAAATTCAGGGTCTCCACGTGGACGACAAAGTGCATTGTCACTGAAATGCAGGAACCGCAGGATCGCCTCGTATCGTCTCCTGGCCATGTGAGCAGAGAAAATGTACATATGGTCAATGGGATGTGTGGACCAATACATCCGCAATGACGGAAATTTGTGTATGCCCATGTTGAGGGTAAGGCCCAGAAAGGTCTTAAATTCGTAAACCTCGAGAGGTTTCCATTCTTTGGCAAGGCGAGACTGGGGGTTAGCGGCGATGTAAGTACCAGCATATAAATTGGTCTGGTCCACAATAGATCTATAGAGATCTTCCGTGAAATACAGCGAATAAAAATCAAGTGACATAAAGTTCGCTGTATCCACCTGAATACCGGGTTGGCCAGTGAATGGGGGAAGTACAGGTGCTGTAGAAGTGGTGGGGACCCAATCAGGATAGGCAAATTCTACAGGAAGGGCACTATGGGCACGACGGGCCTGTCTCTGTCTTTTTCTTGGTGGCAGCGGGACACTACTTGTGCTTGCCACATCGCCAGCTTCAACTGCACTTATGGGACTCGCCACGTCACCAAGTGTTACTGCAGTGCTGGATAAACGACCAGGGTGTACTAGGCCGCTGGTGCTTGCCAATTCACCAGAAGGAATAGCGGCGCTAGTACTGGATCTCTGCTCCATACGAGGGTCCTGCGGTTCTTGCTGCTCAACAACATCAGAATGGGATCGGGTACGCCTGGCCTTAGCAGGGACCTCAACTTCGTCGTGCGAGCTATCTGACATGGAGCCGCTGTCGTAAATGGGTTCATATTCTGAGCCAGAATCTGTCAGATGCGTGACCTCCTCCTCTTCACTATCTGACATGCACATGAACTCCAAGGCCTGCTTATCATTGTACCTTCGGTTTGCCATTTTGGACTCTAAATTTAGTGGTACAATGGTAAGGATTCACAGGTAAAAAAAGCACCTGACTATAGAAAAGCAAATGTAGAAAACGCTTCAAAAAAAACTGTAAGCGATCGCAGGGATCAGGCCTGTCTCTGCGAACGCTGCAGTTATGTGTCTTGTGTTTTGTAAGTGACAGTGATCGATCGATACTGCACTTGGGTGGGTTGGGCTGGGCAGAGGGGGAAAACGCAGGTGCTAGCGGGTATCTGGGCTGATTCCGCTAACAATGCGTTTTTGGGTACCCTAAACTGCTGGGTACGCTAGTATAGATCTGATCAGATCAGGTATCGATCCGTTCAGATCCTATACCACTAAGGGGGGTGTATGCTTAGCGAGTGGGTGTAAGCGGTACTGGCTCTAACCTAACGCTGCCTGGGGTGACGCAGACCCTGACTGGCGCTAAAATTAAATTTATATCACCCGCCGGGTGATCAGGGGGTTAAACCTATTGGGTTATATACGGCGGGTGCTCTGATGCTATAAACAGCAAACTAACCAACCAGCGTCAACCGTAACACTTATACGGTGATCACTGGTGAAAGGGTTAACTAGGGGGCAATCAGGGGGTTAAAACCTTTATTCGGTAATATATGGGGGTACCTAACGCTTTCTAAAAACCTGGTGGCGAACCTAAAATAACTAAATAACTAACTGGCTAACCACGTCACCAGTGACACTTATACAGTGATCAGTGGTGAAAGGGTTAACTCTAGGGGCAATCAGGGGTTAAAACCTTTATTTATGGGGGTACCTAACGCTATATAAACCTGGCGGCGAACCTCAAAAAAAACTAACTGCCTAGCGGCAACAGTGACACTAATACAGCGATCAGAAACCGATCGCTTAGTGACACTGGCAATAGGGGTGAAAGGGTTAACTCTAGGGGCAATCAGGGGTTAAAACCTTTATTTATGGGGGTACCTAACGCTATATAAACCTGGCGGCGAACCTCAAAAAAAACTAACTGCCTAGCGGCAACAGTGACACTAATACAGCGATCAGAAACCGATCGCTTAGTGACACTGGCAATAGGGGTGAAAGGGTTAACTTTAGGGGCAATCAGGGGTTAAACCTTTTTTGGGGGGGGGGTAGGGGGCTACCCTGGACCTAAAGGGGCCTAAACCTAACTGCCCTGACACTTTTTTCTGTCACACTGACACTAAAAGCAGTGATCAGAAAATAAATGATCACTGCAATCAGTGACACTGTGACAGGGGGTGATCTGGGGGTGCTGGGGGGGTGATCGGGGGGGGTTATGTGCCTATGTGTGCTGTGTCAGTGTGCTGTTGGTGCAACTCACAGTACTGACGTCTTCTCTCCTCTGGAATCAAACGAAAAGACCGCCAGAGGGGAGAAAACGTCACTTCCTCCCTGCCTGTGTTTACAGTTACACAGGCAGGGAGGGCTCTGCTGCAATCCGATTCGCCGAGGGAGATCGAGAGGGGACGGCTGGAAACCAATAGCCGCCCCCTCCTCCCGGACCTCCCGTACACCGTTCCCGGCCGCCGCATGTACCGGAGGGGGTCCCGATCGGACCCCCGAACCGAGGTAAGGCGGGGACGTACCTATACGCCCATGTGCCTGTACGTGCCATATTGTGGACGTATATGTACATGCGGTGGTCGGGAACTGGTTAAGCCTAGTACACACAGCTCAGGTTGGAGCCACTGTATTAACAACCAGATCTTAGCACAGCAATCTCCCCTGCTGAGCTATTGTGTTCTGACAGGCAGACGCCCTCCCCCGCCGCCAGAACACTCTGGTAAGTGCTCTCAGCCATTGGCGGAAAGTTCTAATCGGCAGACATTTTTCAGTCATACCCCCTTTGACAGTAGCCAGACAAACGGCTGGCTTCTGACAAACCAGCGGCAGTACACATGGGCCGAACGTCACTCAACATTCGGCCTGTGTGTACAGGGCTTAAGAGTAATGGTAAATCACAACAATTATATCGTTTTATTAAAGGGGTTGTAAAGGTTCATGTTTTTTCACCTTAATGCATCCTATGCATTAAGGTGGAAAAACATCTTACAATTAGCGGGCCCTCCAGCCCCCCATTTTACTTACCTGAGCCCTGGAAGTCCTGCAGCCCAAACGTGCTCTTCCTCTGCCTGGTCTTCTCGGCTCTTCATTGGATAGATTGATAGCTGCGCAGCCATTGGCTCATGCTGCTGTCAATCAAATCCAATGAAGCGGGGGGCGGGGCCAAGTCCTGCAGTTGGTGGCTTTGGACGCAGAATACAGGACTCGGGAGCGTGCACGCAAGGTAACCACCGTGGGAGAGCGCTTCCCAGAGGGGGTTATCTGAGGCGGGGAGGAGCCGAGACAGCCGCCGTTCAGGGCCACTCTGCAAAACTAGCTGCACAGTGGAGGTAAGTATAACATGTTTGTTATTTAAAAATGTTTTAACCTTTACAACCACTTTAAGAGGAAGAAAGCACAGCAAATATTTTAACCCACATGTACTTACATATTTAACAAATATTGATAGAAGCAAGTTAAAAAAAAAACTGTTAACACACATTAATACATATCGTTACATCTTGGAGCCAACTATTATGGAGCCATACAAACATTCCAATTAGTTTGGCTCCTTTACAACTGAAACTGGAAATGTTCCACTGAATTATGCTCCATTGTATATACCTTAGTTAAGAGGGTCCATTTGTAACACAAATCTTGCAGCCGTTTGATTTCTTCTTAGGTACACACAAATTTCTGGGAACATTATATGTTCTCTGGTAGATTGCTACTAAACTTTCTGGTCTGTAAAACTGTATCAATTACAGGTACAGTAGCACCTTGGATTATCCGTACCAGAAGAATGCTTGAAATCCCCAAAGCACTTGTATATCAAAGCGAGTTTACCTATAGGAATCAATGAAAACTCAGATAATTTGTTCCACAGCCACTGCTTGTCTATGCGTGACCGCATGTGGCCAGAGGTGGGGGGCGCCGGAGACACTCGGAAACACTTGGAGAAGCTCGGAGACCACAGAAACACTCAGGTATGTTTCTGAGTGTCTCAGAGAGTCACCCGCACCTCAGGCCAAATGAGGTACTACACACTCCACATACGGGATTCCTGCTCGTCTTGCGAGACAACGCTTGCAAACCGAGTCAGGATTAAAAAAAAAAGGTATTGCGAAACGCTTGTAAACCGCGTTACTCACAATCCCAGGTTTTACTGTATAATTGTTTAGACCAATAATTGTATTTATAGAATGCAGCACTCTGTAGAGTATATACTGATATTGACAACCATTAACACTATATTACAACCCCAGTATAGCTACCATTCAGTGGTGTGAAGACCTTGGTCATAGAAATACTGAAAAACACATTTTTTCCAGCTCGCCAAGTATATATTTACTTTTAGGCACATTTAAGGACAAAAACAGAGATGTGCTAAAATTTGAAGCTGGAGTATAGGGCACTGAAAATTCACAATGTATCCACCATGCATAAGAGTTCAGGTGTTAATGATGCAGCATACTGTACAAAGCAGAGGGTTACGCAGCCCATTGCATTAGGGTTTGCACCCCAAAGCTCAAACACACATGCCTTTCTCTGCAGCCTCAGCTGCATGGGACAGTGAATGAACAGGATAGTGCTCTGTGCGGAGCGGCTTCCTGTTTATTCACAAACTGAACCACAATAAACACAGTTTACTATGCTTCAGTAATGAATGAACACAGTGAGTGAGTGAGTGTGTTCACTGTGTTCATTTAGAAAAGGAAGGGGTCGGTAAATTACATAATTAACAGCCCCATCTCTCTTCTATTTGGAAACATCCCCCACATGGAGAGGAAAGGAGAGAAGATGGTATCACTGGCATTTTAGACAGCTGTGCCCTTCCAACCTTGCTATCACAGTTTGAGGAAGGTTATTTTCTGTTTCAGGATGACTGCGCACAAACCCCGACCTTAACTCTGCTAAACACCCTTGGGATGATAACAAACACTGATTGCACGCCAAGTCATCTAATCCCTCATGAGTACCTGCTCTCACAAATGTTCTTTTTGCTAAATGGTCATAAACTTCATCAAACACACTTCAAAAACTTGTTGAATTTTTTTTTCTAGAAGAAGGGAAGCTGTTATACGAGGAGGCAACTTCAAATTAATGCCCGTGGCTCAATAAGACCAAAACTTTAAATTGATGGTTTACTTTGTTGATACACGACGCCTTAAGTAAGGTCCTTAAGATGAACCGAGGCATACCTTCCAACTTTCTGAAATGAGAAAGAGGGACAATACACCAAAAACTTTTTAGGCAAAGAGCACATGAAGAATTCATAAGTCAATCCACAATTCCTTTTTTCACCCCTACTTTTCCTTTGTACTTGGTTTTTCAAAAAACAAATGTAATAATTTAGAGGTAGAATGAATGATTAAGTGTGGTATAACATGTTTGGTAGTTAAATAATTCATTATATTAATAGAGGTCTATATATACGACTAAAAAGAGGGAATACTGAAGAGTAGAGAGGGACAGAGGGACTTCCGAAAGAAGGACAGTCCCTCAAATTGAAGGAAAGTTGGAAGCTATGCCAAAGGGCCTACTATTTAAATGATGCAAAGCTACAGAAAACTGTGACATACAACGGGAAATGGTTGCAAGATACTGGAGATGGTCCGAGACCGGAGACACATTACGAGACTGCCAAAGATAGCCCCTAGAGACTGCTAGAGACAGCCCCCTTAGAAATCCAGGCTTCCACATTGGTGCTCCCCACAGCTCACTCACAGCTCAAATTACCTGAGTAACAGCAAGACCCATGGGAAAGCAGATGGAACATACCCTTAATACTTTAAAATAAATAAGAGACATCAGACAACTTGTTGGATGATAAAGGCCGCGAGTGTTTATTATTGGTTTCAAAAGGTAAATAAGTAAATAAATAAATAACTGAAATATTTACATAAATAAATAACCTTAAAATAAGCCTTAAAGCTAACCTAGCCACTACGGCTCAGGCTGCCAATAAAAATTACCCAGCTTTACACCAAGACCATAGCACAGCTAATAATAATATTATTATCATAACACATACTCATGTAATATAAATAAATAGCTAGTCCCCCTCTGATAAAACAAAGGTGACACTACCACATAACAAACACCGCGACAAAATTACCAAAAAGGGGGGGGGGGACACCACAGCTCCTAAGTCTTCTGAGGCGAATGAGCCCGAGCTAACGGAACCCTGCTTAAATAGCCCAGAACCAGGTTGGTTCTGACCAGTTCAAACTGGATTTTCCCGGGCTTTCTACCCCAGACTACAGAGGTCATCTGTCGGGCAATGAGCCCGCCAAAATTCCCCTGCAGTAAGAGGTCAACTGCAGGGCAAAAGAGCCCGCCAATTTACCTGAGGGAGAAACTGCTCCCTAGGGAAAATGGAACCATAGGATCCATCGCTTTCCCATGAGGAAAAGGGGGGCAAAGGCTGCCTTCCCCCTTTTCCTATCATTCTAAATGGCAGAGGGAAAAACATGAAAATATAAAAGTGATACACATCACAAAAAAGTAAGATAGTCTGAAAAAATAGACCAAACCTGTTAACTACTTAAAGCCAGTCTAAAGAAAATTTTCCTTCACTGACTTGAATAAACACAAAAGGAAAAAACTGTCTGCAAGGATTTTGAAGGGCACACAATAAGTGCTAAGGGGTAGTCTACAACCCTCAGGGCATAGGTTGGGTGCCAAGGCTTAACAACATGGAAACCCACAGTAGCACTCATAGACACGCTAGACACCCATGATCTGATTGACCCAAATTTGTCAAGATTTTGTTTACTGAGTTTAGGAAACCCAAGCAAGGGCATACCACCCTTCGTGAGCTATGTGCCTGTTTTTTACATAGTTCATCAACATGCCTTTCTTTCAAAACAAGTATTCTGCTTCATCAAAACAAAAGCATAGCCTCACCTTATAAATGGATGAAACATTTAGTGGAAGGGCTCCCAAACGAGTCCCTGCCAACTTGTCTGTTGATATGGTGTAATAAAGAGTTTGTGTAGAGCTTTACAAAATTAGGGCAGATGGAAGTTACAATACAAATTTCTGTGGGAACACTGGTGTTTCTTTTTAGATGCCTATTAACTGCTAATTTTTAGGTATGTGGAAAATTGAGAGTTTTAATTCCCAAAATGAGCAAACATTTTATTTCAGTTAAACTTTACCATTAATGAAATTGCACTGGAGGCAATGTTGAAGGCAAAATTTAGGTGGTGCAATTTGTGCTCCTAATCTGGCACGCTGCAGGATTGTATTTGGCCCGTTTGCTAGGGTCAACTTTTCCCATCTGCTCTGTCTTTCTCCTGGTCAGTTGGTTGCTTGAACCTCTGGGCATCCAATGACATGCTTGCCTCAGCAGAAGGATGGAACTTCCTCCATCAATACTTGCACAGCCTCCCGACCCCCACCATGCTGTAAGCAAGGTACTGTAAGGGTGGACTACTTATATGGAATCTGAGGTTAGAGGGGCTCTGATGGGGGCCCTAATGTAAGGTGGGACTCTTATGTAAGAGGAAACTCCTAAGGGGGACTCTAATGCAATGAAGGGGGCACTGATGAGGGCCCTGAAATGAGGGGAGGGCTCTGATGGGGACCTTAAAGTAAGGGGGGCTCCGATGGGGACCCTGATGTAAGGAGGGACTTTTGTGTAAGAGGGGACTCATAAGGTGGATTCTAATGTAAGGGGAGCTCTGATGGGGACCCTGATGTAGGTAGGGACTCCTAAGGTGAACTCTGATGGTAGGGGGAATTCTAAGGTGCACTCTTGTGTCAGGGGGCTGTGATGGGGACCTAGATGTAAGGGACTCTGATGGGAACCCTGATGTACAGACACACACAGACAAAACAATAAGAGCTCATTCAGACCTATGAATTGCACCAATGTAAAACTCAAGTAAAAGGTATGTTTGCTTTCCCTACAGCAAAGTGTGTACCATGGTGCTGTGTCATTCATTTTGAATTGCACCTTAGGTTCATCCATGCAGTAATGGGCAATCTATCTGCACTGTGGCACAAATGGTAGCACGGTGGCTATGTGGCTAGCACTTCTGCCTAGCAGTACTAGGGTTGTCGGATCAAATGCCAACCACGGCATTATCTGTCTGGAGTTTGAATGTTCTCTGTGTGCCTGTGTGGATTTCCTCCAGATACACTGGTTTCCTTCCACACTCCGAAGACATACTGGTAAGTTGATTGGTTCCTCTCTAAATTGGCCCTAGTATGTGTATGTGAGATAAGGATCTTAGGGCCAGATTCACAGAAGAGATATGATGGCGTATCACTTGATACGCCGTCGTATCTCTGTGATCCGCCCGTTCTAACTATGCGGCTGATTCATAGAATCAGTTACGCATAGATAGCCCTAAGATCCGACAGGTGTAATTGACTTACACTGTCGGATCTTAGGATGCAATTCTAGGCCGGCCGCTAGGTGGCGATTCCATTGCGGTCGGCGTAGAATATGCAAATGACTAGTTAGGGCGATCCACGAAGATCCGCGCGTTCGTCGCAATCTCGTACGTCGTCGCTAGTCGGTTTTTCCCGTCGCAAAGTTACACCTGCTTTAACATGGCTTATCTTTAGAACAGCCATGTTAAAGTATGGCCGTCGTTCCCGCGTCGAATTTCGATTATTATTTTTTTTGCGTAAGACGTCCGGGAATACGAAACGCTGTAACTAGTCTGTAGCTAGTCGGTTTTTCCCGTCGCAAAGTTACACCTGCTTTAACATGGCTTATCTTTAGATCAGCCATGTTAAAGTATGGCCGTCGTTCCCGCGTCGAATTTCGATTATTATTTTTTTTGCGTAAGACGTCCGGGAATACGAAACGCTGTAACGCACGTCGCCGTTCAAAAAAAAACGGCGGGGCGCCGTAATTTCGCGCAAAGCACGTCGAGAAATTTTAACACGGAGCATGCGCAGAACGTTCGGTGCAGGAACGCGCCTAATTTAAATGGTGCCCGCCCCATTTGAATTAGGCTGGCTTGCGCCGAGCGCTTTTACGTTACACCGCCGCAAGTTTACAGGTAAGAGCTTTGTGAATCAGGCACTTACGCTGTAAACCTGCGGCGGTGTAACGTAAATGGGATACGTTACGCCGCCACGGAGTAACGTAAATGTCTCTGAATCTGGCCCTCAGATTGTAAGTTTCTTGAGGGCAGGAATGGACGTCAATGTAAAATATTAATGTAAATTAACAGCGCAATAAAAGTACCTGTAATAAATAAATTAATAGAACTCACATGCCACACTTTATAGTGCACAGTTTGGAAAAAAATAATATAGCAGGTTCAACACAAGATAAGTATCCCTTTTTCTATTTTACTATCATATGTTTGCTTTAAAATGGACCTCAAAAACATTTAATACATTATTCATATACTTCACAGCGCAGGTTAGAAAATAATCTTTTTTATATGCAGCATTTTCAGATTGTCTGGTGACTTCTAATTGGTCTCTAATCCCATCACTGGTATTTTACAGACTTCTTACAACTGGTTAATCATCAATAAGCTTTTTAGAATTATTTTAATCCCTACCTCTACCCTCCTTTCAAAGAATATACCAGTATGCATATTTAATATGATATACATATTTTTACCTAAAGACTCTGGCGTCTTGCTTTCTCATTGAAACATATGTTAAGCCCTAAAATTCCTTGGTTGTATTATAGTAAAAGCAATTTTTATGATAAATCTTGAGGAATAAAATACAGCTATTAATATTTCAGTGGTTCAAAGCCTTTCAGCTAACTAAACCAAATATTGTTTGTATAGTATAGTCACTAGTATTGCCTGTGGTTGTCCTGCAGTTGATCATACCCCTACTTTGACTTACTGCATATTGTTTTGAACTGTGTGGAAGAGGCCATATTAGTTAATAGACATGTGCATTAGTTTTCTTTCGAATGCATTTTCGTTCGAATTTCAGGTATTTTTGTTATCATTTTAACAAACGAAAACGAATGTGCAGAATACGAAAACCGAAAGATCCGACATAAACAAATGCTTTATTTTCGTTTTCGTTGCAACAACAGTTGGATACAGATAGGAGATTTGACATGACGCTGACAATAACAATCTGTGTCTATCAAACCTGTGGTCGAATGTGCCTAACCTTAACTCTATTAGTCCAATATTATTCTACATAGAGAGGAAAGATTTGACATAGAGAGAAAAGATTTGACATTATAGAGAGAAAAGATCCGACATTATAGAGAGAAAAGATCGCTGCTGGAATTGGGTGGGGGAAGTAAAATAAAAATAATGATGATGATGAATGTTATTGGCTGATTGTAACCAAAGAGGAGGTGCAGTAAAATAGCTAGAACTAACTTGACAATTCAACATGAATGACGAAGATTCGACAAAGCATCGAAAAACATACAAAAACGTTGAATCTGTCATTGAAGGCTTATGGTGTCTGTCGAAAGTTCTAAGAAGATTCGACGGAGCAGCTAAACTGTACGACGCTGCAATTGTACATTTCCGGTCAAATGCTCGGCCCATAGGCTATAGAAAAATTCTAATGTTGGTTGACTAGTAATAATTAATAAATATAATTATTACTAGTCATACAACATTAGAATTCTACTATGGCTAGCTTGTAGGTGGAACATTTGACCGGAAATGTACGATTGTGGCATCGTACAGTTTCGCTGCTCCGTCTAATCTTTTTAGAACATTCGACAGACACCATAAGCCTTCAATGACAGATTTAACCTTAATTCATTCAGATCTTCAAACTAATGCAATTTCTAGTGAAAAACGAAATAAATAAAAACAAATTTCGGGAGTAACTAACTACATTTTATTTTTCGGACGAAAACGAAATTCTGAAATGAAATTTTTCAGTGTGCACATGTCTATTAGTTAATACAGGGTTTGCTTCCTCATGTCAGAGCCTCCAGTAAGGTAAAATAGTGGATAGTAATATCAACCAAATTTCACTCCAAATCTCTTCTTAAGACAAGCAGTCAGAGGCAGCAGTGTCTTAGATTTTACACTGCAGACATATAACTATGAGGCTGAAGGCAAAGCAATATGTCTGAAAGTGCTAAGCTTTTTCCAAGAGAAAATTCAAGAGAATTGGTAAGTCTTCATGATACTAATTAAGCAAGGTTAACATTTATTTAACACAAATATGCCCTATAACATAGCATATCTTAAGCCCCAGATTCAGTAAGAGTTAATAAAGGCTGTCATTACACATGAGATGAAGGTTCAGCTTTTTCAGCTAGATGTGTGAATACCTTAGACGCAGAGGTATAGCTTGAAGCTTGTGGACCCCGATGCAAAAGTTGACCTGGCCCCTGGGCTGTTCTCACCCTGTGCTCCTCTCCATTCAGGAAATGGCTCACAGCTTGTCCCCAGCCAATGAGAACCGAGGGGTGTGGACCGTGGAAGGCAAAGTGGAAGCGCAGTACTGGAGCGTGGCTGTGGGGCCCTTGGGAAGATCGGAGCTGGACTTTGTGGAGAATATGATTATATGACAGGGAGGCTGCAGGGGTCCCCTTGAGCTAGGGGTGGGATTGCGATTGTGACCCCTGCAACCCCTTATGCTACGCCCATGCTTGGACGCAAGTATGTCTTGGAAAAGCAATGGGCATTCAGGATAATCTGTTTTCCCCCAAAATCAGTCATACATAGAACGTAGACATGCAATTGTTTACTGATTTGAAGCTGAGGTTACTTATCATTGGGCCCCATAGAAACAGTTTTATATGCCCCCTTACTTTATGCTTTACTTTTCTGAAGAAATCCATGTGTATTTGTCTCTGCCTCTGTTCTGACTAGGTCTAATTGGAGTGGTTTCATAATTAACTGTCAGGTGTGAAGCTACAGGGCACTAATGAGGAAATTTGCTGGGCCTGCATCCCTTTTAAATCTGACTTAAATCTTAGGCAGACTTCTGGTAAAATTGGTGAACCAATCACACAAGCAGGAAATTATGTTTCTGAGGACTGGTAAGTATTGGTAAGTACACACTCCAGGTAGCCATATTTTATTGTATTCTCGGAAAATTACATTGGCTGCAGATTGAAAAAAGGTTGTTTTTAATAACATTTCATTACAAAATGATTAGTGTCGCATCATATGCTCTATAATATTTTTTCTTTATTTTCTATTTTTTTCCCACGAAAGTGGAGATACCCTTTAACTCTTAAAGTATATACATATTCTCTATCTCATGTAAGCTTTAAATGGGTTGTAAACATTCCTGTTTTTTCACCATAGTGCATCCAATACATTAACCACTTGCCGACCGCGCACCGTCGATATACGTCCACAAGGTGGCTCTGCTGGGCGAGAGCACGTAATATGACGTCCTCTCTCCCAGCCGCCACTAGTGACTCCCGTGCGTGTGCCTGGCGGGCGCGAGCGCCGCCGGGCACACGCGATCGCTCGGTACAGAGCGGGGACCGGGAGCTGTGTGTGTAAACACACAGCTCCCGGTCCTGTCAGCAGGGGAAATGCTGATCTTCGGTTCATACAATGTATAAACCGAGGATCAGTGTTTCCCCTAGTGAGGCCACCCCCCCCCCACAGTAAGAACACACCCAGGCATACTTAACCCCTTCCCCACCCCCTAGTGTTAACCCCTTCACTGCCAGTGGCATTTTTATAGTAATCCAATGCATTTTTATAGCACTGATCGCTATAAAAATGCCAATGGTCCCAAAAATGTGTCAAAAGTGTCCGAAGTGTCCGCCATAATGTCGCAGTACCGAAAAAAAAATCGCTGATCGCCGCCATTACTAGTAAAAAAAATATAATAAAAATGACATAAAACTACCCCCTATTTTGTAAACGCTATAACTTTTGCGCAAACCAATCAATAAACGCTTATTGCGATTTTTTTTTACGAAAAATATGTAGAAGAAAACGTATCGGCCTAAACTGAGGAAAAAAATGTTTTTTTATATATTTTTGGGGGATATTTATTATAGCAAAATGTAAAAAATATTCATTTTTTTCAAAATTGACGCTCTATTTTTGTTTATAGCGCAAAAACTAAAAAACGCAGAGGTGATCAAATACCACCAAAAGAAAGCTCTATTTGTGGGAAAAAAAGGACGCCAATTTTGTTTGGGAGCCACGTCGCACGACCGCGCAATTGTCTGTTAAAGCGACAGAGTCCCGAATCGCAAAAAGTACTCTGGTCTTTGGGCAGCAATATGGTCCGGGGGGTAAGTGGTTAAGGTGAAAAAAAATCCAATACTTACTGGCCCCCCAGCCCCCCGTGTTACTTACCTGATCCCTCGAAAGTCCCGCGTCGAGAACGCACTGGCTTCACGGCTCTTCTTGGCCTGGACTTCTTGGCTCTTCTTTGGATAGATTGATAGCAACGCAGCCATTGGCTTCCGCTGCTGTTAATCAAATCCAATGACGCAGGAGTGGGGCCGAGTCCGGCATTCGTGTCTATAGACGCAAATGCTGGACTCGTGAGCGCGCCCGCAAGGTAACCCCCTTGGGAAAGTGCTTCTCAGAGGGGGTTATCTGATGCAGGGAGGAGCCGAGACAGCCGCCGAGGGACCCCAGAAGACGAGGTTTGGGACCACTCAGTGCAAAACGAGCTGCACAGCGGAGGTAAGTATAACCTTATTTTGGAAAAAAGAATTTGAACCTTTAGTATCCCTTTAATATGCTATTGTAATTTACACATTTTTAAATCTACAGCTTTCATTAAAATACTTCCTTGTGATCCTGAATGGAGGTCCTTGTTCAGCACTCCCGTCTATAGGACAGCAACGCTCTGGTCTTGTCTTCCAGTTGTGCCTCTTTAGTTGTCACCCAGGCTACTGATGAAGGTTGCAATGGCTATTTTAAAACACATTACACAGGCATGATCCTTTGGTGTCACCATAAGGAAACTCATCTTGAGAAATATCATGCAGCTATTGTAGAGTGCATACTTCTAGTCAGAAAGTGGTTGCTAAAAGGCTTCAGATCAAAGGCACTGGGATACATAGCTGACATAGCGATTACATGATTGTGAAGCAATTTGATTTGTTTTCAATTGTCAGTAAGAACTGGACTTGCAAATGGCAGCTGAGATTAATAGCAACCAACCATGAAAAGTGTTGGCTTGTGGGGCTTAAAGGAGGACATTAGTTAGCATATCAGGGCATCATCCTAGGCAATGATGATATGTGTATTACAGATGGGCAACAGTTGACTGTGCTCTCACAATAAGAATTGCCACAGCTGCCTAAAATCTCCACTGGAAGTGCATGTGACATGATGACAATGCAGAAAAGTAATTGGGGGACAGGGGTAGAGCATTGTCACCTCATAACAGAAAGCACCCAAACAAAGACCTTCATTGTAGGATAGCCAGGTGTTATTTTTATAAAAACTGTAGATATGAAAAGACTACAAATGGATGTTTACGTTATATTAATCTGTTAAAGCTTAAGTGGGGTTTTGATGATCAGGTTTACGTCTCCCTCTAACCCTAAACCCCCCTCCCCCTACCCATCCCTTCCTTCCCCTTCCTTTTTTCTCTTTCTGTTTCCTTTTTTTTGCTTGGCTTCTCTGGACCTCACTCAATGTGGAATGCTGTCAGGCCTTGCACAGCTGGTCTATGATTCTGTTACTGTCTTTTTTCCCCCTTGTCCCCCCTCCACTGCTACCCTCCAGTTCAACCATGGTTCCACACAATAGTTCTACTGTTTTCTGTTCTCAGGCTGTTGACAATGTCAATGTTCCATTGAATATTGACACTGTACTCTGGGATTTTTTATTACCGTTGCTCTGTATCTTGAGAACCGAGTCTTACACCCAACAAGAAAGTAAGCTAGCAATTATGCACCAAGCGCCAATAAAATTGCTGTGCCACAAAGGGAATAATTGCAGCTTTGGCACATGCCATGGGCAGACTGGTGGTTAGAATACCAATCACCATGTATTGCAAGGTTCCTGGGCTTAATTTCCACTCAGGACACAGGACACTTGCTGTATGGAGGTTATATGCTGTGCATCTGTTCTGACACATTTCAAAATGCACTGGTATTTAAATTAAAAAGGTGAAGCATGAGAAATACAAGCACGCCATTTGAAGGGGCATGGTCTGTGTCTAAAAGACTGTTCTTTACTGCAGTCATCTTTATAAAGCTGGAACATTTATAAGTGATACTAAAGTCTCTGTTTTTTTGCCCCCCCCGCCGAGTGCCCCCACAGCAAGCGGCTTGCTATGGGGGCACCCAAGCCAATCTGCTGCTCTGTGTGTCCATTCAGACATGGAGCCGCAGTTTGGCCCCATCCCCTCTCTCCTCATTGGCTCACTGATTTTGATTGACAGCAGCGAGCGCAAATGGTGCCAATGGGGAGGGAGAGTCCCAGGCAGCCGAGACACTCCTGCAACATTGCTGGATCGAGATGGGCTCAGGAAAGTATTAGGGGGCTGAGGGGAACTGCTGCGCACAGAAGGTGTTTTTATCCCAATGCATTCTATGCATTAAGATAAAAAACCTTCTGACTTTACAAACACTTTAAAGCAGAGGTGACGCATTTCAGGCATCTGCATCCCCCTTTATCGGGACAAATAATAATCATATTAGGTAATAAACATAATCATACAGTATCGTTTAAAAAATAAAAAAATAAAATAGTGTGCCAATACCCCTCAACAAAGGTACACAATTATGAAAAGATGACACAATAGAATGTGAAGAAATCTGTGGTAGTTAATGATAATTTTATTGACAGCTGACTAAATTGATCTTAGTATGAATTTTCTGCTCTTCCATTCCCAGACCTCAATATATGCTGAAAACGGAGGGGTTGGATCTAGGCCTTACAACTAACCTGCGTGATAACTGGCAGCTGCTGCAAAAATAGCAAAATTGTTAGCCCTGTAGTTTAAGAAACATTGAAATAAATACTCACCATGTAGCAATCTCAAAACATAGCATTAACATCCTGCTAGCTTACACTTATAAAATGCTGTGTCAAAAAGCAGAACATTTTGTACTTTTCCTAAATGATGGCTATTAGCAAGCCTCAAACTGCCTATAGGAAGGGGGAAACAAGGTGATAAAGTGCACCATGACATGAAAAAAAAATACAGTATGTGCAACTCTGAATGATCATATTCTTGGAAATAAAAGTGTTTTATAATTAAACATTTCTAGTGTTACCCTGGCAACCATGAAAAGGACTAAAAACCACCAGAACACATTTACATAATTTTTGGCTTTGTGCGCCCCAGTAAAGTCTTTACATTCTTGTGTTGTACCTTCTGAAAGATGCTGCTGTGTATACCAAGTAACGGGATGGCAGTCTCATTATAACATTTAAATAATCATAATGGTGTGTTCAGCAAGCAATTTAAAGCATTTCAGTTCACTGCTTTCTGAATTACGTTATAATGAGCTGTCTAGCCCACCGGGGGAAGACGGCTCTAAATGCATAAGGGGCATAGGCAAATGACGCGGTCCAGCTTCTGGTCAGCCTATAAGCAAACAATGTGCTCACACTGTTCTGGCATTTTAACACACTTCTACACATCATTAATGGTTACATCTGGGGTTGTGTGGGGAAGAATATATGATTTGTATCCGTGTTTAACAGACTTTTCATAAAAAAAAGTACCTAAAAGCGCTCATTTATAAGGACGAAACAATTTGGGAGTGTTCGCATTTCCAAAATGTTGGCGATATTTTACAGTTCAGGAAAAACGTATTGGAGAATATGGAAAATAATAAAATTAAAGCGTTTTTATTTATTTTGAGGGTTTAATGGCTGTTGAAGGTTGGAGAAAATTATTCAATCTATACTGGACCTTCCTTCTTTAGAAAAAGTATTATTTTTGCAAATTGAGCCCATCTGGGAAGAATTGTGGTAAAAGTCAACAAAGCCATTGATTACCCTTGACATGGTGATTGCATAGCTTTGTTTAAGGACCCTTAGTAATGGTGAATATTTTTATAAAACTAATTCCGCGTAGCAATGGAAAAATTAGAGCCAAATTTTGATAGAATTTCGACAAAGACAAATTCATTGTTTTCACAAGTTTGGTGAAATCACCTGCTCATTTCTAGAAACACTAAAGAATCAAGCTGCTCACATCAAAAAAAATTCCAATTAGCACTCACGGATGCTGCCCTTTCTCAGTAACAGTAGTTAGTAGTCATTTTCTTCAACCTGTGACACTTCTAGACAGCCTGCACTGTTCCCTCTCTCCCCCTTTCTGGCCCACTAGGGTGTCCATCTGCTGCTTTTGAAGCCTCCAGTGAATGTGATATTATAGAACACGATGAGTTTTCTCTGCCTGTGCTAAGCATCAGAATGCACTGTCAGTGCCAGGACAAGGTTCCTTGGCACCTAAGGCAACAATTTCAAAGTGTGCCCTGCAGCTCCTTAATTCGGCGCTACAAAACTAATTTATAATGGTTTAATAAAGCCAAGGGAATTGAAAAAAGGAGTTAATAAAATAATAACGGTTAACAAATTTAAGCCTAGGTTTACAATAATGTGATGCGGAAAACGCTGTGATCTCTGCGTATTTCCCACACTACATTCCAACCGCGCTGCCGTTGTGATCCGCTGTGGGTGTCAATACAAACTTACTGACACCCCAAACACAGGTTGAAAATGCAGTGAGTTTGCCTGCACCCGACTGCATGGTACAAAATGACCGTGCGATCCGTTTGCGGTACCGGCTCCAAAAAAGGTGCATGCAAGTCATTGGTGCAATGCGGTGCGATTGGAGCCCATTCAAAATCAATAGGCTCTAATCGCACTGCACTGAATCACTTGTGAGTTGCACAGGTGCAGTATATGGTGAAGTTCCTGTACGATTCATATAGTGTAAACTAAAGCTTAGGGTTCAATAAACTAATTAGGGTTAACTATAAATGTTAATCTATTATTTGTCCATTTTATAAAGGCAGTACAACCATGTTTATGGTACAAAGAAAAGCCCTGTGTAATCATCAGAGTTCCAAGGCAGCCTGGCGCTATGCTCTGTCGATTAGGAGCACACGGAGCTTCTGATACAGAGTGAGCAGCCGTCAATGACAGTGGAGTGACAAGCCATTTTTATACAGGGAGAGCAGTGATCTCTCAGTGTAATCTGCAGGACTAATCTCCAAGTTTGACAAGAGACGGCCAGTGAGGCTCAAGCACCTTCTGTGTTCCCTACATCACAGCCTGCATGGAAGGTGCCTCTTCTGCCTATGCCTTGGCCAGGCCACTGCTGTCACTGATAATAGCAGGCACTCTCTTACAAACAATCTCAGGTGTTGAAAGCCACACAGGCAGCAGCCACACACCTTGGTGACGTTGTGGTTAGTACACATGCCTCCCAACTGTCCCTGTTTCCGAGGGACTGTCCCTGATTTGAAGCAATGTCCCTCTGTCCCTCATTCCTCCTCATTTGTCTTTCATTTTGGTCGGATCTATATAGTTGTATATAAAATGCAGTTTTTATCTATCAAAAATTGTTTCCGAGTGCTAAACCTTTCATCTCATTTCTAAATTGCTACATTTCTAAATTCCAAAGGCCAATATAAAGGAATAGTAGTGGTAAAAAAGCAGTTGTGGGTTTAACCGATCTTATTTATTTATTTGTATTATCCTTTAAGGGAGCGTGGCAAGGGGCGTGTCCTATGCCTGCATTATTTTGCTGATAGGTCTCCCTCATTCCCATCTCAGAAAGTTGGGAGGTATGAGTACATGACCTGCTACAGGAAGTCGCTAACATTCCTGAAAGTGTCAAAGTATGATGAAAACTACAGAACTATCACTGACAAAAGCATAATAAATTGCTATAGCAAGGGATGCATGTGAACAGACCAATTTCAAACATGTTATGCATGTGAGCAGCATGAAAAATGTTACTTGATGACTGTGTCTCTTTATTATGTGTCTTATATTATAAAGCTGCAAGTACCTGGAGGTGTATGGACATACCATACTTTAAATGCTACTAGTGCATCTGATCACCAGGTCATTCTGAATGGGCAAAGCTTCAAAACATCTCGGTGGTACCAGTGTTTGCTATCTCTTTTCCATCCCTGCACATCCCTATTCTCAATTCAACATATTGGGCTTCCTCATGGGCCAGAATGAGGTGTGTGGGAGTTTTCTTTCTTAACCACTTCCTTACTGGGCACTTAAACCCCTTCCTGACCAGAGGACTTTTTGCGATTCGGCACTGCGTCGCTTTAACTGACAATTGCGCGGTCGTGCGACGTGGCTCCCAAACAAAATTAACGTCCTTTTTTCCCCACAAATAGAGCTTTCTTTTGGTGGTATTTGATCACCTCTGCGGTTTTTATTTTTTGCGCTATAAACAAAAATAGAGCGACAATTTTGAAAAAAAATAAAATATTTTTACTTTGTTGCTATAATAAATAGCTCAATTTTTTTTTTTACGTTTTTTTTTTTATCCTCAGTCTAGGCCGATACGTATTCTACATATTTTTAGTAAAAAAAAAAAAAAAAATCGCAATAAACGACTGGTTTGCGCAAAAGTTATAGCGCCTACAAAATAAGGGACAGAATTATTATTATTATTTTTTTTTTTTTTTTTACTAGAAATGGCGGCGATCTGCGATTTTTATTGGGACTGCGACGTTATGGCGGACACATCGGACACTTTTGACACATTTTTGGCGCCATTCACATTTATACTGCAATCAGTGCTATAAATATGCACTAATTACTGTATAAATGCTTTTTTTTTACTAGAAATGGCGGCGATCTGCGATTTTTATTGGGACTGCGCCGTTATGGCGGACACATCGGACACTTTTGACACATTTTTGGCGCCATTCACATTTATACTGCAATCAGTGCTATAAATATGCACTAATTACTGTATAAATGCTTTTTTTTTACTAGAAATGGCGGCGATCTGCGATTTTTATTGGGACTGCGCCGTTATGGCGGACACATCGGACACTTTTGACACATTTTTGGCGCCATTCACATTTATACTGCAATCAGTGCTATAAATATGCACTAATTACTGTATAAATGTGACTGGCAGGGAAGGGTTAACACTAGGGGGTGAGGAAGGGGTTAAATGTGTACCCTAATTAGTGTTCTAACTGTGGGGGAGGGGGGGTGACTGGGGGGGTGACCGATCTATGTCTCTATGTACAAGAGACACAGATCCGTCTCCTCTCTCCCCTGACAGCACCGCTGTCTGCGAGAGCCGGGAATGAGAGATGATCTCATATGTAAACATATGAGATCATCTCTCATTGGCCGCACAGATCGCCTAGGAAACGGCCGCTCCGATTGGCCGTTCACGGCGATCTGTGACTGGCTGTGTCCAAGGGACACGGCCAGTACAGAAGTTCCCCGCCGCGCGCTCGGGAGCGCGCGCGGGGAACGTGTAAAGGAGAGGCCGTAAAAACACGGCCTGTTAGAAATTGTGAGCCGCGCTGAGGCCGTACAAAGTCGTACGGCCGTCAGCAAGTGGTTAATAAATTTTAAACATCTGTCTAGCTTGGCTTCCATTTGTGCATGAGTGTGGGTCCACATAAGCGAGCAATGTAAGCTGATTTGCAGGCAATTCTGCACTAGGTAGCTGTATTGAAGAACAGGGCCACCATGATTGAAATCTAGCTGCTATGCAAATCGGATGTGTATTAGCACACCAGTTACTTCTGCAGTGAAAAGCGTTGATTCAGACTGACTAATGAAAGGTGCATCAATGCATTTTGCAGCACACTGCATTATGGTGTGAATAAGCCCTAGAGGTTGTACCATAGCAACAGAAAAGTGTCTTTGGTAACTATTGTAGAATGTTGCCACCAATGTACTCCCTAGAGCCTATACATTAGCTGGAAGGAATTTGCTTTTTACAATGTAGAGATCAATTTATTGATTAAACAAACCACCCCCTCCCCCATTTAGAAGTTAATTGGTATAAACTGCTAAAACACATTGAATTACCAATTCAGCCCTGTGAAGCCTGTTTGTAGTCTCTCGACCTCCTTACTCTCTAAAAATGAGAAAACTAAATAGGAGTCCTTTTAATTTAAATGATTAACCAATGAAGGGATTCCCGCCCCTTACCAATTAATGCTATGTAATTAACCCAATAAGGAGATACCATACTTCCTTACTAGGTAAATAGTACAATTACGTCAACGAGAGTGGATCATTATGTACTGTAGATAAGTAATGAGCAATTATGTTATTTTCTCAAGACAAAAGTATCCTTCTGGCCAAGCTCAGCTATTAAAAAGTTCCACGTGGGTGCCTCTGCCATATTTTAAGGATTTAATGCTTATTTAATCTAGGAGGCATGTAATAGAGAGAGCCCTGCAGACTCTCTAATATCTGGTATGGATGACTGAATCTAAGGCAGGCCATAGATTTGATTCCCCACCACAGTCAGTGTTAATAAGGGAATTTTTTTTTTTTTTTTTTTTTTTTTTTTTTTTTTTTTTTTTTTTTTTTGGTTAGGTGCTCGTTCGAGATCCTAGGGGATTAATCGGTACGGGCCTTTTGTTGTGTGTGTTTTTTTTTTTTTTTTTTTTTTCTCTCTCTCCTGCTTGCTCTCTCTCTCTCCGTACGGTGCTCCCCTCCCCCCCCCGCCCCCTACCCCCCTTGTGTGACGGCTGTTCTCGCAAACGAGGGGAGCCTCCTCTCCCTCGATCCCCAGTTTTGGGGGAACACGGTAAAATTTAAAGGGAGAAGAGAAAGAAAAAAAAAAAAGGGGAAAAAATGTCAATCACAGTAATGTCCTATAATGTCAAAGGACTGAATAGTCCGGAGAAACGATCTAAACTAAGGGCAGAATTATGGAGAGCGAAGGCACAAATAGTATTTCTCCAAGAGACTCATTTTAAAAAAAACAAAACACCAAAACTAGAAAATTATAGATTCCCAAAGGTGTATCATAGCTCTTCAACTTTAACAAAAACAAAGGGAGTATCAATCTTGCTCTCTAAAAATATCTCATGGAAAGAATTAAGCGTAATACAGGAAGAGGAAGGAAGGCTCCTCATTGTGAAAGGATACATTGACGACCGGAAGGTGACCCTGGTAAATGTATACCTGCCCAATGAGGGTCAAGTTGGGGCATTAGAGAGATACATAAACAGGATACAACGGAATATGGAGGGGATCTTAATAATGGCAGGAGATCTAAATATTGCCTTGGATCCAATTCTAGATACATCGAGGGGAGCCTCACACCTGGCATACAGTAAATTAAGCAAAGCTAATAGACTCTTGCAAGAGATACAGGTAGTAGATTGTTGGAGAACCAATCATCCCTATGAGAAAGATTACACCTTCTTTTCAGCTAAATATAGAAGCTATTCTAGAATAGACTATATATTTATATCACAAAATTCCCTACAAAGTATAGAAGAGGCCTCCATTGGGTCATTTTCAATATCAGATCACGCACCGACAAAATGTACATTAAAATGGGGGAGTACTGAAGCACGGGAATGGCAATGGAAAATTAATGAATCCCTTATAAAAGACCCAGAATATGAAGGAAAGATAATTCAGGAGATGAAGATGTTTTTCTCCAACAATGTTGCAGGAGAGGTGTCCCCAATGTGTATTTGGGAAACACATAAGTGTTTTGTTAGAGGAATCCTGATATCTTTTGGGTCCCATAAGAAACGTAAGACAGAAGCACAGATGGAAACCTTGTTAGGAGAAATTCGAAGATTGGAAAAAATGCATAAAAAATCATTAGCTATACAGGTAGAGAAGAAGTTGAGGAAGACACGAGAGGAACTGAATTTATTACTAACGGATAAAGCAAAAGCATCGCTGAGAAGGTGTAGACAAGCTTTTTACGAATTTGGCAACAAACCAAGTAAAATGTTAGCAAGAGCTTTAGGAGAGGTAAGAGCGCAAAACCATATAGAGGGTATAAAATCTACAGGAGATAAGATAACAAAATCCCCACAGGAAATGGCGGAAGTATTTAGGAACTATTATGTGGGTCTATACCAGTTGAAGGGGGAGCAGGAGTCAGAAGAAATAGGGGAGAGGGAGAGAAAAATAAAAGAGTATATAGAGAAGTCGGAAATGCCAAAGCTATCAGAAGAAATAGGAAGAAGTTTAGAAAACCCAATAACAGCGGAAGAAGTTAAAAATACGCTAAAGCAGTTAAAACCAGGTAAAGCACCAGGACCAGACGGTTTTAACCTCCTGTACTATAAGACATATGTAGAAGAACTGTTGCCGAGATTCTTAGATGCTTTTAATTCGATACGGGAGGGACAGGAGATGCCAGAGGAAACCCTAATGGCACACATAGCGGTCATAAAGAAAGAGGGTAAAGACCCAGCGCAATGTGCCAACTATCGCCCAATTTCATTGCTGAATGTCGATCTAAAAATCTTTGCAAAGATCCTTGCTAATAGAATAATATCATACATTCCTGGGCTGGTACACCAAGATCAGGTGGGCTTTACGCCAGGAAGAGAAGGCAGGGAAAACACCCAACGAGTAATAAATGCTATCCACCTCTCGCAGACACATAAAATGCCCTTAGTACTAGTATCTACCGACGCTGAAAAAGCATTCGATAGGGTAGATTGGAAATTTTTAAAAGCAATTATACAACATATAGGCCTGCGAGAGGGGATGCAAAGATGGATCATGAGCCTTTATTCTAGACCTAAAGCGAAAATTAAGATAAACAGCATGATGTCCAAACCTTTCGAAATACGAAACGGGACGCGGCAGGGATGCCCCTTGTCACCACTGATTTTTATTTTGACGTTAGAACCTTTTTTGAGGACAATAAGATTATGTACAGATATTAGAGGTATAAAAGCGAAGGGGGGAGAACAGAAACTAGCGGCATTTGCTGATGACTTAATGTTTTTCGTCTCGGAACCAGTGATATCTCTACCCCCATTGTTAGCTGAGATAGATAAGTATGGCAAACTCTCAAATTTCAGGGTGAACTATAACAAATCGGAAGCGATGGGGGTAGAGATGAGCATTATACAACAACAACAACTGACTAACTTTTTTCCATTTAGATGGACAAACTCGCATATAGGTTACCTGGGGACTAATATTCCAAAGAAACTAAGCAGAATACATGAGTTAAACCTAGCACCTTTGGCAAGACAATTGAAAAAGGACCTACAGAAATGGGATAAGGAGGTGTTTACCTGGTTTGGTAGGATAAACATTATTAAGATGAATGCAATGCCGAGAGTGCTATATTTATTACAGACACTACCAACAAAAATATCTCAGGGAGTCCTCAAAGAAATCAGAGGGAAGTTTGTAGGATTCATATGGGCAGGAAAACCAGCTAGAGTAAGAAGAGATATCCTTACATTACCTAAGGAAAAGGGGGGAGTAGGATTTCCAGACCCGTTAGCTTATTACGAGGCAGTACATTTATCGAGAGCACTAGACTGGTGTGTAAGGCCAAAAAATAAACCTTGGATTCTACTAGAACAAGAAATGACAGAGATTCCACTGGAGGGACTAATATGGCTCTCGAAATCGGTGATACCTCAGACAGTGAAAAGACATCCGATGATAGGGACGACAATTAACATTGTGAAAAGAATATTTAAAAATGTAACAGATGAAAACGAGGCGAACCCGATGACTCCAATCCTAGGGAACCCAGCGTTCGTACCGGGTATGAAGGACTTAGGGTTCGCGAATTTAAAAAATAGCGGACAAACTAGACTGATACATTTTCAGAGAGAGAAGCGGATAATGTCAAAGGAAGAAATAGAAAGGGATTTATCAGAGTACATAGATCCCTACAGGAGGAGACAGTTAGGGGGATTTCTTCGATCTATACGGGGACATATTAGGATGAGAGAAACACCAACAGAGTTTGAGAAAATGTGTCTTAGGGGAGAGTCGGTGAGACATTCACTTTCTATATTCTACTCCTTGATAAACGAAATGAAAGCACCGCGAGAGATAGGCTTTATTCAGAAGTGGGAAACAGACTTAGGGGTTAGATTTACGGAAATTCAGAAAAAAAAAATCTTCCAATTTAATCATAAAGCATCAATCGCTTCCAAATTTCAAGAAGGAGGATATAAGATACTGAGCCGATGGTATAGGACACCGGAGGTATTAAACCAGATTTACCCTCAGGTGTCAAATACCTGTTGGCGATGTCAAAAAGAAGAGGGAACACTTTTGCATATTTTTTGGAACTGTGAGGGGGTTAAAGATTTCTGGAATATGGTATCTGAAGTGATAGAAGAAATAACGGAGATAGCATTAGGAGAGGAACCGGCGACTTATCTGCTATTAGACATACCTATGTCAATGGAGAAATACAAAAGATCCCTTGTAAGACATTTAGTGGTTACAGCTAGATCGTGTATCCCGGTACTTTGGAAGAGCACATGCTATCCAAGTAAAGCACAATGGCTAGCTAAAATTAAGGAGATGCAATGCATGGAGAACCTTACGGCATTTCTAGGGGAGAGGGAGGAGATAGTGAGGGAGACATGGGAACCTTTTGTGAGATGGGAACGGGGGGGGGACTAGGGAGGGATGACGGGGTGTAGGAGGAGGAGGGAAGGAGAGAGAGAGGGGATTTTCTCCCTTTTTTTTTTTTTTTTTTTTTTTTTTGTGTTTTTTTCTCTAAGCCCGGAAGAAGGGCTTGGAGGCAAGGGGGGGAGGGGGGGATGTGATTGCTTGAACCAGGGGAGAACATGAGTAAGGGGACGATACAATAGGATGAAGTGGGATAGAAAGGAATAACAGTTCTTGGAAATGCAAGAAACACAGCAATAGAAAACTGTTTATATTTTGTGTATTGATACTAAACTGAGTTCAAGACAATGTAAAAGGTGAAAAATGTAAAATAAAGAATATATAAAAAAAAAAAATAAGGGAATCCCTCCCATGGAGCTATTGTGTTCTCTTAGCCGGGTGGCCAGGAGTACAGTAAGGCCCCGTACACACGATCATTTTAAACTGATGAGAACGAACTGAAGTTCAGTTTCATCGGTCCAAACCGACCGTGTGTGGGCGCCATCAGTCAGTTATCCTTCGGTCCAAAAAATTTAGAACTTGCTTTAAAATTGAACTGATGGACGCCTAACCGATAGGTCAAAACCGATGGTTAGTACGTAAAAGCATCGATTCAAAACCCGCGCATGCTCAAAATCAAGTCGACGCATGCTTGGAAGCATTGAACTTTGTTTTTTTCAGCACGTCGTTGTGTTTTACGCCACTGCGTTGGACTTGATCGTTTTTTTAACTGATGGTGTATAGGCACATCAGACCATCAGTCAGCTTCATCGGTTAACCGATGAAACTGAACTTCAGTCCGTTATCATCGGTTTAGACTGATCGTGTGTACAGGGCCTAACTATTGCTAGCGGCTATAGCCACAAACAATAATCGGATGTAAAAATCCAACATTCTGGTTGTACCCAAGTCAATCAATGGATCAACTTCTGTACAATCAGCCTGCTCGTAGATGGTTTGAATCTCAGGATGATCCCTGCTGAACCATCCCAGATTCAAACCATCTATGGCTGGCTTAAAAAAGCCGCTCCTCTTTTCTTGTTGGGTTGCTGTTCTCTTGCCAACGGACCAGTAGCCACTCTTAATCCCGTTTTGTACTTGAAGACGTTGAGGGCCTTCCCACTTTCTGGGGTTAGCATGGGAGCATAGGAATACGGTAAGAATTCCTCTGCATTACACCCCCCAAACTAAATGAGCATTAAATCACAAATATACAGGGTGCCACCCACATGGATTTTTTTTAATAACTGACCAGAGTTCAGTTTTAATTATTTTCTCTTAACTGCATAATATAGATATACTATAGGATATGTGGGCCATATTCTCATAGAAGTCTCCCTTTTTTGGCCCGTGTATCTATGCGACTGATTCTTAGAATCATTTTCGCATAGATACACTTAAGATCCGCCATCTGTAAGTCACTTACACTGGCGGATCTTAAATGTAATGCCGCCGGCCGCCGCTAGATGGCATTTACGTGAAGGACTCATTTGCGTATGCAAATGATCCTTCTACGGCGATTCCCGAACGAGTTTGCGTCGCGTAACCATCGCTAATGTCGTTTGCGTAAGCGGAAACTTACTCCTGCTATATGAGGAGTAAGTTTCCGCAAGTCCCACGTAGGCCATGTTACGGATGGCGTCGGGTCCGCGTCGTGTTTTTTCGTCGGGTACATCGTTTCCGTAAGTCGTTCTTGAATCCGACTTTACGTCAATGACGCACACGTCGGCGTCATTGACGTTTTCTGCCGAGAACTGGAGCATGCGCACTGGGCTTTTTGAAGCCCGGCGCATGCGCAGTTCATTAGAATCGGGGGCGCGCTTAATTTGAATACAAGCCGCCCCCTTGGAGATCCGCCAGGCTATGCCGGGGCATTTACACTCCGCCGTCCCAACTTACGGAGCAAGTGTTTGGGGAATAGAACACTTGCTCCTGTAAGTTGGGACAGCGGAGTGTAAGTGCCTTAAGCGCAGCCCGCGGATTTTTAGAGAGAATATGGGCCTGGAACAGAGATGGTCAACTATACTTCTAGTTTTTCTTTACATTTCCTGATCTGAATGCTTGTTCTATATCAGTGACTCAAAAAATATTGAAATCAGAGATGCTTGGGCAGCCATCCTTTGCAGAAAGAGGACAGCAATGATTTTATCATGGTCACATAAAAAATTAGAAATAAAGGGAGAGATTTTATGTCATGTTTAACCACTTCAGTCCCTGAAGGATTTACCACCTTCCTGACCAAGTAATTTTTTGCGATATGGCACTTTAACTGACAATTGCCAAGTCATGCGATGTTGTACCCAAAACAAAATGTATGTCAGTTTTTACCACAAATAGAGCTTTCTTTTGGTGGTATTTGATCACCTCTGCGGTTTTAATTTTTGCGCTATAAGCAAAAGAAGAGCGACAATTTTGAAAAAAACACAATGGGCCAGATTCACGTATATAAGCGTAAATCTGCAGCGGCGTAACGTATCACATTTACGTTACACCGCCGCAAGTTTTACGGGCAAGTGCTTGATTCACAAAGCACTTGCCTGTAAAGTTGCGGCGGCGTAGCGTAAATCCGCACCGCGCAAGCCCACCTAATTCAAATGATCCGGGTAGGGGGCGTGGATCATTTAAATTAGGTGCGTTCCCGCGCCGATCGTTCTGCGCATGCGCCGTCCCTAAAATTTCCCGATGTGCATTGCACTAAATGACGTCGCAAGGACGTCATTGGTTTCGACGTTAACGTAAATGGCATCCAGCGCCATTCACGGACGACTTACGCAAACAACGTTAAATTTCAAATTTTGACGCGGGAACGACGGCCATACTTAACATTGGCTACGCCACCTAGGGGGCAGCTTTATCTTTACGCCGCTAATCTCTTACGGAAACGGCGTACATTTACTAACTTACATATAAATTCAACTTAAGAAAAAACCTACAGAACCTTGTTTGTAACCAGGGGACTGCCTGTACTGACTATGAATCTCTGCCTATTTTGTTTCTGACCTCAGCTTCCCTCTTTGATATCTCTGTCATAAATTCTGAATTGGTTCTTTGCAGCCAACCTGCTCTTAACCTTGTCTTGCCTTGGGACGTCTCTCTCCTGTCTCTGATCAGGTATCTCATCTTAGTCTTTACTCATGTTATTTGACAAGATGCCTGTTGATTACCCTGGGCATATTCCTGCCACCATATCCACAGGGAGACCATGTACTGACAAGTGCATTTTATCTGCCATCCACTTTCCTGCATCCTGTGGGTTCCTCCCAGCTGGTTTCCTGAGCATTAGACTTCAACTTCCTCAGATACTCCACTGCCCAAGCATTACCTGCTGTTCTTTCACGGGAGACCTAATCATTCCAGTTCCCTACCAAGTGCATCACAGTATGGTGCCTTCTGCAGAGAAGGAGTTTTAATTTAGGATTTTCAGATTTCTTGTAATGGGGAGCTAAAGAGTAAAAATGAGTGGCAAAGGTACATATTCATAGGTTATTGGCACATGCTGTTCCCCCTCATTTGATTGTGAGCAGCAGCATTTTTTGAGCCGAAGGCTCCTCCTAACTTGGTACTCCTAGTTTAACCGATCGGGAACCAGCTTGCGCAGATATACTGTGGCAGAATGGCTCCCCTGGGCGAAATCCCATAAGGGTACGTCCTTTTCTTTTTGGGCCACGGCGCACGCACGCCTGCTGCGTGGCGGGGGAACACAATGTGTGTGGCCGGCGGGCACAATTGCTGCCAGCCACGCGCGATCATGTGCACGGGCGCCAGCATGGGGATTTGTGTGTAAATACACAAATCCCTGTGCTGTCAGGGAAGAGGAAACATAGGGCCAGATTCAGGTACAAATACGTTACGCTGCGGCGGCGTAACGTATCCCATTTACGTTACACCGCCGCAGGTTTACAGCGTAAGTGCCTGATTCACAAAGCTCTTACCTGTAAACTTGCGGCGGTGTAGCGTAAATCCGCTCGGCGCAAGCCCGCCTAATTCAAATGGGGCGGGCACCATTTAAATTAGGCGCGTTCCCGCGCCGAACGTACTGCGCATGCTCCGTCCGTCAAATTACCCGACGTGTATTGCGCTAAATGACGTCGCAAGGACGTCATTGGTTTCGACGTTAACGTAAATGGCGTCCAGCACCATTCACGGACGACTTACGCAAACGACGTGAATTTTAAAATTTTGACGTGGGAACGACGGCCATATTTAACATTGGCTAGGCCACCTAGAGGGCAGCCTTAGTTTTACGTGGGTAAAGCGTACGTTCGTGAATCGCCGTAACTAGTCATTTGCATATTCTACGCCGACCGCAATGGAATCGCCACCTAGCGGCCGGCCTAGAATTGCATCCTAAGATCCGACGGTGTAAGTCAATTACACCTGTCGGATCTTAGGGCTATCTTTGCGTAACTGATTCTATGAATCAGCCGCATAATTACGACGGGCAGATCACAGAGATACGACGGCGTATCAGGAGATACGCCGTCGTATCTCTTTTGTGAATCTGGCCCATATTGTTTGTTCCTACTAAGTAGGAAAAATGATATGTCTCCTTTCCTAGTCACTCCCATCCCCATACAGTTAGAACACACTGAGGGAACACACAGTTAACCCCTTGATCACCCCCTAGTGTTAACCCCTTCCCTGCCAGTGACATTTACACAATAATCAGTGCATTTTTATAGCACTGATCACTGTATAATTGTTAATGGTCCCAAAAAAGTGTCCGATCTGTCTGTCACAATGTTGTAGTACCACTAAAAATTGCAGATCACCGCCATTAGTAATAAAAATAAATAAATAATAAAAATGCCATACATTTCTCCCATAGTCTGTAGATTTGCTATTTTTTGCGCAAACCAATCAATATAAGCTTATTGCGATTCCTTTTTACCAAAAATGTGTAGCAGAATATATGTTGGCCTAAACTGATGAAGAAATTTGTTTTATTTGAGGGATGTTTATTATAGCAAAATGTGAAAAATATCGTTTTTTTTATTTATTTTTTTCTAAATTGTCGCTATTTTTTTGGTTATATCACAAAAAAGTACCTGCACCAGGCATTATAGGATGTTTATTTTTTCCCTCTGTAATCTACTGTACATTCTGTACTGTGTGCTGAGACATTTATAAATGATATCCATTTGACAGCTAGCAGTTGACAATATGCACAGCCATCAAAACTAGCTGATAGTGATAGTTTTGGTCCTCACAATCCAGACAGTAGCACAGGGACATGGTGATCAAATGCAGCCTTGAGCCTTCATTCAGAAATTACTAGTTTTAACTGACAGAGGCCACTGAGGGCTGTAGACTGCAGTCTGCCTCAGTTTAATACTGTAATTGTCCAATCGTCCATTAGTATATAAAAACATTGTTTTTTATTAATTTAAACATGTAAAACAGTGAAATGTCATATGAAAAATTAAGTACACCATTTGGAAATTGTTGGGCTGATGTATTCATCTTCATAATGCACAATAACAAAACTACAGATTTGTCACATAAATTATGTACCGTATGTCACTGCATTTATTTACCCTTTCAAAGCCATGAAATGTGAATTGGGCATTCCAGGTCCAGGCCAATGATTGGGTTCTACTTAAGGAACTTGCAGGTGGAACCTCTCTTTTTTTAAACCACAGATATTTAGGATCTGATGTTGTATTTTCTGTTGATTTGTGTAGTGTCAACGTGTGAAGATCAGAAGAGCTCTTTAAGACTCTCAGAAAGAAGGTGGTAGATGAAACCGGTAAGGGATTTGAAAACAAATTAACAAATGATTTGAAATCAATAATTCCACTGTAAGAAAAATAATCTATAAATGGCATAGAATTCAAATGACTGCTAATTTGTCCAGGAATGGTTGGCTCAATATATTCAACCCGAGAGCTGGCTGCTTGTTGCTAAAAAATAAAAAGTCTCCAAGAACCCTAATATTTCATTGTGGAAACTGCAGGTAACTTGCAACATTTGGGGTTTATTTATAAAGCAGAAAATGTGACTTATAAAGCAGAAAATGTCAGTGACAGTCACATTCTTTGCTTTAAAAAAAGACCCCTTGGTGTCAAAGTGAATGCACCTACAATCAGAAAGATATTACACCAAGGAACTTACATACCGTACTTACTTTGGGAGCACATGTTGCATGATGTGTATAAATCAATGGTTCCCTATGAAAGCCGACTTAACTGGTCTGACACTGGTCTGACACTGGTCTGACACTTTGAAAAAGTCGGACATGAAGTCATAGGGCAAAGTCAGAGCGGATGTCGTCCGACATCCATGTCATACCAGTGTGAACCCGGCCTTAGGCACAAACAGGTGAAATAAGGACATGTAAAACATTTATAGAAGAGTAATATAAAAACAGATACCTTATAGTATAGGTTGTAATGCCAAATAGGAAGAGGGAGGAAATCCCTGCAAATAAAGGGAATCCCTTGGGGCCTCCCAGGTCACCAAAATGAGTGTTCCCATTGGAAGATTTCCCCTCTATTACTTTTTTGGGGACAACCCAAAAATTGAGATTTTCTTTTCTTCTACTTTCAATGAAAATGGTAAACGTGACAAACAGAGAGGGTAACAGACATCAATAAAAACATAATAGGTGTTCTAGCCCATCTCAACTCTATCCAAAACTAAAAAAAAAGTTTTCCCTTTAGTTATACATTAAGGATTAGTATTTTCTAATAGATGGTTGAAGTTGAGCTATGAGCCAGTTACCTACCCTTTGGGTAATGTTGTCAGGCCTAATGTTTAAGGATTATTTTCTATGTATTTATAATTCAGACCCCTCACTCTTTTTATTGTCTGCATTCATGAGTTTGCTAACTTCTCTCCTGACAAGTATTTGTATATATAGTTCACGATGATATGTGTAACACATTGCTCCTGTTGAACAGGCGCTGCTGTAAATTTAGTGGGGGTCTGAACTGTCATTTGGCCCAGACTAGTTATTAATAGCAAATTTAGCCTCTGTTCCAGTCATGGCGGTGCATTATTCGCTTGGGGCAGTCATTACCACCCCAGGCCAAGGGTGGCAGCAGCAAAGTCAGGGTGTATTGGGTGTCCCCCTCGGCAATGAATCAGTGGGAGTGGTTGCCTCGCTGTGCATGCTGGGGAGGGGTACTTAAGGGACAGACGCCATTGGCGGGGGTCGGTCTGTCATCCCACGCGCCTCATGGCCCGCCTGGCCTGGGGTGCATGTCCTGAATCCTGGCTCCGGGACCACGTTGTTCCGGGGTCGTGGCTTTGCCTGGTAGGTCCAGTAGTCATACTGGGGCCTGCCTTTTTTCAGAGGTGTTCCTGTGCTGTCCATCCTGCGGGAGTAAGCCACTTGATGAAGGAAGCCAGGGGAGGACCTATCCTGGAGAAGACCATGCAAGAGGCTGGTATCTTGGGAGAAGGCCTGGAAACTTCATCGAAGGATGCACTGTGCACTGAGAGGCTTGACAGTGTCGCCTGTCGGGTCTAAAGTTTTACTAAAGCTAAACTGGAGAGTTCCGGGTTCTGAATCCTGTGGCAGGGGATTCTGGACCAAAAGTGTTTCCTCATAAAGGAAGGTCTGTGGCAGAGACTTTACTTTATTTCATGCGCCATCCCGGCTGCTAGGCCAGTGAGAGGGACCTATCCGGCTGAGCAATACCCACTCTGGCTGGAGTGGCGACGAGAACTGTTTGCTGGAAGCAGGAGTGTTTCCTATTTGTGACTATACACCTGAACCCATCTACCTTTCCACCCCACTTGTTTCTGTTGAAGTTCTACAAATAAATCCCAGAAAAAGAGGTGCATTGTGTGGACATTAAAATTCTTCAGGCTCTCACTTCACCCTGGACGGCGAGAAGATAGAGGTAACATGTCACTAGGGATGATGTTCGTATTCGAGTCTAACTCATGTTCGACTCGAACATCGTATGTTCGATCGTTAGTCGAATTACGAACGTTTTGGGCCATTCGCGCCAAATTCGAGTTACGTTTTACAGCCCATAATTCACTGCGGCATCGCAGTGCATTGCTGGCTGATGATTGGCCAAGCATGCACTATGACCCTCATGCTTGGCCAATCACAGCTTGCAAAAAACGAAGAGCCATAATTGGCCAAAGCCAGAGTGGCTTTGGCCAATTATGGCTCAGGGGGTTTAGTACACGCCCCACACTATAAAAGGCCGCCTGCAGGTCGGCCTTGTGTAGTGTGTTGCGGTGGTTAAAAGAGAGAAGACAGAGAGAGAGAGTGTCATTTTTAGTAGGTAGATAGAGCAGGCAGGCAGGCTAGTCAGTTAAAGTTACAGTGTGTAGAGGATATATATGCATCCCAGGTGTTGTATATACATTTATACAGGCCCAGATTCAAGAAGCACTTGCGCCCGCGCAACCATAGGTTACGCAGCGCAAGTGCTTACTTGCTCCGGTGTAACGAGTGCTCCTGATTCAGGAACCTCGTTACACCGACTGCAGGCTAAAATCTGCGCGGCATAAGGCTCTTGTGCCTCGCAGATTTTAGGCTGCATTCTTGCGGGGGCCGCTAGGGGGCGCTCCCATTGTGTATCAGTTGCATACTACCACTGATTCACAAGCTTGCGCGGGCCCCGCACAAGCCAGGTACGGAGTTTCCGTACGGCTACTTTTAGCGCAAGGCTGCCCCTTCTAATAGTAGGGGCAGCCAATGCTAAAGTATAGCCGGCCTTCCCGCACCGTGAAATTTGAATTTCACGGCGTTTGCGTAAGTGAAACGTGAATGGCGCTGGACGCCATTCACATTCACTTAGAAGCAAATGACGTCCTTGCGACGTCATTTGCCGCAATGCACGTCGGGAAAGTTTCCCGACGGAGCATGTGCTGTACGCTCGGCGTGGGAGCGCGCCTAATTTAAATGATTCCCACCCCCGGCGGGATCATTTAACTTGTGTGCGCTTACGCTGGGCAAATTTGCCGGCGCGCCCTCGCAATTCACGGAGCTACTGCTCCGTGAATCGAGGGCAGCGCAAAATATTTGCGGGGGCGCAGGGCAAAATCCTTGCCCTGCTCCCCCGCAAATATCGCGCAATTCTACTTGAATCTGGGCCACAATGTATAGTTTAGCTAGATCAGCTCTTCCTAATTTACTGGCAGGCAGGTGATTGTGCTAGCTGCAGTATTCTCACGTGGTGTATTGCCTGTGTCCTCTGCAGTGTGCACCATAAAGCTACGTGGTGTGTGTACTGCCTTTGTCCTCTGTAGTTTGCACCTAAAGCTACTTGGTGTGTTCTGCCCGTGTCCTCTGCAGTTTGCACCTAAAGCTACGTAGTGTGTGTACTGCCTTTGTCCTCTGCAGTTTGCACCTAAAGCTACTTGGTGTGTACTGCCGTGTCCTCTGCAGTTTGCACCTAAAGCTACGTGGTGTGTACTGCCCATGTCCTTTGCAGTTTGCACCTAAAGCTACGTAGTGTGTGAACTGCCTTTGTCCTCTGTAGTTTGCACCTAAAGCTACTTGGTGTGTACTGCCCGTGTCCTCTGCAGTTTGCACCTAAAGCTACGTGGTGTGTACTGCCCGTGTCCTCTGCAGTTGGCTTCTAAAGCTATGTAGTGTGTGTACTGCCTTTGTCCTCTGCAGTTTGCACCTAAAGCTACTTGGTGTGTACTGCCTGTGTCCTATGCAGTGTGCACCTAAAGCTACGTGGTGTGTGTACTGTCTGTGTCTGTGCTATTTTTCTCAATGACTTTCATCCATATTGCAGGAACCAGACATTACATTAAAGCCGCAAGCAGTTTTAAATTACTTTTTTCTTATAGTAATCTCATTTTGTGCAGGGACAGTTCTAAACACGTGCCACTTCACAGACATACTATAGACACCCAGCAGGTACGACATTTAAATGAATTTTTCATATATATATTTTTTTTTTATTTAAGCATCATTAAAATCACTGCTCCAGAAAAAACAACCGTTTTTAAAACTTTTTTTCCATTGATACATGTTCCCTGGGGAAAGACCCGGGTTCTCAAAGACATTTTACGACAATAACTTGCATATCAGGCCGCGTACACACGGTCGATCCACCCGATGAGAATGGTCCGACGGACCGTTTTGATCAGTTCAGCGCTGAAGCAGACTGATGGTCTGATGTGCGTACACACCATCGTTCCAAAAACCAATCGGGTCAGAACCCGGTGACGTAAAACACACTACGTGCTGAAAAAAAAAACGAAGTTCAATGCTTCCAAGCATGCGTCGACTTGATTCTGAGCATGCGCAGGTTTTGAACCGATGCTTTTGTGTACTAACCATCGCTTTGGACCTATCGGTCAGCGGTCCATCGGTTCGATTTTAAAGCAAGTTCTCTAACTCTGGGGCGTCCACACGGACGGTTTGGACCGATGAAACTGAACTTCGAGTCCCATAGACGTCAATGGGGTTCTAAATGTTTGCGCAAACGGTCGGTCCGTTCGAAGGTTCTGGTGCGAACCGAATGGGGGGGGGTGTTCGGCTCATCCCTACATGCCACCCACAATATTCAGCAGCTTTTTCGGGGGTAGTGCTACATATGTTAGTGAAAGAGTAAAGCTGTCTTTTATGTTCTGAAAGTCACACTAGTGACTGTGTGGTCTCATTTTATTTTCAGATATAATAGAGTTATTCTTCACGCTGAACAAATCACAGAACATACTATCACATTAGTAGCCACTGTCATCCAATACATGGCAGCGTTCCTGAAACAGATGGTCTGATATTGTCTCAGTATGGAGGCCTTGAAGTCCTAGTGCCTGGAACTAGAAAAGCCTTCATGTATTGCTGCAGGATCAACAAAGCCTGATGGGTTCCAGTACAGAACAGCAGTCTGTAAATGCCTAACTGAATACTGTACATCAAATGTGATACATGTTCACCAGTCTGCGGAAAAATGAGCACAGCTAGAGCAAAAACTTAACAAGCCTCACCTGCTGGCTGGGGTGCAAGCAGTGTAACACTCTCTACTGATGCTAACAGTAAAACTTATAGATCTCTACAGCATGTTTGTCGAAAGTAAAAAATAAAAACACAAACATTTGATTGTCTTTAACTAATTGCCAACTTGCCTGCCGCACTATCACAGTTTCGCTATAAGTTGCTGCTTGCCACCATTACTAGTATATATAAAAATACTAATCCCAGTATATGTCCCATAGTTTGTAGACGCTAAAACTTTCATGCACAAACCAATTAATATACATTTATGTACAAATAGCCGCAAGCAGTTTTAAATGACTTTTTTCTTATAGTAATCTCATTTTGTGCAGGGACAGTTCTAAACACGTGCCACTTCACAGGCATACTATAGACACCCAACAGGTACGACATTTAAAGGAATTTTTCATATTTTTTTATTTTTTTATGTAACAGAATAAAATTTTGCCTACATTTATAAAGAAATTAGATTTTTATTTTTTTTATTTATTGGATATGTTCTTTAATAGAAAGAATTTTTTTAAATTTTCATTCTATTTTTGTTTCTATAATAAAACATAAAAAAGCAAGTGGTGATCAAATACCACCAAAAGAAAGCTCTATTTGTGGGGGGAAAAATTATAAATGAAACAAAGGTACAAGCGTTGCATTGCAATTTTCAGTTAAAGTAGCGTAGTGCCGTATAGCAAAAAAATGGCCTGGTTATGAAGGGGGTAAAATCTTCCAGAGCAAAGCTACAGCTTCACTTTTTTTTGCCACATCCCAAAACTAGGTAAACTTTCTTCAATCCGATGCTGATCCTGGACCGTTACTTTAAAAAAAAAAAAAATTTAGTTGCATCTTGGTTTTTGGCCTATGCCAAATTATGTCATACATCCCAGGTGTCTTCATACCATTTCTTTTGCTTTCATCTGGATGAAAGGTTTTCTCAGCTACACGAGCCCACCTGCCTATGTTTCGTCAGATATGGTGACCCGTCAGAATTGGTAACTGAAGTGACGTTCCGTCACCACCATCTTGCTAAACCCTGCACTCCTCCATTGTAAGGATACTCTGAGAAAGGGAAAGCAGACATCTTGTTACACCCACCGGAGTTTTGCATTTTACACTTATATTTAACAGTAAAGTGAGTTTATATATTGAAGTCCAGTACTTAGAACTCTGACTGACTGTTATGATGTTGAATTTTAATAGCAGTGGCAAGCCTACTCATCTCAGTTTGCTAATCTGACAGAAGCTCGCTGCTTTTTAAATTCAATATCTAATCAGTCAGATGGACTTCTAAGCACTGTATTTTACTATATAAACTCACTTTCCTGTTAAAAATAAGTGTAAAATGGAAAACTCTGGTGGGTGTAACAAGATGTCCGCTTTCCCTCTTCTCAGAGTATCCTTACTATGGAGGAGTGTGGGGTGTAGCAAGATGGCAGCGACGGAACATCACTTCCGTTACTAAAATTCGGACGGGTCGCCAAATCTAACGAAACACATGCATGCCTGATCTGAGGGCAAATGAATTCCAGGAAGTAAATGCTACATAAGTTATCTGCCCCTACTCAAGATGGCCAAGGCTAGAAATGCTAGGGGGGAGGGGGATTTAAAAGTGATTTCTCAACAAAATAGACATGGATTAAATGTTGAGTTTGCTTTGAATATTAAAAATGAACTAAATGTTTTCAGTTTAAAAGTGACCCTAAATAAATTAAGAAAAAAATAATGTAGTCTCCTTAAATATAAAAAAAAAATCACACTGTGTAATGCATGACTGAATAAAGTATCACATCTACAACATGAATCACTCCTATAAAAATATACTACTCATTAATGTGAATCCTAGGTGCAAAATTGCATAAATCATCATAACATATGAAATTCATTTAGTTGTGAAAAAATTCAAAAGTTCATAATAGCATATGTGCAAAAAGTAAAGTCCATATATAAAAGTGCTGAGAACAGTGCTCTTGTGCTTTGCTGTAAACAATCAATAACAACAGTGAAGTAATGCAGCCTCTTACCGGACCCAAATGATCTCAAGTTATAGAGATCATAAGCACATGTGTTTATCCAGGAAGCCGACATTCAAAGGCAACAGAATGCTATTTAAAATATTGTCGCCTGTGGACGACCTGACAGCCCAGTATCCAGCATCTATTAAGCCTTTAACACACATTCCAAATGGACTCCGACACTTATGATAATGAACGTAAAGAAGAGGATCCCATAGCGCAACCTAACTGATAACACTTATTTATTAGAAATGAAGAGATAAAAGCATGTAACACAACAGCTAGTACTGAAGCCTCTACGGCGGTGTCATCCGAGCAACTTCGGCGTGATGACATCACAGACCTGACTCTAACTGACGCGTTTCCCCGTATGAGGCGTCTTCTGGGATTGGAGAGTCAATCTCCAATCTCAAAAAACGCCTCATACAGAGAAAACTCATCCACTTGAGTGTCTCCCACAAGAACATAAACAGTATTTACCGTCAGCCTGGATCCAGCTATCCTCACTAAAAGGACTGCTTTGTACTATGCATGAGTGACACTGCCCAATTAATTCCTTTGGGAGAGCTGTACTTGAGTTGTCGCTTAGGATACAGCTTTCTGATATGAATGAATGGGACCACTGCAAGTGAGTACACAGCAGACATTTTAGTGAGAAGGGCTATGCGACCTTGAGTTGGGCTGGATATATACCCAAGAAACGCCATGTCTTCTTATGTAAAGTGCTGGAGTGTCAGTGAAGAAAGGATGTGTTGCACTGTGGAGGAAAGTGATGTCTGCTTCACAGTAATCAGTGCAAGTGTGCTTTCAAGTTGTGTTCAGAAAAACAGTAACCTGGGACGCAGGGATTGGTGCGTCAGGCGTTGTGTCTCTACATGTGCTGTGGAAGAAAATGTCTGCTGCGCAGTCAGCAACAGCAGGACAATTTCTAACAGAGAGAGAGAGTGAGAGAGACTGGCTGGCATGTGAGCAGGAGAATTCAGCTGGAGCTCAAGTATTGGCAGATGAATGTGTGTCCATGGCAAGGAAACAAAAACTGCATTACAGTATCATTCATGGAGGCTGAGCAGTGTTATGGCAGCATTGAAGGGTTACTGTATGGCAGAGAGTGCACCAAAGAGATCCGCCCAGCAGGAGGAGCCACCGCTGGAGAGTAAGCTAGTCTGGGGCCGTGGGTGGAGTCGTCGCTCGCAGGCTGCCAATCTGAGAGCCTGCGAGCTTGGGGCCAGTGTGGGCACTGCAGCAACATGTTGCTGCGACTAGAGTGAAGTGATTGCCAGTGCAGAAGTCTATATGTAAATTGGGAGGTAAGAATCACTTCAGAGATACTGACAAGCAATAATGGCTATTCCATTTGGGAGAGGACGGAGAGTGCCGAGAACATCGTTGGGGCCAGGACCAGTGGTGCACACCCGTACCACAATCTGCTAAACCAGGGCGACCCATGTCTCAGAGGGGCAATTTACTCAAGTTATGAAGGCCGAGTCACAGCCACGGGGTGCATCAGTGATAGTTGCACCCCGTGGTGCAACTATCACTGATGCAACCAAAAGTCCACCTTTTGGTTGCATCCAAAAGTCCAGCTCTAAAGAGGCAGAAGGGTTTCAATGGATCCAGACGCTGCAGTCCTCCAGTGAAGAGGGATAATTGATGTGGGGTCACCTTGATTTGAGTACCGATTTGGGTCTCTGGAAGAGGGAATTAGTGAATGGGGATACGAGGTGGAGACTGAGTGGGACTGGGGGACTGAGGGAAGAAGAAGCTCCCCGAGTCCCAGTTCACTCAGTGAAGAGACAGAAGCAGCAGTCATTTGCATGAGGTATGCATGGAATTTGGGTTTCTGCAAGGCCTTAGCCACAAGGGTCCCCGACCTATCCCCATTCCACATCTATGCTCAGGCTCGAGCACAAAATTATCCCTACTCCCGAGGTTCTCCCATTTTCAACGATTTATCCAGTGGAAGGTGGCCACTATTCATATGTTCCAAGAGAGATTATGGAGGAAATCGAGAGTAAGGGGGACGCCTGGTGTGATGAAGCCGGCTGGGATTTCCTATATGTCCCCCAAGCCACACCAGAACTCATCCAGATCATTGTTATGTGACATGTTCCTCTCCATTGAGGAAAACTGGAGTCTGGGGCAGTCGATATGCATCAATCGGGTGGCAGTCAACCATCCAGACAGAAAAGGACAATCTTGGTCCACCAGTATTGTCAGTCCAGAAGACAAGATTGTGTAGATCCCTCATCCACTACTATTAAGGTATGCCAGGTCTGGACCAGGTTCAAGGACTGTCGTTGTCAAGGGGCTGCTGAGCCTGAAGAGCACTTGCGCTTAAAACTTGGCATGTTATTCATAGGGTTGAAGGCCATTTTCCCAAATCCCCTTCCCTTCTATCCTTGCAAACGAAGGAGGGGACTACTGAAACTATAAGGGAAAAAAAACCTTATGCCACAGAGGATTTTTTGCTATTAAAAACAGGGGCTGCTACCTGGAGGGGGTAAACCCCTAGTTCACACAGACATTTTGCAAAGATATTCTGCCAAAGACACTTTGCGAAAGTCTTTGGGCCATGGGCTATTGTAGTTGCTTAAAGTGGTTGTAAACTCTGTTACACCACTTGTACCTATGTGTAAGCCTATTATAAGGCTTACCTGTAGGTACTGTACATATCTCTAAACGTGCACAGTTTAGGAGATATTCACGCTGCCAACATCATCAGCGCATGGTCACTGAAGAAACGGTACGCTGGTAACGTTTCTTCAGGGCCCATGCTGTGACCAGCAGGAGCCAATTACAGCACCGGAGCCTGCGAACCCTGTAGTAACTCTTTCGAAAAATGTTTCATAAAAATATTTCATAATGAACTAGTATGCAATGCATACTAGCTCATTATGCCTTTGTGTTGCAGTTTTTTTTTTTGTTTTTTACGGAGGTTTGCAGTGTGAATAGTTCAAGTTGGAGTATCCCACTATTCACTTCTCCCACCCAAGTTCCAAATAAATATCAAAACCAAATCCCCTGGACTGTTTATTGAGTAACGAGCAAGCAGGAGTAAGAGGGGATAAGTGAAAAATCCTAGCAACTGGCTGCAGGTAATCAGAGATGATAAGTGGCACTGATGAGGTGCGGACTGTGCCAGTAATATTTTATTTTTATTTACATTTTTTTTTACAATTTTATTTCTTACAATTTTTTTTACAATGCTTTCTTTTGAGGGGGGGGGTTGATGAAGTCCAATGTTTTTTTTTATTTTTATTTTATTATTAGTTTGTTTACAATTTAACTTTTAAATATTTATTGCAATTCTTTCTTTTTTATTATTATTATTATTATTATTATTATTATTATTATTATTATTATTTATTTTTGTCAGCCCTGTGTGTGTGTGGGGGGGGGGGGTAACTTAACAGACCCCTGACATCTTCCCTTTGAGACAGGGAAAAGGATTAAGGACAAAGATTCCCCAGTCCCTTTCTGAGCATCTTCATGTGCACTGAAGATGAGTGGACAGGAGACAGCGGCTCATCCCCATTCATAAGCTGAAGCATCGTAAGCACAGTATATTCAGAAAAAAAAGGAGTCGATAAATTACAGATTTACAGACTCTTTCCTCCGATCTCCATCCTGACAGATCTGGGACAGGGCGGAACTGGGGGAGGACAAAAATGCATTAAGAACCATACACACTTAACAAACTAAAAAAAAAAAATGTATTTTTGTACTCACAGTAAAATCTTTTTCCCGGCATTCATTGAGGGACATACCCAGATAGTAAGAACACTAGGTTTATACTGCCAGCTACAGAACTGGACACTAAGCACATAGACAACTACAGTGGGGATTGAAAGTTTGGGCACCCCAGGTAAAATGTTGTATTAATGTGCATAATGAAGCCAAGGAAAGATGGAAAAATCTCCAAAAGGCATCAAATTACAGATTAGACATTCTTATAATATGTCAAAAAAAGTTCGATTTTATTTCCATCATTTACACTTTCAAAATTACAGAAAACAAAAAAATGGCGTCTGCAAAAGTTTGGGCACCCTGCAGAATTTATAGCATGCACTGCCCCCTTTGCAAAGCTGAGACCTGCCAGTGTCATGGATTGTTCTCAATCATCGTCTGGGAAGACCAGGTGATGTCAATCTCAAAGGTTTTAAATGCCCAGACTCATCTGACCTTGCCCCAACAATAAGCACCATGGGTTCTTCTAAGCAGTTGTCTAGAAAACTGAAACTGAAAATAGTTGACGCTCACAAAGCTGGAGAAGGCTATAAGAAGATAGCAAAGCGTTTTCAGATGTCAATATCCTCTGTTCGGAATGTAATTAAAAAATGGCAGTCATCAGGAACAGTGGAAGTTAAAGCAAGATCTGGAAGACCAAGACAAATATCAGACAGCATGATTGTGAGAAAAGCAATTCAAAACCCACGTTTGACTGCACGATCCCTCCAGAAAGATCTGACAGACACTGGAGTTGTGGTACACTATTCCACTATAAAGAGATACTTGTACAAATATGGTCTTCATGGAAGAGTCATCAGAAGAAAACCTCTTCTACGTCCTCACCACAATAATCAGTGTTTGAACTTTGCAAATGAACATATAGACAAGCCTGATGCATTTTGGAAACAAGTTCTGTGGACCGATGAGGTTAAAATAGAACTTTTTGGCCGGAATGAGCAAAGGTATGTTTGGAGAAGAAAGGGCACAGAATTTAACGAAAATAACCTCTGTCCAACTGTTAAGCATGGGGGTGGATCAATCATGCTTTGGGGTTGTATTGCAGCCAGTGGCACAGGGAACATTTCACGAGTAGAAGGAAAAATGAAATCAATAAAATTTCAGCAAATTTTGGATGGTAACTTGATGCCATCTGTGAAAAAGTTGAAGTAAAAGAGAGGATGGCTTCTACAAATGGATAATGATCCTAAACACACCTCAGAATCGACGGGGGATTACATCAAGAGGTCGTAAACTGAAGGTTTTGTAATGGCCTTCACAATCTCCTGATCACAACATAATTGAAAATCTATGGATAGACCTTAAAAGAGCAGTGCGTGACAGACAGCCCAGAAATCTCAAAGAACTGGAAGACTTTTGTAAGGAAGAATGGGCAAAAATACCTCAAACAAGAATTGAAAGACTATTGGCTGGCTACAAAAAGCGTTTACAAGCTGTGATACTTGCCAAAGGGGGCAGTACAAGATATTAACTCTGCAGGGTGCCCAAACTTTTGCAGACGCCATTTTTTTGTTTTCTGTCATTTTGAAAGTGTAAATGATGAAAATAAAATCTAACTTTTTTTGACATATTATAAGAATGTCTAATCTGTAATTTGATGCCTTTTGGAGATTTTTCCATCTTTCGTTGGCTTCGTTATGCACATTAATACAAATTTTTACCTGGGGTGCCCAAACTTTCGATCCCCACTGTATAAACCAGCCCCCCTTCGATGAGAAGTCCTCCCACTTACTAAGAGAACAATAGCATATAAAGGGGGAGCTGTGTCCCTTAGTGGACTTTGAGAAAATAATTTTATGGTAAGTACAAATAATCATTTTTTCTTCATTGCCCATTGAAGGACATAGAAAAAATCGAGGGATGTCCAAAAACTATCCAAATGGAAGGTACACCAAAACAAACAAAAGTGAACCAACCCAACAGAAAAAAAAATAACAAAAGGGGCAACATGTGTAACCACTTGAATAAAAGTACAAATGATTAGTACATTCAAAAAGTATGGAGAGTGCAGACATTTGACATTGATGTTGCTAGGGGACAAAAATGGTTTAGCTCCTAATGGATAAAGGAAAGTGTGGGTCTAGCTGAGTGTGGACAACTCCCAGAGACTCACACGGGTGAAAAACAATGAATTACTGAGTCCTAAATGCCCTTGTTTCTAAGTTTACTACAACTAGACCATCAAGCCAGTGGCTGAGAAAGCCGTAGGGAAGAACGTGCTTTGACAAAAACAGTTAAGGCCAGTCTGATGGAGTACACAAAGGGGCTGATTTAATAAAACTGGAGAGTGCAAAATCTGGTGCAGCTCTGCATATAAACCAATCAGCTTCCCTTTTTTTTTGTCAAAGCTTAATGCCGGGTTCACACTGGTATGACACGACTGTTGTGGGTCCGACTTTGCCCTGCAACATCAGTCCTACGTCCATCCGACTTGAATGAACAGGATACGATTTTTCTCCGACTTTGAGATAGTCCGACTTGTCCTTTGACTAATCAAAACAATCCCAGTGTGACAAAAATTCAATTTCCTGCTGCTGTAATCACCATGTCGGATGTCACACGTCGGATGGTTAGGACGAGGATCCGACTTTGATCCGACTTCAATGATATTGAATGGGCTAAAAATGGTTTAAAGTTGGACCAAAGTAGTGCAGCAACCTTTTTAAAATTCAGACTGACTTGTGTCAGACCAGTTAAGACCGCTGTCATACTGTAGGGAACCATTAATTTGTACACGTCATGCGGCAAAGTCGAAGAGTATGTTGCACCAGTGTGAACCAGGCCTTATTGAACAAGCTGAAGTTAGAAGCTGATTGGCTACCATGCATAGATGCACCAGATTTTGTACTCTCCAGTTTTAGTAAATTAACCCCAAAGTGACAGTGAGCAGATAGAAGAGGTCGACATACCAGACTTTTTTTAGTGGCCCATCCAGGGCTATGAGAATGACTGAAAGGAGCTTAGCCTCAACCCTACCAAGCAGGCAAGGTGAAAGTTCCAGAGGAAAAGTTCAGGGTATACTAATCCCACAATGCTAACAGGGCATCTGTAGCATCTCTTGTAATGTTTTGCTCCCTACAAACAATCTGTCTAGTTTCTTGATGATCGAGGAACTAACAAATCTGCATCCTCAGTAAACCCCTCCCCCTTCAAATTCCTGTCTTCAGGTGTCTCCACCCCCTTACAGGGACTCAACTTTGCATATTACATCTCAGCTGACTCTGTAGACAAGTCTCCTTATGTCCATTATAGCTGATAGCCCTGGCAGAAAGTTGCTAATCCCACCCTACCCATTACAAGCACCTATTTTCTAATGATGGCTGTAAGCCAAATTGTCAAGGACCCCAACACTTTGTTCCTAAAACGGGGAAGTAATCAACTTTGTAAATACAAAGGACATATAGCACACTACCTCGTAATGGAACAGAGATACACTGGTCGATATATGTCCACACTCGACTAGACCCACGGGAAAATCTGCACTGTCATAAGTCAGTCAGTCATGTAAAAAAATGGGGCTGTTAAAAAAAAATTTTTTAGGATAGACACTCTGATAATCGATCAATGTCAGCTCACTCAATATCCAGTTAATGCAGACTGTTAACACAGGTTCAACCAAATCACTGCTGTACTGTGTCTGTGAAGGAAACATGGAGGATGCTCCATTATCTGGAAATTCAAGAGCAGCCTTGCTGAGGACCTTGAACCAATGGTGATAAGCAGGGGGTAAGTAAACATCTGAACACAGACAACAAAAAAGATGTATAGGGGCACAGGGGCTAAGTGGTTAGTACTTCCGCCTAGCAGCACTAGGGTTGTTGGGTCGAATCCCAACCATGGCAACACCTGCCTGGTGTTTGCATGTTCTTCCTGTGCCTCCATGGGTTTCCTCCCACACTCCAAAAACATTCTGGTAGGCTAAATGGCTCATGTTTAAAGGTCCTAGTATGTGTAACATATGACTGTGAGTTAGGGACCTTAGGTTGTAAGCTTTTTGAGCTGAAGTGAATTTATAATATATATAAGTTCAGTTAAAAAAATAAATAAAAATAAGTTCAGTTCAATATTTGATGGGAACTTTTCAGATAGATGGCATTAATAATTCCATCTCCAGGAAACGCTAAGCCACATAGCCGTACCTTGACCCCTGCTAAAAGGTATATTAGTCCCAACTATCCCATGAATAATCATTCTATTGACCAATAAACTACCTTATTCTTCTTCTTTTTAGGTTCCATGTCTTTTCTCTTCCATCAACCTCTTAACTTATGTGTATCAAGCATAAACAAAAGATGTTTTAAGTAAAAATACCCATTATATTTAAAGGGTCACTAAAGGAAAAATTTTTTTTGCTGAAATGACTGTTTATTGGGTATAGAGACATAAAAGTTAACTGATTCCTTTTAAAAATGATTAAAAATTGAATTTAATCTATCATATAATGTGCCTCTAGTTTCACTTTCGGTTTTAAAGGTACATACATGAAGTTCCGGGTGAGAGGTGAGTCGGGAAGACTCACAGAACAAAAACAAACAAATCCAGGGCAGTGTTTTGTTTTTAAAATGAATCTGATTGGTTCTGAGGAGTTTTAGACACACAGTAATGACAGCTTAGACCACCGTGAAAATCTCCCAGTACCATGGTTATAAGGAAACAGGCAACCAGGAAGTGTGGAGATCACAGCAGAATTACAGCTACTTCAAAGCAAAAACGAACAATGAGGACATGAAACCAGTACTGCAGTAAGGTAAAGGAAGCTATTTAGCTAAAAAAAAAAAAATTCCTTTAGTGACCCTTTAATAATTTACTGGTATTATTCAATAACATTTATTTTGTCTCCAATGATTACTGAGAAACCTTGATATACATATATGTTTATCTTGTTCTATTTCAAAATGTGTACTAATAACATGTACTGTACTATCTTCAATAACATATTTGAAAAGGAATTTATAATATATACAGTGGGTGAAATAAGTATTGAACACGTCACCATTTTTCTAGGTAAATATATTTCTAAAGGTGCCTTTTGACATTAAATTTTTACTACATGTGCCAATTCATGCAATCCATACATACTGTACACAGAAACCAAAACAAATAAGCTCAGAAATGAAGTTATGTGTAATAAAATGGAATGACACAGGGGAAAAGCACGACACTCCACACCAGGGAGAAAGCCTTGCATTACTGTGTGGAGTTACAGACATAAGAACAGGAAGTGAGGATTTCTCAGAAGAAATAAGGACATTTAAAAGAAAAATGGAAGGATGAGGTAAGTGAAGGAAGACTGCACTAAGGTAAAGGAAGCTATTTAGGATTTTCTTTTTTTACCTTTACAACCCCTTTGACTTGGTATCAGCCCTCGGTGGTCCCTGTACAGCAGTGCTCAGATTAGAGGTGGGAAAAGTTGCACAATGGGCATATACAATATACTGTGTCCCCTTCATATTATCTTAAAACATTGGGCTAGATTCACATGCCTTTAGGCGGGCGTAGCGTATCTCCTATACGCTACGCCGCCGTAACTTTGAGAGGCAAGTATGGTATTCTCAAAGATTTTGCGGCCGAAGTTACGGCGGCATAGCGTATTAGGGCCGGCGTAAGCCCACCTAATTCAAATGTTGAAGCTGTGGGCGTGTTTTATGTATATTAAGTGTGACCCCACGTAAATGACGTTTCGATCGAACGGTGCATGCGCCATCCGTGGACGTATCCCAGTGCGCATGCTCCAAATGACGTCAGCAAATCGTCAATGCTTTTGACGTGAACGTAAATTACGGCCAGCCCCATTCATGGACGAGTTACGCAAACGACGTAAAACTTGAAAAATTCTACGTGGTTTCCGACGTCCATACTTAACATTGGCTGCGCCATCTTTTTGGTGGTTTATCTTTACGCCTGAAAACCCCTTACGTAAACGGCGTATCTTTACTTCGACGGCCGGGCGTACGTTCGTGAATAGGCGTATCTAGCTGATTTACATATTCTAGGCGTAAATCAGCGTACATGCCCCTAGCGGCCAGCGTAAATATGCAGTTAAGATACGACGGCGTAGGAGACTTACGCTGGTCGTATCTTAGCAATATTTAAGCGTATTTCAGTTTGAGAATACGCTTAAATATACGACGGCGGGGATTCGGACATATCTATTGATAGACCCGTCGAAAATCTACCTGAATCTGGCCCACTGTTATTAATCAGATTTTGTCTTACCAATACCTGAAGAGATTTGCATAACGTTCTTTTTTAAAACATATTACACAGTTCTTAGAGAGGCTGTGAATGACAGTATGGTGCAGAAGGAGACGGATCTTTATGACAAAGCTGTATTCAAAGGGATAATGTCACATTGCAAATAAGAAAACTGCGATGGCTGACCTATTTCAGATCTTGCCAGTTGCCAGGCTGTCATCCTCAACATCTGACCTTACTATCCAGTGAGTCACTGACACCGAATATGTGTGATGAAAATTAAATCAGAATTCCTAAACTGCATACTTTTTTCCAGGTCTATGACTCACTATTAGTTTATTAAGTCACCATTAATGAAACAATGGATTATGGTATGTTAAGTAAGGTGTTTGTAAATCCTATAAATAATTTTTTTCTGATTTGCTCCACGATAAGACTGAAAATCGGAGTTGGGGACAGATGCCACTCATAAGATTTACTCTGAGCTTGAACAGCGTCATTCTGTTTAATTGTTTTTGATTACAGCACTGTGGGTTTACCTTCTTAAAGGGGTTGTAAAGTTTCATGTTTTTTCACCTTAATGCATCCTATGCATTAAGGTGAAAAAACATCTGACAGTTACGGTCCCCCAGCCCCCCCATTTAACTTACCTGAGCCCGTTCACCTGCTGCGCTCGCCCCCTACGTCCTCTTTTCCGCTCAGTCTGGTCGTTGATTGGCTAGAGTGGATGGATTGATAGCAGCGCAGCCATTGGCTCGTGCTGCTGTCAATCACCGGGGGGCAGGGCCAAGTGATACAGTGAGCTGCTATAGCCTCTGGCTGTATTACGGGAGCACACTCGCAAGAACTAACCCCCATGGGAGAGAGCTCCCATGAAGGGGGTTAGTTCTTGCGGGGAGGAGCCGAGACAGCCGCGAGGGACCCGAGAAGACCAGGTTCGCACACAACCACTAGAGCAACTTTTCTCAGCCAGGATTTCTTTTGAAGTTGCTAGGAGTTCCTTGGCAGTGGCAAATTGATCTTTCACCTATAATAACCACCAAAGTAAGGGGTTACTTTTTCATGGACCAGTACATACCTCCCAACATTTTAAGATGAGGGGACACCTACTAACAAACATATGTATGCAGGGCTGGACTGGGACAAAAATTTGGCCCTGAACTTCATCCAGACCGGCCCACTTTGACATGTCTCTCCCATGGTGGCCGGACAACTCCCCCCCCCCCCCAGCCACCCAAGCCCCCTCTCCCCCTTCACTAGCCATTCTACTTTATTAGAGTAGAACGGCTGGTACTGGTACTCTTATAGGCAGTATTAGTGGGGAAGCTAGACATTATTTCAACCGGGGCAAAGAATCAGTTCGGTGCCCCCCCTTATGGGACAAGATTAGGCAGGAAAGTGAGAAACTCAACCAGGCCATAGCTGTTGAGTCAGCTGTCTGTCCCCTCCCCCATGCTCCTCTGTTGTCCCCCCTGCTCCTCCCCCTGCTTCTCTGCTCCCCCCAGTTGAGTGCTGCGGGGAGGGAGAGACAGAGGAGCGGAGGGGGGCGGTGGTCTGCTGTCACTGAAGCCGGCCCACTGAGCCCTCGGCCCACCGGGAAACTCCCTGTAGTCCCAATGGCCAGTCCATGCCTGTATGTAGGCATAGGACACGACCCCTGTCACACACCTTAAAAAAGAATTAACCCCCCAAAAAAAAGGTTAATTAAATCCACAAGGACTTTTTTTTACCACTACTATTCCTTTATATTGGCTTTTAAAAATGTACAAATGCAACAATTTAGAATTTGGATAAAAAGTTTAACACTGGGAAACACTTTTTGAAAGATAAAAAGTGCAGTATATATACAACCATAGAGATCAGACCAAAATGAGGGACAAATAAGGGGGAAAGAGGGACAGAGGGACTTTGTTCCAAATCAGGAACAGTTGGGAGCTACAGTATACACTATAGTTGGGTGACACCACCAATAGTAGTAGACAGCACAATTTTCACTATCAACATTTTTTTTTCCTGTTATTCATTTAACTCCAAGATCATTACTAAAAAATATTTTTTTCACATACAGCAGGTCTGTGTTAAAATATAATCTGCTGTAGGGGTCAACTATTTAAAGGAACACTAAACGATTTCCTTATTCTCCAAAAAAAAAATCCATATACATTTACTACTTAATGGTCCTTTAATCTATTTTTTAAGAACTCGTGTTTTTCTGCCTCCTTGTAAGATCTTCTGTCAGCTCCCGAGCCTCTATTTTTCTCTGTCACTATATTTTTGGCATGAGCAGTGCACGTTGGTTGCAGTCATGTGCACTGCTCTATGCATTTTACAAATCCCGTAGTCTAAAACCCCTAGTCCATTACCAAGAGAGGGTGGTTAAGTTCCTACATACAGTAGGACCATGGAGAACAAATGTAATCATCCACTAACAGGACGTCAGATCACAGCAGCAAAAAAAAGGAATTTGGAGGAGGCCGAGAACAAGAGAAGTACTTTTTAAAGTTAAAGCTACATACATAGATATATCCTAAAGTGTTAATAAACTCAGGACCCTGCATTAATTATATCTGGTTTCTCAAGCCTCGTACACACAATCAGCTTTCCCATCAGGGAAACTGCCATAAGAGCTTTTGGCCGGGAAAACCGGCCGTGTGTATGCTCCATCGCAGTTTTCCCGACAGGAAAACTGACGAAAAAAAAAGAGAACCAGCTCTCATTTTTCCCGCCGGGATTCCCGGCGGTTTTTAACCTGGCAGTTTTCCTGTCGGGAAACACTGCGGTGGAGCATACACAGGGCCGGGATTCCCGACCAAAGCTCTCATGGCAGTGTTCCTGTCAGGAAACCCGGTCATGTGTAGAGGGAATAACAGTACACAAACTGAAAAAAAACATACATCAATTACAGCCACTGTGCCCATCAAACGCAGCCACTGTGCCCATCAAGTGCAGCCACTGTGCCCATGAAGTGCAGCCACTGTGCTCATCAAGTGCAGCCACTGTGCCCATCAAGCGCAGCCACTGTACCCATAAATTGCCGCCACTGTGCCCATCAAACGCAGCCACTGTACCCATAAATTGCCGCCACTGTGCCATCAAATGCAGCTACTGTAACCATCAATTGCTGCCAGTGTGCCCCATCAATTACCGCCAGTGTGCCCCATCAATTGCTGCCAGTTTTCCCCATCAATTGCCACCAGTTTGTCCCATCAATTGCCACCAGTGTGCCCCATCAAATGCTGCCAGTGTGCCCCCTGCCTGGCACTTATCTGTCTTGGGTCACAGCGATGTCCTCCAAGCTCCCTCCCGTCCTCTTCTGCTATGATTGGACTCCTGATAGGAGTCCAATCACAGGGCCTGATTCTTCAGCCAATCAGGTGACAGGTAACCAGACCCGGTGCACCTGATTGGCTGAGAGGTGGGTCAGTGTTAGGGAAGCAATTTATTTGCTTCTCTAACACAGCACTGTGTAAACAACGAATGCACAGCATAGCGCCCTCTGTTTACTAATTTGGAAGCCTATTAGAGCCCATGGCTCTAATCAGGACGCCTATTAGAGCCTGCGGCTCTAATCAGGCAATTCCAAAAATACCCCCACCGCTGTAATTCAGATGCCCGGCACCCGACAAGGGGCTGGATACCTGAATAGGGGGCGGCAGCGGCGACAATAGACAGATTCATGCAATGCGTAAATCTATCTATTGGTGAAAAAGCAGTGCAGGAGAGAGGGGGCGACTCTCCTGCGCCCTCTATGGATGCACCGCCACTGGTTTTAGTAAATTTAAACTTCTAAACACCTTTTCTCATCAGCAGCATAATGCAGTCTTATGACTTCTATCAGTGTCTGGCCAAGCACTGGTTAAAGCTTGTATGAGTCCTATGAGTTCTTCATGACCCCTGACTTTCTGTCTGGCTAGTGCTGATTGACCCTGTGCTGATCACATGCAGCCTCCAAAAAAAAACACACCCAACTGAGCATGTGCAGAGTGCCTCCTAGGCCTCTATTAGCAAATGGATTGGGGACAGTAAAATAATTGGAGGATCAGAGAACACAGGCCTTTTTACACAATGCAGAGAATTAACCCCTTAGGTTTAACAGTAAGTATAGTAAGCATGCTTTACTGCACATACAGACTGATTTTACTGTTGTGGGTTTAGTAACACGTTAAAAAAAAGACACTTTTGTGTTACTTTAAGGTATGCCACTTTCTTTCTCTTTAATTTAAAACTTTCTACAACTTATAAAGCTATAGTACCATGAAGTCTAGGTATAATTATGAAGACAAGAGGTACTCCCGCACTGTCAGAAGATCCAACTAAGTGAAACTAGTGCGGTGTTTAAGCTAAAGGTAACACTGCTGCAAACACCTGGTGATCTATCCTAAATAGAAAAAATGTGTCAGATGAAAAAAGGTGATGGTGTCTGCGCTGTGTAACAGGAAAAAGGGAGAGGGGGGGGGTAAGGGAAAAGGAGATAAATAATGTAACTATAATACACTCTATTGGCCGGATTCAGATACCTGTCCGGCCCGCGTAACGTATCTCCGTAACGTATCTCCGATACGTTACGCCACTCTAACTATGGGCGCAAGTTCTTTATTCAGAAAGAAATTGCGCCCTTAGTTACGGCGGCGTAACGTATGTGTTGCGGCGTAAGGCCGCGTAATCCAAATGGGGATGTTGGGGGCGTGTATTATTTAAATATGACTTGACCCTGCGACTTTGACGTATTATTTGAACGGCGCATGCGCCGTCCGTAAAATCTCCCAGTGTGCAAGGACGTCATTGCTTTCAACGTGAAAGTAAATTACGTCCAGCCGTATTCGCGAACGACTTACGCAAACAACGTAAAATTTCAAAACTCGGCGCAGGAACGACGGCCATACTTAACATAGGATACGCCGCACATACCCCTCATATAGCAGGGGTAACTTTACGCCGGAAAAAGCCGAACGCAAACGTCATAAAAAATAAGCGCCGGGCGGTCGTTCGTTTCTGAATCGACGTAAATACTAATTTGCATATTCCCCACGTAAACAAACGGAAGCGCCACCTAGCGGCCAGCGTGATATTGCAGGCTAAGATACGACGGTGTAAGACACTTACACCTGTCGGATCTTAGGGATATCTATGCGTAACTGATTCTATGAATCAGGCGCATAGATACGACGGCGTATCAGGAGATACGGCGTCGTATTTCTTTTCTGAATCCGGCCCTATATGCGTAGAAAATGTGTCTATATAGACTCCCAAATATTACAGATCTCTGCCTGGATCAATAAGTGAAACAGATATCTCAAAAAAACACAACTCACAATGACGTAAGTGCCACACTATACACAACCAAATATATAATGCATAAATATATAGATAGACTTGATATAATAAATAAGTGTAAGAGCCGAGCAAAGTCAGCATAGAATAAGTGCATTTTTTTTTAATATAAATAAAATGTATATAGGAAAGTCTCTGAGTGGTGGTACCAAAAAACAAGTGTTGAGAAATAAGGAGCTTCAGTGTGCAAAGGACACCTCTTGTGACTTCTTATCAGCTTACCTCACAGCTGTTGCTCTAAAGACCTGATAATTCTCAAGGGATACACATCCGAAAATATGATCAGCCAGGTGGTAGGAAACCCAAACCAGTGAGTATCTAGGTATAATTATATTTATCTGGGGTTCTGCTGAGACCTGAAATTTATTTCAAGGGTTCCTCCAGGGCAGAAAGGTTGAGAATGGCTGTACATTTCTGAATCTATAACTGATATGCCAAAAATATGAAAAATATGAAAATATGACAAAGAAAAAAAGAAGGAAAAAAAAAACCACCTTTTAGCTGAAAATATATATATATAATTATTTCCATTTAATTAAATTTGACTATAATAAAATGATAATAATAATGAAATAATTAATAATTTAAAAAATGTTTCCTGTAAGATAATAATGTGATTTGTGTGAAATAGGGCAGTTTCCAACATTGCTATACACGATCAATCCTTCTTACACATTACCTGACATAAAATATGCAAGTTAAATTATTCGACTCTTGGGGTCTGCCAGGCTTTTTGTAACCATAAAATATACTGTATCTATGGCAGGCATTTAATGTAGACTGCACAAAGAAATGGGTTACTCATTAATCAATGCTTCCTTCAAAATGTATCACTTCCAATTCCTCTGAAACAAAGAGTACATGAGATGTGGTCTTCAGAAGAAATATTCACATGGGCTCTTGTGACTGTATTACATGAACCTGAAAGGTCATTGGATCCTCTATGTAATGCATGTTGTAATGTATATGTTTGTATGTGATGTTAAAGGGGTTGTAAAGGTAATTTTTTCCCCCTAAATGTCTTCCTTTACCTTAGTGCAGTCCTCCTTCACTTACCTCATACTTCCATTTTGCTTTTAAATGCCCTTATTTCTTCTGAGAAATCCTCACTTCCTGTTCTTCTGTCTGTAACTGCACACAGTAATGCAAGGCTTTCTCCCTGGTGTGGAGAAAGCCTATTGACGGGGAGGGGGTGAGCAGGCAAGTCAGGACACTCTCTACTTTGCAGATAGAGAAATGGGCTGTGTGTTAGTGGCCGTCCTGACACTCCTGCTCGTCCCTCCCCCTCAAGAAGCTTTCTCCACACCAGGGAGAAAGCCTTGCATTACTGTGTGGAGTTACAGACAGATAAACAGGAAGTGAGGATTTCTCAGAAGAAATAAGGACATTTAAAAGCAAAATCGAAGGATGAGGTAAGTAAAGGAGGACTGCACTAAGATAAAGGAAGCTATTTAGGGAATTTTTTTTTTACCTTTACAACCCCTTTAAGAATCATGTATACTCCAGCTGAAGAAGAAATATGTATGAAAGGGTTTCAGTTTACTACACAATATTAGCAATAAGATGCCCAGAAAGGGTGCGATCATCTTACATGTTGAAGCAAGGATAACTGAGATGGAGATGCACTTTGTAGCTGAAAACTGTTTTATTTTTTAGCTGGCACCATTATAATACAATTATCCTAGACCTATCAATCTAAATTTGTAAAACACAATTCTATAGTACCTCCACAACTACAGTACATAAACAGTCCATATAATAAACTTGATGCATTGTATTCACTTTACAGTCATCGGAAATAATCATAGTCTGTGTTGCTTTGGATATTTTAGTGATTTTTACAGCTTGGATATGAGTATTGTTAGATTTTAGTTACATGTGTTGATTTTATAAGCTAGGACTTCCTCACTGATATGCAAATGAAGTTGTTGGACTGGTTTGTGAAGCTCAGCACAAGAAATGATGCTACAGGAAATGATGTACAGAAAGTGGGGGAGGCGAAATTACTTGAACAACCATGTGGTAAGAGACAAAGGAACAGTCGTGCTGGAGGACTGGGAGAAGGATATGTGTTGCCACATTTTGCTGGTTGGAAGTGAAAAAGTGGGACATTTTTGTGAAAAACAGTTTTGCTTTTGACTGTTGGTAATTGCTGTGGTTGCAGTTTTAGGTTCTTTACTAGCAGCTTTTTAAACACCTTTTCTGTCACTTTTTAAATAGCATTTTTTTCTTTCTTTCCTTCAGGCTGCTAATTAAGGGAAGTGGTTAATTGGTCACAGGTGCTCCAGGTACTATATGACTTTCTGTAGTACTCACTCTGAGATTGCTCACAATTTGCTTGCTGGATCTTTGACCACGTGGTGAGTTTAGATACAGAGGCCCAGATTCTCGTAGATCGGTGTATCTTTGTGCAGGCGTAACGTATCCTATTTACGTTACGCCTCCGCAACTTAGACGGGCAAGGGCAGTATTCTCAAAGCACTTGCCCTGTAAGTTGCGGCGGCGTAGCGTAAATAGGCCGGCGTAAGCCCGCCTAATTCAAATTTGGAAGATGTGGGCGTGCGTTATGTAAATGTTGTGTGACCCCACGTAAATGACGCTTTTTACGAACGGCGCATGCGCCGTCCGTGGACATATCCCAGTGTGCATTGCTCCAAAGTATGCCGCAAGGACGTATTGGTTTCGACGTGAACGTAAATGACGTCCAGCCCCATTCACGGACGACTTACGCAAAGAACGTACATTTTTTAAAATTCGACGCGGGAACGGCGTCCATACTTAACATTGGTACGCCGCATGTACGCCTCATATAGCAGGGGTAACTTTACGCCGGGAAAAGCCTAACGTAAACGGCGTATCTGTACTGCGTCGGCCGGGCGTACGTTCGTGAATTCGCGTATCTAGCTGATTTACATATTTCAAGGTGTAAATCAGCGTACCCGCCCCTAGCGGCCAGCGTGAATATGCAGTTAAGATCCGACGGTGTAAGAGACTTACTTCGGTCGGATCTAATACAAATGTAAGAAGCAGGTGCAAAGATACGACCGCTCAGCCTCAGAGATACGTCGGCGTATCTGGAGATACGCCGTCGTATCTTCTTTGAGAATCTGGGCCAGAGTTTATAACAGGAGTCTTCTAACCTGTCAGTAACATCTGAAGTTTCCTGTTAGTAATATTAATATAGTAACTGAGATAATGCATGCTAGCAAGGTTGAAGGTTTTGTGCAGAGTCGCATGTAAACCACAATGAAGCAACAGCTCCAGGATGGATATCGATGCGACAGATGTGAGCGGGTTACCCTTCTGGAAGCACACGTTAGAGATCTGGAGGAGCAAATTGCAACACAGTCTGGGCAGAACTGACAGAACTGATGAAGGGGGTCCTCTGCTCACTCAGCAGGTGGTTAGTAGTATTTTTGTCAACAAAGACAATGGTGCATTTTAGTGACACCCCATCACCACCAGTGTTTGGTACCAGACCGGATGGAGTGATGAAATGCTGCACTTGGGAAAAAGCTGCATTACCTGCAGTGTTGCTTTTTAATCATGTGACCTCATAAGTTTTACATTTGTAGGCAGATGGTTTGTGCTCTGTCTTGGTGATGCTGCACTGAAGTCAGTGCAAGCATCTTGCAGTAGATCTGCACATGTTTGTCACCGCACAATTTTATTGGACTTTTTGTATGAAATGTATGTTTTATGCATATTATTTATTGCAGTAGCTCTTCCAATAGTATATGTCTCCATCTCTGTATGTCCCTTCCTCCACTGAGGCTGAGGGATCCCTCCATGCTATTCCTACTTCTGTGCCTGCTTGCCCCCCCTGGTCTCACTCGGTTCCTCCCCCCTGTCTCACACACCTCCAGTTCAGTTAACAGAACACATTTTTTACTGAGAACCTGAAATATGACAGAAACTCCTATTATAATCTAAGAGAAGAAGAGGGGGTGGAGGGAGAGAGAGCCCCTACAGGCTACAGGAGTACCCCCTGATGGCCTTCTTCTCTTCTACTATCCTGTTCTGCTTTCACCCTCCTGCCAGGCAGTGCCTGAAGTCCGCCCCTGATACAAGTTCTGAGCAGACACAAAAACAGCCTCAGGAGCGGCATCGGGCAGAGAATAGCAGAGGGAGAGAGAACACAGTCCTCACCGCCTCTGTCTCTTTCCTCCTCGCTCCCAGCACTGGGCTGACAGGAAAAGTGTTACCGCTGTCACTGCTCCTGTCAGCAGCGCCCCTCTCAATGCGTCGTCAGGGGCAGGTACCCCCCTGCCCTCCCCCCCAGTTACCGTCCTGCCTACAAATGTGTGTTTTACGACGGCAAGCTAGTTAGCCTGCCTAGGCTGGGAAGGGGTTGACTGGGTACTCACTCTTTTGCTAGGCTTTTTGGGCCCTACCTTCTGTAACACCCTCTGCATGTTAAATGTGGGAAACAACACCCATTTATATTAGACGTAAAGAATGTCTGCAAATGGAGAATGTCTGCAAAATCTGTCTGTTTACAGCTGAATGACGGAACCATCATATGACTGTAGGCCTTCCCCAGTGCCTGATGCTTCCTCAGGAAAAAGACTTGATAGAAATGGATGGGTTTTCCAAGCTGATTACAATGGTTTACTCCCATGATAGGCTAGGCCCCACAGTGCTCCTCTTTGGTTCTCCATAGGCAAAAACATGCAAATTCGCCAGCCGTATTTACCTAGTATCTGCAGGCACCTTATGGCTGTTAGAGAAAAGCTCTATGAAATATTTGTTATCAGTAGAAAGCAGCTTTTGAAGTTGCTGTGGAACTATGAATCCCATGAGTCCCAGTATAACTGATTGAGCTCCAAACTACTTTTTAAACTTTTGTTCGGTGTTCAAAATATTTTTTTTACATTTAGTCGGCCTAATACAAATATGTTAAAGCTAAACTCCAAGAAAAAAAAAAAGTACCCTTGCAATGGGGCAACCTCTGCATAGCCAGGGTTCAACGCTCTTTTTTGCCCATGGTGGGGTAGATTCAGAGAGCAATTACGCCGGCGTATCCATAGATACGCCGCATAATTGCTAAGTAGCGCCGGCATATCTACTTTCTGTATTCAGAAAGCTAGATACGCCGACTTTAGCCTAAGGCCCCATACACACGGGAGGATTTATCCGTGGATACGGTCCAGCGGACCGTTTCCGCGGATAAATCCTCTCGAGGATTTCAGCAGATTTTAATGCGATGGAGTGTACTCACCATCGCATTGAAATCCGCGCCGAAATCCTCTGGCGATGACGTGTCGCGCCGTCGCCGCGATTATGACGCGGCGACGTGCGCGGCGCTGTCATATAAGGAATTCCACGCATGCGTCGAATCATTACGACGCATGCGGGGGATCCCTTCGGACGGATGGATCCGGTGAGTCTATACAGACCAGCGGATCCATCCGTTGGGATGGATTCCAGCAGATGGATTTGCTTGGCATGTCAGCAAATATTCGATCTGCTGGAATCCATCCCAGGGGAGAAATATCCGCGGAAACAGATCCGCTGGAGTGTACACACCATAGGATCTATCCGCTGAAACCCATTTGCTGGGAATTTTCAGCGGATGGATTCTATCGTGTGTACAGGGCCTAAGATACGACTGGCATAAGTCTCTTACGCCGTCGTATCTTAGGGTGCATTCTGACGCTGGCCGCTAGATGGCGCTCCCATAGATGTCAGCGTAGAGTATGCAAATTACGTACTTACGCCGATTCACGAACGTACGTGCGCCCGGCGGTAGTTTTTTTACGTCGTTTGCGTACGTCGTTTTCGTCGTAAGGCTGCTCCTGCTATTAGGAGGCGCAGCCAATGTTAGGTATGGACGTCGTTCCCGCGTCGCGATTTGAAATTTTTACGTCATTTGCGTAAGTCGTTCGTGAATGGCACTGGACGCCATTTACGTAAACGTCGATACCAATGACGTCCTTGCGACGTCAATTACCGCAATGCACGTCAAAAATTTTTAGGGACGGCCCATGCGCAGTACGTTCGGTGCGGGAACGCGCCTAATTTAAATGATCCACGCCCCCTACGGGATCATTTGAATTACGCGCGCTTACGCCGGCACCTTTTACGCTACGCCACCGCAACTTTATAGGCAAGTGCTTTGTGAATCAAGCACTTGCCCATAAAACTTGCGGCTGCGTAACGTAAATGTCATACGTTACGCCGCCACAGTTTTGCGCACCCCTACCTGAATCTACCCCGGTATGATTTAATGGCACTATCATTTACCTTACTTTACCTTTTACTCCCACAGGCTACTCCTCTCACTGCAACTGGTCACCCAAGTAATGTTTCCTCAGCACTTTGTCCATTGGTCATCATGATATAGATATATATATATATATATATATATATATATATATATATATATATATATATACATATACATTTTAAAATATATCTAAAGCCAGCATTTTTTTTCCTTTTGGATATAGTTGAGAATGGTTAACACCGCTGTATTCTGTGTCACATTGGGGAGATTTCCCTTCACTTCCTCTTCTGTAAACCCAACAGAATGTGAGAAGAAATCTCTGCAGGGTGGAGAAAATATTGTTTTAGGTAGTTGTCACCATTGGAACATTTTCCCTCTATTCCTGTTCTGAGTGTGGATTGTTTCCTCTGTAATACTTCATATTCTTGTTGCACACGTTCGTGGATAAGCTCTCAAAGTTTGGGTGCTGCAGCAACAACCAGTTTGGACGCCACTTTTGTTAAACTATGGAGTGCTGGCAAATATCTACTTTGGATTGTTTCCTCTGGACATGGTGGATTAGACCAGAAGTTTCTTAGTTATTGGAGCACATGGTGCTTAAGATCACACAATCACAACCTTTTTTTTGTTTATAAAGACTTTAATTGGACTTCAAATGAACAGAGAAAGAAGCCTTGGATGAAAAGTATCCACGAAAAATTTACTCCGAAGGGAAACGCAGAGTGGTGTATGATTATCACAAACTAGGAAATGTTTATTAATACAATAAAAGTTCCATGACAAAAAGGCGACCTTTATCACACCATAATAAAAACAATTTGAGACAACATTGTCAACAATCAAATAGAATAATAGAGAACCCGGGTTCACATGCATTACCCACTTGCACACCACCAGTCAACCATTTGCACTAATTAAATACTATGCGAAAAACAGCGATGGCCTGTGTCAATGCGATAATAATTGGCAAGCAACAATTCAGGGGGCACATCAACAAAAATGTCCATAGAAAACAATAAGGAAAAGAACAAGCTGACCTTGTTGTATGGACTGATGCTGTATTTTCTAGTGCTTACAGGCGCAGGTAAAGGATTAAAGGCTATTTGACCACCATGCAATATTGGCTAGCAGGTAAGTGAAGGAGGTGACATCTACCTCCTACACAACTCGATTCCGGATCGGCTTCACTGTTACTCTGGAGATCTGGGGAATTTGGAGGGTGAATAGACTAGTGGGATTGCTATTATTGAGAAAATCTACCAGTGAGGATCGAGCATCAGCAAGTAAATGGGCAATGTTGACAATGTGCATGTAGGCCGGTGCAAGTTGACCTCCCAGCACTGGTGACACTGTTGCATCTACTGTGCAGGGAGAGTGTAGGACAGAAGGAAGACCCATTCCTCTTAGGTCTCCATACGTGTCATTGGGTGGGCTGCTATCCGACTGGATCTTGCCACCTGGGAGACCTCTGCAGCCATCTTTGGTGAGGGCAGAGCTTACAAAAAGTCCTGCAGTTTGCAAGTATTCTGCGTATGGTATATGCAAAAGAGGAAAGATATGGACAGCCGCACTCCAATTTCTTAAAAAGACGTGCCCTTTATTGGGTAAAGGAAAAATGCACTACAGGTATCAGCACACAGTGGGAAAAACAGCTGACGCGTTTCGCATTGGATATCAATGCTTAGTCATAGCTTAGTAGCTGGCAGGGTCAAAGCTCTCCAAAATATGACGACCACAAAACAAAACAAAACATTTTTCATATTTTGTTATAAAATTTTGCAAACCAGTAATTTTTCCCCTTCACTGAATGACACTGATGAGGTGGTACTGATAGGTGACACTTATGTGCACTGATGAGGCTGCACTGATGGGTGGCACTGATGACCACTGATGATGAGGCACTGATTGGCAGCACTGATATGAACTGATAGGTGGCACTGCTGGGCACTGATTAGCAGTACTGATGGGCAGTGATAGATGGCACTGGTGGGCATGGATTTGCAGCACTGGAGGGCACTGATTAGCAGCACTGGTGGGCACTTAGGGGACCGATGTCCCTCTAACAGAAGCCGGTTACCGGCTTTATTATTTTCTTAACGCTAACATCGTGAAGAAAGAAAAAGCAGATAACCAGCTTTCGTGATAAGCTGTCATTGGCTGACAGCTGATCACACGGTAAAGGGCCCACTGTGATTGGCCCTTTACCCTGCTCTGTGATCAGCCGAGTCCCAAGAACGCGATGATCACAGAGCACGGGTGGCGCAGGAACGGGAGGACGTACATGGACACCCTCCCGAAAGATGGCTACAGCACAGATGTTAAGTGGTTAAAAAAAGATGCACACACTGATGGCCACTGATGATGAGGCACTGATGGGCACTGATTGGCAGCACTGATGGGAACTGATAAGTGGCACTGGTGGGCACTGATTAGCAGCACTGGTGGGCACTTAGGGGACCAATGTCCCTCTAACAGAAGCCGGTCACCGGCTTTATTATTTTCTTCACGCAAACGGCATAAAGAAAAGAAAAAAAAAGATAATCAGCTTCCGTGATCAGCTGTCATTGACTGACAGCTGATCACATGCTAAAGGGCCCGCTGTAATTGGCCCTTTACCCTGCTCTGTGATCAGCCAAGTCCCAAGAACTCGACAATAACAGAGCACGGGTGACGCGAGAATGGGAGGACGTACATGGACACCCTCCCTAAAGATGGCTACAGCGCAGACGTCAAGTGGTTAAAAAAAGATGCGGTAACAAAGCCCACCAAGTTAGCTTCTGCTCAATCTCCCGCTAATAAGGTTTCCCCCTGTAACCCATGCTATGACTAAACCCTTAGTGGATGAAATGCATTAGAGAGGCCTGCCTTATAGTTGGGAGACTGAGCTGGAGGTGTTTTTTTGTTTCCGTGGTTCACCTTTACAGTGTACGGTATTTGCATCTCTTTTTAAATCCTATTGTTGAGCAGATGTGCTCTATTAGGACAACAAGAACATCCCTCTAATGAGTGCTATGTCTAAGACCTTATGCCACGTACACGCGATCGAAAATTCCGACAACAAATGTTCGATGTGAGCTTTTGGTCAAATATTCTGACCGCGCGTATGCTCCATCGGATATTTGCTGTCAAAATTTCAGACAACAAATGTTTGAGAGCTGGTTCTTGTCGGAAATTCCGATTGTCTGTATGCAATTCCAATGCACAAAAATCCTACACATGCTTGGAATCAATTCGACGCATGCTCGGAATCATTGAACTTAATTTTTCTCGTCTCGTCATAGTGTTGTACGTCACCGCGTTGTTGACGTTCGGAGTTTCAGACAACATTTGTGTGACCGTGTGTATGCAACACAAGTTTGAGCCAAAATTCCGTCGGAAAAAAAGCAGCGGTTTGGTTGTCGGAAATTCCGATCCTGTGTACGCGGCATTAGCGGCTAAAATGCATTAGAGGGACGTGCCTTATCGGTGGAAGACTGAGCTGAGGCCAACTTGGTGATTATTTTGTTGCCGTGATTCACTTTTACAGTGTGTGATATTTGCATCTCTTTTTAAATCCTATTGTTGAGCAGACGTGCTCTATTAGCGCACCAAGCACCTGTCAGCTGTGAAGCCGGGCGGTTCATTTACACAGCGGCATCTGAGCGGTGCCGTTGTCCTAGTTTTTGGATGTGGTACTTGTTGAAACTGTCAAACAGAAGTCTTAAATGTACTTAAAGCGGGAGTTCACCCATTTAAAAAAAAAAAAAAAATCTCCCCTTAGCTTCCTGCTCGTTCGGTCTAGGGGAATCGGCTATTTATATTAAAATAGGTGCAGTACTTACCCGTTTTCGAGCTGTATCTTCTTCCGTCGCTTCCGGGTATGGGTCTTCGGGAGCGGGCGTTCCTTCTTGATTGACATTCTTCCGAGAGGCTTCCGACGGTCGCATCCATCGCGTCACTCGTAGCCGAAAGAAGCCGAACGTCGGTGCGGCTCTATACTGCGCCTGCGCACCGACGTTCGGCTTCTTTCGGAAAATCGTGACGCGATGGATGCGACCGTCGGAAGCCTCTCGGAAACCTGTCAATCAAGAAGGACCGCCCATTCCCGAAGCCCATACCCGGAAGCGACGGAGAGGATGCGTCTCGTAAACGGGTAAGTACTGCACCTATTTTAAAATAAATTGCCGATTCCCCTAGTAATAACGAGCAGGAAGCGAAGGGGGAAAAGTGCCCTCTAAGGGTGAACCCCCGCTTTAAAGAAGAGTTCTGTTTAGGCTTCTCTGTAATCTCGTGTGCGCATTTCATCCATGCTGTTTCCCTGTTATTATGTCAACACTAGCAGACTAAGCAATGGAAGTCATAACTGTCATTCACCTTAGAACGCTTTGACACCTGAAGTGTATGGCTGAGCAAAAATTCTTATACATTTCTGCAAAACGTGCACATTTCCCTTTACAAAATGACTGCAGGACATCTCTCCTTGAAGTTATGGAGTTGAGGAGAAAGGAGGTTGTTCTTTAGTCCAGTAGAAGAGAACTGATGACTTGAGATTTTAGTGCAACGGAGACAGAGATGTCAGCTCAAGCAGGAATCAGTGCCTAATGTGAATTCTGGCAGATCAACAAGTATTTGTCTGTACTCATTGCATTTTTAACCACTTGCGGACCGCACTGTAGCCGAATGAGCTTTAGCACGCTGATGTTCTCCCAGAACGGCGCCCACTACAGCGCGCCCGGCGCTCTTTATGATCTCTGTGTCCTTTAAGGTATAATACACCTGGTCACACAGTGCCCATCAGTGCAGCCTCATCAATGAAGGAGAAAAAATACCTGAAAATTTTTATAACAAACTATAAAACTGTTTTGTTTTTCCAATTTTTTGTTCTTTTTTTGTTTAAAAAAAAAACAAAACAGTGATTAAATACCACTAAAGAAATCTCTATTTGCAGGAAAACAATTAATAAAAATGTAACTTGGGTACAGTGTTGCATGACCGCGCAATTGTCATTCAAAGAGTGACAGCTCTGAAAGCTGAAAATTGGCCTGGGCAGGAAGGGTTTTTTTTTTCCACAAAAAGTCTTTATTGGGTGAATAATTGTGCATAATACATTGTAAATAATACATCATGTAGGTAGGAAGGTGGTTAAGTGCCCAGTAAGTAAGTGGTTAAGACAGATGTAGGAAGGTTGTAATATGTCTGCCTGGGAAGGGGTTAAACCTCTCTCTACCTTATCGTTCTCTTCGTTCCTCCCAAGACCTCCTGTTCTCTAGCTCCCTCGTCACCTCCTCCCATGCTTGCCTCCAGGACTTTTCCAGAGCCTCTCCAATCCTATGGAACGCCTTACCCAATCTGTCCGATTATCTCAGACTCTATTAGCTTTTAGACGATCCTTGAAAACACTTCTCTTCAGATAAGCCTATCCTACACACACCTAACAACTGTATTTTCATTTTCTTCATCACCTCATCCCCCACAGCTATTACCTTCTGTTCCACTCGACCCTCCCTTCTAGATTGTAAGCTCTAATGAGCAGCGCCCTCTGATTTCTCCGGTATTGATTTGTATTGTAACTGTACTGTCTTTTCCCCATGTTGTAAAGCTCTGCGTAAACTGTTGGCCCTACATAAATCCTGAATAATAATAATAATTCTATATAAACTGTACCTGAAGTCTTTTCCTCAAGGGGGCTCTGGCAGTGCTTTGTGGAAAATTGTTAAAGTAAAGGTATTATCAGGCACTTTAAAGTTCCCACAATCCTCCTGTGGTCTTTATGCTATTGAAAAATGATTACTTCCTATCTGAAGATAAAAAAAATATAAACATTTACAAAATATCTTATTAGAGCCATAATAAGACATCTGGCTATTCAGAAATCTAGATCTTGATATATTTTATAGTTAGGCTGGACAGTATTTGAAAGATTTTATGTCTTACACTGCACAGCCCACACACACCGTATATCTACACCTGCTGAGTTTGCATCTATTTGACAAGTTGTTGCTGCTTGCGTTGATCTGTGGCTGATAAGATGCTATTGCATAGAACCTGAAAATGAGCAGAAGAGTGTGATAGCGTACTATTTAGATTCAAATTGTTTGTAGATCGTAGCTACCAAACATCGAATGTTGTTGTCATTTTCACAGCTAGAGTTCTTTTATTGTTTTATGTAATTTTTTATTTTATTTTTTGCTGTCCCCTAGGACCACAAACCTTGGGGGTCACAACTGCTTTACACATTTAGAATAACAGAAACAAGGACTGGTGTATATAGTGTTTGATATTAGTCAATGTGGATCTGAACTCGAAAAGTGAAAGTTTGCTATGGTATGGAGAACATCTAGAAATGTTAACTGTGCCTAAGCAGCAACCTGAAAGATTTACTTTTTGTCTTGAATTCTTCCAGATAAATGTCACTGCACTTTTTGTGGCTAGGCACTTTATTATATGAAACTTATAACTGTATATTAGCACAGTCACTGGCAAAATCTGCCACCCCTTGTGACTCTGGCCATCTAGGGTCAGGCAGAGCCTATTTTAGGCCCTGGCTCACAATTTTGGTGTGCATTTGGTGAGTGGGCAGTGTAGGGTAAAGTACAGCTCCAGTAAGTTCTAGAGGTACTGAAAGGTTCCTGAGGAGGAGGGAGAGCATAGGGTCTGCAACTTCTTTGGACATCTTCCCCATTGGACACAAGACTGCCAGGCTGCATTCTGCCCTTTTTTCCAGGGGGGGGGGGGGGGGCTGTCAATTCCGGCTGAGTATCGCTCCTTTCACATTACTGGAAACCATGAGTGACCGCGGTTGGACAGTCTTACCTCCAGGTTTTGTTGTGAACTGTTACTGCATTACTTCAATACAAGTGTTCTTTATTGCACCTGACTGTGTAAACTATTTCTGCCGCACCACGCTGCACGCCACCTACATGTTGCCCATTCATTTACTTGCTGGAGAGGAAGCTGTACCTGAGGAAGATCTGCAGTACAATGATTCCCGTTCTTCTGTCTCTACCATTCTGCAGATCTAAGCTTTATGAATTGTTCCTGCCTCTTCTTAAAAATTGTCCCATCAGTCATTTGACCATCAGGAAGCAAAACCCTGCTTCTTTACCAAGATGGCAGCCTTCCCACAGAGACACAATGTAGAACAAGGCATGATACGTATATAATGCTGCAAGAATCCTACTTAAAACGGAGCTACACCCAATTTTCTAAGGTTTATAAATAAGTAACAATCTATGTCAAAGTTTTATTGTTGTTCCAGTTCCCGTTTGGCAAACGTCACCTCATTCCTGTCTTTTTGACACCTGTCACCAGTACAGAAAGTCCCAAATGGGAACATAAGAAGAAGAAGAAGCAAAATCATACACAAGTTTTAAAACCTATTTCCAGGCTGCTTTTAAATGTATCCACCTATTCTTCTGTTGTCCGACATCCTAGGCAAGTCCTCACCATCCTCCCATACAATGCAGGACTGCTGGTCCTCATTGTAGGTAAGGATGTCAGAGGGCTGTGATTGGCCTGAAAGTGAAGTTACGAGGCTTCAGGAGAATGGTCACACAAAAAGGAGGAAAGCCCATGGGAGTGAGGAATAAGGAAAATATTTCTACATACCCCTAGCCAAACAAGCTTTTAACCCATCCAGTGGGTCTGAGTGTAGCTTGGGCTTTAACTCTTACCTTCTCTACTAAAAAAAAATGTAGTTCTTGATGTTTGCGTTCCAATTAAGACCCATGAGCATTTGTTTGCATTTTAACTGCTTCGCTTCGCCCTATAAGTAAACTACATTACAAAAGCAGCTCAAAGCAACTCAGAAGCAGCTTCCTGGAGAAGCACAGAGGCTATAAATGTGTTTATGGGCTACAGTAGCTTCCCAAGGGGAATTGAGATGGGCAGAAAAAAAAAACTTGAGGTTTCTGATTTTTCCACTGTATCCAAAACACAAAAGAAAAAAAAAGTTGCCAAAAGGTTCTCTATAACATTATATTTGCACATGAGCATGGTACACAAGAGATTTATAATAACTTTATGGCAGAAAGTTATTTTACTGCCCATGCCAACCAAATAAAATGTCATATACCATCTTTCATCTTCCATTACACTGGCATAGGCATTAAAGCAACCTGTCCCTAATTGCAAAGCCTTAAAAGCTGAACTCCAGTTAAAATAAAAATGGCACTACTCAATATATCTACTGTTTATTTTGTTTTTGTTATTTGAACAATGCATTGTGATGTACAACATGTATAACATGAGATTGCATACTACCTTTTGTACTGTATGTCACTCATTGCTCTATACTTTTCAATAATAAAAAATTGATGGTTAAAAAAAAAAAAAAAAAAAAAAAATGGCACTTTCATAGTGGGGGAAATCTCACCCACTGTAAACACTTGTTTTTGTCTATGGAGAACAGAAAAAGCAGTTTTACTTACCGTACTCTCTTGCACCCCTGTCAACCCAGCCCCCTCCTCTTCTCTGACACTCAGCGCAGCCATCAGAAATTTTGGGGCCCCTTACACAGCTTCAGGCATTGGCCCCCTGGAGCAGAGCGTGGGGGGGGGGTGCTGCCACAAATTGTGAAAATTGAGAACCGGGATGGGGGAGTGTTGCTGGGGTTGCAGAAAATGACACTGACATCTCACTCACCTCTTCCTTCGGCCGTGAATTGTTTTCTCTCCTCTTGCTGCGACATCTGAGGGTGAGGGGGCCTGAAAGTTTTCTCCTCTCAGTCGCAAGCTGAGAAAGGGGGGTGGTCGGGCCCCTGGGAACATTTGGGTCCCTTACAAGTGTAATGCCTGTACCCCCCTGATGGCGGCCCTGCTGAGACTCCAGGTTGTGGGTGGGCTTTTGGCATCCTCACTTACAATGCATGACTGCTGGTCCTGCATTGTGGGTGATGACCTCAGAGTACCTGTGACTGATGGAGCGGCAAAGGAAAGCAGCTTGGGGGGGACCAGACATGCAGCTGGGGAAAATCCATAGACAAAAATAGGCATTTTACTCTTGCAGTGCAAGGTGAACCCCATTTCAGGGGTCAATTTATATTTTAGCTGCAATTAGATTTGAATATGAGATACAATGAAGGAATCCTTTGGATGTCTGCACAGATCTTTTATTATTTTCATGAGTTCTCCATGTTCTTATTCTCCAGGGTCCCTTGATACTTTACATTTTCTAATATGCAGGGCTTGGGCCCTTCCACCTCCTTCAAATTCTGTTGATTATCTCAAGTAATGGGTGACCTCAATTTCCTATAGTAAGCAGTGAGCAAGCTTTTGACTTAAAAGTCAATATTTTCACATCCAAGTGTCTTAGAATTTGGGGATCATGGGTTCACTTAAAATGTTAAAGTGTAGGTTTCTGCATTGTTACAGGCATGTCAGGACGCCCACTAACACACAGCTCCTTTCTCTATCTGCAAAGTAGAGAGTGTCCCGACCCTCCTGCTCGCCCCCACCCCCCTCAAGAGGCCTTCTCCACACCAGGGAGAAAGCCTCGCATTACGGTGTGTAGTTACAGACAGAAGAACAGGGAATGAGGATTTCTCAGAAGAAATAAGGACATTTAAAAGCAAATTCGAAGGATGCGGTAAGTGAAGGAAGACTGCACTAAGGTAAAGGAAGCTATTTAGGGATTTTTTACCTTTACAAACCCTTTAAGTTCACAGCCAATAGAGTCTGTCTCAGTGCAGGGTCATTCATCATTGGTTTGACCACCAATAAGCTATAGTAGGAAGGGGTTTGGTAGGACAAACAATCTGAAAACTGACTGTATGAACATAGATCACCTAGGGTCACTGATATATCAGTGTGCAGTCAGAATGCTAGAAGTATAATGAATGAACCAGCAATAGGAGTAACACAAGGAAATAGATTCTGAAAATTTAATGGGTGGCAGATGATCTTGGATCTGGTTAAACCTAGAATAACTATAATTGCCTTTTTAACTGCCACAGCCATTGTTCAGCCAAGCAATAGGCTTTTATCCCATCTGCCGCATCCTTAGTAATGCAATATAAATGGGAACTCCAGAGGTTAAATCAAAAATTCAATGTTGCCATGGCAACTGTGTTGAGCTGGGAACCCCGGGTGTGGGAATCCCTGGTAGATATCACAATATTAGTTGGTAATTTAATCTACTAACCAGGGCTCATATTTACTTTGGGCCAGTACATACCAAAACAGGGTCAGTGGGGGGCATCACCAAGCCCCAACATTTAGAAACTGTAATAACCTATTTATGTTTTTCCCCTTTTCTTCCCATCTCTAGACAATTGTAGCTATATTTAGAAGAAAGGGAATGTTGAGAGGAGTCACAAGGCTTTTTATAGTCCTCTCTCCTGTATCTTGTTTGGTGGTCTCTACAGGTGGATGGTAACCACATATATAAAGCAGAGAACATTCTGTCTCTAATGCATTCTAGCAGCAGTTTTCACAAAAATGATCACATAACACAGGACAGAGGTTTTTTACTAAAGTCAACATAGGCCAACTTGATGTCTTAAATGGTATGTCAACCATAGCAATGAACCTCCTTTTGTTTAGTGCCGGGAAGCACTAGGTGGGCCAAAGAGCACAGGGGTGAAGAGCACGGGGGATGGAGAGCACTAGGGGGAGCCAGAGAGCACAGGGGAGCTGGAGAGCACTGGGGGGTCGAAGAGCACTGAGGGGGCAGGGCCCATGGGGGGCTGGAGTGCACAAGCAGGGAAAGAGAACACAACGGTGAAGAGCACGGGGGGCGGAGAGCACAGAGGGTCTGGAGAGCACAGAGTGGGTCGGAGAGCATTGAAGGGGTGTGGACCATGGGGGGGCTGGAGAGTAAAAGCAGGGGCAGAGAACGTGGGAGGCGAACAGCACAGGGGGGTGGAGAGCACTGGGAACAGCTGGAGAGCACTGGTTGTGCCATTGAGCACAGGGGGGCCTGAGAGCACTGGGGGGCCGGGGGGGTAAAGGGTGTCTGATGAGCACAGGGTGCCTGAGAGCACTGGGAGGGTCTGGAGAGCATGGGGGGCTGGAGAGCACTAGGGTGACCGGAGAGTGCAGGGGGCTGATGAGCACGGGGGGCCGGAGAGTACAGGGGGCTGATGAACACAGGGTGCCTGAGAGCACTGGGAGGCGCTGTAGAGCATGGGAGTGCTGAAGAGCACAGGGGGGCCTGAGAGCCCTAGGATGGGCTGGAGAGCACTGGTTGGGCTGATGAGCACAGGGGGCCTGAGAGCACTGGGGGGCCTGAGAGTAAAGGGGGGCTGATGAGCACAGGGTGCCTAAGAGCACTGGGAGGTTCTGGAGAGCATGGGGGTGGTGAAGAGCACAGGGGGGCCTGAGAGCAATGGGAGGAGCTGGAGAGCAGGGGGGCTGGAGAGCACTTGGGGGCGGATAGTGCAAGGGGCTTATGAGCACAGGGGGGCTGGTGAGCACAGGGTGCCTGAGAACACTGGGAGACACTGGAGAGCATGGGGGTGCTGAAGAGCATAGGGGGGCCTGAGAGCACTGGGAGGTGCTGGAGAGCATGGGGGGTGGAGAGCACTAGGAGGGCCGGATAGTGCAGGGGGGCTGATGAGCACAGGGTTGCCTGAGAGTACTGGGGGGGGGGCTGGAAAGCACTAGGGGTTGCCGGAGAGTGCAGGAGACTGATGAGCACTGGGGGGGCCTGAGAGCACTGGGGGGGCTGGAGATCACTGGGGGAGATGGAGATCACTGGGGGGAGGCTGGAGTGTAGTGGGGGAGCATGAAAGCCGGGAGGGACACATCTGTAAGCATGGTAGGAGCCTGAGAGCACTAGGGGGCAGTAGAAAGAAGCTGGATAGGAGGAGCCACTGCATACACACATTAGAAGAATCCATCTCTTATTTTTCTCCTACAGCCTCTGAATGCCCACGGGAGGGAGAGAATGAAAAACAGGCGTTCAAAGGCTGTAGGCGAAAAATAAAGAGATGGATTCTTCTACTGTGTGTATGCAGCGGCTCCTCCGATCCAGGCACACGCATGAAGAGCCACACTCACATTTCCTCCTGTCTAGCGGCCGCGTCTCCTGTCCCTCTTCATGGTCACAGGTAGCGTGTAGTCTCCACCCCGGCCCGACAGTCGAATTGCAATGGCGGCCGCATATAGGCCGAGTAAACGGCGGGGGCTCAAGGAGCAGCTCAGTCCTGGCCCCCGAAGCACATTCAGCCCAGCAGCCCCCCGGCCCACCGGGCAAATGCCTGGTGTGCCCTATAGCCAGTCCGGGCCTGGTCGTGATAGTCAAAAAAGCTGCCCAGGGTGAAAAAGCTGCTTCTCCAGAGGTGCAGGAGAGTCATTGAGCATTTTCACCCTGGGTCAAGAAGTGTGTTACCAGCAGGACCATGAAGTGAAAATAAAAGAAAAAAGCATGAAAAATAACAAACTAATGCAACACCACATCTAAGGGCTAGTAAGCTGCAATACAATTATAATTGTGTTCTTTAAATACACAAGCCTGGCAGAGAAGATTTTGACAAAGTAAGAAGGCCACACAGACAAGATCTCTCTAAATCGGGGACAGACTGGAACATGGATAAGGGGTATGGGGGGGTCCAAACCCCCCAAAGTGTCTGCAGCATGGGCATCAGGCAGGGCAGGCACCCAGGGCACAGCCCTACTTCTTATACCTAGTGCTACATGTCCCAACACTGCTACTGACCACATTTCTCTGTTGCCTGTGGCTGCCAGACATGTTGCTTCTGGGCAGCCACATTTTTCATATACAGGTGTGAGGAGGGCGACCTTAAAAGGGGCACAGTCCATTAACTGCTCCTTTTAAGCACCATCACCCTATGCTTCCCACTGGCAGTAGCGGCTGAAGGTCCAGCCAGCCATGCCACTAGAGGCACTGCATATTTGTGACCCCATAAATACCAGGTGCATCAAAACAAAAGTTATGAGTAGTCTGTGAAAGTTACCTTTCTTCAGAAAGCACCCACAGCCTAAGTAGAAACACTTGTCCCCTGGAACCTTGCTGTAAAGAGGACCCTTGCTTTCTTTGTGGAAGCAGTGGTCTCTCTGCAAAAGTCTGATAAACCTCCCGTGAAGTCAGAATCAAGCTGCCAATACACAGTCGATTTTTTTTCGTTCAGTCAGTGAGATAAATAGAGAAACCCCCGCTTGGATATTTCATTTTAACAGTTGCACCCTGAGTGGCTACAGCTGCTGATAGATGAAATATTTTCCAACATGTCCCTTTGACGGAAGTCGACTAAACGACCAACTTCTTTAAAATGTGGGGACAGCCGCACAATGGTCGAAATTCAGCCAGTCGTTGTTGAAATGGTCAAAGTTTGATCAATGTACAGCCAGCTCTATGGCTGTCTAATGAGCTATATAGCAGAGCTATAGGCTTGTCTTAGCACCTTGGACCTCTGGAGAGAGACCACTTCTATCACGCAAGGGTTCTCCTCTGCAGCTTGCGGGATGTGGCTGTTTTCTGAAGAAATATAATTATAAGACTGCACACTTTGTTTATTTATTTTTTTATGCACCTGCAATTGATTTAGCTAATTAAAATGTTAATTAAACTTAGGTTCACTTGGGCCTTTAAATAATGGACTTGGTGGTCAATTGATTGATGAATATCTGCCTGGTGAGTCTATCTTTTACACAAAGCAGAGCCTTTACAGGATACAAAAAAAAGAACCTGCCGAAGTGCTGCCTAGAATTCCAACCTGAAAAATGTTTTTATTCCTTTTTTTTTTAAATCAATTTTTTTTGGCCAGGGCAACACAGGCTCAATAAACAAGTCGGCGTTTGTATTACACTTAGATAGCGGAGCCGTGCTGAGTCAATTTTGCTCTTTCCTCCACCAGTCGAATGAAAAGCACACTACCCTTTTGAGCAGCCTTGAGATCCAATTGAATACAAATAAACCCACACGGAAGACACAAAAACTTTCAAAGGTCTTTTTAGTATGCCATATTATTTAGAGTGACTTGTTGATGCTGTAAAATCTTCAGCCCATCAACGAAGAAGCGGAAAAATACCATTCTGCTCCTTTGCTAAAGCTCTAAGGGTTGTTTGAGAGCAGCGTGGGGTCTCCCATTAAGGCTTTCTGTGTTGGATGTCATTACACTGCAGTGGGTGGGAAGAGGCTGTCAGAACATCCATTCTATCTGGGGGTGTATGAAATTCATTTTTCCTCCTGCGCGCTTTTAAACCTGCTTCTCTCAGGGGGCTTAACCATCAATGTTTAAATTAACAATTGTCTCAATGCCTCTGAGGATTGAAAATAGCCACGCTGGAGCAGATAAAGACATCCTATGGAAATGATGACCTCCGTAATACTGAACCTGTTAAAAGCAACAGGATTTGTGCTGCTTTAAAAAACACAAAGGGGAGGGGGCAGATTTTCCGCACAAGGAAAGAAAAAAAAAAAGAATGACTTAATTAGCTGTTCACAGTACCGTGGGTTAAATCAATGCCATACATTCCAGCATGCATACATAGTCCCAGAAGCAGGTAGAGCAATATGTTGGCGCTTAGCAAATCCGCCAACACACTGGGCAATCAAACTCATAAGTTAGCAATAAACATTGAGGAAAAGTATTGGTATAATCTGTATGAGCAGTCTTTCCAGATCTGTCCCCAGAGTCTAATACAAAACCATACATTTTGGGAGCCCAAAACCAAAGCTATCTTAACTACTTAAAGTGGAGGTTCACCCAAAAAGTTAATTTTTAACATTAGATTCCTGCTCGTTTTGTCAAAGGGAATCGGTGTTTTTTTTAAAATCGAAGCAGTACTTACCATTTTAGAGAGAGATCTTCTCCGCCGCTTCCGGGTATGGGCTGCAGGACTGGGCGTTCCTATTTGATTGACAGGCTTCCGACGGTCGCATACATCGCGTCACGATTTTCCGAAAGTAGCCGAACATCGGTGCGCAGGCGCCGTATAGAGCCGCACCGACGTTCGGCTTCTTTCGGCTACTCGTGACGCGATGTATGCGACCGTCGGATGCCTGTCGGAAGCCTGTCAATCAAATAGGAACGCCCAGTCCCGAAGACCATACCCGGAAGCGGCGGAGAAGATCTATCTCTAAAACGGTAAGTACTGCTTCGATTTTAAGAAAAAACACCTGATTCCCCTTGACAAAATGAGCCTCAATCTAATGTTAAAAAAAAAATTTCGGGTGAACTCCCGCTTTAAGACCCGGACCTTTAGGCAGGTAAAGGACCTGGCCAGTTTTTGCGATTCGGCACTGCGTCGCTTTAACTGACAATTGCGCGGTTGTGCGACATGGCTCCCAAACAAAATTGGCGTCCTTTTTTTCTCACAAATAGAGCTTTCTTTTGGTGGTATTTTATCATCTCTGCGGTTTTTATTTTTTGCGCTATAAACAAAAATGGAGCGACTATTTTGAAAAAAAAAACAATATTTTTTACTTTTTGCTATAATAAATATCCCCAAAAATATATAAAAAATTTTTTTTCCTCAGTTTAGGCCAATACATATTCTTCTACCTATTTTTGGTAAAAAAAAAATCGCAATAAGCGTTTATTGATTGGTTTGGGGGATAGTTTTATTGCATTTTTATAAATTATTATTTTTTTACTACTAATGGCGGCGATCAGCGATTTTTTTCATGACTGCGACATTATGGCGGATACTTCGGACAATTTTGACACATTTTTGGGACCATTGTCATTTTCACAGCAAAAAATGCATTAAAAATGCATTGTTTACTGTGAAAATTACAATTGCAGTTTGGGAGTTAACCACTAGGGGGCGCTGAATGGGTTAAGTGTGACCTCATCTGTGTTTCTAACTGTAGGGGGGGGGGCTGGACGTGTGACGTCATTGATCGTGTTACCCTATATTAGGGAACACACGATCAATGACAGCGCCACAGTGAAGAACGGGGAAGCTGTGTTTACATACAGCTCTCCCCGTTCTTCAGCTCCGAGGACCGATTGCGGGACTCCAGTGGCGATCGGGTCTGCGGGTCCCGTGGCCGCGGAGCTTCGGACCGGGTCGCGGGCGCGCCCCCGCGACCCACGGCTGGGCACTTAAAGCGGTGGTTCACCCTTAGAGGGCACTTTTTAGCCTTAGATTCCTGCTCGTTTTTACTAGGGGAATCGGCTATTTGTTTTAAAATATGAGCATTACTTACCCGTTTACGAGATGCATCCTCTCCGTCGCTTCCGGGTATGGGCTGCGGGAATGGGCGTTCCTTCTTGATTGACAGTCTTCCGAGAGGCTTCCGACGGTCGCATCCATCGCGTCATGATTTTCCGAAAGAAGCCGAACGTCGGTGCGCAGGCGCAGTATAGAGCCGCACCGACGTTTCGGCTTCTTTCGGCTACGAGTGACGCGATGGATGCAACCGTCGGAAGCCTCTCGGAAGACTGTCAATCAAGAAGGAACGCCCGCTCCCGAAGACCCATACCCGGAAGCGACGGAAGAAGATGCATCTCGAAAACGGGTAAGTACGGATCATATTTTAATACAAATAGCCGATTCCCCTAGACCGAACGAGCAGGAATCTAAGGGGAAAAGGGGAAAATTTTTATAAATGGGTGAACTCCCGCTTTAAAGAGGACATACAGGTACGTGCTTGTGCCCAGCAGTCAGCAGCTCATTGCGAGGGGAATATCTCCTAAACCGTAAAGGTTTAGGAGATATTTTTTTTTACCTACAGGTAAGCCATATTATAGGCTTACCTGTAGGTAAAAGTTAAAAATTTGACTATACAACCACTTTAAAGTGAACCAGTCATCAAAATGCAAGCAATTGCACATTTACCAGTTAACTCCTCAGAAAAATTCAAGACCAATTGTGATGTTGTGGTTTTACAATAAAGACAATTAATTCACCTGTAGTGTAAGCTTTTTCATTCTATCTTTGATGTCAAGATACAGAAGGGAGAAAAGGCACAAGCAGCCAATCAGTTGTATTACAGTACAAGGAGCATTTGGATAGGGGGAGAGAGCAGATTGACAGAAAGATTTTCTTATCAGTGTACTGCTTCTTTCACTGGTTAGTAGGGATGAGCTTAGGTGTGTTCATGATCCCAATCTGAACCTGCCTGAGCTTTCCCGCCAGTCACCACCAATCATAAGTGGCCAAGGCATTCCCTGAACCGCAGCATGTATACCAGGGGACGCCCTGGCAGGATAACTTAGGTGAGTTCAGACTAGGATCTGTTAGTTAGTCAAAGGGTATGGGCAAGAAGAAGACCTGTAAGTGAAAGTGAAAATGTGCAAGAAAGACCCCTCCCATTCTAGGGCTGTGCAGTGTGAAAGAACTGTGAAAATCTCAGATCTAGATAGACAGAAAATCCGAATCCCTTGGCAAGTTTCACTTTAAGGTCATCACTGAGGACAAGGGGGGCACTCTTTGCGTCTAGAGGAAGAAAGATTTCATCTCCAAATACAGAAAGGTTTCTTCACAGTAAGAGCTGTGAAAATGTGCAATAGACTCCCTCCAGAGGTGGCTCAGTAGATTTCTTTAAAAAAAGGTCTGGATTCTTTCCTAAATGTACATAATATATCTGAGTACTAACATTTAGGCTGCATTCACACCTAGGCGTACAAAATCGCGGCATTTTGTCCCGCGAATTGCGGCAACAAATTTCGGTCTTTTGTACCGCGATTTGCGGCGACAAAACGCTGCGATTGTGAATGCAGCCTCACCCCCTCTATGGAGATGGTTCACATCTCCTATGCCGTATGCCGAAAGCCGCCTGAAAAAAAGGTCTGGGACTTTTTTTCAGGCGTACGGCGTTCGGCGTTTGGCGTGGAGATGTGAACCATCTCCATAGAGGGCAATGTGTTTTCATCCCTCCAGCGTCTCGGGGCTGCTGCGGCGTCACGCTACAGGCGACAAAACGCCTAGCTGTGAATGGGGGCTTATACTGTAGGTAAAGTTGATCCAGGGAAAATCCGATTGCCTCTCGGGGGATCAGGGAGGGATTTTTTCCCCTGCTGTAGCAAATTGGAGCATGCTTTTCTGGGGTTTTTTTTGCCTTCATCTGGATCAACTGTGGGTGTAGGTTTGTGTATATGGAATTGTATTATTTTTTTTTTTTTGGTTGAACTTGATAGACTTGTGTCTTTTTTCAACCTGACTAACTATGTAACTATGTAAGTAAAACAGCTTTCATGTATGTTTTTTATCTGTAAATTTAGCTGTTTGGAGTTCAGCTTCATATAATTTGGGGAATTTTATGTTTAGCAGTCCACAGTCAAAGGTGGGCTGACGGTGGTGGCATTTAATAATCAAAGAGTAGTCATGATCGATAACACATTGACAGTCGTGTTATTATTTAATAGGCTAACCACTACCTAACAACCAACAATTTTCTTTAATTGCTCTGAATTCATGAAAAGGTAAAATCCCCTATAAGTAGCTGTGAGCAACTGCACTTCGTTCATCTTAAGGACTCTTTGTCAAACCAATTCTATAAACCCACCAACATGCCATAAAGCTGTACCATGACACTTGGGGCCCTGATAAAAAAAAAAGGTTCCGCAACACAGACCTAAATTGATTTTTTTTTGTATAGTTTTTTAACAAAGTGATAATAAATACATTAAGCCATTTATCATAGGCTTTCTGAGTTCTTCAAAGCGCATACACTGGGGCAGATTCAGATAGAGATACGACGGCGTATCTCCTGATACGCCGTCGCATCTCTGAGATCCGACGGTCGGATCTATGCGCCTGATTCATAGAATCAGGTTCCGCATAGATCTCCCTAAGATCCGACAGGTGTAAGTGACTTACACCATCGGATCTTAGGCTGCATTCTCCCACTGGCCGCTAGGTGGCGCTCCCGTTTGTATACGCGACGAATATGCAAATGAGGAGATCCTCCGATTCAGAAACGAACGCCCGCCTCGCTTTTTTTTTACGTCGTTCGCTTTCGGCTTTTTCCGGCAGATAGTTACCCCTGCTATATGCGGCGTATCTTATGTTAAGTATGGCCGTCGTTCCCGGGTCGAATTTTTTATTTTTTACGTCATTTGTGTAAGTCGGTCGCGAATACGGATGGACGTAATTTACGTACACGTCGAAACCAATGACGTCCTAGCGACGTCATTTGGAGCAATGCACACTGGGAAATTTAGCCGGCGGCGCATTCGCAGTGCGATCGGTGCGGGGACGCGCCTGAATTAAATAGTAAACTCCCCCTAGCCGCGGAATTTGAATTCCGCCGGGGGATTTACGATCCGCCGGCGCAACTTTAGAGGCAAGTGCTTTCTGAATACAGCACTTGCCTCAAAAACTTGCGCTGGCGGAACGTAAAGATAGATTACGCGGATCTAAAGATCCACTGATCTATCTGAATCTACCCCACAGATTCTATACTTGTAGCGTGCAGCAACCAAGTTATTGTAAAGCAATACAATTTAGTGGGTTATTCAACTGACATTTATCTGAAATGCATTCCCGGGTGTAATTAGCATATTATGGCTATAGATAAGCTGAATTCCTTTTGGGATTATGTTGGATATATCCATAAATAGGAGTTACATGGTGTTTATGCATATAATATATCAGGAAATGCTGTCAGTCTTCAGTCAGATAGCACAGGTTTCTTGACTCTCTGCCAGTTGGGAGGTTTAGGATGTCCTTGATTCTTTTAAAGTGAGCCAATTCCCTGTACGCTGTAAAGCCATATGCCACTGACAATTTTCTAAGAGGAACTTGTCACCGATGGGAACTGATTACTAGACCAACACTCTGCGTGTGTATTGTGTATGCTCTTCTGCATTTCAGCACCAGTCCTACATATCACAGCACAAGAAAATGTGCTTTCCGGTTAGAGTTGCCACCTCATCCCTTTAAACCCGAACACATATTGATTAGACGGGTTCTGTGGGTGATTAAGGTGGTAATTAATCTCACTTGGTGCCTTATCTGAATTAAATTAGCCTCAGAACTTGTGTAATTCATATGTGTATGGGTTTAAAGGGATGAGGTGGCAACCCTATTTCCGGTTGAGAGTGCTACCAAAGACAAGTAAGCAGTTTAAATCACTATTAATAATGTTGAACATTACCTGTTAAGGTTATACTGTGCATCAAGCATAGCTATGACTGGGGTACAACAATAGAACTACAAGGGCTAGCATTCTTTCCCAGTAGGAACACAGATTTCGACAGGTAGATTTAAGCCATATTTACGACCCCTATCTAAAAACACAGCCATGTTTTACAATAGAGAAGAACAAGTAAGAGAGGCACATGCCACCTACAAGCTACTAAAGCTCCTGGGCACACATATCACTTATAGAAGCTCATTGCCATACATGCATCTTATCAAATGCCACTGTCACACATGCTTCTTATGAAAGCTTATTGCCACACATGGTTCTAAACAGATGTATCTTATCACACATACCACCTACAGAAGCACCTAGTCAATATAGACCCGGCACAAGTGCAGATGTCACTTCTACAAAATCCTAGCCAACATTGCACCTAGCAAAAGCCTAGATGTCACCTCTAGAAGCTCCTAGTCAACATGCCATCTAGCACAAGCCCAGATGCTACTTCTAGATGCCACTTGTTAGCATGCCACCTAACAGCTCCAATGTATCTTCTAGAATCTCCTAGTCAATGTGCCACCTAAAACAAGTCCAGATGCCTCTGTTAGAAGCTCCTAGTGAACATGCCACCCAAAAACAAGTCCAAATGCCTCTGTTAGAAGCTCCTAGTGAACACCTACAGAAGCACCTAGTCAATATGGACCCGGGCATAAGTGCAGATGTCACTTCTAGAAAATCCTAGCCAACATTGCACCTAGCAAAAGCCTAGATGTCACCTCTAGAAGCTCCTAGTCAACATGCCATCTAGCACAAGCCCAGATGCTACTTCTAGATGCCGCTTGTTAGCATGCCACCTAACAACAGCTCCAATGTCTCTTCTAAAATCTCCTAGTAAATATGCCACCCAAAAACAAGTCCAAATGCCACGTTATGGAAGCTCCTAGTCAGTATGACACTTGACATAATTTCAAATGCCACTTTATTGAAGCTCCTAGTCAGCATGCCACTTGACATAATTTCAAATGCCACTTTCTTGAAGCTCCTTGTCAGCATGCCACCTGAAGCCCATATGCCACTACTAGAAGCTTCTAATCAACATGCCACCCCACAGCCCCTGAACAAACAGGTCTATAATCAAATCTTTAAGCCCTACATGCCACCCAGTAGAAGGCTCCTCAGGTACACTTGCCACTTAAAAAAGCCCAGTGCTACCTTTTAATTGCCAAACTTTTCCAAAATCATCACCAAAGCAGGTATAAAAAACATGAATTTTGCAAAATGTCACTTTTCGTGATACTACACAATTGCCTTCGTAAAACATGAATTTTGCAAAATGTCACTTTTCGTGATAATACACCATTGCCTTCTTAAAACATGAATTTTGCAAAATGTCACTTTTCGTGATAATACACCATTGCCTTCTTAAAACATGACTTGCCTATTATTCTGACCTGTAGGGCTTTCATAAAATATGCAACTTACTTTCCCAGTTCCTCGAACAGTTGGTACTCCTCACTGAAACGTGTGCAGGTGATGGTAGCCATGGCTTGTTCACACTGCAGTAACCCCAGAGATGTTCAGTAGTAGCAGGATAGAGATGTCACAAGCAGCTGGCAGGACAGGTGCACCCTCTTCACGTTGTACAATAGCAGAAGCTCTTTCGAAATACAAAAAGATGCAGTCTGTTTTTTTTTCTTATATGCCCCTGTGATTGAATGCCTCTCTAGCCCCCCTCTATTCTCTCGCCCTCTTCTTGGTTTCTTGTCGCTACGCTTTTCTCACTTTGACACGTGCTCCACCTACCCTAAATTGAAGACATAAAAATGTTCTCACACGTAGCTATCTCTCAAGTGTTGCTTTCGCTTTTTTTTTATTTCCTCCACGGTCACCTTTCAGTCTACTAATTACTGAGTCTCTCTCAGTCTGTATTGCTTCTCTTGCTCTTCCCACGCTATGTTGTTTGCAGGCTGCCTGGCACTATACCTAGACCTATGTATATATTTTCTTCTCCCTGTGGCTTACGCTTGTTCTGCCTGGTCCCTGCTGCTATCGTGAAGGTGAGGAAGGCAGGGACTCTGACTGACAAGCCTGCAGATAAGCATGAAGCCGATCTGTCCTCCCAACCTTATCAGCCGTCGTCAGCATCCACATATCCATAGCAACCACCCTCTGAAACGCCCTAACTCTGTTGCCAGGGCAACTACTTCCCAAACATCATTCCCCCTCTTTACACTGCTCCCGAGTTTTTTTTTTTTTTTTTTAATGCTGAAGGATGTTAAGTGAGTGTAGAGCTCAATCACAGGCACAGAACACACAAAGGACACTGGTGTTGCTACAGCATCTCAGATCTATCCAAATTATATGCATGGACAGTGACCCTGTTCTGTACTAGCTGAGGGATCGCTATGGTAACAACAGCTTCCTCGTCGGTCCCCAGGAAGACAGGATGTTGTTACCATGGCAACCATGATTGATACTTTACAATAGACAGGTATCAAATTGTTTCCAAGCAACATTTTATTTCCTGCTAAGTTAATTGTTCAAGAGAACAGAATTTTCTGCTCCAATGTGTTTAAGAAACAGCAATCACTGTAGCTGCCATATAATGCCATCGCATTTTCTTAGCTTTTTACTTTAGGAAGTAAATTCACTCTTTTTGGTATCTGGATGTATATGTTGTGTGCCATGGGGCAGCAGGAAATGCATGTATTCTGGAACCTCATGCATGGGAGTACAGTAAAGCCTTGGTTTGAGAGTAACTTGGTTTGAGAGTATTTTGCAAGACAAGCTTTTGACTTGATATACAAGCAATGTCTTGATATGCAAGTAACATCATGTCACAACTGAGTATAACAGAGAAGAGAGGCGACTCTAATGCCGCATACACACCATCACTTTATGTGATGAAAAAAAAAAACATTTTCTGTGAAGTAAAAACGACGTTTTTGAAACTTCAATTTTCAAAGACGAAGTTGCCTACACACCATCGTTTTTTCACAATGCTCTAGCAAAGCGAGGTTACGTTCACCAGGTTTTTCCATTGAAGCTCGCTTCATAAGTAGCTTCTGGGCATGGGCATCCCTATAATCTTTTTATATGGACTATAAACTGGAGGACATATGAATAAATGGTTGTGGAAGGAATCATTTGAGTTTCCATTATTTCTTATGGGTAAATTTGCTTTGATATACAAGTGCTTTGGATTACAAGCATGTTTCAGGAACGAATTATGCTCGCAATCCAAGGTTTTACTTAATTATTACTTAATTATTTTGAATGGCAGGTGTACTTTAAATTAAAAGCCTGCAGAGAAGGCAGCAATGGCTGATAATGAAGCTGCAGGAACTCCTATGATTTCTCTTATCCATTCCCAAGGTATGCTATTATGTTCAGTAGTGCCCAAATAATGTACACATAGATAAAAGTTAAAAAAAAAATGTACAATATGTCATAGCTCCCAATTGTCACTGATTTCAAGGGGCTGTCCCTGATTTGAAACAAAGTCCCTCTTTCCTCCTAATTCTTTTTTTTCCATAAAGATTTTATTGAAAAAGACCAACATTTTTAACTGGCATCTTCAACAACATCAACAGAAATTAAAACAGAACATACAGACCAAGGAGCTCCATTTACATGTAGGACACAGTTACATATAGCGCATTCCTAGAAAGCCCAAACAGGATTTACAGTAAACAGCATGAGCAACAGCAACATATGTAGCATAGGAGCTAGGTACCCCACCCATTAATAAGGATCATGTGAGTCTAGACTATCTCCAGTGATTTTTGTCCCGGCATGGCAGACCAGGGAGCCACCACACCCGGTCTAAGTCTTCTCTTCGCTGTTGTGTCTCTCTCTAAAAAGTCACAAACCCCTAAAAGGATGGGAGGAAGGTTCACCTAAAGGTAGACCCATCCTCCCATCGTCCTCTCCCAGCAAGTCCCTTATACCCTAAAGATAGGAGGAAAGAAGAGGGAAGGTCAACGGGTTAGAAAAGAAAGGAAACAAAACAAAACAAGACAAAAAAAAAAAGGGGGGGTTGCTGCCAGGTATTCTTAATGCACGTATTTGGGGAGGGGGTGGGGGAACCACCTGCTACCCTCTCCGGCTTTTTCATTTGGGTATCAGGGCAAGCAAACTGCATCACTAACCAAGCATTGCCCCGGACTGTGCAACAAAGTCACGTCTAACCAACAGTCTGTGTCAACTCACGGTAAGCCGCAGAGCTTCGAAACTTAAGCCAGTCCTCCCAGACATAGGTAAATCTGGAAATTCTATCCTGTGCGGTGTATATCAGCTCCTCTATCAATGCAAAGTGGTTAATGCGTGCCACCCACTGCTTAATAGATGGTGGCACCACAGCTCTCCAGTGGACAGGTATACAGAGTCTGGCTGCATTAATCATATGCAACGCCACTGAGCTACCGTATAGTTTCTTGGAAATTTTTGAGAGATGAAGGGGATATTGATCTGGGGAGAACTCCAGGGGTAGCGAGGATACCTCAGTCATCACTTTGTGCATTTCCTCCTAATTTGTCCCTCATTTTGGTCTGATCTATATAGTTGTATATAAAATGCACTTTTTTTCTTTCAGAAAGTGTTTCCCAGTGCAAAACATTTCATCCAATTTGTAAATAGCTGCATTTGCAAATTTTAAAAGCCAATATAAGGAATGGTAGTGGTTAAAAAAAAGCACTTGTGTGTTTAGGTAATAATTTTTTTGTATAATTCTCCCTCGTTCCCATGTCAAAAAGTTGGGAGGTATGACTGTGGTGTTTATACTGTTTATACTGTTTATACTGTAAAGCCCCATACACACTTTGGGCTAGATTCAGAAAGAATTTACGTTGGCGTATCTATTGATACGCTGCGTAAGTTCTAGGTTGTGGATAGTACCTTTGCTTTGCAGTAAGGACTATGGCCCGGATTCAGATAGGAGTTACGACAGCGTATCTCCGGATACCCCGTCATAACTATGAGTGTGTGGGGTCGTATCTATGCACCTGATTCATAGAATCAGTTACGCATAGATTTCCCTAAGATCCGACCGGCGTAAGTCTTTTACACCGTCGTATCTTAGTTGCATATTTATGCTGGCCGCTAGGTGGCGCTTCCGTAGATTTACGCGTCGAATATGGTAATGAGCTAGATACACCGAATCACGAACGTAGTTGCGCCCGGCGTATCTATATACGTCGTTTGCGTAAGGCGTCGGACCGGCGTAAAGTTACCCCTGCTATATGAGGCGCCGGCAATGTTAAGTATGGGCGTTGGGACAGTGTCGAATTTTCCGTCGTTTACGTTGTTTGCGTAAGTCGTCCGTGAATGGGGCAGGGCGTAAGTTACGTTCTCGTCGAAAGCATTGACTATTTGCGGCGTGATTTCGAGCATGCGCACTGGGATACTTTCACGGACGGCGCATGCGCCGTTCGTGAAGCGTCAAATACGTGGGGTCACTTGTAATTAGCATACAACACGCCCCCTGCAAGCCTATTTTGAATTAGGCGGGCTTACGTCGGCCCATATACGATACGCCGCCGCAACTTCGGCCGCAAAATCTTTCTGAATACTGGACTTGCCTATCAAAGTTACCGCGGCATATATGCGATACGCTACGCCTGCCTAAAGATAGGTAAATCTCTGTGAATCTAGCCCTATCAGTTTTCCTGCAGGTTTTTCTCTTCGGGTTTATCAAAACCATGTAGTGCAAGGGACTGCCTGATTGCATACGAATTGAAACTCTTTAAGGTTTGACCTCATATTAGATGGTTTTAGTAAACCCGAAGAGAAAAACCTGCAGAAAAACTGATAGGCCCAGATTCACGAAGCTCAGCGCATCAATAGGCGGGCATATCGCAACGCAGATACACTAGACCGTCGAAACTTAGAGAGGCAAGCAGCCTATTCAGCAAGCAAATGCGCGCTGCGATGCGCCATCGTAATGTAATTTTGATGGCGTAACCCGACGTAATTCAAAGTGGGAAGGAGGTGGGCGTGATCCATTTAAATGAAGCGTGACCCCATGCAAATTAAGTTCCGAACGAACGCCGCATGCGCCGTCACGTGATCGCATCCCCCGCATCCCACTGCGCATGCGCCCCAATTCGCCTATCGTATTCCCCAACGATAACCCAGCCCACCGTTTCCGCCCAGGGCATAAATCCGCCCGGACATGCGCCAGTCAAGTGCAAGAGTACACCTGCTGGTTTTGGTCGTTTGGTGTGGCTACTTTTGCTTTGTTCATATCAAAAAAGATGTCTGAGGCTGGGTCGACAGATAGGAGGGAAAAAAACTTTATTATTGAGGAGAAGGCGGTCATTATTGATGCCATGAGAAAATATAACAAGTTCCTCCACGGCAAGGAAAGTGGCTCGACCAGCAAGGTCCGTAAGGATCAAATCTTGGCACAGATTGCAGCGGAGGTGAGTGCCATTGGCTATGCCAACCGGACCCCAGACAAGATCGCCAAGAAGATCAACGACCTGCGGCGTCTTGTGAAGGAGAAGGTGGCCAAGATAAAAAAACACAGTAGGGGCACCGGAGGTGGACCAGCCCTGAAAATAAGACTGACACCTGATGAGGAGGTCATTGCCAGGTGCCTGGAGAAGGAGCAGGTGGAGGGCCTGGAGGGCTTCGAGTCAGTTGATCAGCCCTTGAGGACAGGTGAGTGTGTTTTTTCTTTTATCTGGTGTATAGCATGTGGGGGGGGGGGGAGTGAATATGTGACAAGTGTGTGGGTCCACCAACATGTTAATGTTTTGTGTCATCCACAGATGTGCAGGATGAAGCGGGACCATCCTCGGCTGCTGGCCAACCAACCCCATCCCAGGATACCAGTGTCCACACCTCTCCATTAGAGGAAGTGGAGGAGGAGCACGGGCACCTGGATGATGGCATATATCTGGGGGATGAGACCACCGTCGCTGGACCCTCCCATACCTCCACCTCCATAGGGGATACCCCCCCAAGGGACTCAAACTTCATTGTAACCCCCCCAAGGGCCTCCACCCTTTTGGGAAGCCCCCTAAGGGCATCTGACCTTTTGGGAAGCCTATCCTCCCTAAGGGAAGTGCCCTCAGGGTCCTCCCCATACATTCGTCCCCAAGCCTCACCTGCACCCAGGAAGGCAATTTGGAAGACGAGGGGTGATCCTGATGCCTTAGAAGCCACTTTGGCTATGGACCTGGCCAGGCAGACCCACCATGTGGGTTCTGTGGCATGTGATATGCGCCGGGTGGCAGCCAGCCTGGCCTCCATGCAGCAGACCCAGGCTGCTTTCACTGCCACCATCACCGAAAATGTGCAGGAGGTCAGTGCCAACAGCACTGCGTTGGTGACCTGCGTTAGGGACCTGGATGACACTAATTCAGGCCTTGTGGCAGAGGTCAGGAGCCTGGGAGTGGCCATACAGGCCAATACAGCAGCCATTGAGGCGGTGGGGAATCAGACCACTGCGGTCCTTACCCGCATAGCCCTGGCTTTAGAGGGTATCCAGGCAGCCAGGGAGAGACCGGGGGATGTTCCTCCTCCCAATGACCCACCCCCCCCACCCGCGGCTGCCCCCAGGCAACAGAGGGCACGGAGCCTTGGCACTAGGCGTAGTCCACGTCGGGCCAGATGAGTGCCAGTTAGATTATTTTATTTTTATATTCAATTTGATTTTTGGTTATTAATTGATACTCATGATATGAGTGATATTTTGTTATTATGATACTCGATTGGAGTTGTATTTATTTTATTATTATTCGGGATATATATATTGACAATTATTTTCAGAGAAACATACAGCAACATAATTGGAGCCTTGACGTGGCGTTGCTGCTCCCAAGTACCGCACGGTGTACTTCGGTCTAATCCAATTTTTTGGGGTTTGGGGGGGGGGGTGTGTTAGGGACCACAGTGGGGTGCATGCGTGCATTATCATTGTGACATGTTTCATGTGCGTGTTGTACGTGAAAATAAGCCTACCACGAGGCATCTCCTGACTGCTCTTCCCTCTGCAGACGGGGGAACCTCGGTTGGGGGGGGGATGTCTGGTTCGGGGGTCAGGTCATGACGGAGTTCAACCTGCAGGCCCCTTCTCATGGCGAAATTATGCAAAATGCAACATGCACCGATAATCTGGCACACAAAGTCTGGGGCATACAACAGTGTACCCCCAGACCTATCTAGGCACCGGAACCGTGACTTCAGGAGGCCAAACGTGCGCTCCACCACTCCCCGGGTACGTATATGAGCCTCGTTGTAGCTTCTTTCTCCTGGTGTTTGTGGGTTCCGGAATGGGGTCATCAGGTGGGGTCCCAGGGCATATCCAGAGTCACCTGGAAGGGAAAAGACAGGAGGATGTTAGTCATGCATGTGCCCCTCGTGATGTCTGCATCATGGGGGGGACAGTAATGCCTGACACCCATGTCACTCACCAACCAGCCAGCTGTCCCCATACACGTTCTCTTCAAATTGTCTTGGGATGTCGCTTTGCCGGTAGATAAAGCTGTCATGGGTGGCCCCAGGGTGTTTAGCACAGACGTGCCATATGAGGCCTTGAGCATCGGTTATTACTTGTACATTAATTGAATGCCAATTCTTCCTGTTACGGTACATATGTTCAGCGTCACGGGGGGGCTGGAGTGCCACATGAGAACAATCAATGGCCCCCACAGTGCGTGGAAATCTGGCTATTTTATAGAAATCGGTTCTTGCCTTTGCCTGCTGGACCTCCTGGGTGGGTCTCACAATGTGGTGGGACATCCGTCTCAGGATAGCGGGTACAACTTGGTGCACGCACCTACTCATTGTGGATTGGGACATCCCAGCCAAATTTCCACTGGTTCTTTGAAATGATCCACTGGCTAAAAAATGCAGGGTTGCCATGACCTTGAGCAGTGGCGGCACTGCTTGTGATCGATGTGTTGGGCTGGTGAGGTCATCCTGCAGGGATCGTACTATTTCCATGATGGCTTCAGTGTCAAATCTCAACAAGCGAAACACCTCCGATTCAACCATGCCAAAGAGGTCCATGCGATCTCGGGGTACCCTCTCCTGTGCCCTCCTCCTCCTCCTGCGTGCTTGTAGACGCCGTAGTACTATGACTAGTGTTGCTCACGAATATTCGCATTGCGAATATTCGACTCGAATATAGCATATTCGAGAAATCGCGCTATATTTCGAAATTCGCGGTGAATATTCGCAATTCCGAATATTCGATTTTTTACAATTTTTTTTTTGAATCAGATCACATCCTAGATATCTCCATCGACGTCTAAAAGCATTGCTGGTATAATTAGAGACCCTGGGCCGAGTAGCTGAAGCGTTCATTGAATTTTCCAGAAAGATCGCAATGCGATTATTCGGCAAACGCAATATCGCGCGATTATTTTCCTCGCCCCGATCTTCCGCATCAGAGCGATTTTTACAGTTTCATTTTTAAAACAGATCACATCCTAGTGATCTCCATAGACGTCTGAAAGCATTGCTGGTATGATTAGAGCCATTGGGCCGAGTAGCTGAAGCGATCATTTTATATTGCCGAATATTCGCAATGCGAATATTCGGCAATAGGAATATTGCGCGATTATTTGCTCCGCCCTTTTGCATCAGAGCCAATCAGAGTTCTCCTTCCACACTCGTCACAGGTTAGCAACCAATAGGAACCTGCCTGCATGGACATTATATAAGCTCACTCCCAGCACCATTTCATTGCAGATTCAGAAGCTTGCTATAGAGTGTGGAGGCTGTTTCTGTGTTCCTGGTTTCCTGGTTTCCTGTGTCTTTGTTCTTGATTGATTGATTTAGATCATCACCAGCATTGCTATTTAGTGATTCCAGTGGATCTTTTCCAGTATATCAACTGCTTTTTTCAAAGCAATAGACCCAAGAGCTTTTTTCAAAGCTACGTTTTGTGCTGTTTTGTGCTGTTTTTTTCATTTGTGTTACTGTTTGATCCTGCAATCCTCCCTGTTCAGTTATATTTGCAAGAGATTTCAGAACACATATTGATCTGAGCTTTATAAAAGAGCTTTTCTAAAAGCTAAGTTTTGTTCATCTTGTGTTACTGTCAGATCTTGCAGGTTCACTGTTCAGTGATATTTGATAGGCATCTCAGTTCAAATTTTGTTTAGTTTTCCCTAAAGAGCTTTTATAAAAGCTAAGTTTTGTGTTCAGTTTAGTTAAATTTTGTGTAGTAAGTGTACACACTGTTAGTGTACATTTATTTCATCTAGCTTAGCTTAGTGTGTGTTTAGTGTCTGTGTTTAAAAAAAAAAAAAAAAAAAAAGTTAGTGTTTGTTTAGTGCTTTTTTTTTTTTCTTTAATTTTGTAGTCCTTGTCTGGTGTACTACTTTTCTTATAGTTTAGTAGCTGTCTGTGTACGTCTTTGTCTGCGTGCCTGTCTTGTAAAAAAAACACAAAAACACATTTTGTTCACATTTTCCCCCCCAATAAAGTTTAACCCCCCCACACACATATCAGCAATTATGAGCGGCATCCGTGGCCGTGGCAGTAGGGGTAGGGGAGTTACTCCCAGTGCTGGATCGCTGCCAGCACGGGGTACCTCTCGTGCCCCTACTAGTGGTAGAGGATCGGGTGCAAGGGGAGTACGCCTGATCCGGGAGTTCTTCCCATCGGGCAGCCGCCCGATATTGCCATCTCAGGCTCAAGTAGTGGTGGACTACATGGGGCACAGCAGTGCCACTGAGTCGTCGGTCCCGACTCACAGTAGTACCACCATTACACCGTTGCCTGTACTACCCCCCCCCAGCCCCCAAGAGTCCAGCATCTTACTGTTCGACAGCGACAGTGATAGGGATCTCTTGGGGGAGGCCATGCATCAGGCAGACCTCCAGCTCTGTCCTGATGGTCAGGACCTTTTTGAAGGGATGGATGAGGAGGATGGGATACCTGCTGGCAGTATCCCAGAGACATCCCTTCAAACTGGTGCTGCTGTTTTGGTGCAGGAAACAGCAGCACCTAGTCAGACCCAGGCGTGGGTGAGGGGACAGCGGAGCCAGGCTAGAGGCTCCATGTCACGTGGTTCCCTCAGACCAACACATCTCAGCCCTTGGTCTGACATCTCTGGGGGCGAAGAGGGTGACCCATCATGGTTGCCATCTGACGCGTCGGCTCACTACGTCAGTGACGACGGGGAAGGTAGGCACCCTGGTGAAACGGTGCGCCAGGTCACCACCAGGGAGACCATCGTCAGGGTCTCCACTGGTGATGGCAGCAGGAGGTGTCAGGAGGAGGAGCAGCAGCAGCAGCAGCAGCAGCAGGCAGCTCCACCTGTGCGCACCGAATCCCAGCAGGTGCAAGTAAGCGTCACCCCATCTGACAGGAGGGCGGTGCTGAAGTCACCTGTCTGGAATTTCTTTACCCTGGTGGCAGACAACCCTACCGTGGCCATCTGCCGGATTTGTAAAGTGAGGGTGAAGAGAGGGAAGTGTTTGGCTCGGGTGGGTACCACAGCCCTGAACCAGCACCTCAGGATAAACCACTGGGCGTTGTATGAGGAGATGAAGCGTGGTGGTGGTAGCAGCGCCACCACCACAAGTGAGCAGGGTACAGCAGCCCCTGCCACATCTTCATCTGTTTCCAGCAGGTCATGCCCCCCCGCTCCCTCTAGTAGAGGTACTGGTACCGGCAGCCAGACCTCTACTTCCACAGCACCCTCCACGTCTGTGTCCCGCACTGCCGTCCGGCGCCAGGCGTCGATTTCAGACGCCTTTGACCGCACCACTCCCTTCCCCCCTGGAGACCGACGTGTGCGTTCCCTCAATGGGCTCCTGGCAAGGGTTATTGCCCAACATCTGCTGCCCTTCAACATAGTTGACAGCAACCCCTTCAGGCAGATGTTGGAGCAGGCCCAACCCCAATGGCGTGTCCCCAGCCGCCATTTCTTTGCCAGGACTGGTGTCCCTGCCCTACACCAGCACATTGTTCAGAATGTAACCCTGTCGCTGGATCACGCTGTCAGCGACAGGGTTCATCTGACAATGGATGGCTGGACCAGCAGGCATGGGCAGGGACGCTACATCAGCTTCACGGCCCATTGGGTTTCCCTCCGAGGCGTCGGTGAGGGATCGTCGGCAACCGATCTTGTGGTGCCGCCCCGGGGTGTCCAGGGGAGAACTGCTGGTCTCCCTCAAGCCACTGTCTCCGCAGCTGCTGAGCCTCCCAGCAAGCGCCCCCGTAGCTACTCAAGTGTGGGGCACGTGCGCTGTCAGGCCGTGCTCCAGCTTGTTAGTTTAGGGGACCGGAGACACACTGCAGAAGAAGTGCTGAAAGCACTTCAAGCTCAGGTCCAGAAGTGGCTGACACCCCGAAGGCTCCAGCCAGGTATGGTTGTCTGCGATAACGGCAGCAACCTACTCGCCGCCCTCCATGCTGGCAGTCTGACGCACGTGCCCTGTCTGGCACATGTCCTCAACCTGGTGGTGCAGAAGTTCCTGCGCACTTATCCAGGGTTGAGTGACATTGTGGCAAAGGCGCGTAGGATTGCCAGCCACTTCAGGCGCTCCCCAACCGCTACCGCGTCCCTGTCCAAATTGCAGCGGAAGTACAATCTGCCCCTTCACAGGCTGATTGTGGACAGTGTGACGCGGTGGAACTCCACCCTCCACATGCTGAAGAGGTTGTGGGAGCAGCAAAGGGCGGTGAGGGAGTACCTGATGGAACTAGGCACTCAGAGGGCTTCACCACAACTCCCTTTCATCGCCTGTGCGCAGTGGGGGCAGATAAACCAGGTCTGCCAAGTGTTGTCCTCCTTCGAGCAGGCGACCAAGATGGTCAGCAGTGAGCAAATTGGCCTCAATAGCGTGCTGCCAATACTGTTCATGCTGGAGAGGACACTAGATCGCCTGCTCGAGGCTGGGGAGAGTGCCTTGGTGGAGCAGGAGGAGTCAGCAATGCTCCACCGAGACCAGGGCCAGGACCAGGAGGAGGAGGAGGAGGAGGAGGATGATGATGAAGAGGAGGAGGAGGTGGTTGCTGGTGTCGTCCCGGAGTCAGGGCCTGGTCAGGAGGGAGAGCCGGTGTTGGGGGCACCGATAGTCCGGGGGTTGGGCATGTCTGAGTTTGACCAGCAGCGCCTCAGGGAAGAAGAGTCGCACCTCATTCACCTGGCCAGCATTGAGGAGTCACAGCGGGCTGTGCTCTTCCCCATGGCTGCCCACATGCTCAGATGCCTCAGGAGGGACCCCCGGGTTAAGACCATCAAGACGAGGGATGATTTCTGGATGGCCACCCTTTTGGATCCCAGGTGCAAGGGGAAACTGGAGCAGTTCATCCCAGCCAGCCGGAGGCAGCACCGGATGGAGGAACTGCAGGCAGCCATTGTCAGACGGTTGGAGCAGGCAACTCCCCGGCCTCCAGTTGTCCCCCCTCATCTCACCCAGCAGGTGGCTGCACCCAGCTGCAGCCGAGCAGGGGACCTAATGGAAGAGATGAGGATGTTCTTCCAAACCGAGCGACCCAGTACCACCACCAGCAGCAGCAGCAGCAGTCACCACCAGCGGCTGGCCCACATGGTGGCAGACTACATGGCGTCCGTCGGTGCTTCTGACAGTATGAGCACCGACGACCCCATGGAGTACTGGGTTGCCAGATTGGACACCTGCCGCGAGCTCGCTCAGTATGCGCTGGAGTTATTGTCTTGCCCCCCCTCCAGCGTACTATCTGAGCGGACATTCAGCGCGGCAGGTGGGGTGGTCACGGACAAGAGGACCCGTCTGTCCACAGAGTCCGTGGACAGACTCACATTCATAAAGATGAATGAGTCCTGGATCGGCGGTGACTTTCTGGCACCCGTCGTCGGTTCAGGGCGCTGAAGGGTCCCTTGCCATGCATTCCCTGATGAAGCCCCGGACCTGATGTATTTACAGTGCTGAATATAACTATTTCAACATCAGAGAAAATCAATGTTAATATTTGGTACAGTAGGCTTTCTTTGCAATTACAGCGGTCAAAAATTTCTTTTATTTTTACACCAGCTTTGCACACACTGGAGGAGGGATTTTGGCCCACTCCTCCACACAGATCTTCTCTACATCAGTCATGTTTCTGGGCTATCGCTGAGAAACACGGAGTTTGAGCTCCCTCCAAAGATTCTCTATTGGGTTTAGGTCTGGAGACTGGCTAGGCCACGCCAGAACCTTGATATGCTCCTTACAGAGCCAATCCTTGGTTATCCTGGCTGTGTGCTTTGGGTCATTCTCATGTTGGAAGACCCAGCCTCGACCCATCTTCAAAGCTCTAACTCAGGGAAGGAGGTTGTTGCCCAAAATCTTGCAATACATGGCCCCGGTCATCCTCTCCTTAATACAGTGCAGTCACCCTGTCCCATGTGCAGAAAAACACCACCAAAGCATGATGCTACCACCCCCATGCTTCACATTAGGGATGGCGTTCTTGGCATGGTACTCATCATTATTCTTCCTCCGAACACGGTTAGTGAAATTATGATCAAAAAATTATATTATAGTCTCATCTGACCACATGATTTTCTCCCATGACTCCTTTGGATCAGTCAAGACAATTATGTCAGCAGTTATTTCACACCCTATATACTCTTATTAAGACTGCTGTACATCATGGCAACTCCTGCCCATGTGATATGACTCTGTATCAACTACTACTGTTAATACTACTACTGATGCTTCTGCTGCTGCTGCCGCCCAGTCAATACACCTATGTCAGCAGTTATTTCACACTCTATATACTCTTATTAAGACTGCTGTACATCATGGCAACTCCTGCCCATGTGATATGACTCTGTATCAACTACTACTGTTAATACTACTACTGCTGCTTCTGCTGCTGCTGCCGCCCAGTCAATACACCTATGTCAGCAGTTATTTCACACTCTATATACTCTTATTAAGACTGCTGTACATCATGGCAACTCCTGCCCATGTGATATGACTCTGTATCAACTACTACTGTTAATACTACTACTGCTGCTTCTGCTGCTGCTGCTGCCGCCCAGTCAATACACCTATGTCAGCAGTTATTTCACACTCTATATACTCTTATTAAGACTGCTGTACATCATGGCAACTCCTGCCCATGTAATATGACTCTGTATCAACTACTACTGTTAATACTACTACTGATGCTTCTGCTGCTGCTGCCGCCCAGTCAATACACCTATGTCAGCAGTTATTTCACACTCTATATACTCTTATTAAGACTGCTGTACATCATGGCAACTCCTGCCCATGTGATATGACTCTGTATCAACTACTACTGTTAATACTACTACTGCTGCTTCTGCTGCTGCTGCCGCCCAGTCAATACACCTATGTCAGCAGTTATTTCACACTCTATATACTCTTATTAAGACTGCTGTACATCATGGCAACTCCTGCCCATGTGATATGACTCTGTATCAACTACTACTGTTAATACTACTACTGCTGCTTCTGCTGCTGCTGCTGCCGCCCAGTCAATACACCTATGTCAGCAGTTATTTCACACTCTATATACTCTTATTAAGACTGCTGTACATCATGGCAACTCCTGCCCATGTGATATGACTCTGTATCAACTACTACTGTTAATACTACTACTGCTGCTTCTGCTGCTGCTGCCGCCCAGTCAATACACCTATGTCAGCAGTTATTTCACACTCTATATACTCTTATTAAGACTGCTGTACATCATGGCAACTCCTGCCCATGTGATATGACTCTGTATCAACTACTACTGTTAATACTACTACTGCTGCTTCTGCTGCTGCTGCTGCCGCCCAGTCAATACACCTATGTCAGCAGTTATTTCACACTCTATATACTCTTATTAAGACTGCTGTACATCATGGCAACTCCTGCCCATGTGATATGACTCTGTATCAACTACTACTGTTAATACTACTACTGCTGCTTCTGCTGCTGCTGCTGCCGCCCAGTCAATACACCTATGTCAGCAGTTATTTCACACTCTATATACTCTTATTAAGACTGCTGTACATCATGGCAACTCCTGCCCATGTGATATGACTCTGTATCAACTACTACTGTTAATACTACTACTGCTGCTTCTGCTGCTGCTGCCGCCCAGTCAATACACCTATGTCAGCAGTTATTTCACACTCTATATACTCTTATTAAGACTGCTGTACATCATGGCAACTCCTGCCCATGTGATATGACTCTGTATCAACTACTACTGTTAATACTACTACTGCTGCTTCTGCTGCTGCTGCTGCCGCCCAGTCAATACACCTATGTCAGCAGTTATTTCACACTCTATATACTCTTATTAAGACTGCTGTACATCATGGCAACTCCTGCCCATGTGATATGACTCTGTATCAACTACTACTGTTAATACTACTACTGCTGCTTCTGCTGCTGCTGCTGCCGCCCAGTCAATACACCTATGTCAGCAGTTATTTCACACTCTATATACTCTTATTAAGACTGCTGTACATCATGGCAACTCCTGCCCATGTGATATGACTCTGTATCAACTACTACTGTTAATACTACTACTGCTGCTTCTGCTGCTGCTGCCGCCCAGTCAATACACCTATGTCAGCAGTTATTTCACACTCTATATACTCTTATTAAGACTGCTGTACATCATGGCAACTCCTGCCCATGTGATATGACTCTGTATCAACTACTACTGTTAATACTACTACTGCTGCTTCTGCTGCTGCTGCTGCCGCCCAGTCAATACACCTATGTCAGCAGTTATTTCACACTCTATATACTCTTATTAAGACTGCTGTACATCATGGCAACTCCTGCCCATGTGATATGACTCTGTATCAACTACTACTGTTAATACTACTACTGCTGCTTCTGCTGCTGCTGCCGCCCAGTCAATACACCTATGTCAGCAGTTATTTCACACTCTATATACTCTTATTAAGACTGCTGTACATCATGGCAACTCCTGCCCATGTGATATGACTCTGTATCAACTACTACTGTTAATACTACTACTGCTGCTTCTGCTGTTGCTGCTGCCGCCCAGTCAATACACCTATGTCAGCAGTTGTTTCACACTCTATATACTCTTATTCCTACTGCTGTTCATCATGGCAACTCCTGCCCAAGTGATATGACTCTGTATCAACTACTACTGCTAATACTACTACTGCTGCTGCTGCTGCTGCTGCTGCTCAGTCAAGACAACTATGTCAAAAGTAATTTCCCACTCTATATACTCCTATTACCACTGCTGTTCATCATGGCACCTCCTGCCCAAGTGATATGACTCTGTATCTACTACTACTACTACTACTGCTGCTGCTGCTGCTCTGTCAAGACACCTATGTAAAAAGTTAATTCCCACTCTATATATACTCCTATTACCACTGCTGTTCACTGATACCACTGATAGTTAATTTATCCCTTAACTACCCCCATTTGTGAGGGTCGGGGTTTTCCTTTAAAGTCCCATGCAAATCAATGGAAAATGTATGTTCCCACATAACTTCTGTACGCCTGGAGATATTTCAATAATACCCGCTATACATATTACTTATATGCCAAATAAAAATATATAACAGTTAAATTAACCCTTACCAACACCCTTATATAAAAGATGGGTATATTTATATTACTATGATTTTCCTCCCCAAAAGGTTAAGATAGGAAGACCGGGCAACGCCGGGTATTCAGCTAGTAATAGTATAAAATGTTTTCGGTTATTATTAAGCTAGATGTGTTGATGTTGATGTTGATGTGTTAGATGTGAAGTTAGATGTGAAGTTAGATGTGTTTAAAAAACTAACAATTTCAATAAGAAATGAAACCTTTGCAAAATATAACATTTTTTATTAAAAAAAAAAAAAAAAAATTAGGACATTAACTTCTGAAGCTCTGTCACCTCATCCATGTTTTTCGCCAGTTGTTGCACCAGTTGTTGATTTTGGCGCATCAAAAACAGTATCTGCTGCTCATTTGCCATTACTCTCTTCGTGAGGTTTTTCATGGCAGCTTGCTTCACCTCTAGCTTTTTTAGAACTGTTAGGATATAAGAAAAAAACATTTGGATTTCAAAGACCGTTACGAAAGATTATTTTCAGCCATAAAAATAATAAAGTCTGACTTAAGAGACTCTATGAAAGAGGATCTGGCAGAGGCAATTCTCTTCCTTAGAACTCTACATTGCATTTATTTGCATTTGCTAAGCCTAGAACTACATTTCAAGATTAATATAAACCATTTCTAGGTTTTTCATATTTTTTTTTTTGGGTTCATTATAGATAAGCTTTGTTTTGGTTCTAAAACAGCCAAATAATGTGGTCTGTATTTTTGAACTGTTAAAGATCATGTTCCTGATGTTTAAGCCTGCTGCTACTATCCAGTCACTTGATTGTTTTCATTGTGTTTGTCTTTTGCTTAAACTGTGCAATACAGTAGACTGTTGGCTTCCCAGCCAGTAGTCCTGTGGTAGTTTGCGTTTCTTTCCCTCAAGGAATCTATAAAATACATTCGCATATTAATACAGAGGAGTCGGAGTCGGGGAGTCGGGGAGTCGGAGTCTGAAGTACATAAAACTGAGGAGTCGGAGTCGAAAAATTTATCTACCGACTCCACAGCCCTGCTTTAAATGCTGTCCATTTTTAGAGCTACATTTTATTGTTGAAATTTTATTAATATATGTGCACATATTTACCCTCCTGATTGACGGTATAATTAACCGTCTCATCCTGCTCCTCTTCCTCGTCACCCACTACTCCACCAGAAGTTTCGGGGGGGGGGTGCAGCTCCTCCTCTTGCTCCTCCACAGGAACTGGGGGTGGTGATGTGGATGGCCCTGGCTGCTCCTCCTCATCCCTCTCCTCCTCTTCCACATCCTCCTCCTGCTCCTCCTCTGCGGCCTGTCGCCTTGTGCGCTTGGGGCGCACAGTTGGTAGCGGAGCTCCTATAATAACACAATGTTCATATATTATAAAAATGTTTTCTAATGACGTATGCAAATTCTGTGTACTCTACTGTATTGTATATGAATACAAATTAATTTATATAGACAGTTAACCAATGGGACAATGTTATATTAAAGGGTCTTGTGGGCACTACAGGGGACTGAGCGTGAGCTGGGCTGCCACCATGGTAAAATGAGCTGTTTTTGTCTCCTTTGTTTTGTTCAGACGATCTCATGTTAAAAAAAAGTACTTGATGGAGTACACAGGATTACTATAACAACCCCACGCCTAACACAGGAATTTAGTGGGAATCTATATATATAAAACTCAACGTGTGTGTGCATGTATGTATGTATGTTCCACCATCACGTCCAAACGGCTAAAGATATTTACATGAAACTTGGCACACAGGTTACTTATATGTCAGCCACAAATATAGGATTGGTGGTTTAACCCATACCCACCCCCATTTGCCTTGGTCAGGGTTTTTCTTTAAAGTCCCATTCAACTCTATGGGAAATACATGTTATTTCATAACAGCTGTAGATATTTCGATAACACTTGGTCACATGTTATCTATACGTCCACTTAAAGTATAGGATCGTTAATTTATCCCTTAACTAACCCCATTGGTGAGGGTCGGGCTTTTTGTTTAAAGTCCCATGCAAAGCAATGGGAAAAGTATGTTCCCACATAACTTCTGTGTTCCTGTCTGCTGTCCCATGTTTTTTTCCAACAGTACTATGAATACCTTGGCTGGTGGTGATATATGTTACAACAACATGGCGTCTTGGTTAACAACATCTGACCTTACATTAATTACATATGACCTTCCATAACTGTCCCCAAGGGACCCGGGCTGGCTCAACGCGATTGCCACTGCGCTGACAAGCCATTCACCTCTGCAGCTAGGGGTTCGGATCCCGCTCTCGGCTACATGTGAATTGAGTTTGGTGGTCTCAGCTCGGCCCCCGGTGGGTGTGCTATGCGAGGTAAGCCTGCGCTTAGTATGCCCACCTCCCTCCCACAAAAACCACCACACTTACACACGCACTCGCAATTGGGTTAACATGCACGCACTCTGACCATGCGGTCTCTAAAAAGAGAGGCGAAGGACTAACGGGGCTGGTTGAGCGGGCAAATCCTCTCACTCCCTTATAGGGAGTCCCTCTGCCCCGTGGGGCTTCGAAGCGGAGCAGGTAGGACGGTCTGTGTGGGAGGACCCCCTCACACCCGCCATTGCCACCCGGGGCATGGAGAAAGGTGGCAGATTACCTCTGGGGGAGGCCTGCCTACTCCCAACTCCTGCAGTCCGGCTCCTCTCTCGAGTACACGCACAAAATACACTTTAGGGAAAAAAAAACATAACTGTGACCAATAACTTACCAGGATGATATTTATTCCGGATACGCCTGACCCGGTTCATCTGGCGCCTCTTCAGGTCGGACCACTTTTTGAGGATCGCCATGCGAGTGTGTTCTTCGCCTAGTTCCTCAATCAGGGAGCTTATAACTCCCTGTTTTTCTTGCTGCCTCCGCAGCTCATCGTATCCTGTTTCCAGGAACTTCTGCAAGATGAAGAACAAAGTATATTGTAATACTTTTGTTGACAGCCTTATGGATATATGACATAAATGTATGCTATTCAACAATTGGAAGCATTCTCGCCTTATTAATCAATGACAGGGGTAACATGACAGATTTTATATACTGCCATTTCCGTCGCCACCTTTTTTACATAAATATAGCAGCCATTATCATTTGCATAATTATGAATATATACTAACTTTTAAACTAGACTAAAATGCAGTTGAAGATAATGAAATAACAGTGGTCAAAATACTTACACAAATCAGCAACTTTTCCTCAGATACAGTGAAATTACTTCCAACCATCTTGCTCTGCGATTGCGTTGCGATCATAAAGTTGGAAACTGGCAAGGGTCCAGGAAATGGTCGCGTGTTGTTCGCGTGTTGATTGCGCTGCTTGGACCGAGATGGGTCCATATGGCTTCGGCTGTATGGACCACAGTAACTCTTTTCCCTGTCAGGAGCCTAACGCCCCGGGGGGTCAGAGACGGGACCTTTTCGGAGGACCACTGACGTATGCAACCGTCGCAGTTTTTTGTGATGTCACTCTTTAGGTGTGTGCAAATTTTTCCTTGCACCGGGTGGAGTTTTTGGGTTGTGTTTTGCACGCCACAGGCTTTTCAACAGAAAATAACCAGCTGGAGGCAGAATGGTTGCAAAACACTACGGGTTTGTTACCTAACTCTGGGTTTCAAGACCAGTCCACCTCCAGCTGTTGCAAAACTACTACTCCCATCAGCCACGGTCTGTCAGTGCATGCTAAGAATTTTACTTTTGCTGCATCTAGGGTGCCACAGTTTAGAGACCCGTGCATAAAGGCCTGAAAAATGTGGGCCTGCAGAACTTACAATACTAGAAGTGCCAGCATTCCCAGGCATGCTGGAAGTTGTAGTTCTGCAACATCTAAAGGGCAATATGTATTCGAACGTCCTTGGGCCTTGAGGACACTGAAGTCAGGACGTTCGCATACGTCCTATGTCCAAAAAAATTTTAAATTCATTATGCTAAATAACAAGGAAAAGTGCCTAAATACACATTTGCCAACCAGGGTGTCTGCAGCTGTCCAGGCATGCTGGGACTTGTAGTTTTGTAAAAGCAGGAGACACATTTTTGGTTAAATACTAATATCTGATCATATATACTAACTTTTAAACTAGACTTAAATGCAGTTGAAGATGATGAAATAACAGTGGTCAAAATACTTACACAAATCAGCAACTTTTCCTCAGACTTTGAGAAATTGCTTCCCACCATGTTGCTGTAATATTGGGAAACTGGCAAGGCTCCAGGAAATGGTCGCGTGTTGTTCGCGCAATTGCGCATGCGCGATCGAAAAATCGCAATCGCAATATGTATTTTGGTTAAAATATCATACATATTCGATTTCAGAGTGCTGCTACAGCAGTTTTCGAAATATCTGCAATAAATTTCGCATTCGCATGTTGCGATATTTCGATAAAATATCAGGAATATTCTGAGCCAATCAGAGCGCTCCTCCAGCATATCTCGAAATTGCGCAATAAATATCGCATTCGCATGTTGCGATATTTCGATAAAATATCAGGAATATTCTGAGCCAATCAGAGCGCTCCTCCAGCATATCTCGAAATTGCGCAATAAATATCGCAATCGCATGTTGCGATATTTCGATAAAATATCACGAATATTCTGAGCCAATCAGAGCGCTCCTCCAGCATATCTCGAAATTGCGCAATAAATATCGCATTCGCATGTTGCGATATTTCGATAAAATATCACGAATATTCTGAGCCAATCAGAGCGCTCCTCCAGCATATCTCGAAATTGCGCAATAAATATCGCATTCGCATGTTGCGATATTTCGATAAAATATCACGAATATTCTAAGCCAATCAGAGCGCTCCTACCGCAGTTATTAAAAAATCGCAATTATTTTCGCATTCGCAATAGCGAAAAATCGCATTCAATTAATTTCGATAAAATATCACGAATATTCGAATTTAGCGAATATATCTCGAATATTCGAATATATATTCGAGATATATCGCGAAATCGAATATGGCATATTCTGCTCAACACTAACTATGACCACGGCTGCCCCTGACATGTTGGCACACAGATGTGTTGTCCTGCAAGTGTTGTTGCTCAGCTCCTCTGTCACGCTGCTGCTGTTGCTGCTCTCCATCTGACCTGTGCAAGTCCGTTGCAAAGTTACCCCTGCTTTTATGAAGGGTAACTTTAGATCGGGCTAGCAGCTTACGCGCACCGCGCGTAGCCTACGACGGACAATCGTACGCATGTGAATCGGCATTTCTCCCTCATTTGCATAATTGAATAGCTAATCAATGGGAACGAAGAATACGCCTAGCCTAAATATGCGCCTAAGTTTCGCCGGCGGAGGACAGTTGCGTTGGACGGGTGAAGCCTAAGTTCACGTGTATGTGCTTCTGTGGGTACCACGCATCGATACGACGGCGCACATCTACACTTACGCCGCGTATCTCGAGATACACCGGAGTATCTCTTTGTGAATCTGGCCCATAGTGTGTATGGGGCTTAAAGCGGATGTCCGCTGAAAAAAAAAATATTAAAAGCCAGCAGCTACAAATACTACAGCTGCTGACTTTTAATATTGGCACACTTACCTATCCTGGAGTCCAGCGCCATCCACAGCAGAGGACGAGCGATCGCTCGTCACTCTACTGCCCCCCCCCGCCATCCTCGGTGAGGGAACCAGGAAGTGAAGCGCTGTGCTCAGGGCCGGCCTTAGGCCTTTAGGCACCCTGTGCGAGAAAGCTTTACAGCGCCCCCTAGTGACCACGCCCCTTGGTAACCGCACCCCTTGGTAACCACACCCATTTCTTCAATACCAGCTCCATTTAAAGCCTTCCATTCCGTTAAGTTCCCAACAAAAAGATTACAAGCTATGATAAAAATACAACTTTTATTCACAAGGTATAATAACGCCACCTATACTGCAAATCACACTCTATAATAACGCCACCTATACTGTATATCACACGGTAAAATAACGCCACATATAAAGTAAATCACACGCTATAATAACACTATCTGTAAATTTACTATCAAATATCAAACATAATTACAATAAAGTATTTTTTAACATTTGCATTTACAGTTCCTTTAAGAAACACCCTATTTAAAAAATAAAATACAAAACAGACATTAAGCAGTACACTGCACTTATAAAAAACGAATTTACTTACAGAAAACAAATCTGCTGCCTGCTTCTGTGGATTTTTGCCCTCTTTTGTCTTCTCAGTGCGCATGGCATATGAGCTCCCCATAGCAAGGCAAGGACAGCCGCCATACCATCTTTCCGTCAGAATCCGCCTGTGGCCTGCCAGGTGTACCTAGAGCATTTGGCACCCGGGGCGGATCCTATATCTGCCCCCCCCCCCCGTAAAATGTAAAAACACCCCACTGTGCCCCCTGCATCCTTCTATATCTCTGTCACTAATGTGTACCCCCTCTCCACAACTGCACCAATGGACCTCTCTACATTACACAGCCCCCTGCACCTCTGGACCCCTTTACATTACACAGCACCTCTGGGCCCCTTTACATTACACCGCACCCTGCACCTCTGGGCCCCTTTACATTACACAGCACCCTGCACCTCTGGGCCCCTTTACATTACACAGCACCCTGCACCTCTGGGCCCCTTTACATTACACAGCACCCTGCACCTCTGGGCCCCTTTACATTACACAGCACCCTGCACCTCTGGGCCCCTTTACATTACACAGCACCCTGCACCTCTGGGCCCCTTTACATTACACAGCACCCTGCACCTCTGGACCCCTTTACATTACACAGCACCTTGCACCTCTGGACCCCTTTACATTACACAGCACCTCTGGGCCCCTTTACATTACACAGCACCCTGCACCTCTGGGCCCCTTTACATTACACAGCATCCTGCACCTCTGGACACCTTTACACTACACAGCACCTTGCACCACTGGGCCCCTTACATTACACAGCACCCTGCACCTCTGGGCCCCTTACATTACACAGCACCCTGCACCTCTGGGCCCCTTACATTACACAGCACACCACAGCTCTGGACCCCTTTACATTACACAGCACCCTGCACCACTGGACCCCTTTACATTACACAGCACCCTGCACCACTGGACCCCTTTACATTACACAGCACCCTGCATCTCTGCACCCCTTTACATTACACAGCACCCTGCATCTATGGACCCCTTTACATTACACAGCACCCTGCACCACTGGACCCCTTTACATTACACAGCACCCTGCACCCCTTTACATTACACAGCCCCAGACACCTGTATGTAACACAGACACCCCCTAACAGTTCTGGACCCCCTGCATGTTACACAGACCCCCGCACAGTGCATACCCCCTCCCCCTAAAATACAGATCTCTCCTTACAATACAGAACCCCCTCTAAAATACAGATTTACCCCTACAATACAGAACCCCCCTACAATAGACCACCCCTACAGTGCAGACCCCCCTACAATAAAGAACCCCCCCCACAATACAGAACCCCCCCTACAATAGACCACCCCTACAGTGCAGACCCCCCTACAATACAGAACACCCCCCTACAATAGACCACCCCTACAATAAAGAACCCCCCCCCCCCCCCACAATACAGATCAACCCCTAAAGTGCAGACCCCCCCAACAATAAAGAACCCCCCCCACACAATACAGAAAACACCCCCCCCCCCTTTACGATACAGATCAACCAATACAATAAAGAACCCCCCCCCCCTAAAATACAGACGACCCCCCCCCCTTCAGACCTGTAAAGCAAGCAGGCTCAGATAACCTGCTTGCCGCGTGCTGCACACACAGCACAGTACAGGCAAGGGGGAGGCTGCTTCACCGCTCGGCTGCGTGACTGAGACAGTCACAGGCAGCCGAGACTCAGAGCCGCGGAGCTGCCGAAGGAGAAGGGGGATCACTGCCGCCAGGTCCCGGGTGTGCCGACGGCTCGCTGGGATGCGCTTGCACGGCACCCCCCCTGCAAAGCCAGGCACCCGGCACCATGCCACCCGCCAAGGTCCTCTTCAGTCGCGGGGGGGGGGGGGGGGCGCCGGCGCCGGCCTGACACCCCCAGTGTGCGGCACGCCCCCCGCCCACTACTTAATATACAGGCGAATTAAAACATCTGTGCGGTCGCCAGGCGCCCATGTTGTTATGGCGCCCTGTGCGTTCGCACTGTCCGCACACCGCAAAGGCCGGCCCTGGCTGTGCTGACTGACTCCCGCTGTGTTCTGGTCTACCCGCAGACTGTGTGGCCGGAAGTGGGTGCAAATACCTATCTTTAGACAGGTATCTGCACCCCCCTCCCCCCCTGAAAGGTGTCAAATGTGACACCGGAGGGGGGGAGTTTTCCAATTAGCGGGAGTGGAGGTGGAGGGTGGAGCTCCACTTTAAGGCTGTGGAAAGATTAGTGATACTGATATACTGCCCTGTAAAGTACCACAACCAATGATCTTTTACTGTAGAAAGCTGAAAAAAAATTCCTGTAAGTTACAGTATCTGAGCTCAAGAACAAAAATATAATGTATTGCAACTTATCAGTCCTTAGATGCAATTGCTGCATTAGTTTTCTTATTATTTTTTTTCAGGCAAAGTACATTCTCTGCAAGTAAAGAAAATATCTGTTCATTTTGTTAGAAAAATGATTGTTCAATTTCATGTGCATTGAACTGAAATCCAAAACAATGGTATTAGCTTACTTTCGTGAACTACAATACACCTCCCATTCTATTTCAATTTCAGCCTTATGCATTGACATACCTCCTTAGACCCAGAGGCGTAACTAAAACCTTAAGGACCCCGGTGTAAGAAACCATTAAGGGTCCCTGACCCCCGGGGTCCTTCCATCTGGCCCAGGACCCTTCCCATTAATCCTAAACTCCCGTTGTGTGGCCCTTTATTATGATCTGCAGCCCCCTTTCTGCCACTGGTGTCAGTAGGACTGTCAATGGTGTCAGTCAGTAGAGCAGTGGACGGTGTCAAAATGGCAGTGGACTTTGTCAGTAATGCAGTGGACATGATCAGTAGGGCAGTGGACGGTGTCAGTATGGCAGTGGACTTTGTCAGTAGAGCAGAGGGAAGGTTCAGTAGGGCAGTGGACAGGGTCAGTATTTTTTTTATTTTAGTTATTTTACCTTTTTTTTTATAATTGTTTACCATTTTATTTAATTTATTTGTTTTTTACACATTTCGTTTTTATTATTTAAAAAAAATGTTTAGGAGCCATCTGATGTTTTACCTTTGAGACAGAGAAATGAGATTGAGGACACTGCCCTCAATCTCCATTTCTGCAGCTCCAGCTGGACAGAATAAGTGAACAGTAATAACTCTGTACAGAGCTTCCCGTTCATTCTGTCAGGAACCATGAATCAGACTGAGACAGAAGTACAGTTAAAGTGGTTGTAAACCCCTTCTTACAACTTGCACTTACAGGTAAGCCTAGATTAAGTTTTTGCTGTCTTCTGGGACCTGTGTCTCCCAGAACACAGCGGGGGGGGGGGGGCGAGGAGGGCGCGGAAATGGCGCAGATCGCCGTGGATACTGCGGCGATCTATGCCCCGGAAGTGGGAGCGAATACCTGGATTACACAGGTATCTGCTCACCCCTCCACCCTGAAAGGTGCCAAATGTGACACCGGAGGGTGGGAGGTATCCGGAAAAGCTGAAGTTCAATTTTTGTGTGAAACTCCACTTAAAGTGACCTCAAAGCACTGCTGACTCTTTCTAGCCATACGGCAGAGGAGTCCAACTCATCTGGTGAGTGCGGAACTGCTAGTGGTGGAAATAAAGTCATCTTTGAAGCACAGAGCACCAAGCACTTTAACTCAGCTATATTTTCACAGTTTAGTCACTTTATAATATATATAACAAGTCACTAAAAATCAGTTACTGTTGTAATATTTCAGTCACTAATTCACAGATTGTCACTCAAGCATAATTGTTTATTGAGCTAGCTACTGTGCTACTTACCAGTGTATGTATTGATTTTATATATATATCGTTTTTTTTGGACGTAGTGGGGTCAGCACTGTTTAGTCTAAATTTATTGTCACATTTGTCCCCTAGTTAGGGAACAGTACATACAGCAGCGGCCAGATTCAATTACACTACCCTACCAAGGTGCAAATGTCACTTAATTTCTAGTCAAATATTATGTTTGACCCTTTTTCAATCTGCTGAATCTTTATTTATTCAACTGTGCCTGTGTCATTAATTTTCCTGACAACGTAATATACTAGTGCTGTAATGGCAGTATATAAGTAGGAATGCAACAGCACCATAAAGTAAACACGTCACCAACCTAGTCAAAGTATATTGAGAATAATTTAAATACAAGCATTTGTCAAAACTACATGTCAAAATGACCAGTAGATCCAGAGATACAGGCAGTTGTATGCACAATTTAAAGTTTTAGCCTGTTTATTGGTTAGCGAAGCTGCCTATAACAGTAAAGCACCAATAAAAATTCCCCGTGAGGAAAAGGAGGCAAACATGGCTCAACAGTTGAAATCTGGAGATTTTATTGCAGAATAGACATGCAGGGCCAGATTCACGTAGATCAGCGGATCTTTAGATCCGCGTGATCTATGTGATTTAAGATACGCTGCCACAAGTTTGAGAGCCAAGTGGGTAATTCACAAACCACTTACCTCCAAACTTGCGGCGGCGGATCGTAAAACCCCCGGCGGAATTCAAATTCTGCGGCTAGGGGGAGTGTACTATTTAAATCAGGCGCGTTCCCACGCCGATTTAAATGAGCATGCGCCGTCCGCGAAATTTTCCGGCGTGCATTGCTCCCACTGACGTCACTAGGACGTCAGTGGTTTCGACGTGAGCGTAACTTGCGATGCGCGGGTTTCTGAATCGGCATACGCAAACGACATAAAAAAATTCAAACTCGACGCGGGAACGACGGCTATACCTAACATTGGCTGCGCCTCATAGAAGCAGGGGTAAGTATACGCCGGGAAAACCGCTACGGAAACGTCGTAAGAAACTGCGTCGGGTCCGCGTACGTTCGTGAATTCGCGTAACTCGCTGATTTACATATTATTCAGTGTAAATCAGCGGGAACGCCCCCCGCGCCATTTTCAAATTGAAAATAAGATCCGACGGTGTAACACAGTCGGATCTTAGCCATATCTATGCGTAACTGATTCTATGAATCAGGCGCATAGATACGACCAGTTTAAGTCAGAGATACGACGGCGTATCAGGAGATACACCGTCGTATCTCTTTGTGAATCTGGCCCGCAGTGTCTCTTCTGTAATAAAATGTCCATACCTGCCTGTTCGCTGTCTTCTTTGTCGCTGTACACTGAAATGCATAAGAGCCGCTAAACTTACAGTGCTGGGCTGGTCTCTGAGTGCTGGAATGGCTAGCTCCTGTGCATACGCAGGAGTGATATCATCTCCTACCAGCCAATGAAGAGGCCTGAAGACCGGCACCCAGTCTGCAGTTCTGACAAAAAAAAAGAACACAGGCACAGTTTAGGGAGAAGTCTACTGTTATTGTGGAACTATACAGCCAATGTCAAGGCTGCCTTCTACAGAATAAGGATGCACACAGGATGTGGACTGCAAGGATTGTGGGAGGTGTCGTTCTGACAGAATTAGTAAGCTTGGTGAGATGGAAAGGAGACTGCAAATCCCACAAGGCACTGGGGCAAAGAGGTAAAGTGATTCCCTGGTGTTTTCCTGGGGTGAGGAGTAGATGTGTGAAGGCTGTATAGAGAGGACTGATTGCACTTTTAGTTGCTAGCATTCTGCTCATCACTGAACCTGAGATGGATAGAGGTACAGTAACAGAAATCTTGGGAAAACAGAGAGCTCCACAGATGCTGATAGAGCTTGCTGTCTGATGAAAGGAGAAGGATGCTGCAGACACAAAACGGCTGTGTTTCACCCAGTATACAGAATGGACACCATCTGCCAACACAAGAAGTTGGTAAAGGGCCGCTTTCCAAATGCTGTCACTCCTACCCCTAGCGTTGATGGTCAGGCACTATAGCTGGCTAGTCAAATGTCCAATTCAATGTCAGGTTAAGGTACAGGTCAAGGCTCAGGAATAAGGCAGTCAAACAGGGAGCTTGAAGTGCATGCTGCAAAGATTATCACAAGTATGGCACTAAGGTCTTGGCAGCCTTAAAACAGGGTTGGACTTCACCAAGTGTTTACATGAATCACCATACAGATGGACGGTGAGACAGGTAGAGTTCAGCTCAGCTAAAACCAAGATACTGGAATAAGACCAGCAGCTGCCAGGGAACAGGAGCTTTACATGCTCCTGACAAAACCACAGTTCCCTTTAACTTAACAGGGACAGTTTTTTTTCTGTGAGGATCAGTCATTGCCTGTCAGTGCCTGGCCTGCGAAAGAGGGAGGAATTATATAACAGACTGCTAGGCCGCTAGGGGCGTGTACGCTGATTTACGCCTAGAAATATGTAAATCAGCTAGATACGCCAATTCACGAACGTACGCCCGGCCATCGCATTACAGATATGCCGTTTACGTTAGGCTTTTCCCGGCGTAAAGTTACCCCTGCTATATGAGGCGTAGATGAGGCGTACCAATGTTAAGTATGGACGTCGGGCCGGCGTCGATTTTTCCGTCGATTACGTCGTTTGCGTAAGTCGTTCGCAAATAGGGCTGTGCGTAATTTACATTCACGTTGAACGCATTGGCTTTTTGCGGGTTAATTTGGAGCATGCGGACTGGGATACTTTCACGGACGGCGCATGCGCCGTTCGGAGAAACCGTCATTTACGTTAGGTCACCATACATTTACATAATGCACGCCCACATCTTCCACATTTGAATTAGGCAAGCTTACGCCGGCCTATTTACGCTACACCACCGCAACTTTGCTTTGAGAATACTGCACTTGTCTCTCAAAGTTGCGGAGGCGTAACATAAATAGGACACGTTACGCCCGCCCAAAGATACACGCTTCGTGAATCCGGGCCACAGTGTATATATATAAAAAAACAGTATACATAAATATATATATTTAGCGCCCCACACTCACCCCTCTACAGCACAGTCCCCCCAAGCTCACCCCTCCTCGGCTCCTCCCGGCCAACCAAAACCACCTCCTGTTCTGATTGGCCGGGAGGAAAAGCCGGAAGACAATAGGAAATATTGATTTTCTATTGTCACAAGTGGGTAAGCACTACGCTTAGAGCCCAACCTTTTTCAAGCTAATTAAAGCCTCTAATCATGTGACTTGAAAAAAACCCTCATGTAAACATATAAGTCTGGCGCCCTGCATGCATCCCTGCATGCAAACTAGGTGGTGCAGCCCTTAATGGACCAGCCGCTTTTGATTCTCCACCCAACTAGGTGTGTCAGAGTGCATAGTGCTGTTTGCAGAGTTGTGGGCACAAGAACAGGGGATGCCCTACATCTAGCCATTCCTTTAGGGGTAAGTGCTACATACAGACAGGCTTTAAAGGAACATGCTACAGTATATCCTGACCTTTTCCGCTGCAGGTATCTGATATTTCTGGGTCTGTTGGAACACCTGATTACTCTATTACATGCTGTGGTTCCTCCTGAATGTGCAACAGCAACAGATACCTGAATCAACCATGTACCATCAATTTGTAGAGTTGTAACACATGGGCCTTTGGTGGCAAGGTAAGCATTTAGAATCTTCATTTACAGGTTGTTCTTATTTTACTTTGGACACTTTAGTGACAGGGTCACTTCGAAATGTATTGCTCCTTTCTGGATGTTTTTATAATTCCTCTGGAGTGAGGGGTTTAGCCTATACCTGGGAAGTGTATTTAGCATCCAGCTTGGGTCAGGAATGAGTGGTGGTCTGGAGACAGCAGTCCTGCTAGTTGATTAGTCTAATAGGTTCAGTGAATGCTGTCATTAGGATGTTTTGGCTACTGCAATGCAGTCCTCTTACATGGAGCAGGGCTAATGGTCTGGCTGCGGAGACCTAGGAGCTATAACCAGATCCATTCCTCTGGCCAATATCAAAAGCCTAAGATGGTTGGTACCCGGGCCTTGTGTAAAGAAGAAACGAGGTTTGCCTGTAATGTCTCTCTGCGGAGGTCTGGGATCCAGACTTTGGTATACTAATACATCTGTGGCACGAAAAGTTTTTGGCAGAGTCTTCTACAGGTCCAGGTATGAGGTTTTCTCTAATAAAACCCTTGATAAACCTGAAGGTTGGCACAACTTGCCCGCTGTGATGGGTGAAAGCTGGAACTACTTTTAGTAGCTTTCCTGCGGTGTGGATAAGGTAAGAAGAGGATCATTTTATTTGTATATTATCTTCTATGAGTAGGATGTCTTTCCTGGTTCTCACCACTGGAGGGAGTAAGTACAAACCTGGTGTTGTCTTACATAGCCATCCAGGATACAAGCTCAGTGAAGTCGGCCAAATTTAAACACCACTTACCTCCTTCCGCTACAGGCTCTGCCACAATATGCATACAGGGGTCCATAATGATGCCCCCCAGTAATCTCTCCCCCCTCTTCCTCATCTCCTGGGCGCCGCCATGAAAGCAGCGAATGCGCGTGCGCCGGGAGAGCCCTTTTGTTGTCCAATTGAGACATGGATAGGGGGAGGGCCAAATGGTTGCTAGTTATCTCAGCACAACTTGGGACACCTGTGTGCAGGCGTTAAGAGGCTGGTTCAAAAGCCCAGCATGCCAGAGCTTTCTGTAAGCGGCATGGACACAGAGCTGTGGGCTGTAAGCATCCCTGTGGATTAAACCAGGCAAACCTACGGCCACATCACCCTGAAAGTGCCCGATCTCGTCTGATCTCAAAGGGCATCAGGTTGTGCAGTGACCTGATATTTTTGTGTATTGTAAGACTATAGCAACAACAGTGATTGCATTTATTTTGTGGATAGTACCTTTGCAGTAAGGACTATGGCCCGGATTCAGATAGGAGTTACGACAGCGTATCTCTGGATACGCCGTCGTAACTCTGAGTGTGTGGGGTTGTATCTATGCACCTGATTCATAGAATCAGTTACGCATAGATTTCCCTAAGATCCGACGGGCGTAAGTCTCTTACACCGTCGTATTTTAGGCTGCATATTTACGCTGCCCGCTAGGTGGCGCTTCCGTAGATTTACGCGAGGAATATGCAAATTAGGTAGATACGCCGATTCAGAAACGTACGTCCGCCCGGCGCATTTTTTTACATCGTTTACGTTATGGTTTTTCCGGCGTAAAGTTACCCCTGCTATATGAGGCGTATCCTATGTTAAGTATGGACGTCGGGCCAGCGTCGAATTTTCCGTCAATTACGTCGTTTGCGAATAGGGCTGGGCGTAATTTACATTCATGTCGAAAGCATTGGCTTTTTGCTGGTTAATTTGGAACATGTGCACTGGGATACGTTCACGGACGGGGCATGCGCCGTTAGCCAAAATGTAATTTACGTGGGGTCAGCCTTCATTACCATACAACACGCCCACTGCATGGATAATTTGAATTCCGCGGGCTTACGCCGGACCACATACGCTACGCCGCCAACATTTTTTTGGGCTAAATAGCTTGCTTTACCTTATAGCAGTCTTGATTTCATGTCCTCATTGTCCGTTTTTGCTTTGAAGCAGCTGTAATCCTTTGCTGAAATCCTCACTTCCTGGTTCTCTGGCTCCATAGTAAATTTCTCATGGGAGCTTCTCACTGTGGTCTAAGCTGTGTGTCTAAAACTCCTCAGAACCAATCAGATTCATTTTAAAAACAAAACACTGCCCTGGATTTGTTTGTTTTTGTTCTGTGTGTCTCTTTACTTCACATAAACATGAAATCAGTTTAAAACCGAAAGTGAAACTAAATGCACATTATATGATAGAATTTAATCTATTTTTCATCATTTTTAAAAGGAATCAGTTAACTTTTATGTCTCTATACCCTGTAAACAGTCATTTCAGCAAAAAAATTATTTTCCTTTAGTGACCCTTTAACTTAGGGCGCAAGTTCTTTCTGAATACGGAACTTGCGCGCTATGTTACGGCGGCGTAACGTATCTGAGATACGTTACGCCCACCGATAGATACACAATTGTATCTGAATCCGGGCCTATGTCTCCGAGAAGATGGTCAAGGGCTAGTAAAAGGGGCACCAGAAAATCCACCCGGCTAAGGATTCTGAGCTTGCCTGCAGTTTACCATCCCCCTCTGTCCGCCTGATAGCAGCCTCACAGAATGAGCCCCTGTCTGGTTTTGCAGCTTCTCCTATGGCAGCTCCTGTATACGTCACCGAGGACGCTTTAAAAGTTGCTTTGGATGGCTTAGAAGGAAGGATTGCTAATATTGTAGCAACCTCCTTGAGAGATAGCAGAAAATGGGGTAGATCCCTTTCATCTGCTCTGGCTCTCTTTTCAGATGACCCTTCTGAGGTTGAAAATCCCTCTCTTGAGATGAGGCTCATGTGCAGTCTGAGGACTCAGAGGATTAGAGGATTCCTGCGACTTTTCAGTCGCTAAAGATGCAGGTGCAATTTTGTGCAGAGATGGTGCGTGCCACTTACAAATTGCCTCCTGTTGAAGCTTCTAGGCCCTCTGTTTCCTTTTTGGGATCTCGGAAATCCCTGCAGGCTGAATGCGCCTTTCCAGTTCATCCCTTGCTGGATAAACTGATGTATAATGACTGGGTTCACCCAGATAAACTGTTTTCTCCTCCTATGCAGTTTTCCCTCCTTTATCCTATGGAGAAAGGTTTAACTAAGAAATGGGGGGCACTTGCTATTGATGCAGGTATTTCTTGTGCAAACAAAAACCTGACCTGTCCTATAGACAACGCAAAGGGTTTTAAGGATCCAACTGATAAAAAGCTGGAGTCCCTATTAAAAGCCTCCTCTTCCATGGCTGGGGCTGTAGTACAACCTGCAGTTGCAGCCATTGGTGTATGTCAGTTCAAGGAACAAGTGAAGCAGATGATTAATCTCCTCCCTACAGAGGAGATTGAGGTTTATGAGGACCTTCCTAAGGCCTTGTATTTTGCGATTATGGACTCTGTTCAACAAGCATCTCACTTGAGTCTCCTGCAGGTACACATGCGCAGGTCCCTTTGGTTAAAACATTGGGAGGCTGAGGCTTCTTGCAAAAAATACTTGGCAGCGTTCAGAACCCCTGTTAGGGGATGAGCTGGATAAATACATCCAAAAGATTACCGGAGGCAAGTCTACTCTATTGCCGGTTAAGAAGAAGAGTAAGCATCCCTCATTTAAACTTACTCTCCAGCCCCTGGAAACTCAGTCTCCAGGCAGTGGGGATGGCCTCCCAGTCTAACACTAGGGGAAAAGCCCAGAGCCAAGCCCAAGGGCAGAAAAGGACTTGGGGTTCAAAGTCAAAGCAGACCCCCAAAACGTCCCTATTAAGGGATGCCCCCGCTCGGCCGAGTGGGGGGGAAGGCTGCTGCAATTTGCAAACGCCTGGAGGAACAAAGTTCAGGACAAGTGGGTCATCGCCACAGTGTCCTCAGGCTACAAGATAGAATTCAGAGAACTTCCGCCACCCCGTTTTCTGAGACCAAGAATTACCAAAGATTCAGAAAAAAGAAGGCCTTTATTATTGGCCTTGGAACACCTGTTGTCCCAAGGGGTAATCTTGGAGTTAGCCCTAGAGGATCAGGGGTCAGTATTCTATTCAAACCTTTTTATGGTTCCAAAACCAAACGGGAATGTCAGGCCTATTCTAGATCTGAAAAGCCTGAATCAGTTTCTGAACATTTGCTCCTTCCGCATGGAGTATGTCCGTTCAGTGGTTTCCACCCTTCAAGAAGGAGAATTCCTGGCATCAATAGACATCAGAGATGCATATCTACATGTGCCAATTTTTCCTGCTCACCAAAGGTTTCTAAGGTTTGCGGTGGATCAGCGCCACTTTCAGTTTGTGGCCCTTCCTTTTGGGCTGGCTACAGCACCTTGAGTGTTCACAAAAATACTGGCCCCCGGCCCTGGCAAGGCTGATGACACGGGGCATAGCAGTAACAGCTTACCTGGATTATCTGTTGATCATAGTTCAGTCTGCCACACGCTTGGGCCACAATGTGCACAGCACAGTGGAATATTTAGAGTACCTAGGCTGGGTCTTCAATCTGAAGAAATCTCCCTTACAGCCTCAAAAAAGGCTTGGGCATGATTATAGACACGTCCCTAAGCAAGGTATTACTTCCCAAGCCAAAGACAAAAGCCATAGGAGACTTGGTCTGAGTGGTAAAAGCGAAAATAAGGCCTTCCATCCGTCTATGCATGAGATTATTGGGAAAGATGATAGGCTCATTCAAGGCTGTCCCTTACACCCAGTTCCACTCAAGACCGTTACAGGGCGGAATTATGTCAGCTTGGAACAAAGATGTTCAGGCCTGGATCTTCTTATGATCTTATCTCCAAGGTTTCGCCAGAGCCTCAATTGGTGGTTGCTCCCCCAAAATCTGTCAGAAGGAAAATCCTTCACTCCAGTTACCTGGAAAGTGGTGACCACAGATGCCAGCCTTCTGGGCTGGGGGGCAATTCTAGAAGAATCATCTGCCATGGGGAAGTGGTCCGGGGCCAAAAAGCTCCTACCCATCAACATTCTGGAGATTCGGGCAATTAATTTGGCCCTCAAAGTTTGGTTTTACAGACTGCAAGGCTGGCCTGTTCGGGTTTAGTTTGAAAATGCTATATAAATCACCAAGAAGGCACCAGAAGTCTCGATTCCCAAAAATAGGTGAATCACATCTAGGCCTGGGCAGAAAGGCATATTCCTCGCCTATCTGCGGTCTTCAATCCAAGGGTAGAAAATTGGCAGGTGATGTATTCCCAAGAAAAGGATTTTTTAGGTAAGCTGTATTAAAAAAATGTTTACCCCAAAACGTCATATTCCTGATATGTGCCTGCTCTACCATGTACTTGTATGAGAAAGTATCCTGTTCTCTTTGTATTGCTTCCGTTGTGTGAAATCTCTGGTGTTTCTGCTTGTCTTGACATGTCACCGCTGCACAGCCATTCACTGGGAAGCTCAGTGTGCTGCTGTTTCTCCTCCCCCCAGCTCTTGTGCAGCCGGGAACAGGGGGGATGTGATCACTTATAAAAACAAAGGGAAACAGGTGTTTATAATGTTTTTTTTTTTATATCTATACAAGAATGTTTTGCCTTTCATTCCTATTTTTAACTGAATGGTTTATTTTACAAGGTGATCGTTTACACTCACTTAAACATTCAGGAAATTTGAACTTTTAATAATTTTTTGTATTACACAAAATGGTTAGGAAGGTATTTTAACCTCTTGCTTACTGGGCACTTATACCCCCTTCCTGACCAGGCCAATTTCCAGCTTTCAGCGGTGTCACACGTTGAATGACAATTGAGTGGCCATGCATGCAACACTGTACTAATATTACATTTTGTATCAATTTTTTTTTTGAGACAGATAGAGCTTTCTTTTGGTGGTATTTAATCACCACTGTTTTTTTTTTTTTTTTTGCTAAACAAATAAAAAAAGACAGAATTTTTTTTTTTTTTTCGGTTATAACATTGGACACAGCTGATCACTTGGTAAAGGACCGCTGTGATTGGCCCTTTACCAGGATCTGTGATCGATGAAAACAAGCTACTTTCTCATACAGTATATAAATTTGTTGGGTTACTTGGGCCCGGATTCACAGACAGCGGCGCACATTTATGCCGCCGTAGCGTATCTCCTGTACACTACGCAAACGCAGCGCAGAGAGGCAAGCATGGAATTCAGGAAACCAGTGCTCCCAAAGCTGCGTCGGCGTGGCATATATTTCGAAGGCGCAGGCCAGCGTAGGTGGAAGTGGGCTTGCCCCATGCAAAGCCATGCAAATGATGGTTTGAGAGCCAGACAAGTACGTTGAACGAACTGCGCATGCGTCGTGGACGCATCCCCGTGCGCATGCTCAAAACCACGCCGGAACAACTGCCTAAGATACGCCGGATCACTGCCTACGCCATGAACGTAATCTGCGCCCATCCAGACACATGTCCAACGTAAACTACGTAAAAAACACCGGCTTCTGTTCCCTGATGCAGACCTTTACATGTCTGCTGCTGAGTTACACCTCCTTTATAGGGCAAAACTTTACGCCGGACGTACAACTTGCGCGCACCTCTCGTAGCCTGCGTCGGGCGGGCGCAGGTTCGTGAATCGCCGTATTTTCCTCATTTGCATATTTGAATGGCTAATCAATGGCAGCGCCACCATGCGGCCAGCGTAAATGTGCGCCCACCCTACACTGGCAAGTTACGTTGGCGGGATTAAGCCTGTTTTTAGGCGTATCTTAGTTTGTGGGTACGGCGCACAGACGCGGCGTATCTGGAGATACGTCGGCGCAAGTGCTTTGTGAATCCGGGCCATATTCTTTAAATAGATTGGTTTATTTCCACAGATTTGCCTGGCAAGTACAACCAAGCAAGCAAGCTAGACTTCCAAGTTCCTATTTTTTCCAGCTTCACATGACTGATCATCAATTCTTATCTGCCTTGGGTTGGAGGCTCAGCATCTATGCAGAGTGAAGTGTACTTTTTTTTTTCCGCCTGTTTCCAGAAACTATTTCAGTGATAGCACCATATGCTTAATCTGCTGGATTCTTGGATCTGTTTTATATGTTCTCATATGTTTGCTATCCACCTCATGCTTTTCATTGCATATCATTTTTGGAATTGGTTATTCATCCTAGCTTGCAATCAGTATGTTAGAATAGATAGGATGGGTATATGATTTAAGGAGGAATTCTAGCATATGTTATATTGCTTCCTATTTAAACGTGCCAAAACTATCGCTTTGCTATTTGTATAAAGTCAATTTAAACACAATCTTGCAAAATCCATTATAATTTCAGAATATTAACCAATTTTCAAAGTGCATTTCAATATCTTTTACATCTTCAAGCTTTCCCTTAAACCAGGCATGTCCAAAGTCCGGCCCATGAGCCAATTGCAGCCCGTGTTCCGGTTTCGAACGGCCTGTCTGGTAATTTGGACATATATATCTTTTGTGGCCCCCCCAACCAATCCCCTAGCGCCGGGGGCCACAAAAGATATATATGCTGGCTGCCTTGGAGGGGACGGGCTACATTCATGGCAACGGGGGTGCTGCATTCATGGCAATGGGGGTGCGGCATTCATGGCAATGGTGAGTCTGCATTCATGTCAACGGTGATGTTGCATTCATGTCAATGGTGGGGCTGCATTCATGTCAATGGTGGGGCTGCATTCATGTCAATGGTGGGGCTGCATTCTTGGCACTGGTGGGGCTGCATTCATGGCACTTGTGAGGCTGCAGATGGGCACTGATTAGGCTACATTGATGGGTACTGACCCTTATTTTGCTTCATGCCGCGTACACACGACCGTTTTTCATGGCGTGAAAATGCATTTTTTTTAATTTGTCATTAAAAATGACCGTGTGTAGGCTCCAGAGCATTTTTCTTGATGTGAAAAATGGGCATTACAAATTTAGAACATGCTCTAAGAGAATTCTTGTTGGGCAGTGTATTAGTGCTCGGACAAAGTCACTTAGACCAAATTTTAATGTTTCAAAGAATGTCAGGCAAAATGTTCACTTCATCAAATCTGACCCACTTTGAAAAAAGTTTGGACACCCCTGCCTTAAACAATACCTGTTCATCCTGCCATTAAGATCCTTGTTCACTTCCTGCTACAGGTTGATAATGCTTTTGCTTCCTATTGTACTCAGGGCCGACCTTTGGTGTGTGTGAGCTGTGCGGCCGCACAGGGCGCCATGGGCAACAGGGGCGGCGTGCGGCCATCACAGCTCGCAGAATGTGAGTCGCAGTCACTCACATGATCAGATCATCATAGGAGTCCAACTCCTACGAGTCACAGCAGCAGGCGCTGCCAGGTCCCCCTGCGCGCTGCCAGGTCCCCCTGCCCTGGGACTGGGTGAAAAGCAATGCATCGGCTGTGGCACCTGAAAATGGCTGCTGTCGGACCCGACAGGCACACTGCGCATGCGCCGCAGCTGCTCGGGAAAGCCCGAAAAAGCTCAGCAATTCTCAGGCAGACGGCGCATGGGCAGTGGCGTCTAATCGCAGGGCAGCGCCATTTTTAAATGCAAAGCCGCACCGTCCACCGAAAGGTAAGTCACACTGAGCCCTTGGCCATGCATGCATCTACTTTTTAAGATAAAAAAGAAAAAGTTTACTTTTTATAGCCAGCCTACACACAGAAGGGGAGGAGGACATATTTGCACATGCACTTAAAAGAACTGTTATTAAAACAAATTATTTGTTACAAATATTTTTTTCCTCTTTGTGTATGTTTAGGTGACCGGGGGCGAGCGGTGAAGATGGGGGGGAGGGGGGGGGTGCCACAGGATTAGCTTGCACAGGGCGCCTGAACACCTAAGGCCGGCCCTGATTGTACATCCTGGCCAATGACATGCAGCTGACACCGAAATATGGAAAACTTGTATGATAAATGCTTTTTTTTTTTTTAATTATGTTTCAGATAGTGTAATCAATGAAAACCTTTTAATGGAGAAGGAGGGGGCATTTCACCCCTGAATCATCTGTAATGTTTTTCTGTTTGAACACCCAAAGCTGTTATCCATTGCAGTGCTGTAAGTTCAGAGCCAGGAAGAAGACAGGCATTCCTGCAGTGAAGATTCCTCCAGTACCCAGCAGCCTGTGCATCGTGGAACATACATTTCCCAGATCAGTTTCTCCTTAATTTAAATGTAAATGTGTTTAAGCCCTGGTTCACACTGGGCTGCTGGAGTGAAGCCGTGCGAGTTCAGCTGAACTTGCACGGCTTCACTCCCGCTGGCAGTCCCGATTTCCAGGTTTCTGCACAGATGTCAATGTAAATCGCGGCCCAAAATCGCAAAAAGTAGTACAGGAACTACTTTTTGAAATCGGTGCAGCGCCGCAGATGCGGCGTCGCACCGATTAGGACGGTGTCATTGCCGGCAAATGCCGCCGATTTGAGATGCGAAATCGCATCTCAAATCGAAGCAAATTGTACCCAGTGTGAACCTGGGCTCAATGTTTAGAGTAACTAATCTGCTGCTAAACATAGATTTCTATCAGTTTTTTTATTCTAAATACAGCTAAACTAAATTCACCTGAACACAAGTAAACTCACGGAGTCATTTATACCACTTAAAATCAGTATATGCATTTATATGAGTTTAGAAATGTCCTATAAATACATATAATCACATCCAAAATGAAAGCCAACTGATCCCAATGACATGCTCAGGTGTTCCACTGGATAAATCGCTCTAAATTGTAATGTCCTCCTTAAAGCGGCCATTCCCAGGGTATGACAAGGATATGTGGATCACCTAAAAACAAGAAAAAACAAGGGCGGTGCAAGAATGAGTGAAAAAAGGGGGAGATAATTGCGCTAAACTCTATTGTGCACTTGTGTCAAATTGTGACCAAATGTGTGCAATTAACGAGCAAATCTACACTGGAGGTGTAGAATTGTCCTATAGGACCAGGGGATCCAGTCACCTGTTCCCACTGGACACTGATAAATGTGAACCCAGTAGTCAATGATGCTGGGATGTGTCAATCTTAACTGCAATTTGACAAAATCAAGGGGCTGTGACTACCAGACCCTCTCAGGCAGTGACTATTTTAGGCCCAAAACAGTGCAGTGATGTACCATATATCTTAAATATTAATATTATAGAAATAATATACACAAAAATTCCAAGAGCCGTATTGGCAATGTTGGCTGGGATTAATCACAAAATTAATATTCTGTAGAAAAGTCCATACAGTCCAAATTTGGAAATTAGATAATTAATAAGTCCATATGGTTTGTAAACACCCGTGAAATTCCAGAAACTGAAAACCAATTGTGAATCCACCACCAGTTGTGCAGGCTGCTTACCAGAACTTCAGGTCCTGCCGGACCACTATCAACTTATGTCTTAACCCAGGTTATTTATGGCAGTAGTGTATCCTCCACTTGCACCGAAGCCAAGCCGTATCCAGCGAAGGGTATAGAAAACAAGACAGAGCTCCACATGGCATAAAATCCGGGTGATTTATTTTAAAATAACATAATATGAATAACAACTCACATTTTGTAGATAAAAAACAGCAATTGGCCTGTAACGCCGGCCGGACGTATGCAGGAACAACAGCCACTCGCTTGGAGAGATGAGGGGGATGGCGTCCACACGTCACTCACTCCACCCGACGCGTTTCGTGACAAAATCACTTCTTCTCGGGGTACGAGTGGCGTGGGACGCCACCCCTTTTTATAACAAAAACAGTAAAAACCAATTACACTAACCAGGCCTCGCTCCGGGATCCACACGCGAACCGGAAGTAAATCAAACCACATCCGGAGTATTGAGCTCACCGGAAATGGATGTCCATAGGCTGTCCAGATGGCTTATCCCAAAACAGCGGACACCCCCGGCGCTCGTGACGTCCAACGTAGCGAGGCGTGGCTAAACCATCCCCTAGGCAGGACTTTGGTATCACTGCCCACGGTTACATCTTTATAAATAATAAAATACAAAAACCGGCATCATCCGGGTATTAAATGACAGTTACCGCAAGTAATCGCATATATGTGTTAGCGATTAAGCGTTGAAGTTTCTTGAGGGAAATGTACCAATCATGACGTAAGCCATGACGCTGCAAACCAAACCTCGTCCTGAGTTTATGGCGCATGCGCCCATACACCGCCTCGAACTATATGCGTTCCACCTAAGGTAGATCTTGATTGGTTGGCAGGGCGGGCTCACCACGTAGGTCATGACGCTGTAACCCCAACCTCGTCTTGAGTTATGGTTCATGATCCATACACCATCTCAAGCCCCATGCGTTCCACCCAAGACAGATCTAATTGGTTGGTAGGGCGGGCTCATCATTATCCTTATAGGTTACAATGACATGACCTAGGCGGATTTACATAGAGCTGCTGGCAGATGAACATAGCACTAAAATATAAGTAAATAAAATTATAATTTGTAAACCCCGCATATTGGTAAGTATCTTTTGGGCCGATGCATAGATTAGGCCCAGCAAGCCAATACCGTCTGAGAGGCTTTAGCATAAGATAACTATATCCAATCTATCGGGTTGTGTGCTTCTATGTATACGAACAATAATTAAACCAATTAGTGAAATTAGACCATTATTATTGTGTAAGTGACCACACTGAGCATTGTCTCATAAATTAGAGACACTATTAGTGATTGTGTCTCAATAAATCCACATTCAAACCTTAATTGAAAATTAATATATAAAAAAAGAAAATTTAGATTTATAGTTAAAAGTTAATGATAAATGTACTAAGTGACACTAAAAGTGAAAAATAAATGAATTATATTTTCAAATAACACGCCCGTGATTGATTATTATATCATCTGTATAGCCAGCATTATTATTTTTCCAAGAGTTAGATGTTCAAACTCAATGGATAGAAGAGGGGGGGGGGAAAGGAGAATGTCACGGAGTGACATTAAGCGTTGTTTATAAAGGCATTAATATCAGTATCCACGTTGAGGCCATAAGGAAGGTATGTCCTCAATCTGTGGATCCATGCCATTTCGGTTTTGGAAATTTCTCTAATTAAAGAGCTCCCCCTCCAGTTCGGTTTATATTTATCGATGCCTATGAACAGGGTTCCCTCAGGGTTTCTGTGGTGAACTAAATCATAATGCCTTGAAACCGAGTGGTTCGGAAAGCCACTTCTTATCTTAGCTATGTGTTCGTTCAATCTAATTTTTAATTCTCTTTTAGTCCTCCCCACGTACTGTAACCCGCATGGGCATTGGAGTAAATAAATCACCCCTTTGCTCGAGCAGGTGATAAATGGTTTCACTTCATGCGTTCTTCCAGTACTGGTGGAGGAGAAATGAGAAATCTTCCGATCTTGGCATCTATTTAGACGGCACACTTGGCAATTTTTGCACCTGTGATAACCCGTGAGGTTTTGCCAGAAAACTCTTGTTTCACTGGGAGGGTCTTGAACACTTGGGGCCACACTGGCTCCCAGGGATGTAGCCCCTCGAAACACCACCGACGGTCTTTTTGGTAACACAGGTGCAAGTACGAGGTCACTTTGCAATATATGCCAATGCCTCCTAATCAGGCGTTTTATGTTCTGATGTTGTACTGAAAACGTAGTTATGAACGGCAAGGAAAAGGTGTTCTTCTCTTGTTTGGTTTGAACCCTTAACAGAGATTCCCTATCCATATCTCGAGCAGATTGCACCGCCTGATCCAATGTCAGAGGATCATAGCCCTTCTCAAGAAATTTATTTGACAGGACTGCAGCCTGACTGTCAAAAACTTCAACCTCTGTACAGTTGCGTCTGATCCTGGTGAATTGTCCTTGAGGGACTGCTTTCAACCACGGGCCATAATGGCAACTGTCCAGAGGAATGAACGAGTTCCTGTCAGTCGGTTTAAAAAATGTACTGGTGACAAACTTATCACCCACTATGCCAATATTCAAATCCAGAAAGTTTACCTGGGTTTGGCTGGCGAAAAAAGTAAATCTAATGCCTCTAGTGTTGTCATTAAGAGAACTCATGAACAGATCTAGGTCATCCCTCTCTCCATCCCAGAGGAGGAGGACATCGTCGATATACCTGACCCAAAGTATTACCTCGGGTCTTCGGCAATCATCGACGACGTCCTCCTCCCACTTGGCCATGAAGAGATTCGCCAGACTGGGGGCATATTTGGCCCCCATGGCCACACCTCGATCCTGGCGAAAAAAACAGTTGTCGAACCAAAAATAGTTATGGCTCGCTGCATATTGCAGCAGAGTCATGATGAATTCGATCTGTTCCGAGACCAGAGTAGCATCTCTGGTTAAGTAAACTCTTACCGCCTCGAGGCCCAGATCGTGAGGGATTATGGTGTAGAGGGATGTCACGTCTGCCGTGACCATCCACACTCCATTCTTAGGGGATAGGCCAGATAGCAGATTGATCACCTGCTTCGTGTCTCCAATAAAGGAGGGTATATTGCGCACCAGAGGCTGCAAATAAAAATCAATGTACTTGCCCACCCGGGACGTGATGGAATCAATCCCACTAACAATGGGACGTCCCGGGGGGCAAGTTTGATTCTTATGAATTTTCGGGAGATAGTATATTACCGGTGTACGAGGAGCCACCGGTATCAGGAACAGACTCTCCTTAGTGTTTAATATCCCTTTTTGGAGGCCCTGTTCTACTATAACCTCAAGATCACGTTTGTATTTGACTACTGGATCGCGGTTTAAAGGGGTATAGGTGGCATCGTCGTCCACTATGCGATGCATCTCAGCTACATAGTCGCATCTGTCTAGGACGACGATGCCACCCCCTTTATCAGCCGGTCTAATGACCAGTGATTTATTAGAACACAACGAGTCAAGTCCTGTCTCAAGGGCTTTGTTCAATCTGGCCTTCCTAATCTTCATCCCATCCAAGTCCTTAAGCACAACGTCCCTAAAGACCCTTACACTGGCTGGTAGAGTCCCGGGATTGAATAGGGAAGCATTGGATAGGTTGGAATGCCTATATTCAGAGGTGCGTTGAGGCCCCTCAACCATAGGATTCGTTAGAAAGTGTCTCTTAATGCTCAATTTTCTTGAGAATTTATGGACATCCATAAAGGTTTGGAACTTGCTCAAATTCCTCGGAGGAGCAAATTTCAAACCCTTGTCTAACAGCTCTTTTTCAGAGTCTGTGAGTGTCTGTTGGCTCAGGTTATAGATGCCAACACCTACACTCTTCTTCTCTTTGGATGCTTGGGCTCTCCTCCCCCCTCTGGTCCCTCTCTTGGTTCTGTGGGCCAGGCTGGGCCGTGATGGCTCCTGGGAAAACCCCAATTGTAGGGAGAGCGGGATGATGGAGGCCCCTGAATATTCTCAGGTCTAAAATTCGCATATCCCCTATCCAGTGATCCAAAACCTGGTGGGGGAAAGAATCTTTCCCAGTTGTTATAGGGAGTATCTCTAGGTCCAAACCCATAGGGCCCCGTGTGCTCTGATATAGGGAAAAAACGGTTCTGGGTTGGAACATTAAAGTCATAAGTACCCTCTCTTCTATTTTGAGGATTAAAATCCATATGTGTAGGATTCCTAAACGGAGGTGCCTGATCTCGGCCTACTGGAGAGTCAGTCCTGTAGTGTTGGAACTGGGACTCTGATTTATGACTTTTAAATTTCTGTCTGCCTCTAATAGGAGTATTAGATTGGACTGGATCTTTTTTAGAGTTTTTCTTAGCTCTAGGTTTCTGCTGAGCCTGAGAAGATGTAGAGGTACCAGGTTGGTCCAACCTATTCTTTGGAACCAGTGTACGTTGCAAAAGCACTGGAGGGACAGCAGCTATTTGCGGAGTGGTGTCCATTACCTCTCTATCTCCAGCCTCTGAGGCAATTTTTATCTGCCATTTAAATACCAACCCCGACTTGTAATCTTCCAAGTCGCGGTTGTATTTCTTTTTCTTTTTGACTTTTTGGTCTTTGTCCTCTTTTTCAAGGTTTTTTTGTAGGCTAGTGGAATAATTCTGATATTCTTCCTCTTTTTTATGAGGAATCAATAATTCCTTAACCGACTTTATTTCAGAGTCTAACTTAACCAGTTTGTCTCTCTTCCTCTCCGCTAGAAAGCGCAAGAAGGAAGTGCCTGCATCGTTAAAATACTTGGCCCAACTGGTCAGGTCTGACTCATCTGTCTGTGGACTTACTTCCCAACGTAGGCTCCTAGGAACCATCCCGCTCTTGACATACGTCTCCAAAAAAACGATGTCCCACTGGGTATGTATTTCTGCTGTCATGAGATTTTTCAATCTCATGAAGAGCCCACTTACTTCAGACATGGTGGGTAATGGGGTGGAGTCAAACACCCCTTCTGTGTTGACCACTCTATTTGAACGAAAATCAAAAATATCCATAGTGTCCTTGTGAAGGGATCACCGTTCTAAGCTGGAGTGAGTGACGTGTGGACGCCATCCCCCTCATCTCTCCAAGCGAGTGGCTGTTGTTCCTGCATACGTCCGGCCGGCGTTACAGGCCAATTGCTGTTTTTTATCTACAAAATGTGAGTTGTTATTCATATTATGTTATTTTAAAATAAATCACCCGGATTTTATGCCATGTGGAGCTCTGTCTTGTTTTCTATACCCTTCGCTGGATACGGCTTGGCTTCGGTGCAAGTGGAGGATACACTACTGCCATAAATAACCTGGGTTAAGACATAAGTTGATAGTGGTCCGGCAGGACCTGAAGTTCTGGTAAGCAGCCTGCACAACTGGTGGTGGATTCACAATTGGTTTTCAGTTTCTGGAATTTCACGGGTGTTTACAAACCATATGGACTTATTAATTATCTAATTTCCAAATTTGGACTGTATGGACTTTTCTACAGAATATTAATTTTGTGATTAATCCCAGCCAACATTGCCAATACGGCTCTTGGAATTTTTGTGTATATTATTTCTATAATATTAATATTTAAGATATATGGTACATCACTGCACTGTTTTGGGCCTAAAATAGTCACTGCCTGAGAGGGTCTGGTAGTCACAGCCCCTTGATTTTGTCAAATTGCAGTTAAGATTGACACATCCCAGCATCATTGACTACTGGGTTCACATTTATCAGTGTCCAGTGGGAACAGGTGACTGGATCCCCTGGTCCTATAGGACAATTCTACACCTCCAGTGTAGATTTGCTCGTTAATTGCACACATTTGGTCACAATTTGACACAAGTGCACAATAGAGTTTAGCGCAATTATCTCCCCCTTTTTTCACTTGTTCATAATTTGCTTATACACAATTTAATTGCTGCTTATCAATCTCAACCTTTCATCTTAGCGCAGTTGTTCCCAAAAAATTTTCCGGTGCAAGAATGAGCACAATTAAACTCCTTATTCAAATGAAATGTAAAACATAAATGAATGCACTCAATAAATTCGCATGTCTTTCAAATTCCACAGCAGAGTCCAAGATGGCCTGGCCAAATCTCTAGCTCTTCCCGGAATTGAAATATCCCGCTCAAGGCAAAGTAAACACTGCTTGTGCCTATATGCTGGAGGAAGGAGGCTGCAAGCACCCGCAGCGTCAGTGTTGAATACACAGGGAGGGCTCAATGACTGCGCCGGTACACAGAGCACTTCTTGTCCCCCCTTCCTTCAATGCCTACCTGTTCTCAAGCATCTCGCATTCATTTATTTTTTTAATTTAATTTCAATAAAGAGGTTAATTGCGCTAGTTCTGGCACTTTCCTTGGTGTGTTTTCTTGCATATAATAATTTTTTTTTTCAATCTTTGTGAGCTGTGATAGAAGCTTTTGCTGCATACATTTTGTTCCTATTGGATTTGTGCACATTACATTACAGGCGAGCATGTCTCATATCTCTTTCTGTTTGGCAATGTGACGTATACTTGCCCTTTAAACCACTTCAGCCCCAGACCATTTGACTGTCAAATGACCGAGCAACTTTTTGCGGTAAAGCACTGCGTCGCTTTTATTGACAATTGCGCGGCCGTGCGACGTGGCTCACAAACAAAATTGACATCCTTTTTTTCCCACAAATAGAGCTTTCTTTTGGTGGTATTTGACCATCTCTGCGGTTTTTATTTTTTGCTATTAAACAAAAATAGCACAACAGTTTTGAAAAATGTGCTATAATAAACATCCCCCAAAAGTATATAAAAAAATGATTTTTTTTTCGTCAGTTTAGGCCGATACGTATTCTTCTACATATTTTTGTTAAAAGAAATTGCAATAGATGGTTATTGATTGTTTGCGCAAAAGTTATAGCATCTACAAAATAGGGGATAGTTTTATGGCATTTTTATAAAAAATAATTTTTACTAGTAATGGCAGCGATTTTTTTTTTTCGTGACTGCGACATTATGGCGGATATGTTGGACACTTTTGGGACCATTCACATTTATACAGCGATCGGTGCTATAAAAATGCACTGATTACTGTATAAATGTGACTGGCAGTGGGTTAAGTGTGTCCTACGAAGTGATTCTAACTGTTGGGGGGCATGGCTACGAGTGACACGTCACTGATTGCTGCTCCCAATGAGAGGGAGCAGACGATCAGTGTCAGTGTCACTAGGCAGAACGGGGAGATGCTTGTTTACACTTGCCTCTGCCTGTTCTGCTGCTCTGTGTGACCCGATCGCAGAACACCAGCGGACATCGAGTCCGCGGGTCCCGCGGGCACGGTCACTGAGCTTGCGGCAGGAGCTCTCGCGTGCACGCACGGCCGGAAATTCAAAGTGACGTAAATATACGTCACTTTGCCCAGCCATACCATTCTGCCGACGTATATGTTCGTGAGCGGGTTGTTAAGCGTTTAAACATTTTATTAGTATTATTCAAAAAAATATGTTTTAAAATTGTCATTAACGGGGTGGTAAAGTCTAAATGTTTTTTACCTTAATGCATTCTTTGCATTAAGGTAAAAAATGTTTAGGTGTCAGCATTGCCCCCTCAGCCCCCCTTTACTTACCAGAGACCTCATTCTTACAGTCTGTGTTTGGGGGTCATAAATCGGCACTGTAAAACTAGGACCTAACGCTGTGTTCGTACATCTGCCACGTCCCTTATAGAGTAACATAGGCTGCCTGCACGCAGCTCCAGGCTGCTCAAGCCACATAAACCAACCACTGATTCACACTGTTATAAGCCACCAAGCCCTTGTGAATGAGCCCCAAGATGTCATTCACACACAGAGCTGTATTTTTAACTCTGCACAGATGTCAATGTAAATTGTGGGCCAAAATCGCAAAAAGTAGGACGGAAACTACTTTTTGAAATCTGTGCAGTGCCGCAGATGTGGCGTTGCACCGATTAGGATGGTGCCATTGTCTGCAATTGCCAGCAAATGCCGTTGATTCAAACGCACCAGTGTGAACCAGGGCTTAGCTTTAGCATGAATTTTGTAAGTTATGCTGTGTTTGTGTAGACAAATTAAGATTTTAATGTTGTTTTAAGCAAAAATATCGAGGGGGGGGGGGGGGGAACCTGTCAGGTAGGCTGTAAGGGGCCCCATCATTTCTTTGTCTCCATCCTCGTTCACATCATAGTAGGAATTTGCTTCAAAACTTTATTATTACGTATATATATATATATATATATATATATATATATATATATATATATATATATAGATAAAAGGAGCCTATTCTGGCCCCAGTATAAAAAAATACAAAAAATACATATTAATTTCCAGTTATTGAGAGACCCCCCACCCTAGCCCCCCCCCCAAAAAAAAAACTCTCCCCACCCAATCCACCCTCCTCTCTCCCAACATCCATCTCATGTCGTGTCTCCCTTTGCCTATTGCCCTTCCTGCTCTAACTATTGACACTGCAGACCACCAAGCTCTGAAGAAAGGGGTACGCCCCCAAAACGCGTCAGCCCTAATGTGCTGTCACACAGCTTTTACTGTCTAGCAGTTATTACATGTTATGTTATTATGTTATTTGGTATGATCCTTACCCCCCCTGCTGTTCTGACTAGTTTGGTTGCTCCCACCCACCATTTCCTGCTCTAAACCCCATCTTTGCTTAGTTGCTTGAAAAGTCTGCAGAGTGTGGGAGCTGTGTATCTTCATTGGAAATTTACCTATGGAAAAGCCTCTATGTTTATATCCTTGTTACCTTGAAGCATAAAGAAGCATTGGAAAACACCTCTGGAGTCTTTATTCATTGAGTAAGCTGTCTGTTAAAGTCATCATTCAACCTGCTGCATACATCCTTACAGACTGGGTCTACAAGAAGCTTGTCACAGGTACAACCGATGCTGATACAGAACAGTAAATTTCCAGCAAATTTCTAGTAAATTTCCAGAAGAATCCATCACACAGCTATCTCTGCAGCTTCAGAAACGTGAGTAACCACATGTGTGTGTGAAGAACAAACATCCTAACACAGGATACCATCTGCAGGCTGTGCACTGAGAGTTAGGCCTGTGTGTGACTGCTGCAGCCACCAGAAGCATTACTCTGTGTATGAAGGCAGCCTTCTACTGAATGCTCCACAACTGTTCACTGCCAGGGATTTTGCCTTTATTGGAGAGCAATAAGTACCTTTTGAACTGCTCAAAGACTGTATCATAGCTTCATCAAGTCCCTAGGATTTATCATTGTCAAGCTGTTTTTGGTTGTGAATCCAATACCTGAATCTACTGAAATAACTGTGTATTCCTGCCTGTATAAAGTGATAGTGAGCTGAGCCATCCAGTCTGATCCAGTTGCAACACTAGATGTCACAAATATCCAGCTCCTCAGTTCAATCTGCCTAATATCAGAAGTCACTACAGAGCTCAGCTCTGGCAGATTTGTAACAAGACACCAAAACTACAGCACTTGTCATTATGTCTGATAGAGATCCCACAGAGTCACCTGCATTTAACCAAGATAAAGCAGACTCCTTACTTCATTCTGCTCGTCCCGCTAGAGGCCCTCATCCATCCTTGAAGGCAAGGGAGGTTTATGAAGCAAGTAAGGAAGAAACATCTGGTAACCTGACTGCATTATGGCATAAGACTTTAAGTTGTATAAAAACCGCTAATGAAACTAGCAACAATCCTGAGCAATTGAACACTGCTCTCTCAAGGGTTAAGAAGGCATTTGAGAATTATAAAAGACTTTCTGAAAAGTTCTATTCCCTATTGTCACATTACAGCATAGAGGAAGCCGCAGTGGAATTAAAGGACTTTACTTCTACTGACCAGCAGAGGCATAGCACATATCTTGAAGCAAAGGCACAGATAGAAGGTAGATTAGCACAGCTACATGAAACTACATCCTGTAAATCTGCTTCTTCCAGACACTCAGGAAAATCATCTAGATCTGCCCGCTCCTATCATAAATCCTCTTCTAAGTCACTGCAGTCCTGCTCTGTAAGGTCAACGCTGAGCGACCAAATAGTCAAAGCTCGCCAGAAGGTCGCAGCAGCCCAGGTTCAAGCCGCCTGCTCTGAAAGAGAAGCAGCCATCAAAGCTCAGCTAGAAATCCTTCAGAAGACTAAAGAAAAGGAAGTAGCATTGGCGGAATTATCCGTCTTGGAACAAGCCCTATTGGAAGAAGAAGGAGCAGCTTGTCCCAGCTTGGCTGCTTGTCAAGACCCCATTGAAAGGACCCTACAGTTCGTCTTAAGCCAGAACCACGACATCACAGTCCCACCTACAGTTGGAGATTTTTCTCATAATCATCCAGCATGTGGACCAGAAGGCAACGTGTCACAAAATCAAGCTGGTCAACTAGACACACCTGCTAACAGAGACACTCCGCAACTACCGCATGTCACAAAATCAAGTGAGTCAACCTACGCAGCTCACGTGCCACTGCAACCCTATGCGAATAGAGATTACAAGGGTACAGCAAAAGACTACAGGATGAACTCCATGACCCCTGTGATACAGTTCTCTTCAACTTCAAATGCTCAGAGACCTTCAGACGTCAGACCCTTACCTAGATTGAACCCATCTGCAACACCTTTCGCTCCACCAACCAGCCAACTTCAGATACCAACCATGGCTCAAGTCGGCGCACCATCAGTATCCCCGGTGGCTATAAAAACTGAAAGCATCAACGCTACGGAGCTCAGCAAGAGTATGGCTTTACAAGAATTGATCACAACTGGACTGTATAAATTTGATGACCGCCCAGAGAACTACAGGAGTTGGAGATCTACATTTAAGGCGGTAATCAAGAGCTTGCCCGTTGAACCTCAAGCAGAACTCGATTTACTAATAAGGTATTCGGGTCGACAATCTTCAGAACAAGTAAAGAGACTTAAATCTGTTTACATCTATAACTTTAACGCAGGCCTTGATGCTGCCTGGGAACGTCTAGAACAAGACTATGGGAGTCCGGAAGTCATTGAATCTGCCTTATTCCAGAGACTAAACGACTTTCCTAAGATCTCTGTTAAGGACAATCATAAGCTTAGAGAGTTAGGTGACCTCCTTCATGAACTTGAAATTGCTAAGCTAGATCCTAGTTTACCAGGTCTTAGCTATTTAGACACTGCTCAGGGCGTGAATCCTATTGTAGCAAGGTTGCCTAGTTATCTTCAGGGAAAGTGGACTAGTGTAGGATCAAAATATAAGTATGAACATCATGTTTCCTTCCCTCCCTTTTCTTATTTTGCAGAGTTTGTGCGGAAGGTTGCAAAATCCAAGAATGACCCAAGCTTCTTCTATCCTGATACAACCACCACTCCTTTAACCACTTCAAGGGGTATTGCCACCAACAGTAAGTTCAAGGATTTAAAGTATCCTATTGCCGTGAGGAAGACAGAGGTAGCATCCAACGTCTTGGCTACAGGCATTAAGGCAAGCAATCTCAATCAACAGTGTCCTATCCATAATGCGCCACATTCTCTCTCCAAATGCCGTGCATTTAAGGATAAGCCTATTGAAGAACGCAAGTCATTTCTCAAAGAGCATAATATCTGTTTCAAGTGTTGTGCATCCTCCGATCATTTAGCAAGAGACTGTAAGATCACCATCAGATGTTCTCTGTGTAACAGTGCCAAACATGTGGACGCTCTTCATTCAGACCTGTTCAAAAGGAAACCTTCACCCGGCAGAAACCCCAAGCCTACATCAGATGATGGCGGGGAGAGAACTGAGCAACATGCCAACCCCGTAACCACAAGGTGTACAGAGGTATGTGGAGAAGGGCTTCATAGCAAGTCTTGTAGCAAGATATGTCTTGTAAGGGTTTTTCCTGAAGGATGCCCACAAAATTCCATAAAAATGTATGCCATACTCGACGATCAGAGCAATCGCTCATTGGCCAGTCCAGAATTCTTTGACCTATTCAACATTCATGGAGAGGCCTGGTCCTATACCTTGCAGACATGTGCCGGAAAGATCAATACTTCTGGAATAAGAGCCCATGGCTTCATAGTGGCATCAGAATATGAGGACATAGAGTTTCCTCTTCCAACTCTAATCGAATGTGATCAGCTACCGAACAACAGAGAAGAAATCCCCACACCAGAGGCTGCACGTCATCACCCCCATTTAAGCCACATTGCTGACTACATTCCACCACTTAACAAGGATGTTAAGATCTTGATTCTACTAGGGAGAGACGTTCCTAGAGTCCATAAAATAAGAGAGTTATGTAACGGTCCAGACGATGCTCCTCAGGCCCAGAAACTTGATCTTGGATGGGTGATAATAGGAGAAGTCTGTTTAGACCAATCTCACAAGCTCTTGGATGTAGCTTCCTACAAAACCAATGTTGCCTATCGGTCGATGAAATGTCCATTGCATCATTATGTGAAGGAAAGATTTGATTTTAAAAACGAAGTTCCATATCAAGCACTCCAAGGTATAAACTGCAAGCTCACTTCTCAGAAGGACCTTGGTGATTCAGTGTACCAGACTACTTGTGATGACAACAAGATTGCCCCTTCAGTTGAAGACAAGGAGTTCATCAAGATTATGGATGAAGAGTTCTTCAAGGACAATTCCAACAGTTGGGTAGCTCCATTACCCTTCCGAGTACCAAAGCTTACTCTCCCTAACAATCGAGGACAAGCTTTAACCAGATTTGCTGCACTTAAGAAGACTCTCTGTAACAAACCTGAGATGCAAGAGCATTTTCTAGCATTTATGCAGAAGATTTTAGATAACCTTCACGCTGAACCAGCACCAGACCTGTTGCCTAAATGGGAGAAATGGAGAAACTCCATGAAAGTACTGAAAGAACTTAATATCCCACACTGCTATTCACCCACTTCAACTTCAAGAAGTCTGAGGAAAGAGATTCACGTATTTTGCGATACATCTACCGAGGCTATAGCGGCTGTCGCTTATCTCAAGATCATAGATCCCTCCGGGAGATTCAATGTCGGTTTTCTACTAGGAAGAGCCAAGTTAGCTCCAAAACCTGCTCACACTATTCCAAGATTAGATTTGTGTGGCGCAACCCTAGCTGTCGAAGTCGCAGAATTCCTGCAAAATGAAATGGACTCTGAAATTGATCAGGTTAAGTACTACACCGACAGCAAGGTCGTACTTGGCTACATATGCAACAGCGTAAGGAGGTTCCATGTGTACGTGGCTAACAGGGTAGAACGAATAAGAAAAGTCAGTAGACCTGAACAATGGAACTATGTCCCGACTGGTTTGAATCCCGCAGACATTGCAACGAGGTCAGTGCCAGCAGGTGTCCTCACGCAAACCATTTGGTTTTCAGGACCCAAGTTTTTATCGGACCAGTCTTCTACAAACTCAAAAGAAGATATCGATTTCCACCTGGTGGATCCAGATACTGATCCAGAAATCCGCCCTGAAGTGATAACATTGAGTTCCAACATCTGCTCAAGAAGAAACTTGGAAGCAAGACGCTTTAAACGTTTCTCTTCTTGGAAAAGATTGGTCAAGACTATAGCAAGATTGAGACATATTGCTCAGACTTTCCGCAAGCCCAATCAGACATCGTCTTGTCATGGATGGCACACTTGCAAGGAGTCACCCAATGCGTTAGAGTATGAGAACGCAGAATTGTTCGTCATACATCTTGTGCAAGAAGAAGTCTTTGCAGAAGAGACTAAATGTTTGAGAGGCAGTAGCCCACTACTCAAACTGAATCCAATAATCGACCATGAAGGCATGCTTCGAGTCGGTGGACGACTAAATAAGTCAAACCTGCTAAAAGACCAGAAAGCTCACCGTATCCAGTGGCCAGTTGGACTTATTACAAAGGCCATCACCAGTGATGATGGAAGAGTCCGAAGTGTGGAAGTCAGGATTGTTAAGGATGGGGCTTCAAAAACCTTCCTGAGACCAGTCACAGAGACAGTCCTAATAATGCATGCTTCCAAAAATTCTGATTCAGTGTTATGTGAAGGAGCCACTTAGGACCTTTAATATAGCCAGCTTATAGACTTGAGAAGGCTAGATAGCATGTTACTGTATGCAATGTTAATAATATGTAAAAGAAAACAGAGTATAGTGGTATCTCACGATACCAGGCGGGGAGTGTGCTGTCACACAGCTTTTACTGTCTAGCAGTTATTACATGTTATGTTATTATGTTATTTGGTATGATCCTTACCCCCCTGCTGTTCTGACTAGTTTGGTTGCTCCCACCCACCATTTCCTGCTCTAAACCCCATCTTTGCTTAGTTGCTTGAAAAGTCTGCAGAGTGTGGGAGCTGTGTATCTTCATTGGAAATTTACCTATGGAAAAGCCTCTATGTTTATATCCTTGTTACCTTGAAGCATAAAGAAGCATTGGAAAACACCTCTGGAGTCTTTATTCATTGAGTAAGCTGTCTGTTAAAGTCATCATTCAACCTGCTGCATACATCCTTACAGACTGGGTCTACAAGAAGCTTGTCACAGGTACAACTGATGCTGATACAGAACACCTAACATCAATTGTAGATTCAAGCGGTTATCATGTTCTGCTGATATTGCTGGATTTCTGCAGTATTGTATTTCAAGGCCTGATTTTAAACTCCACTTTGTGAGTATAATGATTGATTTTAACAATTTTAATAAAATTCATTTAGCAGTATCACACTAGGTCGGTGCACCCTCCCTTCTTTTTTCTTTTCTTAGTTTCATGAATTCCCACGATTCTGAGGAGGGTTGCAAGACTCTGGAAGATACCTTTTAATTGAACTTTACCACCCCATAACATCTTCCAAAAATACCGGAGCGCAGGAGATTTGTCTTTGTTTGTCCTTCCTGCTCTAAACCATCCTGTCTACAAATCTCTGTGATAGCTTATATTTGACCCAGTCTCATAATTTCTAACTGCAGCAGTGGCCACGTCCTCCTGCATCAGTTTCCCACAGAGCACTATGACAAGCATTCAAGAACTAAAGTATCTCAGGTTAATGAGGTTATAAAAGTTCCCATGTATGCTTCTATTGCTTTATTAGCCAAACAGCTTCTGTGCCCCTCTCTCATTTAGCTTCACATTGGTACCAGGGTTTGGCTTTTTCTGACTTAATGGCTAAACTGCGATTCTGCTATTGATTGAAACTGTGAAAATGCATGGGGTGTACACATGGTCCTCCTCAGAAGAGAAAGATCCCAGGGCCTTGATTCCCTGGGGCGCAAGACTACTGATGGGGACTGGGGATTTCGTGGTCCACCTAGCTGGAACCAGGCAAACCACATTCTTTAGGTGACCTGCCAAAGCAAGGTCCACCAAAGTACTTAATATGGCTTCCCCAAAGGGAAATCATATGTGAGGGGGAGAAATAAAGCATAAGGCCATATGCCTTCCCCCCAAAACATTTAGAGCAAGTTCAAGGACCTACCCTACTAATACAAACATTAAAAGGGTTGGGTAAAAGATAAGTGCTTCAGTGTCAATGTGCCATGCAATGATAGTATTAAACTGGTGCAATGGCCATTAAGACCCTACTTCCTACTTTGTATAGAAAGGGCTAGAGTATGAACCTCTGTCAGGTTTATAATGCTCTCTCTGTCACTGATTCACTCCCTCTATGTGTTCTGTTGACCATTGTCACTGGGATTGAAAGTGAGTAAAATACAACATTTTGCATGGTTAACAGTACAGGAATAGAGGAGAAATCTTCCAGTGGGGACATTTTTCTGGTGACAGCTAAGGGCTCATTTAGACTTGTAGTTCAGGAGGCATTAAAAATGCACAGTTGAGCAATGTTTCCGCCCCCCCTCTAACTGGGTTAAGTGGGAAAGGTAGTGGACTGGGTGTTCACATGCCATGCCCACGCTATCAATCCTGCTGCTTTCAGTGAGTGGTACTACTGCAACCCATTTGAGTAATGCGTTAGTGCAAGATTCATGAGGTTTAAAAAGGTGGTAAGGAGGCATGAAATTACCTCCTCACACTTCTAAAAATTGATCCGCAAGTCTAAACTTAGCTTAACAGCATTTCCCTCACTTTGGAGAAGTTTCCTTTCACTTCCTAATGTGTCTATAGGACATTAAATTAAGGTAAATTTCCCCAGTGGGACACAGACAAACACAGTAAAACAATTCCCTACTTTATCCAAAAACAAAAAAATTATGGTTTTGATTTAGTTATACTTTACACGCTCCCATAGACACTGTCTAAGACCCCTTTCTCACTGAGGAGTTTTTCAGGCGGTACAGCGCTAACAATAGCGCTGCTATACCGCCTGAAAAACTCCTGCACTGCATACTCATTGTTAATACCGCACCGCTAGCGGCCAAATCCCGCGGCAATTCCGACCGTATAGCGCCGCTATTTTTAGAGGTGCTATACTGCCACCGCGCCTCCCGCCCCAGTGTGAAAGGGGCCTAAAGCTGGCCGTACAGTAGCAGAATTTTGTTGGACATCTTGAAGAACATTTGCTCGATTTTCAATATGTTAGTTTGGTCAAACTGACATTTGTTTTTCAACCAATGCGACAAGACCAATTTCTAATAGTGAGTGTAGTTTTTGTATGAGAAGGTTCATTTATTCCAAAACTCAATGTTAAAAGCAACCACAAATTGAAAGTACTTTTTAAATGCCCTTCACCAAGTCATTGAATTTTCATTTAAAAAAATTAATACTGAAGGTTATGAAGGTTGTAGGTGGCAAAACATCTGCCGTTAGTTAGGAGTTTACTTTGATTAAAATTGGAGTTGAGCTTTGCATTAAAGCAGCCATGAGGCCTGTTCCTAGTCTCTGTGTTAAGACTTTTTTTCCTTGAACTGTGCAGTAGAAATTGTCTCTATCATACTACCATCTGTTAACCATCTGAAAAGCAAGCTTGTCCTTCAAAAATGTATTAAAACTAAACAAATGTCAGGCAGCTTTGACACCAATAATTTAAGCAAAATCCATAAAAAAAAGGAATGCATCTGGTAAATCAATATGGAGAAATCATGCAAGATATTATGCAGTGTGCTATGATGGAGCTATATAAGACTGCTCTATGGGCCAGATTCACAAAAGAGATACGACGGTGTATCTCCTGATACGCCGTCGTATCTCTGAGATACGATTGTCGTATCTATGCGCCTGATTCATAGAATCAGGTTACGCATAGATAGCCCTAAGATCCGACAGGTGTAAGTGACTTACACCATCGGATCTTAGGCTGCAATTCTAGGCCGGCCGCTAGGTGGCGATTCCATTGCGGTCGACGTAGAATATGCAAATGACTAGTTACGCCGATTCACGAACGTCCGCTTTGCCCGTCGCTCTAAATTTACGTAGTTTCCGTAGAGATATGTCGCGTAAAACTAAGCATGCCCTCTAGGTGGTCTAACCAATGTTAAGTATGGCCGTCGTTCCCGCGTCAAATTTCACGTCGTTTGCATAAGTCGTCCGTGAATGCCGCTGGACGCCATTTACGTTAACGTCGAAACCAATGACGTCCATTGCAAGTATTATAACAACCTTTGTTGCAGATTCCTACCTTTTGTTATTCTGAAGAAATCATTGTTTGTTCCTCTGTGCTCATGTGCCATCCATCACACAAGAATCTCTTCTATACTTTTCCAATTGAGATATGAAATAAGTAGCATAGCTACCATTGCTGTCCACCTTTTGCAATTGCTGGCTGCCTGGACATCTCTGATTTCAATATTTTTGGAGTCACTGACCTGGAACAAGCATTCAGATCAAGAAATTTAGAGGGGAAAAAAAATAGGTCCTTATCTGAATATTTGTTCCATGTTAGTGTTCAAGCATTTGGTTAACATTTTGTTAACATGACAACCAGCGATCGAGCCGAACACATCCCCCCCGTTCGGTTCACACCAGAACCTGCGAACAGACCAAAAGTTTGTGTGAACTTTAGAACCCTGTTAAAGTCTACGGGACTCGAACGTTTGAAATCTAAAGTGCTAATTTTAAAGGCTAATATGCAAGTTATTGTCCTAAAAAGTGTTTGGGGGCCCGGGTCCTGCCCCTGCAAAAAAAGTTTTAAAAACGCCATTTTTTTCGGGAGCAGTGATTTTAATAATGCTTAAAGTGAAACAATAAATGTGAAATATTGAAATATTTCCTTTTTCGTACCTAGGGGGGGGGGGGGTGTATGGTGGGCCTGTGAAGTAGCGCCTGTTTCCTGTGCTTAGAACTGTCCCTGCACAAAGTGTCATTTAAGGAAAAAAAGTAATTTAAAACCACTTGCGGCTATAATGAATTGTCGTCTCCCGGCAATACAGAGAAGTCATTAATACAATATAAAATACGCGGGGGTCCCCCCAAATTCAATTACCAGGCCCTTCAGGTCTGGTTGGCATATTAAAGGGAACCCTGTGTCAAATTATGTGGGGTGCCCCCCAAATATCCATACCAGACCCTTAAGGGGGATTATCAGAATCTGGAAGACCCCTTTAACAAAGAGCACCCCCAGATCCCACCCCCCCATGTGAATTGGTAATGGAGTACATTGTACCCCTACCATTTCACAATGAAAGTGTAACAAATTGTAAAAAAACAAACAGACACCGTTGGGAAAGTCCTTTATTAAAAATACAAAAATAAAAAAAAGGTTCCAGCGGTGGTAATCCACTCTCGGTCTCCGCTCCAACGCTGTCGGTAACCTGCGATGGGTGATCTCCTCTCCAGGGTCCAGCAATGACATGATCTCCTCTTCATCCAGGTCCAGGATCCAACAATGAGATGTCCGCAGCGTAGCGCATCACCTGTCCCCACCGGAGACACCCCAGGAATGATGCAGGGCTTTTTTTTATAGAATAGGTGCAGGAACTCACTCTCGCCAGCCAGCTCTTCGCCCTCCCCAACCTCGTTGTTCTGCGAAGAGAGAGGTAAAGCAGTAAATCTGCAAATTGCTCAAGGTCCAAGAGGCACAGAGGACTGCGCTTAGGAGTGCATAACACAGAAACAGGAAAACAGTTCACATCTTTTCCCCCCTGTCTGCAGCTCACTGTTTCTTCCCCCTATCCACAGCTCACCTCTTCTTCCCCCTGTCCACAGCTCACCTTTTCTTCTCCCTGTCCACAGTTCACCTCTTCCTTCTTCGTCCACAGCTCACCTCTTCTTCCCCCTCACCCAGAGCTTACTTACCAATTCTCCCGCCTGCCCCACCTGCAGCTTAACACTTCTTCCACCTGTCCGCAGCTAACCACTTCTTCCCCCAGCCTGCAGCTCACAACTTCTTCCACCAGTCCACAGTTCATCGCTTCTTACCCCGCCATCCACAGCTAACATCTTCTTCCCCCTGTCTGCAGCTCACCTCTTCTTCCCTCTGTCCACAGCTCACATCTTCTTCCTCCTGTCCACAGCTCACCTCTTCTTCCCCCTGTCAACAGCTCACATTTTCTTCCTCCCAGCCATAACTAACCTCTTCTTCCCCCTGTCTACAGCTCACCTCTTCTTCCCCCCTGTCCGCAGCTCACCTCTTCTTCCCCCCATCTACAGCTTACAAATTCTTCCCCCCATCTGCAGCTTAACACTTCTTCTCCCTGTCCGCAGCTCACCGCTCCCCCCCTTATCCTTGTCCACAGCTCACCACTTTTCCCTCAGTCTGCTGCTCACCACTTCTTCCCCCTGTCAGCAGCTCCCTACTATTTCCCCCGTCTGTTACTCACCTCGTCTTCCCCTTGTCTGCAGCTTACTAATTCTTCCCCCGTTGGCAGCTAACCACTTCTTCCCCCGTGCGCAGCTCACCACTTCTTCCCCCTGTAGGCAGCTCACCGCTTCTTCCCTTCATTTGCAGCTCACCACTCCTTCCCTCTGTCCCCAATTCACCTCTTCTTCTACCTGGTCGCAGCTCACCTCTTCTTCCCCCCATCCACAGCTTACTAATCCTTCACCCCGTCTGCAGCTTACCACTTCTTCTCCCTGTCCACAGCTCACCACTTCCGCCCCATCCCTGTCCACAGCTCACAACTTTTCCCCTGTCCACTGCTCACCACATCTTGCCCCTGCCAGCAGCTCACTACTATTTCTCCCTGTCTGTAACTCACCTCTTCTTCCCCTTGTCGGCAGCTTACCAATTCTTTCCCCCGTCTGCAGCTTATCACTTCATGTGACAAGTGAGTGGGCTCAGGGCGCATTGCTCTGTCCCCCAAGACCAACCTTTGTGGAAGCTAATTAGAGTCTCGGGCTCTAATCATGTGCTTCAAAATAAAATTTAAAAAAACATAGAAATCCATGCGTCCAGTGCCCCACATGGAGATTAGGGGGTGACGCTCCTTATGGACTAAGCGCCGTTGGTTAGGACTAGAGTATACAGAGGGGCCTTGGCGTAGGCACTGATGCTTTCATATATATTTGCTAATGTGTGCAACTAAACCCTCTGTTTTTAACTTGAATTGTTAGACAGGAACATTTTTGTCTATTTTTGATGCCGTGGATGATAAAGCCCTGTACACACGATCGGTTTGTTCGATGAAAACAGACCAATGTGTGTGGGCCCCCTTCGGTTTGTTTTCCATTGGTGAAAAAAAATAGAACATGTTTTAAATTTTTCCTATGGATAAAAAAACGACAGAAAAAACGATTGCCTGTGTGGAAGTCCATCGGTCAAAAATCCATGCATGCTCTGAATCAAGTCGACGCATGCTCGGAAACATTGAACTTAATTTTTCTCAGCACGTCGTAGTGTTTTACGTCACTGCGTTTTGGCACGGTCGGATTTTGGATGGTGTGTAGGCAAGACTGATGAAAGTCAGCTTCATCAGATATCCGACGAAAAAATCCATCAGATTAGATTCCATCAGATATCCGATCGTGTGTATAAGGCTTAACAGTTACAGTTGCTAGTATGCTTCTGTTAATTCTCAATTAAACTTTCGTCAATCTTCCCCAACAGTAAACCTTTTCTCTTTTTTTTCTTTTGTATTTCTTTTGCTTTTCCATTTCTTTCTTCATACCTTTTACTTCTGAGTTTTGATCCATTGGACTCACTGCATAGCTAGCTAGTTTAACTTAGTCACATTCAGCTGGACTAATGGTTGTCAGCATGTATAGTCATCAGTCCCCTTGATCCAATCACTATATAATGTGTCAAGGCAAATATTGATTGTCTAATAACAATATTAAAACCACTTGCGGCTATAATGAATTGTCGTCTCCCGGCAATACAGAGAAGTCATTAATACAATATAAAATACGCGGGGGTCCCCCCAAATTCAATTACCAGGCCCTTCAGGTCTGGTTGGCATATTAAAGGGAACCCTGTGTCAAATTATGTGGGGTGCCCCCCAAATATCCATACCAGACCCTTAAGGGGGATTATCAGAATCTGGAAGACCCCTTTAACAAAGAGCACCCCCAGATCCCACCCCCCCATGTGAATTGGTAATGGAGTACATTGTACCCCTACCATTTCACAATGAAAGTGTAACAAATTGTAAAAAAACACACAGACACCGTTGGGAAAGTCCTTTATTAAAAATACAAAAATAAAAAAAAGGTTCCAGCGGTGGTAATCCACTCTCGGTCTCCGCTCCAACGCTGTCGGTAACCTGCGATGGGTGATCTCCTCTCCAGGGTCCAGCAATGACATGATCTCCTCTTCATCCAGGTCCAGGATCCAACAATGAGATGTCCGCAGCGTAGCGCATCACCTGTCCCCACCGGAGACACCCCAGGAATGATGCAGGGCTTTTTTTTATAGAATAGGTGCAGGAACTCACTCTCGCCAGCCAGCTCTTCGCCCTCCCCAACCTCGTTGTTCTGCGAAGAGAGAGGTAAAGCAGTAAATCTGCAAATTGCTCAAGGTCCAAGAGGCACAGAGGACTGCGCTTAGGAGTGCATAACACAGAAACAGGAAAACAGTTCACATCTTTTCCCCCCTGTCTGCAGCTCACTGTTTCTTCCCCCTATCCACAGCTCACCTCTTCTTCCCCCTGTCCACAGCTCACCTTTTCTTCTCCCTGTCCACAGTTCACCTCTTCCTTCTTCGTCCACAGCTCACCTCTTCTTCCCCCTCACCCAGAGCTTACTTACCAATTCTCCCGCCTGCCCCACCTGCAGCTTAACACTTCTTCCACCTGTCCGCAGCTAACCACTTCTTCCCCCAGCCTGCAGCTCACAACTTCTTCCACCAGTCCACAGTTCATCGCTTCTTACCCCGCCATCCACAGCTAACATCTTCTTCCCCCTGTCTGCAGCTCACCTCTTCTTCCCTCTGTCCACAGCTCACATCTTCTTCCTCCTGTCCACAGCTCACCTCTTCTTCCCCCTGTCAACAGCTCACATTTTCTTCCTCCCAGCCATAACTAACCTCTTCTTCCCCCTGTCTACAGCTCACCTCTTCTTCCCCCCTGTCCGCAGCTCACCTCTTCTTCCCCCCATCTACAGCTTACAAATTCTTCCCCCCATCTGCAGCTTAACACTTCTTCTCCCTGTCCGCAGCTCACCGCTCCCCCCCTTATCCTTGTCCACAGCTCACCACTTTTCCCTCAGTCTGCTGCTCACCACTTCTTCCCCCTGTCAGCAGCTCCCTACTATTTCCCCCGTCTGTTACTCACCTCGTCTTCCCCTTGTCTGCAGCTTACTAATTCTTCCCCCGTTGGCAGCTAACCACTTCTTCCCCCGTCCGCAGCTCACCACTTCTTCCCCCTGTAGGCAGCTCACCGCTTCTTCCCTTCATTTGCAGCTCACCACTCCTTCCCTCTGTCCCCAATTCACCTCTTCTTCTACCTGGTCGCAGCTCACCTCTTCTTCCCCCCATCCACAGCTTACTAATCCTTCACCCCGTCTGCAGCTTACCACTTCTTCTCCCTGTCCACAGCTCACCACTTCCGCCCCATCCCTGTCCACAGCTCACAACTTTTCCCCTGTCCACTGCTCACCACATCTTGCCCCTGCCAGCAGCTCACTACTATTTCTCCCTGTCTGTAACTCACCTCTTCTTCCCCTTGTCGGCAGCTTACCAATTCTTTCCCCCGTCTGCAGCTTATCACTTCATGTGACAAGTGAGTGGGCTCAGGGCGCATTGCTCTGTCCCCCAAGACCAACCTTTGTGGAAGCTAATTAGAGTCTCGGGCTCTAATCATGTGCTTCAAAATAAAATTTAAAAAAACATAGAAATCCATGCGTCCAGTGCCCCACATGGAGATTAGGGGGTGACGCTCCTTATGGACTAAGCGCCGTTGGTTAGGACTAGAGTATACAGAGGGGCCTTGGCGTAGGCACTGATGCTTTCATATATATTTGCTAATGTGTGCAACTAAACCCTCTGTTTTTAACTTGAATTGTTAGACAGGAACATTTTTGTCTATTTTTGATGCCGTGGATGATAAAGCCCTGTACACACGATCGGTTTGTTCGATGAAAACAGACCAATGTGTGTGGGCCCCCTTCGGTTTGTTTTCCATTGGTGAAAAAAAATAGAACATGTTTTAAATTTTTCCTATGGATAAAAAAACGACAGAAAAAACGATTGCCTGTGTGGAAGTCCATCGGTCAAAAATCCATGCATGCTCTGAATCAAGTCGACGCATGCTCGGAAACATTGAACTTAATTTTTCTCAGCACGTCGTAGTGTTTTACGTCACTGCGTTTTGGCACGGTCGGATTTTGGATGGTGTGTAGGCAAGACTGATGAAAGTCAGCTTCATCAGATATCCGACGAAAAAATCCATCAGATTAGATTCCATCAGATATCCGATCGTGTGTATAAGGCTTAACAGTTACAGTTGCTAGTATGCTTCTGTTAATTCTCAATTAAACTTTCGTCAATCTTCCCCAACAGTAAACCTTTTCTCTTTTTTTTCTTTTGTATTTCTTTTGCTTTTCCATTTCTTTCTTCATACCTTTTACTTCTGAGTTTTGATCCATTGGACTCACTGCATAGCTAGCTAGTTTAACTTAGTCACATTCAGCTGGACTAATGGTTGTCAGCATGTATAGTCATCAGTCCCCTTGATCCAATCACTATATAATGTGTCAAGGCAAATATTGATTGTCTAAGAACAATATTAAAACCACTTGCGGCTATAATGAATTGTCGTCTCCCGCAATACAGAGAAGTCATTAATACAATATAAAATACGCGGGGGTCCCCCCAAATTCAATTACCAGGCCCTTCAGGTCTGGTTGGCATATTAAAGGGAACCCTGTGTCAAATTATGTGGGGTGCCCCCAAATATCCATACAGACCCTTAAGGGGGATTATCAGAATCTGGAAGACCCCTTTAACAAAGAGCACCCCCAGATCCCACCCCCCCATGTGAATTGGTAATGGAGTACATTGTACCCCTACATTTCACAATGAAAGTGTAACAAATTGTAAAAAAACACACAGACACCGTTGGAAAGTCCTTTATTAAAAATACAAAAATAAAAAAAAGGTTCAGCGGTGGTAATCCACTCTCGGTCTCCGCTCCAACGCTGTCGGTAACCTGCGATGGGTGATCTCCTCTCCAGGGTCCAGCAATGACATGATCTCCTCTTCATCCAGGTCCAGGATCCAACAATGAGATGTCCGCAGCGTAGCGCATCACCTGTCCCCCACCGGAGACACCCCAGGAATGATGCAGGGCTTTTTTTTATAGAATAGGTGCAGGAACTCACTCTCGCCAGCCAGCTCTTCGCCCTCCCCAACCTCGTTGTTCTGCGAAGAGAGAGGTAAAGCAGTAAATCTGCAAATTGCTCAAGGTCCAAGAGGCACAGAGGACTGCGCTTAGGAGTGCATAACACAGAAACAGGAAAACAGTTCACATCTTTTCCCCCCTGTCTGCAGCTCACTGTTTCTTCCCCCTATCCACAGCTCACCTCTTCTTCCCCCTGTCCACAGCTCACCTTTTCTTCTCCCTGTCCCACAGTTCACCTCTTCCTTCTTCGTCCACAGCTCACCTCTTCTTCCCCCTCACCCAGAGCTTACTTACCAATTCTCCCGCCTGGCCCCACCTGCAGCTTAACACTTCTTCCACCTGTCCGCAGCTAACCACTTCTTCCCCCAGCCTGCAGCTCACAACTTCTTCCACCAGTCCACAGTTCATCGCTTCTTACCCCGCCATCCACAGCTAACATCTTCTTCCCCCTGTCTGCAGCTCACCTCTTCTTCCCTCTGTCCACAGCTCACATCTTCTTCCTCCTGTCCACAGCTCACCTCTTCTTCCCCTGTCAACAGCTCACATTTTCTTCCTCCCAGCCATAACTAACCTCTTCTTCCCCCTGTCTACAGCTCACCTCTTCTTCCCCCCTGTCCGCAGCTCACCTCTTCTTCCCCCCATCTACAGCTTACAAATTCTTCCCCCCATCTGCAGCTTAACACTTCTTCTCCCTGTCCGCAGCTCACCGCTCCCCCCCTTATCCTTGTCCACAGCTCACCACTTTTCCTCAGTCTGCTGCTCACCACTTCTTCCCCTGTCAGCAGCTCCCTACTATTTCCCCGTCTGTTACTCACCTCGTCTTCCCCTTGTCTGCAGCTTACTAATTCTTCCCCCGTTGGCAGCTAACCACTTCTTCCCCCGTCCGCAGCTCACCACTTCTTCCCCCTGTAGGCAGCTCACCGCTTCTTCCCTCATTTGCAGCTCACCACTCCTTCCCTCTGTCCCCAATTCACCTCTTCTTCTACCTGGTCGCAGCTCACCTCTTCTTCCCCCCATCCACAGCTTACTAATCCTTCACCCCGTCTGCAGCTTACCACTTCTTCTCCCTGTCCACAGCTCACCACTTCCGCCCCATCCCTGTCCACAGCTCACAACTTTTCCCCTGTCCACTGCTCACCACATCTTGCCCCTGCCAGCAGCTCACTACTATTTCTCTCTGTCTGTAACTCACCTCTTCTTCCCCTTGTCGGCAGCTTACCAATTCTTTCCCCCGTCTGCAGCTTATCACTTCATGTGACAAGTGAGTGGGCTCAGGGCGCATTGCTCTGTCCCCCAAGACCAACCTTTGTGGAAGCTAATTAGAGTCTCGGGCTCTAATCATGTGCTTCAAAATAAAATTTAAAAAAACATAGAAATCCATGCGTCCAGTGCCCCACATGGAGATTAGGGGGTGACGCTCCTTATGGACTAAGCGCCGTTGGTTAGGACTAGAGTATACAGAGGGGCCTTGGCGTAGGCACTGATGCTTTCATATATATTTGCTAATGTGTGCAACTAAACCCTCTGTTTTTAACTTGAATTGTTAGACAGGAACATTTTTGTCTATTTTTGATGCCGTGGATGATAAAGCCCTGTACACACGATCGGTTTGTTCGATGAAAACAGACCAATGTGTGTGGGCCCCCTTCGGTTTGTTTCCATTGGTGAAAAAAAATAGAACATGTTTTAAATTTTTCCTATGGATAAAAAAACGACAGAAAAAACGATTGCCTGTGTGGAAGTCCATCGGTCAAAAATCCATGCATGCTCTGAATCAAGTCGACGCATGCTCGGAAACATTGAACTTAATTTTTCTCAGCACGTCGTAGTGTTTTACGTCACTGCGTTTTGGCACGGTCGGATTTTGGATGGTGTGTAGGCAAGACTGATGAAAGTCAGCTTCATCAGATATCCGACGAAAAAATCCATCAGATTAGATTCCATCAGATATCCGATCGTGTGTATAAGGCTTAACAGTTACAGTTGCTAGTATGCTTCTGTTAATTCTCAATTAAACTTTCGTCAATCTTCCCCAACAGTAAACCTTTTCTCTTTTTTTTCTTTTGTATTTCTTTTGCTTTTCCATTTCTTTCTTCATACCTTTTACTTCTGAGTTTTGATCCATTGGACTCACTGCATAGCTAGCTAGTTTAACTTAGTCACATTCAGCTGGACTAATGGTTGTCAGCATGTATAGTCATCAGTCCCCTTGATCCAATCACTATATAATGTGTCAAGGCAAATATTGATTGTCTAAGAACAATATGACGGGTGTGGTAGTTTTTGAAACCATCCTATTCTTATTATATCACCATCATTCTGGGAAGTCTTGGAAAGGTGTCGGTTGTTCAGTTTACTCAATGTGAAAGTGCAAGGCCAATACCAACACTAGTATATATGGACAGTCTATGGCACTGTGTAAGCCATGAAGCAGCCTCTCCTGTTCCTAGCAGCAGAACAGAGCATCAGGGAATTATCACGCTTACCCCTTGCATAGGTGGTCAGGCACTATAACTGGATGCTATGTTTTTCACCTATGGCAGCCTCTTTTCCCAATAACCAAGCAGGCCTACTGGTACTCAGTTGCCCCCAGATCTTATACACAATGCTTTAGTGCCTGGTAACCACGCCAGGGTAGGTGCGAACTAAGCGCAGCAATCAGGTACTAGCGCTGGCAGACAGGCAGAGCGGTCCAGTGACAGTCCAGGTTCAGAGAAAGCAGATTTCTGATTATAGTCAAAATTCAATCTGAGGTAGTCAACAAGGGAATCCAAACAAACCTACATGGACAAAGCACAAGTTCCCTTTAAGGGACCACTAATCCTTAAATAGGTATTATCTGTGATTCAATACAATGTCACAATTCTTAGATGCAGTTCACCGGTCTGAGAAATTCAGTTTGCCTAAAGAATCAATATTGGATTGTGAAATTTTCAACATAAGAATTAGAGAGCATTCTAGTTATGAGTTGGCGTACTGTATTTGCTAGAAGCAAATATTTTGCTACAGTTGGATGGAACCATTTGCATATATCTTTACCGTATGTGTTTGTTACAGTGATTGTCACTGTCTGAAAGCTGAAGTCCAGGAAACAGCAAAAATCCATTGTAGAACGCGAACTGCCTGCCAAAAGGTTTATAAATATGTTCAGCTGGCCTGAAATCCAATTACCTCTACCAGTAGAATAGGAAAGTGTTAAACTTTTTTTTTGGTTAAACTCATCCTAGGTGGTTTATGCCATAATATGCTAGTATACACTGCACATTAACACTTTATGACAGACTTACCTGTGAAACGAAGCACTCAGGTGCCGTCACTTCTCCAGGTGCTTATATCTTCATCTGGTCTTCTTTCCAAGTTCCTGACCATGCCGTAATGATGTCACTCCTGTGCATACATAAAGGACACAATATCATAGTTAGTTGAAAAAGGTCCATCTAAGGCCCCGTACACACGGTCGGACAAAACCGATGAGAATGGTCCGACGGACCGTTTTCACCGGTTCACCTCTGAAGTGGCCGTACGCCTGATGTGTGTACACACCATCAGTTCTAAATCCGATCGGGTCAGAACACGATGACGTAAAACACACGACGTGCTGAATAAAACGAAGTTCAATGCTTCCAAGCATGCGTCGACTTGATTCTGAGCATGCGCGGGTTTTTGAACCGATGCTTTCTGTACTAACTATCGGTTTGGGTCCGATGGGGCAGCGATCTATCGTTCGGTTTTGAAGCATGTTTTAAAATTTTGGACCAAAGGAAAACAGACCGATAGCCTATAGACACGGTCGGTTTGGTCCGATGAAAATGAACTTCGGTTCATTCTCATCGGACAAAACCGACCGTGTGTACGGGGCCTTAGTCAGCCAATAAAAAAAAAAACCACACAATTCCTATACCCACAGTCACAGTTAATCCAGAGGAAAACAAAAATCCCCAGCAAAGCATGATCCAATTTGCTACAGCAGGGGATACATTTCTTCCTGATCCCCCGAGAGGCAATCAGATTTTCCTGGAATAGATTTACCTATAAATGTTAGTAATCAGTTATATTATGTACATTTAGGAAAGAATCCAGGCCTTTTTTAAAGCAATCTACTGAGCTGGCCAGAATCACCTCTGGAGGGAGTCTATTCTACATTTTCACAACTCTTATGCCCTGTACACACAATCAGAGTTTCCCTCGGAATAAACTCAGATGGGTTTTTTCGATGGAATTCCGTTCAAGCTGTCTTGCATACACATAGACACACCACATTCCTACCTTAAAAAACGTGGTGACGTACAACACTACGAATAGCCTAGAAAAATGAAGTTCAAAGCTTCCAAGCATGCGTCGAATTGTTTCCGAGCATGTGTGTTTTTTCTCCGGTCGGAGTTTCATACAGACCGGACATGTTCTCTTTCTAACTCCATCGGAATTCTAAAGGAAAAAGTCTGATGGGGCATACACATGGTCGGAATATTCCATCTGACTTTTTCCATTGTAAATTCCGAATCGTGTGTACGAGGCATAACTGTGAAGAAACCTTTCTGTATTTAGAGATAAAATCTAATTTCCTCTAGAAAAGGAAATAGTGCACCCCTGTTCTCTGTGATGACCTTAAAGGGTTGTAAAGGTTCATCTTTTATTTCTAAATTGGTTCCTTTAAGTTAGTGCATTGTTGGTTCACTTACCTTTTCTTTCTATTTCCCTTCTAAATGTTTTTTTCTTTGATTGAATTTCTCACTTCCTGTTTCTCCTCAATAAGCTTTCCACCATCATCTGAGTGGTGGAAAGTCATTTAGAACAGCTTACTGAACACCTTACTCAAGAGCAGGGTCTCCAAACTTTTGAAACAAAGGGCCACTTTATTGCCCTTCAGACTTCAGGAAGGCCGGATTATGGTCAGCAGTTGAAGAAAATGTCAAGGGCCCCGGCATCAGTGAGAACAAATATGGCCTCAGGGTTGGTGGTCAATAGGAGGAGGAGTATTCCCCCTATTAGTAGGAGGAATAGTATCCCATTATTGGTATTGGTGGAACGATATAGTGCACCATTGTTGGTGTCAGTGGGAGGAATAGTGCCTCATATCAGTGGGAGGAATTGTGCCCCAAAGGCCAGATAAAGGCTAGCAAAGGGCCACACCTGGCCCTCGGCTGCAGTTTGGAGAGCCCTGCTCAAGAGGAACAGTAAGTGAGAAATTCAGACAAAGAAAAAATAGGATGCATTAAGGTGAAAAAACATTTACCTTTATAACCCCTTTAAAGAGAACTCAGCAAGGACATTTTGTGAAGTAAGACATCAGTGAAGATCCCTGGGATTGAGGACAAAGGTGAGTTTTAGACCAAGTGGGCGGCATTTAGCGGGGGAGCTGCTTTCCATAAAGGGCAACTTGTGCCAACTTGTGCCAACGGTACAGATATGCTGTAATGCAAAAAATAAAAGAAAAAAAGTTAGGCTTCTGTTGAATCCATGTTTATATTGTGATAGGTTAGACGCAACTAAGCAAGCTTTCTAGATGAAGTTCAGCATGTCATTTTGTGTACAGTTGTTCCTAGAGACATTGTCAGCGTCTTTCTATATCCTCATTATTACAGCAACAGCCATGGCAGATAGTCGTTAAACCAACTCCATAGTAAAAGCTTTGCAGTACACATCTAACATAGCTGAACCCCACACCCCCACATCCCAGCATGCTATTCTCAGCATGTTAAAAATGTATTATTTTATTATAAATGGGAACATGAATAACATAAAAACTCCTTTAATAAAGCAGTGTGCTGCTGGTAATGATTATGAGCTTGTAGCTTTGGATTGTAACAGGAACACTCAGGTGATAATGTCCAACTAAACCAGCGTAAATAATGGAACTGCAGTAAAACAACACATTTAATGTTCTGCTATGTAATGCCAAACCAGATGGTACCCATTAAATCCCATATGATCTGCTTCCTGAATTGTCCTGATGATAGAATAATGGAACTAGACTGTACATATTTAAAGGGGAATTTGAATTCCAATGTAGACCTTGTAGATTCCAGCAATACAGAAATGTAATTGGAAATGCAATAAGATATAAGAACATTTTTAATGATTTATATTTCTGTTCAGCTATTCATCTAATTCAGAGACCTCAAAGATGACAAATCTGCCCGGGTTTTGAATTTGTTCAGCAAACCTGGTTTGAAGCTCAGTGAGTATGAACTTTATGGTTAATTCTAATAAGGTCTGTGGGGAAGTGGGGATAGAAGGGGAACATGTAACAAACACGGCTTTGAGGGTAACATTGACAAAACCCCACTAATCCTTTAAATGACATGCTATATGCTATATGTAGTGTTTTGGAATACCGGTAGTAACATTTTCATGGACAGCGTCAGTGGCACCCTATTCTGGCATCCCCTGTGAAACCCTGTGACGCGACAGAGGGGCAGGGCTGGTGCAAGGATTTTTGACACCCTAGGCGAAACCTCATTTTGCCGCCCCTGGCTCCACCCCTGACTCCACCCCCTTTGCCCTGCTCATGTACACCCCACCTTTTTAATGACTGCTACTATTTTGCATGCAACACTTTGCTAGGACCAGCTAATGTGAACGTCTCACCTCTGCCCATCAAATACAGTCTGACCTGTGCCCATCAAATACAGTCTGACCTGTGCCCATCAAATACAGTCTGACCTGTGCCCATAAAATACAGTCTGACCTGTGCCATCAAATAGTCTGACCTGTGCCCATCAAATACAGTCTGACCGGTGCCCATCAAATACAGTCTGACCTGTGCCCATCAATACAGTCTGACCTGTGCCCATCAAATATAGTCTCACCTGTGTCCATCAAATAGTCTGACCTGTGCCCATCAAATACAGTCTGAACTGTGCCCATCAAATACAGTCTGACCTGTGCCCATCAAATACAGTCTGACCTGTGCCCATCAAATATAGTCTCACCTGTGTCCATCAAATACAGTCTGACCTGTGCCCATCAAATACAGTCTGAACTGTGCCCATCAAATATAGTCTGCCCTTTGCCCATCAAATACAGTCTGACCTGTGCCCATTAAATACAGTCTGACCTGTGCCCATCAAATACAGTCTGACCTGTGCCCATCAAATATAGTCTGACCTGTGCCCATCAAATAAGTCTCACCTGTGTCCATCAAATACAGTCTGAACTGTGCCCATCAAATACAGTCTGACCTGTGCCCATCAAATACAGTCTGACCTGTGCCCATCAAATACAGTCTGACCTGTGCCAATCAAATACATTCTGACCTGTGCCAATCAAATACATTCTGACCTGTGCCCATCAAATACAGTCTGACCTGTGCCCATCAAATACAGTCTGACCTGTGCCCATCAAATACAGCCTCAGTGCCCCATTAGTGCCACATCACCTGGCCCATTAATGCCGCTTCACCTGTGCCCATTAATGCCGCTTCACCTGTGCCCATCAAACGCAGTCTCACTTGTGCTCATTAATACCGCTTCACCTGTGTCCATAAAATGGTCTCACCTGTGCCCATCAAATGCAGTCTCACCTGTTCCCATTAATGCACTTCACCTGTGCCCATCAAATACAGTCAGCTGTGCCCATCAATGCTGCTTCACCACTGCCAATCAATGCAGCCTCACAGGGGGGGCCTTGGTACATACTTAGCACTTTGGCAGATCAGTCATTGGTGAATATACGCACATATAATACACACATAAGATTTGCAAATTGCATTCCATTGTCAATATATACACAATCTCGTCGTGCTTATCTAAGACAGCAACAGTGTTACTGATCCACACAGCAGGTGATGGTCTTGTGCTCAGCAAACTTGAATCCAACGTGAGTGACCCTGGCCTGTGCTTTGCTGTCTGCCTGTTCCTTGCTTCACACCAATCTAAAATTCTGCTGTATAGCCAGTACCTGCCTCTGTCTGTGCCTCTTCCAGGCTCACCTGTCCCCAAGCCCGGAGAGCAGCCGCCAGGCGCCATGCTACAAGACTGACTGTCCCATGATTTACTCCATTCCAGTGTGACACGGCCAGCCAGGAGAGCATCCTGGGGGGAAGAGGGGGGGGGGGGTGATGCTGGACAGACACACGGAGAGCAGAGAGCATCGAGGGGGAGGGGTGCTGGACACAGGACTCATGTCACTGTGTCAGAATGATCTCCGTTCCGATTCAGAGGCTAAGAGTGCAGAGCGGAGAGCCGGCTGTGGGGGAGGGAGGGGTGAATCCACGGCAAAAATGTCAGAGGCGGAGAGCGGCGGGGGAGATGTTCTGCACACTGTGGACACAATGTCAGAGCGGAGACCCGGGAGTGGGGGCGCTGCTCTGCTTCACACGTCGGAGGCTCAGAGGAGTCAGAGCAGCTGCCTGGTGTATAGTTCAGTTGCAACTGCAAGCTCTGTCTACAGTGGCCGGGCGCTCCAGGCGGCAGTGCGCTCTAGGCGACTGCCTAATCCGCCTAGTGGTAGCGCCGGCCCTGCAGAGGGGGCAGGGTCACCCGTGACACCACAGGGAAGCCGCCGGAAACCCTGTTACGTCAGAATGGGGCGGGGTCACTCGTCCACGCCACGGGTGGCCCCCGCCCTCAGGTTTAAAAGAAATGTCACACGGCTCAAGCGTCATTCGCCTGGGAGCCTTCTATGGAGGAGGCTGTATCGTTCGTAACGGCGGGTAGGAGCAGGTAGCGGTGGGTAGCGTGGGTCCGGGTCTTGGAAGGATTTACATTGCTGGGAATTTATTTACTACTATTATTTATTACGCTTTGGTACTATTTTCATTTTGCATGGGGACATTATAATATTGAATACATTGAGGATTACTATCACAAGAGATTCAGGAGTGCCTGCTGTGTTCCACCTAATGCCTAGTACACACTAGAGGATTTATCCGCGGATACGGTCCCCCGGACCGTTTCCGCGGATAAATCCTCTGAGGATTTGATCCGATGGAGTGTACACACCATCGGTTTGAAATCCGCGTGGAATTCCCTATCGCGATGACGTGTCGCGCCGTCGCCGCGATGATGACGCGGCGACGTGCGCGACGCTGTCATATAAGGAATTCACGCATGCGTCGAATCATTACGACGCATGCGAGGGATGTACAGACCACCGATCGATCCGCATGGAGCCGATTCCAGCGGATAGATTTCTTAGCATGCTAAGAAATTTTTATCCGCTGGAATCGGTCGGCCCGAAATATATCCGCGAATAAATATCCGCTGGATCGTACACACCAGCGTATCTATCCGCTGAAACCGATCCGCGGATCAATTTCAGCGGATCGATCCTCTCGTGTGTACGGGGCCTAAGACCCAGGGCTGGGTAAGCAGCCACACGCGGAAACGATCTCCCTAAAAAGAGATCAAACCTGTCGGTAAGCTGCATTAATATTATAGGTGGAGGATATCCTATCTATCTATTGCCTCACTTTTCTTTGGTGGTTTTGGTTTGGAGTCACCGTGGATTTTTCCATAGAGGATTGGTGTACCTCTATGAACTGTGTTTTTTACCCTGTGAGGAATTTACATATATCTGATTCTGTCCTTCAGTATTTGAACTTTGGGAAGAGTCCTCGATTTTGATCTTGATTCTGATTTCCTGGTCATCTTTAATCATTATTTATTTCAGGACACAATTGTCACATTCCTTCCATCATTTAGGAAAAAATAATTAATGTTTTACAGGTTGTTTTGGATTTTCACTGTTATTATTATTTATGGTGCACATGTCACTTTTGATGCATGTAATTGCAGCGCAGCTCGTTTTCGTTTTTAGAGGTACAATGTACCCCGTTACCAATTCACATGGGGGGGCGGAATCAGGTCCCGTTTGTTAAAGGGGGCTTCCAGATTATGATAAGCCCCCCGCCTGCAGACCCCCACAACCACCAGGCAAGGGTTATGGATGAGGCCCTTGTCCCCATCAACATGGGGGCAAGGTGCTTTGGGGGGTCACAAAACCCCAAGCATCCTCCCCATGTTGAGGGCATGCGTAACACTTCTCTGCGCCACTCCCGCCGGAGTGGGTTTAGTGTACCCGGACAGGCCTCTCTTACTGACCTGGCAGCCGGAGTATCACTCGGACAATTATAAAAATAAGTCTCTGCCACAGACCTCCTTGGTGAACTTGACTTGGGAGAAAGTCTCTGCCACAGACCCCTCTCAAAGAGCCTCAGAAGACACCTCTGCCACAGTCCCCTCTGGGCAGAATTCTTGGAGATATGCCTCCTTGGTTGAGTTACATCTGGGTCTCCTTCAACTTGTTGCCCAGGTACCGACTGACAGGTGATCAGTCCCTCAGTGTCCGGCTACCTGTGATCCCTGGTGGTTTCGGCCAAGCCCTATTGGACCACCAGCCTCTCAATGACGCTCCTCAGACTGACTCCTCACCGATCAGTACCCAGCTTGGGATCTTCAAAAGAGGGAACCCAGTCGCTCACTGGATGCCCATCGCTGGTTCAGATGTTCCGGGCCAACATGGTCCCAGAACCAGGAACACCGCGTGGCACGCACGCCCCGGCCAGGTAGGCCATAACACTGGGGCGCCGTGATGTGACCACCCTAATGGTGGGTGCCACACTGGACGAAGAAGAACCCAGAACCAATGACGTCTGTCCCACAAACACCCCTCCCCAGCATGCACAGCAAGGACAAACCCCCGTGACTGGCCACTGGGAAGAGCACCCAAACCTCGACTCCACCGCTGCCCCTTGCAGTACCGGGGGTGGAAGAACACCACAATACAGCAGAATGACCCACAGCACAGCCAAGCCGAGACAGAGGCCATATTCTCACACCTAACAATCAGAATCAGAGTCTAACTATACTCTGATCTATACTTAAATTTGACTAGCACCAGTACTATAAAGTACATGGGCGCTACACTTCTAAAAAAAAAATCTTGTCTTACTTTCTTGTCACTAGAGGCTGCAGATATTGTGGTGGATGCAGCAAGAGAATTTTGGGAAGGGAGATGCAGAAAGTGAGCAATAAAGAGAAGGCTGTGGCTGTTTTGCTTTAGACTTCTCTCATTTGAATGAAGTTCTCACTGAGCTCTTTGGTGCAGTCATGTGTTTTCTCATATATGTGGTACCTGAGTAGTTGTACCAAATCTGCTTGTAGGCAGGTTGCCTACAGTTTTAGCCAGACTAGTGTGGTTGCCCAGATTAGAAGGGGTTAAAGCTGTGTTTTCGTGCTCACATTTGTGGGCTTTTGTGGTCCAGCCTCCTGTCCTGTGGGATAAAAAAAAGGCAGAGGTGTGGGTCTTGAGGGCGCAGGGATCAGCAGGATTAAATATGAGAACCTGACCAGGCATGTTGAGAGATGTAGTCCCTCTATGTAACACCGGTCTTTGGAATACACCCAAGTCGTGAACTTTGATGGCCTGATCACTGGGCATTGAGAGTAAAGTTAAAAGTAAAATGAGCACGAATGAGATCCCTGTTATGTGCTCGGCAGGACCCAATTTTGTACCAGGAGTGAGGTAGCAGAGGTACACTGACTGGTGGAGTGGGCATGGCTCTGTATTTCTTTCCTAATGCAACACAAGCCCTGTTTAAGTGTGTAGCACTATCCTTGAAATAATTTCACATGACACTACACACAAATGGCTCATCTTGCATTGGAGGACTTAAACATGGCCACAGCTCTTGTCAGGTCCTGGTCCTGTTGAGCACGCCTTTGGGCAAGGTGTAATCCAGTGTTGGAACAACACGCCCCCTATCCTATAGCTGGGGAACATTACCAGCAGATGGATTAGGATGGTTGCTCCCTCAAACCTTCTGCAAGCTGCCCCTGGGAAAAAGTCATCCTTCATTGCTGTTCTGCTTCTAAACCAGAACTTACCTTCTCTCCAGTTGGTGACACCAAGAGACAATCTCCTTATTAACCCTTCCTCGTCCATGGAGCCCACTTTGCAGTAAGCTCTAGCTGGAAAACTGCTGTCTACTGCTAATCCATGCCTGATGTCCACTGACTGCTGCATGGCAGAAAGCCTCCTCACCTTCTATGGTCATAGTGTTATCTTCATCATGCTCAATAGTTGTAAGAAGAATGCCTATGCATGACCAAGATCATTTTCCTGGAGCAAGTCAGTGATCATGTGATCAAATAATTTTACTCACTCCTCATAGCTGGTGTGTGGGGCCATGGTGGGCATAGCAGAAAGTTTGGAGAAGAGGCCACATAGTAACACTTGCAGACATCTGGCTGTTCTGTGCCTGAAAGGAGGAATAATAGGAAAGCCTTGTCAGTCACTTAACTGCTCCCGTGCACACTTTAGTTATATAAAACTGTCACTCTGAAATAGAAAAAGCAATTTGCGCTACTTCTAGACATTGTGAACGTTTCCTGCAAAACCTGCTCTCCTCTACTACTTCTGTGTGCAGAATCTCTGCCTCTCACTTTAGGACTGTCTGACGTTTTCCCTCATCCCTAATGACAGTAAGTGCAATCTCGCTTTTTCCACTTCTGTTAAGCAATGCAGTTTGGTCATTTTCCGCCGCAACCTACAATTTGGAAAAGGCTGTTGCCTAATAACATTGACTAGGTGATCAATCTGCATACTCTACTTTCTCATGTAAACAAGTCCCCAGTTTCAAATTGATGGCTCTGTGCAGTGTAGTAGAGACTGACTCATAGTAATATACTTCCCTCTCCCTGTCTGAATTTTGCTGTTTAGGTGATTACAGGAACAGAATCAGATATATATAGTAGCTGTATTCAAAAATACCTTTGTATCACTTTATTACACGTGATATCCTATTGTTATTGTTATTTGTAGCTTTGAAATATTACATGTTTCATTGACCCCTTTCCTTAATGCAGGGTTATAAACTGCAATGGCTGGTTCACACACCAGATTCAGTCCGGTGCATTTTTAAAGGAGAAGTACAGTACAGCCAAAGCTCAGTTTGTTCTGTACTCACTGTGATCTGTTTTTCAGGAGACAGCGGCTTCAACCCGATGTCGGCTGACGTCACAGAGCCGCTGACAGCCAGAGCTGCCCGTTCCCGTTTCCTCCACAGGTCCAGTGAGTGAGGGGGGGGGGGAGCAGTGATTGGTGACTGTCAGTCACCAGCTCTCTGCTCATGGAGTCCTGAGAACCAAGCGATCCGCGATGTTTGATTGCTCAGTTCTCAATCCTAGAGTCGGCAGGGGACCTAGGTATGTATGTATCTGAAAAAATAAATAAAAATACTTCTCTTTTAATCTGCATCAAAAAATGCATGCACAGTGTTTTCCATGTATCCAAAATGATCATGAACATTTAGATATATAGATGTATACAGACCAGTACACCAGTACAGTACAGGTGAGCTACATGTGGTTGTACAAATGGGATCAGGGTGTGCGTCACTAGCAGGTTCCACTCTACCACACAATGCTTTTAGTCTAATGGAAAATTGTTACATCAGAACATACAAGAAGATAGTTTTGGGTGCACCTTAAGGAAGGGTGAGGACTGCGACATTCACATTGCAATAGTACAGTGCTCTTTATTGTGCATGTGTGGCACTTACCCTGAAAGAAACACTATTTTCTTGGGTCCCCTATTCCCAGAGCCATGACTCTGTAACCAGTGCACGCTCTCTGACACCCCGGGGCTAAAGAAGGGATATTTTTGGTGACAAATATCAAATATGGTGATCAGTGGCGGACCATCCTTTAGGGGCCCTGGGCGCTGCCTTCTCTCTCCTCCCCACCCCCTAAGTGCAGTGGATAGATTCATGCATAGCATGAATCTATCCACGGCCGCCACTGCCACCCCCTATTCTGTGTCTGGCCCCTTTCTGGTCACCGGGCACATGAATTATCAGCTGCCAGGGTTTTTTATGAAGCACCTGATTAAAACCATAGGTTCTAATAGGCTTCAAATAGCGTGGGCTTGAGACGCCCAGGTGAATATTCGCTGTTGCAACACTTATCCTCCTCCCGGACAATCAGGAAGCAGGTATGAAACCCATTTCCTGATTGCCAAAACGTAGGCGAGTCCTATAGGAACCAACACGCTGTTCAGATTGCGGATCCCAGGAGTTGGAGACGATCGTATGGAGTGATTGTTCAGAGCCTTATGAATTCTACTTTCTGGTGAGTAGATCCCCTTGGGGGAGACTGGCACGGGAGACGTTCGACGGGTGTATCTTCACGTGTGATGTCACCAGCTCGGACAGCTGAACATTTGTTTAGGACACCTTCCCACTGAACTTTGGCTCACCCTCTTACTTTTGGAGAACTTTCTTGCTTTATGTATTATTACACATACAAAAGAGTGGTCACATTCAAGAATTAAGTGACTACTAGCGCTGCTGTATCATTTGATGAAGTTTTATGTGATTTTATCAATTTTTACTGTATATATTGTTGGTTTATTTATTAAGCGGCTGCTCGATCAATGTCTAAAGTTATTTGATATTGATTTATATCTGCACTGTTGTGAATACCTTGAGCCCCATAGCGCCGAGATAGTGGAATTAGGCCATATTTTTCACTATTTGCTTGGATCCTATTGGACACCTAGCGCCAGGAGGAGCATAGAGGAGAGGACTCCAGGAGAAGACACTGAGCCCGCCACACTGGAGATGGCCACAGCAGCTCCAACCGCTGCTCTTACAGCCTGCATCCAACGGTAAGTACAGCGGGTGGTGGGGGGTTTAGTGCGTGCCATGCCATGCCGCGTGGGGGAATGTTGCCGCCTCCCCCCCCCAAAAAAAAACAGCAGTCGCCACTGATAGTAATGTAATGGTCCAAACCATAACCAAAAATTTCAGTAAATGACATTAAGAACTATCCTCAGCGTGTAAGCAGGTTGAAGTGGTCATTAGGTGCTGTCCTGGCTGGGAGGGTTTAATATTTGTCTGCTCTCTTGATTTTGTTTTTCAAGGGTTTCTGTCTAGGTCCCGGCGCACTTGCCTGTGCAATATAAATTGGGACAGTGGTCCGTTCCAGCGAGTTTCCCCAAGGAAGTCCAGGGAGTCGTCATTGGTCCCATAAGAGAATCCTAGTGAGCATGTTGCAGTTCTGAGTGTGAGACCCGCAGGGGATGAAGATGGAAGAAGAGACCGGCAGGAGTAGGAGAAGGTCACTTGTCAAGGCCTGCAACAGAGACTTTTAACTGGGGTTATCCTAAAGATACCAATGCTGGAGTATTCCTCCGAAGGACCTGCACTTGCGTAAGAGAACCTGTAAAGGACTATGCACACTTAAAAGCACTTTCATAGATATGCCGGGGCAGCACACCAGCCTGTAGCTATAGTTAGGGAATTAGGAAAGAATAATGCCTTTATCTCTTGGATTGTAGAATGTCTATTTTGAACTTTTTCTAAGTAAAGTATTGAAATATTGTCATTTGCGTGGTGTGAAGTTAATAAAGAGGTGTATCTTAAGTAACTGACGCAGACACAGTTAAAAAGTGGGTCTTTAACACATTGGGGTATGTAGACACCAACATGGAATAGAGTAATGTGAAGACATAAGTAGTTTACCAGGAGTTACAGAAGTGTAACTAGCAGCCTGTCAATAGTGGGTGTGTCCGCACACATTTGCAAATACATGCGTAAGCTACAGGCCCCGCCAAGGCATCCTGTTTCTGTAGTCCCAGTGAGTCTCTACAATGAGAGCACAGGGTGACTTGATGAGGCCTGTAGCTTACACATGTATTTGCAAATGTGTGCAGACTAAACCCCTGTTCTTAATGCCTATTGTTAGACAGGTCAATTTGGTTGGTCTCTGGCAGCTTGGAAATCTCTTTGTATTTGCTTGTCACTCTTCCAGAGCTCCTTGCTGCAATAGACCAGTCATAGATGGGGGTAGTGTCCACTTGTTTTGGGTTGTGGACATTGGGTTGGCATGTCCCACTAAAATGCAAGTTACTGTGAAGGTGTACATTGTGAAGAAAAACCAAGAGTTTACTGGAGAACAGTTTCAGTGCCAGTGTACATTGTGTATGCTCATCCTCGAAGAGTAGAAGTCCTCTTTAAGGTAAAGTATTCCCCCACGGAAGACTCAGCCTTGCCAAAGGCATTGATGACGAAGGCACAAAACAAAAGGTTCACCATATGTGTGTGTAAAGTGACCTGGAATGTTTGGCCTTGGTACCAGACACAGAAGGTGGCACACAGAGGTTATAATGGCAATTAAAGGTTAATTCTCGCTTTTGTGGCTTTTTAAATCACAACTAGTGTCTGTGTATAGAGATAGGTGTAAATTGTTTAGTAAACTTTGAGAAAAGAGAAGGGCTAAAAATATAAATACCTTTACTGTATGCCAGAAGCATTAACCCTAGCACTTTACCGTTTCTATTTTACCTACCTTGCTAATTAACAGAGGGATTTTTGAAAAGAAAATAAATACTAACCACGTTTGTTTGAGTCATCCTTTAATGTCCCACTGACGTATGTTTATTACCATAATAACACACACAAAAAAAAGTGTTTCTACGCAATGGCTTTTCGAAAATAATTGAAGGAAACTGAAAATGCCTGGGAAGAAGGTCAAACCTTTGACGAGTTTATCTATCTGTGATTAACATGTTGGATCTCAGAAAGCATGGCTCTCCCTAGAGAGTTGACTTTTTCCATTTACAGGAAAGTATCTGCAAGGTCATAAAGGTTTGTTGTTCAATATGAGACCGTTGACCACTGGGGACCCAAGGAGAAGACAGCTACAAGTGGCTGGTCCCATTTGACAGCAATCTGATCCAGGCAAGTGAGACAGATGAACACAGCGGCTTGCTTGAATGCACTTAAACACTGAAATAACGGTGTCCACTTTAGATTTGAGATTCTGCTTGGCAGGGAAAAAAGTTGTTAGATTATTTTTACAGAAAGCTGTGGAAAAGCAATTTGTTGTGTTCAAATGCTTGAATCTGTCATTTAATAGACTGCCCAAATCCCAAAGAACCGGTAGAATAGGTCAACTGCCATCTGTCATTGTGTCCTTATCAAATTTTTCAAGAAACGCCAGGCACAGGCACCTGTTTAAAAGATAGTGGCCAACATTTCATGCCCATTAAAAGCCAACAGAATTGGGACAATTCAAACATAAGCTAAATTTAAAGTGTACCTGGATTAAAGTAAAACTAAACTAAATTGACCCTAGAAATTTACCATCTCCACCTATAGGACTCAAAGATACATTTTACTTCTTTATTTATTTTTACATCCTGTTAGCTATCTCTGGAAATGTTGGCCCGGATTCACAAAGCACTTACGCCGGCGTATCTCCAGATACGCCGCGTAAGTGTAAGTATGCGCCATCGTATCTATGTGCCGTGCCCATAAACTGAGATACGCCTGAAAATAGGGCTTCATCCGACCGACGTAACTTTCCTACGCCGTCGTATTGTGGGTGCATATTTACGCTGGGCTCATTTGCAGCTCCCATATGCAAATGAGGGAGATACGCCGATTCACAAACGTAGTTGCGCCCGGCGCATAATATACACGGTTTGCCTAAGTCGTACGTCCGGCGTAAAGTTATTCCCCATATAGGAGGCACAACTCATGCAAAGGTGTGGACCAGGGAACACAAGCGTCGTATCTTTTGTCGTTTACGTAGTACGTGAATAGGGCTGGGCGTAGGTTACGTTCACGTCGTAGCCAGTGATCCGTCGTATCTTAGGGAGTAGTTCCGACGTGATTCTGTGCATGCGCACTGGGATGCGTCCACGGGACCGTGCATGCGCCGTACGTTATTCGTACTTTATGATGCTCATCCATCATTTGCATGGGGTCACGCCTCATTAGCATGGCTCACGCCCACTTCACACTACGCTGGCTTACGCCGAGGAAACCCAGCGTATCTTTAGGAGCGAGTGCTTTGTGAATCCAGTGCTTGCATCTGTGCGCTGAAGCTGAAATCAAGACTCATCAGACTCAGGCAACATTTTCCAATCTTCTATTGTCCAATTTTGGTGAGCCTGTGCAAATTGTAGCCGCCGTTTTCTTTTCTCAGCTGACAGGAATGGCACCGATGAGGTCTTCTGCTGCCGTAGCCCATCTACTTCAAGGTTCGATGTGTTGTGCATTCAGAGATGGGTATTCTGCATACTTGTTTGCAACAAGTGGTTTATTTGAGTTACTTTTGCCTTTCTATCATCTCAAACCAGTCTTGCCATTCTTCTCTGACCTCTGACATCAACGAAGCATTTTCGTACATACTACTGCCGCTCACTGGATATTTTCTCTTTTTGCGACCATTCTCTGTAAGTCCTAGAGATGGTTGTGCATGAAAATCCCAGTGGATCAGCAGTTTCTGAAATACTCACACCAGCCTGTCTGGCACCAACAACCATGTCATGTTCAAACTCAAGTTCCGCAAAGGCTTTGGAGCAAAGAGGACAGGTGGATCCTTGCTGTTTTCCTGGGCTGAGCAGAAGTGTGAGACTGTTTTTACGAGCGCTAAGTGCACATCAGGCTGCTAACAGACCACTCAACCCTGCACCTCAGAGGAAGAGAGGTGCAGTGATAGACATTCTGGGACATGCTGATCTGTGATATCTATCAGAAATGCTGATAGAACATGCTGCCTGATAAAGGGTGAAAGACACTGCAGATACAGACTTTGAGGGTTATTTATGAAGGCAAATCCAATTTGCACTACAAAGTGAAAACTACAAGTACAAAGTGCACTTGAAATTGCACTGAAAGTGCACTTGGAAGTGCAGTCGCTGTAAATCTGAGGGGTAGATCTGAAATGAGGGGAAGCTCTGTTGATTTTACCATCCAATCATGTGCAAGCTAAAATGCTGCTTTTTATTCTCCTTGCATGTCCCCCTCGGATCTACAGCGACTGCACTTCCAAGTGCACTTTGCACTTGTAGTTTGCACTTGCAGTGCAAAGGGGATTTGCCTTTCGCAAATAACCCCCTTTCTGTGTTTCACCCAGTATGCAGAGGGATACCAACTGCTAACACAAGAAGTTGGTGAGTTGCCACTGGCCAAATCCACTTACACTTTGGCAAAAGAGAGACTATGGGGGTTATTTACAAAAGGCAAATCCACTTTGCACTAAGTGCAAACTACAAGTGCAAAGTGCACTTGAAATTGCACCGACAGTGCACTTGAAAGTGCAGTTGCTGTAGATCCGACATGGGGACATGCAAGGAAAATAAAAAAACTGCATTTTAGCTTGCACATGTTTGGATAATAAAACCAGCAATGCTTCCCCTTATTTCAGATCTTCCCCTCAGATTTACTGCAACTGTACTTCAAAGTGCACTTTGCACTTGTAGTTTGCACTTGTAGTGCAAAGTGGATTTGCCTTTCGTAAATAACCCGTAGTGTTGCCTGCTAGTATCGCAGAGCCAGTGACTTTATCACTTCTTAAAAAAACAGAGTCATTGTCTTCATCAGTGCTTAAAGGGACATTATCCAGAGCGCTCGGACATAATAATTGGGCCCCAATGAGATTGCCAGCAGAAGTCAGTAGATTACAGACTGCTGAACTGATAGAATGGTGTAATTATCCTTAGTTAGGCCAGACATAGACTATAGACCATTTAAATCTTGACCAGTTCAGCAGGAACCAGCCGAGATTCGAACAATGCATGGCCAGGGTGAATGTGCCAGGTTGATCGGTCAATTAAATTGGGTGCAACCAGCCTGCCGAAGTGGGTGGTACTGTATAGCCCTCCTGCTGAGCCAATGTATTCTCCTGGTGGGGGAAGCTCTGTATATTGCCTGCTTTAGGATCATCCCAGTATAGGGTTTGTCTTTTCCTGTCTGCGAAGAGCCTTGTTCATTAGGCTAAGTTTACTATAGAAAAAAAGAAGAACCTGCTATACAATAGACCATAAAGATTCAGCTGATAAGCTTTATTTTTCTTGTGTTGTCCATTTTTTATGGTAGCTCATATAAGAAAGCACTCGGCACCTTGTATTTTCTCCTGAAAAACATTGTGTCCTACTAGAGGGGAAGAGTACAATATACATGTGTCAACAAAGGGTGCTTATTAATGAAGGTACCCATAGATATAAGATAACTGCAACCTGATCTGGCCAAAAACACTCCATTAAAGCGGAGTTCTGGCCCACCCTCCGAAAAGTTGTTCTGTACACCCATTGCTTGTATTTACAGTATAATTATTCTACTGCTCACCTCTTAGTAATTATTCCTTGCTATAGTTTAACTGTTTGCTGTATTACTGCTGTTGTGTCATACCTCTTTTGCTACCGGGTACTGCATATATACCTTCAATAAACATTTCCCACCAGAGTGTGTATCTGATTGTGTGGTGTTATTTGCAGTCATGGGCATGCGAAAAGTGGACACAATACATCCAACTTCTTTTTCGGGGGTAAGTGCTACATACATAATTGTGATTTTCTCTTCACTTCAAATTTGGGCTCAACTTTCTCCAGCTCGCTGCTCTTGTTTAACAACTAGATACACACTTATCAATTTTTTTGCCTTCCCATGACAGAAAGCAAGGTATAACAATTGAATTTATAATCCTTTTGGTTTCTCACACATCCTTCTTTACATTATATACAGGTAATATCCACTTCTCCCCCTCTTCTCACCAGTTTGAAAAGATCTCATATAGCAATTGCCAATATATGATGCCAATAAAGGTTAATATAGTCAAAATCTGTTTATTAAATTACACAATTTTTTCAGAAGTTGTTCCATTCATGTGTATAAAGTGTACACAGCACTAAAATAACTGTTTGAATGCTTGAACTGCTTGACCAAATAGATTCACTAGTTATGGCTCAACTTAATGCATTTCATCAATGTATTGACTTTTTTTAAAGGCATTTGCTAATAGCAAGGTTTAGGAGGCAGGGTATGTGCAGCCAACTAGGGGAGCCTGCATGGAACTGTAATGGACATGTACACTGCTATGGATTGTAAACTGAGTGTTCTCTTTTGCAGAAAAAGTACATGCATCACATGTGTTGATGCGGTTAACTTAAATTTGGAGTAGAAGGGTGCATTCGTTTATAGGGTAAGAAGCACACTCCATGTGATATAAACCACCTAATGGGAATAAGTTGTTCCAGAGTCAACGACTGACCAGTCAGTGCAGTATAGATTAAATTAAAAGCCTTACGTCCCGTACACACGACCGGGTTTTCCGACGGGAAAACTGTGAGGAGAGCTTTTGGCCGGGAATCCCTCCCTCGCAGTTTTTCCAAAAGTTAACAATCACTGATATAGATAAAGTACTTGAGTAATACCATTTATTTTTTTGTAATATTCTTTATTATTAAAGTTAAATAGGGCAAGATAAAACTAGTGCGATATTTGACAGGTTTTGATAAACTAAGGCCCCTTTCACATGTATGGATCCCGTTGTGGATTGAAATGACGTATTCGTTTGCTCAGCGGGATCACTCCATTGATCCCCGCTGAGCCTGGGGGTTGCTCATCAGATATTTTGTAAGAAAAAGGGGTAAATTCCGCCATAATGGTTAAAAATTGATAAACATGAATTGAAGAAAAGCTGCAAACAAGAAACATGTGATAACCATGTGATAATAGTAGAAAGAATAATATAGTTGTGCTAATTAAACTCACTAAGTGATAGACCAAAATGGAAAACAATAATTGAAAAATACAAACACTAAATAGTGAAAAGTGAAATATAAATATAAAAATCACCGTTTATTGATGTGAGAAAGGGTGAAAAAGACTAATATGTAAATGATACTGAAATACACAAAATAAACACAATACAGATCTCAATAGTGGCTCTCGAACAAAAATGATCATATAACATTTTAATTGAGCAACAATGTCCAAATAGAAGTGAAAAAATCCACAGATGAACATACAGATGCCACTGTGTCCAAAAGGGAAGTTTAGGTGCAGGTTGTAGGGAATGAGCATCCTGTCAGCCACCACCACTATGGATACTTCCTCAAGTGCCACACACAAATGAAAGAGGGGGGACCCTTACCAGATGGGTTGGACCTCAGATGACAAGGTCGTGAAGGCTTTGCAGATAACCTCTATAGGGTTTATATGGTAGACCGGGATATCACCATTGGGCTCCTTGAAGTTCCTCGTCCTGATATCCGGGAGAGCTGCTGGGGTCCCAATAATGTTGGTCGCTCCAAGAGCAGACAAAGCCGGAGACAGTGTGAGGAAAAAAATAGGCAACAATGTGCATTACCTCTTAAAAGTGGATCATTTATTTGATATCACACCAAAAAACGATACAGCAAACGAAACAGTTTTGATAAAAAACAAAATTTAAAAAGCAGCCAGCAGGCTGTAGTAAAAGCGAACGCCCGTGCTTCCGGGGTCACGTGGCGACGTGGTGACGTCAATGCGTAGCACCGCCCAGACCAGTTTCGTCACAAATGACGTTCTCAAAGGGCACTGATATTTTGGTTCTAATTTTTCCCTTTGTGTGCTTCATTCTTGAAAAGATTTACTCACCAGTGTAGGTTGGAGCGTGGAGTCCCCCATTTTTTCTTCCCCCTCTCTTCTTTGCCTCCCTCTCTTTCCCTCTATTTTGGCCTTCTGGTCTCTCTTCTCCATTTATAACTATGCACTCTCCTATTACCAACTCAATGAGCATGCTTGTTCCAGGGGTTCACCTAACGTGATTGTCTCTCTGTAAAGGAGGCTGCAGCCATTAAATATTTGGGAAGTGAACTTCAGGCTCGAACTGGAATACACATTTTCTATTACATTCAAACATGATATGGATAATGGGCTCTTATGTAACATATTGGGGGGGTGACTGACTTCAGTCTGGGAAAAGACTGCAATATGTACAACAAATATGAAAACACACCCCTGTTACACGAGTGTGTTATGCTAAATCCAAATATTGGCATTCTCCTCTTGCTTTTGGAATTACCAGTACCTAAGTACCATTCTCTATGTTTTTCAGATTTATTATCCTTTGTGTTCTCCTTATGCATACACTTTGTCCAATGGAGATTCCACTTTGCGGTAATTATTATTTTGTCTTCGGATAACAATTTGTGACATGTTTATCTATTACCTTTTTACCGAAAACTGACATAAGTAAGACATGATTGTGAACAGTGTGACTTTTTTTCGGCTACATATGTTCACATTTTTACAAAAAAAAAACTTTTAAGTAAGTTTACGATTTTGTGTTGGGCTGCATTCCTAGCCATCTTGGGCTGCAGGTTGGACACCCGTACTTTATAATGTCTGTACACAGATACAGACATCTGAGTTCTCCATACATAATATCTCTTGTACCGACTTTGACCTGCAGACTTCTGGTTATCTCTGTGATGAATGATGATTACCAGGGTGGGGGAGGCACAATGCATATCACTTAAAAGTAGAATAAAAAAGGCAGATGCATGTATTGATGTAAAGCAGATGAATGTATCGATTTGTAGATTTGTGCTAAAATGCAATTTGTTTCATCACAAAGGAGAACAGAGGTGAGTGGACAGCCATTGATAGCTGTGAAAGTCCTGAAAGACTACGAATATGAAGTTCTTGGATGTTCATACCTATGTAGCTGAATGGCTAAAGTGTATAGCCCAAACTTTCTTTTAGTTTAGGAAACAATAGATTATGTTAAAACCTGTTAATTTTTTTTTCTGTCTGTGTACAGTTGGGAAAATGTTGTTTTACTTCCAGTCCCAAAGACGCAATTGGAAGTTCAAGGAGATTTCCCCAAGGTATCAGTCCCTGGAACAGGTATTCCCAGTGGACGATTTGCCCTCACCTCTTGTTCTGTGGATAACTGAAAAATGTTACATTTCTCCTGACTTTCTTTCTTTTACATATTCTTTAGAATGACTTTGTTTTCAAATACTGCCTACCATGCTCTGGAGAAAATCTAAAAGGTTCATACGAGGTTGCATTCTGATGTGTGTATCAACCAGTCTTCGCTGAATACTTTTCTTAAACTTGTTTTGCCTTCAACTGTTTTATCTCCCCTGGGTCTATTCTTACATTGTGAAAAGTACTGTTAAAGGCAAGGTAACATTTTTTATTTAAACATTTCACAGAAAATACCGTATTACAAGTAAATAAACAAAAGGAGCCATGTGTACGTGTACTGCAGTCACATCTTTGTTGCTTCAAGAGAGTCTGGGTCAGTGACTCAGAAAGTCACTGATTTAGCATGACAGTTAGGCATTATCTGCCTTTTCTGAGAGATCAGCAATAGCAGTCCACTTATACCTCTCAATACAGATTTCCTTTAAAAATACCAGTGTATCTATTATTCTGCATTGCAGTATCATTGTTTTGTCCTCTTCAAATATGGCTGCTGTGCCCTCGCCACTTTCTGATAAGATCATCAAGTGTGACCTGCTAATTCCAAGGGATTATTGGGTAAGTCCTATGGGACAGAACATAGACAGAGGGCCAGATCCTCAAACGAATTACGCCGGCGTATCTATGGATACGCCGCATAATTTCAAAGTTCCCCCGTCGTATCTCTGTTTTGTATCCACAAAACAAGATACGATGGAATCTGGGCTCGATCCGACAGGTGTACGTCTTAGTACGCCGTCGGATCGTAGGTGCATATTTACGCTGGCCGCTAGGTGGCGTTTCCGTCGAATTCCGCGTCGAGTATGCAAATTAGCTAGATACGGCGATCCATGAACGTACATCCGGCCGGCGCATTTTTTTACGTCGTTTGCGTTCGGCTTTTTCCGGCGTATAGTTACCCCTGCTATATGAGGCGTATCCTATGTTAAGTATGGCCGTCATTCCCGCGTCGAATTTTGAAAATGTTACGTCGTTTGCGTAAGTAGTTCGCGAATAGGGCTTTGCGTAGAATGACGTCACCGTCGTAAGCATTGGCTTGTTCCGGTTTAATTTCGAGCATGCGCACTGGAATACCCCCACGGATGGCGCATGCACCGTTAAAAAAAAAACTTAATTTATGTTGGGTCACGACGTATTAACATAAAACACGCCCCCATCACATACATTTGAATTGCGCGTCCTTACGCCGCCTAAGTTACACAACGCCACCGAAATCTTTGAGGATACAAAAAAAAAGTAAGTTACGGCGGCGTAGTGTATCTGAGATACACTACGCCGGACGAAGAGGAGCGCCACGCTTCGTGGATCTGGCCCAGAGAGTTAGGCCTGGTACACACTACAGCAACCTGGACGGGGTCCACTGTACTTACCATGTGAGGTTAGTCCAGCGATCTCCTCAGCTGAGCTGATGCCAGAACTCTCTGATCCACGCTCCCTGCCATTGGCTGAGAGCGCTCATTGGTAGTCGGTCAGCTGCTGGTTTTCCAGCATTCAAGTCTGGCAGAAGCCGGCCGGCTTTTGTCAGACAGACTGACATACACACAGGCAGAATGCCAGCCGGTATTTTTTGTACCGGCCAATTGTCTCCCGACATTCTGTCCGTGTGCGCAGGGCTTTAGGGAAATGTGGATCTCTATTCACAGGGCACAGACTGTAAGTTGATGCAGCATTCCCTTACTGAGACATGATAGGAAGATAGTACAATGTATTCATTTTCCTGTCTGAGGGATATGTACATTTTGGTAATTCACCAGATGTTACCCGTTTCTGTTATTCAGTATATGGAATTGCAAATACAATCCTGTAGTGGCATGCACCACATGACCTAAGCAGATAGAACTCTTTCAGGTGGCTAGTAAAATATAAACTGGCGCATGGTCTTCTCCTAATTAACAGGGGGAATGTGGCAGTTTTCCATATAGAAAACTATGACAGATGCTCACCAGGTGTGACATGTCATATGGAATGCAAACTGCCAGTAGATAGCTCACATCCCCTTTTCTGCTCATGCAGTGAATACACTATACAAGCATAGAATGGAGAGTTAACAACCTCTCTGCTGCTCTGAGCTGAGCGAGGGGCAGGTCAGACAGAGATCAGAGCATGCAGCTCCAGCTCTCCTGTTCTCTGTGCTGTGTTTGTTATAGATATAGCAGTACAGAGAACTTATTGCTCATAATTGAAGTGTAATTAAAGGCAAAACTTTTATTTTTCGTTTTGGATAGCGTGGACAGGGATGGTCAGTTTTTATTGCTGGCTGTGTCCCTGTAGAGAGATTCACTCTCTCGATTTGTGCTGTTTACCATTATCATCAAAAATTAAGGTAAAAGAAAATCCCAAATTTTGAGTTGACATTAGAACAGTAATAGAGAGGACATCTTCCAATGGAGACACTAGTTTTGGTGACACACCCAGATTACCTTGTTTTGGGGTGACTTCCTTTCACTTTGTTTTGGCTATGGGGCAGGAAGTGAAGGTAAATCTTCCTAATGGGACACAGATGACAAAAAAAAACAAAAAACCCTCCCTTACTCTATCTAAAAAAATAAAATAAAAAGTTTTGCCTTTAACTCCACTTTAAAAATGTTGGTAATTAGGAGCCATATCTCTTTAATTTAACATGCTTGGGACAAACAAAAATCTATCGACAGACAAACAAGTAAAACAAAAAAAGTCAGATATCAATAAAAAAAATGGGGCAGACTCAATGGACCACTTGGTCTTTTTTTTGTTTTCACTCTTCTATGTTTCTATTTTTTTTTATGTTTAGAAGAGTGGTACAAGCATTATGCTTGCACCACTCTTTGCTAATTATCCCCAATGGGTAGGTAACCTGTTTTCTCAATTTGGACTACACTTGTTATTCACAAGACCCAATTGAGTAGGGGCACTGGTGCCTATTAGAAATTCTGTCCTGTTCCTACCAATAAAGTAAAGGCCCTAATGTATAAAACCACAAGTGGTGCCACCATACACCAGTAGCCTGCAGAGGGTGTAAACATAAGGCTACACTTTTATTAAGGATATCTTGGACTACATTCTGGCAGCTTGGTTATAGGAACTGCCAGTTGTAAGAATGCCATCCAGCAAACCCATTGTACATATGTAGCAATGGAAGAGCTGTAGTAAGTGACCTATGTAATTCACTTGGAATACTGCTTTAAAAAATCTATTGCAGTTGGATATAAAGGGGTCTCACAGTGCCTTTGGTTGAAGATAAAGGTCTGAGCTTTGCAACCTTCCTCTCTTGCTCCAGTTTGTGTGGGAAAAGTTGGGAAAGACTCAGAACATAATGGTTATTGCATGGCAATTAATGCCAGCTACATTTGACACATACTGCACCGATCTGCAAATAGCTAACACTTGACAGTTTGCACTAAAAAAGTTGTACTGTTTTCAGTTCCTATTGAACTATGTATCTTAATTCCTCTCCTTTGCTAAAGCCAACCGGGTGGACAGACATAACTCCACAATAGTGATGGGCTTAGGCGTGTTCAGATCGAACCTGCCAGGAAGCCGTCACTACACAACACCAATCATATACAATAAGACATTTCCAGACACATACACAGGCTGCCTATGATTGGCGGTGTGCAGTGTCGGCTTCCTGGCGGGTTCGATCTGAAACAGCCTGAGCCCATTCTTACTCCAGAATAAAACAAGTCCAGGAGCATTGTAATTCATTAATATCATTATCAATCAAGTAGCTGACATCATTGCCCAAATATGGCCACATTGCTATGTTTGGGCAATGACAGGCAAAACAGGCAGTAAAGGCACTTTTAACTCATATTAGCCACCTGTCAAAACCAGGCAATAGCCCCCATAAAGGCCTATACACATTGCAAAACAAAATAGAGCATGTCATGTTCAGCAGATGATACCACCTGCCACTGCTATCCATTGAGGGAAATATGGCTGCGCATAAACTGTGATGCAACCAATCCAATGGGTGCAGTTGTGGAGCAGTAAAGAGGGATTTATTTTAGTGTGAAATCTCTTTTTCCAAGAGGCATGCATTTGGCGGAATATCACTACCTAATCATCTGCCAATTGCAGGCCAGCCACAGCTGTAAACACAAGCCATCGAAGATCGCAATCAGCTGGCCATGTGAAAGAGGTCTAAAATTTTCTTTGTTTTTTGAACTATTTAGTACCCTCATACTTTTAATTTAAGCCCAGCCAATTATTTCTGTGGCTAACAGGTGGAATAATAATTTCACATCAGACACCAATCAGACTCAACTTTTTAAAACAGGATTGAATATGATTGGTAGCAGAGGGTAAGTAGTTCCAGTTCTCAATAAAATCACATAAATACTGTACACCAAGCCCTGGTAACCAAGGGACAACGTTAATTAAAAACTGAAAGTTATAGGTTTAGAATTGTGAAATTCAGGGCTTTTTTGTCCTGTTTGTGTGCTACAATAACCCTGAGTAAAAAAGAAAAAAAAGAAAAAGATAATAATCACCTAAAGGGGTTGTAAAGGTTCGTCTTTTATTTTCTAAATAGGTTCCTTTAAGCTAGTGCATTGTTGGTTCACTTACCCTTTCCTTCAATTTCCCTTCTAAATGTTTTTTTTCTTTGTTTGAATTTCTCACTCCTGTTTCTCCTCAGTAAGCTTTCCACCATCATCCGAGCGGTGGAAAGTCATTTAGAACAGCTTACTGAACACCTTACTGAGGAGGAACAGGAAGTGAGAAATTCAGACAAAGAAAACAAAGAAAAACAATATTTAGAAGGGAAATCGAAGGAAAAGGTAAGTGAACCAACAATGCACTAGCTTAAAGTAACCTATTTAGAAAATAAAATACAAACTTTTACCCCTTTAAGCAAGTATGTGAAACTGTGACAAAAATAAAGTATACAATTGGTAATAAGCAATTGATAATACCTATCTTGTTTAAGGTGCAATGCTATGACAATGGTCAAGTAAGATCCGAAATAACAAATGCTGTATCCAAACGAATGGAACATAATGAAATAATAATAATAAATAACAATAATAATAAAAAAAAATGTTTTATTATTATTATAGGGCCTAATCCTCAAAAGAGATACGACGGAGTAACTGCTGTTACTCCGTCGTATCCCTGGTCCTAACTATGGAACTGATCCACAGAATCAGTTTCCCATAGTTAGGACGAAGATCCGACATGTGTAATTGAATTACACTGTCGGATCTTAGGATGCAGTACCGCATCCGCCGCTGGGGGCATTTCGCGTCGAAATGCCGCCTCGGGTATGCAAATTAGGACTTACGGAGATCCACAAAGCTTTTCAGCTTCGTTTTTTCTCCGTAAGTTTTATTTTGCAAACGCAAAATTTTTTTTTTTGCCGCCGTATCTTTTTTTTTACCCGACGCAACTTTATTGTCCCGTCGCAATCCACAAAGCCTGACGTAACGTAATTTCGCGCTATGCACGTCGGGAAAATGACGTCACGAGCATGCGCAGTATGGCCGGCGCGGGAGCACGCCTCATTTAAATGGGAATCGCCCCCTGGAGAAGAGGAACGCCTTGCGCCCGCCGGATTTAAGTTACACCGCTCAAAATTTCTAGGTAAGTGCTTTGTGGATCGGGCACTTAGGTAGAAATTTTGCGGCGGTGTAAATTAAATAGGAAAAATTACGTTACGCCCGCTGGCTGAGGATTTGGCCCATAATTTTTTATTATTAATTCACTCCGTTCTAATTGTTTAGATGCGGCATTCGTTATTTTGGATAATTCAAAACTTCGGTCAAATTCATATTTGTTACGTTCACTAACAGCCAAATTTGAAAGGAAATTTCAATACTTAAAATGTAATAGTTAGTTATTATTAGTAAGTTAGTTAGTTATTCTTTTGAATTTTTGGATTTTATTGTTAAAGAGTTGTAAAGGAAAACATATTTTTTGCTGAAATGACTGTTTACAGGGTATATAGACATAATAGTTAACTGATTCCTTTTAAAAATGATTAAAAATAGATAAAAATCAATCATATAATGTACCTGTAGTTTCAGTTTCGTTTTTGCATGTTGTTTGCTGCTTATGTGATGTACAGAGTCACAGAGCCAATACAGGGCAGCGATGGTTTGGAAAACGAAACTGATTGGTGTTGAGGGGTTTTAGACACACCTCCTTGATTAGTGACCACAGAGAGAAAGCTCCCATGACTTGTTTCATCATCTAACAGAATAAGTGAGTTTTCAAGGATTACCTAAAGGCGGCCAGGGTAGGAGCAGACCGGGCATACTAGGGCAGGGATTTCCTAAGGATACAATATATGGAGAAGTCCTGGAGGCGAGCATGGGAGGCGGTAACAAGGGAGCTAGAGAGCAGGAGGTCCTGGGAGGAGCAGAGAGGACGATTTGGGCGATAACTTCAGATAAGGTTGGTGATGTAGCTGGGGGCAATGTTGTGGATGGCCTTGAATGTTGTGGTTAGTATTTTGAATTTTATACAATGGGGTAGGGGAAGCCAGTGAATAGATTGGCAGAGAGGGGCAGCAGTCACTGATTAGTTAGTAAGGTGTACTAGTCTAGCAGCAGCATTCATAATAGACTGATGGGGGGGGGGTAGCCTGTGTAAAGGAAGGCCAGTGAGAAGGGAGTTGGAGAAGTCAAGGTGGGAAATAACCAAGGAGTGAATAAGTTGTTTTGAATGAATGAAAAAATGAATGAAAAACTTATAAAGCGCGGCGCATGCGAACTGAATCGCTTCTGGGCGCTAGTTGTTCGTGTCTCATGACATCAAAAGAGCAGAGTTTTGATCCGTCTTCTGAAAGTCAGGTGGTTTTCCTCCAACCGAATGCTGGTTGGTAAAGCGTTCCATAGTCTAGGACCCTGAAAAGCAAACCTTCTTTCTCCTTTGGACTTGTATTTGGTTTTTGGTACCCTGACCAGATTTTGGTCGGTGGATCGCAGAACGCGATTCGAATTGTGAGGTTCTATCTTGTCGCAAAGATATTGCGGAGCCTTCCCATGGATGCACTTATGTGTCAGGCAGAGTGCTTTAAATGCAATTCTGTCTTTTACTGGCAGCCAGTGAAGGGTTCTCAACGAAGGTGAGATTGATTCCCATTTTTTTTTCCCAGTCACCAGTCTGGCGGCCGTATTCTGAACGACTTGCAGACGGGAGATTTGGTACTTTGGGAGTCCGAGGTACAGGGCGTTAGCATAGTCCAGTCTGGAATTCACGATTGTTCCCACCACGACTGCTACGTCTTCTTTGGGGATAAATGGAATAAGTCTGCGTAGTAGGCGCAACAGATGGTGCGCTCCACTGACTACTGACCCTATTTGTGCGTCCATTGTCATGAAGGTGTCGAAGATGACCCCGAGACTTTTGACTTTGGAGCTAGGGGTGATGATTTGGCCCAGAATGGGCGGGGGTGTCCAGGTTGTTGCCAGTTGACTCTTTCGGCTGGCGTGAAACATAAGGAGTTCTGTTTTTGAACTGTTGAGTTTAAGATAACTCTTAGTCATCCAGTTTTCTATCAAAGAGAGACATTTCTCTAAACTGAGACGATGATCCTTTTTGTTGCAGATGCGAAAATACAGTTGCGTATCGTCTGCATAAGAGTGATAGAGTAGTTCTTGGCTACTGATAATATCAAAGAGAGGGCGAAGATAGATGTTGAAAAGCACCGGTGACAGGGGGGATCCTTGGGGGACTCCACATGACACCGTGCGCTTTTCCGACGTGAAACAACCCAATTTAACTGTTTGTGATCGGTTTTCAAGAAAGGAAGAAAACCATGGTAAATCACCTTCTGCGACTTCTGCTACCTTGGCTAGTCGCATCAGTAACAGTTTGTGGTCTACCGTGTCAAAGGCTGCGCTTAGGTCCAGCAGAACCAGGAGACAAGATTCTCCTTCGTCTGCGGCCTCGAGGGCATCGTCCCATATTTTGAGTAAGGCCGTTTCTGTCCCGTGTCCGGGACGGAAGCCTGATTGTAATGGATCCAGTAGATTGTGGGTATCTAGATGCTGTTGCAGCTGTTGTACCACTACTTTCTCCATTATCTTGGAGAGAACATTTAGGCCTGTTATGGGACGGCGGTGAGTTGGGTCCTTGGGATCCAGGTTAGGTTTTTTCAAGATGGGCTGGATTGTGCCCTCTTTCAACAGGGATGGCACTGTGCCTTCCTTAAATGACTGGTTTATAAGCTGTGTGATGGGTGGTGCCAGGATGTCGGCACATTCCTTCAGCAGTTTGGTGGGGATGATATCATTGGGCGATGTGCTGTTCCGCAAAGCACCAATGATATTTTTGGTGGTATCGATGGAGATCGGTTCCAGAGTGAACTTTGTTGATTGTAGAGCGTTTCTGTGGATGTTTTGTGGTTGATTGACGGTGGGGTTGAGGGGGGTATTGTTTTGCATGATGCTTTCCCGGATTCTTTCAATTTTGTTGATGAAGAAATCCGATAGTTCATTGCAGAACTCTTGGGTGTCTGAGTTGGGGACTTCAAGACATCCTGGATTCATGGTCTGGGTGACCATCTTGAAGAGTTCGCGGGGGCGGTTTAGGGCGCTGTTAATCGCCATAGAAAAATGATGTTTCTTGGCTTTGAAGATTTCTTTATGATATCGTGTTGTTATTGCCTTGTAGATGATGAGGTTATCCTCTGCAGGACTTCTTTTCCAGGCGGCTTCCGCCCTTCTGCGCTCTTGCTTCAGAAGCGACAGCTGGTTGTTGAACCAGCCGGACTTTCTTTTTCGGATGCAGGCTTTGCGTTTCGGTGCTACTAAATCGGCTGACTGTAGCAGGGCTGCGTTTATGGCATCCAGTGTATCTGCGGCTGTTTGATGTGGATGGATTGTTTTGATTCTGTTTCCCAAGGTAGATTTGAAGAGTTCCGAATGGAGCTTCTTCTGAGATCTAGCCCAGTGTATTGTCACCGGCTTGGGTGCTTTATCACTGGGGGAATTTTGGAGATTATGAAATTAATTGCATGGTGGTCTGTCCATGGCAATGGTTCATTTTCTAAAATGCTTATTTTCAGATTTTGTCTGAAAATTAGGTCGAGTGTGTGACCTGAAGCATGTGTTGGCCCGCATATAAGTTGCTGTAGCCCTAATCCCTCCAGGTGATCAATGCAGGCGTCCGCAATGGGATCCTGTGCGGAGTTGGCCCACAGATTAAAGTCCCCGAGCAGCAAAAGGTGTTTGCTGTTAAGGGTATAAGTGGATATAAACTCCGTTAATGATGGCAAAAAACTGCGATTTTGGCCCAGGTGGCCTATAGCAGAGGAGAATGTGAACAGTCTCCTGGGGGGAAGTTTGAAGTTGAAGAGTAAGGGTTTCCATGAATGGAAGAGGATTTTGAAGGGCTGGCTTAGTGATTGTAATGCGATTCTTGTGGATCACCGCCAGGCCTCCTCCTCTTTGCCCTATTCTGTTTTCCGTTATAATGCGATAGTTTTCTGGCACCAATTCTCCGAGAATGGTGTTGCAGTCGTCTGAGAGCCAGCTTTCTGTAATAAAGAGGCAGTCTAGATCGTTTTGTAGTAAGAAATCGTGGATTTCTAATCAGTGTTTTACTGCCGATCTTGTGTTGATCAAAGCACATGATATGTGCTCGAGCTGGGTTAAATAGTTAAAATTTTTGATGGTCGATCGTCGATCGAATCTCAAAAGTTGCTCTATTTTTAAGGCCTTTTTGGTGACGGCTGGTAATGCTGTTGCGAATTGTCTCAGACCCCGAATAGAGTCCGCAGAGTATCGCAGATTAGCCATTGTCGCCAGTCACATTGTCGTCAGTCTTTCCTAATTGCGGCGGCCGCGAATGAGGCCTGGTCTGGCGCGGATGCGGGAAGAGCCGCGAGACGCCGGACGTGATGGGTGGAAGACTGTCCAAGTGAGCCGTCACTCGTTGACTCGTTGTGGTGTCATTAGTTAGGAAGGGGTGAATTCTGAAAATGTTGCAGAGGTTAAGGTGGCAAGATTTAGCCAGTAAATGGATGTGGGGACTGAAGGAGGGGTCAGAGTCTAGGATTAAACCTAGAACCCTGGCATGTGTGTAGGGACCAATGGTTGTGCCATTGATCTCAATAGTAAAGTCTTGGGGAGGGGATTGGGGAGGAGAAAATATTATAAGCTTAGTTTAGAATGATTGAGTTTGAGGAAGTGGTTTGAAATCCATACTGATATGTCGATCAGTAAGTTTCGATACATGAGGAGATTAAGGGGATGAGTTGAGGAGTTGAGAGATAGATCTGAGTGTCATCAGTATAGGGCTGGTATTGAAAGCCATGGGAGATTATTAACTGGCCCAGGGCAAAAGTATAGAGAGAAAATAGGAGGGGCCCAAGTACAGATCCTTGGGGTTCCCCGACAGAAAGAGGAAGAGGAGCAGATGAGATGTTGTTGTATGTCACACTGAAAGTGCTGAGGTAGGTAGGAGGAGAACCAGGAAAGAGCAGAGTCATGGAGGCCTAGGGAGTGGCGTTTATTTAAGAGGAGTGGGTGGTCAACTGTGTCAAAAGCAGCAAAAAAGTCTAAAAAAAGAGTGTAAATATGAAGTACTGCCCATTGGTTTTAGCAGTTAGTAGGGGAGTTTTAGTAGGGCAGTTTCAGTGGATTGTTGTGGGCGGAAGCCGGACTGTAGGGGATCAAGTAGGTTTCTGTCAGTGAGGTAGCAACTTATAAGGTTGTGGACAGGGCATTTAAGAAGCTTGGAGGCAAAGGGAGCAGGGAAATGGGTCTTAAGTTATTCAAACAGGTGGGGTCCAGTGAGGTTTTTTTAAGTATGGGGGTAACCAGTGCATGTTTGAGCTGAGAGGGAAAGGTACCAGAAGAAAGGAAAAGGTTGAAGATTTGGGTTTAAGAATTTAGGATAGAGCAGGAAGGTGGTCGCAGTAAATGTGTCACGCTCAGGGGTCAGGCTCAGAGGCCAGTAGCTATAGCAGTTGAAGACAGGTATACAGGCAGTCACTTCTGGCAGATGGCACAGGCTCACCTGAGGTGCGGAGTCTAAGTACTAGCTGGTTTTCCCCAGAGCTCCCGATGGTGGAAATGGATTTAGCTGCAAGCTTGTACCAGGTCGCGGTCCTCAATTTTGCCCCACCAGGGTGTGAGCAAGCCAGGGTTCAATAGCGGATAAACAGACAAGGATGAAACAGCAGCGTGGTCAGTAAACAAGCCAAGGGATCAATCAAAAGTGGTTGCAGGTTGGGATCAGGCAGTAGAGTAGTCCAGGAACAGGCCGAGGGTCAAACACGGGTGGTTGCAGGTACAAATGGCAGCAGGAGCGACAACAGCAAGGCACTGGCAGGGAAGGCACAATAACCTGGCAAAGAGGAAGTGCTGAGACAAGGCTTTTATAGGAAGTTCATGGAAGGAGCTAGGGGTTCAAGGTTCAAGGCAATCAAGACACCAAGCAGAGTAGTCAATGGAGCAGATAGGTTTATCCAGCAGATCAGACAGGGAGCTGTCCAGCATCCCAGATAGCTCAATGGGAAGAGTTAATGCCAGACACAGAAGAGGTTCCAGGTTCAAGCCCAGGTCCTGACAAAATGTGAGGGCACAGAGTCCAGGAGACAGGTGGTGAGGATGGCTGTGGAAAGGAGTTTGGCACTTCCTCAGTGGTAACAGGGTTGAAGGAGAAAAGTGTTGAGTGTTGTGTTGGACCTAATGTGTTGCATGGTTGATAACTCATCACAAATTGAGTCGATTTTTAGTTTTTGAAGTGATTGGCGATCTCCTGGACAGTAAGTGAGTTGGTGGGTGGAGGCAGTGGGGGGGGGGGTGAAGTAAGGAATTAAGAGTTGAAAATAGTTGAGAAGGTTTGGATGAAAGGGTTTTGATGAGAGTGGTGTAGTAGGTTTGTTTAGCAGGAGTTGTATTTGAAAAAGACAGATCTGTAGAGGGTGAAGTCTTGTAGGGATTTAGTTTTACGCCATGTTCACTCCAGAGCACAGCTGCGTCTCTTGAGATTTCTGGTCATCTGTTTGCCCGGGTTGTAGCAGGTGAGGCCTTGTTCTGTGTGTAGAGAGGGGAGCGAGTGTGCCCAGGGAGGATGACAGTATGTTGTTGTAGACAGAAGTGGCCAGGTCTGGGCAGAACAGGGGTGTGATTTTTATCATGAAAGGCAGTCAGTAGCAGAATGAAGAAGGGAAAGGTTGAGGTGCCGAAGGTTCCTGTAGATAACTGTTTGCAGGTTGGCGGCATCGGAGGTAGGAGACAGGGAGAGTGTGAAACTGATTAGGTTGTGATCAGAGAGAGGAAACGGGGTGTCAGAGAGGTTGCAGGGAGTGCAGAGATGGGAGAATACGAGGTTGAGGGTGTTGCCATTGGAGTAAGTGGTGGTTTGTGTCCACTGTGTTAGGTTAAAAAAGGAAGTTAAATTGAGGATGATGGCAGATACTTCAGAGGAGAGAACTTACTTTTCCTCTTTATGATTTCAAAAAGTTTGATTTGACTCAATGACAAAAATATTTCCTTGGAAGTTGGTCATATAATGTGTTTTATTCAAGCTTTGTCAGATACATTTTGAAAAATATATAATTTAAAGCACTAGGCTTCTTGCACATGGGCAGAAAAAGGAGCTCATGGATGTACAGTGTAAAATATATCTGTTTTTGGGATGCCTGGGAGCCACATCTGCAGCTTATTTTAGCCCATAGGACTGCATTTCAGAATACACTGTGCGCACATTACTGCCATTGTTGGTATGTACTCACATGCATACATGGTTGTATTTTTATGCTTTGAAAAGTACCCCCATACACATGTGAGTACACACCAGCGCCAGCAGTTATGTGTGCACAGGTGCTGTGGCTGTCTGAATACCTGTCCTTCATCTATGTTTTTTAATGTGGATTAGGAAATCAAGTGATTTCTCTAACTCAGGCTCATGAAGCTAAACAAGGGAGCCTATGTCTGGATTTCTGTGTGTAGCACTACCCCCGAAGGAGCTGCTGGTTTGTTTTGGGTGGCACATTTACCTCGTGGCTCTCCGAATTCTTAGGGGTAGTCTATAGCAGTAGTAAATGTAATGTCCACGACAGGTGCCTTTTGCTGTGCTCTTTATTACCCAGCCGGGTAAAAACAATAAAACTTGTGGTGAAGAAGGTAGAGTTAAATGGAGAAGAAGAATAGCAGATTCAGGTGTAGCAATAGGGAAAACAATCCTGCTCCCACGTGTAAAACTTCTTGCGCCACTCCTGCTTGAGTGGGAATAGCGTACCTGGACAGGCCTCTCTCACTGGCCTGGCAGTCAGAGTATCGCTCAAACTTTTAAGGAAAAGTCTCTGCCACAGACCCTCCTGTAATGAACTGGATCCTTTAGGGAAAAGTCTCTGGCACAGGCCCTCCTGGAATGGACTCGGGGAAAGACCTCTGCCACAGGCCTTCCTGATTGTGAATATGGAGATGAACCTCCTTGGTAGAATTATGCCTGGATCTTCTTCAAGTTGCTTTCAGGTACCGACTGACAGGTGACCAGCCTCTCAGTGTCCGGATATCTCGATCCCCGGTGGTTTGTTGAGACCCTATTGGATCGCCAGCCTCTTATTGGCTCTCCTCAGATGGACTCCCCACCGAACAGCTACCTCGCTTGGGATCTTCAAGATTGGGAACCCAGTCGACCACTGGGCTCCCTGCCACAGCTCAATTGTTCCGGACCAACATGGTCCCGGAACCAAGAACACCACATGGCACGCACGCCCCGGCCAGGTAGGCCATAACGCTGGGGGGCCGTGGCGCAATCACCCTAAAGGTGGGTGCCGCACTCGAAGAAGAAGACCAGAACAAATGGCGTCTGCCCCATAAATACCCTCCCCCAGCATGCACAGCGATGCCCAACCCTCCTGATTGGCTGCTGAGGAAGAGCACCCAAATCTTGACTCCACTGCTGCCACCTACTGCCCTGGGGTGGGAAGAACACCCGGCAACAACAGAATGAGCCCACAGCACAGCCAAGCTGAGACAGAGACCTACGTTTGAACACATTAACTGGATCAGAGTTCAATTAACACTCTGATCTCCCTCTAAATTTAAATAGCACTGGTACTTTGAAGTAACCAGGCGCTACATGTGCAAGAAAAAAAAATGTATAATACATACTGTACACATTATTTTCTATCTTTTAAATTATAACATGTTATACCAAAATATCAATATTAAAAATCTACCTTTAGTCATACAGTGTTCAGTTTGTGTCTGATCTAGTAAAAACTACTGGGGGAAATAATAACTGCAGTTTATCACAAGGTTAGCATTAAAAGACATTCTTAATTACTGCAGACACTTTAGATTACAAGAGAATGCAGCCACACTTTAGATTCTGTGCCTTAACTGCGTACACATGTTCACAGTGCAGATGGTGATAAATGATTTACAATAAAAACATTTATTTCAGCCACTATATCAATAAATGTGATTTATATCACAAGACACATGATCGATTCCTTCTGATACAAACATTAATCTGAATTACGGACTATGAATTCTGTGGGATGGCTGATAAAATGAAGCTTTGTTGGAACTGCTACATGTATCACATATTACATTCACAGATTTAATCGGTGGGTCATCATTATATGCCATCTGTTCTCAGCAGCATGTCTTTCTGTCTATCTGTGAATGTGTGGATAAAAAGATCAATTCATTAACCAAGGAAGATTTAAATATTAAATTCAGAACAGTTTTCTAGAGATGTATAATTGACAAGTGTCCATAGATAAGGAGATAAAAGTATAACATAGGAATATATAAACCAAAAAATGACAGATGGAGGTTTTCATTTCTGGTGCCGGCACATGCTGGAGGTTATCATTGCTGGCCATGTCACATGCTGAGAGTTATTGCTGGGGGCTATCATTGCTGGCCCTGATACTTGCTGGGGGCTATCATTGCTGGCCCTGACACTTGCTGGGGGTTATCATTGCTGGCCCTGACACTTGCTGGGGGTTATCATTGCTGGTCATGTCACATGCTGAGAGTTATTGCTGGGGGCTATCATTGCTGGCCCTGACACTTGCTGGGGGTTATCCCTAGGTGTTATTGCTGGGCAATGGGGAAATGACAAATCGCTGTTCATACATTGTGTGAACAGATGATAGGTCATTTCCCCCCCTGACAGGACCGGGAGCTGTGTGTTTACACACACAGCTCCCGATTCTCGCTCTGTAACGAGCGATCGCGGGTTCCCGGCAGTGATTGCACCCGCCGGGCATGCGCGTTGGGATCAGGGGTCACCGGAGGGTGCACACACACCCCTAATGGCTGATTCACAAGGTGACGTATCACTAGGGTGCGCACACGCCCCTAGTGGCTGATTCGCAAGGTGATTCGCGGGGTAATTCGCGGCGGCTGGTCGGCAAGTAGTTAACATATCATATCTCAATGGTAAATTCAAAGACCATTGTCTCATTGTCTAATTTGATGAATGATTTGGTTCCAATCAGCAGGGGATCAGCTCTTAGATCGTCTGCTGATCAATGCAGAGTAGGCGGATGACACATCCGTGTCTGCTCAGTTTCTGTACTGTTTTCACCCAACTAACCTGCGATCTGCTCCTCCTAAACAGAAGGGGAGATCCTAGTAGATCCGAGCGGACCAGAGGTCAGCAGGTGTAATTGGATACAAGTCAACAAAATATGCCCATCAGAGCACCCCTTATTTTATGTTAAGGGGTACACTGATGGGTATATTTTATGTAAAGGGGTACTCTGATGGGCACATTTTGTTGTGCCCATCAGAGTGAATCTTAGCTTAAAATGTGCCCATCAGCGTGGTCCTTAAGAGAAAATATGAACATTATTGTGCCCCTGTAAATATTACATCCCACATACCTTGATGGCAGGCAGGGAGTGGAAGTCAGCAGATGTAGCAAGTTGCAGGGGGCAAGAGCTGTGCCGGGAGTCTTGCTGAAGGGGGTGGGGCGCGAGAAAACGAGCAGCAGAGGACAGATGAGCACGTGACGTTATGTCTTACCTCACGGCCTGGCCAGGAGCCATGAGATAGGCAGCAGCAGGGGGCGGGATGCACATGCAATGTCATTGGCTGCAGGTACACCTGTGGTCCCTGCAACCAATGGCAGCAGAGCAGATGCACTTTACACTGGCAGCCTGACGGTCCAAACAGAAGCATCGCTCAGTCCGTGTCACTGTTTTTTATTCTGCCCTTCCAGTGTTCTCTGGGGGGATGCAGGAGCAGGTGGCTCCCAGTGGCACACTGAGAGGCTGAACCAGCTGCTGATCAGGTATCCGGGTGGATTAAACAATATGGCCAAGATCTTTCCAGAACTGTGGCAGGAGAGTGGCTAAAGCTGTCAGTGATTCTGGTTAACAAGAGAACAAAAGTAAGTGCACTCCTGTAACCCACTAGAGAAGTATAGTCAAAAATGCTTTGGCCATACTTCTCTTTTAAATTCTCTCTGGTATGAACAGTGTGTAGTATGTGTTGGAGAGAGAGTCTGCAAGCAGGCTGTGCTTGAATAGCCTGCAGGTCTAAGCTGACCCAAAAATGTCTTATAACTAGCCAGGAGGCTGACTGTTTTGTTGTACACTGGACTGGAGCCGACACAGGATTTCCCCTTGGGGGAAATTATTTTGCTTTTAATTGATGCAACATGAATGAATAAACATGGTCAGGAAGCCCTTAAATGCACGTTGGCAACCTTGACTGCCAACCAGATGTATAGATCTGCATACTAATAGGGAGATATCATCAGATCGATAAACGCACAGACTAACAGATGATAGATATAATAGATTCTAAAGAAAAATATAAAAAAAACTAACAAAAAACAAACATGTTATACTTACCTGCTCTGTGCATTGGTTTTGCACAGAGTAGCCCTGTTCCTCTACTTTTTGGGTCCCTCAGCTGCATTCCTGGCTCCTCCCCCCTGCCGAGTGCCCCCAATAGCATGCCTCTTGCTATGGGAACACTTAAGCAGGCTCACCCCTGTTCTCTCTCATTAGTTCACTGGCTGTGATTAACAGCAGCAGAAGCCAATGGCTCCCATTGCTGTGTGAGCCAATGGTGAAAGGGACCCGGAAGAGCAGCTGCTCTCATGCACATGGCTGGATCAAGATGGGGCTCAAGTAAGTATAGGGGGGCTTGGAGGACAGCTGTACCCAAAAGAGAGAGAATGCATTCATGTAAAAAACCCTGAGCCTTTAGAACCAGTTTAACATTATCAGCCTGGAAAGGTCATATTCTCCAGCCTGTCAGTGAATGTTCCCAAACATTCATGGTGTGATGTCACTCTTGTGAGTAATGCACACTACACTTCTCAGTAGTTTTCATTTTCTCCAGATCATCAATTTGTAAGTTAAGTGTTTTTCAGAATGCCAGATATACGTGTGCATAAATACTGTAAATATGTGTTGTTCTGTCATAGATCACTTTTCAGATGATGGTTAACAGGCAGTTGGAAGGCGAAATGTCACATACTCACCATCCATTTTAACCCTGAAAAGCCACCATGCTGCAACAATATACATTACATTAAGGCCCCTTTCACATTGAGGCGTTTTTCATGTGGTACAGCGCTAAAAATAGCGCTGCTATACCGCATGAAAAATCATGCCCTGTAGTGTTTAATGTGAAAGCCCGAAGGCCTTCACACTGAAGCGGTGCGCTAGCAGGAGCGCTCCAAAAGTCCTGCTAGCCGCATCTTTACTGCGGTATAGGAGCGGTGTGTTCACCGCTCCTATACCGCGCCTTCCCATTGAAATCAATGGGAAACCGCGGTAATACAGCAGTAATACCGCCCTCACCGCTAGCGCCCGAATATCGCGGTAAATATGACGGTATAACGGCGCTAAAAATAGCGTGGCTATACCGTCACCGCGGCTCCACGCCTCAATGTGAAATAGGTCTAAGTTGTGGTGTGGCTCTATTCACTTGGATGGATCGCTTTTGGTAGTGGTACTGCACACCATACGTGATGGGGTTATAATTATTGCTGCAGTCAATCCATGTGTACAGCCATGAGCAGCTGTATGTTCTAAACGCCTCCAGCCACTCATGTTAAAAGGGCCAGGGGTTTAACCCCTGTTACTTTGTCCACCCAAGCATTTTAATGCTGCTTGCTTAGCAGCTGGGAGCTGCAGATAATGTAATAAAGGAGGCTTGGTGATGAGCCTGAGGATGTTGTGGATAAAACACATTGGATGCCATCATCCAGCCTGGTCTTTTTGTTGGCCTTTTTGTTGTAGAAAGATACTTGTAGATCTGTGGATGTGGTCAGTTCACCAGCTTAAAGTGTGAAGCACTGAAGCAGCCCTGCCATATTTATTGAAAACTAATAGTGGGTTTGGTTAGCAACATAGTAGGAATTGGCCCCTATACACATCAGTAGTTGTAGGATTTGTCAGTCAAAGACAGCAGGTTGCCTTGTTGACATTGTCAAAGACATGGGCTGGGTAATCTATAGAGTTCGTAATTCTTATTGTCACTACTGTCACTACTATTACTGCTTAGTGTCAGGATTACCCACATATTTTAACCGTTGCTCATTTGAAGTCCAAGTTTAGTTAGGAGTACCCTTGTTGCCTTTGTATTCTCAGGGCAGGGCAATCTCTTTAGAGGACCACATTACTATAATTTAATCCTCTGCAGTTCCGAGCGCTAACAAACTGCAGTTAGCTCCAAATCTGCCTGGGGAGCCCTGTATGTGCACCTTTTCCCCCTTTTACCCACCCATTAACCTGCCCCAATCTCAGGATCACTGACTTTAGAAAGTTTCCAGATAGATAGACAGACAGGCTAATATATACTGTAGATATAAAAATAGAATTAGCTTAAAGCGGGAGTTCACCCGAATTTTTTTTTTTTAACATTAGATTGATGCTCATTTTGTCAAGGGGAATCAGGTAGTTTTTTTTTAAATCAAAGCAGTACTTACCGTTTTAGAGAGCGATCTTCTCCGCCGCTTCCGGGTATGGTCTTCGGGACTGGGCGTTCCTATTTAATTGACAGGTTCCGACAGGCTTCCGACGGTCGCATACATCGCGTCACGAGTAGCCGGAAAAAGCCGAACGTTGGTGCCGACCTATACGGCGCCTGCGCACCGACGTTCGGCTACTTTCGGAAAATCGTGACGCGATGTATGCGACCATCGGAAGCCTGTCCGAAGCCTGTCAATCAAGTAGGAACGCGTAGGAACGCCCAGTCCCACAGCCCATACCCGGAAGCGGCGGAGAAGATGCATCTCTAAAACTGTAAGTACTGCTTCGATTGTAAAAAAAAACACCCGATTCCCCTTGACAAAACGAGCCTCAATCAATGTTAAAAAAAAAGGTTTTTGGGTGAACCTCCACTTTAAACAGGGTGGTAATACTATTGTTATTGTATAGCATGCTACCTTATCACTGCATGTTGCTATCATAATGTCAAATGAACAAATGTAGATCCTCAAAGAAAACAATGAACAGATTAATTTGTATGCTATCAGTTACACTTGTAGTTAACAACTGTAAGCTCCTTTGAGTAAGACTCACCAATCTCATGAAATGTTAAAATGCTTGTAGGACAGAAAGGATGACAAATTCGAGAGTGTGACAGGGACAGAACGCTGAATATTGAGCTGACCATTATTCTTCCCATTACTGGCAGATGTAATTTTAGAAACTGCATCCCTATTTCAGGAACATTACTAATTTATATTTAATATAATTGGAAGATGGTGGGCTGTCAACAGTGCTTTTTCAGACACCGAAGAACCCCTGATTCCATGCCACAAGAGATTTAAATGGACAATGTTTGATAATGAATATGAAGTCTTTGCTCTAGTAAAGATACTAGCTTTCTGCCTTCGTATTTTAAATGAAGGCACCACATTTAATATATGTAGAATCAAAAAAGAGAGAGAGAATGTAATGGGCTAGTGCAGACACCATTAAATCAATAAAAGATTTTTACTAAGATACCCATAAGAGTTAAAATTGCAACCATATTGTGATGTCCTAGGTACAAAGTCCTTTCACAACCTCAGGGAATAGATGTATAATAAGACAAAAGGACTAAAAGATTTAAGGTCAAGCACATACTGTATGTAGTCTGGGTCTGAAGAAGAGGGCTTGACCTTCGAAACCCACAAGCAATCTTGCATCTACTACTGTTGCATGTGCTGAAGAGGTTGCTTGTCTTATCGCACATTTACTGCCTGGGGATGTGAAAGGACTCTGTACCTAACACTTTATGGTTTGGCTGTGATTTTAACTCTTTTGTGAGTATTTTAGTAAAAAACAAATTATTGATTTAATTGTATCAGGAAATGTTGCACTAAGCTGATGCATTCTCTCTCTTTTCTATTTCTGCAGTGTCAAATATTACCCTGGTCACAAGAGAGCTGCAAGGCCTAGAAGAATAGGAAGAAAAAGTTGTTGAGCCCGACGTTTGATCTCTGTTTCCCCTAAGAGTTGAGGGCTAATATTGTTTATATATTTTAGACTTCTATCACATCTTATATATTTGAAGGTGACACTGCAGTGTGATAACCAAAACAGTGCTTAAAATGTATATATAGCCAAAATTTGGTTTTGAGTAGTGCATGTGCAGTTAGTGCTCTCCATAGTGGCACTGTTGTTGGAGAGGAAGTCAAGAGGAACAGGGTTCCTCTATAGTTTCCTGGGTCACTGGGGAAGCTATCCTATTGGATGCTGACACCCCATGTGACTCTGGTGGCCATCTTGAGTCAGGCAGAGCCACACATTTCGTGAGTGGGCAGTGTAGGGAAAGGTATCCTGGCAGTTAGGAACATAGTTAGCAGTAGGCAAAGGTTCCTAACGAGGAGGGAAAGCGTAGGGTCTATGACTTCTCTGGACATCTTCCCAATTGGGCACGAGACAGTAAGGTTGAATCCTGCCCTCTTTACAGGAGCTGTCAGTCCGGCTGAGCATTGTTCCATTTACATTGCTGAAAACCGTGAATGTACCTGGTTGGGCAGACTTCCCTCTGGGTTTTGTTGCAAACTGTTTCTGCATATTTCAATACAAGTTCTTTATTGCACCTGTCTGTGTGAATAATTGCCACCGCATTTATCCTATGCCGCTCTACAGTGACCTAAGAAAGCACTGACAGCAGAGAGATTAGTGGATGTGTGGCATATACTGCCTAGTGACACATACATAATTTTCTGCACCCCATAATTCTTACTTTCATTTATATTACTTTTTACTACACCAATCTATACTCTCCCCATTGGGCCATGGACCATTTCGCCCATGCATTAATTACAGTGTCTCTGCTCTTGGAAGAGTTAGTTCAACAGCCTGGAAACTGGAGGATGAATGAAGGTTTAATGCAACAACAATAACATATACACACTTTTGAGAACAAAATAAAGATATATTTTGCCACAAACAAAGCATCATGTGACCTCCTCCTGTGTAATGTTGGAAGCTCATCAGTGTGTAATAAGGGACACTCTCATTACACTAAGGGCCAGAATCAAAAAAGAAAAACTACAAGAGACTCAGTCCCTTTTGGATTGTATCTTGTACTAGAGAAAATCCACAATCAGCCCTTAACCAGTGACACAGCTATTGGGTTTAAGAATTCTTGGAATTCTATTTTGCTCATCAAAGCAAAAACAAAACGTATGTACTCTTAGGCCTCGTACACACGACCGGACATGTCAGCTGAAACAGATCCGATCCGATCGTGTGTACAGGCTAGCGGACAGATTTCCAGCAGACAAATGTTTCTTAGCATGCTAAGAAACATGTCCGCTGGGAAGCTGTCCGGCGGACATGTCCGCTGGTTAGTACGTCTAACCAGCGGACAGAAATCCTGCGCATGCGTCGAATTGATTCGACGCATGCGTGGAAGCATTGAACTCGCGTGATAGAGAACGTCGGTGTCGTCTACGTCACCACGTTCTCTGTCCGCGCGGATTTCGGTTTGATGGTGTGTACAGCCATCAGACCGAAATCTCCCAGCGGACATGTCCGATGAAAACGGTCCGGCGGACCATTTTCATCGGACTGTCCGCTCGTCTGTACGGGGGCCTCAGGGACATTTCTATGAGTTTGCATGCTTTGCCATGTGGGAAGAGTCCCCCAATATGTGCTCTTGGATAGATGCAATTTACTCACAACCATTCAGGGCAAATTCACCCTTAGCGATGGGACCTGATAGGGATGCCCTCCCTTGTCTCTGATATTCACACCGTATAGCATTATGTAATGTAACAATGTGTATAGTGTTTGTATGCTGCATTGTGGAATATGTATTGTTTCACTGGACCAGAATTTATATATTGTATTTTAATCATATCATGACACCGGACATTTTCTAAATAAATAATTTTTATAGTGTCATTTATTCTACTTCTTTGACCTTGTTACACTGCTGTTAAAAATACCCATTGGGGAAACGTTTCCATATTATCTGTTTTCGGGGTGTGCAGAACATACATATCTCTCATATTTGTCTTCCCCATACTGTCTCTGATATTCACACCTGTTTTGGAGCTCCTGCTATGCCATATCAGAGATAACCCAGATATCAAGGATATTTACAGTGGTAGTGAACATAACAAGGTCACGGTATATGACGACGATCTGTTATTTTTCCTGATTAGCTTCAAAATCACCATTCCTAATCGTAATTCCTATGATGTACAGTATGGGGACTGCTCCAATTATATCATTCATGTGCACAAATCAAAAGCCTTAAACATGAATCTACCCCCTTATGATGAATTCAGCATAACTTTCCCTTTTCATGGGCTCATAATAAAATCAATACTCAGTCTCTCCTGGAGATATTTAGGAAAAACTTTCTTACTTGGTTGGCAACAACTGACACTATTGTATCTTTTGCAGACCCTCCCAGTAGCCATTCTGTGCTCATTACTCAAGCTGAAAAGGGGGATTTTTTTTACTTTCTTTGGAGCTATGAAACTAAATGAATATTGCCAGAAGTGAGCGGGGGTATCGGATTCCCAGACCCAGGTATCAAATACAATTATGTTGTACACATGATGAGAATCTTGGATTGAATCAACCACATATCGGAGAAAAGCTTGGTGGGGTTGGAGCAGATTATGTTCCAAATCCTGCAAAAAATTGGGTAATATCACACAGGGAAACTCCAAGAAGCAGAGAGACCCCGGAGATATAAGGGGCTACTATTGGTAGTAACGAACAATAATCAGGGTATTGATAGAAAATATGTTAAATTTATTATATAGAAAATCCCTAGGTAGATAAAATTACAGCATAATGCTACAAATAGCCAATCACAAAAACTAGCTTCTTAATGCCGGCCAGTGTTGCACCAATAAACAAAGGGGTGGATTCAGGTAGGGGCGCGCATTACTACCTAGGCGCAGCGTACCGTTTTTACGCTACGCCTCCGTAAATTACCTGCGCTACGCTTCATTCACGAAGCAGTAGCTCCGTAATTTGCGTGTGCGCTCCGGAAAACTGCCCGGCGTAAGCGCGCGTAATTTAAATGATCCCATAGAGGGCGTGGATCATTTAAATTAGGCGCGTTCCCGCGCCGAACGTAGTGCGCATGCTCCGTCGGGAAACTTTCCCGATGTGCATTGCGGTAAATGACGTCGCAAGGACGTCATTTGCTTCAACGTGAACGTAAATGGCGTCCAGCGCCATTCACGATTCACTTACGCAAACAACGTAATTTTTAAAAATCGCGACGCGGGAACGACGTGTATACTTACCATTGGCTGCGCCTCCTAATAGCAGGAGCAGCCTTACGCAGAAACCGACGAACGCAAACGACGTAAAATGCGAACGCAGGGCGCACGTACGGTTGTGAATCGGCGTAAGAATGCAATTTGCATACTCTACGCTGACCACTACGGGAACGCCACCTAGCGGCCATCGTAAGAATGCAGCCTGCGATACGACGGCATAAGAGCCTTATGCCAGTCATATCTTAGGCTGCAGTCGGCGTATCAAGCTTTCTGAATACAGAAAAGTCGATACGCCGGCGCAACTAAGCAATTGCACTGCGTATCTATGGATACGCAGACGCAATTGCTTACTGAATCTACCCCTTTTATTGTGTACATGCAGACAAACAACACATAAAGACATGGACTAACATAAAACAAACAATACAGAAGCAGTCCGGACGCCTAGATGTCCGCATTTGTTGGGGTCCCAAATGGAAAAACACTGTATACCTTCATTAAATAATGACAATAATATAAATATAGGGAACAACCAACAAGTGTGTCCCCGCGGGGGATAGTGGGGAAATAACGGCTATGTAATGATGGGGCTTGGATGCTGATGACCAATTGCTAGTAGGTGTGACACTGTACAGGTATAATAAGGGCAACAAACTTGCGGCAGTCCTTTTTTGTAAATGCTGAAGATGGTCGCAGTAATTGGACAGTTATGTACAGAGATGCTATTCAATAATAGAGTTTCCCTCTGTATATGAATAATGCCAGATGTTGCAGAGCCTGGCATCTATTGAACAGTGAGTCACTGGATAACCAGCAGTTCTCCTATATAGGAGTGAGTGTTGTAGCTCAGTTGGTCCGCTGTGTGCTGACTGCTATGGAGTGTTGCTACTAGCGACAAAGACCCTGCGGGTTAGTCCACGTGCCTATTAGACTTAGTTGTCTACAAAGAATCCTCGTAGCAATACAAGCGCAGTGCACTGACACGCTAACAGCTGTCCGACAACAGAGATTACATTCCACCTTACCACTTCCGTGTGTCATAGGAATATGCCGTACTGACTCATCCTCTACTTCCAAAGTGAGACGTGCCCCATGCACCAAGGTACACTTTATCTTGATACACTCCTATTGGGTGGTGGGTGGATAGACGCAGTCCTCTCTCCCGTATGTCGGGCACGTATTGCCGTGCGGTGTCGCCTTAAAGCCAAGCCACTGTGTATCTCCCACTGGTCCGGGGAATATTTAGCGGCGTCCTGGAGCTGCATGACATCAATGCGTTTCGCAAACGTGATCGCGTAGCTTCGTTACTTATATCCCATCAGTGCATGCCTACTATGTTCCAAATCCTGCTACAGGCCCTAATGGCTGACCTTGGCAGACCTCAACCTCAAGACAGTACTTGAACTTCATTCCATTTGACAGAATACCTCAAGGGCCTGAAACTCCCTTTGAGGAACACTGTTTAAATCCTTCCCCCTCTTGACATTCTTTATCAATTTATTACTCCCTGCTGAATTAGCCCACTGAAGGCTTTGTAAAACCCTTCAAACTGAAGTGGGAACACGATTTGGACTGGACATTCACTAGTAAACAGAGAGAATGTATTTATTTTTTTGCTCACTGCTTCACTAAGACCCCTTTCACACTGAGGCGCTTTGGAGGCGATATAACACTAAAAATAGCACCTGAAAAGCGCCCTGAAAGAGCGGCTCCATTCACTCACCCAGTGTGAAAGCCCAAGGGCTGGCAGGACGTTAAAACATTTTGTTACGTACCTGGTTTCCAGAGTCTGATGCAGGGTAGCCTCTCTTACGACTCTGGTTCGCGAGCCACTGGATATGGGACAGCGGGCTCGGAGCACAGAGGGGTAGGAGTGCCGGGTGGTGATGTGTAGAAGCAGGTGGACGAATACCTCTGGCAAGTAGATGCTGAACGTACAGCGGAGGATGGGTCAGCGACCCGCACAGAAGCTGCGACTACAGCGGCACAAGTTAGTAATAGTTCAGGTATACCGGGAAAGCAGGGTCAAACAAGCCGGGTCATAACAGGTGATCGTGCAGAAAGATGACTGAAGAATAGTTGGTAAACAAGCAGGTGGATCTGGCAGCAGTGAAGTCAAGCAGGCGGATGGTCAAACGGAGCCGGGTCAGGATAGGAGAGATGAGAGGAGTCAGACAAGCCGGGTTCGGTGTTCAAATCAGGTTTCAGGTAGAGTAGTCAAAACAAGCCAAGTTCAGTGTTCAAATCAGGTTTCAGATAGCAAACAGGTCTCAGATAGGATCCACGTCAGAACTGCAGATCAGGCAGCAAAGACACTGTGCTGCTGAGGTGTTTAAATAGGGCAGCCTGCTGTTAATCACTGAAATCAGTCTGCACCATTAACCCTTAAGTGGCAGATCCATGACATTGCCCCCCCCCCCAAGGGGCAGCCTCCGGATGCCCAGTCGGGCTTCTTTGTCAGGATGAGCAAGGAAAAAAGCACGTAACAACCTCTTGGCATGTATATTACCTTCTGGCTCCCAAGAATTATCCTCTGGGCCGTACCCCTTCCATTTGACTAGGAATTGATTCTGGCCTTGTCGCTTCCTACAGTCCAAGATAGCTTCCACCACGTATTCTTCCCAACCGTCAACCTGGATGGGTTCGGGAGGTCTGGATCCTCTGTTGGGAAAAGGATCGGCCACTGCAGGCTTGAGTAGAGAAACGTGGAACACAGGGTGAATTTTCAATGAGTCAGGCAAAAACAGTTCGTAAGAAGCTAAGTTGATTTTTCTTTTAACTGAAAATGGACCCAAAAACCTAGGTGCCAACTTTTTGGATGGGCAAGGTAATTTGAGATTACTTGTAGACAGCCATACCTGATCGTCTGGTTTCAGGTCCAAGTCACCCCTTCTTTTCTTGTCAAAAAAACTCTTGCTATCGGCCTGGGCTTTAGTTACTGCGTCGTGCAATAACTGATTGTTGCGTTGGAGAAAGTCCATAGTACTCTGCACAGCTGGAACTGCTGACACTGAAAAGAAATCTGGTAAAAATGTTAAATTAAAGCCATAATTAGAGAAAAAAGGGGATTGCCCAGTAGCTGAGTGATTGGTGTTATTATATGCAAATTCTGCCAAAGGCAGCAGAGAGACCCAGTCGTCTTGAGAGAAGGCTGTGAAACACCTAATATATTGTTCCAGGGTTTGATTCGTCCTCTCTGTTTGCCCATTAGACTGGGGGTGGTAGGCTGAGGACAAGGAAAGTTGAATCTGTAGTGTTTCACAGAGGGCTCTCCAGAAACGAGAAGTAAATTGGACTCCCCTGTCTGAAACGATGTTGGAAGGTACCCCATGTAGTCTAATGATTTCCTTGATAAACACGCGGGCCGTTTCTGCAGCAGAAGGTGTGTTTTTTAAAGGCAGGAAATGAGCCATTTTAGTAAAACGGTCCACGACAACAAAAATTGCGGTACATTCCTCGGAACGAGGAAGTTCAACAATAAAATCCATTGCGATCATCTCCCATGGTCGGTTAGGTACTGGTAAGGGTTTTAGTAAACCCCAGGCTAGTTTTCGGGGTGTTTTATTTCTGTTGCATATCGGACAAGAACTGATGTAAGACTTGCAAAATTCCTCCAAATTGGGCCACCAGAAGGTGCGTCGTACCAATTCAAGAGTCTTATTAACTCCAAAGTGACCTGCAAGTGGGTGATCATGAAGAAGTTTCAAGACTTCCACTCTAATGTTTTCTGGGACAAAAACCTGACTTCCTCTCCAAAACAGCCCGTTTCTGGAAGTTAGTGAGACATTAGAGGGTTTGGACGAATCGGAAGATGCTCCTCGGATCATGGAGATTAGGTCAGTGTGTAGGAGCAGGAAGTTGCCATCCGACAGGATGGTATCGGGAATAGAAGTATCCTTTGGGTTATCGTACATTCGGGATAATGCATCCGGTTTAATGTTTTTGGATCCTGGTCGGAAGGTAATATGGAAACAAAAACGAGAAAAGAAAAGAGCCCGACGGGCTTGTCGAGGTTTAAGACGTCTGGCAGATTTCAAATACTCCAAATTCTTATGATCTGTGTAGATCAGTACAGGATGAATGGCGCCCTCCAATAGATATCTCCATTCCTCTAGAGCTGTCTTAATGGCCAGTAGTTCTCGATCTCCTACATCATAGTTCTTTTCTGTGGGGGAAAGCTTTCGAGAGAAGAATCCCACTGGGTGTATTAAATCTTTGTCCCCCAAGCGCTGAGAGAGAACGGCTTCTACCGCAACTTCGGAGGCATCGACCTCAAGAAGGAAAGGTAACGTTGGATTGGGATGTCTAAGGATCGGAGCTGAAGTAAAGAGTCTTTTTAAAATGTCAAAGGCCTTCTGCGCTTCAAGGTTCCAACAGAAACGAAGATTTTGTTTCGTGAGTTGTGTGATAGGGGCCACAATAGCCGAAAACCCTCTAATAAATTTTCTATAGAAGTTTGCGAATCCAATGAAACGCTGCACCCCTTTTTTATCCAAGGGTGTTGGCCAGTCTAAGATTGCAGATACCTTCTTTTGATCCATCTCAATTCCTGTAGGGGAAATTACCAGGCCTAAGAATTGGATGGTTTGCTGTTCAAACTCGCATTTTTCAGCTTTCGCATATAAACTGTGCTGACGGAGGCGATCCAGAACCTTACAGACATGTCCTCGGTGCTCCTCCAAGGAACGGGAGAAAATCAGTATGTCATCTAGATACAGGCCCGGACTGGGACAAAAAATAGGCCCGGGCATTTTAGACTGAGCAGCCCGGGGGGGGGGGGGGACACGCGGCGGGGGTTAATGATGGAATGCCCGCACAGAGAGAGAGAGACTGCTCCACATTTGTGGCACAGAGAGAGAAATCACTCCACATTGCTGGAACAGAGAGAAATCGTTGGACATTTCCCGTTGTTGTACTGAAGTCAGTTGATAGATCGGAGTCTGTATAACCAGTCTGCACATTGATAGATTGAAATTTCTGCTGAACTGGCAGATTTTCAATCTATTTATGACGGCCTAAGTCCACCAGTCTCTGAGTTTAATAATATCCTCAAATCTTCTGAAAGGGGTTCTCAACTTAGGTTTAGAAATTCACTTTGAACTCCACCTTATTCCCAGAACTCTCATTATGTATTAGATGTGCAAACAATAAGGTGAGAGAACATCTAATACCTATAAAGAGTAATGAAAATAAGGTGGAGTACAAAGTGAAATATCTGGAGGGACTGGCTGAGGTTAAAACAGGCAGGGAGGAAATTAGGCATCACCTCTTTACTGTCTGTCAAATGCCTCTGAAAAGTGACATGAGAATTGATAACTTTTCAGTGGAGTATCTTTGAGTGCAAGCCTTTTGGCTCACACTGGTGCTCAACATTTTTTTGGGGGGAAGCAATCAAACTGAACAAAAACATCAAATGCAGCCACTGTGCCCCATTATATGCAGCCACTGTGCCCCATCAAATGCAGCCACTGTGCCCCATCAAATGCAGCCACTGTGCCCCATTATATGCAGCCACTGAGCCCCATCAAATGCAGCCACTGTGCCCCATTATATGCAGCCACTGTGCCCCATTATATGCAGGCACTGTGCCCCATCAAATGCAGCCACTGTGCCCCATCAAATGCAGCCACTGTGCCCCATCAAATGCAGCCACTGTGCCCCATCAAATGCAGCCACTGTGCCCCATTATATGCAGCCACTGTGCCCCATTAAATGCAGCCACTGTGCCCATCAAATGCAGCCACTTTGTCCCATCAAATGCAGCTGTTGTGCCCCATCAAATGCAGCCACTGTGCCCCATCAAATGCAGCCACTGTGCCACATCAAATGCAGCCACTGTGCCCCATCAAATGCAGCCACTGTGTCCCATCAAATGCAGCCACTGTGCCCCATCAAATGCAGCCACTGTGCCCCATTATATGCAGCCACTGTGCCCCATTAAATGCAGCCACTGTGCCCATCAAATGCAGCCACTTTGTCCCATCAAATGCAGCTGTTGTGCCCCATCAAATGCAGCCACTGTGCCCCATCAAATGCAGCCACTGTGCTACATCAAATGCAGCCACTGTGCCCCATCAAATGCAGCCACTGTGTCCCATCAAATGCAGCCACTGTGCCCCATCAAATGCAGCCACTTTGTCCCATCAAATGCAGCCACTGTGCCCCATCAAATGCAGCCACTTTGTCCCATCAAATGCAGTCACTTTGTCCCATCAAATGCAGCCACTGTGACACACCCTCCACCCACTCGCTGTCTGACCGACACTTACTCCATCTTAGTGGCCGGTCAGGCATGAATCTATCCATTTTACATATGGGGGTGGCATAATGGAGGGGGCAGTGCCTGTGTGCCCTTAATGGACAGGCCGCCACTGTGGCGGTTTTCCATAGCCCCAGTCCCTCAGACTTCTAATTAGAAATTGTGCGTTTTTGCTGCATTTTTTGGAATTGCACCACAGATGCGGCATGCAGGACTTTTTGTGCACTTTCAGGACATGCAGCAAAAATGTACAACCTAATAGAAGTCTATGGGACTGGAGGGTAACATGCCAGAACTGCAGCTAAACTGCAGCTTGCCAGTGTGAACCCACATCATAACATCTAGGAGGGCAAGAAACTGTCACAGGCTGCTGTAATATAACACTTAATATGCAGAGAGGGGGACGTGGCCAGTGGACAATCCACCACTTGTGGCAGGTGACGTGGCCAGGTGATTTGGCAAGTGGATAATCCACTTGTGGCAGGTGACGTGACAAGTGGACAATCCACAACTTGTGGCAGGTGACATGGCCAGTTGACGTGGCAGATGACGTGGCAAGTGGACAATACACAACTTGAGGCAGGTGACGTGGCAAGTGGACAATCCACAACTTGTGGCAGGTGACGTGGCCAGTTGACGTGGCAGGTGACGTGGCAAGTGGAAAATCCACAACTTGTGGTAGGTGACGTGGCCAGGTGACGTGGCCAGGTCACGTGGCCAGTGGACAATCCACAACTTGTGGCAATTGACGTGGCCAGTTGACGTGGCAGGTGACGTGGCCAGTGGACAATCCACAACTTGTGGCAGGTGACGTGGCAGGTGATGTGGCCAGGTGACGTGGCAGGTGACGTGGCCAGGTGACATGGCAAGTGGACAATCCACAACTTGTGGCAGGTAACGTGGCCAGGTGACATGGCAGGTGACGTGGCCAGGTGACGTGGCCAGTGGACAATCCACAACTTGTGGCAGGTGACGTGGCCAGGTGATGTGGCAGGTGACGTGGCCAGGTGACGTGGCAGGTGACGTGGCCAGGTGACATGGCAAGTGGACAATCCACAACTTGTGGCAGGTGACGTGGCCAGGTGACGTGGCCAGTGGACAATCCACAACTTGTGGCAGGTGGCGTGGTCAGGTGACATGGCAGATGACGTGGCAAGTGGACAATACACAACTTGAGGCAGGTGACGTTTCAAGTGGACAATCCACAACTTGTGGCAGGTGACGTGGCCAGTTGACGTGGCAGGTGACGTGGCCAGTGGACATTCCACAACTTGTGGCAGGTGACGTGGCCAGGTGATGTGGCAGGTGACGTGGCCAGGTGACGTGGCAGGTGACGTGGCCAGGTGACATGGCAAGTGGACAATCCACAACTTGTGGCAGGTGACGTGGCCAGGTGACGTGGCCAGTGGACAACCCACAACTTGTGGCAGGTGGCGTGGCCAGGTGACATGGCAGATGACAAGGCAAGTGGACAATACACAACTTGAAGCAGGTGACGTGGCAAGTGGAAAATCCACAACTTGTGGTAGGTGACGTGGCCAGGTGATGTGGCAGGTGACGTGGCCAGGTCACGTGGCCAGTGGACAATCCACAACTTGTGGCAATTGACGTGGCCAGTTGACGTGGCAGGTGACGTGGCCAGTGGACAATCCACAACTTGTGGCAGGTGACGTGGCCAGGTGATGTGGCAGGTGATGTGGCCAGGTGACGTGGCAGGTGAGGTGGCCAGGTGACATGGCAAGTGGACAATCCACAACTTGTGGCAGGTAACGTGGCCAGGTGACATGGCAGGTGACGTGGCCAGGTGACGTGGCCAGTGGACAATCCACAATTTGTGGCAGGTGACGTGGCCAGGTGATTTGGCAAGTGCATAATCCACTTGTGGCAGGTGACGTGGCAAGTGGACAATCCACAACTTGTGGCAGGTGTCGTGGTCAGGTGACGTGGCAAGTGGACAATCCACAACTTGTGGCAGGTGACGTGGCCAGTTGACGTGGCAGGTGACGTGGCAAGTGGACAATCCACAACTTGTGGCAGGTGATGTGGCCAGGTGACGTGGCAGGTGATGTGGCCAGGTGACGTGGCCAGGTGACATGGCAAGTGGACAATCCACAACTTGTGGCAGGTGACGTGGCCAGGTGACATGGCAGGTGACGTGGCCAGTGGACAATCCACAACTTGTAGCAGGTGGCGCACTCGGCCAGCTCAGTGGCCTTTTTGCAGGACATTAGAGCAGCCCAGGGGGCAAATGCATTCTTGCAACCCAGCCCAGTCCGGCCCAAGGCCCTTGGTACACCTCTGGGTAGAAGTGACATGCGGGCCGCCGAGGGCCGTTCGCGGGCCGCTATCGGCCCGCGGGCCGCCAAGGGCCACTCGCGGGCCGCTGCCGGCCCGCGGGCCACCGCGGCCCACCGGGCATATGCCCGGTATGCCCTATGGCCAGTCCGGGCCTGTCTAGATACACGATTACAAAAATGTCCAAAAAATCTCGGAATACGTCGTTGACGAAGTGCTGAAAAGTAGCGGGCGCGTTACATAGCCCGAAGGGCATGACCAAATATTCGTAATGGCCATAGCGGGTACGGAATGCTGTTTTCCACTCATGTCCATCCTTGATACGTATTAAATTATACGCTCCCCTTAGGTCTAATTTTGTAAAGATAACGGCAAATCTTAATTTTTGGAAAAGTTCAGGTATTAAAGGTAGAGGGTAACGATTTTTCACGGTGACTTTGTTGAGTTCCCGGTAGTCAATACAGGGACGGAGAGTTTGGTCCTTCTTTGTGACGAAAAATATTCCGGCACCTGCTGGTGAAGTGGACGGGCGGATAAATCCCTTTTCCAAATTCTCGTCAAGGTAGATTTTTAACGCGTCTTGTTCTTTTTCAGAAAGTGGGAAAATTCGTCCGAAAGGGATCTCGGCCCCTGGAAGAAGATCAATCGGACAATCGTACGGCCGATGAGGTGGAAGGGAATCTGCCCCTTTCTTACTGAAGACATCCAGAAATCCATGGTAGGGTTTGGGGATGGATTGAATCAAACTTGGGTCAGTGTTTAAGCACAGCAGGGCAGAAGATGGTTTGGGACGTTCGGGAAAACAGTGTTCCTGACAGTAATGAGATGGGAACGAAAGATTTTTAGATGTCCAGTCAATTTGAGGATTGTGTACCTGAAGCCAGGGTATACCCAGGATTACTGGAAACAAAGGAGATGAAATGACGTCCAAAATTAAAAGTTCCTTATGATTGGATGAAGTAATAGCAGGTAAAGGAAGGGTCTCATGGGTCACTTGCCCAGACTTGATGTGTGAGCCATCAGCCAAAAAAACGGAAAGTCTAAAGTCCTTTGTGCGGACGGGAATGTTATGCAGATCGGCAAATGAGGAATCGATGAAACAACTGCATGCCCCTGAATCAACGATAGCGTTGACTGACACCGTCTTTCCCGGAAGCTGTAAGGAAAGGAAGAGAGCAAGATGGTTGGGGTTGGTAGTAATAGCAGAGATGTTACCAGGAACTGAAGAACGGAACTTCCGTATTTTGACGGGACAATTGTGTACGTAGTGACCGGCCTCACCGCAATATAGACACAGGTTTAGCTGACGGCGGCGTGTGCGTTCTTCAGGTGGCAAGGTGGGTCGCATCACGCCTATTTGCATGGGTTCTGAAGTATCCATGGGTGGACCAGCAGAATTGGAAGAAACAGGTGGTGGAAAACGAGAAGGAGGCAAGGGAGCCCGGGTGGTGACCCAGACTGGGCGACTCTGTTGAGAGGATCGTTCCGCTCGGCGTTCCCTTAGTCGTCGGTCGATCTGAACGGCTTTGTCAATCAGATCATCCAGGGTGTCAGGTACCCCAATGCGGGCCAATTCATCCTTTAAGGCTTCAGACAGACCTAAGCGAAATTGGTGGCGCAAGGCTGCGCTATTCCACTGGGTGTCCGCACTCCAGCGGCGGAAATCAGTAACATAGTCCTCCACTGCTCTACGCCCCTGTTGGAGAGCGAGTAAAGCAGCTTCAGCAGTAGCAGTCCTTTGCGGGTCGTCGTAGAGCTGTGCCATAGTCTGGAAGAAGTTTAGCAAAGTCTCTGTCTGGACACCGTTCTCCTCTAACAAGCGATGTGCCCAATTTTGGGGTTCCCCTTGGAGTAGGGAAACGACAAATCCCACTTTAGTGGCTTCCAAAGAAAAGGTTCGGGGTTGCAAAGCAAAGTATAACTGACATGCGTTTCGGAAGTCCCGGAACTTGGTTCGATCCCCGGAGAATCGTTCGGGCATGGGAACCCTGGGTTCAGGTGGCAACATTAAAACTGACGGACCCGCAGATGACGATGATCTAGCGGTGGATGCTGAAGTTGCGTCCCCAGAAGCTGATAAGTTCTGAACCTGCCCCTCCAATCTCAGGTAGCCATCTTGTAGGTTTTTAACGGCCTGGGTAAGTGATGCTAAGTGTTTACACACCTCTTCCATAGCCGGAACTACGCCTGCAGACTCTGTCATGGCTGCCTGATACTGTTACGTACCTGGTTTCCAGAGTCTGATGCAGGGTAGCCTCTCTTACGACTCTGGTTCGCGAGCCACTGGATATGGGACAGCGGGCTCGGAGCACAGAGGGGTAGGAGTGCCGGGTGGTGATGTGTAGAAGCAGGTGGACGAATACCTCTGGCAAGTAGATGCTGAACGTACAGCGGAGGATGGGTCAGCGACCCGCACAGAAGCTGCGACTACAGCGGCACAAGTTAGTAATAGTTCAGGTATACCGGGAAAGCAGGGTCAAACAAGCCGGGTCATAACAGGTGATCGTGCAGAAAGATGACTGAAGAATAGTTGGTAAACAAGCAGGTGGATCTGGCAGCAGTGAAGTCAAGCAGGCGGATGGTCAAACGGAGCCGGGTCAGGATAGGAGAGATGAGAGGAGTCAGACAAGCCGGGTTCGGTGTTCAAATCAGGTTTCAGGTAGAGTAGTCAAAACAAGCCAAGTTCAGTGTTCAAATCAGGTTTCAGATAGCAAACAGGTCTCAGATAGGATCCACGTCAGAACTGCAGATCAGGCAGCAAAGACACTGTGCTGCTGAGGTGTTTAAATAGGGCAGCCTGCTGTTAATCACTGAAATCAGTCTGCACCATTAACCCTTAAGTGGCAGATCCATGACACATTTCCTGCAAGCAGCATCTTTGGAGCGGTGAAAGAGCGGTGTGTTATGAATTTCTGGCACAAGGTACTGTAAAGTTCGGGGAACCAGCTAGATCGCAGGACACAGGCTTTTCAATCAAAAAGGAGGTTTATTAAACGTAAATGGCTTCACAGCAGCAAAAACTAAAGAAATAACAGTCTCACCGACTTGTAGAGCTCAGAACTGCTATCGCAGTTAAACAGTCCTCACTTAATGATGCAGGTAAGTTCACCAGCTAGCAGGCTTCCAGGCAGGACACTGCTTTTACAGCTTTTCACAGCTTTCTCAGCTTTTCCCTGTCCACCATTCACCATCCATAGTCTCCACTATACTCTTCCACACCCACCTACAACTTCCTGTCTTGCTTTAAGCCACTTCCTTGGACAGGTGCATTAACCTTTTCTGTTCCCTTAAAGGGACCACAGTCCAAACAGAGGGAAAATATAGCGTCCTTCCAGGACCTAGCCACCGCATCCTGTACAGTACCCACCTTCAACATAAGACCTTTCTTTTGGTCTCCCCTATGTGTTGGCATTGCCGAAAAGAAAACAGCTCTCTGTTACATATCTTTTGGACATGCCCTGTATATTTTCCATGTGGGACTCGATTCAGAGTTTGATCTTTAAACTGATAGATATCTCTATGGAGGGCAGACCGAAGATGTGTCTACTTTCTTACACCACTCTTGAGGTATAGACACTTTCCTGTTCCTCCTGTTCCACCTGCTTAATGCCAGTAAAATTTGTATCCCACAAAAATGTCAGGACTCCCCAACAGTTGGCCAGTGGATAGCTGTGGTAAATGAGATCAGGGAGATAAAAAGCTTGATGATAGCTCTGAAATGGGAACAGAATGGTTTTGCAAAATATGATTTTACTGGTACAATTTACCTGTGGTGAGGTGTAACACATCTGTAGCTTAAAGGTGTGTTGGGGTACCATTCACATTGAATAGCTTCACAGTGCACCAACACAGCATCATCGCAGCAAAGTGGTGGAAATGGGCCCTTACCATTTATATATTGAGTTTTCACTGGAGGTAGCTTCTGTTTATACAAAACTATGACAAGTTTGCTCTAGAGATTAACTTCAGGATAAGCAAATCCTGGCCCTTTAAGAGGTTTCTGATGCATGGAGACAGAGCAGGGTTTTTGATCATGTGATCGCCGTGATTGGCTGTCACAGCATTCACATGATCAGATAGTTTGCGGTCTCAAATAGAGAGTGGGTGCTTTCCGTTAGCTGCCAGTAACTGCGCAGAGAGCGGCCAGGGCACACGTTTATGGCACAGCTCTGTTTACATTCTAGTATGCATACATGCAGCCACTCTGCATTAAGGACCACCCGCCAAAAGGCTACAGCTATGTGTACCACCAGAGTGATAGGGTGATTCTGCTCATTCATGAAATAGACTCGGTTGTGTGATCTGCTTCTGTCGAACTGCCAGCTGTACACATGGGCCGCAAGTCGGCCGGTTTTTACTGTGATGGCTGACTTAGGCCGATATTTGGCCCGTGTGTATGGGGCTTTAACCTCTGTGCAGGAGCTTCCTGTAATAAGAACAAATCACGGTTGCTCTCTCTCTTTGTGCAGGGTGACTGGTCTTGTATCCACCCCCTGTAGTTTTCTGCAGGCAGCTAGTAGCGGATGGACCCTTCTAGGTCCTTCCCACAGATCTGCTCTCTGTATAGGCACAGTGATAACGTGGCTGCTATTTTTACAAGGTAATAACTGAGTGTACAACTACCAGGGTCGCAGCAGTCACACTTGCAACCAGGCCCTAACGTTCCGCCAGTGTCCTGGGGGGCCCACCAGCTGCCGCCAATTCTAGGCAATGATCGGGACCATCCCATCCCCCACCATCCCTCTGCCACTGATCCCATCCACCCACCATCCCTCTGTCACTGATACCATTCCTCTGCTACTGATCCCATATTTCACCACCATCCCTCTGCCATTGATCCTATTCCTCTGCCACTGATCCCATCCCCCACCACTATCCCTCTGCCACTGATCCCATTCCTCTGCCACTGATCCCATCCCCCACCACTATCCCTCTACCACTGATTCCATTCCTCTGCCACTGATCCTATTCCCCACTACCATTCATCTGCCACTGACCCCATTCCTCTGCCACTGATCCCATCCCCCACCACCATTCCATGCACCTTTGGGCATAGTAACCTTTGTCATCACCTTCAGGGGTACTCTGCACTTAGATGCAAGGGAAGCAATCTCGTCACTTCAGCCTACTGTCGGGTATGTGACACACTATTGCCACTGATCCCAAGGGGCACTCAGGAGGATGTAAGGGGGCACTCTGCAGGTACTGTTTTAGTACCTGCAGAGTGCGACCTTATATCTTCCAGAGTGCTCCTATACATCCTTCAAAATGTCCCTAGTAATAGTAAGGTCTGTGTCTGAACTGCCAGGGTCTCAAAGGTGGCACTTGCCACTGGGCCCTGACATTCCACCACTATGTGGGGGGCCCACTGTAGAACATGAGAAAGGGTCCCAGGATGGGGTAAGGGGGGCCTTCATGGTTTCTTGCATCGAGGCCCTGAAGGTTGTAGTTACGCCTCTGGTGCACACAAAGCTTTATATTCCATTTGATTATTGAGGAATAAATTTAACTAAAAGCCTTTCTGCCCAGAGATCAGCTTTAAGTATAAGCACTGCCTCTCCACTGTTTAATTGGCTGTGAACCTTTACTCAGAATTATACACTTATCTTTTCTGACATTAATTTGAACAGCAACCACATATGCTGTTTGTTAAAACAATCAGCATCAATTCTCTTGATGAATTTCAGCACAAGAAAAGGTTAATATTCATGCAGATAAATGAATATACTACAGTTGTATGGATAATTAAGCAGCTGCATACATGCTGTAGAGGTAATTAGTAAAGTAACAGCCCCTTACATTTCATTCGCACATGATTAGTTATTGCACAGCGAAGCCTGCTATTGTAGATGGTGTAAAAGGGATGGCAAATGAGGTTAAAACAATGTATTATCAAAGATAGGCAAAAGGTAGTAAAAGAAATAGGGGTGGATAGTTGAGAGAAATAAAAGTGGTGAGCTAGATGGAGACATAGTTGTACAATGATAGCTGATTCTGAAGTTAAATTGATATCTAATTGCTCAGAAAGCATTTGCTGAACTGCCATTCTTCTGTTTTTTTGTACATATATAGTCAGGTTTGCTACTACTGTGAGAAAAGGTGTAAATCTTTTGAAAAAAAAAAAAATCCTACCTTTTGATCCTTTAACTGTCAGGCACGGTTCACAATGCATGCCAATGCAGTTCACCATTTCAGGTCCGATTTCAGCCTGAATTTTGGGTTGAATTCGGACCTCAAACGAACCAAAAGACGCTCCTGTGTAAATTTGGACCGGAGCCGCATCGGAGATGTGTGAACCGACTCCATAGGGAGCTGGTCACAATCTCCTGCTATTGCGAATTGGATGCGGGGATCCCGGCCTCAGATGTACTTCCACACATCACAGAAGGGTCCTTTTAATGCATCAATGGGCCCAGGGCAGCCAATTCCTCACTCCAGCAAAGAACAACCGATGAACCATATAAAATAAAATAATGAAAACATAGAGAATATAGACTGTAGCTAGTAGTGGTTAGAAACATTCAACTGGACTTGTTGAAGTCCACCCAGTACTAACTCTACCATGATCTGGATAAATCAAAACCCTCAAATAAACATAGAGAAAATATACATGATTTCATGTAGTACATAGAGATTTGTGTATATAAATTTCAAATAAAATAACTGTGACCACGAATGTACTATATAATTAGTTAGCTAAAGTTACAAATGACATCCTTATTTAGGGTATAGCATGTAACATAGTGCCAAATGTCTACCCCATACAGCCCCCCTCTAATAGCTTGCAGGGATTCTTCAGATTTGAAATTGGTACAATTGTTAGGGAGGAAATCTATGAATTGACTAAAACTCCTGTTCACCACAATGGCAGATGTAATACAAGTGTGGTTATCACAACATTTGTGGTTCATCTATACTTCCTCCAGCTCTTCAACTGAAATCTCAAAGGCAGAGTCTACAGAAGTCTGGCATTGCACCCGCAATCCACTGAGCGCAGTTGCAGTGCTTTGCTTTGGTCACAAAGCTCTAATTTAGGCAAAATATGGTGCCCATTCTGAGTGGCCAACCTCTTGTATTCACAATGCATCAGGCTGACCATTCAGCACAGGACCCAGAAGCAAAGAGGAGATCACGGAAGCATTGATTTTCAGCTTGCAGGGGCATCTGTCAGGTATGGTATATACATAGTTCCATCGGTCCAAGCTGGACCAATGTACAGTGCCTTGAAAAAGTATTCATACCCCTTGAAATTTTTCACATTTTGTCATCTTACAACCAAAAACGTAAATGTTTTTTATTGGGATTTTATGTGATAGACCAACACAAAGTGGCACATAATTGTGAAGTGGAAGTAAAATGATAAATGGTTTTCATTTTTTTTTACAAATAAATATCTTCCTTCAACCTTACAATTATGTACCACTTTGTTTTGGTCTATCACATAAAATCCCAATAAAATACATTTACGTTTTTGTTTGTAAAATGACAACATTTAAACAATTTCAAGGGGTGTGAATAATTTTTCAAGGCACTGTAGCTTTGTAAAAATATACCATGTCTGGAATTCTTAGGTCTGCTGTCTTTACACATTCTACGACTGAGCACAGTTCCAGAGTCACAGCTAATCTAAGTGATTTTAAAGCAAATCAGCTAGTTTGGAGCTGCTGATCCTTCTGCAACTGGCCCTCCTGCTCACCTATTACTTAGTCTCTACCATCATGTGTCCCCTGTGGAACCAGTAAGGAGGAGGAAAAGGAGGGTGCAACTGACAGAATGTAGACTATGCTTTTCAAGAAATGATCAGTAAGCTTCAAAGCATCAAGCTTTAAAGAATGTTTGCAAACAGAAGCAGTAAAGGGGTTAGGTTGGCAGCCATGGGGCAACCAGCATTATTCTGATTTGGTCATTGTCACCAGAATCCAGCTGATCCATGGGCAACTGCTCCTATGGTTATACTGGCCCTCCATCATTAGCACGCCACTGTGTACACCATCCATGTCAAACTCACATCAGACAGAGGGTTGAGTTGTGTATAACTCTGTAAAGGGTTGCATTATACTAAGAGAAGGTCACACCTAGCTTACAAACAAAACCAATAAAGCACTTTGTTCATTTAAAAGTATTATTAATATACTGTAGCTTACAATAGTTTATCTATGATAAAGAGGCAAATGAAAAACGTAAGTGTTGATTTTAAAAGGCAATATAAACCCCCAACATCACATACATGGTACCTAGCATGTGTGCAGAACATAACAGTGCAAGTGCTGCTTTGGGTATCGGCAAACCTGGGAATTTATAGCAAGCAAGAGAACCTAAGGCTAAACAAAACCATTTTTTAACTGCCTTTTTCTAAGCTAAATCAATAAAACAGCAAGACACAGCTATTATATCCAATTGTAGGAGGTTATAGATTGAGAGACACAGAATCTGGGGTTAAGGGTCCTCCTACAAAGGTTATGCAGGTTCAGAGCCCCCCTAGATACTAACATTTGAAGCAGGGTAAAGATAATGAATATGATTTTACATTTTAATTCAAAGACATCTAAATTTGAGGATTGTGTTAAAATATCTTACTCGAAAAAAGCAAAGAACTCTAGAGACAGAAGAATATAATTATAAAACTGCAAATACACTTTTATTATGTAGTGCTAAAAGCGGGTGAAACACATTTAACTGTTAAAAAAATAAGGAAACAGAGTGAAGATAGGTGGTGAACCAGTGAGCAAAAGCAGTGAAGAGGAAAGATATAAATAATCCAGTCCCAGGGACCTTCAGGATACGCATGACACTATCAACCTCACTGGATGCCAAGAGGTTAAAGTGAAGGTGAAACAAAGATGGGAGGATGAAGAAAAGTGTAAAATGAAGGTGTTAACAGAAATCAAGGGGGGGGGTGAAGATGAAGAGAGCGAGGAGTGGAAAAGAAGAAACAAGGGTAGTTGGAAAGAAAAAACCTAAAGAAAAAGAGACAAAAAAGATAGAAAGAGTGGCAACGAAAGGAAAGACAACATAGAAGACAGAGAGGCAGTGAGGAGGAGAAAAATATAGACAATAAAATATAACTAACAAGAAACCATAGATAGAGAGTTATTAATAATAATGGGGGATATATAGATCAATAAATGATTGATAAATATAGAAGATAGATAGCGAGAGAGCTGAAGAGATGGAGGAAAAATAGAGGAAGGACAGAGAATAAGACAAGGAACCTGAGTAATGAGGAGTAGGGTAAAAGAAGACAAGATGGGGGAGGAGAGGGAGGAAGAGGCAACATTAACATTAAATGCTTTTTATTTAATTGCACCATTTCCATGGCTAATATGTTTTTTTTTCTCTTTTTTAACTGAGCCGCCAACGTTGCAGATAAAGCGAGACAAACATTTTAAATGTAGCAGACATCCACAGTGCAGTCATTGGCTGATCACACATCACTGCAGCAAATATTTAGGAATGAGTTATATTTAACCACTTAAAGACCTCAGGTGTTTTTCAGATTTGGTGTTTGCAAGACTAAAACATTTTTTTCTGCTAGAAAATTACTTAAAACACCCAAACATTATATATTTTTTTTTTCTAACACCCTAGAGTATAAAATGGCGGTCATCGCAATACTTTTTGTCACACCGTATTTGCGCAGCAGTCTTACAAGCGCACTTTTTTTGGAAAAAAATCACTTTTTTGAATTAAAAAATAAGACAACAATAAATTTGGCCCAATTTTTTTATATATTGTGAAAGATAATGTTACGCCGAGTAAAATGATACCCAACATGTCACGCTTTAAAATTGCGCCCGCTCGTGGCATGGCGTCAAACTTTTACCCTTAAAAATCTAGATAGGCGACGTTTAAAAAATTCTATAAGTTGCATTTTTTGAGCTACAGAGTAGCTCTAGGGCTATAATTATTGCTCTCGCTCTAACGATCGCGGCGATACCTCACTTGTGTGATTTGAACACCGTTTTCATATGCGGGCGCTACTCGCGTATGCGTTCGCTTCTGCGCGCGAGCTCGTCAGGACGGGGCGCTTTAAAAAAAAATGTTTTTTGTTTTCTTATTTAATTTTATTGATTTTATTATTTTTTACACTAAAATATAAAAAAAAAAAAAGTGATCACTTTTATTCCTATTACAAGGAATGTAAACATCCCTTGTAATAGAAAAAAGCATGACAGGTCCTCTTAAATATGAGATCTGGGGTCAAAAAGACCTCAGATCTCATATTTAGGCTTAAATGCAAAAAAAAAAAAAATGACAGAAAAAAAATTGTCTCTTTAAGAGGCTGGGCGGGACTGAGGTTTTGACGTCACTTCCGCCCAGCAGAGCTATGAGGACGGGTGGGGGCCATCTTGCCCTCACTCAAGTCCTCACTCTCCAGGCGGCAGCATCGGATCTCCTCCGCCGCTACCGTCGGCTTCGGTAAGCGGCGGAGGGCGCGGAAAAGCGGCGGGAGGGGGGGGGCCCTCTCCCGCCACCGATAACGGCGATCTCGCGGCGAATCCGCCGCGGAGACCGCCGTTATCGTTTACACGGCCGCCCGCTGAAAACATGGATATCTCAGTTGTGGCAGCAGCTGCTGCCGTTACTGAGATATCCATGTTTAAAAAGAGGACGTACATATACAGTGGGGGGTCCTTAAGTGGTTTTAAAAGCCTATGATAGGACCATGACAATACTTACATCATATGTTGTTATAATAGCTCTAATGTGTGCAATCCAATAAATTATATTATATACTTTTTTTATAGTACCTGTGTTCACTGGAAGCTTGATCAAGTTTTGTTATTTTGCCTCATATGGGCATTGAAGAGATTTTGATAATTGTCACCCATAATAAGGAGTCTTGAAGGCACATTATGTAGGGGGGGAATTTTTTTGTATTATTCCTAGAATTTACCACTGCTTTGAATGGTTTAAAGGATGATTTTTGTTCTGTTAAAAAAAGAAACAGACACAAACAGATGTAAACAAACTTTTTTTTGCATTGGTAGTTGATATAAAACCGATGAAAAACTGATATAAAACAGATGAAAAACTGATGTAAACTGAGTCAGTTTTTTCTTTGAAAAAACAAAACAAATGGAATGCCCGAATAAAAGGACCCTAAGGCCCCATACACACGATAGAATCCATCCGCTGAAAACTCCCAGCGAATGGGTTTCAGCGGATAGATCCCCTGGTGTGTACACTCCAGCGGATCTGTTTCCGCGGATATTTATCCCCTGGGATGGATTTCCAGCGGATAAATATTTGATGACATGCTATCAAATCTATCCGATGGAATCCATCCCAACGGATGGATCCGCTGGTCTGAACAGACTCACCGGATCCATCCGTCCGAAGGGATCCCCCGCATGCGTCGTAATGATTCGACGGATGCGTGGAATTTCTTATATTACAGCGTCGCGCACGTCGCCACGTCATAATCGTGGCGACGGCGCGACACGTCATCGCCAGAGGATTTCGGCGCGGAATTTGATTCGATGGTGAGTACACTCCATCGCATGGAAATCCGCGCAAATCCTCAAAAGGATTTATCCGTTAAAAAACGGTCCGCTGGACCGTATCCGCGGATAAATCCTCTCGTGTGTATGGGTAGGCTCAGTTAAATCTGATCCCCACTGATCCCCGCTGAGCAGACAGGTGGCTAGTCTGTGTCTGCTCCGCTTATTCAGACTCAGCCTTCATTTACACCCAACTGCCATCTGATCGGCTAAAGAAGGATGGGAAACAGATCCCCATCCGTCTGCTGGTGTGGTTGTCGTAGGGTGTCAACAAATACATGTTCGTTGACACCTGCCGCTCTATAGAGGAGACTGGCGGGTCTGACCAGGTCTGCCTGAAAAACTGACAGGTGGATCTGATCGGTCCACTAGTGTGAAAGGAGCCTAAGACAGATAATCTTAACCAAGGGTACTTATACTCTTTGGGGTTTACATAATGTTAGTGGTATCACACTGATCAAATCTAGAAATTGTGCAGACTGAGGAAAGACCTGGCAAACTACCTAATTAAAAAGTTATAATAAATTACACTGCTCAAAAAAATTAAAGGAACACTTTTGAATCAGAACTCCTGGGATATTAATCTGGTCAGTTAGGTAGCAGAGGGGGAGGGGTGTATACAGAGGGGGTTGTTAATCAGTTTCAGCTGCTTTGCTGTTAATTTAAATTAACAATAGGTGCACTAGATGTACAACAATGAGGCGACCTCCAAAACAGGAATGTTTTTTCAGGTGGAGGTGTCTGACATTTTTTTCCCTACTCATCTTTTCTGACTGTTTTTCACTAGTTTTGCATTTGGCTAGAGTCAGTGTCATTACTGGTAGCACGGGGCGATACTTGGACCCATAAAGGTTGCACAGGCAGTCCAACTCCTCCAGGATGGCACATCAATACGTGTCATTGCTAGAAGGTTTGCCGTGTCTCCCAGCACAGTCTCAAGAGCATGGAGGAGATTCCAGGAGACAGGCAGTTAATCTAGGAGAGCTGGACAGAGCCGTAGAAGGTCCTTAACCCATCAGCAGGACCGGTATCTGCTCCTTTGTGCAAGGAGGAACAGGATGAGCACTGCCAGAGCCCTTCAAAATGACATCTAGCAGGCCACTGGTATGAATTTCTCTGTCCAAACAATCAGAAACAGACTTCATGGGAGTGGCCTGAGGGCCCAACGTCCTCTAGTGTGCTCTGTGCTCATTGCCGCACACTGTGGAGCTCGATTGGCATTTTCCATTGAACACCAGAATTGGCAGGTCCGTCACTGGTGCCCCATGCTTTTCACAGATGAGAGCAGATTCACCCTGAGCATATATGTGACAGACGTGAAAGGGGCTGGAGAAGCCATGGAGAACTTTATACTGCCTGTAACATCGTTCAGCATGACTGGTTTGGTGGTGGGTCAGTGATGGTCTGGGGAGGCATATCTATGGAGGGACGTACAGACCTCTACTGGCTACACAATGGCACCCTGACTGCCATTAGGTATAGGGATGAAATCCTTGGACTCATTGTCAGACCCTACGCTGATGGGTTCTGGGTTCCTCCTGGTGCACAACAGTGCCCGGCCTTATGTGGCGAGAGCATACAGCCAGTTCCTGGAGGAAGAAGAAATTGATACCATTGAATGGCCCCCACGCTCACCTGACCTAAATCCAAAACAACACCTCTGAACATTATGTTTCGGTCCATCCAGTGCCGCCAGGTTGCACCTCAGTGCTTTTGTGGGCACCGAATCGCATGGTACCACAGTTTTTTAAAACTAGTGCATGCACAAATTTTTCCACGTTCTGGTGCGATTTACAGCCCACCATCAGCTGCAAAATTGCATCACACAGGAATGCATGGGAATCGCACAGGAAAGTGGCATGCATTCCTATAAGATCCCTGTTGGTTCATCAGAGCTTCAGCAAAACCAGCAGGAAGAGTGCAAAACCCAGACTTAGTGCCGAACAATAAAGGCTTGTTTAGGTATAGGGGACAGGAAAAGCAGTTTTACTTATCTGATGCTTTGCTTCCAAAGAAGCGCATTCTTAACTACATTATGGACTATATTTCGAGGGCCTCACATCTAATTCTGGGCTGTGGACCCTGCAATGGACTTGTTGAAGTCATAAAACTCATGACTCCTGGAGCATAAGGCAGTAGAGGCTGTAGGAACCAGTCTGGAAGCATGGAGGCAGCTTGCAGGAATGGAGGGTCAGGTAAGCAAAACTGCTTTTCCTATTTAACCACTTAAGACCCGGACCATTATGCAGGTTAAGGACCTTGCCCCTTTTTGCGATTCGGCACTGTGTCGCTTTAACTGACAATTGCGCGGTCGTGCAACGTGGCTCCCAAAAAAAATTGGCGTCCTTTTTTTCCCACAAATAGAGCTTTCTTTTGGTGGTATTTGATCACCTCTGCGATTTTTATTGTTTGCGCTATAAACAAAAATAGAACAACAATTTTGAAAAAAATTAAATATGTTTTACTTTTTGCTATAATAAATATCCCCCAAAAATATATATAAAAAAACGTTTTTTTTGCCTCAGTTTAGGCCGATACGTATTCTTCTACCTATCTTTGGTAAAAAAAATCGCAATAAGCATTTATCGATTGGTTTACGTAAAATTTATAGCGTTTACAAAATAGGGAATAGTTTTATTGCATTTTTATTATTAATTTTATTTTTACTACTAATGGCGGCGATCAGCAATTTTTTTCATGACTGCGACATTATGGTGGACACATCGGCCAATTTTGAAACATTTTTGAAACCATTGTCATTTTCACAGCAAAAAGTGCTATAAAAATGCATTGTTTACTGTGAAAATGACAGTTGCAGTTTAGGAGTTAACCACTAGGGGCACTGTAGGGGTTAAGTGTGACCTCATATGTGTTTCTAACTGTAGGGGTCAGGGATGGACGTGTTACATTTTTGATCGTCTTTCCCTATATCAGGGAACAGACGATCAATGACATTGCCACAACGAAGAACAGGGAAGGTGTGTTTACACACACCTCTCCCCGTTCTTCAGCTCCTGTGATCGATCGCGGGACACCGGCAGCGATCGCGTCCGCGGGTCCTGCGGGCATGGTCATGGAGCTTCGGACCGGGTCGCGAGCGTACCGCCAGCGCCGCGCTCGCGACCCCACGGCTGGGCTTAAGGAATCACATACGGGTACATAATTGTGCCCAGCCGTGCCATTCTGCCGACCAGTGGCGGCTGGTGATCAAAATTTTTAGGGGGGCGCAAACAAATGAAAAAAAAAAAGAAAAGACAATTGCAGCCTCACTGTACCCATCAAAGGCAGCCACTGTGCCCATCAAAGGCAGCCACTGTGCCCATCAAATTCAGCCACTGTGCCATGCCATCAATTGTCGCCACTGTGCCATGCCATCAATTGTCACCACTGTGCCATGCCATCAATTGTCGCCACTGTGCCATCAATTGTCACCATTGTGCCATCAATTGTCACCACTGTGCCTATCAATTGTCACCACTGTGCCATGCCAAACGCAGCCACTGTGCCATCAAACACAGCCACTGTGCCATGCCATCAATTGTCCCCACTGTGCCCACATCAGTTGTCCCCACTGTGTCCACATCAATTGTCCCCACTGTGCCCACATCAATTGTCCCCACTGTGCCCACATCAATTGTCCCCCACTGTGCCCACATCAATTGTCCCCCACTGTGCCCACATCAATTGTCCCCACTGTGCCCACATCAATTGTCCCAACTGTGCCCACATCAATTGTCCCCACATCAATTGTCCCCACATCAATTGTCCCCACATCAATTGTCCCCACTGTGCCCTGTAAAATGCTGCCAGTCAGATTGCTCCCCCCGCACGGCACTTACCTTTCTGGGGTTCGCCATCCTCCTTCCACGGTCCCTCGATGTCTTCTGCCGCCCTCGATGATGCTTCAGCCAATCAGGTTACTGATAACCAGAATCAGTGAACCTGATTGGCTGAGACGGCCCTCAGTCTTATCCAAGGGACGTAGCCCACTACGTTCCGAGGATAAGACATCCGGGAGCCGAAGGGCTGTACTGGGAAAGCCTATCAGAGCCGCTGGCTCTGATAGGCACTTCCGCACAGCCAACCAGCTGTCTTATTCAGATAATCGGCGCCCAATGTCCGGTTATCTGAATAGGCTGTGCATGAGTGTATGTTATTTGCGCGGCGCTGCAAAACAAATTTTTAAAAGCCTTAAAGGGCCCGTTTTTTTTTTTTTTTAATGACTACAGGAGGGGGGGCAGCGCCCAGGTGCCCCCTATGGACGAGCCGCCACTGCTGCCGACGTATATCGGCGTGAAGGGGTCCCTAAGTAGTTAATTAGACCTAAGGAGCATTTGCCCCAAGCAGAGTGGGGCATCCCCGCTGCAAGGGAGGATTTTTATTTTCCCTGGAGTCCCGCCTAAAGCCTAATAGCCAACTTATTGTTGAAAATGCATGGAGTCATTGGCACTGCCGTGAGGAACATGTAACAATGCAAAAAAATATTTGAAGAAAATAAAGTCCTTTCTAATAGTTTAATAAACTCTAATGCCGCGTACACACAGTCGTTTTTTGTGATGAAAAAAAACGTCATTTTTACAAACGTCGTTTAAAATAACCGTGTGTGGGGAAAACGTCGTTTTATGTCTTCTGAAAAACGACAAAAAAAAATTCGAGCATGCTTCAATTTTTTATGTCGTTTTTCAAAACGTTGTTTTTTGTGTCATAAAAAAATGACCGTGTGTAGGCTAAAACGACGTTTAAAACTACGTTTTTTTTTTTTTTTTTACCACCTCAGCTTTCATTTACCAAGTTCTAGAGACCAGCTCATGATTTGATGCTTCTTACGTCTCAAGTTGTGGTTTGCATCATATGTGGTATTTATTCTGCAATTTTTTTTTTTTTTTTTTTTTGTAAGTATTACGGATTCTTAGTCGGCCAACCAATAGATCAAAAAGGCATTAACCCAACGCCCTGTTGGTCGGAACCCAATAATATTTGACAGAAAAATAATTTTTGCAATTATTTACGCCCTCCCCACCCCCCATGGCTCCCAGGGATCTCATCCTATTCTCTTCTAACATATCTCCAGAAAAGTTCAGCAAAGGGAACTATTTTTGAATATCCCTCTGAAAGTAGTCGATAGAAGGGCGAGCGGGAGGTGCATGTGGGTTGATACCCACTTACACCTTTCCCGTTCCTAACAAACCCTAACTCTTTCAGCGTAGCTCCATGTTTTTTTGTAATCCTTCCATTTTGCCCATTTCTCCCTATATTCCCCATTTCTTTCCAGGTGACTGTCCCTTAGTTCTTCTAACCTGTACGTTTCCTCTACTTCGTCTATCCAGTTCCAGACATGGGGGCTTTCCTTCTCCTGCCACTTTTTGGGAATGAGTCTCTTCGCTGCGTTTAAGAGATGGGGTAGTAAAGACTGCTTGTATTTTTTTACCCCTTGAAGACTGCCGTGGAAGAGCACGACCCAGGGGTCTTTCTTTATCTCCTCCCCCGTTATAACCTTTATTTGGGTCAATATTTTGTCCCAATAGCTTTGAATTTTTGGGCATAGCCACCATAAGTGGGCCATCGTGCCTATTTCAGAGCATCCCCGCCAGCACTCAGCTGGCTGGCTTGCTTTAAATTTATTAGCTTTATCAGGGGTGATATACCATCCTGAAAGGCACTTGTAATTTGCTTCGGCTGTGCGGACATCTATAGCAGATGAGTGAGTTAATTGAATAATCCTCTGAAAAGTGTTTGTCCCTCTCGTGATACCTAACTCTCTTTCCCATTTGTCTATGAAGGGTGTTTCTCCCCGAGACCCTATCTTGACCAATATCCCGTAGAGTTTAGTGATCGTGCCCTTTGAATTCTTGGATTTGCAGATCCTCTCAAGTGGGGTGAGCTCCGCCTCCGTCCGTAATGGGCGGGGGAGGTGCCACACGAAGTGATGCAGCTGAGAATAATGCCACCTATCGAGATTCCAGTAGTCCGTTTTGGACTTCAAATCTCCGTAGGTCATTATCTCTCCGTCATTAATAATATCTCCTAAGTGCACTGTGTCTTTCCTAATCCAATTCCCTCCAATTTTGTTTTCCCCAGGTGCAAAATAAGGATTTTCTTTTAAATTCATTAGTGGGGAATTAAATTTCCCCTCTAGTTGTGCCTGAGTTCTATCCCATAATCTTAATGTGTGTCTTGTTATTTCATGTGTTTTGTGATCTAGTGCTCTGTGTTGTGTAGGGATCCATATAATATTATTCAAGTGTTTGCTAGTTAACGCCTTCTCAATTTGCACCCATCTTTTATCTGGCCTGTCCCGGGCCCATTCAACCGCCCGCGATAGGACCGCCGCTTTATAGTAACTTTTGATGTCCGGAACACCCAACCCACCATGCAGCTTTCCCTGTTTTAATGTGGAGAGCGAAATTCTATGCTTCTTGTTTTTCCATACATAGTTTAGTAGCAAGGTATTCAGAATGCTCAGAAATTGCTGTGGAAGGGCGATTGGTACCAGTAAAAATTTATAAAGAATTTTTGGGACTACGACCATCTTCAGCATATTTATACGTCCGATCCAAGATATAGGTTTATTTACCGTGTTTTTTAATTCGTTCTTGATTTCATTTAGTAAGGGAACATAGTTTATTTTATACATCTTCTGTACTGTATTGGCTAGTTTAATACCTAGGTACTTTAGTTCTTTAGTCCAGGGAAAGGCGCAGACTTCTTTTACTAATCCTACCTCTCTTTTATTTAAATTTATATTCAAAATTTCTGATTTATTTATATTTATTTTAAAGTTAGAAATATTCCCGTATTGTTTCATTACTTTGGAGAGCTTTGAGATGGATTTGATCGGGTTGGTTACATAAAATAAAATATCATCGGCGAAGGCCGATAATTTATGTTCCTCCCCGTCTACTCCTACTCCGTTGATATCGGGATCCTTACGGATAGTAGCCAATAGTGGCTCCAAAGATAGTATGAAGAGAAGGGGTGATAGGGGGCACCCCTGCCTTGTTCCATTTTTCATTTCGAATGGTTCCGATAACGTTCCGTTTATTTTAATTTTTGCGGTAGGATGGAGGTACAGTGTTTTAATCCAACGGGACATCCTATTCCCTATTCCCATGATAGTGAGGGTCTTCATCATAAGCCCCCAGTCTACCCTGTCAAAAGCTTTCTCAGCATCAACTGACAGGAATAGACCGGGGGATTTATTCTGCCTAATGGACTGAAGCAGGAGAATTGCCCTTAGGCTATTATCTTTGCCCTCTCTGTTGGGTACGAATCCTACCTGATCGGGGTGCACCAAAGAGTGCATAACCCCCTTCAAGCGACCTGCAAGGATTTTGGCAAACAGCTTAATGTCTGTATTTAACAGCGAAATAGGTCTGTATCCCGAACAGAGAGTGCTGTCCTTCCCTTCTTTCAATATTAGCGTGATCACGGCCGCTGTTGCTTCACTGCTGGCTTCGAATTCGGAGCCTAGTCCATTAAAATATTTGCACATCCTTGGAATCAATATATTGCTAAATCTCTTATAATACATGGTTGAGAACCCGTCCGGACCCGGGCTTTTTCCGCCCGTGGAGGTATTTAGTGCTATTTTAATTTCTGCCTCGGTTATGGGGTGATCCATATCCAAACTCTCCATCTCCTCTAATCTAGGGAGTCCTGCCTTTGCAAGAAAGTCTCTAGTCTCTTCTTCCCTTTCCCCTTCCTGCAGACCTGGATGTTTTATTGTGTATAATTCCTCGTAATAGTTTTTGAAACTGTCTGCGATTTCGGGAGTTGCGTAAGCCAAGTTCCCATTTTTCCCCTTAATTTTTTCAATGTAGTTCCTAGTTTTCTTTTTTTGGGCCATTTTGGCTAACAGCTTACTTGGTTTATTACCCCATATGTACCTCTCCTTGGAGATGCAGTTTAGTTTGTACCTTGCTTCCTGTTCCATGATTTCCTTAAGTGCATCTCTTTTCAGGGTTAGATTAAGGTAGGTCTCTTTTAATCTTTGCTCTTTGTGTTTACTTTCTAGGGTCTCTATCTCTATCCTCAGGGAGTTGGCTTTGTTTTTCCTTTTTTTTTTTTAGCGGCCTCGGCAATTAAAATTCCTCTAATATACGCTTTGTGCGTCTCCCAAAGGGTTGCGCTGGAAATCCCCGCTGTATCGTTGATATGAAAAAATTGTTTTAGTTCGGCCTCCACTCTTCTAACCCCTCCTTCATCTCGGATCAGGCTATCATCTAGGCGCCACACCGGCCGCTGCCTCTTTTGTGTAGATAATATAATTTTCATTGTTATTGGAGCATGGTCTGACACCGTCATGATTCCAATTTCAGTCTCTGTGATAGAGTCTAGCAGCCCATGATCTGCCAAGATGTAGTCTATTCTAGAGTACGTTCCGTGGGGAGGGGAGAAAAATGTGTAGTCATGTTCTTTTGGATGAAAAATCCGCCAGACGTCCACTAATTGGCGTTCGTGTAGCTTATGTTTGATTCTCTGCAAATGCTCATTTTTTGTCACCTTCCCACGGAACGTACTATCTTCTGTCGGATTAAATACAAAGTTTAAATCCCCCATCAGTATTATATATCCCTCCGCAAAGTTATTCAGTTTTCCCAAAATTTTACCTAAGTATTGGGTTGGGTGTACGTTTGGTGCATATATATTTGCTAGAGTATAGATTACATTTTCGAACTTTATTTTGAGAAATAAAAATCTCCCTTCGGGGTCCGTCAGCCTCGCCTCAAGCGTAAATCCAAAGCCTCTTGTAAACCCGATAGCCACACCCCTTGCTCGTTTGGAGATGGAGTCTCCATAAAACCAAACGGGGTACACCGGGGAGTATAATTTAATGTTTGCGTCAATGGTCAAGTGAGATTCTTGGATAAATACCACATCCGCTCTGAGGTGCTCCAGCTCAGCCAAGACTTTTAGTCTTTTGACAGCTGAATTTAAGCCCTTTACATTGTAGGATAAAAATTTAACTTCAGTCATTTCCTATTACTGGATCGTTCCGTGAGCTTGCTGGACTTTCTAAGAGATCCCCTGGGAGCCATTTTCCCTGTTCCCTCCCTATTTTGAAGGGGGAGAATATTCTCTCCCCTTCCAAAACCACCCCTCGATCCCCCCCTCCCCCCCCTTGCCTAGGCCCATGCATCGCCTCTGAACCGTGGGGATCCACTGTATCCCCTACCCGTCGGTTCTTTTGGATGAGGTGTAGCACTCAGCGCCCCTCCCATACATTGTCTCCTGGAATTTCCCGGGAGATCGATCTTATATGTGTGGAGGAACGGATCCTCCCTACTTGTTCCCCTCTCCGATCACCCACCCTCCATCCCCTCCCCCTCTCCCCCCCTCTATGCCAATCTCACAGGGCCACCCCGGAGTGCCGCTATTTTCTGGTCCCTAATCAACCCATCCCTATTCGACCCATTCAGGTAACTCAATCAACGGTATATCCAGTTTACGGCAGAACCCTACCAATTCCTCAGGGAATGTTAATTTGGCTGATATACCCTCTCTAAACCCTATCAAGCAAGCCGGGAAGCCCCATTGGTAATTTATATTAAATTTCCGCATTTGTTCCAATAAGGGTTTTAAGTGCCTTCTTCTGGACAGGGTTTCCCAGGCCAAGTCCGTGAAGATCTGGATCTCAGTCCCGTCATAGGATAAGGGAGGCTTTCTTCTCAGTTTTTGCCAGATTTCCTCTTTATCTTCGAAGTGTCTGAACCTGGCAATTATGTCCCTGTGCCAGTTTCCTCCTCCCTCCCTTGTCTTTCCAACTCGATGTACCCTTTCTATTTTGAGGGGGCCTTCCGAACCATTGTTTAGGAGGGGGAGGAACAAATCGTTAAGAATTTTCCTCAGGTCTTCGCCCCTCTCCTCCTTAACCGATCGTATCCTAAGGTTTTGCCTTCTGTTACGGTTCTCGTGGTCTTCTAGACAGTATTGCAGTAACCTCTGGTTTTGTTTCATGTTCAAATGTTGGATTTTTAATTCTTTTAGTTCAAGATCCTGCTTTTCTATTTTTTTCTCTGCTTCCTCTACCCGTTCTAACGTATGGAATAAATCCGATCTTAGGGTGCTGATTTCCTCTCTTATTACATTCTCCAACCTCCTTAACATAGCATCCATTTCCCCCTTTGTGGGAATGTGAGAGTCCAAGCTAGAGTCTTCTATTTGGCTGGCTGCCTGATCAAGTTCTGTTGAGGTATCCGCGCTTGGGGTTTCTGCCCCCCCTACTCCCTTTTTATTTGTCCCAGTTTTTTCTGTTTTTTTTATCAGTCCTGGACTCTTAGAACTTCCTTCCGACGTCATATAGTGTCTGATCGTACTGGTAGTGGAGGTATCTTTAGGTATTTTCGGGGCCGCCCCCCTAGTTGATCTATTCATGTTATATTTCTTTATCGCTCTGATGCGTTTCCCCAGTTTGATCGAAAGATGAGGAGCATCTCCCCCTTCCCCCTTTTTTTTTTTTTAAGAAAGTTTTTATAACTCCCTAGGGAGCAATTTTGCAAAATTTTGGGGGTATTAATTAAATCTTGGTGAGTATTTGACACCGGGTGTTTCCATTAATTAAAAGAGACAAGATATAAACCGAGGATTCTCCCACTTGCGCTGAGACGGGTTTTTGAAAGGGAGGGTTGCACGTCCTTGGTAATAAAGGCTGTGCACTCCCTATTTGGATTTGAAATTATTTTGGGGATTTTCCGCTGCGGGATGCCTTGCGGTTTTTGCGCAGCGACAATCCTATGGTATGGGTTGCATTTGCACCCCCCTTCTTTTTTCCCTTTTCTTTTTTCTTTGCTTTATAATTAAGTCAGCGCCTAGTGTGTAGTGGGGCATGCCATACGATGTCCGTCGATAACTTCCTCTCAACCCTCCCGTACTTAGCAGACGTTTTTATGGATGCAAGATCTGGGGTCTCTCAGACATCTAGCACCCTTCGCCCTGGGCCGTAGTGTATGCTGCCTAAGAGCTTGTGGGCCTGAGACGATTGGGCATCTTGGGCAGGAGAGTCAAACACCGTCCAGCACTGAGTTCGCCTCCAGATGACCTGGCGATATAGGGAATATTACTTGTCAACCCCTGAAATTTCAGACAGTGCTGCGAAACATGTCCCTTCCAGGCTTTAAATTTAATTGGTGGAGGCAGGTACAGTGCTATGAGATGGCTGGTGCTTTTATGCTTGTCTACCAGCGTGAATGTCAGCCGTCTGTAAGGCTCTCAACCCATAGAGGCATGGAGACCTGTGTTAATATGTATGAGGAGAGACAAGTAGAGCTTGTGTAAGCCACATTCACTCCTGGTACCCCTCTGCTGTTTAACACATTTTGCCAGATACCACAAGTGAGTTCACTCTTTGCTCTTTACTGAAACAGCTCTGAGGTGTCTGTGGGTAAATTGCTACATTGTCTTTTCAATAACAGAGTAGGGAGGAGAGAAAAACAAACTAAGTGGCAAACGCTGACAACATAAGGTTCTAACCATTACCTGCGATTTCCGATTGTCCACCTGGATTAATTATCCTGTAGATGTACTTCCATAGGAAAAAAAGAAGAAGGTTTGCATAAATATTACCTCAATGTTTTTCTGGGCTCGATAAGAGCTGATGAGGAGCCGTGATCCACGGGGGGCTGAGAGCCATAAGCACCCACCATACGACGCTGCAGACAACAGCACCTGTTCACCGCCGTCAGTACCGCTCGGTACAACTCCTCCTTCAGAGAGCGGTGGGGAGAGTGAGGGAGAGAGGGGGGGCCTCGGCTAAGACGGAGGGGGAGAGCGGCCTCGCGGAGGGAGCGATCGGCGGTCTAGCAGCCCCGCAGTCTCCCGCTCTGCTCCGTTCCTGCCGCCGCCGATGCACCCTCGAGTCCTTCGGCTTCCTCCATCCCCCGTCGTAGGGTCCGATCCGTGGCGCGAGCTGCTGCTCCCTCGGCGTGCGTGCGTCACGTGCACCACGTCATGACTCCGAGCGCTGATGTAAAGTGTTTTCTGATTGGGAAAAGGCCTAAAGCCTAATAGCCAACTTATTGTTGAAAATGCATGGAGTCATTGGCACTGCCGTGAGGAACATGTAACAATGCAAAAAAATATTTGAAGAAAATAAAGTCCTTTCTAATAGTTTAATAAACTCTAATGCCGCGTACACACAGTCGTTTTTTGTGATGAAAAAAAACGACATTTTTACAAACGTCGTTTAAAATAACCGTGTGTGGGGAAAACGTCGTTTTATGTCTTCTGAAAAACGACAAAAAAAAATTCGAGCATGCTTCAATTTTTTATGTCGTTTTTCAAAACGTTGTTTTTTGTGTCATAAAAAAATGACCGTGTGTAGGCTAAAACGACGTTTAAAACTACGTTTTTAAACCCACGCATGCTCAGAAGCAAGTTATGACGTGAGCTTGAATGGAACAGAGTGCCGCCGTACGTGCTGAACGTGTCCGCACTTTGCTAGAGCATTTTGAAAAAACGATGGTGTGTAGGCAACGTCGTTTTTTAAAAAGAAAGTTTGAAAAACGTCGTTTTTTTTCAAGCTAAAAAATGACGTTTTTTTTTATCACAAAAAACGACCGTGTACGCGGCATAATAGTCCTTTAAATAATATGTTGGGAATGTTCTAAAGGTGAATATGCAACAGCACGACCTTTAAATATATTTTTAAAAAGTGGAAAAATGGCATTGGGTTCCTCCTAAATTTTCAACCAGACCCTTATCCAGCATTGTGGTCTGGCTGGTCAAGAAAGGGAAAGCAGCGAGCATGGAGCTTACCCCAATCCTGTATCAGATTGGTGTAAACTGAGGGGGTTATTTACTAAAGGCAAATCCACTTTGCACTACAAGTGCAAGACATGCAAGGAAAATAAAAAACAGCATTTTAGCTTGCACATGATTGGATATAAAATCAGCAGAGCTTCCCCTCCTTTCAGATCTACCCCTCAGATTTACAGCGACTGCACTTCCAAGTTCAATTTCAGTGCAATTTCGGGTGTTCTTTGCACTTGTAGTTTGCACTTGTAGTGCTAAGTGGATTTGCCTTTCGTAAAAAAATAAAATAACTCTCTCTCTTGTAAGGCACCTTTGATCCAATGAAAGGAACAAGGGTCCCTTCTCCATAACTTACACCAAAAAAAGATGTGGTTGTAAGGGGGGACTAATAGTGGAAATTTGGACGTCCACTTTATAATAAGGGGAACCCCCTCTTTAATTCAAATAAAACACAAGGCAATGAGTGAGGGGACATAGAGAGGTGAATATAAATAAATGCACACGTTTTGGAAAAAAGGAGCTTTGATTAGAGTGCAGAAAATTTCATGAATCTCCCTAATGTACAGTAAGCCTCAAATTGTCAATCACCATGTCCAGCAATGTAATCCACATCAATAATAGTGTTCAGCAATGTAAATCTGTTGTCATTCGTGATGCCCCAATGCCCTATGTCAGACCTGGACAAACTACGGCCCGCGGGCCGTATACGGCCCGGCGGACCTTTTAATCCGGCCCCCGGGCAGTGTTGCCAATAGGGTTGTCCCGATACCGAGTATTAGCGGGAGTACTCATACTCCCGCTAATACCCCCGATACTAAAATAGAATACTCCCCCCCCCCCCGCCGCCGCCGAAACCGCCGCCGCTGCCGCCACGTTAATCACCGCGGCGGGGAACGCTGTCTGTAATGTTCCCCGCCGCGGTGATAACAGTAGGTACGGGGGACAATGGCTGCTGTACGGGGGACAATGGCTGCTGTATGGGGGACAATGGCTGCTGTACGGGGGACAATGGCTGCTGTACGGGGGACAATGGCTGCTGTAAGGGGGACAATGGCTGCTGTACGGGGGACATGGCTGATGTACTGGGGACATGGCTGCTGTACTGGGGACATGGCTGCTATACTGGTGACATGGCTGCTATACTGGGGACATGGCTGCTGTACTGGGGACATGGCTGCTGTACGGGGGACATGGCTGCTGTACGGGGGACATGGCTGCTATACTGGGGACATGGCTGCTATACTGGGGACATGGCTGCTGTACTGGGGACATGGCTGCTGTACGGGGGGACATGGCTGCTGTACGGGGGACATGGCTGCTATACGGGGGACATGGCTGCTATACGGGGGACATGGCTGTTATACGGGGGACATGGCTGCATTTGGGGACACATTTTAAAAAAAGTATCGGTATTCGGTATCGGCGAGTACATAAAAAAAAGTATCAGTACTTGTACTCAGTCCTAAAAAAAGTGGTATCGGGACAACCCTAGTTGCCAACCGTCCGTAGAATTACGGACAGTACGTAAATAAAAGGCACTTTTTCCCTGTTCGTAAAAGTCCGTAATAAGGGAAATGTGCCCGTAAAAAGATCCGAATGTGAGCCGCAGCGCAGGCAGTGTCTAGTCCTCCTACATTATGCATAGCCTCGCCCTCTCTGACCGCCCAGCCCACCACCACCAGCCGCGCAGCCAATTATCAAAGCGCATTTTCGCGCTAACAACACTGCTGCCAGCCTATTCAAAAGAGCAGCGCGGGGAAACTGAGGAACATCGTAGAATGTGTGGACTCTGTGGAGAGTGGCACCGGCAGGATAGCACACAGCAGCAGATGTAGTGGACACACTGCAGACGCACCCCCACTGTGACGGAGTGGACTGAGTGAAGGCAGACGGAGACCGACCAGTGCGCCTGCCTGCCTGCTCTGCCCGCCCGACTGACTGACTGTAGCAGTCGGCCAGCCGCCATGCTGGTGCCCAGACCTGGAGTGGACCCTGGTCTCCACTCTCTTCGTTGGAGTAGGACTCCTCGCAACGCCTGCTGCCTGCCCTCAGTGCCACTGCCCTGGCCTTGTCTGGTGACTCCTCCTCAGTCCAGCAGCAGAGTGTGAAGTGCTATCCTACCTAGACATCATCAGTATGCTGTGTCCTCCTCCTGTGCCCCTTTCACCTCTCCACAGGTCAGATCTGTGGAGAGGTGAAAGGGGCACAGGAGGAAGACACAGCATACTGATGATGTGAAGAAGTGATATGATAATTTATTTGCAGCCTCTGTGCCATGTCCCCAGCCTCTGTCCCCCTCCTGTGCCATGTCCCCAGCGTCTGTCCCCCTCCTTCGTCATGTCCCCAGCGTCTGTCCCCCTCCTGTGCCATGTCCCCAGCGTCTGTCCCCCTCCTGTGTCATGTCCCCAGCGTCTGTCCCCCTCCTGTGTCATGTCCCCAGCGTCTCTGTCCCCCTCCTGTGTCATGTCCCCAGCATCTGTCCCCCTCCTGTGTCATGTCCCCAGCGTCTGTCCCCCTCCTGTGTCATGTCCCCAGCGTCTGTCCCCCTCCTGTGTCATGTCCCCAGCGTCTGTCCCTCTCCTGTGTCATGTCCCCAGCGTCTGTCCCCCTCCTGTGTCATGTCCCCAGCGTCTGTCCCCCTCCTGTGTCATGTCCCCAGCGTCTGTCCCCCTCCTGTGTCATGTCCCCAGCCTCTGTCCCCCTCCTGTGTCATGTCCCCAGCCTCTGTCCCCCTCCTGTGTCATGTCCCCAGCCTCTGTCCCCCTCCTGTGTCATGTCCCCAGCCTCTGTCCCCCTCCTGTGTCATGTCCCCAGCCTCTGTCCCCCTCCTGTGTCATGTCCCCAGCCTCTGTGCCCCTCCTGTGTCATGTCCCCAGCCTCTGTCCCCCTCCTGTGTCATGTCCCCAGCCTCTGTCCCCCGCCTGTGTCATGTCCCCAGCCTCTGTCCCCCTCCTGTGCCCTGTCCCCAGCCTCTGTCCCCCTCCTGTGCCATGTCCCCAGCCTCTGTCCCCCTCCTGTGCCATGTCTATAACAAGTACTCGTACCAGTTGTCCAACAATGATATTTACTGCTTTTTATAAAGAAATACAATTGATTTTATGCAGTATTGAGTTTAGCCTTTTGGCCCGGCCCTCCAAAATATTTTTCGTTTCTCATGTGGCCCCATCGAAAAAATAATTGCCCACCCCTGCCCTATGTGTACACATCCTGCTCCTGTTTCTAATTGACAGATCCCCCTCCCTGCGGTAATGTAAACACAGCATTCGGGATACTAGGTGTTGTAATTGACCAAATATTATCATGACCATGTTTGGTCAATGACATTGAAACACAGCTGTATTGCACAGGAGGTAGGCTTTGCTGGCCCCTTGCAAGGTATCCCCCAATGTTAAAAGACTTGTAACCTGGTCTGATACAAAAAAGGGAGAGGACACTCACTACCGTCCCTTTCCAGGCCACTCAAGCTACATGCTTGGATGAAGGCCTCATGGCATTTTTCCACACTGTGACTTTTTCTTCTAGATGTGTAGTGATAAAAAAATAAGAAACTGTGGCATTCCCTTGAAAACTGAATGTTTACCCCCCTGCTTACTGTGCAAGAACAGACCACAAGCCTTTCAACATTCAGGTTACCTTGCAAGGGGGGACTTCAGAACCAGCCCTCCCTCTGCATGCAAGGCACCTTGTCTCCGTGTTGAAGGCCCAGGGCCTCTTTCTTACATCCAATACCCCAAGAAGTTTGTGGTTGTTATTTGAGAGGAGGGACTTGTAATTGAAGCTGAAAGTCCTCTTTATAATAAATAGGCCTCCAGATATCTGCCCCCATCCAGGGAAATGAGTACAGAGATACATTATACTCCTTACCCATTCTTACAAAATGTTAAATGTAAATCAACACACACACCTTATGCCGCGTACACAGGTGAAGGCCCAAATAATGGACAAAGTGGTCAAAACTCTGTACCACAAATTTGGGGTGCGCAGATCCAAGCAACTGCTCCGCAAAAGATGGTCTGACATCAAATTGAGGGAGCCGGAGCAATACCAGAAAATTAAAAGAGTCATTAGAAAAAGTAAGTAATTTTCCTGTGTACTCAGATTAGAAATAATATCATGGTGCTGCATGTGCTTTTTCTTTCATGTAGTACAGTTCAAGATGTCAAGTTTCATGTTTGTGGGCACAATAATTGGTCGTATGAATCATCGTTCATTCGCTCACTAATAATTAAATACAATCTTTTTGTCTGATACAGTGTTTTAGAAATGTCATCATACCTATTTAGACATGGACAAATGTAGTTAACACTGTATCAGACAAAAAGATCGTATTTTATTATTAGTGAGCGAATGAACGATAATTCCTACGACCAATTTTTGTGCCCACGAACATGAAACGGCATCTTGAACTGTTTATGTGAGAATATTTTTTTTTGTTTTTATTTTTTGTGTAGATGTGTTCTTAACTATATTTAACTAATCTAACTGAATTCAATATACAGTAAGGAGAGTATGCTCAGCAGTTGGTTACACATGTGGACTCAGTAGCACAAGTGTTGGCCACAAGAACAACCTATTTAGGGTGTCACACACATGTGAACCAGTGGATACTTGGTGTGTTTCCATGTGGGAAACTTGACCAAAAATAGATAAATGTAGCAGCTTTGGTAATGGATACAATCCTGTGTTCAGCTTAGAAGTATTGACAAATAAGGCAATTGTACCACACTTCCAAAAAGAATGATTCATATTCCTCTTTCAGGCCTCTAATCTTTTTGACTCAAGTATCCCTTTTGTTACAATCTCATAGGGCGTCAAAGAGCAGAAAGAGGAGAAAGAAGAAGCGGAGGAAGTAGAAAGTCGCACCACAACAGGTCAGTGTCATACATCACAGCTTCAGGTAATAGATGTAGGCCTGCATATTTATAATACACGGTGTGTTTCAACATTTTAGGAGCTTTTCTGGCTGCAGACCGATTTGATTCTCACAGCGCACAGATGTTAATTGGCGAGGTTATGGCCTGCTCTGCTGACCTGGATGACATCAACACAAGCTTGGTGCATATAAGGGAAAAGACGAAGCAGGTGGAGCAACGGATAAAATATGTGATTGATGTTCTTGGGAGGGTTTAAATTTTTTTTTTAATATTTCATACTTTTAATTTTGTTTGTTGGTAATATTTTAATTGTTTTTATTTGTATTTTCAATAATAATGTAATTTTTTAGAATCTGAATTTTTAGTTTTACTTGCTAAAACGCATGAACAATGTAAAACTTGAAAAAAGTTACATTGTTCTTGCGTTTTAACAAGAAAAAACTAAATTTTAGATTCTAAAAAAAAAATATCAATTTGTTTGGAATATTATCTAAAAAAAAAAACAAAGATTTTTACAAAAAATAAATAAATATATTTTCACAAAAAAATATATATTTTAAAAAAATAGCAAAAAAAAAAAATAACCCAAAAAATGAAACAATAAAAAATGTTTTATACTCAACAATGTGTGGCTTCTTATATCAATGTTGCCTAAAAGAACAAATACATATTTTTGGTGTTTACATTGGCAATGATGGGTATTTAGTAAAGGAAAATACACATGGCACTACAATTGCACTAGGATAACCTAGGAGAAAGATAAAATAAACCCAAATTAAAAAAGAAAAAGAAAAAAAAAAGACTTTTTCATTACAAAAAAAAAAGTATTTGAAGTTTTTCCTCAAACAAAATCATCAGGCATTGCAATGGCCCCCCTACCCAGAAAATAATCCACATATTGTTGCCGGACATCACGGGCGCTTTGGGGGGCCAAGACTGTAGGGCCAGCTTTATGGGCCGGCAATGGCATTTGTGATTGTTGAATGGCCTCATCAGGCCCAATGGATAAATAATTTGTAGAATTTTTCTTTAAAAAGTTATGTAGAATGCAACAGCATATTATTACATGGTTCCATTTGTACTCTGCAAGGTTGATGGAGGTGAGAAATAAGCAGAAACGGCTGGTCATGATGCCAAAGGCATTTTCTACCACCCTTTTGGCTCTGGCGGAGGGTCGGCTGCCCTGCGCGAGAGCACGTAATATAACATCGGCTCTCGCGCAGGCCACTAGCGCCCCCCCGCTCGCCCCCGACTCCCGTGCGCATGTCCGGCGGGCGCGATTGCCACCGGGCACATGCGATTGCTCGTTACAGAGCGGGGACCGGGAGCTGTGTGTGTAAACACACAGCTCCCGGTCCTGTCAGGGGGAGAAATGCCTGACAGTCTGTTCATACAATGTATAAACAGCGATCAGTCATTTCCCCTAGTGAGGCCATTCCCCCCTACAGTTAGAACACACCCAGGGAACATACTTAACCCCTTCCCCGTACCCTAGTGTTAACCCCTTCACTGCCAGTGGCATTTTTATAGTAATCCAATGCATTTTTTTAGTAATCCAATGCATTTTTATAGCACTGATCGCTATAAAAATGCCAATGGTCCCAAAAATTTGTCAAAAGTGTCCGAAGTGTCCGCCATAATGTCGCAGTACCGAAAAAAAAACGGTGATCGCCGCCATTACTAGTAAAAAAAGATATTAATAAAAAAGCCATAAAAATACCCCCTATTTTGTAAACACTATAACTTTTGCACAAACCAATCAATAAATGCTTATTGCGATTTTTTTTTACGAAAAATATGTAGAAGAATACGTATCGGCCTAAACTGAAAAAAAATGTTTTTTTATATATTTTTGGGGCATATTTATTACAGCAAAAAGTAAAAAATATAATTTTTTTTCAAAATTGTCGCTCTATTTTTGTTTATAGCACAAAAACTAAAAACGGCAGAGGTGATAAAATACCACCAAAGAAAGCTCTATTTGTGGGGAAAAAAGGACGCCAATTTTGTTTGGGAGCCACGTCGCACGACCGCGCAATTGTCAGTTAAAGTGACGCAGTCCCGAATGCCAAAAAGTGCTAAGGTCTTTGACCAGCAATATGGTCCGGGGGTTAAGTGGTTAAACACCCTCCTTTCAGGGGTGAGGGTTCTTTGGGGAAAATGCCTCATCAGGTGGGGACCCAGCGCAAACGCCTCATCTGAAATAAACACGAAGGGTAGGCCCTCTTCATTCTCCGCTGCAGGTGGCAATGCCAGGTCATCCGATTGGAGCTGTTGGGCGAACTCGGTCTGGCCAAACACTCCGCCGTCAGACATCTGCCCATTTTTCCCTACATCCACAAATAAGAAATCATAATTGGCTGACACCACCGCCATCATCACGATACTGTGGAACCCTTTATAATTCAAATAATAGGATCCCGAACGGGGTGGTGGCACGATGCGGACGTGCTTGCCATCAATGGCTCCTCCACAGTTTGGAAAGTTCCAACACTGTGAAAACTCTGATGCCACAGTCTGCCATTCCTGTGGCGTAGAAGGGAACTGTGGAGTAAAAAAAAAAAAACTTTCAAACAAACATTGCAATCAGATTATCCAAAAACATTCTTGCCAAAAACAACAGTATATAATTATTTTGAAGGAGTATTTTAAGACCAAAAAAAATAATGGATCACTAATCAGGTTCATCACCACCTCTTATGGCCAAATACAATTTTGTTTTTGGGGAGGGGAGTTCAAGATGAGTTGGGGACCCCAGAAATAAAGGATCTAGCACTCTGTTTGAATTCCACAAAAATATTAAATGCACACATTTGGGGGGGGGGTTGGGCAAGCACTACAATGGAGCAGACAACGTACATTGTGATATAGGGAGACACCAAATGGAGCACTACAATGGAGCAGACAAAATACATTGGCAAGTGACTAGGCTAGGTGTGTTTGGGCCCAGGATAGAATGTTGGAGAGGTTGGCTATTGGAAATATGCATGTAGGCCAAAAAAGGAGCATTAAAAGCTTACAGCATGCATGGGGACAACGGGGACATTCACAGCATATTACAAACCTGTTAATTAGGGACTGATTAAAAAAATACAATACATTAGCAAGCATTAAATACATAGATTGTGGGGTTAAAGGACACAATTTACCTTAATATAGTCCTCCTGCAGGACTTGGATTATAGCAGAACAGGTGTCTGGGATTATGATCCCCAGAGCCTGGGGGGAGAACTTGAGGTCCTGCAAGCTTCTCCCTGTTGCCAGGTAGCACAACGTAGCAACTAGCCTCTGCTCAGCAGTGATGGCTTCCCGCATAACGGTGTCCTGCCTGGTGATATAGGGAGACACCAAAACCAAGAGCTGCTGAAAGATGGGGTCAGACATCCTCAGAAAATTCCTGAAGTCATCAGGGTTATTCTCCTGGATCTCCTGCAGCAGAGGCATATGACAGAATTGGTGCTGCTGGAGCAACCAATTCTTGGCCCACAAACTCCTCCTCACCCTGTTCATGGACCGGAGCCGGGATAAAGCAGAAATCCCAGCATCAAGCACAGCACGATCTCTGCAACGAGAACGTACACCGCAACATGGCTAGAAAACAGTCGTCTAATCAGAACGAACTAAAAGAACGCACTGAAGAACAGCAAGGCCTCTGAAGAATGGCCTGAAAAACAGTAACGAGTGGAACAGAACGCACTGCAAAAACAGATACGAACTGACTACAAGCACTAAAAGACAGATACGAACCCACAAGCACAAACTGAACACCAGAAAACGATCTTTAAAGCACGAAAAGCGCAAATCGTCTCACATCAAACTTTTACTAACACGTGGTAACACGAAATCAGCAAAGGCAGCCGCAAGGGTGGCGCCATCCTCATGGAACTTCCCCTTTATAGTGCCGTCGTACGTGTTGTACGCCACCGCGCTTTGCTAGAGCATTTTTTTTTCACGATCGTGTGTAGGCAAGGCCGTTTTAATGATCGGGTTGAAAAAAACTTTGTTTTTTCTAGACCATTAAAAACGTCATTTTTTAGAACCCGAAAAACGGTCGTGTGTACATGGCATTAGAAAAACAAGTCCATCAATTACAGTACAATAAAAAAGTCACTAATAAAACTCAATGTAAATCTAATGTCAACCACAACATTTTGCAATTTATATCCATCATCAAAGCAATCCCATTGCTAAATGACATCCTACTACTGTAGTAATTTAAACACACTGCCAGGGATCCGGGGTGACATTATTGACTAAATATGGTTGATGATGATGCCTTTGGTCTTCCTAATGTGTGTAGCCCTCTAGTGTGCCTCTTGGGGGTATTTGAGGATGAAATTATGGATAATGCTACCAAAATCTTCCTGAAACTCCTGCTCTTTTATGTAAGGAAATTGATAGTGTTGAATTGGGTACGTACAGATATCCTTGACCTGGCCGCCTGGAAGAAATTGGTCAACCTAGATATTCAATTATATGAGATGACATACGAGACCAGGGGGTGCCTGAAAAAATTTACAAAAAAATGGCCCAGATGGGGGGGATTTGTCTGAAATTGTGGCGAAAACCCCATAGGGGAATAAAATAGATTATAGTTTGTAAGTACTTTTTGCAGTTAGCGTACTGTATAAGTAATAATATTGCTTTTGAACTTAGGTAACACAGAGCATTGGTGATGTGTTTGATGAATGGACTGGGATGGGTAATAATTTACTCTGGTATGTTTTTGTTGTTTTCATGGATGCTAGAACTGTTCTGTATAGTTTTATTTCTCTGCGTATCAAAAAAAAGCCAGCTTCACTATTCTACATGTGATTTGGTTTCCTGTAAATCTTTTCATTCGAGAACCTGGACATTATATATTTTGTAAAATGCATTGTCTGATGTTGGTTTTTGAAATATGACCCTGATGTGTAATATATTTTATATGTATCGAGATTTGCCAACTGTATAATGTTTGCTGTACATTACTTGCATATGGCAATTAATAATAATAATATACATTTTTCTAATTATATCTATCAGAGTACAATTCCCCTGAAGAAGACCGTGACAGTTTAGGTCGAAACGCGTCGGGGTACTCATATGGAAACAATTGAATCATGATGTAACGTGTATTGTATTGTTGTTGATTTTTGCCACTGTTATTTTTATTTTCATGTATAATCAGAGTGTACTATATGTATATTATCTACATTATTTTACAAATGCTCCAACCATGTTGTACATTTTATTGTAATTCAATGTTGAAACCAAGTAAAGATTTTAACTTCAATATCATCCAACCACTCTTATTTATTGAGAACATCATGCCGCTAAAAAACCCCACTGGGGGACCTTCCCATTTTTGTTTGAGCATTTTCGGGGTGCGCGGCACACGGACTCCACATATGCGTTTTTCCTTGTTTCATTCGATTTTTGGGTGGTTAAACACCCGCTTCCCCCTTTACGCATGAGAGCCACTATGAGCTATGTGTTAGTCTATATAATGGTGGTTCAGCAGTATTTATTCTGTCCTTAATGTCGCTTACCTTTTGATTACACCATGATGGAATTTGAGACAGGCCTTTTTAGGATTTAACTCTGGTCTGTGATGAGCAATATACCCATATAATCTTGGTATATGAGTTACCCCCCTATTTTGGGCACTCATAGGCACTATTTAATATGTTCCCCCTCCGAAAGGATCGTCCAAGCTATCTGTCCAAAAACATACATTTTTGGTTTATATTTGCCCTAAAATCACGTTACACCGTAATCCTAAATATACAGCCTCAAGTACCAGTGTGTACTACTTTTCATGTTCCTCTCTCACTGGGTCTGCCCAAAGTTTTTTATCCAAGAGTATTCACTTCTTGGTGCAAACGTACTAGAACTTTATGTGCTGCTCCAAACCCCACATATAGCCCTTAGCTCCAACAATTGATGTTCCTTAATTAACCTAACGTAGTAATATTGAATATCCCTTTAGTACTTATTTGTTTCATCTACTATGGACATACTTGGTTCCACCCCCACTAATACAATTTTTTCCACCCCTTCCGCTGGTGGGTCCAACGCCTTTCCTCAGGTTTCCTGGCACGGTGGGGAGATGTGGAAAGTTTTCACTTTCTCCCCTTTAATTTGTTTTCCCAGGGTTGTGCTATTCCCTTGCCAACCACCAGGGAAAACACTACGTGCCAGTGGCGTCCCTTGATAGCGCTAGACAGTGCATGGCGCGGTACGCATGTGCGGCTTCGGCCCTGCATGCGTCCTAACGTCATGACGTCACTTCTTCATTGAGGGGGTGATGGTAGCTGCCGGGGCGTTGCTCACTGGAGCGCCGAGGGAGCTGCTGAGTGCTTGCCCAACGGCAATTGGAACAACGGTGGGGAGAGAAATGATGACACCTGATACCCATTGATTTAGACTCTATTTAAGCGTCTCATCTTCCTTGGATCTTATTGTGATCCTGGGACAGCTCCCTCCACATATACATTAGGATGGAGCCTATGTAAGTACTACTACTTAGCATATTTCCATTTATCCCCCCCTTTTTGCTATTACCCCCATGGTACAATTTTAATCTTTTTATATTATTATTCAATGCTACCTACCAACACTGGGACATGCACTCAGCACTGTCATTCACTTCCTCACACACATTTTTTTTTATTTACCATTTATATTCACTTCCTCACACACATTTTTATTTACCATTTATATTCACCTCCTTTACTTGCAATCACATTTATTCTGGCACACACTCTCACTTTTTATTTTTATCCTCTTTTGCCCCTTTCACACATTTCATCGACATACACACTCACATTTATTTGTTCACCACACTCTCACACAATTCTCTTAACCCTTTTCCCCCCCTCATTCACATCACACTGACACCAGTATGATGTTCATTTTACCAGTACAAAACCTTGGGTTTTGGTATATTTCCATCCACACCTTTGCAATACCAGCATTGGTGTATCAAGACTTAGTAACACAGTCTACTTTAATACTTACCTCCTACATATGCCCATGTTTATGATCCTATTAGATCGTCACATGTGGTCATGGTCATAGCCCAATGGATGTTATCTATGCTTATGCAACATTATTAGTACTCACATTATTACTCATATTTAATTAAACTAAATATTTAATCAATACAGGTGTCCTCCTGGTCGTCCCCCCCCCCCCCCCCCCCGGGAGGGAGATGATGACACCTGATACTAATTGATCTAGACTCTATTTAAGCTTCTCACCTTCCTTGGATCTGGATGTGATCCTGGGACAGCTCCCTCCATACATACATTAGGATGGAGCCTATGTAAGTACCATTACTGAGCATACTTCCATTTATCCCCCCCTTGTTGCTACACCCCCATGGTATACTATATAATTCCTTGATATTATTATTTAATGCTACCAACTAACACTGGGACATGTACTCGGCACTGCTATTCACTTCCTCACACACACTTTCATTCACCATTTATATTCCCTCCCCTCACTTGCAATCACATTTTTTCTGGCACACACTCACTTTTTCTTTTATCCCCTTTTTTGCCCCTTTCACACATTTCTATTGACATATACACTCACATCTATTTGTTCACCACTCTCTCACACATTTTTCTTAACCCCTTTCCCCCCCCTCATTCACATCACACTGACACCAGTATGATGTTCATTGTACCAGTACAAAACCTTTGGTTTTGGTATACTTCCATCTACACCTTTGCAATACTAGCATTGGTGTATCAAGATTTACTAATATATTCCATTTCAATACTTACCTCCTACATACGCCCATGTTTATGATCCTATTAGATCGTTACATGTTGTCGGGGTCATAGCCGAATGGATGTTATCTATGCTTATGCAATATTATTAGTACTCACATTATTACTTATATTAAATTAAACTAAATATGCAATCAATACAGGTGTCTTCTGGTCGTCTCCTCCCCCCTATGGTCCACACTTGTGACTCCTTGTAAGCCCGGTTTGGTGGGTTCCCGTCAAGCGGAACGGGGGTTTCTCTTGCTATGGGGGTCTTCGGATCATTTTTACTTCTCAGCAACCATCTCTGATTACATATTAATTCATTAACCCTTGAGTGGTAAATATAATTTCAACAATATTCTCTCAGCAGATGTTAAACATTTTTGTTAGAGGGATGTAACTTTAATAATAATTTTTCTAATTATATCTATCAGAGTACAATTCCCCTGAAGAAGACCGTGACAGTTTAGGTCGAAACGCGTCGGGGTACTCATATGGAAACAATTGAATCATGATGTAACGTGTATTGTATTGTTGTTGATTTTTGCCACTGTTATTTTTATTTTCATGTATAATCAGAGTGTACTATATGTATATTATCTACATTATTTTACAAATGCTCCAACCATGTTGTACATTTTATTGTAATTCAATGTTGAAACCAAGTAAAGATTTTAACTTCAATATCATCCAACCACTCTTATTTATTGAGAACATCATGCCGCTAAAAAACCCCACTGGGGGACCTTCCCATTTTTGTTTGTGCATATGGCAATTAAACCTTTTAAAAAAAAATGATGGTTGATGATCAAATTTTGTCAGTGACATTATAAGGCATTCCCAACTGTTTGTTTACTTTACAGCAGCTGTAGTTTCGAATGGGCGAAAAAGCCCAATATGACCAGTTTGTTTGGTGGGTCCAGAAACGTTAGATCAAGCTGAGTTTGCCTCAAACCCACATTTGGCCTGAATATCATCATTAGCCAGAAGTAAATATATTTAGTACACAAATGACAACATACCTAATGTTTCTGGTTTATTAACATGTTTTCCTTTTCTTTGCCCTTAGACCGTTCTCTGTTTCTTGCTCTTTCAGTGACTCATTTTAAAATGGAATGAAGTGCTTATCATTGAATGACATTTCTCTAAAGAGAAAGGATTGTCCCTATTCATTCTGTAAAGGGTAATGACAAAAGAATCAGTGGGCAGGTAGAATACAGAGGGCTGTAAGCGCTTTCAATGCAGTTTTAACTTTGTCTGACCGTGTGTTTGAATGCAGATTGGTGGCTTGAAAATTTAATTAGGTTCTTTTTAACAAATCTAAAGCTACACTCAATTTTCCAAGAATATATATATATATATATATATATATATATATATATATATATATATATATATATATATATATATATATAAAGCAAAAAGTACAGTATCATTAAAATCCTTTGCATTATTTTTCCTGTTTAACAGTTTCCACTGGAAAGTTTTTCCCAATATAAGATTTACCCTCTATTAGTATTTCAACAGTGTATCAAAATTTGGGATTTCCCATCACTTTTTGTTTCAGTGACAATAGTAAATCTCTGCCTAGTGGAGGCACAGACAGAAATAAACATCTAATATGATTTTCAACCAGGGGTCAAGTCCTGGGGAAAAAAGTGTGGGAACTCCCACCCAAGATCTACTCCCCCACCAAAAAAAAAAGATACGCTCATATGCATAATTACTAAACCACTGTACCTTAGTAATCCTTTATGTTACTGTTCCCGTATAAGGATTCATCGGGTAGTGTGCGGGTATTCCGTCACTTCCTCAATGCTGCAATGTCTCCTGGGAGCTTTTGTCATTGTTCCCAGGAGACATTGCGGAGGTCTGCCGCGAGTTATCGTGGGATTTAGAAAGAATGTTCCGCAATATCTCCTGGGAACAATGACAAAAGCTCCCAGGAGACATTGCGGCATCGAGTCAGTGACGGAATACCCGCACACTACCCGATGAATCCATATACAGGAAGCGGCTAGTAAAATAAAGGATTACTAAGGTTCGCCTGCCCCTGACAGTGACTCGAGCTGGGCATCGCCGCTTAGTGAAGGATTGGCTCGGGTGGCTCGGCTTCTCTCGGCTGCTCTAGTCCTGCAAAGGGAACTGCATTCCTGCTGTGAAAAAAGTGCAGGAACTCCATTCCCACGTGTTCCCGCAGGACTTGAGCCCTGGTTTCAACACATTACCACTCTATCCACAAAGCCAAGGGTGCAGGCAGTGCAATCAAAATGCAGGTTAGGATGAAGGAAAAAAGCTGGGACAGCCGCACTCCAAAAAAACTCCTCCTTTAATTAAAAATCACAAAATACATGCCACAGCAAAAAACAGCACAACAAAAGAAAAGCTGACGTTTCGCACTATGCCTTAGTGCTTCTTCATAGCTATGAAGAAGCACTAAGGCATAGTGCGAAACGTCAGCTTTTCTTTTGTTGTGCTGTTTTTTGCTGTGGCATGTATTTTGTGATTTTTAATTAAAGGAGGAGTTTTTTTGGAGTGCGGCTGTCCCAGCTTTTTTCCTTCATCCTAACCTGCATTTTGATTGCACTGCCTGCACCCTTGGCTCGGACCACAGTAATCAGATTACCTGGTTCTCTTTGAGCGGTTACCCACTCTCTCAATTAAAAAGATGTTTAGGCATTAGATATTATTTAAGACTGCACAGAGATATTACAGGATGGTTGGTTTATACCTCAGGGCTGTAAATTCTGCTGTGCTGAGTGCTCCTTACAATTACTAGGATGGCTCTGCTGATTTACCAAGCTTATATCAATAGAGTGGGATGTAGTGCAAATATTTAGGATGGGATCCCTCCACAGAAGGGCCCCTGCAGGATGCCTTCACCCAGAAAGTCTCAAGGGTATTAGTGAAAAGTGCACATATTACCATGGCACGTTAGAAACACGAGAGGTCTCTTTCTCTTCCATCCTTCTGGGTAGCCACTCCAACATGTAATGTGACTATCTGGCTCAACTTCTTTTTATAGCACCTCTGAAGACAAGGAAAACACCATTTGCCTTGTGGATCTAAAGATCTTATTCATTTAAAGTGGATGTAAGCCCTTCATACACCCAGTGAAGTGAACAGCCTCAAATGATACGCAGAGATTAACCAAATCTCCCTACATAGGTTTTAAATGTATATCTGCTGTGTTTACATTTATATACTGTTTAGAAAGTTGAGATCCTCTTAGGATATTTTCTCTTCGGCCCCGTACACACGATAGAATCCATCCGCAGATAAATCCCAGCAAATGGGTTTCTGCGGATAGATCCTATGGTGTGTACACGCCAGCGGATCTGTTTCCGCGGAGAAATCTCCTCTGGGATGGATTCCAGCAGATCGAATATTTGTTGTGCTGCACAACATATCCATCTGCTGGAATCCATTCCAACGGATGGATCCGCTCGTCTGTACAGACTTACCGGATCCATTCGTCCAAAGGGATTCCCCGCACGCGTCGTAATGATTTGACGCATGCGTGGAATTCCTTATATGACAGCGTCGCGCCCGTCGCCGCGTCATAATCGCGGCGACGGCGCGACACGTCATCGGCAGAGGATTTCCGCGCGGATTTCAATGCGATGGTGTGTACACTCCATCCCATCGAAATCAGCGGATATCTTTGAGAGGATTTATCCGTGGAAACGGTCCGCTGGACCGTATCTGCGGATAAATCCTCTCGTGTGTATGGGGCCTTCCTGGTTAACACAGAGTGTGATGTCTGGGCAAAAAGCCAAGATAGCTAACATTGCTGATTGGAGGAAAGGCACACACACCCTCTCATCATAGGCAGAGACTCTCAAAGCTGTTTTGTAATAGGAGCTGCTCTCTGCTAATCTATTTTAGCAACCTCCTTTGACAAAAGATTCAGGCTGCTTTTGTCTAAAAAGTAAAAAAATATGTCAGGAGTTCTCAGGCTGATAATAGAGGAACCGTTCAGAAGAGAGCTATAAGACTTAGCTCATTGAAAATAGATAACAAAATATTGCAGATATATGTGTCCAGCTCAAATTTCATGAATCAGGTTTACATCCACTTTAAATCCAGGAGGGACAAACCAAAATTACATTCATGATCTCAGATCAGATACAAACAATGTGCAGGAACCACTAGGAACCCTCTTGCTCGTGTACTCTGTCTATTGCATTGGTTACTGTCCATGGCATTATTATCCTATGCTTTGTAAATATGTGCATCAACAAGAAATCTGTAGTAATAATGTTGCTTTTTGTTTCTTCGTTATTTGAATTATCTTTTTTTAAGTATGCTTAAAAAACAACTTCTTCATTTGTTGTTGTATTTTTTTGATCTATTAGGTTATGTTTAGACCCTCCTTGTACCTAATAACAGGTTGGATGAAATAACAGATATTAAACAACAAAATATATTTAGATACAACTATTCGTAAATTTTACCTTAGAATGTTTTTTAAACACTTTCAACCAAAACATAATAGGCAGAAGGAAAATTTGCACTCAATCCAACTTACAGGGGTGCTCTACGTGCTATGTATTCCTGACTTCTGAACCATGCTGCTTGAAGCTCTTTACACATTGCAGTTTCACCTCACTCTCTTCAGGTCTCCCAAAGGTGCACCAAGTCTTTCACATTCCTGGCAAGACCCCTACATCAGCTGGCTTAAAAAAATAAATCCTCCTTTTCTTTCTTTAGTCATGAGTAAACTCTACTGAGTGAACCATGTTAGACCTGTACATACTAGGTGGAATTGTCTGTACCATAAAGAGTCTAACTAAATTGAACTGAAGGCTCTTTTATGGTGACTGCCTTCCTTTTGCTTTGCAAAGTTAGAGTGTGACGCTTGAAGTTCAGCCAGAGACTACTGGGAGCCAGCTCGGGGAATTATCAAACAGCAGTGCCTGCAGTGGAATATCGTATCTTAAATACCTTCATGAAGTTCTGTTTTGTTATGTGCCTTGACTATAGTTTTTAAGGGTTTGTCTGCTGCATGTGCTGATGGGGCCTGCTGTTACTTTTCCCAGCCATTTACAATTGCATTCCAACAAGAACTTTTTCCAGGAGATACTAAATATTTGTGTTACAAAGACAAAGTAGTGCTGCATGGGGATATATGTTTTAGTATCAATTAATGTACTCTATTCCAGGCCCGGACTGGGACAAAAAATAGGCCCGGGCATTTTGGAATGAGCAGCCCATGACACCTTAACCGGCCCATCCCCACTCTCCATCCTAAAGAATCCCCCGGGAGAGGCGAGGGGGAAACCCTGCAAAAGGTGCAGGGGGCAAGGGGACAGGGAAAGAGCAGGGGGGGCAGAGAGCAGAGCACAGGGAAGAACCTTGAGAACATTGGGTGGGGTGAGAGCATGGGGGAGGTGGAGAGAATGAGGGGGGCAGAGAACACAGGGGAGAGGCAGAGGTCACAGGGAGGAAGAGGAGAGCACAAGGGGGCCAGAGAGCATGGGGGTCTGGAGAGCACAGGGAGTGGGGGGTTGAAGAGCACAGGGGGAAGCAAAAACACAGGGTGGGGCAGAGAGCACAGGGAGGGCAGGAGAGCACGGGGGTGAAGAGCACATGGGAGAGGCGGAGATCACTGGGGGGAGGCGAAGGGCACAGGGGGGGGGCAGCAGAGAGCATGGGAGGAGGTGGAGAGCACAGGGGGTAGGTGAAGATCAATGGGGGGCTAGAGAGTACTGGGGGAGATGCGTAGGGCACAGGGGGCAACGTAGAGCATGGGAGGAGGTGGAGAGCACAGTGGGGGCTGGAGAGCACTGGGGGGTAGAGAGCGCTGGGGGAGAGGCAGAGGGTACAGGGGGCAGCGTAGAGCATGGGGGAGGTGGAGAGCAAAGGGGGGGCTAGAGAACACTGGGGGGGCTAGAAAGCACTGGGGGAGAGGCAGAGGGCACAGGGGGGCAGCATAAAGCATGGGGGAGGTGGAGAGCACAGGGGGAGAGATGGAGGGCATAGGGGGCAGCATAGAGCATGGGGGCAGGTGGAGAGCACAGGAGGGAGGTGGAGAGAAGAGGGGGGCTGAAGAAGAACTGGGGGGATAGAGAGCACTGGGGGTGATAGAGAGCACTGGGGGGGCTGGAGAGAATTAGGGGGAATTGAAAAGAGCACAGGGGGAGAGGCGGAGGGCACAGGGGGCAGCATAGAGCATGGGGGGAGGTAGAGAGCACAGGGGGAGAGACGGAGGGCACAGGGGGGCAGCGTAGAGCATGGGGGGTGGTGGAGAGCACTGGGGGGGGGCTGGAGAGCACTGGGGGAGGTGAAGAGCACAGGGGGAGAGGCGGAGGGCACAGGGGGGCAGCCTAGAGCATAAGGGGAGGTGGAGAGTACAGGAGGGAGGAGGAGAGCACAGGGGGTGGTGGGCTGAATAGCACTGGGGGAGAAGTGGAGGGCACAGGGAGAGGTGGATATCACAGGGGGGAGGTGCAGAGCACAGGAAGAGAGGCAGGGGGCAGCAGAGAGCATGGGGGAGGTGGAGAGCACTGGGGGGGCTAGAGAGCACTGTGGGGGGGGGGGGTAGAGCGCAATGTGGGTTACAGCAGAGATGAGCAGGATAGGTGGAGCGGTGGGTTGGCTGCATATAGAAGAATCATTCTCTCCATCTCCTTCCCGCAGTACCTGAATGCCTGCGAGAGGGAGAGGAGCAGAAGCAGGCATTCAGAGACCGCGGGAAGAAGATGGAGAGAATGGTTCTTCTAGATGCAGCCAGCCAGCCACCCCACCGCTCCTCCTATTCAGGTTACAGGGGCCGGCACTTACGTTTTCTCTGAGATCCCATCTGCAGAACATGCTGTAGCAGGCTCCTCTCTCTTCCTGGTCACGCCCCCCCGGCACCAACGGCTGAACTTCACTGGCGGCCGTGGAGCAGTGTCTCCTCTAGTCCCTCCCCCTTCTTGTTTACGTCCTCCTGCTGCAGATCCCGATGCCGAAGGCTGAGCCTGAGGCTGAACTGGCAGCCGGGCGGCCGCGGAAAGGTCGGAGGACCGGCGCCGGCTTACAGAGCAGCCTGCCTTGGCCCCCGCAAGCAAGAACAGCGGCCCGGCGGCCGCGGCCCACCGGGCATATGCCCGGTTTGCCCTATGGCCAATCCGGGCCTGCTCTATTCCATTCTACTGAAGAAATGGTTGTAGGTGCTGGATGTTGGGTCAGAGTATGCCTGGCTTTTAAATTACAAAGCAGCTTGCTACTCTTCCTCTACGTCATCTCCACCCTCAGTGACAAGGTCATGGAGATGGCAAACTGTGCTTTTCCCCCTGGGTGGAGGAGGAATGATGCTGATAGAGTCACGTGTGCAGTGCAACATTGTATCTAATATTTGTGGCATATAGTACCAATAGTTGTGGTACACCACAGACAACTGCGTTAAAATTGATGTACAAATGTGGGGCTAACACTGGTGAAGGGAGAATGTTCCAGCATCAGTGTGATCACTATATGGAAAAATGTCCCTACATCAATGGTGTTAGTTTGAGGATTGCTTTGGAATCTTTGTCAATCGGATGCAGGAAGGGAGATGGGCTATGTGGGGTGCATGGAACTGAAGAGGTCTAAGGGGGCTCTGGGGAAGAAAGTTGAATAAAGGACTGTAAAGCCCTGTACAAGTGATCATTTTGTCTGATGAAAACAGAATTATGGACTGTTTTCATCGGACGAACCGATCGCGTGTGGGCCCCATCGTTTTTATTTCCATCTGTAAAAAGAACATGTTTTTCATTTTTCCTATGGATAAAAAAACGATCGTCTGTGGGGAAGTCCATCGGTCAAAAATCCACGAATGCTCAGACTGAATTAGGAGACAGGAGTGCTCGTTCTGGTAAAACTAGCGTTCGTAATGGAGATAGCACATTCGTGATTCAGCAAATTATTGCATCGTCTAATGCAGTGCATTGTTTTCTTCGTTCTAATGCTAGAATAAAGAAGTTGTTTTGCTGATGGTATTTATACAGAGTTCTGACATACTGATTTCTTTTAATTTTTGCTTGTGATCTCATGAATAATCGTTTTTTTTTTTTTTTTTTAAGCCAGATCTATATTATATATATATATATATATATATATATATATATATATATATATATATTGTAACAGTAGGAGCTACTGTGATGGTAAAATGGACCCAGGGTATGCACAGTTGAGATGTGCAAAACTACAGAACATAGCTGTGGACTGGAGAAGACTGCTTTTGCAGCTTTCTCCAGGTTTTGGTAATCCAGGCTTTGTTCATTACCAGCAGGGTGTGTGTGCTCAGGTGAGCACAGCCCTTTATAATGAGTGTGTGGGAAGACCTCATGGCTCCCAGTTGGAGACAGCTCCTGGAAGAGACAGGAGGTCTCCAGGAATCAGAGAGGCTGTAGGAGACAGCCAGAACGGTGACTGCAAGAGGCAGAGCTGTAGACGCTGAAGGGAAGCGGTCTATGTTGAGGAGTCCGCTGGTCTGGGCAACCAGGATAAAGAGCAGAGGTACTGCTACAGAGAGCCAGAGGAGGACTAGCATTTTCTATTGTATATTTGATGGAGAAGAACCCCTGCGTGGGAAAACGTTTGTTTGGACTTATTTTTGCCTTTTTAATAAAAATGGGCTACCATGCCCTTAACCATAGTTCCTGGCTGGAGTGAATCGCTGAAAAAACGCCCATACCACAAGAGCTAATAACCCCCAACCTTATAATATATATATATATATATATATATATATATATATATATATATAATTTTTTTTTTTTTATCCAGATCTTTTTTTGGGGGGGGGGGCTTTTAATATTTTCTGGTGATCTACATTTTTTTTGTGAAGTTATCAAAACAACAATATTATTTATTTATTTCCCCCCTCAAGGAGGTTGGTGTCCTTTGTAAATTACACATTGGCCCAGATTCTCAAAGACTTACGGCGGTGTATCTCCAGATACGCCGTCGTAAGTCTGAATGAGCGCCGTCGTATCTATGCGCCTGATTCATAGAATCAGTTACGCATAAATTCGGCCAAGATACGAGCGGCGTAAGTCTCCTACGCCGTCGTATCTTGGGTGCATATTTACGCTGGCCGCTAGGTGGCACTTCCGTTGATTTCTGCGTCGAATATGTAAATGAGCAAGATACGCCAAATCACGAACGTACGTACGCCCGTCGCAATTAGTTACGCCGTTTACGTAAGACATACGCCGGCGTAAAGATAAAGCTGCTCTCTAGGTGGCGCAGCCCATGCAAGGTATGGACGTTGGAACAAGCGTATGTTTTTACATTGTTTACGTAAGTCGTACGTGAATGGGGCTGTGCGTAGGTTACGTTCACATCACAGGCATTGAGCCGGCGTACCTTAGGGAGTAAATTCGACGTGATACTGAGCATGCGCACTGGGATACTTTCACGGACGGCGCATGCGCCGTTCGTTAGGAGCGTCAATTACGTGGGGTCACGAGTCATTAAAATACAACACGCCCACTACATGCCTACTTTGAATTACGCGCGCTTACATCGGCCCATTTACGCTACGCCGCCGTAACTTAAGACGCAAGTGCTTTGTGAATACTGCACTTGCCTCTCTAAGTTGTGGCGGCGTTGCGTAAATAAGATACGCTACGCCCGCACAAAGTTACGCCGCCCTACGTTAATCTGGGCCATTGTATTTATGAAATGTTATAGCTATTCACCAGAAAAACACATAGACAAGTATTTAACTTAAATCAAATCTCCATTTATTCTGGTTAAACAAAATAAAAAGGAAGGGCAACAATTGTAAAATTAGAAGAATATATGCAGACTTTGGACCCCAAAGGCAGACATGAATTGGATGAACAATAAAATTAATAACCTGAGGAGTCCCTCTAATTGGGATCACAATCTGGTCCCCAAATTACAGAAATCAGGAGCAGCAGCATATGTCATACATGTCCCCAATGTGATGATTGGGGTATCAAAAAACTGCGCCCGAATGATAACCCACTACTGCGCCAGATGGAAAGAAGTTGAAGCGCCTAGCTGCTGCTTAAATAAATAGTATGTGAAATAAAGGAATATATTTTGTACATAAAGTGTCAATATAAAACCACAGCGCTATGAGAATAAATTAATATTCAAATCTAAATATGCAAACACAAGTGTACAATGAGATATCACAATATTAAGTAAATAACTTATAAACTTGTAAACATGCAAAGTAAGTGAAAAAAAGTGAGAAAAAGTTCGTGACGCTACAGAATACGTAACGTATTCAAACAAGAAAATTCATGTGACTTCAAGAGTAGTTGATCCACTTTCCAGGACTTCCACCACACCTCAGTGTTCAGTGCTCCAATCCCCCTCACAGTGGACACTCACCACAATCATATGCCTCCCACTCTCGTGTTTGGCTAACGAGCTTGTAATAAGAGTATCTCCAGGGTATCACCAATATATATCCAAATGTTAACTTTGGAAACTTCTCGGAATTAACATTTGGATATATATTGGTGATACCCTGGAGATACTCTTATTACAAGCTCGTTAGCCAAACACGAGAGTGGGAGGCATATGATTGTGGTGAGTGTCCACTGTGAGGGGGATTGGAGCACTGAACACTGAGGTGTGGTGGAAGTCCTGGAAAGTGGATCAACTACTCTTGAAGTCACATGAATTTTCTTGTTTGAATACGTTACGTATTCTGTAGCGTCACGAACTTTTTCTCACTTTTTTTCACTTACTTTGCATGTTTACAAGTTTATAAGTTATTTACTTAATATTGTGATATCTCATTGTACACTTGTGTTTGCATATTTAGATTTGAATATTAATTTATTCTCATAGCGCTGTGGTTTTATATTGACACTTTATGTACAAAATATATTCCTTTATTTCACATACATGTCCCCAAGCTGTGATACTCCAACAACAAACTGTGTTTTCTGGCAGAGCAGCTTGAAGACTGGGAATCACTTTCTGGTCTTCCTTGTAGCCTTCCCTCTACGCTTCCCTGCAGCGTCCCTGATGATTTTAAGCGACTCTTCCTCCACCTGCGTCATCCGCCTGGGTCTCTTGGCTCTGACGTGGAGGGGAGGCACCTGGGACTGGGTGCTGCCACTTGGCCTGGGCACCTGCTGACTGACAATTGGCCCAGCCGCCTCCTGTCTGCCACTCACCCCTTCCTCCTCCTGGCTGCCACATTCCGGAGCCTCGTCCTCCTGGCTGAGCTATTCCTGTGTATAAAAAAGGGACATTGTTTTAGTTTTTGCTTCATCAATCACACACAATTTTAAGCTTGTGACTGTTGCAATTTGAATGTTAAAGAAATAGAAAAGACTCTCATTCTGACCCCTGACCCCAGCAGTTTGCATCCCTGTCACAATCATTTCTGGCCACTACTGTTCTTTTTTTTTAATTCTTTCATTTGGGATAAAAAACATCTAGTTCCCAAAAATAATTCTAGGCCAATAAATATGTTGTGAACTACTATACTTGGCTAAAGATGTGGAGATCCGGCTCTTCCAGCTCAGCTTGCTCCTCGTCACCCTCTGCAGGGGTGGGGGAAAGGGTGGAAGGAACGCTGGAGGGAACGGTGGAAGGAACGCTGGAGGGAACGGTGGAGGGGAGGGTGGAGGGAAGACTCTAAAGTGATTCCCTGGTTTCAATCTGGTCGTCCAGAAATCGCAGGTGTTTGAAGTACCACAGCTTGGGCACATGCACTTGGTCTGCTGTTGCTCCTGATCTCTGTGAAGCGCGGACCTCTTTGTACTGCTTCTTATATGAGTTCCTCAGATTATTTATTTTATTTTTAATCATATTATAATCTGCCTCTGGGATCCACGTCTTCATATATTCCACAAATTCTACAATTGTTGCCCTTCGTACCACACTATTGTGGTAAAGAGTGTTCTTAACCTCCCACAGGTTGCGGAGTTCTTGATATTTTTCAATGAATTTCAGCAGTATGTCTGGTTGCCTTAATTTATGCATTGTTTCTACAAGGTAAACCAAAAGACATAAACACTAGGTCAGCTTAAATTGTCCTAATCTTATCACAATATAGGCCTTTATACACAGTGTGAAGTGCTGCTACTAATGATGCCGAGCTCTGCCCTATTTTTGTGTACCCGATGACTCACCTGCAGACCCTGTGTTTACATGTGAATAACTGGCATTCATATGTAAAAGTAATGAGAGCATTCTTATGTAAATCAAGGCACCATTCATATGTATGTCATGCCCTTTTGCAGTGAAGAGATGATACACTGTAATAACCTCTGGCAACCAATTACAATTAATGCCTGATCTGATACACAGTAAACTGTTTTTAAGTCTCGCTGATATATATTGTATGTCTCAGAGGAGATGGAGAGCAAAATTGCATGGGGGGCCCCCAAGATTTTTTTTGTCAAGGGTCCAATCAACATTAAAGATGGCCCTGCCTTTATATCATGACTCAGTATATAGGCCACTGATGGCCCCAGTTTCATTTTTACCTTTGTTTCAGTCGTTCGGCACTTCCGTTCGTCCTTACTCCGCGCACTCAACGTAGTTACGTCCTTCTCATTATATACCCTGCACATGCGTGAAACTCCACCCGTGTCGCCCGCTCACTGGGAGACGACGACATGGTGGTGACACAGGTGCGTGGTATACCCCGTACCGACGAGATAATGCCAGAGTCGGGAACGTCCCGATCCAGGCCCAAACGATACAAGGCGACTAATATGTCAATTGATGAGATGGTGGAGATGGTGGACATACTGCGGAGGAAAGATTACGATGGCGATCATGGGCTATACAACACCCCTAATCTGAGGAAGTCAAAAATAATGGACAAAGTGGCGAGGAGTCTTTACCAGAAATTTGGGGTCACGAGATCCAATGAGCAGCTCCGTAAAAGGTGGTCTGACCTTAAACTGAGGGAGCCGGAGCAGTATAGGAAGATCAAGAAAATTCTGGCCAAAAGTAAGTGTTTTTCATGTGTTATTCCAAATTGTATTATTATTTTTGCATGTTTTTCTCCATGTGCTTGTATTGCCTGGTTGTACTTTTGAAAATAGCAACTTTCAGGTTAGTGGCCAAAGTTTATTATCTTTCGTGGTAAACATTGTTTGTCAAAAATACGATGTTTTCCGCAGATCCAGGTAAACCACATGTGGTCATGCCTATTTGTCTTAAAACAAAGTTTATAAACATTGTTGTCTAGATGATGTGTTTGTTAGTAGAATGTGAAATGCAAACCTGATTCAGTGTAAAGGAGAGGACACTCAGCAGCTGGTTACACATCTGTACTCAGGAACACCTGTGTGGCCCACCAGAACAACCTTTTTAGGGTGTCACACACAGGTGCTACTGTGGATATTTTGGGGGTGCCTCCATGTGTGTCACTTTGACAAAAAACATCAGTATTCCAGCTTTGTGAAAATCCCCAAATCTTGTGTTCATTTTGGGACTGTGCCAAAACAGACAATTGTACCCCACTTCCAAGCAATGTTTTCAATTTCTGCCCTCCAATATCTGTGTGCTGAATATACCTTTTGTTTCATTTTCTTAGGGGATAGAAGACTGGGAGAACACCAATCGGAGGAGGCTAGGAAGCACAGACCACATAAAGAACCCCAACCTCAGCATGTGGAGGAAGTAGATGTGAAGGAAGCAGAGGTGGAGGAAGGAGAGGTGGAGGAACCTGAGGTGTAGGAAGGAGAGGTGTAGGAAGGAGAGGTGGAGGAAGTATATGTGGAGGAAGCAAAGGTGGAGGAAGCAGAGGTGGAGATTATCACCACAACAGGTCAGTGTATGTCACCACAGCTTCAGGTAAAGAGATGTAGGCCTGCATATTTATAATACCATTTTTATTTCTTTTTAGGGGATGGACATGGTGGTGTTGCAGAAAAGACTACTCTTTTCTCAATTGCTAGTGCACAAATCTTGATACAAGAAATACTGCAATGTAGTAGTGAATAGGGATGAGCTCCGCGTTCGATTCGAACGTATGTTCGAATCGAACATCGGTCGTTCGATTGTTCGTCGAAAATCGAACAAAACGGGTCGTTCGCGCCAAATTCGAATGACACTAAACGTCCCATAATTCACTGGGGCGTTGAGCGCTGATGATTGGCCAAGCATGCTGTATGTCCCGCATGCTTGCCCAATCACAGCGCTCAAAAAACGAAGAGCCATAATTGGCCAAAGCCAGGGTGGCTTTGGCCAATTATGGCTCAGGGGGATTAGTACACGCCCCCCACTATAAAAGGCAGCCTGCACGGCTGCCTAGTGTAGTGTGTTGGCGGTTCTAGAGAAGATCAGTCAGTCAGACAGAGAGAGATAGAGAGATAGAGACACAGTGTCTTAACTAGATAGATAGATAGATAGAAAGATAGATAGAGTAGGAAGTGTAGTCAGTATAGTTAAAAGTACAGTTTGTAGAGAATATATTCACATCCTTAGGCGTTGTCAATATATTTATAAACTGTACAGCTCAGCTAGTTTATCTATCAGGCAGGAGATTGTTCTACATGCAGCGCTCTAACGTGTTGTATTGCCTGCATTAGGGATTTACTTTAAATATAATTATTCTGTGTTATTTAACGTGTGCTAGTTAATTGCACACACAGACGCATTACCTGTTACTGCACGTGTGCAATTTATTTGCACAGAAGCGCAGTCGCTGTTAATGCAACTGGGCTATTGAATTGCACAGAAACGCAGTCGCTATTACTGCGTGCGTGCTGTTTAATAGCAACTAAAGGCAGTTGGTGTCACTGCGTGCGTGCTGTTAAATCGCATTTGACCGCAGTCGCTATTACTGCGTGCGTGCTGTTTAATAGCAACTAAAGGCAGTTGGTGTCACTGCGTGCGTGCTGTTAAATCGCATTTGACCGCAGTCGCTATTACTGCGTGCGTGCTGTTTAATAGCAACTAAAGGGAGTTGGTGTCACTGCGTGCGTGCTGTTAAATCGCATTTGACCGCAGTCGCTATTACTGCGTGCGTGCTGTTTAATAGCAACTAAAGGCAGTTGGTGTCACTGCGTGCGTGCTGTTAAATCGCATTTGACCGCAGTCGCTATTACTGCGTGCGTGCTGTTTAATAGCAACTAAAGGCAGTTGGTGTCACTGCGTGCGTGCTGTTAAATCGCATTTGACCGCAGTTGCTATTACTGCGTGCGTGCTGTTTAATAGCAACTAAAGGCAGTTGGTGTCACTGCGTGCGTGCTGTTAAATCGCATTTGACCGCAGTCGCTATTACTGCGTGCGTGCTGTTTAATAGCAACTAAAGGCAGTTGGTGTCACTGCGTGCGTGCTGTTAAATCGCATTTGACCGCAGTCGCTATTACTGCGTGCGTGCTGTTTAATAGCAACTAAAGGCAGTTGGTGTCACTGCGTGCGTGCTGTTAAATCGCATTTGACCGCAGTCGCTATTACTGCGTGCGTGCTGTTTAATAGCAACTAAAGGCAGTTGGTGTCACTACGTGCGTGCTGTTAAATCGCATTTGACCGCAGTCGCTATTACTGCGTGCGTGCTGTTTAATAGCAACTAAAGGCAGTTGGTGTCACTGCGGCTATTTTGTTACTTTACACTTGAGCCAAGTCGCTCTTACTGTGTGGTTGCTGTTTAATACCATCTGAAAGCAGTTGGTGTGACAGCGACTATTTTGTTACTTTACACTTGAACCAAGTTGCTCTTACTGTGTGATTGCTGTTTAATACCATCTGAACGCAGTCGGTGTGACAGCGACTATTTTGTTACTTTACACTTGAGCCAAGTCGCTCTTACTGTGTGGTTGCTGTTTAATACCATCTGAACGCAGTCGGTGTGACAGCGACTATTTTGTTACTTTACACTTGAGCCAAGTCGCTCTTACTGTGTGGTTGCTGTTTAATACCATCTGAACGCAGTTGGTGTGACAGCGACTATTTTGTTACTTTACACTTGAACCAAGTCGCTCTTAGTGTGTGATTGCTGTTTAATACCATCTGAACGCAGTCGGTGTGACAGCGACTATTTTGTTACTTTACACTTGAGCCAAGTCGCTCTTACTGTGTGGTTGCTGTTTAATACCATCTGAAAGCAGTTGGTGTGACAGCGACTATTTTGTTACTTTACACTTGAACCAAGTCGCTCTTACTGTGTGATTGCTGTTTAATACCATCTGAACGCAGTCGGTGTGACAGCGACTATTTTGTTACTTTACACTTGAGCCAAGTCGCTCTTACTGTGTGATTGCTGTTTAATACCATCTGAACGCAGTCGGTGTGACAGCGACTATTTTGTTACTTTACACTTGAGCCAAGTCGCTCTTACTGTGTGGTTGCTGTTTAATACCATCTGAACGCAGTTGGTGTGACAGCGACTATTTTGTTACTTTACACTTGAACCAAGTCGCTCTTACTGTGTGATTGCTGTTTAATACCATCTGAACGCAGTCGGTGTGACAGCGACTATTTTGTTACTTTACACTTGAGCCAAGTCGCTCTTACTGTGTGGTTGCTGTTTAATACCATCTGAACGCAGTTGGTGTGACAGCGACTATTTTGTTACTTTACACTTGAACCAAGTCGCTCTTACTGTGTGATTGCTGTTTAATACCATCTGAACGCAGTCGGTGTGACAGCGACTATTTTGTTACTTTACACTTGAGCCAAGTCGCTCTTACTGTGTGGTTGCTGTTTAATACCATCTGAACGCAGTTGGTGTGACAGCGACTATTTTGTTACTTCACACTTGAGCCAAGTCGCTCTTTCTGTGTGGTTGCTGTTTAATACCATCTGAAAGCAGTTGGTGTGACAGCGACTATTTTGTTACTTTACACTTGAACCAAGTCGCTCTTACTGTGTGATTGCTGTTTAATACCATCTGAACGCAGTCGGTGTGACAGCGACTATTTTGTTACTTTACACTTGAGCCAAGTCGCTCTTACTGTGTGGTTGCTGTTTAATACCATCTGAACGCAGTTGGTGTGACAGCGACTATTTTGTTACTTTACACTTGAGCCAAGTCGCTCTTACTGTGTGGTTGCTGTTTAATACCATCTGAACGCAGTCGGTGTGACAGCGAATATTTTGTTACTTTACACTTGAGCCAAGTCGCTCTTACTGTGTGGTTGCTGTTTAATACCATCTGAACGCAGTTGGTGTGACAGCGACTATTTTGTTACTTTACACTTGAACCAAGTCGCTCTTACTGTGTGATTGCTGTTTAATACCATCTGAACGCAGTCGGTGTGACAGCGACTATTTTGTTACTTTACACTTGAGCCAAGTCGCTCTTACTGTGTGGTTGCTGTTTAATACCATCTGAACGCAGTTGGTGTGACAGCGACTATTTTGTTACTTTACACTTGAACCAAGTCGCTCTTACTGTGTGATTGCTGTTTAATACCATCTGAACGCAGTCGGTGTGACAGCGACTATTTTGTTACTTTACACTTGAGCCAAGTCGCTCTTACTGTGTGGTTGCTGTTTAATACCATCTGAACGCAGTTGGTGTGACAGCGACTATTTTGTTACTTCACACTTGAGCCAAGTCGCTCTTACTGTGTGGTTGCTGTTTAATACCATCTGAAAGCAGTTGGTGTGACAGCGACTATTTTGTTACTTTACACTTGAACCAAGTCGCTCTTACTGTGTGATTGCTGTTTAATACCATCTGAACGCAGTCGGTGTGACAGCGACTATTTTGTTACTTTACACTTGAGCCAAGTCGCTCTTACTGTGTGGTTGCTGTTTAATACCATCTGAACGCAGTTGGTGTGACAGCGACTATTTTGTTACTTTACACTTGAACCAAGTCGCTCTTACTGTGTGATTGCTGTTTAATACCATCTGAACGCAGTCGGTGTGACAGCGACTATTTTGTTACTTTACACTTGAGCCAAGTCGCTCTTACTGTGTGGTTGCTGTTTAATACCATCTGAACGCAGTTGGTGTGACAGCGACTATTTTGTTACTTTACACTTGAGCCAAGTCGCTCTTACTGTGTGGTTGCTGTTTAATACCATCTGAACGCAGTCGGTGTGACAGCGACTATTTTGTTACTTTACACTTGAGCCAAGTCGCTCTTACTGTGTGGTTGCTGTTTAATACCATCTGAACGCAGTTGGTGTGACAGCGACTATTTTGTTACTTTACACTTGAACCAAGTCGCTCTTACTGTGTGATTGCTGTTTAATACCATCTGAACGCAGTCGGTGTGACAGCGACTATTTTGTTACTTTACACTTGAGCCAAGTCGCTCTTACTGTGTGGTTGCTGTTTAATACCATCTGAATGCAGTTGGTGTGACAGCGACTATTTTGTTACTTTACACTTGAACCAAGTCGCTCTTACTGTGTGATTGCTGTTTAATACCATCTGAACGCAGTCGGTGTGACAGCGACTATTTTGTTACTTTACACTTGAGCCAAGTCGCTCTTACTGTGTGGTTGCTGTTTAATACCATCTGAACGCAGTTGGTGTGACAGTGACTATTTTGTTACTTTACACTTGAGCCAAGTCGCTCTTACTGTGTGGTTGCTGTTTAATACCATCTGAACGCAGTCGGTGTGACAGCGACTATTTTGTTACTTTACACTTGAGCCAAGTCGCTCTTACTGTGTGGTTGCTGTTTAATACCATCTGAACGCAGTTGGTGTGACAGCGACTATTTTGTTACTTCACACTTGAGCCAAGTCGCTCTTACTGTGTGGTTGCTGTTTAATACCATCTGAAAGCAGTTGGTGTGACAGCGACTATTTTGTTACTTTACACTTGAACCAAGTCGCTCTTACTGTGTGATTGCTGTTTAATACCATCTGAACGCAGTCTGTGTGACAGCGACTATTTTGTTACTTCACACTTGAGCCAAGTCGCTCTTACTGTGTGGTTGCTGTTTAATACCATCTGAACGCAGTTGGTGTGACAGCGACTATTTTGTTACTTTACACTTGAACCAAGTCGCTCTTACTGTGTGATTGCTGTTTAATACCATCTGAACGCAGTCGGTGTGACAGCGACTACTTTGTTACTTTACACTTGAGCCAAGTCGCTCTTACTGTGTGGTTGCTGTTTAATACCATCTGAACGCAGTCGGTGTGACAGCGACTATTTTGTTACATAACACCTGAACGCATAACTATGGCTGGAAGGACAAAGAGAGGCAGAGAGTCACGAGGGCAAGCAGGCTCTGCATCTAGAGGTAACGCTGGTGATGGATGTGGTGCATCCTCTTCAGCACGTGGCCGTGGCCGCTCGTCCTTCTTTTCGGGAGCTGGCCGTGTTGAGCCTCAACATGCTGAGAAATTAGTTGAGTGGATGACCAAGCCGTCCTCATCCTCCTCATCCTCTCTCACACAGACTGATTATAGTTTGTCTGGCAAAGCAGCTGCCAAGGCGTCCTCTACCCTCTGCACAATGGGATCACACAATCCTTCCCTAGTCCCACCGTGTCCTCCTGAGGAGTCCCCCGAACTGTTTCAACACAGTGTTGGGTACATGCTAGCTGAAGATGCACAGCGTTTTGAAGACTCCGATGACGGAACACTGATAGAGGAAGGCATTGATGTGAGCCCAGGGAGAGGGGGTGGCCGAGAGGGACAACAATCTGGGAGTGATGTTCCCCCAGCTGGAGCATACTGCCAGGTTGTCGCCAGTGATGATGAGGAGGGAGGGGATGATGAGGTCATTGACTCTACCTGGGTGCCTGGTAGGAGAGAGGAGGAGGAGGAAGAGGACGAGGCACAGGCACATCTTCAAAGAGGCAGGAAGCCCTCCAGGGGTCAGCTTAAGGGCAGTACACCAACTGCATTACGTGGCGCTGCTGTGTCTCAACGGTACAGCAAAAGTTCTTTGGTGTGGGCCTTTTTTGAAACCTGTCCATCAGATGCTACCTTTGCTGTTTGCAACATATGTCTCAAGCGTATCTCGCGTGGCCAAAACATCACCCGCTTGGGCACCACATGCTTGTCCAGACATATGTCGACCTGCCATGCAGCTCGTTGGCAGGCATACCAGAAAGACCCACACCAAAGACCAAAGCGGTCCTCCCCTTGCCCTTCTGTGACCTCAAACCCCACTAGACCCCTAGTCCTCTCTGCAGCCTGCACCGAAGGTGTAGAAATAGGTGTGTCACAACGTAGTAGTGGTAGTACATCCGGCCAATCTACTGATATTACCAGACAAATTTCCCTGCCCCAGCTGCTGCAGCGCCGAAAGAAGTACGCTCCCAGCCATCCACATGCCCAGCGGTTGAATGCTAGCTTAGCAAAATTGCTAGCACTTCAACTGCTACCTTTTCAGTTGGTAGATTCTGCCCCCTTCCGTGAGTTTGTGGAATGTGCAGTACCTCAGTGGCAAGTACCCAAACGCCACTTTTTTTCACGGAAGGCGATTCCGGCTCTCTACCGGCATGTGGAAGGCAATGTCCATACCTCGCTGGACAGGGCGGTCAGTGGTAAGGTGCATCTTACCGCTGACTCATGGTCCAGCAGGCATGGACAGGGACGTTACCTGTCTTTTACGGCCCATTGGGTGACTCTGCTGGCAGCTGGGAAGGACGCAGGTCAAGGCACAGTAGTTTTGGAGGTTGTTCCACCACCACGCCTCCAAAACACTACAACTGCTTGTGACACACCTCTCTCCTCCACCCCCTCCTCTTCTTCTTCCTCTGTGGCCTCTTCCTGTGGTGATGTTGGCTCAGAACCAGCCGTGCTCCGCAGGAATGCAGGCCAAGAGATGCCATGCGGTCCTAGAGCTGGTGTGCTTGGGAGACAGGAGCCACACTGGGGAAGAGGTTCTTTCAGCTCTGCAGGGGCAGGCTCAGAGGTGGTTGACGCCACGCCAGCTGAAGCCTGGAATGGTGGTCAGCGATAATGGCACCAACCTCCTCTCTGCCCTGCGACGTGGAAAACTCACCCATGTGCCCTGTTTTGCGCATGTTCTCAATTTGGTGGTGCAGCGGTTCTTGGGCAGGTACCCTGGCTTACAGGATGTCCTGAGGCAGGCCAGGAAAGTCTGTGTGCATTTCCGGAGGTCATATAATGCCACTGCTCGGCTGACAGACCTCCAGAGGGAATACAACCTGCCCAAGAACCGCCTAATCTGTGACATGCCCACCAGATGGAACTCTACGTTGGCCATGCTGCAGCGGCTGCACACGCAGCAGAGGGCCATCAATGAGTACCTGTGCCAATATGGCAGCAGAACTGGCTCAGGGGAGCTTGGGTTTTTTTCACCACGCCAGTGGGCCTTGATCAGGGATGCATGCACTGTCCTGTCACCATTTGAGGAGGCCACGAGGATGGTGAGCAGTGACAGTGCATGCATCAGTGAGACTGTCCCGCTTATTCACATGTTGGAGCACACCCTACGTGGAATAATGGACAGGGCCCTTGAGGCAGAACAGAGGGAGGAAGAGGAGGACTTCCTTACCTCTCAAGGCCCCCTTTATCCAGACACTGTTCCTGCTTGCCCACCTGGAACACAGGAAGAGGAGGAGGAGGATGAGGAAGAGGAGGAGGAGGAGGAGGAGGATTGTATCAGCAGCATGGAGGTGGAGCCTAGCACTCAGCATCAACAGCAGCAGTCTTCAAGGGATCATTTACAGTCCCAAGGAACACGTGGACTTTTACGTGGCTGGGATGAGGTGGCTGAGGATCCTGTCGTCCTCAGTGACCCAGAGGACTGTGCCCCGAATGCCTCTGCAAACCTACGCTGCATGGCCTCCCTGATTCTGCAAAGCCTGCGTAAGGATCCTCGTGTACGTGCTATCAAGGAGAGGGATCATTACTGGCTGGCAACTCTCCTTGATCCACGTTACAAGAGTAAGGTAACGGATCTTATGTTGCCATCGCAGAGGGAGCAGAAGATGAAACTACTGCGGGAGGCCTTGCAGAAGGGTCTGTGCAATGCGTTCCCAGAACCGGGGGGATTACCAAAACCTGGCCCTGGACAACGTCTTGCTGAGGCTTCGGTGAGTCAGAGAAGGAGCGGTGGAGAAGGTGGCCGTCTGACCGATGCGTTCAGACAATTTTTTAGTCCGCAGCCCCAAGGTCTGACCGGTTCCAGCAACCTTCGCCAGCGTCTGGTTTACATGGTCCGGGAATACCTAGCGGCAAGATCCGACTTGGACACCTTCCCCACGGAAAATCCTCTGGCTTACTGGGTCTTGAGGATGGATCACTGGCCAGAGCTTGCACAGTACGCAATTGAGCTACTGGCTTGCCCTGCATCCAGTGTTCTTTCAGAACGTACATTCAGTGCTGCTGGAGGCTTTGTGACCGATCACAGGGTACGCCTCTCCACCGACTCTGTTGATCGACTGACCTTCATCAAAATGAATCAGGCTTGGATCAACACCGGCTACCAAGCACCTGATGCTGATGTTACTGAATAAGAATTTTGTGTTGAAATATCAGATCCCTTTGAGACTGCTGATGCTGAGTGACTGTCCTGTTGTGCTGCTGATGGAATATCCTTCTCCTCCTCACTTTTCATGCTGTTAGCTAGTAAGAAATTTTGTTTTTCTGTGCTCCGCCACCAGTGCCTAAGGCCTAATTTTTCTGCCCCTGTTTAACAGGGGCGCCTAATAACAATTTTTGATGCAATACTTTGCACGTGGCCTAAGGCCTAATTTTTGTGCCCCTGTGTAACAGGGGCGTCTAATAACAATTTTTGATGCAATACTTTGCACGTGGCTCCTTGTTGCGCTCCAATTACAGATATTGGGAGGGGTTGCAGTGTTATGTTGCGCCTAATAACAATTTTGGATGCAATACTTTGCACGTGGCCTAAGGCCTAAGGCCTAATTTTTCTGCCCCTGTGTAACAGGGGTGTCTAATAACAATTTTTGATGCAATACTTTGCACGTGGCTCCTTGTTGCGCTCCAATTACAGATATTGGGAGGGGTTGCAGTGTTATGTTGCGCCTAATAACAATTTTGGATGCAATACTTTGCACGTGGCCTAAGGCCTAAGGCCTAATTTTTCTGCCCCTGTGTAACAGGGGTGTCTAATAACAATTTTTGATGCAATACTTTGCATGTGGCCTAAGGCACAATTTTTGTGCCCCTGTGTAACAGGGGCGTCTAATAACAATTTTTGATGCAATACTTTGCACGTGGCCTAAGGCACAATTTTTGTGCCCCTGTGTAACAGGGGCGCCTAATAACAATTTTTGATGCAATACTTTGCACGTGGCTCCTTGTTGCGCTCCAATTACAGATATTGGGAGGGGTTGCAGTGTTATGTTGCGCCTACGGACACATTTTTATGCCCCTGTGTAACAGGGGCACCTAATAACAATTTTTGATGCAATACTTTGCACGTGGCTCCTTGTTGCGCTCCAATTACAGATATTGGGAGGGGTTGCAGTGTTATGTTGCGCCTACGGACACATTTTTATGCCCCTGTGTAACAGGGGCACCTAATAACAATTTTTGATGCAATACTTTGCACGTGGCTCCTTGTTGCGCTCCAATTACAGATATTGGGAGGGGTTGCAGTGTTATGTTGCGCCTATGGACACATTTTTATGCCCCTGTGTAACAGGGGCACCTAATAACAATTTTTGATGCAATACTTTGCACGTGGCTCCTTGTTGCGCTCCAATTACAGATATTGGGAGGGGTTGCAGTGTTATGTTGCGCCTACGGACACATTTTTATGCCCCTGTGTAACAAGGGCGCCTAATAACAATTTTTGATGCAATACTTTGCACGTGGCTCTTTGTTGCGCTACAATTACAGATATTGGGAGGGGTTGCAGTGTTATGTTGCGCCTACGGACACATTTTTATGCCCCTGTGTAACAGGGGCACCTAATAACAATTTTTGATGCAATACTTTGCACGTGGCTCCTTGTTGCGCTCCAATTACAGATATTGGGAGGGGTTGCAGTGTTATGTTGCGCCTACGGACACATTTTTATGCCCCTGTGTAACAAGGGCGCCTAATAACAATTTTTGATGCAATACTTTGCACGTGGCTCTTTGTTGCGCTACAATTACAGATATTGGGAGGGGTTGCAGTGTTATGTTGCGCCTACGGACACATTTTTATGCCCCTGTGTAACAAGGGCGCCTAATAACAATTTTTGATGCAATACTTTGCACGTGGCTCTTTGTTGCGCTACAATTACAGATATTGGGAGGGGTTGCAGTGTTATGTTGCGCCTACGGACACATTTTTATGCCCCTGTGTAACAAGGGCGCCTAATAACAATTTTTGATGCAATACTTTGCACGTGGCTCTTTGTTGCGCTACAATTACAGTATGTTTGAGGGGTGCCCTTTTTTCTACAATTTTGCTTTCCCAAAAAGATAATGCCACCCCCCCACCACCCCTAAAATAATCGAGATATTGTTCCCACACAGCACGTGCGCAACCAGTATTAAATTACTTTGTTCTTATAATAATTTAATGTTGTGCAGGGACATTTCTAAACATGTGCCACTACTAGAGACACACAGCAGGTGTGATATTTGAAGGAATTTTTCATTTTTTTTTTTTCACTTTAAACATCATTAAAATCGCTGCTCCGCAAAAACGTCCGTTTTTAAAATATTTTTTTCGATTGATACATGTTCCCTGGGGCAAGACCCGGGTTCTGAAAGACGTTTACCAACATTAAATTGAATATTGGTCTTTAAAATGATCGTTTTTGAATTCGAACGTTCGAGTCCCATAGACTTCAATGGGGTTCTAAATGTTCGCGCGAACCCGCGGTCTGTTCGAACGTTCTGATGCGAACCGAACCCGGGTATGTTCGGCTCATCCCTAGTAGTGAAATGGACCTTATGAGGAATAGGATGAATGTGATTGAACAAAATTTTAAAAACATCATTGACATTTTGGGGCAAATTTTTTACTTTTTTGTTATGCGTCGAAATTTTGCACTTGATATTCCACAAGCCAACACATCCACATGTGCTATCTGCCATCACAGGATATCTATGTCTGTGTTTTGTGGGTGCAACCCCTTCCTCGCTACTCAAGTAGGTGAGAGGAAGGGTTTGCACCCTCAAAACACGTCCATTGATCCCCCATGATGGCAGATAGCACATGTTGACATTTGGCATGGGATCAGGATATAAATACCCATTTTGCCACACAAACTGTATGCATCTTCAAATTTTGGCTTGTTCAGGGGTGACATCACCCCATCTCATGTGTTTCTAAGGTTGAACTTTGTAAGTTCCATTGTTTTTAGATATTTGCTTGTTGAAACCATGCCTGGTTAGGCAAACCAAAAAAAATAAATAGTTATATTTTTATAAAATACATTTTATAACGCCAGGGGCGGACTGACAGCTCATGGGGCCCCCGGGCAAAAGGAGATCATGGGGCCCCCTGTGTCTCTGCCCATGTGTCCCTGCCCACGTTCAAGCTGCATCCACACAAATCCTACCTACATATTGCACTGCCCATATTGCATGCATTCAAAGAATTTCTGGATGCTATGTTCCAAATAAATGTTTATTATAGGAATTAAAGAAAAATAAAATGTACATTAAAGTGCAACAATGGTACATTTTCGAAATTAAGGTTTTCATAAATTAGCACAATATTCCCGCATAGCTTTCCAATCGGCTCTTCATTGGTTAGATTGATAGCAGCGCAGCCATTGGCTCTCACTGCTGTCAATCAAATTAATGTTGTTGCACGCCAGGGGGTGGGGCTGAGTCATACACTTATTGGGTATGGCCGCCAAGTGTATCACACAGGAGTGCGCCTGCAAGGTAACCCACTCGGGAGAGAGCTTCCCAGAGGGGGTTAGCTCTTGCGGGGAGGAACCGTGAGAGCCTCCGTGGGACCCCAGAAGATGACGATCGGGGCCACTTTGTGCAAAACAAATTGCACAGTGGAGGTAAGTATAACATGTTTGTTATTAAAAAAAAAAAAAAAACTGAACCCATACAACCCCTTTAACTATGAATTATGGCCCTAGAATTGCTCTCACTCTGATGTTCTGGTGGATACTATACATGTATCCATTATTGTTTACATACATATGCTCATCCTACATAACCCTTTTTATATAGAGTGTGTGAAGGGATTATGGGTGTGTTTTACATTTTTTTTAAATAATTGTATTTACTTTAAATCATTTTCACTGACTACCAATGTAAAGAACATTCTTCCCACTGATCACCAATGTAAGGAACATTCTTCCCACTGATCACCAATGTAAGGGACATTCTTCTCACTGATCACCAATGTAAGGAACATTCTTCTCACTGATCACCAATGTAAGGGACATTCTTCCCACTGTTCACCAATGTAAGGGACATTCTTCTCACTGATCACCAATGTAAGGGACATTCTTCTCACTGATCACCAATGTAAGGAACATTCTTCTCACTGATCACCAATGTAAGGGACATTCTTCCCACTGTTCACCAATGTAAGGGACATTCTTCTCACTGATCACCAATGTAAGGGACATTCTTCCCACTCATCACCAATGTAAGGAACATTCTTCTCACTGATCACCAATGTAAGGAACATTCTTCTCACTGATCACCAATGTAAGGAACATTCTTCTCACTAATCACCAATGTAAGGAACATTCTTCTCACTGATCACCAATGTAAGGAACATTCTTCTCACTGATCACCAATGTAAGGAACATTCTTCCCACTCATCACCAATGTAAGGAACATTCTTCTCACTGATCACCAATGTAAGGAACATTCTTCCCACTCATCACCAATGTAAGGAACATTCTTCTCACTGATCACCAATGTAAGGAACATTCTTCTCACTGATCACCAATGTAAGGAACATTCTTCTCACTGATCACCAATGTAAGGAACATTCTTCTCACTGATCACCAATGTAAGGAACATTCTTCTCACTGATCACCAATGTAAGGAACATTCTTCTCACTGATCACCAATGTAAGGAACATTCTTCTCACTGATCACCAATGTAAGGAACATTCTTCCCACTCATCACCAATGTAAGGGACATTCTTCCCACTGATCACCAATGTAAAGAACATTCTTCCCACTGATCACCAATGTAAGGAACATTCTTCCCACTCATCACCAATGTAAGGAACATTCTTCTCACTGATCACCAATGTAAGGGACATTCTTCCCACTGATCACCAATGTAAGGGACATTCTTCTCACTGATCACCAATGTAAGGGACATTCTTCCCACTGATCACCAATGTAAGGGACATTCTTCCCACTGATCACCAATGTAAGGGACATTCTTCTCACTGATCACCAATGTAAGGAGCATTCTTCTCACTGATCACCAATGTAAGGGACATTCTTCTCACTGATCACCAATGTAAGGAACATTCTTCCCACTGATCACCAATGTAAGGGACATTCTTCCCACTGATCACCAATGTAAGGGACATTCTTCTCACTGATCACCAATGTAAGGAGCATTCTTCTCACTGATCACCAATGTAAGGGACATTCTTCTCACTGATCACCAATGTAAGGGACATTCTTCCCACTGACCACCAATGTAAGGGACATTCTTCCCACTGATCACCAATGTAAGGGACATTCTTCTCACTGATCACCAATGTAAGGGACATTCTTCCCACTGATCACCAATGTAAGGAATATATATAGGGAATAACACTCACTTAGGCTGGATTCACACCTACAGTATGCATTTTTAGTGCTTTTTGCATTTTGCAGATTTGCACTACAGAACGTGTTCCATAGGAAACCATGTTAAATGGACTGTTGTGCAAATCTACAAAATGCAAAAAGCACAAAAAATGCCATAGATGTGAATCAGGCCTTAGTCCAGGTTCACACTGACAGCGGGAATGAAATTGTGTGAGACAGTTCAGCTAAACTCGCACGATTTCATACCCGCATGTCAGTGTGAATTTGGCGGGTGATTTCAGAGACGTCTGTGCGGATTCCATACACAGATGTCTATGGAAATTGCACCAAGAAGTCGCCAAAGGTTATACAGAAACTACTTTTGGGAATCGGTGCTGCGCCAGAAATGGGGCATCGCACCGATTCGGGTAGTGCTATTACCATGCGATTTGACATGTCAAATCGCATGGTATATTGCTTCAATGTAAATCAGGTCTAAGTGCTATTCCCTATATATAACACTGATATCTATACACTGAGTGGCATTCAGTGTACCAGATATCAGTGTGCAGGGGCGGACTGACCATTCGGTCAGTTGGGCACTGCCTGAGGGCCCCGTGGTGGGAGGGCCCGGGCCGGCTCAGTCCGAAACCTGGAGGTGCCCGGAGCAGTGGCAGCTTATCATACACAATAAAAAAAAAAAAAACGAGTCTGTACCCCCGAGAAAGCAGTGTCTTGAACCATTAAATCCTGCTAGCTAGGATGATGTGGCTGTTGTATGAGAGGCTCGGGAGGGATGAGCTGGCCGGGATGGATGGCTCATCATGTGCACTAGTGAATAGCACCTGACCTGCTACCTGGTAAATAAGCACAGACACAGCACAGGGAAAGAAGGTAAAGTAACAATCAGCATGGCTCTTATAACACAGATGAGACACAGACAGTGCTTTCATTATGACACTGACCTGCTTCTGCACAGGCAGGTCTGTGTGGATGCCATGCCTGTGGCTGTGCAATTCACTGATTTCACTCTGCCTCCGAGTCCAGCAGCTCCTTCACAGACAGTCCTCCGCGGCAGTGACTTACGGCCCCGCCCCCTCAGCTGAATTCCACAGGGGGGAGAGGTGGCCGGAGCGCCTGTCACTGTAAATCCCCGCACGGCTCCATCCATCTCCAGCTCACACCTCACAAGCCTCTCATACAACAGCGCAGCCACATCAACCTAGCTAGAGGGATCCAAGGCACTGCTTTCTCTGGGTTTTTTTCATTGTGTAGATTGTAGAAGCTGACGCTGCTGCAGGCACCTCCATGGGCGGACTGAGCCAGCCCGGGCCCCCCCCACCACGGGCCCTCGGGCAGTGCCCGACGGACCGAATGGTCAGTCCGCCCCTGTATAACGCACAATTTGTGCACAGAGTAGAAAAAATGTTATACTCAACAATGTGTGGCTTCTACTTTCTATGCTCAATACCAGTTTGTACATTTAAAAGTGCTTGTTTACTGTGACAATTGTGATTATTTACTAAAATAGAGAAATCGACTTGGCACTACAAGTGCACTAGGAGAATCTGGGAGACAGATAAAAGAAACACAAACAATAATGATGACACAAGTTTTTCAAAGAGCATATTTTTGGTTTATTTTTTGGTTAAACAATCAAAGATTATCCCTTAAGTACTCCATGTATTTATCTTGTACTTCACGGGCGCTTTGGGGGGCCAAGCCAGTACGGCCAGTGTCCAGACCGGTCATTGATTGTGTTTGAGAAAGTCCGGGCCTCAAGCCCAACATTTGTGATATAAGATGAATAATGTTTGCACAAAAAATTGTGAAGTATGCAGCAGGTGAACACAATATGATTCAGTTTGTATTCCGCCATGTGGATGGATGTCAGGAACAGACGGAACCAGCTGGCCATTATCCCGAAGGCATTCTCAACAACCCTCCGGGCTCTGGCCAGCTGGTAATTAAAAACCCTCCTCTCCGGGGTGAGGGTCCCCTAGGGGAATGGCCGCATTAGGTGTGATCCCAGCCCGAAAGCTTCATCCGCAATAAAAACGAACAGAAGTCCCTTGACGTTATCTGCATCAGGTGGCAGTGCCAGGCCACCAGTCTGCAGACGTTAGGCAAATTCCATCTGTGCGAATACTCCGCCATTGGACATCCGGCCATTCTTTCCCACGTCCACATACATAAATTCGTACTGTGCCGACACCACCGCCATTAACACAATACTTTTAAAACCTTTGTAGTTAAAATAGTATGACCCCGAACGGGGTGGTGGCACTATGCGGACGTGTTTCCCATCGATTGCCCCTCTGCAGTTAGGAAAGTCCCACCGCTCTGCAAAATGGGATGCTACAGTCTGCCATTCCTGTGGCGATGGAGGAAACTGTGGAGTCAAACAAGAAAAAAATATTAGTACTTTTGCACATAAACATTGCAATCAGATTACAAAAATACATTCTTGTCCAACATCAGTATAACATTTATTTGAATGAGTATTTAAAGCCAAAAATATAAGGCCCACTTATCAGATTCCTCACCCCCTCTGATGACCCATTGTAAAACGTTAAGGGGTTGGGATTCTAGCTGAGTTTGGCCCCTTCCAAAAAAAAAGCCTCTAGCACTCTGCCTAAATTGAATGATAAACAATACATTTGGACACATTTTAGGGGGAGGAGGGGGGATTATTCTAGCTGAGTTTGGGCCCTCCAAAAAAAAAGCCTCTAGCACTCTGCCTAAATTGAATGAGAAACAATACATTTGGACACATTTTAGGGGGGGTGGGGGGGGGTCAAAACTACAATGGAGCAGACAAAATACATTGTTAACAGACTAGGCTAGGTGTATTTGGGCCAAGGATAGCATGCTGGAGAGGTTAGTGAAGGTAAATATGCATGTAGGCCAAAAAAGAAGCATTACAAGCTTACAGTATGCATGGGGACAAAGGGGATATTCACAGCATATTACAATCATGGTAATTAGGGAAGGATGAAAGAAATACAATACATTAGCATACATTAAATACATAGAATGTGATGTTAAAGGAGAAAACTTACCTTAATATAGTCCTTCTGCATGACTTGTATAATCGCAGAACACGTCTCAGGGATTATGATCCCAAGAGCCTGGGGGAGATGCCTGTCGAGAACATGAGGTCCTGCAAGCTTCTCCCAGTCGCCAGGTACCTCAACGTGCCAATGAGCCTCTGCTCGGCAGTGATGGCTTGGCGCATCACAGTGTCCTGCCTCGTGATATAGGGGGACAGCAAATCCAACAGACATTGAAAAACGGGGTCCGTCATACTGAGAAAATTCCTGAAGTCATCAGGGTTATTCTCCTGGATTTCCCGCAGCAGAGGCATATGAGAGAATTGGTCCCGCTGGAGCAACCAATTCTTGGCCCATGAACTCCTCCTCGCCCTGTTCACGGACTGAGCTCGGGTTACAGTATTAACTTCAGCACCAAGCCCATACGCAGCACGAACTCGAGAATGAGAACGTACTTCCAACATGGCTTAAATCCGGTCGGCTGGTCAGAACAAACTTTAAACAGAACGCACAGAGGAACAGCAAGGCCTATAAAGAGCGACCTGAAAACCATAAAACGAGCGGACAGGAATGCACTGCAAAACAGATACGACCTGACTACACGCACTGAAAGACAGATACGAACCCACAAGCACCAACTGAACACCAGAAAACGATCTGAAAAGCACAGAGACTGAAAAGCGCAAATCGGCTCTCACCAAACTTTTACTAACACGCGGTAACACGAAATCAGCAAAAGCCGCCCAAAGGGTGGCGCCGTGCTATTTGAACTTCCCCTTTATAGTGCCGTTGTACGTCACTGCCTTTGGACACGATCGGATTTATGACCGATGGTGTGTAAGCAAGACTGATGAAAGTCAGCTTCATCGGATATCCAACAAAAAAATCCATCGGATTAGATTCCATCAGATATCTGATCGTATGTACAGGGCATAAGAGAGGGAGGGGGCTAAGAGGCTCTTGGGGATTCTGAGGGAGAGAGTGGAGGTATAGAGTTGAGTTGTCCCCCACTCTCAGTGTAGTAATAGCTAAAACCTTCTGAACAGAACGCCCACTGGGAATGAAGGCAGCTTCTCATCTTAGGTCATGTGATATGTTACATGATAATGGGAGATAAGAAGAGGGGCAAATCTGCTTTAAACCCTAGAGGCATCGCCCTTACATGGAGGTGTGTTCTGAGCGGCTGCCTGCCCTCCTCCACCCACAGTAGACTGCTATTGGAGGAAGAAAGGTGCATAATACTCCCTCCAACAGCTAATGAGGCTGCTGCGTCTTCTGACAGGAGTGGCGCTGCAGTCACTTCTGCCAGTGAGGTACAGGAGAACAAAGCTTCCAGTTCATCTCTCCCCCACATATCAAATCTGCGCACACCCCCCCATCACTTGTCCCCACCCTGTTCACCTCCAATTACCCACAAGTGACTGCCTGTGGCTGAAGCCTCTTTTAAACCATCTTACCTTGTAGCTTTAAAAACAGGCCAGGACAAAAGCAGAGAAAGCAGAGAACATTTTTTCTGGGCATCCCTAACAAATCATGGGATCATACCAATTTATTTGTAATAAAAATGCATTATGAAACAATCCCAGTCTAGTAGTCTGAAGTGATCTTCATAATCACAGCAGTTATTGTCTTGGGAGCTATTATTATGAATAATTAGAATGAAGATTAACTATAAGAAATGTTTAATTATATTGTTAAAAAAAACATCTCAGCTTTTTCCCTTTCCCCTGATCTCCACACTAAATCTCATGTGAATTGTATGTGGGTGAATAGAGTTATATGCATTGAAACCTCCGTAATATCTAGTCAAGCCAGTCATGCAATTTACCAAGCCAAGTAAATTAAATGAAAGAGTGGAAGAAGATAAAAAGGGACAGTAGATAAAAGGGTGTTGGGGGTGAGGATGAAACAACCAGTAGACAATCAGAATATTAAAATATATTCGGCCTTCATAAATTATTATTCCACTGAGATTAAAAGAAAAAGAAGCATGGATGCAATATCACTTGGGCACCCAAGAGCATTTTAGGAAAACACTGGGGAATTGTTTTCCTGTGTTTGACATATATTTGGAATTTTGGAACGCCTTTGCGATATCAGCCCATTTATTTTGAATGGGCTGAAATTGCATGGCACCAAAAGTAGTGCATGCACTACTTTTTTAAATGCACAGCAACCAGATACAAAAGTAGCATGTGATACAGTGCGGGAAAATGCAATCTGCATTTGGGGTGTCGTTAAATTTTAACTGACCAAAGGCATTGCGATCAGAATGTGTATAAAAATAAATACTGCGCAGGTCTAAACAATCATAAATAGTGTGAAACCACTTAAATTGGATCAAAAACAGTGAAAAAAGAAAAAATGAAAAATTAAATAAAATAAAATAAAAAATTATAAAACAAAAAGCTGCTGCAGCTCAAAATGTCAGATAAACATAAAATGCAAATAATAATGGTAAAAGCTGCGCTGCGATGTGAAAAAAACAATATAACAGTCAAATTATAATGTGTGTGATGCACACAAAACACTAGTGCAATCTGAAATAATCAAGTGAAGGTGCAAAGTCCATATGAATGGATGTATCTCAGGGAAAATCAAGATGACAGAAAGTTCTCCGAGTGTGTGAAAAGGTATCCAAATATTATCCAGTGAATCTGTATAGCAGATGAAAGTATCCTCCACCGTTAAATCCTAACTGCTTACCACAATGATAAGTAAATCAAGCATGTAACCGTAACTGCCAGATCCAGGATTCCAGGATATATTTTCACCTTATCTCTGTTTCACATATCAGACTATTCACTCTCCATAGTGTGACCCAAAAGAGAAAAGGCTGTGTACAGTGCAGGGATTCTCCTCTCTGTGGCTCTCAGTCCGCCGGAATCATAAAAAGTATTTCAGCCGGCATGTGACGTCACGGGGCGGGGCTCACACGTCGGCGGAGTCCATAATGACCTTCATTGCGATCAGAATGCAGTATAGGAAGCCATGTGAGAATGTGGCTCTCCCACACTCCACACTGCAATCATGTGTGAACAGGCCCTTAAATAGCAAACACAGTGTTTGAAAAGAATGCCTATCATAATGAGCCCTTACACTGTTATGAAGTCTTATGCCGCGTACAGTGCGTACACACGATCGTAATTTCCGATGGAATAAAATCCGATGGAATTTTCCGTCGGAGTTCCGGTGAAGCTGACTTCCATCAGTCTTACATACACACTGTCAGACTAAATTCTGGCCGTCCAAAACGCGGTGACGTAAAACACTATGACGAGCCGAGAAAATTAAGTTCAATGCTTCCGAGCATGTGTCGACTTGATTCTGAGCATGCGTGTGTTTTTTCTCCATCGGAGTTGCACACAGACGATAGGAATTTCCTATTGTTTTTTTTTTTTTCCATCGGAAAAAATAAAACATGTTCTATTTCTAAACACCGACTTTTTTCATCGGAAATTCCGGTCTTGTGTACACAGCATCAGGGTCTTTGTACACTTGTTTTGGCAATACTGGAAGAAAAATCCAAACCTTGCCATTCTGCCCACATCAAGATTCCAAATGTACTGAGTAATGCTGCTGAGTATGTTATAGCTAATAGTAAGTTAGTCACATTCAACTGGACTTGTTCTGTAACGTTAAAGATATTTTGATGTTTATCCAAGCCACTTATTCTGTTCTAATGAGTGGCAGAAACATACCATAGTATTTACTGTATACTCACACAAAAGTGTGTAGGCAGGTTGCCTACAATGCAGATTTTGTATTAGCATGTAAATTAGCCTGCCCAGGCTGGGAAGAGGTTAATTGGAATTGGACTCCTTCCCTGGGCTTTTTGCCTTCCTACAATGTGATGTAAAAAGAGGGGGTAGATCGGGTCCTGAATAGGGATGAGCCGAACACCCCCCGTTCGGTTCGCACCAGAACCTTCGAACGGACCGAATGTTCGTGCAAACATTTAGAACCCCATTGACGTCTATGGGACTCGAATGTTCGAATTCAAAAGTGCTTATTTTAAAGCCTAATATGTAAGTTATTGTCGGAAAACGGGTTTGAGAACCCGGGACTTGCCCCAGGGAACATGTATCAATGTAAAAAAAAGTTTTAAAAAATAAATGAAAAATTCCTTTAAATATCGTACCTGCTGGGTGTCTATAGTATACCTGTGAAGTGGCACGTGTTTAGAACTGTCCCTGCACAAAATGAGATTACTATAAGAAAAAAGTAATTTAAAACTGCTTGCGGCTTAAATGTAATGTCTGGTCCCTGCAATATGGATGAAAATCATTGAGAAAAATAGCATGGGTTTCCCCCAACTCCCCCCAGGTCATTACAAGCCCCTTTGGCCCTATATACTTTGAACAGCAGTATATAGGCGGTGCAAACAAGACAGGGACTGTAGGTTTGTTGTTAAGTAGAATGTGTTTGTAATTGTGAACTGGTACTTTTTTAAAGTGTAGCTCCAGCCATAAAATCTATTTTTAAGCTTTTTTGAAAACATAGAGAAGGGTTATCACCCCTGTAACATTTGTTTTGCTGTCTGTGTGCATCTGTTCAGAAGATTGCAAGTCACTTTCTGTCCCAATGACAAATGTTTTTTTTATTTGTTTTTTTTTGTGAAACAAGGATTGGTGATAAAGCATCAGTGGACAGGAGACACCTCTTATAGAATTTCCCTTCCTAGGGGTAGATTTCCTCTCACTTCCTGTTGTCTCCTTTCGTTTGCAAGTAGGAGTAGTTTGTAAGTTGGATGTTTGAAAGTAGGGGCCTGCTGTATATACTCTGCATAAATTTGGGCCCTAGGTGTTGGTGTTGCCACAACACTGTAAGCCCTCACAGTTTGTCTTGGTGGGCGCTGGAACGCCCTGCTGTGTGAACTATTATATCAAGAACTATAATTACATGCCATTGTTGAATAATGGTAGAAAAATTGGGCCTTTGTTGGTGGTGGTGGTGGTGGTGCTGGTGCCACAACTCTGTAAGCCCTCACAGTTACTCTAGTTACTCTAGTTGGAGCTCAGGAATGAGCCCAATGCAAAGTATTGCATCAAAAATTGTAATTACACGCCCCTGTTAAACAGGGGCAGAAAAATTGGGCCTTATGCCGCATACACATGGTCGTTTCTTGTCTTGTAAAAAAACGTTGTTTTCAAACTTTATTTTAAAAAACGACGTTGCCCACACACCATCGTTTTCTGAAAATGCTCTAGCAAAGGGCGGTTACGTACAACACGTACGACGGCACTCTGTTCCATTCAAGCTCCCGTCTCATAACTTGCTTCTGAGCATGCGCGGGTTTAAAACGTTGTTTAAAACGTTGTTTTAGCCCACACACGATCATTTTTTATGACCCAAAAAACGACATTTTGAAAAACGACATAAAAAATTTAAGCATGTTCGAATTTTTTTTTGGTCGTTTTTTAGAAGACAAAAAACGATGTGAAGCCCACACACGATCATTTTAAATGACGTTTTTTAAAACGTCGTTTTATTTCATCACAAAAAACGATCGTGTGTACGCGGCATTAGGCACTGGTGCTGGTGCCCAGAATCAAAAATGTTCTTACAAGCTATCAGCATGATCATTGAGGAGGAAAAGGATAGTCACTCAGCATCAGCATAGGCAGTCTTGAAGGGATCTGACATTTCAAAAAAAATTATTCAGTTACATCAGCATCAGGTGCTTGGTAGCTGGTGGTGATCCAAGCCTGATTCATTTTTATGAAGGTCAGTCAATCGACCGAGTCGGTGGAGAGGCGCACCCTATGATTGGTTACAGAGCCTCCAGCAGCACAGAATGTGCTTTCTGAAAGAACGCTGGATGCAGGACAAGCCAGTAGCTCAATTGCGTACTGTGCAAGCTCTGGCCAGTGATCCATCCTCAGGACCCAGTAAGCCTGAGGATTTTCGGTGGGAAAGGTGTCCAAGTCTGATCTTGCCCCTAGGTATTCCTGCACCATGTAAAACAGACGCTGGCGATGGTTGCTGGAACCGGTCATACCTTGGGGCTGCGGACTAAAAAATTGTCTGAACGCATCGCTCAGACGGCCACCTTCTCCACCGCTCCTTCTGTGACTGACCAAAGCCTCAGCAACACGTTGTCCAGGACCAGGATTTTGTAACCTCCCAGTTTCTGGGAATGCGTTGCACACACCTTTCTGCAAGGCCTCCCGAAGATGTTTCATCTCCTGCTCCCTCTGTGCCGGCAAGAGAAGGTCCACAACCTTACTCTTGTAACGTGGATCAAGGAGGGTTGCCAGCCAGTAATGATCCCTCTCCTTGATAGCAGGAAAACGAGGATCCTTCCGCAGGCTTTGCAGGATCAGGGAGGCCATACAACGTAGGTTTGCTGAGGCATTCTGTGCAGAGTCCTCTGGGTCACTGAGGACGACATGATCCGCAGCCACCTCGTCCCAGCCACGTACAAGTCCATGGGTTCCTTGAGACTGTAATTGATCCCTTGAAGAATGCTGTTGATGCTGAGTGCTAGGCTCCACCTCCATGCTGACACAATCCTCCTCCTCCTCTTCCTGTGTGATAGGTGGGCAAGCAGGAACACTGTCTGGATAAAGGGGGCCTTGAGAGATAAGGAAGTCCTCCTCTTCCTCCCTCTGTTCTGCCTCAAGGGCCCTGTCCATTATTCCATGCAGCGTGTGCTCCAACAGGTGAATAAGAGGGACAGTCTCACTGATACATGCACTGTCACTGCTCACCATCCTTGTGGCCTCCTCAAATGGTGACAGGACAGTACATGCATCCCTGATCATGGCCCACTGGCGTGGGGAAAAAAAGCCAAGCTCCTCTGACCCTGTCCTGCTGCCATATTGGCACAGATACTCATTGATGGCCCTCTGCTGCGTGTGCAGCCGCTGCAGCATGGCCAACGTAGAGTTCCACCTGGTGGGCATGTCACAGATTAGGCAGTTCTTGGGCAGGTTGTATTCCTTTTGGAGGTCTGCCAGCCGAGCACTGGCATTATATGACCGTCGGAAATGCACACAGACTTTCCTGGCCTGCTTCAGGACATCCTGTAAGCCCGGATACCTGCCCAAGAACCGCTGCACCACCAAGTTAAGGACATGAGCAAAACAGGGCACATGGGTCAGTTGTCCCTGTCGCAGGGCATTCAGTGCGGAGTCCTCTGGGTCACTGAGGACGACATGATCCGCAGCCACCTCGTCTCCCAGCCACGTACAAGTCCATGGGTTCCTTGGGACTGTAATTGATCCCTTAAAGATTGCTGCTGATGCTAAGTGCTAGGCTCCACCTCCATGCTGACACAATCCTCCTCCTCCTCCTCGTCTCCTCTTCCTGTGTGATAGGCGGGCAAGCAGGAACACTGTCTGGATAAAGGGGGCCTTGAGAGGTAAGGAAGTCCTCCTCTTCCTCCCTCTGTTCTGCCTCAAGGGCCCTGTCCATTATTCCACGCAGCGTGTGCTCCAACAGGTGAACAAGAGGGACAGTCTCGCTGATGCATGCACTGTCACTGCTCACCATCCTCGTGGCCTCCTCAAATGGTGACAGGACAGTGCATGCATCCCTGATCATGGCCCACTGGCGTGGGGAAAAAAAGCCAAGCTCCTCTGACCCTGTCCTGCTGCGATATTGGCACAGACACTCATTGATGGCCCTATGCTGCGTGTGCAGCCGCTGAAGCATGGCCAACGTAGAGTTCCACCTGGTGGGCATGTCACAGATTAGGCGGTTCTTGGGCAGGTTGTATTTCTTTTGGAGGTCTGCCAGCCGAGCACTGCCATTATATGACCGTCGGAAACACTGCAGCGTCGCCTGTTGCTGTTGCTCTTCTTAGCGTGTGATAGCTGTCAGGGGGAGAAATTACTGATCGCATGTTCATACAATGTATGAACAGCGATCTGTCATTTCCCCTAGTCAGTCCCATCCCCCCTTCAGTTAGAACACACCTAGGGAACATAATTAACCCCTTCCTCGCCCCTAGTGTTAACCCCTTCCCTGCAAGTGACATTTTTACAGTAATCAATGCATTTTTATAGCACTGATCGCTATAAAAATGGCAATGGTCCCAAAAATGTGTCAAAAGTGTCCGAAGTGTCCGCCATAAGGTCGCAGTACCGATAAAAATCACAGATCGCCGCCATTACGAAAAATATGTAGAAGAATATGTATCGGCCTAAACTGAGGAAAAATATAGTTTTTTTTATATATTTTTGGGGGATATTTATTACAGCAAAAAGTAAAAAAATATAATTTTTTTTCAAAATTGTCGCTCTATTTTTGTTTATAGCGCAAAAAATAAAAACCACAGAGGTGATCAAATACCACAAAAAAAATGCTCTATTTGTGGGAAAAAAATGACGTCAATTTTGTTTGGGAGCCACGTCGCGCAGCCGCGCAATTGTCAGTTAAAGCGACGCAGTGCCGAATCGCAAAAAGTGACCCTGTCATTGACTAGCAAAATGGTCCGGGGCTGAAGTGGTTAAAAAATCTTGCTGCAGCATAAAAACAAAACATGGCCGGAAAAAGTTAGGACGACCACCTTCTCTAAGTTCTCCTTTGTATGAGCTTTTTTGCATAGTACCAGTCTCCTATGATGCTCCCGGACCTTCTACTGCTTTGAAGGAGACATTGCCTAGCTTCAGGAATCAGGATACTGATACAATGCTTTCTAAGGTCTTATCTGTGGTGAGTGCATAGAATGGTGAAGGGTTACCAGGGCTCGAGTCCTGCGGGAACGCATGGGCACTGATCAAGCTGCATTTGCTGGGCACTGATCAGGCTGCATTTGCTGGGCACTGGTAAGGCTGCATTGCTGGGCACTGGCAATGCTGCATTGCTGGGCACTGGCAAGGCTGCATTGCTGGGCACTGGCAAGGCTGCATTGATGGGCACTGGTAAGGCTGCATTTGATGGGCACTGATCAGGCTGCATTGATGGGCACTGGCAAGGCTGCATTGATGGGCACTGATCAGGCTGCATTTGATGGGCACTGATCAAGCTGCATTTGATGGGCACTGGTAAGGCTGCTTTACTGGGCACTGGCAATGCTGCATTGATGGGCACTGGCAATGCTGCATTGATGGGCACTGGCAAGACTGTATTTGATGGACACTGGTAAGGCTGCATTTGATGGGCACTGATCAGGCTGCATTTGATGGACACTGAGGAGTGAGCAGCCCGGGGGCCTGGGCCCCACTTTACACAGTCAATACAGGCAGCCTGAGGAGAGGGACCCCGGGCCAGCATGCTCAGCAATCACGCCTCACTCCTCTGCACAGACCAACACATGTATGCGGACACCTTGGGGCAGCAGGGGCCACACATATCGGAGCCTGCATAGAAATATAGTGCAGAAGGGGCTCCCAGTCGTTGCAACTTGTTTTAGAAATTCCCTGCGAGGGAACCATTATCACACAGGGTGGTGTTTTTTTTGTTAGTATAGCATACAGATTAAATGGGAAGGCCGGCCGCAGGCTGGCCTGAGTTTGTAGGAGGAGTCTGGGGGTTCATAAACCCGCCCTCCTTCTCCTTTCTCCCGCGGCCGGACCTGGTGTTTTCTCGACGTGACGTCATCGCCAGGCGACTCACGGCTCCACGAGGCGAAGAGGCAGAGAGGCGGCTCCCACGGCTCCACGACGGAACGGCTCCACAGCGGCACCGCTCCACGGCTCTACGGCTGCACGGCTGCACGGCTCCACGGCTCATCGGCTCCACGGCCCCCGGCGGCCTCACGGCTCCTCCTTCTCGGGTTGGTTCTGCCTTCTCGCTCGGCCACCTCGTACAGGTATCGGGGGGGGGGGGGTTTCGTCACTGGCTGGCAGGTCACATCACCAAAGGGGGGGGTTTCATTACTGGCTGTCTCGGGTCACATCGCGTGGTCAAGAGGGGGGATTCATTACTGGCTGACAGCACAGGGATAGGGGGGGTCATCACTGGCTGACACAGTATCACGTCGCACGGACAAGGGGGGGGGGGTTTTCATTACTTGCTGACTCAGTATCTTGTCACATAGGGAGGGGGGGTGTCTCTCTGGTAACCTGTTTGGTGAGGGGGAGGGGGGGCGCTTCTTTCAGGTGGCAGCCAGGGGAACTGTGTTTTTGTTTGTATTTTTTGCCTTGTTTCATCACCATGTGTATTAAATGTTTTTTTTTCCCTAAAAACGTACATGTATTCCGGTGTAGGAGGTATCTGTTGATCCCCCCCCTCATCCCTCCAAGCAGCAGCTTGTTCAGGTGTATTTCTGGGACAGAGCCCTGTAGGTGTCACTCAGAGATCCTGGTCTCCCTGGGGGGAACCACTCTAGGTGAACCAAGTACCTTTTCCAGGTGAGCCAGCCGGTCGCATACGTTTGCCTTGGATACGCCAGTCATGGTGCGATCTCCTTTTCGGTGTTTTGTTGTCTCTCAGCAATATTGTCATTTTTGTTTTGACGTATATCTATCATTTCCGTCATGTCTATCGTTTCCTTCTCTGTTTCAGGACTTTTTCGTACAGTTACGTTTACGTAAACAACAGGGTTCTTGTTAACTGTTGCAGTGAGTGTCATGCAGTTGCTTTCGCTTTTAATCAATTTCTCACGCAGGGTGCTGGTTCCACTTCACTTAGCTTTCACGCAGGTATCGCTTGGGAGTGGGGGGGGTCTCCACTGGGGAGTCACCCACCACGTTTGTGGGTATGTACGGTTTGAGATGCTTCGTTTTTAATTAGCATGATCAGTGGCAAGTTCTCCTCAACCGTCGGGTATGGGACACCTTTTCCATCTTTCATGCTTCACGTGGCATTGTCGTAGCACGCTCATTGTACCTGGTTCGTTCCAGGGGGGGTCTGACTCGCTTCAGTCCCCTGCATCTTTTGTTTCAGGCGCCAGACGCAAGGTTCACGTGTTAGGTGGAGGACTGCCGGTGAAGGTAAGCTGGGGTTCCGGGAGCCAACCCGGTCTGTTCCAGGTCATTAAGGGTCTACCTGCCACTGGGGGTCACCTAATTCATTTAGGTTGAAGCGGGTTGAGTTGTTTCGTTTTTAATTGACTTGAACAGTGGCAAGTCTCCTCACCCGTTTCGAATCCGTTCATGTCTCGAGTAGTCACTCAGCAGCTTCTAAAGCTTGGGACCTGTCACGTTTCAAGGTCCGGGGGGGGGCCTGAGTGTTTCGTTTTTAATTTGTCTGCGTCGGCAGATGGCTCGGCCCTCCTAGTGGGGAGGTAGTGGGGTGGCTAGGGGGGTGCAAGAGCTGGGGGGGGCTTGGTTGGTGTTTTCCTTTGTCGGCCTGTTGTGGGATTCTGTCATGGTGTTTTGTTTCCATTTAATTTCAGGACATGTCGCAAGCAGCGCATATCGAAGAGTTCGCCTCGGGTTCCCCTTCTTCAGCTAGGGGTTCAGCGAGGGGGTCAGAACGGGGCGCCACGCCTACCCTGAGGTCCTGGACTGTGCCAAGATTGGTGGCGGAATTGCGGCCAGGGGCATTTCCCATCCGGCTTCGGCACGCAAAGCTGAGCTATTCAGACTGTTGTTCCCCTCCCCCGCCAGTACAGACAGCGCAGAACAGGTCACTCTTCGGGCCATGGCCACATCCCTGACGCAAATCCATTCCACCCTTAACTCGCTAGCGGGCTCTTTTCAGGATCTAAGGGCCAGGGTGGAAGTGCTAGAGGCCAGCCCAGTTCTTGCCCCGGTGGTCCCGGCTATTCCAGAGGTCTTGGTTGTCCCTGAGGTTTCCACGGTTCCTGAGCCTCCGCTGTCAGGTACCAGCTCCGGTGTCCCTTCTGTAATCCCATCTCATTTCATCCCGGCAGGCATTAGGAAGGACATCCTCGATGGGAAGGACGTCAACCTGGCGTCCTTGTTGATAGCCACTCATGATGTGGCTGACAACAAGTCCTGTGGGGACGTTTCCGTGATCATCAAAGCCAGGGATCACAGGTTGAACCGGAAGCTCTCCATCCCTGAGTTCGTGCTGGCTTTCAGCTTGTTCAGGGATGTAGTCTGCTCTGCGAGTCCCCTTCGGAGAGAAGAGCTGGACCACTATCTCTACGCAGTAGTGGAGTTGGGTCACAAATTCGGTGGCTCGGCGTTCTATGATTACCACCGTTCATTTTCCGCCAAGGCTGCCGCTTTGTGTGCCCAGCACCAGGTAGTGGCTGTTTGGAGCCGTGTTGACACGGAACTGTTCTGCCGCCATTTTGCGGGGTTGAGGTCACCGGTTTGCGCCACCTGCCAGTCATCGTCCCACACGGCCTATCGGTGCCCCAACTCGGAAGCTTCGGCCCTCCCGGGCACTTCCAGAGCTTTCCCCGGGTCTCTTCCAGCACCGGCGCAGGCAGCCACTGTTGACAAGTTGGGTCGGCCTATCCAGTATTTGGGGAAATCCCCTATTTGCAACAATTTTAACCATGGGGTCTGCAACTACGGTCAGTGCCAGTTGCTGCATATCTGTTCAGGATGTTTCAGGGCCCATCCGAAGTCTACCTGTTCACTGAGACTGAACAAAAATAGTTGACTGAGCCGCATCAACGTTGGGTTGCTGCAGGACTGGCTGTCCTCCCAACCATCCGCGGAGCTAGGCCCCTTTTTGGTGGAGGGTTTTACTCATGGCTTCCACACCGTGTTCATTACTTTGCCACAGCAGACCTTTGAATGTCCCAACCTCAGGTCATGTTGCGGGGACATGGGGGCGGTAGACACCTTACTTCAGTCGGAACTGGACAAGGGTTTTGTCATCGGCCCTTTCGCTGTGTCCCCTTTTCAGTCTTGGAGGGTCAATCCGTTGGGTCTGGTTAAAGGAAAGTTCTCTAATAAACTAAGATTAATTTATGACTTGTCCGCCCCTCATTGCTCCGCTGTGCCCAGCCTCAATTCGCTAATTCCATCGGAGGAGTTTTCCCTCAAGTATGCGTCAATAGATCAGGCCATCCAGCGAGTCATCAAGGTAGGGCAGGGCGCTTGGCTGTCCAAGGCGGACATAGCGGACGCCTTCAAACTCCTCCCAATCACACCGTCACTCTGGCAGTGGCACGGGATCAAGTGGAGAGAGTTGTACTATTTTGCCACTAGACTCACCTTCGGGTCCAAAAGCAGTCCATGGCTTTTTGATGTGTTTGCCCAAGCGCTTGAGTGGATTCTCGTCCATAAGGAGCGATGCCATGGGGTCATTCACTATCTGGATGACTTCCTCCTCATCGAGAGTCCCCGGCGAGCCCCCGTGGATTTGCAGAAGCTGCTGGGGGTTTTTTCAGCGCTCAATGTGCCACTGGCAACCAAAAAGCTTGAGGGCCCGGCATGGACTCTCACCTTTTTGGGGGTCGTTTTGGACACCAAAGCCATGCAGGCCAGGCTCCCGGCTGACAAACTCGCCAGAATCAGGGAGTGTATCCACGTCTTCACAGTCTCTCGGGTTTGTACCAGGGTGGAGTTGTTGTCTCTTCTGGGCATGTTAAACTTCGCCATGCGTATCATCCCGCAGGGTAGATCTTTTATTTCCAGGTTGTTGGCCTTGTTACCATCGGCACCGGATTCGGACTCACGGGTCAATCTGGACGTGGCCGCGTTAGCAGACCTCCGTATGTGGGACGAATTCCTCCGGTGTTGGAATGGGGTCGCCATGTTCATTCCCGGGGAATCTTGTTCCTCTCCCCAGGTCGGAACTGACGCGGCGGCCACGGTGGGTTACGCTGCTATTTTTGGCACCCATTGGTTGGCAGGTCCGTGGCCGGAGGATGTCTTGGCCATCCCTGGGTTCACGGAATCTTCTGCCTTGTTCGAGATCTACCCCATAGTGGCCGCAGCCTGGGTGTGGGGCAGCTCTTGGGCAGGGCAGACAGTGGTGTTCTCCACGGACAATCAGGCGGCTGTGGAAATCCTCACTAAGGGGAGGTCCCGGTCCTTGGTCATCATGTCCCTGGTACGCAGATTAATCTGGTTGTCCCTGTATCACGAATTCCATTTTCTATGCAAATTCGTCAGTGGGGTGGAGAATGGTGCGGCGGATGCCCTGTCACGGCTCAATTTCCCATCTTTCTTTCTGCAGGTCCCGCATGCCGATGCTCAGGCCACGCCATCCCCACAGGCGTCTCTGCTAATGCTGGACTGAACACCCTCTTGCTCGATGCGGCAGTTTTAATTGGGGCGTCTCTGGCGAACAACACCAAGAAGGCTTACGCCACGGCCTGGAAGGCCTTCCTGGTTTTTCAGTCCTTGAACCCCTGTGACAACGGCCTCGATGTCCGCTATTTGTTGGCATTTGTCACTTACTGCCACACTCGGCTGAGATTGTCTCATGGCACCATCAGGACGTACCTCGCCGGGGTGCAGCACTATCTGTCCCTGCAGGATCCCAATCGTCCTTCCCTCTTCTCAGCCCATGTCATCAAGGCTGCATTGAGGGGTGTCCTGAAGAGGTGTCCTCCAGCTACCACTCGCCGTCTCCCAGTCACAGGGCACATCTTCCGCGGCATGTCTGGTTTACTGGATGGGCTGCCTTTCGGGAGGCTCCTCAGTGTGGTGTTGAAAGCAGCCATTTATTTAGCTTTCTTTGGGTTCCTCAGGCCAGGCGAGTTTTGCCGTACTGGCCCGGGTTCCCAGATCCTCACGGTCAGTCAGTTGGTTAGACACCCGCACTGTTATAATCTGCATCTAACAGCTTGCAAGACCCAGCAGGTTGGGGCTGGCACCAATGTGTCGTATTTTGAGATTGGCGGGGCGTGGTGCCCCATGCTGGTGTTAGATCAGCTAAAGGCATTGATCTGCAACAAACCCATGAACAGTCCCTTGCTCCCTTTCCCGGTGGCTCCCCTCACGGCGGCCCAGTTCTCTAGTCACTGCCGCACGTTGTGGGCTAGTTTGGGGCTAAACCCGGCAAGCCGGTCGGGTCACTCGTTCAGGATTGGGGCAGCCTCGGCAGCATCCCGTCAGGGGATCCCGGCCCATGTCATGTGGAAGTTGGGGAGGTGGAATTCGGCTTGCTTTGCCAGATACATTCCAGATCCGCAGGTTGAGATGGCTCGTGCTTTCAGGCACCTGACTGATTAGGTTTGTCGTTTTGCATTAAACATATTCACCATTTACCCCTGTGTCCTTTGCTTTTTTGGCCCCTTTTAGGCGTACCGACCACGTGACCTTTGGCACACTCTCAGGTCTTGTCCAGGATATCTTTCCACGTTCATATCCACATCCACGTGGAGACTCCAAGTACAAATGGGAAGGCCGGCCGCAGGCTGGCCTGAGTTTGTAGGAGGAGTCGGGGGGTTCATAAACCCGCCCTCCTTCTCCTTTCTCCCGCGGCCGGACCTGGTGTTTTCCCCACCCTCCCGTCCCCCTTTTAATTATTTCATTTCATTCATTCATTCATTTCATTCTTGGGTATGCCCCCTTTTAGGCGTACCGACCACGTGACCTTTGGCACACTCTCAGGTCTTGTCCAGGATATCTTTCCACGTTCATATCCACATCCACGTGGAGACTCCAAGTACAAATTATTTTATTGTTACATCTGTGCTATAATTATTTGTTTAATGCATGTGAATAGATGTGTCCTCGTAAACTGGCACTTTACAATAAATGTTGCAGTTTATTTGTTAAAAAAAATTGTATATATATATATATATATATATATATATATATATATATATATATATATATATACACACACACACGCACACACACTTTTTTATTTTTGAGGTTGGGGTGTGGAGAATCTTGGGTGAGTTCCCACACTTTTTTCCCCAGGACTTTACCCCTGTGTATTGCCCTATATTTGCTATATTGAGTCACTGTCTGCTGTTGCCACCCCAAAAAAATCCTTGGTATAGGGTTAAAATCCAGGGGTAAAAAAAGGTCCTATATGTTCTGAAAACTTAGCGCATCTCATGCTCTACATGAATTTTCCAATCTCCTAAAGTCATCAACTGCACCAAAGCAGACATATTGACTTTTTTAGTAAATTAGTGAATGGTTCAGCGGATAAGCTGATTATTGTCGAAAAACTTATCCAGACAGGATCTCAATGTTTCTGGATTCATTCTGTCTTTTTAATGTTTAATTTTTCAGCCATTTTGGCTGTAGTGATACAGCAGAGTAGGAAATGCATTCTACACTTGGCATTAGACTTGAAAGGCAGCAGTAGGATTCCTTTCATCATCTGTGAATCTGCGTGTCTGATGGCAGCCTCAGATATCTGTGATGAGATGCATCACTCTTTTAATATGTTTGTTGATATCAGAATTAAATCCATATGCCAGGGGACATTCATTTACTGCTTACGGTTTGCGATCAGAACAAAACCTTAATCAGTTTCCACCCACCCTTGCATGACTGTGGTATACCACTGGGCTGGCTCTTTTTCTCTGTACTGCTGCCAGAAACATGACTATTGTATAACAGATGTACTATACTTCCCATACTGCCAAACCAACCCTTACTCCAACCACCATACCATTTCCAATTAATAGAGACCACACCAAGTTGGAGTAAATATTGTCCGTAGCAGCCTCTTTATTAACCAATAAATTTAAATGAACATAACCATAAAAAACATCTGATCTTCGCGTTGGTCTTTGCATGCACTCCACATACCATCTGTTAAGTAAATGCACTACGGTACCTTTTATATATGATAATAGGCCTCTAGCCAACATACTGGCTCAGAGACAACCAACTGACCGCAGTGCACCCGTTAACCAAATTCTAGCTAAACCACCGTTGCTGGAATATCACCCTAAGGACCCATACCACTGACGGGTCCCGAACTCTCCTTATCCAAGGTTTCTTCATTCACCCACAAAGACCAACACCCGCCACAGTGCCCAAGGGAAAAACTAACCAACGCTCACTGGATGCCATCCAGCAACCCCAGGACCCACATCTTAATCCCCCCAGATCAGAGGTGTACCCCGTCACCCGAACCACCACCAAGTATCCATTCCTAACCCACAATCTGCTGACACCCCCTTTAACCATTTTTATGAGCTATTTCCCTCCTCTCCGCCAAACGGTCCAATCCCCAAATCGTCCGAGCGATGATCTCGGACCTCACAATCAGCATACACGGGAAAGCCCTGCGGGGTGCCTAAATCTACCTGCATATCCCTTGTTATGTCCCACATGGACTGTAAGCCCAAATAATCACCACTGATGTGTAACACCACAACGTCCGGAGGCCCCATCTAGTCATGCAACGATATGCCCTCCCGACACCATCCTGCTCCCTAGCACGTCCTGTACTCCTAACCAACGAACACTTGTTAATCGGCTAGCAAAGCCCCCTTTTTCCCCTCCTACCTACTGTCTGCTCCTCTTGTCTCCCTCAACTCAGATGAGAGGCCCATATCCAGCCCAGGCCTTGTGTTCCACGTGCAAGAGAACTTCCCAAACCCCAACAAACCCAATGGGCTAAAACCTGCCGCTGAATCTCCAACAACGCAGTGTGCCCCATGCCCCTTTTGCTTACAAGAGAGCCGATACCCTATGAGTGCTCGTCCTAAACTTGTAAGGAAGTACCATCCACTCTGCCATTTACCGAAAAAGGGGGCTTCAAATCTGCAAATTCAGGGTCACCACTGACATCTGGGACCACAAACCCCCTAGTTACTCTGGTGCAGACTAACAACTCCCAGGGTACATCCCCTCTGTAAGATAGCTGTTGCTATGACGTTCCCCACCCCCAGGAGGTGAACAGCGCTGATAAACCCATAACTTCAGACCGCTACACCCCAAATGACGGAGCAGCCTACCCACAGGTAGATGCGACTGCCGCCATACTGTGACCTGTATCACCCCCATAAAATTCCTGTGAAGGAGCCTGACAGCGCCCCTCCCTCACAGCCAGCACCACCGTAAACAATACCTGTGACACAAATTACATATAAAAACCGACTGCCTGCACAAATGTAGCAGGGCACCATACTCCCCCGGCCTTGGAAGGAGGCCCCACAACCTGTCGAGCCGGTCGCATGCACTTAAATCGCCTGATCGCAGCCCCTAGCCTGCCCGAACCCCAATACCCGCTGCGATAAAGAAACCAGGAAAAAATGCCACCCTCGCAACTCCTCCCTGTTTTCCGCTGGAATAAAATGGTCACATCAGCCTTTCTCCACAAACCACTTAAATCCCCCATTCACAAGAAAACACGTTCAAGGCCCATAAAACAATCAATGCCTAACCAATAAACCCACTTCAGCTTATGCCCTGCCTAAGGTCATCGACGGCCTATACATTCATGATTAACCGGTTTAATTCACCCTCCCCATCAAAGGCCCCCCAGCCACCACTACCCTGGCTCAGGGACAATTAACCACTTACATATTACTAGATACAACCTAATTGATACCCCGATAATACCCCCATAATGTCAGGAAGGGACACCCATACTTCAGATGGGCCCAACCCACAGTTATTTTAAAGTCAGAAAGGGACACCCATACCTCCGATGGTCCAAACCCACTGTTATCCACAGTTAGGAAGGGACCACATACCTCAGATGGGCCCAACCCACAGTTGTTCGTACAGTCAGGAAGGGACCTCCATACCTCTGATGGGCCCAACCCACCGCTATTCAGTTAGGAAGGGACACCCATACCTCCGATGGGCCCAACCCACCGTTATCCAGTCAGGAAAGGACCCCCATACCTCCAATGGGCCCAACCCACCGTTATCCACTTAGGAAAGGACACCTATACCCCTGATGGGCCCAACCCACCGCTATCCACAGTTAGAAAGTGGACACCCATACCACAGATGGGCCCAACCCCCAGGTATCCCCAGTTAGGAAAGGACCCCATACTTCAGATGAGCCCAACCCACCATATTCCTAGTCAGGACGGGGCACCTATACCTCAGGTGGGTCCCACCCCCCTTTTTCCACAGTTAGTAAGAGCCACTCATCCCTCAGCTGAGCCCAACCTACCGTTCTTACCCCGTTAGGAAGGGACACCCATACCTCATACAGGCCCAGCCAATGGGACGCCCCTAGATTCCCGAAGGGCTTGACCCACCATTTCCCCCCAGTTAAGAAGGGACTTCCCTACCTCAGATAGACCCAACCCACAGTGTCCCACTGGTAGGAAGGGATCCATACAACAGATGTGGCCAACCCACTATTTTTCACTGGTAGGATGGGAACCCCGTGCCTCCATTGAGCCTGTCCCTCCCTTTCTCCATGCGGTCCCCACCCTTGTCCCGGGGTAGACACTCCGCCGGCCCCTCCTTTGGAAACCAAAACAAAACCGATTCGGGCCCTCGCCTAGTACAGAAGGCGCCCCCACCAACCACGGTGCCTGTAATATCACCGCAAGGAGGCATAGCCTCCCCGTAGACTCCCCTGTGAGCCCCATGCACTGCTTATGTTAACCGCAGCACCGAACCTGTTTGGGGGGGGGTTCTTTCCCCCACTCACTCCCGCCATAATGGCAAAAACAACCGTAACTAATCCAGGAAAAATTCCACTGGATCAGTCCGTACCGGCTCATCCCCCATTGTGCTCTACGCTCTCTTTGTCCCAGCCAGCTTGCCACTTGTCCACGGCAGGCGGGAGAACTGTACCCCAGACCCACCTTCCACAGCTGTCCCATGGATCCCGGTGTAAGGTGCGCCCCTAGAGGCCCCTCAAAAACCTGTACACCTCCTATCGTGTATGAGTCAGCTAAACTAATGGCCGCTTGTGCGCCAGCAGCCTCCCTCGCCATCCCAGCCATGTCAAGCCCACCTGCGGCAACCAGGCTGCAGATGAGCCCACTTGTGCCTTACACCCAACCCAGCAACCTCTGCACTCCAGTATTGCCCCGTTAGCGGTGTGACCACGGAAAATAAGCACCTGGGGAACCCCCCCACAGGCAAACATGACTGTGTGTCCATCCCCTTCCGCTATGGCCTAGGCCCACCCCAACTTACCACCTCTGCTAACCCGCAGACTGCCCAGAAATAGAACATTTGAAAATGGACTTACCAGGCTGCCTAGGAAGTGTCCCACCAGCCAAAGGTCCTGCCTCCCTTGCCTCCGACCATCTCTGGGGCTCTTCCTCCTCTCCCGACACCAACAGTGTGCCTTCTGACCTGACCTTCTGTCAGGTAGGGCATGCCAACATCCAAGAAGGCGGCCGTAGAAGCTGGCCTGTAACTTCAGCTCCTGCCAGAACGCAGCTGGTGCACGTGTGCGTGCACGTGCGTGTGCCGCGGTGCGCACCCCATGACAGTCTTGGCACCAGACAGGCTATTTAAACTGGGTCAGTACCCAGACTCAGGTGCTGTCCGTTCTACAGCGTTCGTGTGCTCTGTTCCCCAGTATCTGATTCCTGTTCCTGTTATCTGACCTGGCTTGTCCTTGACGCTCCTACTTTCTGCCTGCACCTGATCCGGCCTGTTTGACTTTGCATCTGCCTGCTTCTTCTGCTACCTCGCTGCCACCCCTTGCTCTCTCCATTTCATTACAGTTGCCAGGAGGGACTATCCAGACTTCCGCTATAATTGATTCCGGTTTTGTGGACTTATCCTTTGCTGCAAAACATTGTATTCCACTTCAACCCAAAACACTTTCCGTCCATCTGGTCGATGGGTCCACTATTAACTCCGGGGCAGTTACGCAGGAAACTATTCCTCTACCTACCACCATTGCCAAGGATCACCGAGAACTATTGTGACTGGGTGCCATTGCTTCTCCTTTGTTCCCGATCATCCTCGGCATGCCCTGGCTGAGAGCTCATAATCCCCTGCATCAACTGGGCCACAGAAGAAATCACGTTTCTTTCTCCCTACTGCGTCCAGCACTGCTTACGAATCCCTTGTGACCAGCCTTCTTTACTATTCTGAGGCTTGTCAATCCGTACCCACAGTTTATCACGATTTCCTTGACGTATTCAGCAAGAAAGGGGCAGAGTCTCTCCCTCCTCATCGGCCCTACAATTGTCCAATCGAACTCCTTCCCGAAGACTAAACAAGGTGCCAGATTCTGTTGGTCTCTGGAGGCTCAGACTGCCTTCGAGACTCTGAAAAAGCTGTTAGCCTGCTTCTGTCCTGAAGCATCCTGATTCGGCCCAGCCATATGTCTTAGAGGTGGACACATCTGAAACAGCGGTTGGAGCTATACTTTCTCAGAGGCAGGGACCCAAGGCTCTGCTGCACCCAGTTTTTTCTCGCAAGTTGTCAAATGCTGAAAAGAATTATTATGTCGGGGATCGTGAACTTCTAGCGATCAAAGCTGCACTGGAGGAATGGAGGCATCTATTAGAAGGGGCTGCACACCCGATTTTAATCTATACAGACCGCAACAAATCTAGAATATCTGAAGACTGCAAAGAGATTGAAACCCCGGCAGGCCAGGTGGGCACTTTTCTTTTCTAGATTTACCTTCCATTTAACATACAGGCCTGGATCAAAAAACACAAAACCTGATGCATTGTCACGCATGTTCAGCAAGTCACAAGAAATCTCCCCTCCAGATACCATTCTGTCGTCCGGAAACTTCCTCCTATTACAAGGGGAATTAATGACCCAAATCAAACAAGCTTCAGTAGGAAGCCCCTCGCCACCCGGGATCACCTTACTAGCAAGAGATGGGCTACTTTGGTATGGAGACAAAGTCTTTGTACCAGAGGGTCTGCGAATCTCCACCTTGGGCTTGTGCCATGACCACATGCTTGCAGGACATTTTGGCATTAACAAAACGTCCGAACTGATGCAACGAACATTTTGGTGGCCCGGAATGGAGAAAGACTGTAAAAAGTATGTAGAATCATGTACCACTTGTATCCGCAACAAAAACAGCAGATCCAAGGCTTGGGGTCTGTTAAAGCCACTTCCGGTTCCGAGTAGACCTTGGCAGATGATTTCCATAGACTTTATCGTGGAGCTGCCCCCATCCGAGGGCTACAATACTATTTTTGTGGTCGTCGACCGCCTGTCCAAGATGACCCATTTTCTCCCTATGAAGGGCACTCCCTCTGCACAAGAGACTGCACAAACCTTTATCAGAGAGATTATAAGGCTTCACGGAGTTCCGGCAAACATAGTTTCCGACAGAGGGGTCCAGTTCACCTCCAGGTTCTGGAGGTCTTTGTGCGAATCTCTGGGAATTGAACTTTCATTCTAATCAGCCTATCATCCGCAAAACTAATAAACAAACAGAAAGGACCAATCAAACACTCGAACAATATCTTTGCTGTTTCTCTTCATTTTCACGAATTCTACAACATTTCTGTTCATTCAGCCACAAAGCAATCGCCTTTCTTCGCAAACTATGGTTTTCATCCTTCTTTTCTATTCAACACAATTCCAGAGTGCTCTGTACCTGCTGTTCTTGAAACGATGTACTTTTTTTAATACCAACAATAAATTGTTACAGGAAACAATGGCCAAGACCCAGGCCTGCAACAAAGAAGTCTTTAAAAGAAGAGAAGGGGGGAATCACTTGCCCCACGAAGAAACTGAGACCTAAGTTCATGGGGCCATTCCCTGTGAAGAAACGGATCAACAATGTTGCATACGAGCTGGAACTACTGGACTCTTTCAGGATCCATCCCATATTTCATGTAACCCTACTAAAACCCGCTATCCCTGATCCGTTTCCTGGTCGAGATGTTGCTCCACCTGAACCTGTGCTGGTAGACGGTGAGGAGGAGTTCAAAGTAGAGGCGGTATTAGATTGCAGGAAGAGGAGGAATCAGGTTCAGTACCTAATTAAGTGGAGGGGATATGGACCGGAGGACAACTCCTGGGAACCGGAGGGCAACATTCATGATCAAGAGCTCATCCAAACCTTCAAGAACGCTCATCCTGACAAAGTGGCCAGATTGGGCATCCGGAGGCTGCCTGTTAGGAGGGGGCAATGTCAGGAAGGGCATGCCAACATCCAAGATGGCAGCCGTAGAAGACGGGCTGTAACTTCAACTCCTGCCAGAACGCCGCTGGTGCGCATGCCCGCGCCTGCGCGCGTGCACGCACCACAGCGTGCAACCCGTGACAGTCTTGGCGCCAGACAGGCTATTTAAACTGGGTCAGTACCCAGACTCAGGTGCTGTCCGTTCTACAGCGTTCGTGTGCTCTCTTCCCCAGTACCTGTTCCTGTTATCTGACCCGGCTTGTCCTTGACGCTCCTGCTTTCTGCCTGCACTTGATCCGGCCTGCTTGATTTTGCATCTGCCTGCTCCTTCTGCTACCTCGCTGCCAGCCCAACACTTACCCGGCCTGTACTCTCCGTGGGGGCACTCAATGCGGGGAGGAGCCAGGAGCACCTCTGGGGGACCACAGAAGAGGAGGATCAGGGCCACTCTGTTCAAAACCCTTGGACAAAGGGGGTAAGCATAAAATGTTTGTTATTTTAAAGAAAATAAAACAAACCTTTACTATCACTTTAAGAGCTTGAAAGAAATTGGACAGCAGCAGGAAATTTTGCATCAATGAGAACAGGGACAACCACATAGAACTAATGGCCAATTTCTATCTGCCATTTAAAGCAAGCCTATTACTGTTTAATGAAAAAGCAGATATCACTGCTAAAGCTTGTAAAAAATCGTTTTTTTTTTTAACTAAAATTAATCAGATACAAATGCTGCTGCTGTATGTAAGCCAAGCAATGTGTAAAAGAAAAAAAGAAAAACACTGCAAAATATATGCTGCCAATGAATGCTGTTGAGACTGTGAGTAAAAAGCTTCATAACACTACAAACTGCTTTAGGTCACCCACAAGGATTGAAGGATTTTCCCTTTAAAGCTGAATTAAAAATCCCTCTCTCTACCCATTGAACAGTATTTAAAAAAATATTTTGCATCACTACTCTATGGCTGTCCCATATGACTGTGCACAGTTTCCTATGCCTTTTGTCACAGTAGTCTGCCTATTAGCCAAAAATGGGCAGAGTTTAAGAACAAGGATTGTACATAGAACAATATTGGACCTCTGAAAAGTATAAGCATGCATATGTACTCAGTACTTGGTTGGGGCCCCTTTTGAAGCAATACTGCCTCAATGTGTCGTGGAATGCAATACTGTGCAATACCCCCCCTACAATACTCTGCATACCCCCTATAATACTCTGCAATACCCCCCCTGCGCAATACTCTGCATACCCCCGGCAATACTCTGCATACCCCCCTGCGCAATACTCTGCATACCCCCCTGCGCAATACTCTGCATATCCCCCTGCGCAATACTCTGCATATCCCCCTGCGCAATACTCTGCATATCCCCCTGCGCAATACTCTGCATACCCCCCTGCGCAATACTCTGCATACCCCCCTGCGCAATACTCTGCATACCCCCCTGCGCAATACTCTGCATACCCCCCTGCGCAATACTCTGCATATCCCCCTGCGCAATACTCTGCATACCCCCTCCGAAATACTCTGCATACCCCCCCCCTGCGAAATACTCTGCATACTCCCCCCTGCGAAATACTCTGCATACCCCCCCCTGCGAAATACTCTGCATACCCCCCCTGCAAAATACTCTGCATACCCCCCCTGCGCAATACTCTGCATACCCCCCCCTGCGCAATACTCTGCATACCCCCCTGCGCAATACTCTGCATACCCCCCTGCGCAATACTCTGCATACCCCCCTGCGAAATACTCTGCATACCCCCCTGCGCAATACTCTGCATACCCCCCTGCACAATACTCTGCATACCACCCCCTGCGCAATACTCTGCATACTCCCCCTGCTCAATACTCTGCATACCCCCCTGCGCAATACTCTGCATTACTCCCCGGCAATACTCTGCATTACTCCCCGGCAATACTCTGCATTACTCCCCGGCAATACTCTGCATTACCCCTGCACAATTACTCTGCAATACCCCCCGCACCAATACTCTGCAATACCCCCACACCAATACTCTGCAATACCCCCACACCAATACTCTGCAATACCCCCGCACCAATACTCTGCAATACCCCCGCACCAATACTCTGCAATACCCCCGCACCAATACTCTGCAATACCCCCGCACCAATACTCTGCAATACCCCCGCACCAATACTCTGCAATACCCCCACACCAATACTCTGCAATTCCCCAACACCAATACTCTGCAATACCCCGGCTAATACTCTGCAATACCCCGGCTAATACTCTGCAGTACCCAGAAAATACTCTGGGAAAAAAATGCGTTTTAACCACTTCCCGCCCGCCGGCCGTCATGACGTCCTTGACTTTGTGCAGGGATATCTAAATGATGCCTGCAGCTACAGGCATCATTCAGATATCATTTTTTTCAGCCGGCGATTCCCTACACCATAAGAACGATCATGGCCGCTGTTCCGCCTCTTGATTGTTCTTACAGGAGGCGAAAGGGGACGTCTCCCCTCCCTTCTCCCTCCGGTGCCTCTTCTGACTCACCGCTACGATCGAAACCAGGATCGTTTTATTTTTTTAAATTTTTCTTTCAGGCTTCCCAGCCTAGAGGTGAGATGTGGGGTCTTATTGACCCCACATCTCACTGTAAAGAGGACCTGTCATGCTATATTCCTATTACAAGGGATGTTTACATTCCTTGTAATAGGAATAAAAGTGATCAAAACATTTATTTTTGGGGAAAAACGTATCAAACTAAAATAAATAAAGTGAAATGAACAATAAATTTTTTTTTTTTTTTTTTAAAGCGCCCCTGTTCCTGTGTGCACGTATACAGAAGCGACCGCACACGCAAGTCCCACCCACATATGAAAACGGTGTTCAAACAACACACGTGAGGTATCGCTGCGAACGTTGGAGCAAGAGCAATACTTTTGGCCCTAGAGCTCTTCTCCACCTAAAAAGATGTAACCAGTAAAAATATTTAAAGCGTCGCCTATGGGGATTTTTAAGTAGCGAAGTTTGCCGCCATTCCACAAGCGTGTGCAATTTTGAAGGGTGACATGTTGGGTATCTATTGACTCGGCGTAACTTCATCTTTCATATTATGCAAAAACATTGGGCTAACTTTAATGTTTTTTTTTTTTTAAAAGCACAAAACCGTTTTATTTCCAAAAAAACACATTCGAACAATTGCTGCGAAAATAACGTGCGCAATAAAAAGTTGCAACGACAGCCATTGTATTCTCTAGGGTTTTTTCTAAAAAAGCATATATAATGTTTTGGGGTTCTATGTAATTTTTTAGCAAATAAATGATGATTTTTCCATGTAGGAGAGGAATGTCAGAATTGGTCTGGGTGTTCCAGAACGCCTGATGGTGCTCCCTGCATGTCGGGCCTCTGTATGTGGCCACGCTGTGTAAAAGTCTCACACATTTGGTATCGGCATACTCGGGAGGAATAGCAGAATGTGTTTTGGGGTGTAATTAGTGTTATGCATATGCTGTGTGTGAGAAATAACCGGCGAATATGAACATTTTGTTAAAAAAAAAAAAAAAAAAAAAAATCTTGATTTTGCAAAGAATTGTGGGAAAAAATTACAACTTCTAAAAACTCACCATGCCTCTTTCTAAATACCTTGGAATGTCTTCTTTCCAAAAAGGGGTCATTTGGGGGGTATTTGTACTTTTCTGGCTTGTTAGGGTCTCAAGAAATGAGAGAGGCTGTCGGTACATCAGATGTGATCAAATTGATCAATTTTCAGTAATTGGTACCATAGCTTGTAGACCCTATAACTTTCACCCAGACTAAATAATAACCCAATTTTTTTTTTTTTTTACCAAAGATATGTAGCAGTATACATTTTAGGCCAAATTTATGAAAAAAAAATACTTTTTTGCAAAATGTTATAATAGAAATGAAGAAAAATTCATTTTTTTTACAAAATTTTCTTTCTTTTTTCATTTATAGCGGAAAAAATAAAAACCGCAGAGGTGATCAAATACCACCAAAAGAAAGCTCTATTTGTGGGAAAAACAGGACAAAAATTTCATTTGGTTACAGTGTTGTATGACTGAGTTATTGTCATTCAAAATGTGAGAGCACCAAAAGCTGAAAATTGGTCTGGTTATTAAGGGTGTTTAAGTGCCCAGTTGTCAAGTGGTTAAAAACAAAAGTGAAACTGTAGGCACATTATATGATTGAATTTAATCTATTTTTAAAAGGAATCAGTTAACTTTTATGTCTCTATACCCTGTAAACAGTCATTTCAGCAAAAATATTTTTTTCCTTTAGTGACCCTTTAATGAAGCACAGTGGACCAACACTAGCAGATGACATGGCTCCCCAAATCAACACAGACTGTGGAAACTTCACACTAGACTTCAAGCATCTTGCAGTGTGTGGCTCTCCATTCTTCCTCCATATTCTGGGTCCTTGGTTTCCAAATGAGATGCAAAATTTGCTCTCATCAGAAAAGAGGACTTTGGACAAACCAGGTCTGGTTTTCTTTAGACCAGGTAAGATGCTTCTGACGTTGTTTGTTGTTCAGGAGTGGCTTGACAAGAGAAATACCACATTTGAAGCCCATGTTCAGGATCTGTCTGTGTGTGGTGGCTCTTGATGCACTGACTCCAGCCTCAGTCCACTCCTTGTGAAAGTCCCCAACACTTTTGAATGGCCTTTTCCTGACAATCCTCTCAAGGCTGCGGTCATGCCTGCTGCTTGTGCACATTTTTCTTCCACACTTTTCCCTTCCACATAACTTTCTATTAATATGCTTTGATACAGCACTTTGGGAACATCCAACTTATTTTGCAATTACCTTTTGAGGCAAATCAATGATGGTTTTCTGCACAACTGTCAGGTCAACAGTCTTTCCCATGATTGTGATTCCTACTGAACCAGACTGAGAGACAATTTAAAGGCTCAGGAACCCTTTGCAGGTGTTATGGCTTAATTAGCTGATTAGAGTGGGGCACTTTGAGCCTAGAATATTGCATCTTTTTACAATATTCTAATTTTCTGAGATTGTGGATTTGGGGTTTTCATGAGCTGTAAGCCATAATCATCACAATTATGACAATTCACGGCTTGAACTATCTTGCTTTGCATGTAATGAGTCTATCTCATATATTAGTTTCACCCTTTAAAGTGGAGTTCCACCCATAAATATAACATTACATCAGTAGTTTTAAAAAAATGTCATTAGTCCTTTAAGAATTTTTTTTTTTTTTTTTAGATGCCTTCAAAGTGTTGTTGCTAGGCAGAATAGTTAATCTTCCCTCTTCCTGCACCTAGGTGCTTAAGCTTCCTAACCTACACCGCACAGACTCCTGGGAATGTAGTGGGTGTAACTTTCCAGGAGTCTGTGCACTCCCCAGTCTCGAAGAATCATGTGACTTGGACAGTACATGTGCTGAAACCTATTACACTGCTTGTGCAGCACTGAGCATTTGCGAGATCTGCAAGGCTGAAATCCAGGAAGTCATACAGTCTGGCTTCATGATGCCCACACTTAAGATGGCCCCAGTCAATTTCTATTTTATAAAGTGTCTAAATGCTGTAACAACCTAACAAAACGGACCTTAGTTTACAGACTAACTTTACTAGAATACATTAAGCTTGTGTATTACAGGGGTATTTATATTTAAAAAGTGAAATTGTGGCCTGAACTCCACTTTAAGTTGCATTAGTGAAATAAATGAACTTTTGCACAATATTCAAATTTTTCGAGTATCACCTGTATATATTGTGACAGGAAGTAAGGTAAATCTGTGGGTGTTGTCACAGATGGGAGATACATGTCTGCCTTGTTTAGACAATACACCAATTATTATCAGGCGTCGGCTGCAGAAGTAGCCAGAAAGGTTTAAGGGCGTTGGAAAACTTCAAATGTTCAGAATGAGACAATTAAGGCCTCTATAAGTAATCCAGAGGATTACTACTGACTGCTGCATCCTGAGGCTTTTTGAGTGAAGGAGAGCAGTGAACAGAATACTTCTGAAGAGGGGAGGTGTTGTTGATTTTTCTGTGTGAAAAAAATCAAAAAGAGACTATTGTTTTCTGCTGTAGGACCAGCAGTGTCTGCCCAGCACTAGCCTGTGCCAGACTCCATAGATAGGGTCCTGTGTGGTGAAGGTAGATGCCCCAAAGTGGCCAGGGTTTATTTTATGTATGATTTTGTTTATGCTGTTTGGATGCTTGCACTTGTTTCCAGCAAGATGGAAGAATAAACCAAAATCTTTGTTTTCAACCGTCTTCGACTGCCTTTCTATATAAATTCAGTGTGTAGTGAACCCATCCAGGAGGTCACACACCCTGCTACCGAGCTAACCCCTTACACAATATATATATATATATATATATATATATATATATATATATATATATATATATATATATATTGCAGTCAGTGTAGAATATATATATATATATATATATATATATATATATATATACAGTTCAGGCAGTGTAGTATATATCGATTTATATATACAGTATCTCACAAAAGTCCTAAACCCCATTGGGCATCTGTGGGGAATCCTCAAATGGAAGGTGGAGAAGCGCAAGGTCTCTAAGATCCATCAGCTCTGTGATGTCGTCATGGAGGAGTGGAAGAGGACTCCAGTGGCAACCTGTGAAGCTCTGGTGAACTTCATACCCAAGAAGGTTAAGGCAGTGCTGGAAAATAATTGTGGCCACACAAAGCATTGATACTTTGGTCCCAATTTGGACATTTTCTCTTATGGATGTACTTACTTTTGTTGCCAGCGGTTTATACATTAATGGATGTGTGTTAAGTTATTTTGAGGGGACAGCAAATTTACACCGTTATACAAGCTGTACACTCACTTCTTTACATTGTAGCAAAGTGTAATTTTTTCAGTGTTGTCACATAAAAAGGTATAATAAAATATTTACAAAATGCGAGGGGTGTACTCACTTTTGTGAGATACTGTATATACCGTATTTATCAGCTTATAACATGCACCCCAATTTTAAGAGGGAAGTTTAAGGAAATAATGTTTTGACAGGCCCACATCCAGTACACAGCCCCCCTCTCCCTGCACAGTACACAGCCCCCCGTCCAGTATACAGCCCCCTCCCCCATCCAGTATACAGCCCCCCCCCCTGCACAGTACACAGCCCCCATCCAGTACACATCCTCCCATCCAGTATACAGCCCCCATCCAGTATACAGCCCCCTCCCCCTGCAAACTGCACAGCCCCCCCCCCTGCACCCCCAGGAGACCACCAGTCTCCTGGGACAGCACTGCCAGCATTCTCTACACATAAGAAAAAAAATCACTGCCTGGTCACATGACTGCTCTCCTCTGATGTTACACAGATGGTCGTGTGACCGCTCTCCTCCTTAAAACTAAAGCTACACTCGGAGAAGGAGGAGCAGGAGGAGCAGGAGGAGGAGAGCAGCCAGAAAAAAAAAGAGCTATTGAAATATTTACATGGTTTGTTTTTACAATGACACTGACACAGGAGGAGCAGTGTATGAGAAGGGGCTGGCAAGTGATTTTTTCAACCACCCCAATGGGTGGTTTACCGCCCGATCCCCGCCCCCTGTTGATAAAACATAGTATTGGCGTATAACACACAGGCACTGTTTCCCCTCTGTTTTCAGGGGAAAAAAATCGCGTGTTATGCACCGATATATACTATATATATATATATATATATATATATATATATATATATAGCACTGACCCCCGAAGGAGCTGCTGGTTTAATTTGGGCCTGCACTCTACTAATAAACCCCACTAACTTGGCTCAATCCCCTTGGCACAGCTGTGATGCAATGCAATACAATACAATGTAAGACAATACAAAATACCTGTATTATAACCCCAGGATCCACTGACTGCACTTGGAGTGAGAAAAACAGTACGCCACAACAACTGGATACTTAACCAGAGATATATTTTACTGTGAAATATGCAAAGAAGTGATTACAGTAATTGTGCTGTCATCCCAACGTAAGATGACAGCACAATTGATTTAAACATAAGCTATTTGAAAACAGTATACATAAACATTTTATACCTGGGAGCTCCCCCTACTTTATTAGCTATGCGTGAGATCTCACTTAAAGTACTTGGTCTTGGATCTTCTTTTCTTCGCTAGCTAAAGTGATTTGTAATCCACAGTTTTGATGAGTCAAATTGAAGTGAAAATGCTCCTGGTGTAACTGCAACAACTATTTTAAAATCGCTTGAAATGTCAAATTAGATAGGCCTCAAGCCTTCTCAGTTTCAGTTCCTCTGTGGAACTATAAATCCCAGTGAGGCCTGTATATGAGTCTAACTGCGTGTAAACTTAGCAAACTGTGGGTCGTGACCCGCTCACCCACTGGATCGGAGCTCCGGGTAGTAACTTTTGTTCAGGGTCCTGTGACTGCAACTTGCTTCTCTGTCAGCTCTGTTCAGCTCCGCTGGATGGATCCGGTTCTCTGATGCTCGGATGAGTGTCTCTCGGTCTCTGCAATCCGGCCACTGTCCTCTAGCTCTCCGAGCTCAGCCTTCCCTCCCCAGCAGCTCGGCATCCGCATCCAGAAGGCTTTTGTTTACACTCCTGTCTCCCCCCGTCTCCAAGGCAACCAAAAACCTCAACCAAAACATCTCTCTGCATTACCAGTATTTGGGTCTCTCCTCGTCTCCAAGGCAACCAAAATACTAAACAAAACATCTCTCTGCATTACCAGTATTTGGTCACTAGATGGCTCCAAATACTTAAACATAGCAATGTCCATAGACGTTGTATTAAAGTATGCAAACACACATCAATATACAAGAATGTCAGCGCTACACACTCCCCCTACTTTATCTCTTTGGTCCTCCAAAGAGGTTCAAATTGCTAACTCTATTCTGCATTTTAGCCTCTATACGGTTATACAATACAGACAGAGGAGCTTCCCACCAATTGTCATATGATGGGGAGCTATCCTGTGCACTCACAGCTGATACTACTGTGTCTGGTACAGATGTGCCAAGGGGTGAGGTGGGGTTGTCCCTTACTGAATCAAAAGTAGAGGGACCAGACAGTTCAAGGTTTCTTTTGCTGATAAACTGAGATGCTTCAGAGCATTCGCCCAATGTATCATAAGTCAGTCTGCGTGGTGGGCGAATGTCTCTCTTTGCTCTTTGCACTTTCGGGGTATCCATTCCTTTTTGACAAATGTCGTCATCCCTCCTCTCAGTGACTAAAAATGGAGAGTAAATAAGAGTACTGGGCTCTTCTGCAAGATGAGTTGCCGGCACAAATTCTGGGGCCTCTGCCCTGAGAGTTCCGTTATTATCCTCCTCTACTTCTGAAGAGATATCAGCATCTGTTTCTGAAGTTTCCGGAGGCCACAGCCAACTCATCTCCACTTCCTCATCTTCATCTGTAGAGGGTGCAGGCTGAGATCTGGTTATTGGCCTACACACATCGGTGGATGTGGATGGGAATTCCTCCTCTGTGCTTATCCTGACTGCCTCAGTGAGAGGTAAAAGGTGATTCCGATGCCAGGTTTTTATTGGCCCAGTGTTTCCTTCTGGCTTGATTTCATACACTGGGAGCCCTGGAAGCTTCCTACACACAACATAAGGCTGTGATCTCCAACGATCAGCCAACTTATGCTTGCCTGGGATGCCTAGATTCCTCAGCAAAACCCGGTCACCTGGTTGAAGATCTTGAACTCTTACTTTCAGGTCAAAGTTTCTCTTGTTCCTGTTGACTCTGGAGTTCGAGGTGGCTTGAGCCTGCTCGTAAGCTATCTTCAGGCTCCTCCGCAGCCTGTCCACATACCCTCTATGGGAGGTCTCTGATGTGTGATCCAAGGAGGAACCAAAAGCCAGGTCCACTGGTAATCGGGCTTCACGGCCGAACATCAATCTGTAAGGTGAATACCCAGTGGTGTCACTTTTGGTACTGTTGTAGGCATGAACCAGTGCAGTAATGTGTTTACTCCAATGGGGTTTCTGTTCTGCAGTCAACGTCCCCAACATATTCAGGAGAGTCCTGTTGAACCTTTCCGGTTGAGGGTCCCCTTGTGGGTGATAAGGAGTAGTCCTGGACTTTTGTATGCCTAGTAGATCCAACAGTCTTTTTATTAATTTGCTCTCAAAGTCCCTTCCTTGGTCCGAATGTATCCGTTGAGGTAAGCCATAATGGACGAAGAACTTTTCCACGAGAGTCTTTGCTACTGTGGTTGCTTGCTGGTCTCTAGTAGGAAATGCTTGGGCATAACGGGTAAAGTGATCTGTTACCACCAAGATGTCCCCCTGCCCACTCAGATCGGATTCCAAACAAAGAAAGTCTATGCAGACCAGGTCCATTGGTCCCTGGCTCTCCAAATGGCCCATTGGGGCAGCCCTCTGGGGCAATGTCTTTCGTTGTATACACCTGAGGCAGGAATGACAGTAACTCTCCACTTCTTTCCTCATGTGAGGCCAGTAGAACCTGTCCCTTACTAGTTGGAAAGTCCTCTCGGCTCCCAAATGACCATGATGATCGTGTAAAGCAATCAGTACCCTCTCTCTGTGCTTTTCCGGCAGGAGCAGCTGCCACTTTGCTTCTGGATCATCAGAGGGGCCCCTTCGGTAGACCACCCCTTGTTGCAACTGCAACCGATCCCATTCTTTCAGTATCAGCCGGGCTTCCTTCTTGGGGCTCTTCTGCAGCACATCAGACTGTTGATGTTCCAATGCCTTCAGCACCAGCCCACACAGTGGATCTTCCTCCTGATCTCTCCTGAGATCCTTTCTGGATAGCTTGGGGAGACCCTCTTGTACAACCTGGGAGACGTTGCAATAGCACCTGGGTACTCCCGCTGAGGATACTCCCACTTCTTCAGCTCTGGCCCCACCTCTCCCGTGTAGACTTGTCCCTTCACAAAGGGCTCTTACCCCCTCTGGAGTAAGTTGAGTCCAGTCTTCTGATGGATTTCGGGGGTCATGAGGCCTTCTTGATAGAGCATCCGCATCTCGATTACCAACCCCTGGTCTGTACTTCAGGCTGAAGGTAAATGCCGAGAGAGCAGCTAGCCACCTGTGACCGGTGGCGTCCAGCTTTGCAGTGGTGAGCAGGTATGTGAGGGGGTTGTTGTCCGTCTTTACCACAAATTCAGCCCCGTAAAGGTAATCCTTCAACTTGTCTACCACTGCCCACTTCAGAGCCAGAAATTCAAGCTTGTGAGTCGGATAGTTTCTTTCGGCAGGAATCAAACTTCTGCTCACATAGGCGATCGGCTGCAGATGCCCTTCATGCTCTTGATAGAGCACTCCTCCCAGTCCGTCACGGCTGGCATCCACATGCAACTCGTATGGTTTGGCAGGGTCTGCATAGGCCAAAACCGGAGCAGTGGTAAGGCTCCACTTCAATTGTCTGAAGGCTTCCTCACATCCTGGAGTCCACTGGTCCTGGATGGACTCTTTCTTCCTTCTGGGCCCTTCTTTTGGCTTCCTTGACTGATCTGGGCTTACACTAACTTCTTCCTGTTTCTTCAGGAGCTCAGTGAGTGGGTGGGCTATTTTAGCGAACCCCTCCACGAACCTTCTGTAGTACGAACAGAAGCCTAAGAATGACCTGAGTTCAGTCACGTTGGTGGGCCTTGGCCAAGAAGTGACAGCTTCTAACTTCTTGGGATCGGTTGCCACTCCCTCTTCAGACACAATGTGTCCCAGGTAATTCACTGAGGGCTGGTAGAACTGGCATTTTTCCATAGAGAGCTTCAGACCTTCATCATGAAGTCTCTTCAGGACCTTCTCCAGGCGTTCTTCGTGCTCTTCCAACGTTCTTCCAAATACTATGATGTCATCCAGGTAAACTAGTACTTCAAGTAGGTTCATGTCACCCACTGTTTTTTCCATCAACCTCTGGAACGTTGCTGGGGCCCCAGACAGGCCTTGCGGCATCCGGTTGAACTCAAAGAATCCGACTGGGGTGATAAAAGCGGTCTTCTCTTTGTCTTCAGGGCACATGGGGATCTGATAATACCCACTCTTTAAGTCCAGCACACTGAACCACTTCGCTCCCGACAGGCTCTGCAGAGCATCCTCTATCCGAGGTGTGGTGTACTGGTCAGGAATGGTCCTCCGGTTCAGGGTCCTGTAATCGATACATAGGCGTAGGGACCCGTTCTTCTTCCTGACCACCACTATTGGGGAGGCATAAGGACTCCTGGACTCCCGGATAATGACAGTCCTCTTGAGTTCAACCAGTTGCTCCCTCAAATCTTCCAGATCTCCCAATGGGATTCGCCTAACCCTTTCACGAAACGGCTTGTCTTCCTCCAGTCGAATTCGGTGGGTGGCACTCTTTGCCAAACCCACATCAAATTCACTTTTTGAGAAAGCTGCCCTCCATCTCAGAAGTTGGGCTTTAGCTCTTTCTCTCCATGCAGGAGTAAGAGGCGTATTCTTTGGGCAGAATTCTTCTACAGAGATTTCTGCTGCTGGTCCTTCCGTCGAACCACATGCTGCGACTGGAGTTGCTGGGCTGACCTGTCCTAACAGTAGTCTGGCTGGCACCCTCACTGGCACAGCTGCTGTGTTGCGGACACTGACTGGAACTTTGCCGTGAGTCCTCTTCAATGCCCTGGTGGGCAATACTTCAGGGATAAGTTCTAACCCCTTTTTTTCTTCCTGGCTTGTATTTTCAAGGACAATGAAAGGACCTGTTTTTTTCCAGCTTAACTTGACGGAGGCTCTCAGGCAGACTACTTCACCCGGCTGGACTAACCTCTTTTCCCTATCCAGGAGCCAGATTTTTCCCACTCCCTCTTCAGGAGCCTCTTCCTCCTGTCTAAGGTCTCGGTATGTCTGGGCCAACATTGGATGTATTTTAGTTGGGAGGGTCCCCTTCTGCAGCACAAGCGGTGCAAGTAGCCTCCTCACCAAGTTAGTGTTCGTCCCAATGATGAGGGAATTTTTGTCAGCCCCTGAGGGACGAGGGCACACTATGGCCAAGGTGTCGAAAGTCTCAGCCTCTCCTGCTGTACTTGGGTCGAAGGTGAGTCTGACCGGCAGGTAACCATCATATGGGAAGTTCTGGGTGCCTAATCCCCATATCTCTAGTTCCTCCAATTTCTGTAACGGCAGGTGCTTGAGATGTCTGTCATAGAAATCCCTGTAGAGCAAGGTTACTTGGGCTCCAGTGTCCAGCAGGGCTTTCGTATAAATCCCCTCTACTTGGATGGGAACAATTGGGGAGGGTCCCACTAGCTTGGGGGGGAAATCCACTGATTGCAGTACCTTTGACCTGCCTGGTGGCTTGTACCTTCGCCTTTGGGGGTCTCTCTCTTTTCCATCCTGGCTTGTTGGTGACCTCAGTGGTCAGGGGTATATGAGTCGGTGTGGAGTTCGCTATTGCAACCGGGCGCCCAGTTGACTCCTTCACTGGGGACCTCTGAAGTTTTCCCCCCAGTTGTTTGGATTTTGTTTCAGTTACTGGGCTTGGGCACACTCGCCTGAGATGTCATACTCCTCCACATTTGAAGCAGACTCTCTGTGTTTGTTTCATAGGATGATTAATGGTAGGAGTCTCTGGAGCCTTGAGTGGCAGGACTTCTTCTGTCTGGGGTTTCACCAGACGAGTCATCATCATGGTCATCATTTCCAGTATTTCTTTCTGGGTCTGGAACAGCTTCTCCAGTTCAGTCTGACCTACGGGTAGGTGGTGAATAGGTGAAAGCCATGATCCCTGTTCAAAGCTTGTTGCCAAAACATTAAGTTCCTGAGTGTCTGAGGGGACACCTATCTGCTGTATTTTAGCACTTGTGGTGCTAGGAGGTTGAAGTTTCCCCTGTTTTTGGTCCCTCTCAATCTCCATTTTATCCGCTTCATTCACTTTCTCAATGAGGACCTCATCCGGAGTTGAGGGATCTTCCAAATACTGCTTCAGTTGTAGCTTGATATAGTCACTCCTCAATCCCGTAGTCACAGATCTCCTAAATTTCCTCTTAACTAGCTCGGCTCCAAAATGCTCTCCATTTCCTTCTTCCTTTGATGTGAACAGCAGGCGGTCCTTGAGCTCAATGACCCGAAATAGGAAGTTCTGAGGAGTCTCTCTACTATCCTGTGTCATATTTATCAGTCGATGAAACAGCTCAGTGGCATCTTCCTCCTCATAATAGCTTTTCAGTATCCTCTTTAGCTGGTTCAAGGTCAATCCACTCTTCCTCTCCAACATGCCCCTAACACTTGAACCTGGGCTGATGGCATGGATTACAGCCTCTCTAATTTCCGATTTCAGATATCCTTTCTGTAGCCCCAACTCTATTTGGTGTAGGAGGCTGGTGTAGGACAGTTTGTCCTTCTGCCCTCTTTCTCCTATCTGGCCGTCAATGTGGAAATCCTTCCGGATGGTTACTTCCCCTGGGTGCGTTTCTTCAGTACCTTCCCAGTGTTGGGCGTTATCTGGCCATCTTTCTGGTCCTCCAAAACGACACGTAACCCATTAATGCGTTCAGCTATCATACTGGAGGTCTCCTGAAACCTCTCCTGTATGTTACAGTATTGTCGCTTCAGGTCAGCCAGCTGTCGTTCTGCCAGTGATTTAACAGCAGCCTCTGCTTTCCTGTCTAAAGGTTCTAACTGCTTTTGACTGGGAGAGCACCCTTCATGTTTGCTGGGGTGTGTCAGGTGGAACTCTGTCTTTTCGGACAATTTTATACTGGCACCGTGGAAGTTTTCAGGGACATCCCGTTCCCACTCTATCAGTGCATAGGTGCAGTCGGTCCCAGGATCGGGTTTCACTGCGACCACGTAAGCCTTTCTGTCCGGGGACAATGCTTGTACCACCTCTTTAATTTGTTTCTTTCCCCAGTCGCTCCCTGGAAGTTCAATGACCACGCTCTCTTCTGAGCGTGTCCCTTCTGCTTTGCACCATTGGACTACTTTGATGGGGTCCATGATAGCGTGAAGGGACGGGCTTGCTTGTAGAGTGACAGGAATCCCGGACGAGCCCCCACGTGTAGCACTGACCCCCGAAGGAGCTGCTGGTTTAATTTGGGCCTGCACTCTACTAATAAACCCCACTAACTTGGCTCAATCCCCTTGGCACAGCTGTGATGCAATGCAATACAATACAATGTAAGACAATACAAAATACCTGTATTATAACCCCAGGATCCACTGACTGCACTTGGAGTGAGAAAAACAGTACGCCACAACAACTGGATACTTAACCAGAGATATATTTTACTGTGAAATATGCAAAGAAGTGATTACAGTAATTGTGCTGTCATCCCAACGTAAGACGACAGCACAATTGATTTAAACATAAGCTATTTGAAAACAGTATACATAAACATTTTATACCTGGGAGCTCCCCCTACTTTATTAGCTATGCGTGAGATCTCACTTAAAGTACTTGGTCTTGGATCTTCTTTTCTTCGCTAGCTAAAGTGATTTGTAATCCACAGTTTTGATGAGTCAAATTGAAGTAAAAATGCTCCTGGTGTAACTGCAACAACTATTTTAAAATCGCTTGAAATGTCAAATTAGATAGGCCTCAAGCCTTCTCAGTTTCAGTTCCTCTGTGGAACTATAAATCCCAGTGAGGCCTGTATATGAGTCTAACTGCGTGTAAACTTAGCAAACTGTGGGTCGTGACCCGCTCACCCACTGGATCGGAGCTCCGGGTAGTAACTTTTGTTCAGGGTCCTGTGACTGCAACTTGCTTCTCTGTCAGCTCTGTTCAGCTCCGCTGGATGGATCCGGTTCTCTGATGCTCGGATGAGTGTCTCTCGGTCTCTGCAATCCGGCCACTGTCCTCTAGCTCTCCGAGCTCAGCCTTCCCTCCCCAGCAGCTCGGCATCCGCATCCAGAAGGCTTTTGTTTACACTCCTGTCTCCCCCCGTCTCCAAGGCAACCAAAAACCTCAACCAAAACATCTCTCTGCATTACCAGTATTTGGGTCTCTCCTCGTCTCCAAGGCAACCAAAATACTAAACAAAACATCTCTCTGCATTACCAGTATTTGGTCACTAGATGGCTCCAAATACTTAAACATAGCAATGTCCATAGACGTTGTATTAAAGTATGCAAACACACATCAATATACAAGAATGTCAGCGCTACATATATATATACAGTGCAGTCAGTGTACAGTATATAATACAGTGTGTTGAAGTGGTTAAGGGGAACCCTAATGACAGAATATATAAGTAACAAAATGGCATGGGTTCCCCGCCCAGTTCATACCAGGCCCTTTACGTCTGGTATAGATTTTAAGGGGAACTCCACGCCAAAATGCATAAAAAAAAAAAAACAGCGAGGAGTCCCCCCAAAATACATACCAGGCCCTCTAGGTCTGGCATAGATTTTAAAGGGGGAACTCCATGCACGTTTTTTTTTTTAAATTGGCGTGGGGTCCTCCCCAAAATCCATACCAGACCCTTATCCGGGCAAGCTCTTTAAGAAGGGGGCCCCCATATCCTGGCCCCCTCATATGTGAATGGGTATCGGGTACATTGTTCCCCTACCCATTCACCAAAAAAAGTGTCAAAAAGTAAAAACGAGGCCCTATTCTCAATCAACATGGGGACAAGGTGCTTTGGGGTGGACCCCAAAGCACCCTCCCCATGTTGAGGGCATGTGGCCTGCTATGGTTCAGGAGGGGGGGTGCTCGCTCCCCCCCTATCCTGTCCTCCAGGCTGCAGGCTCGGATAAGGGTCTGGTGTGGATTTTGAGGGGGGCCCCACACCAACTTTTTTTAACTTTTCAGTGGCGTTTGCGTTAAAATCCATACCAGACTAAAAGGGTCTTTAGAAATATAATTTTGCTGCGGCACTGTAAAACACATCACAGAGATGCACAACTTTACAGGCAGACTAAGGGGACCCACCAGGCACGATATTTAAAGGAATATTACATTTTTATTGTTTCACTTTGAGCATTATTAAAATCATTGCTCCTGAAAAAACGCTTGTTTTCTAACCTTTGCGGCCCTTAAAGGGGTGCGCTAAATTTCATATGAAAATTCGATTTTTTTATTTTACTCATTATTATCCTCCTTGTCAAGTGCTCAGGTGTAAAATATGATGACACGTGCCGTATATTCCCTTGATGCCATCTTGCATATCTGCTGGTCAGCTTCTTGTTGAGACATGACAAGCCATTTTCCATGTTTATTGGCACTACAGTCAGCATTAGATTGTCATGCCAGCAGAGTTTCCAATTACTGCCTGCAGTTTACAAACAGAGAAGCAATGTAGCACACCCGAAGCTAGTCTCATTAGTGCACCTATATGACAGTCATTAGGGTTGCCGTGCAGCATTCTAATGTATCTATACCAACCCTACTAATACACAGCTGCTTCATAGCCCTGCAACATCTTTTATTAGTAGCCTATTAGTGTTCTGTGACTGAGCTCTGCCTAAGGCAGTCCCCAGTACCTGGATATATGTCAGCAGATAATCAGATTTATTGTGTAAGACAGTGCAAAGAGCAATGAGGACGTGCAAACTGGTGTTCCGAATAAAGACCAATCATATTACCACAGTCACCTAAGTTAAAGGTGCTCATGTACTTCCCAAGGCGGTCAGACTTGTATGCTATATCCAACCGGCCTAAGGGCACCACCATTGCCTGGTGGGTCTGTGAAAAGAAGTATCGTAGTTTATAACAATGTACAATAGAGGGGGTAAAAAAGACCAGAGCCATTGTATCATAGGTAAAAAAAAGCAGTGGTCGGCTGTTCTCCCAGATAACATTTGGCTAGAAGGGTTGGGGCATTCCATATACATAAAGATGTCTATCGACGATGAGCTGGGTGTCTGTCATCTCATATCTATGTGTGGGTGTATCCTGCCAACTATGCCAAGTATGTGGGTGGGGCCTACTTGCCCTGCACACGGTGAACTAGGAGCGTGGAGCTCGCTCATCAATGTCAGGGACTAGGTGAAGCCTGTGACATACCTCCCAACATTTAATAAATCCAATGCGGGACATCTTGTTGAGCGGGGGGGGGATCAAAGTTGTTGAGCGGGGGGGGAAGGGATCAGAGATGTTGAGCGGGGGGGGGCGGGGATCAGAGTTGTTGACTGGGGGGGTTTCTCCTACCTCTGTTCCGAATCCCCGCCAGCGCCATCCACCTGCTGCATCCCCTTCCACCTGCACCACCATCATCCACCATGGTCCGTATTTCCCGCACTGTGATTGGGCGTATAGCGGTCATGTGTGGAGGCGGGACTTCTAGACGTTCGCAGACAGGCCAGCCCCACGACGCACATGACGCCAATACGCCCAATCCCAGGCCAGGCACCGGACACCAAACATGGCGGGGGAAATCGAAAAAAGAAGAAGGAACGTAGCCCCCCGTAATGTCGCGCCCGGGGCCCTGTTTTCCGGGAATCTAGTCTAGTCCGCGGGACCCCGGGACACACTTAGAATTCCGGGAGGATCCTATGGAATCCGGGACGGTTGGGGGGTATGCTGTGATCATGTGAAAAATCTACTATTAAGGCAGTTCCCCCGACTTTGAGATGAGCCTTCACTGTGTGCAGTAATTAAAGTGCAGAGTTCCTCTGAAAAGCGACTATGTCACTACCCACTGTAACTTGTATGTTGAATTAGGAGAGATGTGCTGAGCCAGCACCCACTCCACCAGTTCAGCTTTCCTAACTCCCAGTAACAGAATGGGGTTCCACTGAGCACATCATAGGGACCTCATGCATGCTCATTAACGCCTTCCTTCCAGTACCTTGTGACCAAGCCATAGATCTCCATAACGTGGGTTCGGATCCAGTTGCTATCATATACCAACTGCTAGGAACGGAGCCAGACATCAACCCCTTCCCTACCAGAGGACCTGTCATTTATACAAGGTACCACAATTAATGACTGCTTGCTTGGTATCTTGAACGTGCTTGTTTAATCTAAAGCCTCGTACACCCGATCAGTCCATCTGATGAGAACGGTCTGAAGGACCGTTGTCATCGGTTAACCGATAAAGCTGACTTATGGTCCGTCGCGCCTACACACCATCGGTTAAAAAAACGATCGTTTCTAAACGCGGTGACGTAAAACACAAAGACGTGCTGAAAAAAACGAAGTTTAATGCTTCCAAGCATGCGTCGACTTGATTCTGCGCATGCGTGGATTTTTAACCGATGGTTGTGCCTACTAACAAACGGTTTTGACCTATCGGTTTTGACCTATCGGTTAGGAATCCATTGGTTAAATTTAAAACAAGTTGGCTTTATTTTTAACCGATGGTTAAATAACCTATGGGGCCCACACACGATCGGTTTTGACCGATGAAAGCGGTCCATCAGACCGTTGTCCTCTGGTTAACCTATCGTGTGTACGAGGCCTTAGCAACAATGTTTACCTGCCTTGCCGAGTTAACCAGTTCATAACAATGTTATTTCAAACCCCTAATCGGCGAAAAGGATGACAGAGCTCTGTGAATGTAAACAATACAGAGCTCAGTCCGGTCAGCTGGGTGGTGGCAGTTTTTGTTTCCCTGCCAAGCAGGGGGAAAAAAACGACACATCCCTTAGTCCTGGTTCACATTGATGCTACTTTGAAATCGTGCTACTTCACTTGAAGTAGCGCAATTTCAAAGTAGCAAGGTCAGCGCGATTTCAGCTGCTACTTGATAGACATCTGTGTGGCTTCATACACAGATGTCTATTAAAATCGCACCTGAAATCAGCAAAAGTAGTGCAGGAACTACTTTTGCAAATCGGTGCAGCACCACAAAATCGGTGTTGCACCGATTGGAACAGTGCCACTGCCTCCAATAGGCTGCGACTTATCATGTGATTTGATCTCTCAAATCGCATGACAAATCGCTCCAATGTGAACCTAGACTTAGTGAAAACAGCACACAGTGAGCGCACCAAGCACTGTTAGGCACAAATGTAACCCTTGATTGCCCTAGATGTTAACCCCTTTCCAGCCAGTGTCATTATTACAGTGATAGTGTACATTTTTACAACTAATCATTGTAATAGTGTCACCGGTTCCCACAAAGTCTCAAAAGTGTCAGTTAGTGTCAGATTTCCATCATACTATCACAGTTCTGCTATAAGTCGCTGATCACAGCCTTTACTTTAAAAAAAAAAAAAAAAAAATCAAGTATGTACTGTATACTGTATCATAGTTTGTAGACACTTTGGGGGTTATTTACGAAAGGCAAATCCACTGTGCACTACAAGTGAAAACTACAAGTGCAAAGTGCACTTGAAATTGCACTGAAAGTGAACTTGGAAGTGCAGTCGCTGTAGATCTGAGGTATAGGGGATATGAAATGAGGGGAAGCTCTGCTGATTTTATCATCCAATCATGTGCAGGTTAAAATGCTGGTTTTCATTTTCCTTGCATGTCCCCCTTAGATCTACAGCCACTGCACTTCCAAGTGCACTTTCAGTGCAATTTGGATTTGGATCTCTCTCTCTCTCTCTCTCTCTCTCTCTCTCTCTCTCTCTCTCTCTCTCTCTCTCTCTCTATCTATCTATCTATCTATCTATATATATATATATATATATATATATATATATATATACAGTACAGACCAAAAGTTGGAATTATACATAACAAAAAAGTGTGAAACAACTGAAAATATATTTCATATTCTAGGTTCTTCAAAGTAGCCACATTTTGCTTTGATTACTGCTTGGCACACTCTTGGCATTCTCTTGATGAGCTTCAAGAGGTAGTCACCTGGCGCAGCACCCCATCACTCTCCTTCTTGGTCAAATAGCCCTTACACAGCTTGGAGGTGTGTTTGGGGTCATTGTCCTGTTGAAAAATAAATGATGGTCCAACTAAACGCAAACCGGATGGAATAGCATGCCGCTGCAAGATGCTGTGGTAGCCATGCTGGTTCAGTATGCTTTCAGTTTTGAATAAATCCCCAACAGTGTCACCAGCAAAGCACCCCCACACCATCACACCTCCTCCTCCATGCTTCACGGTGGGAACCAGACATGTAGAGTCCATCCGTTCACCTTTTCTGCGTCGCACAAAGACACGGGGGTTGGAACCAAAGATCTGAAGTTTGGACTCATCAGACCAAAGCACAGATTCCGACTGGTCTAATGTCCATTCCTTGTGTTCTTTAGCCCAAACAAGTCTCTTCTGCTTGTTGCCTTTCTTTAGCAGTGGTTTCCTAGCAGATAATCTACCACGAAGGCCTGATTCACACAGTCTCCTCTTAACAGTTCTAGAGATGTGTCTGCTGCAAAAGGTGGCTACTTTGAAGAATTGAATTGAATTTTAGAATATGAAATATATTTTCAGTCGTTTCACACTTTTTTGTTATGTATAATTCCACATGTGTTAATTCATAGTTTTGATGCCTTCAGTGTGAATCTACAATTTTCATAGTCATGAAAATAAAGAAAACTCTTTGAATGAGAAGGTGTGTCCAAACTTTTGGTCTGTACTGTATATATATATATATATATATATATATATATATATATATATATATATGTGATAAGGCCGAGCAGCGGCCTGTGTTTATGGGAGGAGCCCGGGGGGCCTATATAATCTCCTCGCCTCCCTCCGGGCTCCGTCGGCTTCCTGTCTCAGCACGAGACTTCTGGCGCACTTCGTTCGCGTCATTCGTCGCATCCGCTCCATCCGAGCCACCTGGGCCATCCGAGATACCTGCACCATCCGAGCCACCTGCGCCATCCGCGCCATCAGCGTCATCCGAGCCAGCCACAGACACCGAGGCATCCCTCGGTTCGCCCCCGCCCGACCGCGACAAGGTAGGCCTGCTCCCCCAGCACCCGAACCCCTCCCGCACCGGGGGCTCGCCAGCCATTTCAGCCCCACCGCATCTACAGCCCGCACGGCGGCTGCAGCCAGACATTTCAACATGTCGCCCCACGTCCTGCTCACCCCTCCTTGTGTTACTACTGACTCTCCTTTGACCCTCATTTCTGTCACTCTGTCAGCTTGTCACAAATGTATGTTTGCCTTGCCAAGTACAGTAACAACACCATGCACATTCCACTTTCTTCATGTTACCCACATTTTAAACATGTACAATTGTGATCCAACTAGCTTACTGATCAATGCATGCATCCAACCATGACAGGTTTCATCAGGCATACATATTGAGAGTAAGCACATAGGTATTTTTCATTGTCCAGTTATATGTCAGCCTTGCTACACTTGTATGGCTCCATGTTATAACTACAGCAGGGCCCTCCACGGCACGCATTATTTATTGTTTTCCACAATCATGTCTCTCAGGTGGTCGAGTTTAAACAATCACCACATGCCAAATATGCACACATGGTTCACGGACACGCAACACTAGCTTCCATACCACATGTATTCACGTTGTTTATCTGAAAAATTTCCTTCTCCCTTTTCTTATTATTTTTTTTTATTTATCAAGCTGTTATGTCATGGTTTTGTTTTTTGTTTTTTGTTGTTGTTGTTCTCTTGTCCACTTCACACACGCACTTCAGCACAGCAAACCAAACTTGTAGCTTTTCTGATTCCCCGCAGTTACAGCTGAATCACTCATCCCCAAACCCTACCTGCGCAGGGACGCATGTCTCTATCCCACATAGGAAACCCACGTGACTCATTCCTCCGGTTGGTTTACAGCTTACTGCACACCTCTCGTGGCACGGCAATGCATGAGGCACGCATGCCGTCATTTGTTGTGCCGTGCGTCATGCTTAACATAGACTTATTCTTTCCCACTTTGCTTCAGAGCAATTCCAGACACACCCCACTTGCCTTCAAGGCATACCTCCACACAGCCTGCGCTCCTCTCACGTCACACCGGCACGCACACCACCCTCGCTCAGTAGCGCCCTCACTCCCAGCTCACGCTCCACAGCCCGCCAGTCGCTGACCACACGACAACGCACTGTCACGCCTCTCTCATGGCACGTTCCCTCACTTACCCACCAGCACTACATCTTGGGTGTACACAAGCACCTTCTCAGCTGCAGCTTCACCCCATTCCATACATGGCCAAATCCACCGTGGCCCCCTTTCAGTACATGATCCAGAGCCCGGTTGTCAGTCACAATCACAGTGCACCGGTTCATGCCTCTGTCATGGGTCATTTCAGCCACTCGCCCTACCACAAACACGCCCCAGCAAGACCACACACATCCTCACACACATTCCGGACCCAAACAGGCCCCTCTCTTCTTAGCCCCATTTCAGCACATGCTCCAGAGTTTCGCATCTCTGCCATGGGAATTTCTGTCACTCATTTACTTGACACAAGTCCAGATCTCAACCCCTGCACGTTCCAGCTGGCAGGCTCGCCTCGAACGTTCCCCAACAGTGTCACCCTCATTTCGGCACATGCTCCAGAGCCCCGCGTTGTCAGCCACACCCGCAACGCACCGCTTCAGGCCTCTGTCATGGGACATTTCGGCCACCAAGCCATCGCCGCCTCACCCCCTTCGTCGGTCGCTTACAACATTCGAGCTTGGCTAGCCCCCGTCCTTATGTATTATCATTTCTCCACAGGTCAGTCAAGCTCGCCAGCTTCCCCTGCACACCAGGTTCAGTAATTCTACAGGTAAAAAAAAAAAAAAAAGGTGGATCCCCCATCCCCGGCACGACACGGAAACAACCCGTTTTATCTCACCCCTGCAGGTTCCTGCTCGTCCCACCTCGACCTCCTAGACAAGACTCCGTACCCAGGGCACGATTTACCCTGAGTCATGTCTCAGGACGGCAGCGAAGACCTTTTTGCCCCTTCCTCACCGCCCCCCGCTTCAGAGAGCGGCAGCGCACGCTCCTTCAGGGGATGGACCATCCCCAAGTTAACAGCGGAGTTGAGGCGCAAGCATGTGCCCTTTCCGTCCACAGCCAGGAAGGCAGAACTCTTCAGGCTCCTGTTCCCACCTCCTGCTTCAAACAACTCCCTGCCAGCCTCACCCGGACCGAGCACCCAGCGAACCTCATTACACTCCATATCCACCGCCGTGTCCCAACTCCACAACATGGTCGCGACACTATCCACCACAATTACAGATGTACAGGCGAGAATGATGCTTCTGGAGGCTCGCCCTCCTACAGCTTCCCCCGATCCACCTACGCTCACCCCGTCTACAGTGCAACCGCTAATACCTCCCCCGCTTACACCCGCAGGCAAGTGCTCCGTAGTCCTCCCAGCCCACTTGGTACCTGCCAACATCAGGAAGGACATCCTGGACGGCAAGGACATCAACCTAGCCTCCCTCCTCATCTCAGTACACGACCTAGCCGAGAACAAGGCCTACGCCTGGGGAGACGTCTCAGTGGTCCTCAAGGCCAAAGACCCAAGGCTTAACCGTAAACTATCGGTCCCGGAATTCGCCTTGGCCTTTGGCATGCTCAGAGACGTCCTATGCTCCGCCTCCCCCAGTAGGAGGGAAGAGCTGGACCTTTATCTCCACACCATAGTGGATCTGGGCTACAAGTACGGAGGGTTTTCATTCTATGACTACCACCGCTCCTTCTCAGCCAAAGCAGCGGCCAGGCTGCTGCAGTTCCAGACAGCTACAGATTGGAGTCTCATGGACACTGAGCTGTTCTGCCGTCACTTTGCTGGCCTGCGCTCACCATTATGCGCTGTTTGCCAGTCCTCCACTCACACCGCCACCTGGTGCGCCAACACCACCAACACCACCACCAACACTCGCCCGTTCGAACTCCCCTCGACCTCGAGGGCAGCTCCGGGCCTGCCGGCCACCCAGCAGACGTCCCAGGCCGACAAGTTTGGGCGCCCAGTACAGACGCTAGGCGGCGCGGCCATCTGCAATAATTTTAACCATGGCTCCTGCAACTTCAGCCAATGCCGTCTGCTCCATGTCTGCCTTACGTGCCATAGAGCGCACCCCAGGACCCTATGCCTAGTCAAGCAACAAAAGAAGACCTGACTAGGCCGCATAAACATCCCCTGGCTGGAGCTCTACCTCACCTCCCACCCCACCCCCTCCCTCACCACCTTCCTCGTCCAAGGCTTCACAGAAGGGTTCCACACAGGCCTCATTTCACTGCCCCACACAACGCACGAATGTAGAAACCTGCGCTCAGCCGCCACAGACAAGCAGGCCATAGACCAGCTCTTACAGACAGAGCTAGAGCGAGGCTTCATCATAGGCCCCTTCACCACACCCCCCTTCAGCACCTGGAGAGTCAGCCCTATTGGGCTTGTCAAGGGCAAGTTTTCAAATAAAACACGTTTAGTTTACGATCTGTCTGCGCCTCATTCTTCCCCCACCCCCAGCCTGAACTCCTTGATCGCCTCGGAGGAGTTCTCCCTAAAATATGCGTCTGTAGACATGGCAATCCAAGCCATAATTAAAACCGGCACGGGCACCTGGCTCTCCAAGGCCGACATCTCAGACGCCTTTAAACTCCTGCCTATCCACCCGTCCCTCTGGTGTTGGCATGGCATGAAATGGAGAGTCATACTACTTCGCCACCAAGCTGACGTTTGGCTCCAAGTCTAGTTCCTGGCTCTTCGACACCTTCGCACAGACTCTCACCTGGATTCTCGTGCACCAAGCCCAGTGTCAAGAAGTCATCCACTACTTGGATGACTTTTTGCTAATTGAACAACCCGACACGCCTCCAGGAGACCTCCAAAAGTTGAGACTTGTCTTCAAAAATCTCAACGTCCCCCTCGCAGAACACAAAGTAGAAGGCCCAGCACACTCCATTACCTTCCTCGGAGTTAATCTGGATACCACCTCCATGCAAGCCAGCCTCCCCCCCGACAAACTGACCCGCATCAGGGCAGTCCTCCATAGTTTCACCCAAACGCAGGGCTGCACCAGGAAGCAGCTGCAGTCCCTCCTGGGAATGCTAAACTTTGCAGTAAGGATCATCCCTCAGGGCCGATCCTTCGTGTCACGCCTTCTGGTCTTCCTTTCCCATGCACAGGACCCTGATCAGATTCTCAGGTTGGATACCGCAGCCTTAGCGGACCTCTCGATGTGGGAAGAATTTCTCACCAACTGGAACGGTATATCAATGTTTATACCGTCAGTGTCACCCCTTTCCCCACAAGTAGTGACCGACGCCGCAGCCTCCACAGGTTTTGCAGCTATTTTTGGCCACCACTGGTTCGCAGGGCCGTGGCCGCCAGAAATACTAGCGATCCCGGGCTTCACCCAGACGTCCTCCTTGTTCGAGTTGTACCCAACCGTAGCAGCCGCCCAACTCTGGGGCCACAGCTGGGCTGGACAAACTGTTACCTTCACCACCGACAACCAGGCCACAGCCGACATTATCAACAAGGGCAGGTCCAGGTCTCTTGTTATAATGTCCTTCCTACGTCGGCTAGTGCAACTGTCCTTACTACACCAATTCAATGTGCATTGTTCCTTCCTCCCCGGCAAGTGTAATCTCGCCGCAGACGCCTTGTCCCGCTTTAATTATGCCTCTTTTTTCCAGCAGAAACCCGCAGCCGATCCATCTTCAGCCCCTATCCCTCCTTGGTCTCAACTGACCCTGGACTGACACAGCACCTACAGCAAGCTACCCAGCTGATCAACCAGTCTCTCTCCCGCAATACCCTCAAAGCCTATCACACGGCTTGGGACACCTTTACCAAGTTCTTGACGCGCCACTCCGCTAACACCACCCCGAGTGTCAAGCACGTACTGGCCTTCATCTCCTACTGTCACACTTGCCAGTCCCTTTCGTACAACACCATCCGTCTCTACCTGGCGGGCGTCCAGCACTTTCTGGCCTCACAAGATCCGGCGAAGCCTTCGCTGTTTACGTCCCACGCAGTCAAAGCTGCCCTACGCGCAGTCCAGAAGCAACAACCAGTCGTCAACGCCAAACGCCTGCCCATTACCAGCACCATATTTAGAGACCTGTCCGCCATCCTCGCCACATCCCCGTTTGGCCTCCTGCCTAGCTTGGTCATTCAAGCGGCCATCTACCTAGCGTATTACGGTTTCCTCCGACCCAGCGAGTTTGCCTTCAACAGCCCTGCCGGCCAAGTCCTGCGCAGACAACACTTGGTCCGCCATTAAGACCGCTTCACGCTTCACCTCACTACCACCAAAACACAGCAGTCAGGCCCGGGCTTAGACATCGCCATTTACAAGACGGGTAACGCCTGGTGCCCAGTGACCGTGTTGGACCGCCTACTCTTACTTTTGCCAGCCCAATCAGACTCCGCTCCTCTACTCCCTTTTCCGGACAAACCTCTGAACACCAGCCAGTTCATTAAACACGTGAGGATCCTCCTTCGGACTCTGCACCTCAATCCTACCCAGTATTCGGGCCACTCCTTTCGTATCGGAGCAGCCTCAACCGCCTCGCGACACGGGGTCCCCGACCATATCATTAAGAAACTAGGCAGGTGGAAGTCTGCCTGCTTCGCTAGGTACATTCCTGACCCTCAGGCGGAGATGGCACAAGCCTTCGCCAAACTTGCTCACTAATGTTCTGACTCAATAAAACTATAACCCTACCTGAATGTTTTGCCCCCTTATTCTGGCGTACCGTCCATTAGGGCCAGCGCACACTTCAGGTCCATTGTATGTTGTGAGTCCTAGTCAGTCTGTGTCCATGTCCGTGTCGGCCGTAGGGCTCCAACCATAAGTGATAAGGCCGAGCAGCGGCCTGTGTTTATGGGAGGAGCCCGGGGGGCCTATATAATCTCCTCGCCTCCCTCCGGGCTCCGTCGGCTTCCTGTCTCAGCACGAGACTTCCGGCGCACTTCGCCCACCCCCCCATCCCATTTCACAGGAATTCCCAGGTTCATTCCTCTCCACAACATCTATCATTTAACAGGGTATGCCCCCTTATTCTGGCGTACCGTCCATTAGGGCCAGCGCACACTTCAGGTCCATTGTATGTTGTGAGTCCTAGTCAGTCTGTGTCCATGTCCGTGTCGGCCGTAGGGCTCCAACCATAAATATATATTTATGGTCGTTACCCTCTGAGAGAGAGATGTGGATCACATAAACACGCGACAAGACTTACAACATAAATAGACCTGAAGTGTGGCTTGGTGGTCTGGTCAGTATGCCAAAAAAAGGGGGCATACCCAAGGTAAGTAATGGGTAGTTAATTGAAGAAGGATATGCTAAGAAGTGCCCTGAAAAAGGGAAGGGCGGGAGGGTGTCGAATGCGATTGAATGCGCAGACTCACGGACATGAGGTGAGCTGGAAAGAGTCGGCCCAGTGACGTGTAGTACCGCACACTGAACCGACAAAGAGCATGTGTGAGTGGGCTGCTTAAATACCCTCCGGGCTCCTCCCATAAACTCAGGCCACCATACTGGCCTTCTTATTTATGGTCGTTACCCTCTGAGAGAGAGATGTGGATCACATAAACACGCGACAAGACTTACAACATAAATAGACCTGAAGTGTGGCTTGGTGGTCTGGTCAGTATGCCAAAAAAAGGGGGCAAAAGACTCAGATAGGGAAATAGTTTATATTGATTTCTTGTATTTATTTAGCCAGCTTGGTAAAGGCCATTCCTTCATGAGGATTTGGGATGTATGTGGCAAAACAAGGAGACTTCCATCAGCCTGGTATCTTGATTACGTAGTCTGGTACTCCCTGTTGGGAGGCAACTGAGGCTGCTCCAAAGAATGTCCAGAGAACTGACTGGGGTTTGAAGCCCAAGTTACTTAGGAGGATTCTGACATGCTTGACACACTGGCTGACACTCAGGGAGCTGGTTTAGAAAGGGTAGCAACGAGCTACCATCAGATTGGCTGGGTAGATGGAGCAGTAGTGGGTCGAGCACTGTCACTGGGCATCAGGCGTTGTCAGTCTGAAACAGGTTGATGTCAACCCCAGGGGCTGGTTTGTTGCGTTTGCAGACTGTGAGAGTGTAGTGGTTCGAAAGCGAGTCGGGTGGCGTCGGAGCAGTGTGTGACTGCCGGAGCCGCTGACTAAATTCACTAGGTTGTAGGGAACCGTAGAAGGCCTGGTAGATGGCTGTTTGGGTGACTAGTAAGGATTTTAGACATGTCCCTAAAGAGGGGACTCTTGAAAGGTAGGCGCTTGCCACTGACTACAGGTTGGTGCTTCTGTATGCCCCGTAGGAGGGACTTGACTGCATGGGCTCGAGAATACTGACGATTTACTGGGGTCCTGTAGGGACAGGAAATGCTGGATGCCATCTAGATATGGCGTGATAGTATTGAGAAATGGTCAGCTGCATGTGGCAATACGATATGAAGGCTAGGATGTGTCCAACTGCTGCTTCGGGGCAAGGGGCCAAAAATTTGCGATTAGTGTTCCAAGCAGTGCGATAGGCCTTCAGTGTGTTGCGTGCCAAGGAGCAATGTCCATGGTGGGACAGGGATAGTTGTTGGGTCGGCTCCAGGCTCTTGCTGGAAAAAACATCCATTCCAAGGTTGGAATAGGAAAGCGCATCAGCTGCTTTTTGCATTTGCCTGAAAAAAGGTCTACATAAGATATTAACTGGTGACGGAGTGACAGCTGCGCGAGCCTGCGCAGGAAGTGATGGGGAGTGACTTAGATCTACCTTAATTGATGATGTCGGCTGTGGCCTGATTGTCTGTGGTGAAGAACAGTGTTTGTCCTGTTCAAGTGTGGTCCCAGATCTGGGCAGCTGCCACGATGGGGTGCAGCACGAGGTGTGATGAAGACTGGGTGAAAAAATGTAAGAGAATTTCTGAGGGCCAAGTTTTGGAGAACCAGTGGCGGCCTAAAAATGGCTGCAAAAGCCTTTGGTGGCTCGGCTGACACTGCCAGGATGAAGATTGAAATGCTGTTCTATCAGGTGGGGAAGTTGTCCCACATAGCTAAGTCTGCTACTGATGCTTGGTCTAGTTTGAGAACTTGGACTGGATCTTGCATTGGTGTGAGAAAATGAAGACAATACACAGGTGCTCAACAAGACGATATACATGCACTCGCAGGCCAACGTGCACTCGCTGGTGCTGGATGAAAACCTGAACCAACCGCAGGGAAAAAACACAGAGAAAAGATGAGCGGCCCGCGCGCCACTGAAGACGAACGACACTGTGTGTCTGATCGTTTGTCACTGAGGTGTGTTTGCAAGTTTAGTTTGTATTCGGGTTTTGTGTGGTTGCAAGGGTGTCAGTGAGTGTCAGGTTGCTGGGACGATATTGTGTGGTTGCAGGGGCCTTGAGTATGAAGGTTTGTTTTGAGACGGCATTGCGTGGTTGCAAGGGTCTCAGTCTGGTTTGCTGAGATGATATTGCGTGGTTGCAAGGGTCTTAGTCTGGTTTGCTGAGACGATATTGCGTGGTTGCAAAAGGTCTCGATGAGTGTGGCGCTGCTGAGACGGTATTGCATTTGCAAGGGTCTGAACTACGGTGTGAGGCTGCTGAGACGGTATTGCATGGTTGCAAGGGTCTCGATGAGTGTGGGGCTGCTGAGACGGTATTGCGTTTGCAAGGGTCTCAACAATGGTGTGAGGCTGCTGAGACGGTATTGCGTGGTTGCAAGAGTCTTGATGAGTGTGGGGCTGCTGAGACGGTAGGTATTGCATTTGCAAGGGTCTGAACTATGGTGTGAGGCTGCTGAGACGGTATTGCGTGGTTGCAAGGGTCTCGATGAGTGTGGGGCTGCTGAGACGGTATTGCGTTCGCAAGGGTCTCAACAATGGTGTGAGGCTGCTGAGACGATATTGCGTGGTTGCAAGGGTCTCAGTCTGGTTTGCTGAGACGATATTGCGTGGTTGCAAAAGGTCTCGATGAGTGTGGCGCTGCTGAGACGGTATTGCATTTGCAAGGGTCTGAACTACGGTGTGAGGCTGCTGAGACGGTATTGCGTGGTTGCAAGGGTCTCGATGAGTGTGGGGCTGCTGAGACGGTATTGCGTTTGCAAGGGTCTCAACAATGGTGTGAGGCTGCTGAGAGGGTATTGCGTGGTTGCAAGAGTCTTGATGAGTGTGGGGCTGCTGAGACGGTATTGCATTTGCAAGGGTCTGAACTTTGGTGTGAGGCTGCTGAGACGGTATTGCGTGGTTGCAAGGGTCTCGATGAGTGTGGGGCTGCTGAGACGGTATTGCGTTTGCAAGGGTCTCAACAATGGTGTGAGGCTGCTGAGACGGTATTGCGTGGTTGCAAGGGTCTTGATGAGTGTAGGGCTGCTGAGATGGTATTGCGTTTGCATGGGTCTCAACAATGGTGTGAGGCTACTGAGATGGTATTGCGTGGTTGCAATAGTCTTGATGAGTGTATGGCTGCTGAGACGGTATTGCGTTTGCAAGGGTCTCAACAATGGTGTGAGGCTGCTGAGACGATTTTGCATGGTTGCAATGGCCTCAACAGGTGTCAGGTTGCTGGGCCGAGATTGTGTGGTGACAATTTTTCTTTTTTTTCTGCACTTTTTATATTTCTTTTTGCTTTTTTTTTTTTTTTTTTGCGTTTTGTAAGGGTCATGTGTTGCAAGGGTCTTAACAAGGGTGTCAGGCTGCTGAGACAATTTTGTGTGCTTGCAAGAGTCTCCATGAGTGTTGGGCTGCTGAGACGGTATTGCGTTTGCAAGGGTCTTAACAAGGGTGTCAGGCTGCTGAGACAATTGTGTGCTTGCAAGAGTCTCCATGAGTGTGGGGCTGCTGAGACGGTATTGCGTTTGCAAGGGTCTTAACAAGGGTGTCAGGCTGCTGAGACAATTTTGTGTGCTTGCAAGAGTCTCCATGAGTGTGGGGCTGCTAAAACGGTATTGCGTTTGCAAGGGTCTCAACAAGGGTGTCAGGCTGTGGAGACAAATTTTGCGTCGTTGCAACGGTCTCAACAGGTGTCAGGTTGTGGGGCTGAGATTGTGTGGTGGCAATTTTTTTTTTTTTTCTGCACTTTTATATTACTTTTTGCGTTTTTTTTTTTTTTTTTGCACTTTTATATATCTTTTTGCGTTTTTTTTTTATTTTTGCTATTTTTTTGCGTTTTTTTTTTTTTTATTTATTTATTTGTAAGGGTCATGTGTTGCAAGGGTCTTAACAAGGGTGTCAGGCTGCTGAGACGATTTTGTGTGGTTGCAAGAGTCTCGATGAGTGTGGGGCTGCTGAGACGGTATTGCGTTTGCAAGGGTCTCAACAAGGGTGTCAGGCTGTGCAGACGAATTTTGCGTAGTTGCAACGGTCTCAACAGGTGTCAGGTTGCTGGGCTGAGATTAAGTGGCGGCAATTGTTGTTTTTTTTTTTTGTTTGTTTTTTTATATATATTTTTTTTCCTTTTTGCGTTTTTTTTTTTTTTTTTTTTTGCATTTTGTAAGGGTCATGTGTTGCAAGGGTCTCAGCAAGGGTATCAGACTGCTGAGATGATTTGCATGGTTGCAAGGTCTCAATCAATAAGAATTGGGTTACTGAGAAAGGATAGAAACACCTGGTTTGTTTGTACCTTAAGCAAGCAGTATAAGGTAGAAGGACAACACCTGTTTGAATCGTAGGTTCCGCAGGGGCCACTAATGAACGATATGGGAGAGAACGAATGGTAGCAAATTGATAAGACATAAGGCATGTGTAAATCTTACTTGCGACAGTGGGCCATGCGAGTGAGTTTGCGGCGGACTGTGGCTAGAGTGAAACATGTCGGGAACGTGTAGCGTGCTGCCGTGCATGGGGCAAAACAACGAGGTTTGGTGTAGAAAATAGAACACGAGAAGTACGTATCAATGCTTTGTAAGCTCCACTGCGGGAACCAAACATATGGTACAGGTGACACCATGAGTGGCCATGAATTTGACATGACAAACAAGCTAACGAATCCTACCTGGGACAGTGAACGTGCGACTGGGTTTGCTTTGGACTGGAGTGGATGTGCAACACATCACAAGAGTGTGGTGTGGCGCCATGCATGACGCACAGGCAATAACTTTGGTAAATAAATGAGAGAGAAGAACCGTGTACAAGCAATTCGTAAGTTCCGCTGCGGGAACTAAAACACGCGACATGGGGGAAACAATGAATGACAACGGTAGAAAGTATGCAATGTATGTGATACAAAATGGTTGTAAAATGCATGAAATGAATCCGATACGAATCGGTAGTAAGGAATATTGAACGAATCTGATACGAATTGGTTGTAGAGTGTATGCTACCCCTTTCTTTGAAACCGAACACCTACCAACCACCCATCCCCCCAGGCTAATCAAGTGCAGACAAGGCACCATGTGAGTCCAATTACCACCTCAATCTGCCAAAGAACCCATACAAACACATGTCAATCTCCAAATGGATTTACAAATGAATCGTATGTTTGGCAGAAGGAAGTTACAAATGTACTACGCCTGAGCCAAATGATGTTGAAACATGAGCAAAAGTAACTCAGAGGCAGTTTTTTTCCAAAAGGGATGCAGGATAGGAAGCATAACGAATTGCAAGATTGCACAAGATACGAAAAGGTTTGAATCCTACCTGCGACAGTAAGCGGGAACCGCCGGCGAAGACCATGAAGGGAGAAGCCGCAAAGCGCTTGCGATGTCGAATGCGATTGAATGCGCAGACTCACGGACATGAGGTGAGCTGGAAAGAGTCGGCCCAGTGACGTGTAGTACCGCACACTGAACCGACAAAGAGCATGTGTGAGTGGGCTGCTTAAATACCCTCCGGGCTCCTCCCATAAACTCAGGCCACCATACTGGCCTTTTTATATATATAAATTTATATAAATATATAAATTTATATATATATATATATATATTTATATTTTATAAATACCTATCAGTGCTCATCAATGCTGCCTATCAGTGCCCATCAGTGCTGCCTATCAGTGCAGGCTTGTCAGTGCCCATGAGTGCAGCCTCATCAGTGCCCATGAGAGCTGCCTCATCAGTGCCCATCAGTGCAGCCTCATCAGCACACATCAGTGAAGGAGAAAATTACTTATTTGAAAAATTTTACGACAGAAAATGAGAAAAACATTTATTTTTTTAAAATTTTCAGGCTTTTTTCATTTGTTTAGCAAAAAATAAAAGCCCCAGTGGTGATTAAATACCATCAATAGAAAGATCTATCTGTCTCAAAAAAATGATAAAAATGTCATATGGGTACAGTGTTCATGATCGCGCAATTGTCATTCAAAGTGCAACAGCACTGAAAGCTGGGCAGGAAGGGGGTGAAAGTGCCTAAGTATTGAGGTATGAACTCAATCTTTTGTTAGCATACTACCATATTTTTTGCTCCAGTAGATGCACCTTTTTCCCCCACGGGGGAAATGTCTGTGCATCTTATGGGGGAAATACTGACCAGCCCCCCATCGCTGCCGCCGCCATGTTACAATACCAGGCGGCCATCTCCTGCAAGCGCCGGGCGATCTCCTTGCTGAGCCTGTCACTCACAGAAGACAGAGCAGCCCCAGCAGCCAAATGGAGTACAACCATGGTGGCCGTTCAGGTTGCTCTGTATTCTATTTGAGTGACAGGCGGATGTGATGACGTCCTCGCCAGTCGCCAGGCACAGGTCTGGCTGCATTTCATGGGTACAGGTATGGCTGCATTTCATGGCCACAGGTCAGGCTGCATTTCATGGGCACTGGTAAGGCTGCATTTAATTGGCATTGGTAAATATTTTAGTATTTGGTTCAGAATATTTTTTTGGTTTTCCTCCTCCAAAACCTAGGTGCGTCTTATGGTCAGGTGCGTCTTATGGAGCGAAAAATACGGTAACCTCGCTGATTCTGTGTGCCATGGTCCAACCATTCCTGCCCCATTCTTGAATATCAGTCGCAAGATGTCCTGGTCCTGGAATCTACCGATTTGCCTGCCTATAATGCAGAAGAGATAGGGTTTAATGTAACAAATTTGGGCGCACCCCAGGAAATTCAGAACATTCGATAACTATATCGGTTTCCAGTTATATAACACCTAAATATGTTTTTTTTTTTTTTTTATATGTACGTTCTCGCTTTAACAAGGAAAAGACACACAGCAATTATCTTGAAATTCCTGTAGATGAAATGGGACTGTCATATAGTCTTCCCACTCCTGAGTGGTTCCCAATAACTGCATTTTCACCCACTCCCATCAGCTCTGCTCTCCCCACCCACACATGCTCTCTGTTATATGTCCCTGTAGTGGCGGCTGGTGACTAAGTGATTTGCATTGTTCTGTTACAGCTTGCAGCTCTGTGTATTGATTTGTATGTTAAATAGTGCTGTGTGTGTGCGCGTTGTGCTTGTGTGTGCGTTGTGCTTGTGTGGTGTGTGTTGTGCTTGTGTGTTGTGCTTGTGTGGTGTGTGTTATGTGCGGTGTGTGCATGTTCATGTGTGTGGTATTCATTCTAGTTTTCTCTTTTGGAATAAAGGGGCTGATTTACTAAAAGCAATGCACTGCACCGGTTCATGGCTTAATTGGCACGCCGGGTGAATCCTTAATTAGGCGCATGAACCGGTGCAGCAGCCGGCGCAATGCAATTAATATGTAAAGCCACCAAACTCCCTTTAGAAGTCTATGGGAGAAATCAAAATTGTTAATTTTTAAGGTTAATATGCTGATTTTTTTCCTAAAAGTGTTTGGGGACCTGAGTCCTGCCCCAGGGGACATGTATCAATGCATTTTTTATTTTTTAAAACGGCCGGTTTTTTCAGGAGCAGTGAATTTAATAATGCTTAAAGTGCAACAATAAAAGTGAAATATTCCTTTTAATTTCGTACCTAGGGGGGTGTATAATATGCATGTAAATGAGCATGTGTTTCCCGTGGTTAGAACTGCGTGGGGTCCCCCCAAATTCCATTACCAGGCCCCTGAATGGGTATGGATATTAAGGGGAACCCTGCCGTCAAATAAAAAGAAAATGACATGGGGTTCCCCCCAAATATCCATACCTGGCCCTTCAGGTCTGGTATTGATTTTAAAGAGGAGTTCCACCCAAATTTGGAACTTCCTCTTAACCCACTCCTCTCCCCCTTACATGCCACATTTGGCATGTAATTTTTTGGGGGGGGGAGTGGGGGCTTCAGCACGAGTGGGACTTCCTGTCCCACTTCCTCCTTCCTGTAGGCGACTAAGCTTAATCGCCTTCAGGAAGTGGCTGCTGTAGGCGATCGCCTAGGACACGTCACAGGTCCTAGGCGACCCACTGCGCCGCTTGCGCATGCGCAGTGGGTGCCCGGCCGTGAAGCCGAAAGCTGTCATGGCCGGGTGCCCACACTGAAGATGAAGACGCCGGCCGGGGAGGGGGGGAGAGGAGCGGAGCCCCGGCCGGCGCGTCGCTGGAGCGCTGGAGCAGGTAAGTGCCTGTTTATTAAAAGCCAGCAGCTACACTTTTTGTTGCTGCTGACTTTTAATAAACATACAAATGGCTGGAACTCCCCTTTAAGGGGAAATCCACCCCAAATTTAAAAAAAAATGGCGTGGAGTTCCCCCGAAAATCCACACCAGACCCCTTATCCGAGCACGTAACCGGGCCAGCCACAGAAAATAGGGGGCAAAGAGCGCCCCCCTCTCCTAAACCGTACCAGGCCACATGTGCGCAACATGGGGAGGGTACTTTGGGGTCCCCCCCAAAGCACCTTGTCCCCATGTTAATGGGGACAAGGGCCTCATCCTCACAACTCTGGCCGGGACCCCCAGATCCCGCCCCCCCCCCTGTGTGAAATGGTAATGGGGTACATTATACCTCTACCATTTCACCCAAAAAAAGTGTAAAAAATTTAAAAAAAAGGCAATAGCCGGTTTTTGACAATTCCTTTATTAATGTCTTCTTTCCACGCTTCTTCTTCTTCCATATTCTTCTTTTCTGCTTTCATTCGGGTTTCTTCCTCTGCTTCTTTCTTGGGTCTTCTCATCCGCATCTTGCACCGGCTTCTTCCTCCATCTTCTTCTCCTTCCTTTGATCTTCTCGTCCACTTTTTGCAACAGCTTCTTCCTCCATCTTCTTCTCCTTCCTTCGGTCTTCTCGTCTGCATCTTGCACGGCTTCTTCTTCCCCAGACGATCCGCTTCCAATTGAAGTTCCCCGCTGTGTGACGCTTCTGTGACCCCGCCCCCCTCTGACGCACATGTATTACACAGGACTTTCTTATGGCTTTCCCCGTGGCGTCAGAGGCGGGCGGGGTCACCAGATGACACCGCGTCCTCAGTGATAAAAGTACTGTCTGAAGAACGGGAGCATCACACAGCGGGAACTTCAATTGAAAGCGGATCGTCCGGGGAAGAAGAAGCCGTGCAAGATGCGGACGAGAAGACCCAAGTAAGAAGCAGAAGAAGAAGATGGAGGAAGAAACCCGAATGAAAGCAGAAAAGAAGAAGATGGAAGAAGAAGAAGCGCGGAAAGAAGACATTAATAAAGGAATTGTCAAAAACCGGCTACTGTCTTTTTTTACATTTTTTACACTTTTTTTTGGGTGAAATGGTAGAGGTACAATGTACCCCATTACCATTTCACACAGGGGGGGCGGGATCTGGGGGTCCCCTTTGTTAAAGGGGTCTTCCAGATTACAATAAGCCCCCCGTCTGCAGACCCCCACAACCACCGGCCAGGGTTGTGGGGATGAGGCCCTTGTCCCCATCAAGGGGGACAAGGTGCTTTGGGGGGGACAAGGTGCTTTAGGGGGGACCCCTCCCAAATGTTGTCACTTTCTACTTTAAATTCATTCACTTCCTTTCACATAGCCAAACAGGAAGTGAGGGTAAAACCTTACTAATGTCTTTTCTTGGGGACACAAAGATCAATCTAAATAGCTTTCCATTATGTAAAGTGCGCTCTAGCGTTTTGCTGTGTACACCCCAAATGATTAGAGATCTTGGACTTTGGGGTCCATTCACTAAAGGCAAATCCACTTTGCACTACAAGTGGTCAAGCAAGGAAGAAAAGAACAAAAAAAATCCACAAAACATGTCCTGTCGGGGGTACTTGAGGACTGAGGCTGAGAACCACTGCAGTAAAAAGGAAAAAATACTCACCGCTCTGTATTTTTTCTTTCCTGGTGACTATCCATGCATATGCTATCATGAAGGCACCAGGAAAGGAGCTTCGAGACAAAATCACACCTGTTTTGTTTTGCCAATCAGCCTATTTCAGCTGCAGCTGTCAAAATCTGTAGCATGAAAAAGTAACAAAAAACAAACTTCAAAGTAATTTTATTGGTCAACAAAACAAGGAAAGCAAAAAAAAACAAAAAAATCTTCATGGTCAGCGTAAGCTGAAAATGATTCGGGCATTCAGGTGCGCCGCTTCAAGCCACGCAAAGGCAGCTACGCCGCTTGATATTTACCAATATTTTGCAGAGTAGAGAAGCGGCGTGCGTAAGTGTCCGAATTTGCCGTTCACGTATGCGCAGTACACAAATAAACCTCCCGCAGGTTTAAATGTACTTGCGGGCGCAGTTTTTACAAAAGTCTGTAAATGTTAAACAAACACATGTCACTACACTTCCCCACATCACCCCACACCCCCCCCCCCTAATAAACTCACTCCCAAACACTTTTTATTTACATTTCTAAATGCTGTGCGCCAGGTCCATATGCCCCCTCCTGGGCGCACTCGGCATTATAGTAAATAAGGAATTGTGCTGCATTGCCAGCACATTCCTTTAGTAAATTCCAAAACGGCTGTTGCTCCAGCCTTTGCTCCATAAATCATGGAGCAAAGGCTTGGTAAATCAGCCCCAAAGTGTCTTTTAGATATTTAACGTATCTGTATGGTATAAATGAATTACACAGAAAATAATTTGATACTTCAGAGGTGGACAGTGCAGAGATTTGTGCAGTGATTAAGATAATTTCTTACATGTCAAAAATTGTCACTTGATAATACTTCTAACTACTAACCTGAATGGGTTCTTTTTTTGAACTGATCAGTGTAAATTACTAGCATCCACATACTAATTGATAAATAAGCCGAGAAAAGGTTAAAACTTCCTGCAATGCACCACTACGGCGGCGTATTGCCGGCGGTAAGGCAGCGCTACCCATTGATTTTAATGGGCAGGAGTGCTTTAGCAGCGGTGAGTGCGCTCCAAAGAAGCTGCTGGCAGGACTTTTACTGATGCCCTGCCAGCGCACCGCTCCAGTGTGAAAGCCCTCGGGCTTTCAAACTGGAGACAATAGAGCAGCTGTTTTAGGGCGGATTGCAGGTGCTATTGTTAATGCTGTAGCGCCTGCAAAACGCCCTCAGTGTGAAAGGGGTCTATAAGTGTTACTAAACCCACAAAAGTAAAATCAGTCTGTATATGCAGAATAGCATGCTTGTTATACTCACTGTATAAAATTTGGCCCGGATTCAGAAAGGACTTACGACGACGTATCTCCAAATATGCCGTCGTAAGTCCAAATGTGCGCCGTCGTATCTATACGCTTATTCAGGAAAGCAGATACGCCTGAATTATGCCAAGGTACGACCAACGTAAGTCTCCTACGCCGTTGTATCTTGGGTGCATATTTACGCTGGCCGCTAGGGGCGCTTCCGTAGATTTACGCGTCGAATATGTAAATGAGCAAGATAAGCCTATTCACGAACATACTAGCGCCCGTCGCAGTAAGCTACGCCGTTTGCGTAAGGCGTACGTCCGGCATAACTTTACCCCTCATAAAGCAGGTGTAAGTCATGTTAAGGTATGGGCGCGGGAACAGCATCGTATTTTATGTTGTTTGCGTAAGTCGTACGTGAATGTGGATGGGCGTAGGTTACGTTCACGTCTATAGCATTGAGCCGACGTATCTTAGGGAGTATTTGCGACGTGATTCTGAGCATGCGTGCGCATGCGCTGGTTGTTCGGCCATGCATTTACATGGGGTCACGGTTAATTATAATACAACACGCCCACTGCCTTGCTACTTTGAATTAGGCGGGCTTACGCCGGCCCATTTATGTTACGCCGGCGTACATATGGGAGCAAGTGCTTTGTGAATACTGTACTTGCCTCTCAATGTTACGATGGCGTAGTGCATATGAGATGCGCTACACCTATCTAAAGATGCGCCAATCTCTCTGAATCCGGGCCTAAGGGTTTAATCCTCTGCATTGTGTAAAAAGGCTGTTTGATTGTGTATTCACAGATCCTCCTCCTCCTGTACTGTCCCCATGGACAAGTCTTAATAAGACAGTGTCTGGAGTCAGGCTGTACATGCTCAGTATGATGTGTATTGCTAGAGAGATTTTTTTTTCTTGGGAGAGTGCATGTGATCACCACAGGGCAAATCAGCACTGTCCAGACAAAGGGTCAGGTGGCTTGAAGTCTGATAGGACAATCGTGGGGGAAATGAAAACTCCTCTTACAAGCTTTACTAGGAACTGAAAGAAGTCACAAGTCTGCTATATACCGCTGATGAGAAAAGGTATTTATCAGTTTATATGTACTATAACAATTGCATTTGCATGTTCTGTGTGCTGTGGGAGTCCAGATATAGTGAATGGAGGGTCCTCGGTTTAGTAACACTTTAAAGGAGTTGTAAATAAAAAAAAATGTTTTGCTGAAATGACTGTTTACAGGGTATAGAGACATAATAGTTTACTGATTCCTTTTAAAAATAGATAAAAATCAATCATATAATGTACCTGTAGTTTCTAGTTTCGTTTTTGCATGTTTCCTGCTTCTCTGCTGTACAGAGCCACAGAGCCAATACAGGGCAGTGATGGTTTGGAAAATAAAACTGATTGGTGCTGTGGGGTTTTAGACACACAGTAATCACACCTCCTTGATTATTGACCACAGAGAGAAAGCTCCCAGTACTGTGGTTGTCAGGAAACAGACAACCAGGAAGTGTGGAGATCAGAGAAGAATTACAGCAACTTGAGAGCAAAAACGAACAATGAGGACATGAAAACAGCACTGCATTAAGGTAAAGGAAGCTATTAAGATACAAAAAAAATCTTTTACAAAATCTTTAAGTTTACTATTAAAAAAAAAAATCTAAATACTGTATAGAATTCAGGTATGTGTTTAGTAGAAATTAGCTAGTTCCAGGACAGTCCATAAAAACTTGAATAGGCAGTCAATAGGAAGAGCTCTGCAATGTGGGCCTTTTTTTAACATATCTGTTGCCAACAGCACCATTGTGGTCTGAAACATCTACCTTCAGTGTATGAGCCATGGTAAAAGTAACAGCCATTTGGGTACCACATGCATAAGGAAACACATGACTCTGCACAGCAGAGCTCAGTGGGAGCAGCACCTTAATGTGACAAGTCAGCAGCGAAATGCATTCCTTCACATTTCTCCAAGAGTGCATAACAACTACTTTCTTTTAGAGTACTGCCAATACACTTCTTTCCTCCTCCTCCTCCACTTCAAGGGTGCATAGTAATCATTTTTTTCCAGGGCTGCGATGCGTTCTCCTTCTCCTCCTCAGTGGTTCATGGCAATATAGCTCAAGTACTTTGAGAGTACATGTAGTAATTAGGAGCTGTAGCAACAACTAAAAGTTACATATGAGAGGTGAATGTAGCTCAGGGTATACAACAAATGATATAATAGCTACTTATCTGTTTTGCAGGCTTCAGGATAGGCAATAGGGATTCTGTGGTGAAGGATGTTCAGCAAGGAGGTCTCAAAGGTTGTCCCCAGCAATGGCTCCCAGTTTCAGTAGATGCAGATGGCACTACAGGAGTAGTTGAGGCTGGAGCGGTGTTACAGCATGGGGAACAATAACACCCATCACTGTAGTGTGGCCGAGCTATGGCTGACAATAATAGACCAAAGCCTGAGTGTTTAATGAGTGCCTTTATAGGCAGGTATCCAGCAGCAGTGCATCGCACTGATTCAAAGAGACCGCCATACTGCACGGCGCACTTCCACGTTTCACGCTGGAACACAGGACGGCGCCCGGCGATGACGTCATCGTGCGAGCGCCGTATGTGCTCCAGCATGGAACCCACTACGGCGCTGAAAGGGCCTGTCACAGGAGAAAGTAACAGGCGCGCAGAGCGCCTGTTACACAGTGAGGTTAACATCTGTATTAATAGAGTCACTATAATGTTCAGGGAGACAGTACTTTCAATATTAAACTTAAATCACAAAAATAGTGCATGACTTCTAACTAGGAGGAAAGTTCAAAACCAACCAAAAAAGTATTATTTTACTGAAAGAGTATTTAATGCTGTCAGTCAACAGTAAATTAACATGATTGGGACAAACATACAATAGATCAATGCTCAGACAAAAAACACAAACCCTACGTCACCAATAGGGTGCTCCGATCAACTAACCAAAACCTTCTCGAAATCCCCACAGCCCGCTACAAATCTAAGGGAGAACGTAGATTTTCAGTCCAAGGACCTCGGCTTTGGAATGCTCTACCCACGACCATTCGCATGGAAGAAAACTATTGGGCTTTTAGGAAAAAACTGAAGACCCATCTCTTCTGAAGGATCAGCACGACTCTGGATACAAGCGCCTTGAGGCGATTCGGTTCACATTTGTCAGCGCTATACAAGTTACTCACTCACTCACTCACAAAAAATTAGCACAACTGATGAACCACTTGGTCCATTTCATCTGTTACTCTACTTTGTTTCTATTTGTCTTTATGTCACTTTGCCTTGATAAAGGGATCCACTGTGGTTTCCAAAACAAAACAAATTTGTTACTTATGCAATGATACATTTTTAAAGAAAATCACTTTACATCAAGGGACTGGTATGCTTATGAAATATGTTTAACTTGATGACTAATGGAGGGGCACAAATCTAAGGACCCATTGACATCAGTCCAGGCCTCTGTATACCACTAAATGCACATTGCATAAGGGCAGCATATTCATGTTTTTTTTAAGCAGCACACTGCAATGCTCCGATCGGCAATGCAGGTACACTGGGAAGGTGCGTTGGGATGATGGGTCGCAATGGTGTGAATGGTCCCTATAAATGTCTGAGAGGTAGATTTAAAAATATGATTAGAGAATACATTGGTCTCTCATGATATCCGTTTGGAAGGGTTTTCAATGCATTAATATACAGACTGCACAGGGAAGCCTGCATTGTCTTCATGTCAAAGTGTTGACAGGCAGTGTTGGTTTGGCGATCATGTGAGTCTGCGTGGGATAGCAAAATAGTATTAAAGTATTTTTCTTTTACTACTGCTGGGAATTCATTCTAATATTTTTTCTCAAAGGAACTTTAAAGGAACATGCCTAAGAGAGACACTGATGGGTCAGCTGATTTTAGGACCCATTTACATTAAGTTGTGTATTAAGGCAGCCCATTTGTTTGAATAGGCTACCTAACACTCTAAAAAAGGTGTGTAGGCAAGCGCAGCCTACTTTCTCCACGGCAGGCGGCACTCTTCTGCAGTGCTACCGAAGCTACAGGAAGTCAAGGGTAACACAGTTCTTCTATGGTTTCCTGGGTCACTGGGGAAACATCCAAATGGATGCTGATGCCCCATGTTACTCCAGCAGCCATCTGAAGTCAGGCACAGCCTTCTTAAGGCCATGGCTCCTCGGTTTGGTGTGTTACGAGTTGTTAGGGTAGGGACTGATACCCCGTCTGTTAGAGACAGTGCTAGTGGTAGGGAAAGGTAGCTGACGAGGAGGGAAAGCGTAGGGTCACAACTCCTTTGGACATCTTCCCACTTGGGCATTGGACGGCCAGGTTGCATTCCGCTCTCTTAACAGATAATGTCAACCTGGCTGATACCTGTCATCTTCACATCGTTGGAATTTATGAGTATACCTGGTTGAGCAGGCATCCCTTCAGGTTGTTCTGAACTGTTTGAGTTACTGCCGCCGCACACGCTGCACCAAACCTACAGGTGCATACACTATTTTGAACAACTCAGCACACCATGGGCCAAATCCTCAAAAATCCTGCCTAACTTATCTTTTCCCATTTAAGTTACACTGCCTTAAAATTTCTACCTAAGTGCCCGATCCACAAAGCACTTACCTAGAAATTTCAGGCCGTGTAACTTAAATGTCTCCGGCGCAAGGCGGTCCTCTTCTGCAGGGGGCGATGACAATTTAAATGAGGCGCGCTCCCGCGCCGGCCGTACTGCGCATGTTCGTGACATCATTTTCCCGACGGGCAGCGCGCAAAATTACGTTACGTCGGGCTTTGTGGATTGCGACGGGACAATAAAGTTGCGTCGGGTAAAAAAAAAGTTACACGCCGAAAAAAAAAATTCTAATTTAAAAAAAAATCGCGGCGATCGAAAAAAAGGTCTGTTTTTACAAGGTGTAACTAGTTTACACTTTGTAAAAGCAGAACTAATTTTACGTATGCAAACGTAAACTTACGCAGAAAACACAAAGCTGAAAAGCTTTGTGGATCTCCGTAAGTCCTCATTTGCATACGCAAAGCGGCATTTCGACTCGAAATGCCCCCAGCGGCGGATGCGGTACTGCATCCTAAGATCCGACAGTGTAAGTCTCTTACAGATGTCGGATCTTCTGCCTATCTTTGGAAAACTGCTTCTGAGGATCAGTTCCAAAGATAGGCACAGGGATACGCAGGCTGAACAGCAGTTCCGCCTGCGTATCCCTTTTGAGGATTTGGCCCCATGTGCTTTACCATGCATTGCAGTGCAGTGCAACACAGATTAATGGCACCACTACGCATTAATGCATAACCGAAATGCAACAATGTGATCCAGATCTAAGGATTATTTTATTTTAGGTTTCAGCCACACTTTTTATAAATAAGAGAAAACCAAGCCTCATCCAGAACTAACCTCCAGCAGTAGTGTACCGCAAACTTACCTGTTCCGTATTGCTGGTAAACTCTGGCACTGCTGTAATGATTCTGCCCGACTCATATTAAAGCTCCTTCAGGGAAAATAGAATCTCCCGACATACTGCAGTTGACAAGGTAGCAATTCTTTCTTTGCTTTCAAGAAACATTCACATATTTATTTGCATTTTATTATCATTTTTCTTCCCAAGTATTAAATAATTTTTCTCAGACTAAGAAGATTTATCTATTATGAGCACTACAATTTATAACAGCCCATACATCCCATTTGTGATGATAATGTGGAAGGCGATTGTGAGCTGCTTGTTATAAGAGAATGCAGCAGATAATGGGTTGCCATTTCACACACTTCTGCGTGTTTTCATGTGCCTGAGATTATGTGTGGAGCAAAGCTATTATCTTACAGGAAAGTGCCTTCTGTGTCTATTCACATCCTTCCTCTGTAACATCTCCGTACTTGTTTTATTCTTTCTTTTGTGCATATGAAATAGGTACTTACATAATGAAACTTTTTTAGCTAAATATGAACCTTGCATCAAAATTGATCACCCAGCAGCTTCACAGACAATTCATTCAATCAGTTCTTTTCTTTTTCCCGTTAAATATGCATCTACTGGCTTTTGTTATTTTTTTTCATTTGGTACCTTCACCAGACTCAGAAAATTGCCAGACTCTGGCACCAGTTAATACTGGGCGGATGTTTTAAAGGGATTGTCAAGGAGCACCATGTCTATAAAGCGCAAAACTGGACCAGCTTAAACTCATTTTTGCTGCAATTGTTTTCTGTTCCACTAAATACCCAGTGCATTCAGGTATAGGAGTGCACATGACCTCTGTCTTTAACAGATTTACCAGGTCTGAGTTGGCATTTGCCAGGCCCAAACATGATCATGTGACATTGTTCTTTCCCACTTATATGCCTTTGTCTAATGTATGCTGATATCCAGTGGCACCTTTGGGCAATAACAACTTGTTTACTTACATTTGGTATCTCCCTCTGTCCCCCCCGTTTTTGTGCTAGTTAGTTTAGTCCTAGCTAGATCATCTTTGTTTCTTCTATGTCCATTCTGTAGCCAGGTCCTTGGTAAAGGCCGAGCATGGTTTAGGACAACATGCTGCATTGTTCTCTGTGATTTCAATGGACTTTACCTGAATGGGTTAACACTACCTCGCCTCCATCCACCAAATGCCCCAGTAGAAGTCCTATTTGGAATGAAACGCGTCAGGCCAGGTGCACCGCTCCCCATATTTCTCTTTTATTGAACTGTGATCACTTTTATCCTGTATGTCGGTTTTTATTAAATTAAAACCTACCTTTTGACTGCACCATCGGAGCCCCTATTTTTTCTTTCCTTTCATGTTATATGAATGAAAGCTTTTTGAGTCTCTTCAGTTGGTCTCTACCACCTGTAAAGTTGGGGGTTGTTTAGCTCAAGTGTAGCACCCGCTAGCGAGAACAGTCCATGCCAGAAATTCTATTTCAGGGCTTGTTGGCCCACTTTTATTAAGAAAAGTTCAAGAAAACTGTCAGGTTTTTCCCTCACAGGGGGTTTTTCACCGTCCGTACAAAATAATAACTTCAGCCTCCTGGCTTATACATACAGTAGTGCTGCTCAGGCCTTCCGCTTCAGGCTCTTGTCTGTCTCCTACAGACTAATCCCCTTTGCCAACCCTGTCCATACAGGTAGTAGCCCCTCACTGCTCTGACCCTCAGACTTGGGTCTCTGACTCTCACTGTGCACACCTGCACTCTCTGGCTTCTCCCTTGCAAGCCTGGTCTCCTCAGAAGGGTGGAGCCCAGAATGCTGGTCCTGACTCTACTATCAGGCCCACACACACCTGAACAATCAGTGTGCTGTTGAGTCTCAAAACCCGGATCCAGGACTGGGGATTTCATTCCACCCAGATCTCTAGGAAATCCCCAGTCTCCAGGTCCCAAAGTGGACTCTTGTAAATAATGGGGAAACTGAAAAGCCAGTTTCCTCCCAAACAAGCAAATACACTGGAGCCCCTCAACCTGCCTGGTTGAGAATCCTGTATTCAGACACTGGTGGGGTACCACACTACCACACACCCTTGAAATGGGTTTTTACCTTCCAGAACTGAGTTACCTCCAGATGCCTTGTGGACTCCTACCGATGTCCTAGCCATCTATATGGTTGGGATACTAACATTGGATCTACCTTCAGTCGAGGATTATCAGGTCCATCAGCCTTTCCTTTGGTTGACACCATTCGGACACCAGTGAGGCGTACTCTACACTTTGGATCTCCACCTACAGTTTTGTCCACCAGCCGCTTGGGATATTCCATGCTTGATCGATCCGTTGTCGGGTCCAACAGTTCTGGTAAGCGTATTCCATCCACACCATCTGCTTGAAGAATTGTTGCTGGAATGGTCCATATAGTCCTATGACATCTCTACTGTTATATACATTTTTGTGTGGATTGATCATCATTTCACGTGTGGACTGATCTTAATTGTTTCAACACGACACCCTGTTGGGTATAGATTGTTTAGTGTATTTTCACATTTCACTTTATTATACGTAGCGCTACACATTCACTTCCACTCTTTTTGAATTTTTGTCACATTGTTGTGTAGCTGCTCCCCTCCTTTTTTTTGGGGGGGGATAGCGCAAATATTATTCACATACACGGAGCCGAGAAGCAGAAGGAACTCACACCTGCCCAGGAGTTTTCATGCTCTCCCTGTGCCTGCATGAGGTTTCCTCCCACACTCCAAAAACACAAGAAAAACCTGCAGGAAAACTGGGGCTTTCATCTAAATTTCAGAAATTATATTTGGAACCTGATTGGTTCCTATGGACAATAAGAATAAACATTTTAATAACACACTATTCATGCTTCATACCCAATTGGGCTGATTCTTATAGAGAAAATAGAGAAAGGAAAATGAGCAGGAAACTGGAGTTGTTGTCAATCATTTATGTTAAATTGTCCCATCGAATGAAAGGTGAGCCGTGTTTTCCTGATGTTAGCAACAACTCCTGTTTAGCTTGCTTTCTTTACTCCAGTTTACATAAATCACCTATAATATGCTGGGAGAATGCACATTAATGGATAAGTTCACCTTTGGGAACATATTACATGTTTCACCTGATTTAAGCATGGAACATGTTCCCAGTGCTGCAGCCATCGTCCGCTGATTCGCTGGTGCAATGCTTTCCAGGCTCTTGCAATAAAAAATAATAAGTTACCTGCAAATAAAATGTGCATTTAAATTTTTTTATGAAAAGCTAAATTTATCCTTTAAAGCCTAATGCCCCGTACACACCATCACTTTATGTGATGAAAAAAAATGACGTTTTTAAAAACGTCACTTTAATTGACCGCGTGTGGGGGAAAACGTAGTATGTGTCGTTTTTCAAAACGTCATTTTTTACTTCACAGAAATTGACCGTGTGTAGCAAAAAACGTTGTTTAAAAAGACGTTTTTACACCCACGCATGCCCAGAAGCTACTTATGAAGCGAGCTTCAATGGAAAAACGTGGTGTAACGTAACCTCGCTTTGCTAGAACATTGTGAGAAAAACGATGGTGTGTAGGCAACTTCGTCTTTGAAAATTGAAGTTTCAAAAACTTCATTTTTTACTTCACAGAAAATGTCGTTTTTTTTCATCACATAAAGTGATGGTGTGTACGGGGCATAATAGCAGGAATACACGGTTACAAAATCGACCGATCACTCGACTACTGGTTTGCTGGTCGAAATCGACACCAGCATTAACCCTCTGGGCGGTATTCCCGAGTCTGACTCGGGGTTACATTTTTGTGCTGCGATTGGTAACCCCACGAGTCAGACTCAGGCTCGCCTCGCAGCATTCATAGGCAGTGTTTACTTACCTTGTCCCTGGATCCTGCGACGCTGCCGCGCTGTGTGAGGGAGTGAGCGTGCGGTGTCCTCCTCGCTCGATTCACAGTGCCTGTGTGCCGCCGATCTCCGTTCCCTGCAACGTTACGACGCAAGGGGGCGGAGAACGGCGCCAAATTCAAAAAGGTAAACAAACACATTACATACAGTATACTGTAATCTTATAGATTACAGTACTGTATGTAAAAAATACACACCTCCCTTGTCCCTAGTGGTCTGCCCAGTGTCCTACATGTTATTTTGTATAATAAAAACTGTTCTTTCTGCCTGCAAACTGTAAATTGTCCATAGCAACCAAAAGTGTCCCTTTATGTAAAAAATGGTTTTAGAGCAGCTAGAAAAAAGCGATAATAAATTATAATCACTTGCAGAATTGAGCGATAGCGATTTGTGGGGAAATTCGTCATAAAAAAAAGTAATGCAACTGAGCACATTTCAGTGATTTTGATTTGATTACATTATTGAATAGCTTTTATTATAATTATATTATTATTTGTTATAATTATGTATAATTATTTATTATATTATAATTTATAATTTTGTTTTAAAAAAAATGTCATACCCAGGATGCCTACTAGACTCTTGTTTGGTCAGATTTAAGTGAGTTATTCCTAAGAATTACAGACCTACAGTATAAAACACCAAATTTTCTTGCAAATAATGGTACTGTTTTCAGCACCTAAAATCTTAAATAATCATACCGCCAGGGAGGTTAACCAATCGAAATTAGTTTTTAAAAGAGCAACCGATTTCATATGTAGTGTTGACGTCTCACATACAAGTGGGGTCGTTTACTAGTTCCGCTCATGCGTGATAATGTTTAAGAGATGTTTTATGGACGACCTTTAGGCCTCGTACACACGGCCGAGGAACTCGACGTGCCAAACACGTCGAGTTCCTCGGCGAGTTAAGCCCTGAAGCCGCGGAGGAGCTCGGCGGGCCGAGTTCTCCCATAGAACAACGAGAAAATAGAGAACATGTTCTCTATTTTCTCGACGAGTTCCTCGGCGGCTCCATCAGGCCGAAAGTGTACACACGACAGAGTTTCTCGGCAGAATCCGGCTCTGACAGAGTTTATCGCTGAATTCTGCCGAGAAACTCTGTCGTGTGTACGAGGCCTTACACCAATGAATAGAAAACCGTTCATTCACAAATGATACAACAGAATTTTTCCATTTATTCAATTGGTGTTTTTCGTTCCCAATATCAATAATGGATATTGCTTGGGCAACAATGAGTAAAAAATCGGCTGATTGCTCGAAGAATGGAAATTTTCGCCCAATTTTCTTATCACGTATTACTGCCATAAGTGTAGCTAAAGCAAAAAAAAAATCAGCACAAGGGACATAACTTACAGTTAGGATGTGTCCCTTGTGCTGATTCTCCTTCTTAGGGGAACTCTTCCTCTGTTCATGCCCCTACCCCCACCCCCACTGTTGTACTACAACTTCTACATATGGAAATACATCTCTGAATGGAGGAAAGGTGCATGATTAATAGCTCCACCCTCTCCATTCAGAGATTCAATTTCATTCGTAAAAACTGTTTGGCCTCTATGAATGACGTAGCTGAGTGGAAAGGGTAGGTATAGTTAGGCTCTCTTTATGAGAAAAGAAAAGAAAGAGTAAAATAAAAAGAACTACTTACAAACAAATAAGAGCTTGAGATACAGGTGATCCCCAGAAGACAAAAATCTATCTTGAGACAACAGACTCCAGGTGGTAATGGAGAATATTCAAGGGCCACTTGCCAGCTGACGCGTTTCAAAGGAGTACCTTCTTCCTCAGAGCCCAGCAGTGTTACCCAGCTCTTTATGAGAGCCTGTGACAGTCCGTTAGTTCTATTACCTTCCCCACACTGGAAGATTACTGCAAATGGGTGAGGGGGCATGAATGGAGGAAGATTTCTACTACCAGAAAAATAATTGGCACAAGGGACACATCCTACTGACTGTAAGTTATGCTCCTTGTGCTAATTTTTCTTTTATTTATTTATTTATTTTAGCTACACTTTGGCTTGAAATGATTTAATGGGAAATGACAAAAACTATCCTCGCTGTGGGGCTTCCCCAACACCTCAGGGTTTAAATGCTTATTTTTGTCTAGAGCAGGGGTCTCCAAACTTTCTAAACAAAGGACCGTATTGACGCTTTCAGACTTTAGGGAGGCCAGACTGTGGCCATCAGGAGTAGAAAAGGCCCCCAACATCAGTGGGAAAGAACAATGCCACATCTTAGGTGTCAGTGCGAGGAATTGTGTCCCATCGTTGGTGTCAGCAGGAGGAATTGTGCACCATCGTTGGTGTAATTGGAAGGAATTGTGTTCCATTGTGTCATTGAGCCCCATTATTGATATCATTGGGAGAATTTGTGCACAATCCTTGGACTTCATTGGGCCAACTTTTTGGTGTCATTGGTAGAAATTGTTCCCCATAATCGGTGTCATTGTGAGAAATTGTGCCCCATCATTGGTGTCAGTGGAAGGAATTATGCCCCTTAATTGGTTTTACTAGGGGGAATTATGTCCCATTGCTGGTTTCGGTGGATGAAATAGTGCTCCAAGGGTCGGATAAAAGCAAGCAAAGGGTGGCATCTGGCCTCCGGGCTGCAGTTTTGTAAAAAAAAAGGATTTACTCCTCCAGTGTGAAAAGGACCCCTCTATAGGATTGTTTTGTAACCTCCTTGGAGTTCAAGCAATATTAATCCCAAATGTAAACATTTATTATATTGCAATTCATAGATGTGATGGCTGCATTATTTTTCTTTATTAGGCTTTCTTTCCTTTATTTTTACCTGGTGATCCAGACAGTAAGTCTGTTATTTTTTAACAGAACACGCTGTCCTTCAGATGTATCAGTTACAGTGTTGAGACAAACCATTTAACACTGACAGGGGGTGCTTACAATACTGTTATTTATTTATGTAAAACATTCATCCCAAATAAAACCAAACTGTTTGCTGTAACTGCACATACAGTGTTAGCTGGAGTTTGGCTTCAATTTGTTTAGTGTATCTAAACAGGCTAGTACATCCAACACTCCCGTCCCCCCAGATTAACAATGCTACTGTCAGGAGCTGCACGATTAATGGTTAAAGCGGTTGTAAACCGCATAAACTTTTTTTTTTTAAAACCTGCAAGGCAAAAGTCATAATCGGCTAGTATGCACCGCATACTAGCCGATTATGAAATACTTACCTCGGAACGAGGTGACCACCACTTACCTGGTCCACGCCGAGCAGGATGTCATCTTGCTCCGGCGTGTCTTCCGGGTATCACCGCTCCAGCGCTGTGATTGGCTGGAGCGGCGATGACGTCACTCCCGCACGTGCGCGCGGGAGATTTAAAATCGCCAGGGTCCGGCGGATGCCGGTCCTTTCGCCGTGGATTTCCCCCTGCGCATGCGCCGCCCGCATTGCGAGGGGAATATCTCCTAAACCGTGCAGGTTTAGGAGATATTCTCCTTACCTACAGGTAAGCCTTGTTATAGGCCCACCTGTAGGTAAAAGTCAAAATAGTGGGTTTACAACCACTTTAAGCAAAATCGTTATTCTTTTCCCCTTCCCGATCTTCAAAACAGCATTTCACGATTCTTTCTAACAAGTGCAGAGAGTTCTCAAAGCTAAAAAATAAAAATCCAGGCAGCCTGCCAAGTTTTATCGCAACATTGTGGATAAGTATAAACAAAGTAACATTTCTTCATAGATCAAAGGAATGAACTTCTGCCTGTGGATGGGGGAAGTTTAACCACTTAAAGACAAAAACAAGTTATGGCACTTGCTGCTTACAATTAAAATCAATATTATTGCTAGAAAATTACTTAGAAACCCAAAACATTATACTGTATATATATATATATATATATATATATATATATATATATATATATATATATATATATATATATATATATATATATATATATATATATATATATATATATATATATGTGTGTGTATATATATATATATATATATATATATATATTAGCAGAGACCCTAGAGAATAAAATAGTGGTTGTTGCAATATTTCATGCCACACTGTATTTGCGCAGCAGTCTTTCAAACACATTTTTTTTTTAAATACACTTTAATGAATTAAAAAAAAATAAACGGTAAAGTTAGCCCATTTTTTTTTGTAAAATGTGAAAGATGATGTTACGCTGCGAGAATCATGAGAGAATCAAGATCTTTATTCTGAGCAATAAAATCGTGATTCTTATTTTAGCCAAAACCGTGCAGCTCTACTACTGACCAAAGGTGCCCCCTGTGCTCATTCATCCACAGTGTGTTAGGCCTCGTACACACGATAGGTTAACCAGAGGATAACGGTCTGATGGACCGTTTTCATCGGTCAAAACCGATCGTGTGTAGGCCCCATAGGTTATTTAACCTTCGGTTAAAAAAAAGACAACTTGCTTTAAAATGTAACCGATGGATTGGTAACCGATAGGTCAAAACCGATCGTTAGTACGCACGTCCATCGGTTAAAAATCCACGCATGCTCAGAATCAAGTCGACGCATGCTTGGAAGCATTGAGTTTTGTTGTGTTTTACGTCACCGCGTTCTGACACAATACTTTTTTTAACTGATGGTGTGTAGGCACGACGGACCATCAGTCAGCTTCATAGGTTAACCTATGACAGCGGTTCTTCAGACCGTTGTCCTCTGGTTAACCTATCGTGTGTACGAGGCCTTACTGTCCAGACCACCAGGTGAAAACTGAGGGGGAAAGGCTAATAAAAAAGAAAAAAAATGCAGCCACCACATCAGATGATTGGTAAACTCAAATATATAAAAAAAAATGTTTGGAGTTTAATAGTGCTTTCAACTTTAAATGCAAAACACAGCAAATAATAAGAAGCATTATGAACATTTTTGATCAAATAAACCCTCCGGAGTGTAACCAGCTTGCTATGGAGTAAAGGGATTAGATTATTATAAGCACAATTTCCACTTTCCACCCAGCTGTGGGAGTACCAACTCCCAGGTAATCACTCATTACAATCTAACATGTGAATATTTCATTTTGTTTTGCAGCCTGTTCAGTCTTTCAATAAAATACACCCTGCTACTTTGTCACTTAAACTGTAGATGCAGCAATACCCTGCAGACAGGAGTTCTATGTCCATGCGGAATAAATGTAGTTTCAAAAAAACATGGAAAAATATAATTATGACTATAATTATTATTATTCATTTTTACTGGAACTTCTAAAGCTTTTTCATATTGTGCAATGTCAACGAGGGAGAACATTTAGAGGAAGACAAAGGGAACAAATGTAGAAAAGAATATCATTTAACCACTTCAGCCCCAGCCGGAAGGTCTTAACGGCTAGGCCATTTTTTGAGATACGGTACTGCATCACTTTAACTGACAACTGAGTGGCCATGCACAACTGTACCCAAATATAATTTGTGTCCTTTTTTTCCCTCACAATTTGAGCTTTTTTTTGTGGTATTTGATCACCTCTGCGGTTTTTATTTTTTGCGCAATAAACAAAAAAAAACTACAGTTTAAAAAAATATATATACAGTATATTTTTTTACGTTCTGCTATAAAACATATCCAATAACATTTAAAAAAAAATCCAATGTCTTCCTCAATTTAGGTCAATATGTATTCTGCTACATTTTTTGGTACAAAAAAATCCCAATAAGTTTATAGTTAAAAGTTATAGCGTCTACAAAACAGGGGATATATTTATGGCATTTTTTTACATTTTTTTTTTACTTGTAATTGAGGTGATCAGCGATTTTTAGCGGGACTGTGACATTGCAGCGGACAGTTTGGACACCTAGCTGACACTTTTGACACTTTTTTGGGAACCAGTGACGTTATTACAGTGATCAGTGCTAAAAATATGCAGCCACACTGTATACATGACACTGGCAGGGAAGGGTTTAACATCAGGAGCAATCAAAGGGTTAACTGTGTTCCCTCAGTGTGTTTCTAACTGTGTGGGAGGATGGGCTCCCTGCATGGACACTCTGATCCGTGTTTCTGATTAGCAGGAACACTAGATCAGAGTATCCATGCCTGACAGCACAGTGATCTGCTTGTTTACATCGGCAGACCCCCGTTCTGTCTCTGCGGGAAGCGATTGTGGCCTCTGTGGCCAATCAGCAAGCGAATGCGCCTCTGGCGGTGTGAACGCCAACCCCCGTCCCCCCAGTGGCTATTAGAAAAATCACATACGGGTATGTGATTTTGTCTAATAGCGATGCCTTACCGGAAATATAACCCCTCCGAGCCAGAGCCATTGATGTTATGAATATGTATGCTGGGGTGGATATACTAAAACTGGAGAGTGCAAAATCTGGTGCAGCTGTGCATGTTAGCCAATCAGCTTCTAACTTCAGCTTGTTCAATTAAACTTTGGCAAAAAAATAAATAAACTGAAAGTTGAATGGTTTCTATGCACGGTTGCACCAGATTTTGCATTCTCCAGTTTTAGTAAATTAACCCCAGCACTGTGTTGTTGTGCTGAAACTAGCTGAAGATTTGGGGCCAGATCCACATACATTTTGATCGGCGCAGCGTATCAGAGATACACTACGCCGCCGTACCTTACCTGGCGTATATTCGAATCCTCAGCGAGTTCGCGCCGTAAGTTATGGCGGCGTAGTGTATTTCTGGCAGCGGATTTCAAAATGGGCGAGTTGGGGGCGGGTTTCATTTAAATGAAGCGCGTCCCTGCGCCGAATGAACTGCGCATGCGTCGTCCCGAAATTTCCCGCTGTGCATTGCGCTAAATGACGTCGCTAGGACGTCATTTTTTTAACTTAGACGTGAGTTACGTCCATCCCTATTCACGGGCGACTTACGCAAAAAAAAAAAAATATTCAAATTTCGACGCGGGAACGACGGCCATAGTTAACATGGCAAGTCTATCTATACGCCGCAAAATACCAGCTTTAACTATACACCGGGAAAAGCCGACTACAGGCGACGTACGACGACGAACCCAGAAGCCGTCGTATCTTGGTTTGAGGATTCAAACTAAATATACGACGTGGGTAATTTGAAAGTAAGCCGGCGTATCAGTAGATACGCCGGCGTACTACCTATGTGGATCTGGCCCTTTATGATGGAGAATATCCATGAAAGGAGAGAATTAAATCGTCCTTTTGCAAATGGTAGCCTGTTTTCATATCTGTACATACAGGAAGGATCCTCTTCTCTGTCTATATCATGTTTCTGAACTTGTTTTTGTATGTGATCTGTAATTTGCGTTTCTTGTAATATTTGATGTACATGCACTGCATAACACTATTAATCACTTCAATATAGGGTGACCACATGTCCCAGATTGCCCGGGACTGTCCAGCATTTTGCAGGTCTGTCCCGGGCACCTTCATTTCAGGACAATACAGTGTCCCGGAATGAAACTGACACAGCCACCCCTGGCCAATCTGATGCCCCCAAAAAAGGCCGCCACATCACCACTTTACTCACTGACAGTACTTGTCCTGTCCGGGAATGCCTGGGGGAGCACAATCCCCGCCCCCTGATTGTGATTGGAGAAATCATAAATCCCTCCTCTTGTGTCCAATCACTGTGCTGTGATTTGTGGAAGGGGGTGTCCCTGAATGGTAGTTTGGAAATGTGGTCACCCTACTTCAATACCGGGCAATTTCACCCCCTTCCTACCAGGGCCAATTTTCAGCTTTCAGCACCCTTGCACTTTGAATGAATTGCACGGTGATGCAATACTGCACCCAAATGAAATTTTTATAATTTTTTCACACAAATAAAGCTCACTTTTTGTAGTATTTAACCACATGCCGACCAGCGCACGACAATATACGTCGGCACAATGGCTTGGCTGGGCAAATGGATGTACTGGTATGTCCCCTTTAAATCGCGGCATTGTGGGCACGCACATCACTGCGTGCTCCGTAACCATGCCTGTGGGACCCGCGGACTCGATGTCTGCCTGTGTCCCGCGATCGGGTCACGGAGAGGCAGAACAGGGAGATACCTTTGTAAACAAGCCATTTTCCTGTTCTGACTAGTGACAGGACACTGATCTACTGCTCCCTGTCATCGGGAGAAGTGATCAGTGTCATGTCACTAGTAGCCCAGCCCCCACACAGTTAGAATCACTCCCTAAGACACACTTAACCCCTTCGGTGCCCCCTTCCCTGCCAGTGTCATTTACACAGTAATCAGTGCATTTTTATAGCACTGATCTGGACACCCAGCAATTGCACAATGGCAGCAAAGGTATTCAGTGCGCCCCCTCACCAATTACCAACAGTACAAACAATTGGCAATAATACCGCACGTGGCTTAGACAATTAATAAAAAAAAAAAAGCAGTAATGTTAAAATATTTAAATGCTGCCCATGCATACTTCATAGTGAAAGAATGTTGCCCTTTTTATGCACTCTGTCCAATTTTACTAAAAATAAAAAAAATGCTAACACATTTGTAAGAGCAAAGTACAATTTATCTTTTAAATCACACTGGGAAAAATGGTTAGAGGATTGCACTGTAAAGTATGTTTTAGCCATGTCAGAAGAAACATCAGCCATCTGTGGGAAAGGTCATAATTTGACTTACAGTTTGGCTATATCTTACAAAAGAATAATATTACTGTGTATCTTTGTTTTTATCTTTTCATAGTGAATTTAGAAGACCAGCTCCAGATTTCTGGACCAAATGTATCAAGACATCAGGAAACATTTGACCGCGAGTGGTCCTAATGGCATAATTTGGTAACCAATGGACTGTGAAAGCCAAACTTCTCTCTCGCACTCTCTCTCTCTTCATTTGTGCTCACACAAGAAAATAAATCAATGTTGGTTCGGCGAAATGAAGATTGATGGGCTTTTCAAGCCAGGGAGTAGTTTTCCTCTATGGTTGTTAAAAGTGAATTTTTACCGTAAGAATACAATAATAAATAAGAAGTTGGTATGTTTTTATGGGTTTAGCAGGTGAAAAAAAAAAACTTTTACAGAAGCCAATATAGGGGGGCTCAAGTGTGGCATCTGACATGTCGTTAACCACACAAGAGTTTAGTTTTCATAAATCAGTTGCATTAGTAAAATGTACTGTATGTCTTAACCTCCCTGGCGGTATGATTCTTTCAGAAATAACATGCTGAAAGCGGTACAATTATTTGCAAGGAATTTTGGGGTTTTATATTGAAGGCCTGTAATTTTTAGAAATAACTCACTTAAATCTGACCAAACAAGATTCTAATAGGCATCCCGGGTATGACATTTTTTTAAAAATAAAATTATAAATTATAATATAATAAATAATTATAAATAATTATAACAAATAATAATATAATTATAATAAAAATTATTCAATAATGTAATCAAATCAAAATCACTGAAATTTGCTCAGTTGCAGAATTGTCGCTGTCATTATTTTTTTTTTTTCATGATGAATTTCCCCACAAATCGCTATCGCACAATTCTGCAAGTAAATATAATTTATTATCGCTGTTTTTTAGCTGATCTAAAACTATTTTTGACATACTGTAAAGGGACACTTTTGGTTGCTATGGACAATCTACAGTTTGCAGGCAGAAAGAACAGTTTTTATTATATAAAATGACATGTAGGACACTGGGCAGACCACTAGGGACAAGGGGTGTGTGTTTTTTTTACATACAGTACTGTAATCTATAAGATTACAGTATACTGTATGTAATGTGTTTGTTTACTTTTTTGAATTTGGCGCCGTTCTCTGCCCCCGTGCGTCGTAACGTCGCAGGGAACGGAGATCGGCGGCACAGGAGGACGCTGTGTGAATCGAGCGAGGTCCCGCTCGCTCACACAGCGCGGTGGCATCGCTGGATCCAGGGACAAGGTAAGTAAACAGTGCCTGTGGATCTAGCGAGGCGAGCCCGAGTCTGACTCGGGGTTACCGCTCGCAGCAGGAAAATCTAACCCCGAGTCAGACTCGGGAATACCGCCAGGCAGGTTAAGCCTCGTACACACGACCGGTTTTCCCCATCAGGAAAACAGCCGGGAATCCCAACGGGAAAATAGAGAACCTGCTAGCCCTGTACACACGGTCGGGGAAAAAAAACGTTGGTTTTCCTGACAGGATTCTTCGCAAGCTTACCTTGCAAAGCCGTGTATACAGACGGCCACTCAAAAGAACCGCCGGTCTTTTGAATGGCAATAACGCGGTAACGTCATCGACTACGATGAGCCGGCGTCTCGTCACATTCGATTCCATCACCGCCATCTTGCTACACCCCAAACTAACTTTGTATTCTTCCGTACATGCGTCGAAGTGTTATCGAGCATGCGCATTTTTTCTACACTCAGATAAGCATACAGACGACCGGTTTTCTCGTCAGGAAACACTCTGCCGGGAATCCTGATGGAAAAATAGAAAGCAGGGTTCTCTATTTTCCCGTCGGGATTCCTGGCTGTTTTCCTGACGGGAAAACTGCTAGGGAGCATACAATGCTGTCCTAGCAGTTTTCCTGCCTGGAAAACCGGTCGTGTGTACGAGGCTGCTCTCTATTTTCCTGTCGGGATTCCTGGCAGAGTGTTTCCTGCCGAGAAAACAGGTTACTTGCAAGGTAAGCATACAAAGTTAGTGTGGGGTGTAGCAAGATGGTGGTGACGGAATCGAATGTGACTAGACGCCGGTTCGTCGTAGTCGATAACGTCACAGCATTCTTGCCATTCAAAAGAACGGCGGTTCTTTTGAGTGGCCATCAGTATACACGGCTTTGCAAGGCAAGCTTGCCAGGAATCCCGTCAGGAAATCCAACGTTTTTTTTTCCTGACGGGATACTCGGCCGTGTGTACAGGGCTTTAGTGTGCATTTCTGCAGTTAGAGCAGCTAATAAGAGGGTAGCACATTTCCTCCTGTATGGGGCCCAGGCATCCCCCCCCTCCCGCCGCCTTTTGCCGCTCTGACCGGGCCTCCCGTCCCACCGGGAGACCCGATCCTCCATCCGCCGCGTTCTGTGTCCAGGCGGAGACTGACACTAAGCCGTACACGGCTTTGATTCAGTCTCCGCATTGAAACCACGGAAGCGGCGTCATGACATCACTTCCGGATTTCTCGGCTGCCAATGGCGCCGGATTTAAAAAAGTACACAGTATTCAGAATCGCCGTTTTCGGCGATCTGAATACTTTGAAGTGCAAAGGAGGGCTCGGAGGTCTTTTAGAGTACCTGTCACCACCTATTGCTGTCACAAAGGATGTTTACATTCCTTGTGACAGCAATAAAAGTGATCAAAATGTAAAAAAAAAAACACAATTTAATATTATAAAAAAAAAAATAAGAAAACAAAAAAAAAATGTTTTAAAGGGTGAACCTCCTTAATCGCGCGATTAATCGTGAGTTAACTATGACATTAATGCGATTAATCGCGATTAGAAATTTTAATCGCTTGACAGCACTAATATATATATATATATATATATATATATATATATATATATATATATATATATATATATATACATACAAACACACTCATGTGGGTTTGCGCTTTGGGGTGCACACCTTGATGCTAAAGTCTGCACATGCCAATGGTTGCCATCTTAATCTTTTGTCTACCAACATACATTTATAAACAAATGTAATATAAGGGGTTGAAGCAAGCTCACGGATGCTACTGCAGCCATGACCTTGGTATTGATTTTAACAACCAGCGAAAGGCCTTCAGATAAAAGTGATCTGGGCAGCTCTAAGGCTCGCTGTAGGAACTCAGCAGCACTGAAATGCAAAAAATAAATAAAACAAAATGAATAAAAAGATGCACAAGGTGTCTAAAATCAGAATAGGAATGCTGTTGTTTGATACATAGTGCTTTAACGAAAAAATAAATAAAAATGTAGGGGTCAGTTTATTAATGTTTCCATTAACCACTTAAAGGCCACCCACCGCATATATACTGCGGCAGGGCAGCTCTATTGCACAAAACAACGTACCTGTTTTGAGAACCAGCTCTCAATCTTTTGTTAGAGGGAAATTTTGACAGCAAAAGTTTGATGGAGCATACATATGGTCGGAATTTCCGTTCAAAAGCTCACATGGGACTTTTGCTGTCGGAATTTCCGATCGTGTGTACAGGGCATTAGACCATGTTTGCTTGCATGGGGATGCACAGGTGTTCCATGCATCCCCATGCAAACGGTCTCTTTGTGTCAATAGAGAATGCATGGACACGGCCGCTGCTCTCAATTTGACATCCATACTGGTGCAGGTTCTCAAATGCAGACAGTGTGCGTTCAGGGACCTGCACCTGCATGAATGTCAAGTTTGGAGCAGTAGCTGTGTCCCTGCAGCTCCTGATTCCCAGTTGACATAAATGAGACTGCCTGCACATAATACCTGTGCATCCCTGTGTGGGCATCAGGGATGTGCAGTCAGGGGAGGCAGGTGAGGCAGATCTTCATATGCCATGAACATAAAAAAACAAACAAAAAAACAATCGAGCTTCAAGGGTAACTCGGCGACCTGGGGTAACAGAGACCCCAAATTTGGGGGGTAGGTAGCTAAAGTCATACTCTAAGGCCGAGTACTCACGACCAAACATGTTCGCTCGAAATGTCCGACGGGCTGTTTCCGGCGTACAAGGCTGTTTTTTCATTTGGCCCGCTGGCTTGTACACACCAGCGGACGATATTTCCCTGCGGACCTGAACGCGTGCACGTAATCCACGTTTGACGTCACTATAAAGGGAAAGGCCAAAGTCAATGGCGACGCCCTCTGTTCCGCTTTTGCTAGTTACGGCTTTGCTCGTGTTAGTGAAGGTTTGGTTAGAGCTGATTCGCGCTTCTCGGTCTCCAGGCTTTAGTAGGTAGTATTTTCTCGTTCAGTGCGTGTGCTTGTGGGTACGTAGTTGGCATTCGGGTACAGGCGTGCAGTTCGTTCTGCTTAGCAGATTCGTACTGTGCGTTCGTATCTGTGTGTCGTGCATTCTTTGCAGGTACCGCTGGATTTGATTGTGCTTTCTGTTGGAGTGTGTTCTTGACTGACCAGCCGGCCGGTTTGAAGCCATGATGGAGCAGCAGCGTCAATTTTCGCGAGTTGGTGCTGTTTATGGGATGGCTGCTGGATATGTTCATTATTCCAGTACTTTGGCCAGAAACAGGGGGCGGAGGCGTTTCTGGACCAAGAATTGGTTGCGCCAGCGTGACCAGTTCTCTCATATGCCTCTGCTTAGGGAACTCCAGGAGAATAATCCTAATGACTATAGGAATTTTCTCCGCATGACGGACCCCGTATTCAACAGTCTGCTGGAACTTCTGTCCCCCTATATCACGAGGCAGGACACTGTGATGCGCCAAGCCATCACGGCCGAGCAGAGGCTTATTGCCACGTTGCGGTACCTGGCGACTGGGAGGAGCCTGCAGGACCTCAAGTTCTCGACAGGCATCTCTCCGCAGGCGCTTGGGGTCATCATACCGGACACGTGTGCTGCCATCATTAAAGTTATGCACGAGGAGTATATGAAGGTAAGTTTCCTCATTTTAACCTCACAATGTGTCTTTAATAATGTGGCAAACTAACTTTTTATTTTATTTCCCAGATATGCTGTGTGTTTAACTAACGTTCCCTTTTCTCACTATGCATGTTGATATCAGCTTTTACATGTTCTTTTTATTTTGGCCTACCTGCATATTTTGATCTTACCCAATATTAACCTGTCCAGCATGCTATCTTCGGGCCAACCCCCACCATGCCACTTTTTTTTTTTTTTTTTGTTTTCTAAAAACAGTTTAAACACCCCCCACCCCCCCTTCAAAGTGTTTTTGTCCCCATCAGAGGGCTGTGGAGTCTCTTATTAATTAAGTGGGCCTATCTATTTGTGCCCCGAAATTCTCCCTTCATAATTTGCAAATGCTATTTTAAAAATGTAAAGTTGCACAAGGATGCTTGTAGGATTATGTTTGCAATGTTTATGTGCCAAAGTACTAAATCTCTTTTTTTGTTTGTCCCCACAGCTACCCTCCACACCACAGGAATGGCAGTCTGTGGCTTCCCAATTTGCCGAGCGGTGGGATTTTCCTAACTGCGGTGGAGCAATAGATGGGAAACACGTCCGCATTGTGCCCCCACCCCACTCGGGGTCCTTCTATTATAACTACAAGGGTTATCATAGTATCGTGTTGATGGCGGTGGTGTCGGCACAGTATGAGTTTCTATATGTGGACGTGGGGAAGAACGGCCGGATGTCAGATGGGGGAGTGTTCGCACGGACTGATTTCTATGATCGTCTCCAAACTGGTGGTCTGGCATTGCCACCAGATGAAGATAATGTGGAAGGACTTCCGTTTGTGTTCCTAGCGGACGAGGCTTTCGGCCTTGGACCTCACCTAATGCGGCCTTTTCCCCAGAGGACCCGCACCTCAGAGAGGAGTGTGTTCAATTTTCGGTTGTCCAGGGCTCGGAGGGTAGTCGAGAATGCCTTTGGGATCCTCAGCAACCGGTTCCGCCTGTTCCTGACATCGATACATTTGGCGGAATATAAATTGAACACCATTATATTTGCCTGCTGCATTTTGCACAATTTTCTACGCAGGCACTCCCAGACGTACCTAGCCTCCATGGGCTCTGAGGCAGGACTACCCTCAGAGAACATTCCTGGCCTGGACACTGGTCGCGCTGGCTTGGCCCCCCAATCTGCTCGTGAGGTACGCGACAAATATGTTGAGTACTTCATGGGTCGGGGGGCCATTGCTATGCCAGATCATATTTCTTTCTAATTCGGCCCCCAAAGAAAGGAATATTCTCACAACTAATAAATAATTAGACCATTGGACTTTATACAGTTGTTTGTCATTACTGCTTTTTCTATATTTTTCTGTCTTCCAGGTTATCTCCAAAAATAGTGCACTTCTAGTGCCAGATTTACTTACTCAGATGTATTAACTAACCACATTTGCACATTATTCACTCATCTACAAACTGGGTATTCAGTCTAGAAATAAGAAGCCACTCATTTTTCTGCTTTTGATGTCACATTTTTTTTTTTTTATTTTAGTCATTTTTTAACAAGAAATGTGTATTTTTAGGCAGAAAACATTTCCTGCAAATTTTTGCAACAAAATATTGGCTTTTAATTATTTATTTTTTTGTCTTTATTGACAGTGATTAGCAATAATAATGATCGAAACACAATGTAAGAATAATTTCACTGAAACTATACGCAAGAATTTTTGGGCTTGTCTCCTATATATCTATCTCTAGAGATATATATAGATATATATATATATATATATATATATATATATATATATATATATATATATATATATATATATATATACACACTTCTAAACAGAATTTTTTTAGACTTTGGTTAAAAATTTAAGTTCTTATTTAGTTTGGTTTCCAATAACCCAGACTAATTTATGTAGAAATTTTTTGGGTTATTTTTTATTTTCTAATTTTTTTTTGGGTATTTGTTTCGAAGACATTTATTTACATTTAGAAATTTTTGTGTATTGTTTTTATACAAAACATTTTTTGGCTTTGTATTTGTTTGTGTCTAATTTTTTCAACAAGATTTTAACACAACACAAATTTTTTTTTTTTTTTTACAAAAATTAGTTAACTTCTTTCTTTAGGTGAGATTTCTTGTTCGTTTTGTGATCTGAAACTGGAAACATTTACAAACCAAAAAAGATCAACACCAAACAAAAATTTAAAAAAAGAACAGCAGTCAGTCATATGGATGGTGTGCTTTCACACTGGAACACGCCAAAATTTCTAAATGCACACATTCAGTGAAAACTCGCCAAATGTCATTGGTTAAACAGACAAATGGCCACATGTGCTATCTGACATCATGGGTGATCAATGTCTGTGTTTTGTGGGAGCAAACCCTTCCTCTCAACTACTTGAGGATCGAGGAGGGGTTTGTACCCACAAAGCACAGACAATAGATAGTCTGTGATGGCAGATAGCACATATTGGCACACTGTGTGTGCATTTAGAAATTTTGGCGTATTATAAAGTACAAAAATTAAAAAGGGTTTTGTGGGCGGGGGATGGGCGGGGGATGGGCTTCTGTGGTTCAGTCTTTGACACGGCCCATCATGTCAATGATATTTTTGTAATTTTGTTCGATGACTAGCATCCTTTGTCGCATGTTCTCCATTTCCGTGCTACACTCTGAAATGACATTTCGCACATTCTGCTCCATGACTAGCATCCTTTCCCGCATAATGTCCATTTCCGTGCTGCACTCCATTAGTTGCTGTACAATTATAGAAGCACTTGCACGTGAAAAATGTGCTACACCATCTTCATCCCCTAAAAAGAAACAAATTGGCATTCAAAATATGTAAATAATTTCCAGCCTATCTGCATATGTTTGGCCCTATTAATATAGGGGTGACACTGACCTGATGGCCTGATAATTTCCACATCCCCAATTTCTTCATCTTCTATCACTCCTCCTTCTTCCACCACCTCCCCATCATCTTCTATCACTCCTCCTTCTTCCACCACCTCCCCATCATCTTCGACTCCTCCTTCATCCATCAATCCACCTTCTTGCAATTCGCCAAATTGTTCTTCCGCCACTTGCCCTTCATCTGCTATAAATTCTAAGTCCAAAATAACTTCTTCCTCCTCTCTTCCTTCCTCCTTTCTTCCTTCCTCTTCTCCTTCCACATCCTCTTCTCCTTCCACATCCTCTTCTCCTTCCACATCCTCTTCTCCTTCCACATCCTCCTCTCTTCCTTCCCCAGCCTCCTCCTGCTCAACATGTGGAGGTGTTTGATTTTGCGGGTGTCTGGCCCTCTCTGCCTCCTCCAATTGCTGGCGTCTTCTTTCCCCTATAAGAAATAATAAAAAACAAAAGGGATACTCATCAGCACACAGATATTGGATATCATAAATCGCACACATTGCATAGACGATACATTTATGATGATTTTTGGTTGTTTATTCTTTCAGCAATCCTCCATTTTTGGCGTAGTTCTAGGCCAAGCTCTGATCCTGCCCCTTTTTTGCAAAGAAGTGACACACATGGATGTCCCCCCAAAACATTAATTCTCGTCGACCCTCCAAATAAATATACTTTGATTTTTGAGACACAGGTGCTTTGCATTTCAAGATGTTAAAACATCATCTTTATTTGCATTTTGGAGAATGAATCTTGTTTGCCTGTCACATTCACTCAATTTAATTTCTGTGATTTTGCTATTCAACAATGTTGGAAAACCAAGTTTGGGGCCAGTCAGCCATGTCCAGGTGTGTTGTTCCTGGAGTAACGTCACATTTTTGCAAAACAATGTCATATTACGCGTGTTTACTATTTCACAAAATTTGGTAAGGGTTGTTATTTGACATAAACACAATACAGTATCTACACGTGTTCAAAAGTACAAGCAGGCCAAGGAGGCAGATGTGAAAAAATACATGTCAACACATTATTGCAGACATTTCCCCCCCCCCTTAAATAATATGGACTTACTTTTACGCAGAATTTTGAGGATCTTCTTCATGTGATGTGGCTCCCTCAATTTTAAATCGGACCAACGCTTCCGTAGTTGCTCCTTTGACCTGGTGACACCAAACATTCTACTCATTCTCCTTGCCACCTTGTCCATTATGTGTGACTTTCTACGGTTCGGTGTTTTGTAGGGCCCACATTCACCATCATAATCCTTCCTCCTCATGATGTAAACCAACTCCACCATTTCTTCGAACGCCATATTAGTGGCTTTATATCTTTTAGGCCTGGATCGGGACGGTCCTGCCTCTGTCCCTTCACTTGCGCCATGAGAGCTCCGTGCCCGCTCGTGTGACATCGCCATCTTTCCTTCCCACAGAGATTAGGGGCGTGGAAACGAGGAAATGTCCCGTCAGGGGCGGAGATGAGGGCGGGGATTCTTGCATATGCGGAGTGTCGCGAATGCCAACAACGTATTGACGTAGGTTACGCGGAGAATATTCGCGCGATTCCAGAACCTACACAGTTAACGCCATATTTACTTTTTCAATTGATTAGGGGCATGGCAAAGGTGACGAGGGCGGCGTTTCATACATACGCGGAGTGGATAAAAGGCGCTTGACGTGATTACGTAGGTTACGTGTTAATTCAGCGAGCGTAAGAAACGAGGATTTTGAGAGAGGCAGGTAAGAAATTTAAACATGGGATCAGCAGCGGGCTCTAAAATGTAGAGCAATGGGATGGGGGTTTGGTCTGTTGGTTGCACAGTTTTATTAAGCTATTATGTCTCTTGGATACCAGAATGTGATTTTCGTACCCAAATGCTTTTGTAGACATCACAAAATAGAGAGGTCAAAAATGCTGTGACTCATTATCAATTATGTAGGGTGTATTCAGATCAGGCCAAGTATTGTTCTGTGTTGGTTGGACAGAGGTCATTAGGAAGTTTCTTTCATGTAATCAATGCTGAGGGGCAGGATATCTACACATGCAATAGTGCCTTGATGAATGCTGTCATTTGTAATAATTGTGTATGGTTGTACATTTCTATTATTTCCTGCAATGTAACCAAAGGGGCGGCATGTATAAAAAAAATGTTAGCTAAAACCAACCAATGGGGCAGAGCTGGCCAGCATTTTCTAAACAAGAGACACTGTGTTTGTATTTCTATATAGGTACTACTTTTTAAACAACATATTCTATCAATGTAAATGCTGAGGCTTTTTTTAATTGTGTTTTTGGTTTATTTTTATTTTTTCAATCTAGAATAAAAAACAGTAAATCATAATTTCACAATGGATCTCCTGCAGACCCAAGAGATTATCCAGCATTTGCTGGATAAATTTAGGGAAATGCCCATCCTGTGGGATTCAAAGCAGCCCACCTACCACAATAAGGACGTACGAGCGGCAGCACTTGAACAGCTAGCAGCATACATGAGGACATGGGTGCCAGAATGCAGTGCCAACATGGTGAAGGATAAACTTGCCAACCTCAGGGGCACATATAGGAGAGCGTACAAAGCTCACCAAAAGCAGCTAAGATCTGGAGCAGCAGCAAGACCACCAAAGGAACCCAAGCTGTGGTATTACAGCCAGATGTCATTTTTGCGGGATCAACTGGAAGGCAGGCCATCAATGTCAAGTCTGAATCCCAACCTTTCCTCCACGCTACCTCCCAGCGGGACTTCCCCAGATCACCACAGCCCTGCAGAGTCAGATGAAGAGGGCCTGGCTGACAGAGAGGCAGATCTGCGCCTCTACGATGATGAGGTATAGTAGTTTCATAACTAGTTATGTAATAATATTAATTATTGTTTGATTCTTGACTTGATATTGGTTAATAAAATACAAGCTGGGAAGTAAAAATCTAAAATCGTGGGCAAACAAATAGGTGTCAGGGATGACAACTGCAGGGGTCAGAGGGTGAGTCTGTTTTCAAGTTTAAATTCAAGGCAAAAAATAAGATTCAAGCATGAAAATGTGAGTGAGTATATTCCTAAATATATTACAACATGTCCCTTTTTTTTACACAGGAAGAAGAGACCAGCCAGGAGGTGGCAGATCCTCTCCTCACTGTCAGCCAGGACGAAGGGGTCAGTGGCAGCCAGGAGGAGGCCGGGCCCAGTGGCGTTCAGCAGCTCCCCAGGACAAGCACCACCAGCCAGGCTCCTCCCCTTTATATTAGGCCACCAGGCCGTAAGAAGAAATTGGGGGCAGTGGAGGAAGCCAGCCTCAAAATGATTAAGGAGGCAAGTGCCATCATGAGGGCCCCCCTCAACCCCACTGAGGCCTACAGTGCCTCCGTGGCACATGATCTGAATAAAGGCACGGAGGAGCAGAGGCAATTGGCCAAGGGCATCATCAACCAGGCCCTTTGGTGGATGCAGAGGGAGATGCTGACCCCAGACACTGGGCTATGTGACCCGGCCCGGCTTGCTGAACATCATACTCCTGCTGCCACATCATCCCCACCTGCAAGGGCCCAGGGAAGACCCGCTGGAAGGCTGCCTGGAAGGAAGGTTGCAAGGAAGAGGAGACGTTGATGCCCTGCCTTCCATTTGATCCCCCACAAATGGCATCTTGTTTGGACTACCACAGCTTGGGTTCCTTTGGTTATGTGCTGCTGCTTCAGATTTTATTTTGTGTGCTTCCTGAGGTTGGCTAGTTTATCCTTCACCATGTTTCAAATGCAAGTTTGCATGTATTTTGCTAGCTGTTCAAGTGCTGCCATTCTGTTTTTGATCCTTTTTATAATTTGCTCAAATAAAAGCCTTTTTGTTGATTTGAAAAACGTGCCTATTGTTTGTAATACTGTGGGTATTATTTTAGGCATCAAACATTACAAACAAATAAAATGTTTAATCTAAAATATTCACTAACTCATGGGGGGGGGGGGGGGCATTTGGTGTGCCAACATGGTAGACAATTTAAACAACCTTCAAAATAATCCAGTTAAATATACAAACAAAAGCAAAATCCAAACTATTTCCTATTAAAATATTCTAAATGGTGACATAACTATAAACACCTAAAGAAAGTGGGAAAGATAACCATTAAACATTAAAAACAAAAAAATTGAAATGTGGAGGACCACTAAAAATATGATACGTCGGGCCAATAAAAGTTTGCAAAAATCTTACTACATCACAGCTAACAAATGTCACTTTTCAGTATGGAACAACTCAGTTGAAATAACATGAGCTAAATAACTGATTAGTTATAGCAAGAGAAGAATGAATAAAACGACGGCATCAAGCGTTGTTTATTGTGTGGTTTGCTTCAGTGTTCTATTGCTAGAATTAATCTTTCTATTGACGAATGTGCCATATCCCAAACAAACGTGAGTTTTACCTGAACGAGCGCTCCCGTGGCCTCATTTAGTCTGAGCATGCGCGGGGTTTTTGTACGTTGGTTTTGTGTACTCACCACCAAACATGTCCGTTCGGACAGGATTTGAGCGGACGGTTTTAAAACAAGTTTGGAAATAAATGTCTGCTGAAAAACGGCCCGGCGGGCAAATGTACGGTGAAATTCTGTACGCTCGTAACTACACACGACCAAACATGTCTGCTGAAACTGGTCCGCGGGCCAGTTTCAGCAAACATGTTTGGTCGTGAGTATGGGGCCTAACACTGGTCATTGGCGCTTCTACAACCTATGCTTCTTGCACAGCCTGTCAGAAGATACATACAGAGCGGCCAGTTTAAATACAAGCTGGCACACTCTGTTTGCAGCAGACTGAGAGGATGAGCTCACAGTGCCTCTCCTCACTTCTTGTCAGAGGCACTGAGCTCAATGGACAGCTTGGATTCTTGGACCAATGGTAAAGTACCATTGACCCAGGCTGTCCAATAAAAATGCACAGCACACCTCTTACTGCAGTGTCATAGAAGGGGGAATGTGTCTAAAAAAAAATGCTCCCTTCCAGCCCAGCACTCTCAACTAGGTCATGCTGTTTGACTGATTACTAGGGTTGCCACGTATCTGGGATTTGAATCATGTGTCCAGGTTTTAGGTGATCTAAAACCCGGATGCATTATTCAGGCCAGTCTGTGGTTCCTCAAGTAGCCAAGATTGTCGCAAACAAATCTGTTGCTGTCCGGAAGCTGAAGGTGGCTGTCTGGGGGCAGGTTCAGCATCACAGGGGGTGGGGGAGGGGCAGGGGGATGATGCTAGAAAGAGCAAGTTGGCCACACCCACTGTTGGCTGCGACACGCTATGCACACCGCATTGGTATTATCCTTGGGGGCCGCTAAAGTGTTCGGGTTTGGCTTGAAGAAAAGTTGGCAACCCTACTGATTACCCATTCTTTTTTTCAACCTAAAACAGGGACAGGTACTTGCTTGCTATGCAGGAAACACTGATTTTCCCATTCGAAATAAAACGTCAGCGTTGCTTTAATAACTAGAAAACAGCACAAGGTTTCAGAAAATGTACTATGGTTTTCACGGCATGCACAATCCTCCAGAGGTGCCAAATAAAAACTGAAAATAGTATTTGGCCCCCAGAATTCCAGCAAAGCACCTCAGGCCTTCTCGGAACACATTAGCTATTAATATTACATCCTGCATCCACGTTTACAGATGCTTGTCACCACACGTCTTCGGTGCTGTAAAAATGCACTTGTGTAGGGCACAGATTATTGAAAAAGAAATTCAGTTCTACCAACAGAGAAATAATTTTACCTCAGCAGCGGCTGGAACACTCAGGCCCAGCAACGCTAATGACTCACCAGATCTTTGAAGCAAAATACAGAAAAATTAGGACTTATTCGCCAGTTATACTTTCCTGTTGGAATAGGTAGAAATGTCTGAAAAACTACAGTAAGTTACAGGCACAGGTAGAAGCTTAAAAATGTCCCTCTTAAGTGAAAAAATTATACATAAAAACTCATCTCCATGGTGTGTGTGTGTGTGTGTGTGTGTGTGTGTGCCATACAGTACATGTGTAGTGATAGTCCACCTTGGGGCCAGAAATTAATTGTATTTATTACTGGTACATATATAGCACCATTCATTTACATATGCAGTATATTGCACACTCACACCATTCCCTGTCCTCAAGGAGCTTACAATCTAAGGTCCTTAACTCACATTCATACTTACACATACTACATACCTCCCAACTTTTTGAGATGGGAATGAGGGACACCTATCAGCAAAAGTATGCAGGCATAGGACACAGGAGAATTGTACAAAAAAACAAGATTGGTTAAATATTCCTTTATATTGGCTTTTGGAATTTACAAATGTAGCAATTTAACCACTTAACCCCTGGACCATATTGCTGGTCAAAGACCAGGCCACTTTTTGCGATTCGGCACTGCGTCGCTTTAACTGACAATTGCGCGGTCGTGCGACGTGGCTCCCAAACAAAATTGGCGTCCTTTTTTCCCCACAAATAGAGTTTTTTTTTGTGGTATTTGATCACCTCTAAGGTTTTTAGTTTTTGCGCTATAAACAAAAATAGAGCGACATATTTTGAAAAAAAAAATATTTTTTACTTTTTGCTATAATAAATATCCCCTAAAAATATATATATATAAAAAAAAAAAAATTTTCCTCAGTTTAGGCTGATACGTATTCGCCTACATATTTTTTGTAAAAAAAAAATCGCAATAAGCGTTTTTTGATTGGTTCTCGCAAAAGTTATAGCGTTTACAAAATAGGGGATAGTTTTATGGCGTTTTTCATAATATTTTTTTTTTACTAGTAATGGCAGCGATCAAGGATTTTTTTCGGTACTGCGACATTATGGCGGACACTTTGGACACTTTTGACACATTTTTGGGACCATTGGCATTTTTATAGCGATCAGTGCTATAAAAATGCATTGATTACTATAAAAATGCCACTGGCAGTGAAGGGGTTAACACTAGGGGGCGAGGAAGGGGTTAATCATGTTCCCTGGGTGTCTTCTTACTGAAGGGGGGGGTGGACTGACATGGGGAAATGAAAAATCGCTGTTCATACATTGTATGAACATACAATCGGTCATTTTCCCCCCTGACAGGACCGGGAGCTGTGTGTTTACACACACAGCTCCCGGTTCTCGCTCTGTAACCTAGCGATGGCGGGTGCCCGGCGGTGATCGGGACCGCCGGGCACGCTCGTTGGCGTCAGGGGCGAGTGGGGGGCGCGCATGAGAGGTGAGGTGGGGGGCGCGCTGGGAGAGGTGACATATAGCTACATGCTCTCGTCCAGCAGAGCCGACCTGCCGTGGTATAACTGCTGGTCGGCAAGCAGTTAAAAAATCAGATGAAAGGTTAAGCACTGGAAAACACTTTTTGATAAATAAAAAGTGCATTTTATATACATCTATATGGATCAGACCAAAATAAGGGGCAAATGAGGAGGAATGAGGGACAGAGGGAAATTGCTCCAAATCAGGCACAGTACTTTGAAATCAGAGACAGTTTGGAGCTGTGCATACTCGGGTCACGTTACCTCCCAGCATGGCAATAAGGCTGCATTCACACCTGGGCATTTTGAATCGCGGACGGATTTGCCACAATTCTGTCCATGCATAACGCACATTTCAGATAGCATGCATTTGAACGGCACCTATTCCCACAATAAATCATGCTGCAATCGCGGCAAACTGCATCACGTGAAGCTTGTCGCCCAAAAAGGTTCAGGAGCTTCTTTTGGCCGGCCTGCTTCACATGATGCAGTTTGCTGCAATTGCAGTGTGATTTATGGCGCGACAATCGTGGCAGAACCCCACTTCGTTTTTAAGTGGCATTCAAATGAATGGCATCTGAACTCTGGTTTTCATAAAAAAATTCTAGTACCGTATTTATCGGCATATACCGCACACTTTTTTGCCCTGAAAATCAGGGCAAAATCGTGGGTGCGTGATATACGCCGATACCCGCTTTCCCGCGCCGAGTTTGAATACTGCACCGGCATATACCGAGCGCAGTACACTCGTGTATAGTCAGGCAGGCTCGGCTGCTCTCGCGCTCACGTCCTGGACGTACAGGACGTGAGCGCGAGAGTAGCCGAGCCTGCCCGACTATACACGAGTGTACTGCGCTCGGTATATGCCGGCGCAGTATTCAAACTCGGCGCGGGGATCGAGCGGGGAAGACGCCACAGAAGGACGCCGGACCCGACGAAGAGGATACCCGAAGCCGCAGACGGACGCCAGACCTGACGAGGCCGCCGATGGACACCGCGCAAGACACCAAAATTGTAAGTACAAAAAAAAAATGTCCACAGGAATGCGGGTCCACTTTAGGGGTGCGCGCTATACGCCGGAGCGCGCATTACCCCGATAAATACGGTAATTCAAGGAAGCATTCTTAACTCAAAAAAGTATCTTCTATTGCTTTTAGCCACCTCCAAATCTCCAAATTTTTGCTGCTGTAAACTAACTTCCTGTCAGAGGGTGATTATGTTCATTTTTTATGGTCCCACTGAATGTAGGAATATAGCCACTCTCTTGCTCACTCTCGAGGACTATGAAATGCGTAATGTGCATAGAGCAGTGCACAGGTCCGAAACTAACGTACACTGCTCATTTCAAACAAATTGAAGTGAGGGGGGAAAAGAAGAGGCTCTCAGGGAGGATGTTACATGGAGGCAGAAAAACACAATCAGAAACAATTTAATGAAAAATAGATTACAGGGCCGTTAAAGAGGTTTTAAGTACAGAAAAAAAACCCTGCAAGACAAAGGCTTACCTTAGAACAAAGCTGTTCCAGCGGCGCCAAGACACCCGTGCCCGTTCCATCAGAGCGCATTCACCTGCAATGTCACTGGCTGCATGTAATGTAAATATGGGCTAAAATTGGTGACCCCGCCCCCTGTGACGCCACAGGAGGGTTCCCTGTGGTGTCACAGGGGGTGGGGTCACCCGTTTACGTCACCGGGTGGTCCCACGCTCAGCTAGATAACAGCTGTCATCGAGAAGAATCGTTATTCGGCAGGAGCCTCCTATGGAGGCAGAACTATTGCAGCTTTTTTTTTTTTTTGGCGGCGTGGATTTACATTGCGGGACATTTTTATTTTTTTATTTTTTAATAAAAGGGCCTGGTAATGGACTTGGGGAAACCCAATGCCGTTTTTTTCACACCCTTGCCGCTCTTACAGTAAAGAACCCTCTACGTAGTTTATGGTTAAACCTCTTTTCTTCTAATTTTAATAAGCGGCCACGTGTCTTGTTAAACTCCCTTATGCAAAAAAGTTTTATCCCTTTTGTGAGGTCACCACAGTATGGTATTTGTAAATTGAAATCATATCCCCTCTCAAGCGTCTCTTCTCTAGAGAGAATAAGTTCAGTGCTCGCAACCTTTCCTCATAACTAATATCCTCCAGACCCTTTATTAGCTTTGTTGCCTTTCTTTGCACTCTCACCATTTCCAGTACATCCTTCCTGAGGACTGGTGCCCAGAACTGGACAGCATACTCTAGGTGCGGCCGGACCAGAGTCTTGTAGAGCGGGAGAATTATCGTTTTATCCCTGGAGTTGATCCATTTTTAATACATGCCAATATTCTGTTTGTTAGCAGATTTGCATGCCATTGCTGAGCCTAGGACTCCCCAGTACTCAGGCGGGTGTACACTGTAGTATGCCAGTGTAAATGAGGCCTTAAGATGTCTAGGCTTTTGCTGGCTAATGTGGAGAACTGTGCCCCTTCAAAATGACAACGTTCTATCCTAGAAAAACAATGTAACTGAAACCAGACTGTCTTTTAGGCCACAATGTTCTGGAGTTAAGTTGTACAATAGTAATGTTCTGTACAATATTGGCATTTGTGGACATACAAAAAGAAGCCAGACGAAGGATTTGTAACTGAACTGAACTAACTTTCTGTCACAAATTGAGTTCTGGCATTGCTAGGTGTCCTGCATTTCTGACAAGGCGGAATGTACGTTCTCTTTGAGGTAGGCAAAATGCGTCCACATTAAAGGTCAGCAATTCCAAAGAACTGGACTTGAAAGGCATATGCTACAGAGAACAAAGTTTTAGTCGCTCGGTTTTCTGCACAATTAGCCAGAACAGATCCTACCTCAGCTGTAAAACATGACAAGTTCTCACTGTGCTTTTATCTCAATGGAAATGAAATGTGAAATATTTCTCAGTTTTAATGCATAGTTGCCAACATTTAAAACACATTTCCAGGGACACCTTTTTTGCTGTGTATCTAGCAAGCCTCTGTAGGCAGAAAAAGTACTTTAATTAGGGGCGGAGCATTCATTTAAATAGGTGTGGTTATATAAGAGGCATATCAGTAATCTAATGCCATATTTAAATTTAACATATACAACGAGAGTTATCATGGCTACAGGAAAACAAAGGTAAACAAAAACAACAAAAAACTGTGTAACATGTAGACTGGTTCCAAGGTTTTGCAAGGTGCAGACGCTAACTATGTAAACTATCAGTTTGCACAGTAAAGAAACAGCAGAAAAACACCACATGCATAAAATTAAAGCAACGATGTTGTCCCCTTCATCTAATATACCTGCTGTATTAGGCCAGGTTCACACCTATGCGAATTGAGTGCGGCTTTAACCGCATCCAATTTGCAGAACATTTCTAAATACATTGTTTTCAATGAGGCTGGTTCACATATGTGCGATGCATTCGCACTGCGCATTGCCGAAAAAAACGTGTGCGTTTTCTAGGCATTGTGGTGCGGCTCAGGTGCAAATTTAGGCCCATTATCTTCTATGGGCACGCATCTGATTCGCAGATGTGTTCATTTCTCTTCAGGATTTCTCTCATTCACCTCAATACACTTCCCCCCTCCCCCTCCCCTCTCCCAGGTCTCCAAATTCGCAGCTAAAATAGAGATGATCTGCAGAGATAAGAGAGCTGAAATTCGCACTGCACAAGTGTGAATCCAGCCTTAGTATTTGCTCAGGTCTATAAACAAGTGACAATCTTAGCATAGCTGAGGCCAGGGACAGATTATTTTTTAGTTCCTCTTCATATCACAATTATTTATAGTCGTAATCATTAAATTAAATGAATGAATACTAATAAATAAATAAATAAATAAATAAATAAAGATTTTCTTTATTTTAACTAGCAAGTGTGGCCAATCAAGAACAAGCAAAGTTGTGGATATTTGATATAATGTTGAAGAACTGTTTTAGTGGGTAAGATGTGTAGGCATAACATACAAAGGATATGGTTGTGGCTAGATGTGCAGGAGAGGAGTGTGGAGGGTATGACAGCAAGGCATATTTGCAGGAGAGGAGTGTGGAGGGTATGACAACAAGCAGTATTTGTAGGAGAGGAGTGTAGAAGGTATGACAGCGATCAGTTATTGTAGGAGAGGAGTGTAATGGGTATGACAGCAAGCAGTATACGTAGGAGAGGAGTGTAGAGGGTATGACAGTGAGCAGTATGTGCAGGAGAGGAGTGTAGAGGGTATGACAGTGAGCAGTATTTGTAGAAGAGGAGTGTGGAGGGTATGACAGCGAGCAATATTTATAGGAGATGAGTGTGGAGGGTATGACAGTGAGCAGTATGTGCAGGAGAGGAGTGTAGAGGGTATGACAGTGAGCAGTATTTGTAGAAGAGGAGTGTGGAGGGTATGACAGCGAGCAGTATTTATAGGAGATGAGTGTGGAGGGTATGACAGCGAGCAGTATGTGCAGGGGAGGAGTGTGAAGGGTATGCTAGCGAGCAGTATTTGTAGGAAAGGTGTGTGGAGGGTATGACAGTGAGCATTATGTGCAGGAGAGGAGTGTAGAGGGTATGACAGCGAGCAGTATTTATAGGAGATGAGTGTGGAGGGTATGACATTGAGCATTATGTGCAGAAGAGGAGTGTTAAGGGTATGACAGTGAGCATTATGTGCAGGAGAGGAGTGTAGATGGTATGACAATGAGTAGCATAGGCATGCACAGCCTATTGCATTAGGGTGTGCATCTCAAGCTCAAACACATATATGTATTTATACAGTGGGGATCGAAAGTTTGGGCACCCCAGGTAAAAATTTGTATTAATGTGCATAACGAAGGGGGGCGTGGCCTGACGAGGCATGTGAGCAGACGTGCTGCACGGAGCTCCCGCCAGTGATCCTTACATCGATCCTTCCCTCGCCACACTTTTCGCCCGAAATCGCCACCAAACGGTGCAGACTGGACCCGGGGTGCATCCGGACCTTGGTACCGCTCGAAAAAACGGCATGATGACCCGTGGAAACCGCGGAGACGCCGCCCAGGATTCCCAAGATGGCGCCTGGATGCTCCAGCCTGCTAAGACACCACAAGGCCAGGAGAAGGACAAGAGACCCGAGCAGGGGGGTAAGTCTGCTAAGCCCCCTAAAGCCAAAGAGCAAGCCAGGGACATGTTATACTACACACAGAAGCTTGCAGGCCCCAGTGACTTAACACATGCTGGGAATCAGCAGCGCTCAGCGCACACAGAGCAGCCTGATAATGACAAAGCAGGAGGGATGGATGACTGTGAACCGATGGAGTCGGTTCCAGATCCCTTGCTAGCCATGCATGTTACACAGTCGGAGGATAGCCCCCAGCCCACCCTGAGTGAAATACTGTTTGCTGTACATAAGTGCACTGCCTCTGTGAATGATTTGAAGGAACGCTTCGGGGGATTGGAGGAAAAGGTGTCTCTCCTCCGCCAAGATATTCAAAAAATCAGGGAGTGGACCACCACCGTAGAGGGGAGAGTGAGTGATATTGAGGACCAGATGCCCCACATTACCCAGGATGCACGAGGTGCTGCCCAGCAGGCCAGGCAGGCATATGATAAGACTGACGAAATTGAAAATCGCCTCAGGCGCAATAACGTCCGCATAATAGGGCTCCCGGAAAAGGTGGAGGGCAGAGATCCTACAGTATATGTGGAAGGATGGTTACAGGAGGTGTTTGGCAAAGAAGCGTTCTCCCCCCTGTACGCTGTTGAAAGAGCACATAGGGTGCCCCCGCGCCCCTTACCCCCAGGAAACCCACCCAGAGCAATGCTAGCAAGGCTCTTGAACTACAGAGACAGGGAGGTGGTGCTGCAACTGGCGAGAGAAAAAGGCACGGTGTTACATAATGGCACAAAAGTTTCCTTCTATCTCGATTTCTCGGCGGAAGTGCAACGCAGACGATCCAAATTCGCCCGGGGTCAAGAAACGCCTGCAAAAGCTACAACTCCCCTACGCCATGTTGTTTCCGGCCAAACTACGCATAACAGCTAGAGATCAGAACCACTTCTTTGAGTCCGCACAGGATGCTGCCGGCTGGCTGGATTACAACGAGCAGGATCTACGCAGAAGGGGACGCGACGGCGGAGAAGGGTGATAATGTTCTGATTGTTTGCACCGGGCATGGAGGGCGCAAGCTTTCCCACTGTTAAGTTCATTTGGCCAGTTGAGGGCCAGTACCGAATCTACACGTAAGGCAAGTGGAATTCCTATAACATTTCTAATTTTGCTCCTTGCTTTTGTTTTTTGGTTCACAAAGTCCATTTACTATCCACGTTTTTTTTTTCTTTTTTCTTTTGTTTGTTTGTTTCTTTTTTTCTTCAAAGTCCCTGTGAAGGGGCGAAATGCAGAGATACGCAATGCCTGTATGGGGCCTTATATGTGTGCTGGTGTGGTTCCGGAGCTGGAGTCTATCCGCGCCCACCCTCAGGCTCTATGTAAGGCCCCTGTTGGGCCCCTATGGTGCGGTGTGAGCCGTTGATAGCAAGTTACAGCAGTGCATGTTCCTATTTGTTTTTTGGCGCACCACTGCGCATGCCACACTTCTACAGTTCTACGACCGTTCGTTTTTCATTTCTGATATTTTACCATTGCGCGGCTGATGCCCATGTCACAACTGTGTGTGTCCCGAAACTTTGGGTGGGGCCCCTGCCTTGCCCACAAGATGACCGACGGACTTCCTCAGGACTGTCCCATGGACATGTGTGTCCCCCACATCCTTATGGTTTGATGACTATACTTAAGCAATGTCTAATACACCTATAGTGACCTGGAATGTTCGGGGGGTAAATGACCCTCTGAATTGGTCGATGATCACTGCAGGTCTAAAGAAATTCCACCCGGCCATAATTGGCTTGCAAGAGACTCATTTACAGAAGGACACGGTGGGGTTTTTGCAATATGCCTGGGTGGGGAAGGCGTGTCACTCCACTTACTCTGCGTTCTCACGCGTAGTGAGTGTACTGATACACAAGGCATTGACGTACCAGGAGCTAGACTCATTGATAGATGTGTCTGGCAGATTTGTGTTTCTTTATTGTAAACTGTACATGTTAACACTGATTTTAGCCTTTGTATATGTCCCCCCCCCCCCCCCGTTCTCTCGGGAGGTGCTGCAGCTGCTGTTGTCCTATCTGGCCAACAAGCCGGACATTCCGGTCTTAATAATGGGTGACTTTAACTGCTATTTAGACCCCAAATTAGATAGGCACCCCCCGGCCTCCCCCTAGGGGAGGCCGGGGCACCGCCCTTAGCAGGCTGTTACTTGAGGTGGGATGGACTGATATATGGCGGATTCGTAATCCATATAATAGACAATTTTCCTGTTTCTCCAAGACCCACAGGTCTTTGTCCCGAATTGATCTTTGTGTGGGCACCCCGAGTCTGGTGGGCAGTGTGTCCGGGGTGGAATATTTTCCACGAGGGGTTTCGGATCACTCCCCGCTGGCCCTCTGGTTGGTCACACTGCCCCCTAGTTCAATGCCCAGGGCCCCATGGAAGTTAAATGCCTTTTGGCTTAAACTGTTTACCTCTCAGGACAGGGTTACCTCCCAGATGCAGGATTTTTTCAGAACGCATTTCCGCCACGGTAGCAGCCTTCAGAAGTGGGAGACCTTTAAAGCATTCATTAGAGGGGTGTTCATTCACGAAATACAAATTGTTAAACATAACTCATCAGCCCTTCTGGAAAGGGTGGGAGACCAAGTGAAGCAGCTTGAACTAACATATGTGACTGATCCATCCGATTCGGCACGGGAGGCATGGATGTCGGCCCAAGACTCCTTGGACCGTCTGAGATCCTCTACTGCTAAACGTAAAAGATTTTTCAGTAAATTAGCGTTTTTTGAGGAAGGGGAGAAGACGGGCCGCCTACTTGCTAAAATTGCTCGCTCTCAACAGCAGTCACCGGCTATTGGTGCTATTCGCGCATCTACTGGCAGACTTGTTAACTCCCCTGATGATATCATATCCGAGCTAGCTACCTTTTATAAAGACCTGTATGGGTCGAGGGAGACCTACGCGGACAACGAGTGAGGCGCATATGTGTCCCAAATTGCTTTACCTTGATTGTCCGCCGGGGCACGTAAGCAACTAGATGCCCCCATAACTTTAGAGGAGCTCCAGGTGGCGGCCTGTTCTTTTCCCACTTGTAAGGCCCCGGGGGAGGATGGTTTACCCATTGAAGTATTCCCCCAATATGGGGAGCTACTGCTCCCGGCACTGTTGAAAGTTTTCAATGCTTGGCTGGAGGAGGGGGTGCTGCCGGTTTCCATAAACAGGGCCAATGTGATCCTTTTATTGAAACCGGGGAAGGACCCGGTGGACCCGGGATCTTACAGGCCTATCTCGTTGCTTCAGAGCGACGTGAAAATCCTGGCTAAGGTTCTGGCGCTTCGAGTAAATGGGATAGTGGCTTCAATTATTCACCAAGATCAGGCTGGCTTTATGCCGCAAAAGTCCACGGACACTAATTTGTGGAGGCTTTACCTGAACATGCAAGTGCAGGCAGATAATGGAGGTCGTAGGGCCCTGCTGTCGCTTGATGCCAATAAGGCATTTTACAGTGTCAGCTGGAGGTACTTATGGGCTGTGCTGATTAAGTTTGGCTTCGGAGAACACTTTGTGGCTTGGACCAAGCTATTATACGCGGCCCCGCAGGCGTCAATTAGGGTGGCGGATAAAATGTCGCCGGCTTTTGCTTTGGGCAGGGGGACTAGGCAGGGATGTCCGCTATCCCCCCTGCTCTTTGCGATTGCTATAGAGCCTCTGGCGGCCTTGATACGAACGAGCGACCTGATTGCTGGATTCCGGTTTGGAGGCCTTCATGAAAAGGTTATGTTATATGCGGATGACATGCTACTCTTTCTGGATGACCCCTCCCTGTCACTCCCGGGGGTCATGTCTATCATACAGAAGTTTGGTTACTTCTCCGGCCTGACCATTAATTGGTCCAAATCCGCACTCTTGATGTTAGACGAGGACAGGGAGGTGACCCTCCCGGCCTCCTGTCCCATTCCTATAGTAGATAGCTTTAAGTACCTAGGTGTACAAATCTCACCCAAACTCTCAGATTATTGCAAGCTTAATGTGTACCCCTTGCTATCCCGCTTTAGAGACAAGATTAACACGTGGAACAACCTTAAGATGTCCCTGGCAGGCAGAGCCAATCTAATAAAAAATGATTTTGATGCCCCAGTTGCTGTATTTCTTACATAACTCCCCGGTGGTTATCCATTTGAAGGTCTTCAGAGTGGTGAACACCCTCTTCAGAAAGCTGCTATGGAATGGGAGGGCCCCCAGGGTAAGGCTGGAGCAGCTCCAGCGTGCTAAGGACAACGGAGGGTTGGCGGTATCCAACCCTTGGCTGTACTACATCGCTGCCCAGCTACAGCATTTGGTAGGCTCCATGGCTTGGGACCCGGTGGGATCGGCGGCACGGCTGATGCTGGTTGCTTCTGGAGCAGAGACCAATGCCCCTGGGCCTGGAGGTGCAAATGTTCCACAAGTCCAATAGGCAGACCCCGACGATGTCACTAACTCAAAAAATTTGGAACAAGGGACGACAGCTGCAGGGGGTGAGGGGGTTCACTGAACATAGCCCAATATGGAACAACTGCTCATACACCGAGTTGGCTAAACTGCAGCAGGTACCCAAATGGAAAGCACATGGCATAAGTATGCTGTCCCAGATATTTCACAATGGCAGGCTGTTATCGTTTTCTGAACTGCAGGCTCGATTTGGTCTGCCGGCATCTATGTGGCTCTCCTACCTTCAGCTTCGGCATGCCGTGGCGGCACAGGGGGATGCGGGGGAGTGGACACTGTCACCCGCCCCAGTATTCCACTTGTTGCGGTCTACCTCTGAAACCAAGGGAATTATTTCCCAATGCTATCAAATGTTATTATTCAAGCACCTGGACGAGTACCCATGCAGGGCTTTTTCTGCCTGGCAGCGGGACCTCGGCCAGATTACGGGCGATCAGTGGGAGGAGGCCCTTCAATCCTTGACTACTTGTTCCCTAAATGTGGCGCAAAAAGTTTCGCAACTGTACATATTGCTAAGGGTACACTATACTCCGGTGAGGCTGCACAGGATGGGTAGGCGGGTGGACCCGTTGTGCTGCCGTTGCCAGAAGCACGAGGGGGACCTTATACATCTCATGTGGCGTTGCCCGAAGCTGCACAGATATTGGAACGGGGTGGTGGGGACAATTAATTCTGTTTTCCAGACTAAAGTTCCGGTTGATCCTATGTGCTGCTTACTGGGGGTGCTGGAGGATGTAGTTCCCGAGGAGATGACCAGGGTGGCTGTCTCCAGAACATTATTCCAGGCTAGGAAATTAATCCTAATGGGGTGGAAATCTGCCTCTCCGCCGTCTCACTCATCCTGGGTCAATCACGTGGGAATGGCGCTGGTGATGGAAAAACATATTTACCAGCATAGGGGGTGTCCTGGCAGGTTTGAGAGAATATGGGCGTTATGGCTAGACACGCCAGGGTTGAGTCCCAGAGAACTTGTCATGACCAGGATTCTAAGGTGTCTCTAAATGGGTGATAATCGGATGTCATGAGGGTCTATATGGTAAATTACTGGTAGTAAGGTGGGATGTTATGTATTCTTGTGGGAGAGGGAGGAATGACGACTGTGGGTGAAGTAGGGGACCTATATTGTATGTCTGTTCATGTATGATATATACCTTGAAGGGATCATCATTTTTTGTCTGTGCAGTGGTAATGTTTATGTTTCTTTTTCTGTACTTGTTTATGAAACAATAAACATCTTTCTGATTTAAAAAAAAATGTGCATAACGAAGCCAAGGAAAGGTGGAAAAATCTCCAAAAGGCATCAAATTACAGATTAGATATTCTTATAATATGTCAAAAAAAGTTAGATTGTATTTCCATCATTTACACTTTCAAAATTACAGAAAACAAAAAAATGGCATCTGCAAAAGTTTGGGCAGCCTCCAGAATTTATAGCATGCACTGCCCCCTTTGCAAAGCTGAGACCTGCCAGTGTCATGGATTGTTCTCAATCATCGTCTGGGAAGACCAGGTGATGTCAATCTCAAAGGTTTTAAATGCCCAGACTCATCTGACCTTGCCCCAACAATCAGCACCATGGGTTCTTCTAAGCAGTTGTCTAGAAAGCACCATGGGTTCTTCTAAGCAGTTGTCTAGAAAACTGAAACTGAAACTGAAAATAGTTGACGCTCACAAAGCTGGAGAAGGCTATAAGAAGATAGCAAAGCGTTTTCAGTTGTCAATATCCTCTGTTCGGAATGTAATTAAGAAATGGCAGTCATCAGGAACAGTGGAAGTTAAAGCAAGATCTGGAAGACCAAGACAAATATCAGACAGAACAGCTCACAGGATTGTGAGAAAAGCAATTCAAAACCAGCAGTTTGACTGCATGATCCCTCCTGAAAGATCTGGCAGACACTGGAGTTGTGGTACACTATTTGTCAGGGTACTAGCTCCATCTCTGACAGATTCCCGCACATGCCCAGTAGAATGACATTTCGGCGCATGCCTGTGCGTGGTTTGCGCGCACGCATGCGCGGTACGGCAGCGCACCGTGTGCGTGGAAGCGCGCACGTGCACGTATGCGGCAACCCTGGGGCCAATCAGAGGCCGGACATTCCTATTTAAACCAGCAGCCTTCCCTGAACAGGTTGCTGGTTTGTCTTCAGCTCCTATGTGTTTACCTGTTGCCGTACCTGCCTGTTTTGACCCGGAATTCCTGACGACTCTCCTCTTACCTGGAACCTCTGACCCTTTGGCTAACGTTACCTGGATTGCTGTTGTCTCCTGCCTCTTGACCTTGGCTTGCTCTCATGGACTCCCTCTGAACTCTCCTGCCCTTGACCCTCGGCTTGTGACTCGGATTTGCCCTCATCTCCTGTGGACCCTACCAGACTCACCTACCAGTTCCTGCCTGACCAACGCTTGTCTCCAGTCTTCTGCACCTGCCCTGCTTCTGTCAGCTGCACCAAGTCTTCCTGCCAGCTCCCGGCGCCGGTGCCTCCTTGTGCCGTCCCTCCTCTGTCCCAACTCCAGGGAGTGGTCTGCACAGGGTCGCAAAGGTGAGCCGCCCTCAGCATCTCGGTCTCGGTGAGTACAGGTTCTGACAGTACAAACCAGCCAGATGTCTGAGACCGACAGGGCGCGCTCACCCTTTGAGACGCTGTGCCAACAGGTCTCCGCCTTAACAGAGGCAGTCCAGAAGCTTCAGGAAGGCTACCTCCAGATTGATGGCCGCCTCCAACAACTGGCCAGTTCCCCAGGTCCATCCACTGCGGCCCTAGCCTCTTCACCCGGACCTTCTGCTGCCCAAGCTCCTGCAAGCCCTGCCATGATGGGGAGTAATCCCGAACCCCGGGTCTCCATGCCCGAGCGATTCTCAGGCGACCGTCGGAAATATCGGGCTTTCAAGAATGCCTGTTCCCTTTACCTGGCCTTGCAACCTAGAACTTTTGCGACCGAAGCTGTTAAGGTTGGATTCGTAATCTCTCTCCTTTCTGAGGAGCCTCAAGCATGGGCACACTCCTTAATGGAACAACGCAGTCCAATACTTGACTCTATGGACACCTTCTTCACCCACATGGGGAAATTATACGACGACCCCCTACGTGCAGCCACCGCAGAGGGTACTCTGCACAGCTTAAATCAAGGGAGACGGCCGGTGGAAGACTACACCGCCGAATTTAGAAAGTGGTCTGCTGACACAGGCTGGAATGAGTTGGCCCTCAGGTACCAATACCGCCAGGGCCTCTCTGAGAACCTAAAGGATGAGCTTGCAAGGTCGGCACCCCCTGCCTCTCTGGAGGATTTAATCCAAACCGCCACTCAGCTGGATAGGCGCCTTCGAGAACGTCGTTCGGAGAGGTTCCAGTCCAACCGGCCTAACTGGGTTCCACCAAGATATGCTCCAGTACCTCCGCCTCACCCAGCTCCACCAAACACCTCATTACCCGACCCAGAGCCGATGCAGCTTGGTATAGTACGGGCCCCTCTGACTCCAGAAGAAAGACTCCGGAGGCGTCAATCTAACCTCTGTCTGTACTGCGGAGCCGCCGGACACTTTTTGCGCACTTGCCCAGTAAGGCCTTGTAAGTCGAAACCTCCATCTGCTATCAATTTCCCTGTTACCAGTTTGCCTCAGACTTATGTTATCCTCTTTCTTTCCCTACAGCTCCCGGAAGGGGCAACACGTCTGCCGGCGATAATTGATTCCGGGGCCTGCAGCTGCTTCTTGGACTCATCCTTGGCCCAAAAGCTGCGTATCCCCTGCCGTACCAAGGATTTTCAGCTGCAAGTTCATCTGGCTGATGGCTCTCTTCCCCGTTCCGGATTGATTACCCAGGAAACCCTTCCTCTTTGTGCCATCTCAGATTCTGGGCACCGGGAGTTCCTCTGTTTGGACTTAATCCCGTCCCCCATGTTCCCTATCATTCTGGGTCTCCCTTGGCTACAAGTTCATCTGCCCTGCATTGATTGGCTCAAGAAAGAAGTCAGCTTCCCTTCCACCTACTGTTCCCAGCACTGTCTCGCACCCGCTCCAGTCGCCTGCTCCACGCTAGCTACTCCACCTGAAGACCTACAGCATGTTCCTCCAGCCTACCTAGACTTCAAGGATGTCTTTGACAAAAAACAAGCCGATTGTCTCCCACCACATCGGTCATATGACTGCCCCATTGACCTCTTGCCCGGATCTGAAATTCCCTTTGGGCGCATATTCCCCTTGTCAGAGACTGAGTTGAAGACCCTCAAGGTCTATATTGAAGAAAATTTAAGTAAGAAGTTCATCCGTCCCTCCTCCTCGCCAGCGGGGGCGGGGATCTTCTTTGTCGAGAAAAAAGATGGATCGCTTAGACCCTGCATTGATTATAGGGAGTTAAACAAAATTACCATCAAGAACCGGTACCCGCTGCCTCTAATCCCCGAGCTCTTTCAAAGGTTCCGATCAGCTCAGGTTTTTTCTAAATTGGACCTCCGGGCGCCTACAATTTGGTCCGAATAAGGGCAGGAGATGAGTGGAACACTGCGTTCAGGTCCAGATTCGGGCACTTCGAGTATCTGGTCATGCCCTTTGGGCTCTGTAATGCGCCCGCCACCTTCCAGCATCTAGTCAATGACATTTTTCGACAATTTTTAGATGACTTCCTCGTAGTCTACTTGGACGATATTCTCATCTTTTCAGCCACAAAAGAGTTACATCGGCAACATGTCAGGCAGGTTCTCACCATCTTGAGACAACACCGGCTTTATCTCAAATCAGAAAAATGCGAGTTCGAAAAGACATCAGTGCAATTTTTAGGATTTATCATTTCTGTGCATGGGGTAGCCATGGATCCCCAGAAAATCAGTGCTATTCAGGAGTGGGCACCTCCAACAGACAAAAAGGGCGTTCAGCGCTTCATTGGCTTCGCCAATTTTTATAGACGATTCATCATCGGTTTTTCATCAATTGTTTCTCCCATCACCAAGTTGACCCGCCAGGGGCACCGCTTCCAGTGGCCACAAGAGGCTCAGGAGGCCTTTATCAAACTCAAAACGGCCTTTACCTCGGCACCTGTACTTTGTCATCCGGATTCTACGTTACCTTTTGTTCTAGAAGTGGACGCCTCGGAATCTGCTACAGGCGCTATTCTTTCCCAGAGACAGGGACCGAAGTCGCTTCTTCACCCAGTAGCCTACACCTCTCGGAAACTAAGTCCTCCTGAGCGCAATTACGACGTAGGCGATAGAGAACTACTGGCCATAAAATTTGCACTGGAGGAGTGGAGGTACCTGCTGGAGGGGGCAGCGCATCCCATTATCATTTTCACTGACCACAGGAACCTGGAATACTTACGGTCTGCAAAACGCCTTAGGCCCAGACAAGCCCGTTGGGCTCTTTTTTTTGCTCGCTTCAATTTCCATATTACCTATCGTCCTGGCGCAAAAAATGGAAAAGCTGATGCCCTCTCCAGGATGTTTCCAGAGACGCCCGATACTTCCGAGCCCAGCACGATCCTGTCACCTCAAAATTTTTTGCTTCTCCCTCAAACAGATTTGTTGACTGCTCTAAAGACCGCATGCCAACGGTGCCCTGATCATGAGGTTTCCTCCTTGGAGAAAAAGGACGACCTGCTGTGGTCTCGTGGGAAGATTTTTGTTCCAACAGAGGCAAGACAGTTAATCCTCAGCACCTTCCATGATCGTAAATTGGCTGGCCATTTTGGTACCCGTAAAACTTCCGAACTGATCTCTCGCTCCTTCTGGTGGCCTAAATGGAGGTCCGACTGCAAGGATTATGTCTCTTCCTGCATTCGCTGCCAGCGGAGTAAGGGGCCAAACACGAAGACCTGGGGGCTGCTGAAACCCCTTCCTATCCCAGAACGGCCCTGGATTGACATCTCCATGGACTTTATTGTCGATTTGCCTCCTTCAGCCGGGTTTACCACGATCCTAGTCGTGGTGGACCGTCTGTCCAAGATGGCGCATTTTTTGCCCATGGTGGGTACGCCCTCCGCGGCAGACACAGCCAAAATCTTTTTTAAAGAGATTATCAAGCTCCATGGAGTGCCCAAAAGCATAGTATCTGACAGAGGTACTCAATTCACATCCAAATTTTGGAAGGAACTTTGCAGAGCTTTGGAAGTGAAGATCTGTCTGTCCTCGGCCTATCACCCTCAAAGTAATGGCCAGACAGAGCGCACTAATCAAACGCTAGAACAGTATCTACGATGCTTTTGCTCAGTCTCCCAAGACGATTGGTCCTCCTTGTTATCTACAGCCGAGTTCGCTTACAATAATTCCATACATTCTTCCACAAACCAAACCCCGTTCTGGGCTAACTTCGGTTTCTACCCTTCCTTTTTGCCGGACTCCATCCCGGAAACATCTGTGCCAGCGGTCCAGGAACGTGTGACCTGCATCCAGCAAAACTTTCAGAAGTTACAGGAAAGCATGCAGCAAGCTCAGCAGGACTATAAGAGGTTCCATGACAAGGGGAGGAAGGATTGCCCTGTCTTCAAAGTGGGTGAGAAGGTCTGGCTATCTGCCATCAACCTCAAGTTACCTATTCCCTCTCGGAAGCTGGGTCCAAGGTTCATCGGGCCATTTGAGATCAGGCGAGAAATCAACCCAGTAGCTTTTGAGTTGGCTTTACCCAGGTCCTACAAGATCCACCCTGTGTTTCACGCCTCTCTGCTTAAGCCCGTTGTGTCTGACCCCTTCAACGGTAGAGAAGAACTGCCACCTCCACCAGTGGAGATCGAGGGTGAAAAAGAATTTGAGGTGGAGGCTATCTTGAGCTGCAGGAAAAGAGGAAGGCAGTTGCAATACCTTATAAAGTGGAAGGGATATCTCCCTGAAGATAACTCTTGGGAGCCTTCCCGGAATCTCCATGCCCCTCGCCTGATTCGGGCCTTTCACCTGGAACACCCGGAGTTAATGACCAGTTTGGGCGTCCGGAGTCCGCCCCTTGGGGGGGGGCACTGTCAGGGTACTAGCTCCATCTCTGACAGATTCCCGCACATGCCCAGTAGAATGACATTTCGGCGCATGCCTGTGCGTGGTTTGCGCGCACGCATGCGCGGTACGACAGCGCGCCGTGTGCGTGGAAGCGCGCACGTGCACGTATGCGGCAACCCTGGGGCCAATCAGAGGCCGGACATTCCTATTTAAACCAGCAGCCTTCCCTGAACAGGTTGCTGGTTTGTCTTCAGCTCCTATGTGTTTACCTGTTGCCGTACCTGCCTGTTTTGACCCGGAATTCCTGACGACTCTCCTCTCACCTGGAACCTCTGACCCTTTGGCTAACGTTACCTGGATTGCTGTTGTCTCCTGCCCCTTGACCTTGGCTTGCTCTCATGGACTCCCTCTGAACTCTCCTGCCCTTGACCCTCGGCTTGTGACTCGGATTTGCCCTCATCTCCTGTGGACCCTACCAGACTCACCTACCAGTTCCTGCCTGACCAACGCTTGTCTCCAGTCTTCTGCACCTGCCCTGCTTCTGTCAGCTGCACCAAGTCTTCCTGCCAGCTCCCGGCGCCGGTGCCTCCTTGTGCCGTCCCTCCTCTGTCCCAACTCCAGGGAGTGGTCTGCACAGGGTCGCAAAGGTGAGCCGCCCTCAGCATCTCGGTCTCGGTGAGTACAGGTTCTGACACTATTCCACTATAAAGAGATACTTGTACAAATATGGTCTTCATGGAAGAGTCATCAGAAGAAAACCTCTTCTACGTCCTCACCACAATAATCAGCGTTTGAACTTTGCAAATGAACATATAGACAAGCCTGATGCATTTTGGAAACAAGTTCTGTGGACCGATGAGGTTAAAATATAACTTTTTGGCCGGAATGAGCAAAGGTACGTTTGGAGAAGAAAGGGCACAGAATTTAATGAAAAGAACCTCTGTCCAATTATTAAGCATGGGGGTGGATCAATCATGCTTTGGGGTTGTATTGCAGCCAGTGGCACAGGGAACATTTCACGAGTAGAAGGAAAAATGGATTCAATAAAATTTCAGCAAATTTTGGATGGTAACTTGATGCCATCTGTGAAAAAGCTGAAGTTAAAGAGAGGATGGCTTCTACAAATGGATAATAATCCTAAACACACCTCAAAATCCACAGGGGATTACATCAAGAGGCGTAAACTGAAGGTTTTGCCATGGCCTTCACAATCTCCTGACCTCAACATAATTGAAAATCTATGGATAGACCTTAAAAGAGCAGTGCGTGACAGACAGCCCAGAGGTCTCAAAGAACTGGAAGACTTTTGTAAGGAAGAATGGGCAAAGACACCTCAAACAAGATGTGAAAGACTCTTGGCTGGCTACAAAAAGCGTTTACAAGCTGTGATACTTGCCAAAGGGGGCAGTACAAGATATTTACTCTGCAGGGTGCCCAAACTTTTGCCGACGCCATTTTTTTGTTTTCTGTAATTTTGAAAGTGTAAATGATGGATATAAAATCTAACTTTTTTTGACATATTATAAGAATGTCTACTCTGTGATTTGATGCCTTTTGGAGATTTTTCCATCTTTCCTCGGCTTCGTTATGCACATTTATACAATTTTTTACCTGGGGTGCCCAAACTTTCGATCCCCACTGTATATACATATTGTTGAAAGTATTGGGACGCCTGCCTTTACACGCACATGAACTTTAATGGCATTCCAGTCTTAGCCTGTAGGGTTCAAAATTGGGTTGGCCCACGCTTTGCAAATATAACAACTTCAAATCTTATGGGAAAGGTTGTCCACAAGGTTTAGGAGTGTGTCTATGGGAATGTTTGACCATTCTTCCAGAAGCACATTTGTGAGGTCAGGCACTGATGTTTGGCAAGAAGGCCTGGCTCGTAGTCTCCACTCTAATTCACCCCAAATGTGTTCTGTCGGGTTAAGGTCAGGACTCTGTACAGACCAGTCAAATTCCTCCACACCAAACTAACTCATCCATGTCTTTATGGACCTTGCTTTGTGCACTGGTCCAAATCATTTGGGGGAGGGGGGCATATGGCGGGGGGTTGTTTTTCAGGGGTTCGGCTTGGCCCCTAAGTCTACATATACTATTTGCCAACACAGATGCACTTCGTTTAAGGGCTTTGCAGAAGGAAATCTGTCATTTCTGCCTTTTTTTTGCAGTGCTGACTTCTTATAAGATGTTTTGAACAGCATCAATGATAGACTTCCATCGGCAAAAGCCAGATGCTATTGCTTGCAACTATAGGTGCTACTCCGGCTGAGGTCTGATGTAGTAGAGTATGCCTTGTCTGCCTGCTGGCAATATTATAGAGGCATATGCTGCTCCAGTCCAGTCTGGCGCTATTAGGTCCACCCCATTAAGAAAAGACCTTTGCTTTTTCTCCAATCAGAAGAAACCTTTACACGTGCTTGCACTAATTGCTGTCTAAGCCAATAAGCGGCCTCCCACCAGCATGGTAGGGGCTTTTGAGGTTGATACTGTGAGCCAGGATACAGCATCAGCAGGACAAAGAGCAAAGATGCAGGGCTATCCTGGCATTTCTGGGACAGTTGGCATCAATGCAAATCTCTTGAGATCTGTCACATGTCAATCTCAGAATCCAAGAATATCCTGTGTTTAGTAACACATTAAATGTAAATAATACCACTGTCTAAAACTGACTAAACCATGACCCTCCAGCTGTTGATGAACTACACGTCCCATGAGGCATTGTAAAACTCTGACATTCATTGACATGACTAGGCATGATGGGAATTGTAGTTCCTAAACAACTGGAGGGCCATAGTTTGGAGCAGTGGCTGCCGTCCATAGGCATTAAAAAAAAAAGCACAGGACTAATCCCCTTGTGTTCTGTGGAGAGGGGAGGCCCCTCCCCTCTTCACTGAACACAAGGAAAAAGCAAGGAACTAGCTGCCGCTGAAAGGCGATCTAACTTAGGGGACACATGTGAGCAGGACTCAGCTGCTGATGGGGACACTGCATCTGATGTGAGGAGGGGCTCTGCTGATGGGGACACTAAGATGTAAGGAGGGGCTCCACTGATGGGGACACTGATATGAAGAGGGGCTCCGCTGATGGGGACTCTGATGTCAGGAGGGGCTCCGCTGATGGGGACACTGATATGAAGAGGGACTCCGCTGATGGGGACACTGATGTGAGGAGGGGCTCCGCTGTTGGGGACACTGATGTGAGGAGGGGCTCTGCTGATGGGGACACAGATGTGAGGAGGGGCTCCGCTGATGGGGGCACAGATGTGAGGAGGGACTCCACTGATGGGGACACAGATGTTAGGAGGGGCTCCGCTGTTGGGGACACTGATGTGAGGAGGGGCTCTGCTGATGGGGACACAGATGTGAGGAGGGGCTCCGCTGATGGGGACACTGATGTGAGGAGGGGCTCCGCTGTTGGGGACACTGATGTGAGGAGGGGCTCTGCTGATGGGGACACTGATGTGAGGAGGGGCTCCGCTGTTGGGGACACTGATGTGAGGAGAGGCTCTGCTGATGGGGACACAGATGTGAGGAGGGGCTCCGCTGATGGGGGCACAGATGTGAGGAGGGACTCCACTGATGGGGACACAGATGTGAGGAGGGGCTCCGCTGATGGGGGCACAGATGTGAGGAGGGGCTCCGCTGATGGAGACACAGATGTGAGGAGGGGGACTCTGCTGGGGGCACCTGATGTAAGTACGGACTCTGCTGGGGTTACCTGATGTAAGGACGGACTCTGCTGGAGCACCTGATGGCATCTGGTGGCAGGTGACATGCTCAGGGCTTCCACTGATTCTGCATTATGGTGAGTCGAATGTTTTTATTTTATATTACAATGTAATAATAGAAATAATGCGCTTCAATCATCCTAAAACCATAACAACCATGGTGCCGGGATGATTGAAGCGCTAACACCAGGTGTTTGGAGTATCTTCATCTGCTATTCGCTTTATCGTTTATTTCTGGAATACACATATCTATATTGTTGTGTAGGATCTGGGCCTGATCTCTCTCTCACTCTCTCCCTCCCTCTCCATCATGTCAGACGCTAACCACACTCCCTTAGAGCCCCACCCATTTAAGTCACGCCCACTATGGTCTGGCGCCCCCCCATCCTAAAACTTCACCAGCCGTCACTGGTTTGGAGATCCTGTAATTAGGTGCAGTCTACTTTCTCCACTATAAGTGGCCCTCGTCTGCAGCGACATTGCAGTTGTAGAGGAAGTCAAGAAGAACATGGCTCCGCTATGGTTTTTCTGGGGCCCTAGGGAAGCTATCCATTTGGATGCTGTGTGACTCTAGCAGCCATCTTGGGTCAGGCAAATTTAAAGCCATGGCTCCTGGACTTAGCTCATTTGTAAGTGGGTAGAGTAAGGACAGGTACCCAATCTGTAATGATAAAACTAGCAACAGGGAAAGGTTCCTGACGAGGAGGGAAAGCATAGGGATTGCTATTTCTCTGGACATCATTGCCCGGATTCACAAAGACTTACACCGACGTATCTACTGATATGCCGTCGTAAGTCCAAATGAGCGCTGTCGTATCTATGCACTGATTCTTTAAATGAGATACGCCTGAATTTTGGCAAGATACGACCAACGTAAGTCTCCTACGCCGTCGTATCTTGGGTGCATATTTTCGCTGGCCGCTAGGGGCGCTTCCGTTGATTTACGCATCGAATATGTAAATGAGCAAGATACGCTGATTCACGAAGGTATTTGCGCCCGTCGCTGTAATCTAAGTCGTTTACGTAAGGCGTTTTTCCGGCGTAAAGTTAAACCACCAAAAAGCTGGTCTAAGTCGTTCAGGGTATGGACGTCGGAACTGCCATCGGATTTTACGTTGTTTACGTAAGTCGTACGTGAATGGGGCTGGGCGTAAGTTGTGTTCACGTCGTACGTATTGAGCCGTCGTATCTTAGGGAGTATTTGTGACGTGATTCTGAGCATGCGCGCGCATGCGCTGTTTGTTTGGCCATGCATTTACATGGGGTCACGCTTCATTATAATACTACATGCCCACTGCCTTGCTACTTTGAATTAGGCGGGCTTACGCTGGCCATTTTACGTTACGCCGGCGCAAGAAAGGGAGCAAGTGCTTTGTGAATACAGTACAAGCCTCTCTGTGTTACGTCGGCGTAGCGCATATCAGATGCGCTACGCCGCTCTAAAGATACGCCGATCTCTCTCAATCTGGCCCCTTCCCTCTTGGGCCTGAGACAGCCAGGCCACATTCTGTCCCACCTAACAGGCGCTGTCAGTTGACTGATACCTGCTCTCTACACACTGTTGGGATCTGTGAGTGTTCCCAGTTGGGCTGTCTTCCCACCAAGTTTATTATGAACTGTCTTTGCATTACATCAATACAATTTCTTCATATTGCAATTGGACTGTGTGTGTTATTGCACCACACTGCACCCTATCTACACTTGGAAGCAGTTGGTCCCTTGCAGCGGGTGCAAAAGGAGGATTGGGTTCCAGCATGACTCCACTAAGATACACCTTTGCCCTAATACCAAAGTTCAATGGCTCTAACATTCCTCTGGCAGAGTGGGAGAAGAGACTGGAGAGTGACACATGCCTATACCAGGTTCTAGCCCGGCTGGTGATGGAGCCGCCTATTGTACCTTAGAAGATGATGCCAGAGGATGAGCGTGCTACTCTAGAACAGATTGTGTCACACCTGGAGGGTCTGTTTAGGGAGAAGATACCGCTTTTGGCACTACAGAACCTCTGGAGGTGCTTGGAAAAGAGGGATGTGCGCGGCTACGCTGACATCACTGTTATCATTGTTGTCTCCATGTTGCTGCGATGCGAAGGACAGAATCTATTAAAGAGGGGGGAGTGTAGGCAGGTTCAATCTACTTTCTCTACTGTAGGTGGTGCTTGTCTGCAGCAGCATTGCAGTTGGAGAGGAAGTCAAGTGGAACATGGTTCCTCAATATTTTACTGGGGAAACTACCTGATTGGATGCTGCCGCCCCATGTGACATTAGCAGCCATCTATTAAAATAACAAACATGTTATACTTACCTCCACTGTGCAGTTTGTTTTGCACAGAATGGCCCCGATCCACGTCTTCTGGGGTCCCTCAGCGGCTGTCTCTGGTCCTCCCCACAAGAACTCACCACAGTCATGTAAGAGAGCTCGCATGGTGGTGAGTCCTTTCGGGCGCGCTCCCGTGATACAACGAGCAGCCATAGCCGCTCACTGTATCACTCGGCCCCGCCCCTCGGCACGATGCGTCACCCGATGTGATTGACAGCCGCTCTAGCTAATCAGCGGCCAGGCTGAGCGGCGAAGAGGATTTCGGGACTGAGCGCGGGACTTTCGAGGGGTCAGGAAAGTAAAACAAGGGCTCGAGGGGGGTGGAGGGACGACATCATCAGATGTTTTTTCACCTTAATGCATAGATTGCATTAAGATAAAAAAATACATTTCTTTACAACTCCTTTAAAGTAGAACTATAGACAACCCTTTTATTTTCCATCTTGGATTGAGTAAGGGATGGTTATAGCCCCTGTTAATTTTTTTTGCCATCTGTTCATTTCCCTTCATGTCCTGCCCCATAGCCAAACAAGAAGTGAGAGGAAATCTCTGCAGATTAAGGGAACCCCTCCTCCACCTTCAGGCCCTCTACTAGTACTAGTGTCCCCACTGGAACATTTCAGGGCAGGCCTTAAACGGGAAGGGGTGTGACCTTGACAGGAAGGGGTGGATCATATTTAAATTATGGGGGCGCATGAGTTTAGTCAGGCCTAGGGCAGCACAAAACCTAAATACACCACTGGAGCTAATATCAATTCACCTGGCGGTACTCAGTAAATCAGCAATAACTGTGTGGGAACAACAACACCACTGTTGTGAGGATATAAATCTATATATATAAAATATACATATGTAGAGGAATTCTGCATTGAAACACATGTGGGGAAGGATTAAATCCAAATTTGCTTTCTGTCAGTTAGTGATGACTAAATCCTCTTTAACTAAAAGGTATTTTAGTTGTACAAACCATGCACTAGAGACAATGGGCCAGATTCACGTAGCGCAGCGGATCTAATAGATCCGCTCGTTCTACGTGAATTAAGATCCGCTCCCGCAAGTTTAGGAGGCAAGTGGCTAATTCACAAACCACTTACCTCCAAACTTGCGACGGCGGATCCTAAATCCCCCAGCGGAATTCAAATTCCGCGGCTAGGGGAGTGTCATATTTAAATCAGGCGCGCTCCCGCGCCGATTTAAATACGCATGCGTCGTCCGGGGAATTTCCCGGCGTGCATTGCTCCCACTGACGTCAATAGGACGTCAGTGGTTGCGACGGGAGCTAGACTTGCGACGCGCGTGTTCGTGAATCGGCGTACGCAAACGACGTAGGAAATTTCAAACTCGACGCGGGAACGACGGCTATACTTAACAATACTTACCCCTGCTTTTAGCAGGGGTAAGTATACGACGGGTACCGCGCTACGGAAACGACGTAAGAACACTGCGTCGGGTCCGCGTACGGTCGTGAATTTCGCGTATCTCGCTGATTTACATATTATTCAGTGTAAATCAGCGGGAACGCCCCCGGCGCCATTTTTAAATCAAAAAAAAGATCCGACAGTGTAACACAGTGTAACACTGTCGGATCTCAGCCCTATCTATGCGTAACTGGTTCTATGAATCAGGCGCATAGATAGGACCTGAAAAAAGCTGAGATACGATGGTGTATCTGAGATACACCGTCGTATCTGCTTCGTGAATCTGGCCCAATGGCTATAAAAGGTTCCATACAAAATCTTGCAATTTATGTTTAAAGTACTCCTCATATAATGATTTGTTAACTTAAATGCTGTTCTTTTAATAGTTGACACACTGAGAAGAACTCACAGTGGTATAAATTAAGTGACGACGTGTCATACATTGTGCTTTTGAAGTAATAGAAGCAAGGAAAATCAGATTGGAAGAGATGTACTAATTATAAATCTGAATTTCTTGTAACAATTGTATGGCCTGCTAGTTTCTGTTCTCAGCTGACAATTTTAAAAAGGTCTGGTATGAAAAGCACCCCTGGAGGATTCCTTAGCTCATACGGTCAGCACAGAGTGCATTAATGTAAAGTGCACTGAAGCGCACATTAACTTATACTTTAAAACACAGAAAGTCTTTACTTGTACCTCCTGGGTTGCCACCCAACATGCTGGATACCTGTCTGGGCTAGCTTCTATTTCTACTTGATGCTTCATTCCCCTGAACACACGTTATTTGATAGCACCACTGAAGACAAGGAACAGTATCTTTGTTCCTTGCTTAAAAACCTAATTAAGACTTGATAAGGGGTATTAGGGGTCACTTCTGCTCGGAAAGAGATTTTTTTCCCTACTGCCGTTACAGAAGTTTAACCTGTATAGGGTTAAACCTGATGATTCCAAGAAGGAGGATAAAGAGTAAAGGAGGTATCGGTTGATACAGAGGACATTTGCGTGGCATGCTTTTATACTGCTAGCGGATGCTGAGCTGGGGGGGGGGGGGGTCGGAGATGAGGTTACTGGTGGTGTATTTTGTTTCCAGGCATATGGAGGACAGAGGGTCAGTGTCCGTGATAGAGCGGAAGCTGGCGGGATTGGCTTTTTGGTTCAAGCTTCAAGGCCTGCCCAACTTTACTAAAGATGTTTGGGTGCGTCAAGTGCTTAAGGAGTATCGGAAGGTTCACCCTCAAAAAGATGCGAGAAGGCCGGTTTCTTTCGTGATTCTACAGGTTATTAGTGGGTAATTGGGAGGTGTGTGTTCATCTGGTTGAGGTACTTTTGTTCAGAACAGCTTTTTCGCTGGCGTTTTTTGGAGCATTTCGAGTGGGGGAGCTGGTGAGTCCATCTAGGAGGTTGTCAGGGGGTTTAGCGGTGAAGGATGTGGGTCTCTTTGATAATAGTGTGGTGTTGCGGTTGCGTCGGTCGAAAACGGATCAGAGCGGTAAGCGTGTGGAGATTCAGTTATTTACCTCTCCTGGGGCTCCAGTTTGCCCGGTTACGGTGGTTAAGGAATTTTTGGGGGTGCGTCCGGTCGGGGGAGGGGGTGCTACTGGTGCATGAGGGTGGGTCTTTTCTGTCTAGGTTTCAATTTGTGGCTGTTTTTCGCAAGTGCCTCAGGGTGGCCGGACTCGATGGTACGCAATTTGCTTCCCACTCCTTCTGCATTGGGGCGGCCACAGAGGAATCCAGGGAGTTTCATTCAAATGTGCGCCCTCATTTGGTAGTGGAGGTGGTTTGATGTGAGGGTGGGGTTCAGAGCAATTTTATCAGGAGCTATGTTATGCTGTGTAGTATCAGGGTAGGGGTGATGTAGATGTTCGTGTGTTGGGGTATTGGTTCTACTTTGTTTCTGCGTTTTTTGTTTCAGATGGAGGTCAAATATGCCTCGTCTGGATTCTTGGACATTTATATGTCTTTTGGGGGGCCAGGAGAGCAGGCGCTAGGCCGGACGGCAGAAAACTGGGGATCCCGAGACAGGAGGCTTGCAGTAGGTGGTTGGGAATCCCGGGGTTTGGTATGGAACAGGGTGGTGCCTGACGTGTATCGGTACTTGCGGCTGGACAGACTTCCTGATGTGCTGGTATTACATATGGGAGGGAATGACTTGGGGGTCAGATCCATTGTGTATCTGATAGCGACTGTGATGTCGGATTTTCTGACGTTGCAGAAGGCTTTCCCGAAGACATTGATAGTGAGGTCTGACACAGTGGCACGGACTAGCTGGTGGAGGGCAAGATCGGTGGACAGGCTCAAAAAGTTGAGAGTGAGGGTGAATAAGGTGATTGGCTGTTTCATGGCCAGTAAAGGGGGCTTGGTGATACGGCACATGGAGTTGGAGGTCAATGTGGGGATGTACTAGCAGAGGGATTGGGGGGAAAATGTCATCAGTGGGGATCGATTTGTGGGCGCTGGGTCTGCAGGATGGTATTCAGATTTCATGGAAATGGTGGGGGGCTCATCGGTGGTATGTGCCCCTCTGATGTATTCCAGTGTTGCTGGTGATACGGCTGGAGGCCTGGTGTGGTAAAAAGATGGTCCCGCAGTGTAGTGGTGGAAAGTTTAACGGTTTTGGGGTGCGGTCAGAGACCAACAGACTGGGAGTTAAGAAACTGTGGTTAAAAATGTGGAATGCATGTTAATGGAAAGTTATTTGATTAAAGTTATTTAATATTTGGAGTTATTTATTTTATAAAAAAGGCTGTTATGGCCAGTTATACTCCAACTCCTGTGTGGTCTATTATTTTGAAATAAGGGGGTAAGATATGTGGAAAGTTATAAAAATGGGTTTAAAAGGGAAAATGGGGGTGTTGTTCAGCATGTGTCCACAGTTTCAGCCTATGTCCCCCCAGTTTCAGCCTGTTTCCCCCCCAGTTTCAGCCTGTTTCCCCCCCAGTTTCAGCCTGTGTCCCCCCCCCCCAGTTTCAGCCTGTGTCCCCGTCCCCCCAGTTTCAGCCTGTGTCGTCCCCCCCAGTTTCAGCCTGTGTCCACTCCCCAGTTTCAGCCTGTGTTCCCCCCCAGTTTCAGCCTGGTTCCCCCCCCCCACAGTTTCAGCCTGTGTCCCCCCCCCAGTTTCAGCCTGTGTTCCCCCCCAGTTTAAGCCTGTGTCCCCCCCCCAGTTTCAGCCTGTGTTCCAGCGATCATAGGGGATGAGAGGGGAGAGCTGCCGCCGCTGCCTGGCTGATTAGAGCGCTGGGGAACATGACAGCTTTCTTTACAATAGCTGTGTGTTTCCCTGCTGTGCAGCCCCATATACAGCCCCTCCCCCTTGTCCAGGGAACTTTGATAGACAGATACCCTCCCAGACAAGCGGGAGGGCATGTATATGGTGCTGCACGGCGGGAAACACACAGCTATTGTAAAGAAATCTGTTATGTTCCCCAGCGCTCTAATCAGCCAGGCGGCGGCTCTCCCCTCTCATCCCCTACGATTGCTGGGACAAAGGAAATAGAACCTAGGTCGACGGCGGTGCTCACCCCCCCCCCCCCCCCCGCTCCCAGGCAGCTCAAAATCCACTAGCAAAATTGATTTTTTGAGGGCTGCCCTATACTATGCTGGCTCCGGCCCTGCTTTAAGGCAAGTCTGTGGCAGCCGACTAAGTCAACACAACACCTACCAGGTGCCCATGGCTGCCTAGTTTGCCTAGTGGTAGCTCTGAGTGCACCTGTGGGTTACCTGCACTGAGCCATAGACTTCAGTTATTACCCTACAGGTTTGGTGCCCTTTCAGAAAGTGCAGCACACCTGCAGGATGTAATAGAAGTCTACGGCAAAGTGCAGCTAACCCTCAGGAAAGCCACTGGTGCACTGCGCTGCACCTACAGTATGAATAAACCACAGCACATCAGTGTGAAAGCAGCCTTAGGCCCCTTCAGACCCTCCATTTACCTCTATGGAGCAACAAATGTAAACAGACTTGTGCATCTGGATCATCTGTCCACTCTACTCGTAACCTCTTACCAAGTCACTTAAGTGGCCCTCACTCTTCAAAAGGATGGGCGTGATCTATGGTGTTTCTTCCAGACTGGATGAAAATTTTCCTTAACTTATGAAATAGAACCTCAGTTATGCACTACAGATGACGTAAGCAGGGCCCAAATGCTTAAAAGTAGACATTGTTTAACTAAATGTCTTCATTAAGAGTTGTAATGTGGCTTTATTTAGGTGTGTGATAGAGGAATATTTTTTTTTATGGACCCAGAGCAGCCAATTGCACATATTTTGAAATTTTCAACTGCTTATCAATGTTTTATGAATCTAAAAAAACATGTTTTTAAAGCAACATTAATGACTATATTAGTGGTATATGCACGCTCCAGTATTTGCACATTTTCTCTGTAGAAAGTGCTATCCAGTACCAGCTTTCTATTGACTCTTCCAGGTTATTCAATTTGCATTAAATTCTTCATTTAATGATCTGACTGATCACACATCCTTGTAGGATAAATCTGAAATATGTGTAGGTCTGTGAAGTTCTGCTAGGGTGTGTAGTTTTGCTTAGGGGTTGAGGCTATGAAGTCCTGCTGTATGGCTATAACGTTCTGCTGGGGTGTGCAGTCTTGCCACAGGGGTAGAGAATATTAAGTCCTGCTGTATGGGTATGACATTCTCCTGGTGTCTAGAGTCTTGCCATGGGGGTAGAAACTGTGAAGTCTTGCTGTATGGGTGTGAAGTTCTGCTGAGGTCTGTAGTCTTGCATTGAAGTATGGCAGGGACTCTGAACTGAAGTCCTGCTGTAAGACTTTTAAGTTCTACTGAGGTGTGTTGTCTTGCTCTGTGGGCAGGGACTGTGAAGTCGTGCTTTGTGGGTGTGCAGTCCAGCCATGGTAGTAGAGACTGTGAAGTCCTGCTGTGTGGGGGTGAAGTTCTGCTGAGGTATGTAGTCTTGATTTGGAGGATGGAAGGGCCTGTAAAGTCTTGCTGTGTGGCTTTTAAATTAAGGTGACCAAATTTTTTAAATTAAATCCGAGCACATATTTTTGTACTAGTAATGGCGGCAATCAGCAACGTCAGCGCCGCGCCCGCCTCACAGCCTGTCAAGTCTTGCTCTCTGGGCCCCAGCTACTACTGAATAGAGATGGGCTATCTGTTCGAGTTGAACATGAGTTCGACCCTGAACATTGCCTGTTCGCCCAACAGCAAAAAATTTGGGGTGTTTGCGGCAAATTTGAAAAGCCGCGGAACACCCTTTTAAAGTTTATGGGAGAAATCAAAAGTGATAATTTTAAAGGTTAATATGCAAGTTATTGTCATAAAAAGTGTTTGGAGACCTGGGTCCTGCCCCAGGGGACATGTATCAATGCAAAAAAAGTTTTAAAAACTGCCGTTTTTTTGGGAGCAGTTTGCTTAAAGTGAAATATTTCCTAAAATTTTGTGCCTGGGGGGCGTCTATAGTATGCCTGTAAAGTAGCGCATGTTTTCCAAGCTTAGAAAAGTCCCCGCACAAAATTACATTTCTAAAGGTAAAAAGTCATTTAAAACTACTCGTGGCTATAATGAATTGTCGGGTCCCGGCAATACAGATAAGTCATTGAAAAAAAAACAGCATGGGTCTGGTATGAATATTAAAGGGAACCCTGAACCAAAATTAAAAAAAAAAGCGTGGGGGTTCCCCTTAAAATCCATACCAGATCCTTATCCGAGCAGGCAGCCTGGCAGGCCACAGGAAAAGAGGGTGGGCAAGAAAACACCCCCCACCCCTCCTGAACCGTACCAGGCCACATGCCCTCAACATGGGGAGGATGTCCCCATGTTGATGGGGACAAGAGCCTCATCCCCACAACCCTTGCATCATGGTTGTCGGGGTCTGCGAGCGGGGGGGTTTATCGGAATCTTGACCCCCCAGATGCCGGCCCCCCCATGTAAATTGGTAACGGGTACATTGTACCCCTACCATTTCACAAAAAAAAGTTTTAAAAACCACAGGAGTCAAGTCCTTTATTAAAAATAAAAAAAAAGGTTCCAACAATGTAATCCACTCTCAAGTGATACAGAGGGAAAAAAATTACACTATGAAAGATACCGCCTCATAGGAGGCGCCAGGCCAAATGACGCTCGCTTGGTGTTTTATAGCTGAGGGCAGGGCCACCCGTCGCATGCACGGGTGACCCCACCCCCTTTCTGACGCAAGGAGAAAACCTGGGGTTACTGAATGATGTGTACGGGTGACCCCGCCCCCTCTGGCACGTCACAGGTTTTTTTCAATGTTTTTTTTCAATGACTTTTATCTGTATTGCCGGGTCCCGGCAATTCATTATAGCCTCGAGTAGTTTTAAATTACTTTTTTTCCTTTGAAAATGTCATTTTGTGCAGAGAACTTTCTAAGCACGGGAAACATACGCTACTTTACAGGCATACTATTGACACCCCCCAGGTACAAATTTTTTAAAGGAATATTTCACTTTTACTGTTTTACTTTAAGCATTATTAAAATCACTGCTCTCGAAAAAAAAACGTCCGTTTTTTTTTGCATTGATACATGTCCCCTGGGGCAGGACCCGGGTCCCCAAACACTTTTTATGACAATAACATGCATATTAGCCTTTAAAATTAGCACTTTTGATTTTTCATGTTCATGTCCCATAGACTTTATTGGTGTTCGCATGTTCGAACAAATTTTTTGCCTGTTCGCATGTTCTGCTACGACCCGAACCGGGGGGGTTGTCAGCTCATCCCTACTACTAAGTGAGGAGCAGAGGAAGATCACTCCACCAGGGAAGACAAGGAGATAAGCAGGCAAGCGGCTGGCCAGGACTTGAGCCAAGGCAGAAGAACATGCGAGCGGAGCTGAATGGGCATGTGCCCGAAACTGAAGAAATATTCACTCCGCTCCGACAAGCACATTATCATCAGAAAGGGGCACAGATAATGGAAAAAAATACACCTCCCTAAGCTAGTAGGAGCAGCACAGTGGGGGTGTGTAATTCAGATTTTGTTAATTTTATTCTGCACTGACTGTCTTTGAAATTACCCCAGCCCCTGTTCAAATCCAATCCGGGGACAAAACTGGGGACAGACTTGGTCCAGGGACAGTGTCCTCAAACCGGGGATGACTGGTCACCCTATTATAAATTCTTCTGTTTTTTTTTGGGAAGGGGGGGTGCAGGGACTGTGAAATCCTTCTGTATGGGTATGATGTTCTACTGGGGTCTGCAGTCATGCCATGGGAGCAGAGACTGTGTAGTTCAGCTGTGTGGGGGTGACATTCTGCTGGGGTGTGTAGTCTCAACTAGGGAGCAGGAACTGTAAAGTCCTGCTGTATGGCTGTGAAGTTCTGCTGGGGTGGGGTATTAATTATTGCCCACCCATGGAGCAGGAACTGTGAAGTCCTGCTCTATGGGTGTGAATTTCTGCTTAGGTCTGTAGTCTTGCTTTGGAGGGTGGCATGGTCTGTGAAGTCCTCCTGTATCGGTGTAAAGTCTTTTTTTGGTGGCATCAACTATGAAGTCCTGCTGAGAACTGAGTAAAGTTCTGCCGAGGGGGTGCTGAGTTGTATAATTTTTTGCTATTGGTTGTCATATTAGTGTAGTATTCATGTAGTCAATCCAAACAGAAAAATGCTAATATCTTTGAAATGCAGAAAAGTCGATAAATATAGTATACAATGTGCCTTTTGTTCTTGATCTGTTTATCATTTTTTTATGATCCCAATAAAATATGCTTTCATACCAACACTAATTGCTATATTATTGGTATTTGCACATTTTCTATTGCTGCTTATATTCAGTACCGGCTTGCTATTGACTCTTCCAGGTTATTAACCTTTGCGTTACATTCTTCATTTAATGAGCTGGCTGATCACACATCCTTGTAGGATACATCTGAAATGTGTGTAGGGCTGTATTGGCTGAGCTATCGTACATCTGTGGATGGATATACTGTAGCTCTTGTGGTTTCCCTGTAGGGCAGATAACCAACTGTTTTCTATTGCAAAGCCAAAATTGCCTACGATTCACAATTTCCAAGTCAGCCATTCATTTTCAAGGTTTGTCCATTGAATACTTTGTAAGGGGGCTTTAATGGGGACCTGGATGTAACGGGGGCTCCGATGTAAGAGGGTGGCTTTGATATACCGGTAAGCAGAATTTTGATATAAGAGGGACTCTGATGTAAGGGGGGATTCTGATGGGCTATTAAGTTTATTTGAATTTTTTTTTGCTTTACCTTAGTTTTTTTTCTGTTGTTCTAATACATATGCTGATTAAAAAAAAAATCCTGGTAAAACATGTCCCAGAATTAAAATGTAATTTGTTCATATCCAAATTATTATTTTTTTTGGCCCGTGAATATTTGTAAAATATACAATGTAGCCCTTGTACTGACAAGTTTAGACCCCTTCTCTAAGACAATGAGAGCCAAGTTTGCCGCGCCTAACTCCCCCTTAGCCTAACTTCCTAGTGCTACCATGGTGCAACAGCATGAAGGTCCACAAACAAGCGTAAATATCACATCTTGCAATGTTGGCAGTTATGAAAAGGGGTTAATACATAATCCACCCCCTTCCTTGCCTTTTACCCCTAGACACAGCTGTATAGCGAAGTGCAGGTTGCAAAGAATATGAAAGAGACTGCGCTGTGTGACTATGGGAAGGGAACGCAGCATGTCGAGCGTGGGTGAAGAACAGAGAGGAGTGCTAAGGAAAGACAAAGGGGAGGGAGGGAAGGGGGGTACAGGGAATACAGAAACCTCTCTGTATCAGTATGGCAGGGAAAGGATTACAGCTTTTTGTGACAGAAGGACAAAGAGAAATAAATATAAAGCAGGGGGAGCCGGGGACTGATTGCAGAGAGAAGTGTTCGATATGTGTGGCTGTCTGTTGGAATGCCTGTGTGTAGGTGTTAGGGGGAGTGTTCGCCGTGTGTGGGCGGTTAACGATGACAGCTTGTGTTAGCACCTATGTGTATGTATACAATCACCCATATATGGAACTAGACTGTGTCCTGAATGCTGACTACAATATGTTTGTAAGCATGGCTCTGTAACCCTTTCATAGCTGCGATTTGTAATTAAGGATGCACCTGCTGCAGAAACTACCCCATTTCGCTCTGTATACCTGTTCATACAACCAGTAGATCTATAATACAATAGATAACTAAGGCAGTCGTGGATCCGACAATCTTGTAGAGGACAGCTAATCCCTGGAGATTTCTAAAGTGCATTCACAAAACCACTTAATGGCAGGCAGCTCCGGTGGAAAGATATATTTAAATCCCATGGAAGAGAGGAAGCTCAATAGTGCAAATAACATTAAAGCTTTATTAAAGAAAAGAAAATACATGTCACGGAAAGTCACTAAAAGCAGCTTTTGTGCAGATAAATTATAACCAAAATTGAACGTCTCGGCTATGTTACTTACACATGCACAAAATGCAGCAGCCAACATCAGTCTCTATGCTCTATTGATGGGTTTCGTCCAAAAAGATGTCATGAGTATCCATTTGGACAAAACGCATCGAACAGGAGCATAGAGTTTCAGGCTTGGTGGTGCATTATGGCTTTTGGTATGCACATTTAACATAAACAAGACTTTAAATTTTGGTTATGAAGAAGGAAGGTGGGACTTTAAATGAGGCTATTGATTTGTGGGGGTGAAGTAATTTAAAAGTATATTTGATTGGCATATTGAGTCTGACACACACATACACACATACATAGTGTTGACCTCATGAAAACATTACATATATATATCAAATGGACGGCATATAAAATTGACAAGAGATTTAATATTTAATATTGCTTTTTCTCATACCTGAACCATGGATGGAGGTGCATACTGTGTGCTTCATTCAAAGTCCCAAACTCCCCCCTATTATTCTATATGCAACATTGATGGATGCTTTTTTGATCATTGGATTGTGTGGAGTCACCTATATCCTGGGTGTTAATGTACCAAATACGGGGTCCATACACCCAAGCCATGACGGGACCATTGACATGAATTTCTATGGCACACTCTGTTTTATACTAATTGTGTGAGTCTGCTTTATTGCGGGAGCTGTGATTTGGGGTTCAGGTGCCTTCCCCTCCCCCATTTGTGCATTGGGTGATGCGGGGGATCGGGTGGCCCTGCCTCCACCACAAATCGGCATCGCACTTACACGCCATGCTCGCAATGTTTTCTTGGGGATGATGATTTGTGCACCTGGTACCTCTCCTGTGGGCCCCTTCCACAGCTCCCAGTACAGAAAATTTGGACAGCCTCTGATTCCTTGTCCCCCATTTTCCAGACTTATCACGATGTAAGTAACTCTTGCCCTTTTCTCTTGTACACATTCCCCCCCATTGCGGGGTATAAAACGATTGATCATACTGGTCTACTCATGTTTTGTTTTTTATAGAATTGCATGCACCTGGCCCTGAAGAGTGGTATTATCCACGAAACACGTTGGGCTTCAAAGATGCATTCTCATGCCTACTGATAGGAACCTATTTAGACTCATCATCTATAACCAAATGATCATACTGTCTTTCTTACCATTGATTACACTGCATTGTGAGTGAGTGACTTGTATAGCGCAGCAATTGCGAACTTAATCGCCTCAAGGCGCTTGGAATCCAGCGTCGTACCGGTCTTTCAGAAGAGGTGGGTCTTTAGTTTTTTCCTAAATGCCCGATGGTTTTCCTCTAATCGGATGGTGATGGGTAGAGCATTGTGCCATTTAGATGACGTGTACATATATGAATTTGCAACCAATCATTTTATCCATATTAAATCTCTTGTGAATCTTCATATGCCGCCCATTTGATATGTAATGTATTCATGAGGTCAACACAATGTATGTGTGCGTATACATATTAAACCTTTTTTGTTATGTATTGTCAGACTAAATATGCCAATCAAATATATTTTCAAATTACTTCAACCCCACAAATCAATAGTCTCATTTAAAGTCCCACCTTTTGATTTTCTCATACCTTAACCAGGGATGGAGGCACATACTGTGTGCTTCATTCAAAGTCCCAAACTCCTCCCATTATTCAATTTTGGTTATATCATATTTGCACACCTGCCACTGTTAGCAGCTTTTCAACAATTTGGATAGAGTGGAAAAGGATTCAAATATCTGTATTTTTTTATTGCTGTCTATGTCCCCAATAGGGAGATTCACCCTCTCTATTTGCCCTATTTAGAGTGAAAGTGAGAAAAAATCCCAATGTTTGGGTTGTCACCATAACAGGAATAAAGGGGGAATCTTCCAATGGGGATGCAAGTGACAACCGGGTATTCTCTTGCTTTGAGTGGATTTCCTCTCACGTCCTGTTTTTGCCTTGGGACAGGAAATGTTTGCTGCAGCAGATGGGGCAGAGAAATTTGCCGGCTATAGTCTACAACTGGTGGTGTGCTGCTGGAAGATTTGCTGCAAGGACCTGGCACACCCTGTTCTATACCATAATCCCTGTCAGTGGAGGCTGCTGAGAGGTCATGAGGTATAGCGGAGGCAGACTGAGGTGAATAAGGAGGAGGAAATTTGTGCCCCTTTTGTGTTTTTTAGGTGCTCTGAGTGGTGGGAGGTTAAATGCATTGTCAAGCATGTGGTACCCAAATGGCTGGCTTTTTTGCCATGCTTGATGTGCTTGAGACAAAGTTTGCAAATTGCAACAGTGCGATCAGCTGCACATGTGCTAAAAAAGGCCCAGATAGCTGAGCTGTGAGAAGTGGACCAGGAGATAACAGCTCCACAATGTGGTGGAAGAGGGTGGCTGCTCTCTACTCTTCCGTGATGGTTGCCTCATTGGGGTGTGCCTCACACTCACTTTCCTCCTCTGCTCTATCTGGCACCCAAGTCGTATCAGTGACATCATCATCTCCTCCATCCTCATTACCATTTGGCAATACGCTGTGGCTGGAGGAACATGATTCCCAATTTGTGTACCAATGTTCTCCCCTTTCTGTAGTCTCATGTTCTTGCCTTTCTCAAACTCACAACCAACATCTGAATCAAGTAATGGCTGTGCATCGTCAAGGAGCAAGTGGCTGACGCTATGTTCAAATAACTCAGCTGACTCCCCCATGACTGATGCTGGGGCTATAGCAGGAATAGCTTTGGGCAAGGAGTCAGGTTTAGCTACTCTGCAGTGGACTGTGCACCAGTCTCTGCTTGGGTGACAGAGAATGAGAAGGTTAAGGATGGTTTAGTAAGCCAGTCCACCACCTCCTCTGCATGCTGTGGCTGGATAGCCTAAGTAACATCACTAAACAGAGGAAATTATGCCCTGCCTGAGGACTCACCATGTCTACCTTTGACTGTGGACACATGCTCTGCTGGCCCGCTCACAGTGCCATGGGAACTTTTCCTCTCCTTGTTGTCTTCCCAGACATGATGGGGGGGTTGCTTATTAACAAACTGTAATATAGATGTGGAAATGTGTACGTGGATGTAATTCAATCAATAGAAAGTGGTGTTGGTGCACTTTAACATAATACTCACTACACAGACACACTCCACTGATACACTATAATATACTACAGTAAAACTGCACTGACACACTGAAATATACTGCATTAAGAGTGCACTAACACACAGAAATGTACTGCGTTAACTGGCACGTAACACACTGAAATATACTGCATTAAAGGTGCACATATGCACTTTATTATACTTCGTTAAACGGAAGATAACTCACTGAAAAGTACGGGAGTATACTTGCACTGTACTCAGTGCTTTAAGTGGGCCAAAAGAGGTGCCGGTACTCTATTAGGCGCCGGTGCTCCCCCCCCCCCCCCCCCCAATACTGAACATGAAAATACCCTTAGAAAGTACCCTGAAAAAGAGCTACTGTAGAAAGAGCTACTGAACATAAATAAAATGTGCAAAAGGGTATTGAACAAAATGGGCTCTGCACGTGCACTGTGTGAACACTCTGGAGCTCATCCTTAATCCTATGTAATGTATCCCTCTCAGGGCTTTCAGCATGTAGGGGGTTAAATGATTAATCCAGTGTAATGCATCCTTCAGGGCTTTCAGCATGTAAGGGGTTAAATTATTGCAGGATTAATCATTTAACCCCTTACTGTAAGGGATTAAATGATTAATCTTGCAATCATTTAACCCCTTACATGCTGAAAGCCCTGAAGGATGCATTACACTGGATTAATCATTTAACCCCTTACATGCTGAAAGCCCTGAGGGTATAGATAATGAAGCTCTGTTATTGATCAAATTATTGCAGAACACAGCAGGAGGGGGCTTTTGGCAATGGCATCAGGCAGACAGGCTTGTTGTTACTGTAAGTGAGTACTGTGCTTAGGCCCTCAGGGCAGGCATGCTGCGTGTGTACTTGCTGGAGAGTGAGTGGCTGGCCTGGTCGGGCAATGCATTAACACGTGGCATGGCGGTGGCGTGAGTCTGAGTCTCCCCAACTAGGTGCTGGTGCCGACTGCCGAGTCCTACTCCCATATGTATTGTCAGGCTCACCTGTTGTGTCAAGACTGAGTTGGCCGGCTGTTCCTCCCAGACGAAGTCCACTGCACACATCCGGATCGGCGCTGTCAGGGTGGAGGAGAAGATGGCAGCGGATACAGAAACGCGGGCGGGACTCCTCCAGGGGCAGCCTTTGGGCATGCGCCCGCCCACGTTCATGGCCAGCCCCACCAGCACATGACCACATACGCCCAATCACAGGGTGCCAGCTGCCGCAAAATGGTGGCCGTGCTCGGAACAGTGACACAGTATTAACATTTTACTGATTTAAAAAAAGTGACACGGACGCCGGTATTTTGTGCCCCCCCCAATGTTGCGCCCGGTGCGATACGCCAGTGCGTTCCGGTACGGGAAACCCATGTACTGGGCGCACGGAGAGGTGCTGGTACTCTCTAGGGCCATTTTTGGAAGTGGCGGTACTGAGTACCGCCGCGTTCCGGCCCAGTTAAAGCACTGACTGTACTATACTGCATTAAACTGAAGAGAACACATTGAAATATACGGCATTAAACTTGCAGTAACGCACTGAAATATACTGTGTTAAGTGTGCACTAACACACAGAAATGTACTGCGTTAAACGGTGCGTAACTCACTGAAATATAAGGTGTTAAACTTTCAGTAATGCACTGAAATTAAAGGAACACTAAAGGTACAATTTTTTTTTTTTTTAAATAACATACATGTTCTACTTACCTCCACTGTGCAGATCGTTTTGCACAGAGTGACCCGGATCCGTGTCTTCTGGGGTCCCTCGGCGGCTGTCTCGGCTCCTCCTCGCAAAAGCTTTCCACGTTCATGCGAGCTCCCTCGCATGGTGGAAAGCTTTTGCGAGCGCGCTCCCGTGATACAGCAGCGGCCATAGCCGCCGACTGTATCACTCGGCCCCGCCCCCGGCGCGCCGCGTCATCCGCTGTGATTGACAGCAGCGCCAGCCAATGGCTGCGCTGCTATCAATCCGCCCAGCCTAGCCAATCAACGGCCAGGCTGGGAACCGAGCAGGATGACAAGCACGCGCCCGGGACTTTCGAACGGTGAGGTAAGTAAAACGGGGGCACGGGGGGGGGGCGGTGCTGTCAGATGTTTTTTTACCTTAATGCATAGGATGCATTAAGGTAAAAAAACTTTTACCTTTACAACTCCTTTAATTGTGTTAAATGGCACGTAACGCACTGAAATATACAACTATAAACTTGCAGTAACAAAATTAAATATACTGTGTTAAACAGTCACTACACTCACACTGACTTAACTATCCCTAGATTCACCATAAAGTGACACTAAGGTAAAAATGAATGGTCACTCACTACACTCAAACTGACTGAACTATCCCTACATTCAAACTAATGTAAAGATGAATTGTGGTCGCACTACACTCACACTGACTAAATTACCCCCAGATTCACAGTCACACTAATGTAAAGATGAATGGTGGTCACTACACTCACACTGACTGAACTATCCATAGATTCACATTCTACTCTGTTAATAGAATCAGAATAGTACACTATAGCACACTAAGGCCCAGATTCTCGTATATCGGCGCATCCTTATGCGGGCGTAGCGCATCCAAGATGCGCTACGCCTTCCTAACTTAGAGAGGTAAGCTCCGTATTCCCGAAGCACCGGCGTTCAAATTTGCGCCAGGCGTAGTGCAAATTCGTGGGCGTATGTGGGCGTAAGTGAAAGTAGGAAGGAAGTGGGCGTGATACATTTAAATGAACCGTGACCTTATGCAAATGATGGTCTGAACAGACGGCGCATGCGCCGTCACGTGACCGGGTGTCCCCTGCCCCTATGCGCATGCGCACAACGCGATTGGCGAGTTGCTCCAAACAAGTGCATAAATACGCCCAGACATGCGCCCATCGTGTGCAAAAGTACACCTGTTAGTTTACTGTTGGTGGTGAGCTTACTTTTGCAGTGCTTTGCCATGTCTGCTGAGCGTACAAGGAGAAGGAAAAATAATTTCTCTCATGATGAGAGGGCCATCATTCTCGCAGGCATGGAGAGGCACTATGACCGCCTCCATGGGTCCAGGAGTAAAACTACAAGCAAGGGGCGAAGGGATGAGATCCTGCAGAGGATAACGGATCAAGTGAATGCTGTGGGCAATGAGGCAAGGAGGCCCCATCATATAGGCAAAAAAATAAATGATCTTAGGAGGAGGGTCAAGGACAAGATGGCCCTCATGGCGAGGCATGCCAGGGGCACTGGTGGGGGACCTGCCTCAAGGATCCGTCTGACACCAGATGAGGAGGTAGTTGCCCGGTGCCTTACCAGGGTGCAAGTTGAGGGAATGCCGGGCTATGATTCTGTTCATCCGCCCTTGAGGACAGGTAAGTGTTTATTTCAACTATCTGGTGTGTAGCATGTGTGTGGGGGGAGGTAGGGAATATGTGACAAGTTTGTGGGTCCACCAACATGTGAATGTTTTGTGTCATCCACAGGTGTCCAGGATGAAGCTGGCCCGTCTCGTGCCCCTGCCCGTCCCACACCATCCCCTGATGCTGATGCCCCTGCCCGTCCCACACCATCCCCTGATGCTGATGTCCCTGCCCGTCCCACACCATCCCCTGATGCTGATGTCCCTGCCCGTCCCACACCATCTTCATCTGATGAAGATGCCCCTGACCCCCAGGGAAGGCAAGCGGCATTGGTGGAGGAGAGTGGTGGCCACGCCTCCATTGAGGAGGTTCTGCAGGATGTGGAGCATTTGGGGGAGGAGGTGTCACTGTCCCTTTTCATGGAGGATTTGGGAAGCTTGGCTGGTCCATCCCGGACCTCAAGCCCACGATCCTCCATATCCTCGGACTCCATCTCCAACCCAGCCACTCCCTCTGTCTCCATCCCCAACCCACCCCCTCCATCTAATCCCTCCCCCTATGCCAGGCCTGAAGCCTCTCGTGGACCAAGGAGGTCAACGCCGAGAACCAGGGGGGTACCCGAGTTGCTGTCTGTGACCCTGACCACTGCGCAGGAAGACCAGACCCGCCTTATGGGTGCGATGGGCCAGGACTTCACTCGAGTGGCTGACAGCCTTGGGGAGAGGGGACATGTCACCGATGTGATTCAGGACATTGCAGGCAACACCACTGCAATTATCACATGTTTGCGGGATCTCGAAACCACCACAGCAAGCCTGGTGAAAGAGGTGCAGACCCTAAATGAGTCCGTCCAGGGGCACACAGCTGCCATTGTTGGTGTTCAAACCGAGACCAATAACCTCCTGAGGAGGATAGCGGTGGCATTAGAGGGCAGGCCTCCAGCCCCGGTGGATGCTCCTCTGCCTGATGCAACCCCCCCCCCCCCTCAACCAGGCAGTTGAGGAGCCGGGGCGGGGGCCGTGGCCGAAGGCAGGCCAATTAGTTATTTTTTCGTGATGATTATTGCTCGGGTAAAGAGTTTTTTTATTTATTTTTCTAAGTATTGCTCTGGTAAAGAGTATTTTAAGTTATTGTTGACAAATGCACACGGTGAGGCGTGCAGAATAGTGTGACTGGTGTGAGAATGGGGGGGGGTTGACACTCCTGCCAGCAAAGGGGTGTCACCCTCTGCCGTGTGAAAGGTGTATGAATGTACAGTAACATAATTGGAGCCTTGGCGCGGCGTTACTGCTCCCTAAAACAATGTGGTTTGATTGGGTCTAATCCAATTCGATGTGCATGTGGGGGGTGTGTGCTAGGGACCACAGTGGTGTGCACGTGTGCATTCACATTGTGCCATTTTTCATGTGTGTGTTTAACGTTCAAAGAGACGTTCAACGAGGCATCTCCTGATTGCTGATCCCTCAGCAGACGGGGTACCCTCAGGCAGGGGGGGATTGTCGGGTTGGGGGCTCAGGTCATCACGTAGTTCAATCTCCAGGCCCTTTCTCACTGCGAAGTTGTGCAGAATGCAACATGCCCCGATGATCTGGCACACAAAGTCTGGGGAATACAACAGGGTCCCCCCAGACTTATCCAGGCATCTGAAACGGGACTTCATTTGGCCAAAGGTTCGTTCCACCACTGCACGGGTACTTATGTGTGCAGCATTGTAGTTTTCCTCTCCTGGGGTTTGTGGGTTCCGGAATGGGGTCATTAGATGAGGTCCAAGTGCATATGCCGAGTCACCTGGAAGAGAAAAGACAGGAGGATGTTAGTCATGCATGTGTCCCTCGTAATGTCTGCGTCATGGGGGGGACAGTCATACCTGACACCCATGTCACTCACCAACCAGCCAGCTGTCCCCATACACGTTCTGGTCAAACTCCATTGGGATGTCGCTTTGGCGGTAGATGAAGCTGTCATGACAGGATCAGGGGTGTTTGGCACGGACGTACCATATGAGGCCATGGGCATCCACGATAACCTGGACATTGATAGAATGCCAGTGCTTCCGATTGCGGAATAGGTGCTCTGTGTCACGGGGGGGCTGTAGTGCCACATGGGTGCAATCAATGGCCCCGATGGTGCGTGGGAATCCTGCAATTCTGACAAAATCTGCCCTTGCCTTATTCCGCTGGACCTCCTGGGTGGGTCTGACGATTTGGTTGGACATGTGTCTCAGGATTGCGGGGACAACCTGGTGCACACATCTGCTCATGCTGGTTTGTGACATCCCAGCCACACCTCCACTTGTGCGCTGAAAAGATCCAGTGGCCAGGAAGTGGAGTGTTGCCAGGACCTTGATCAGTGGCTGCACTGCATGTGAGCGGTGTGTTGGGCTGGTAAGGTCATCCTGCAGGATTGTGGTTATTTCCTGGATGGCTTGAGTATTAAATCTGAAGCGGCGATACACCTCTGCTTCCCCGATGGCCAAGACGTCTAATGGCGTTCGGTAAAAACGCTGCCGTGCCCTCCTCCTTCTAAGCGCCTGGGCGCACACTAGTTGTGCTATGACCATGCCTGCCCCTGGCATGTTGGCATACAGAAGTCTTGTCCTGCAAGTGTGGTTGCTCAGCTCGTCCGTAAGGGTGCTGCTAAAGCTGCTCTCCAGCTGACCTGCACACGTCTGGTGCAAAGTTGCCCCTGCTTTTATGAGGGGCAAGTTTACACCGGACGAACAGCTTACGCGCACCGCTCGTAGCCTGCGTCGGGCGGTCGTACGTTCGGGAATCTCCGTATATCCCTCATTTGCATATTTGATTATGAAATCAATGGGAGCGCTGGGCGTTCTCGGCGTAAATGTGCGCCTACGCTACGCCGGCGCACAAACGTTGCGCCGATCGAAACAAGACTAATTTCTGGCGTACCTGGTTCTGTGGGTACGGCGCACCGATACGACGGCGCATATGTTCAATTGCGCCGCGCATATCAAGGTGCCCCGGCGTAACGCCTTTGAGAATCTGGGCCTAACTGTTTAATAGCACTGAACAGAGCCCTGTTCTATGTCTCGCCATGCCAATATCACACTAAAAATGGCTGCCATTAAAATAATACTTTTTTAGTGTGGTGCAGGACTAAGAGCAATGGGCCAGATCCTCAAAAGAGATACGACGGAGTAACTGCTGTTACTCCGTCATATCCCTGGTTCTAACTTTGGAACTGATCAACAGAATCAGTTTTCCAAAGTTAGGCAGAAGATCCGGCATGTGTAAGGGACTTAGGATGCAGTACTGCATCCGCCGCTGGGGGCATTTCGAGTCGAAATGCCGCTTCTGGTATGCAAATTAGCACTTAGGGCGATCCACAAAGCTTTTCAGCTTCGTTTTTTCGCCGTAAGTTTTAGTTTGCAAGTGTAAAATTAGGGCTGCTTTTACAAAGTGTAAAGTTAGTAACACCTTGTAAAAGCACATTCAAGCGACGGCATTTGGTATGCATTACTGAGGGAGAACTCCACAGCAATTTGTAAATTCTAAACCGGCATGGGTTCCCCCCCAGGAGCATACCAGGCCCTTAGGTCTGGTATGGGTTGTAAGGAGACCCCCCTACGCCGAAAAATCGACGTAGGGGGTCCCCCTACAATCCATACCAGACCCGTATCCAAAGCACGCTACCCGGCCGGCCAGGAATGGGAATGGGGACGAGCGAGCGCCCCCCCCCCTCCTGAGCCATACCAGGCCGCATGCTCTCAACATGGGGGGGTTGGGTGCTCTGGGGCAGGGGGGCGCACTGCGGGCCCCCCCACCCCAGAGCACCCTGTCCCCATGTTGATGAGGACAGGACCTCTTCCCGACAACCCTGGCCGTTGGTTGTCGGGGTCTGCGGGCGGGGGGCTTATCGGAATCTGGGAGTCCCCTCAAATAAGGGGGCCCCCAGATACCGGCCCCCCACCCTAAGTGAATGGATATGGGGTACATAGCGCGCCTCATTTAAATGGGACTCGCCCCATTTGAATAGGAACGCCTTGCGCCGGCCGGATTTAAGCCCATCACTGCTCTCCAGTAACGGCGGATCTCCGATGTCGGTACAGTGCCGCCTCCCTCATGATCTGGTGGACCAGGGTACTGCACAGCTCTTACCTGTGCACATGTGGAGATCTGGCTTTAAAAACAAATACGATTATTCATGAGATCACAAGAAAAAATTTAAATAAATCAGTTTGTCAGAACCCTGTATAAATATCAGCAGCAAAACAACTTATTTTTTCTAGCATTAGAAAGAAAAAAAAATGCGCTGCATTAAACGATGCAATAATTTGCAGAATGAGGAATGTGCCATCTCCATCCTGAACGCTAGTTTTACCAACGAGCGCTCCCGTCTCCTAATTCAATCTGAGAATGCATGGATTTTTGACCGATGGACTTCCACACAGATTTTTCTATCGTTTTTTTATCCATGGGAAAAATTTAAAACTTGTTCTACTTTTTTTGCACCGATGGAAAACAAACCGATGGGGCCCACACACAATCAGTTTCTCCGATGAAAACAGTCCATCGGTCTGTTTCATCGGACAAACCAATCGTGTGTACAGGGCTTTAGAGTGACTGAGAATTGAATCCTGGGCTGGGCAGGGTGACAGGTGGGCCACGTCACTTAGCAGCCCCTACAGTGGTACTGCTATAATATCTGTAGGGTGAATATTAGATGATTTATTTATTTTCCTTTTTATTTCACTTAAAGGAGTTGTAAAGGAAAATGTTTTTTCACCTTAATGCAATCTAAGCATTAAGGTGAAAAAATATCTGCTGCTGCCGGCTCCCCAAGCCCCCGTTATACTTACCTGACCCCTCTAAAGTCCTGTGCGGTCCCAATATCCTCTTCGCCGCTCAGCCTGGCCGCTGATTGGCTACAGCGGATGGATTGAGAGCAGCACAGCCATTGGCTGGCGCTGCTGTCAATCACATCCAGTGACGTGGCGCGGCAAGGGGCCGCTCGCTGTATCACGGGAGCGCGCCCACAATTAGTGACCACCATGCAAGGTCTCGCATGACTGTGGTTACTAATTGCGGGGAGGACCAGAGACAGCCGCCGAGGGACCCTAGAAGACTTGGATCGGGGGCACTCTGTGGAAAACGAACTGCACAGTGGAGGTAAGTATAACATGTTTGTTATTTAAAAAAAATATATATATATATATATATATTCCTTTAGTGACCCTTTACTAATCACAATAATGTGTATTTCTAAAGCATTGAAACACAAGCTTTTTTCCAGTGCAATTAAATGTTTTTTGTTTGAATCTTATATGCTTTTTTATTGAGAACATAATTGAGCTCCGAGCATGTCATTTATTTTCCCAGAATGCCTTGTTAAGCACATTTATACACTTTTTGGATGCATTTTTCATGTCAGTATGATGTCGTTGTAATGCATTTTCTATTGGATGCAATAACATGCTGTGAGAAATAGATCTGCACATCTAAAATAAAATTGACGGCAATTAAAATGAAACTCCAGGCAAATAACTAATTGCACAGATGAAATACATATATTTTTACTGTTTTACTTGAGAGTATTTGTAATTCTGTACAACCAGTCTTATGGAGTTACACAGATTTTACATACTGCACTGCAAGACAAGTGATAAAGGTCTGGATTAACTACCTCAGCTCCAGAAGGTTTTACGCCGTTCATGACCAGACTATTTTTTGCTATTTAGCACTACGCTATTTTAACTGGTGTAGCACCTGGATAGTTTCAGAGCCGGTGCTATGTTAAATTTAGGGGGAGAATTCAGAGAAGTAGTTAGCTCTGAATTAGTTTGATGTTTAAATTTGGGTCTCTGCTCTAGCTTGGCTGTACTATGGGCTGTCCTTTTGTCCGGGGACTCCCCTCATCCCTGGACGGCAGGTGGCAGCAGTGTGGTCAAGTGCGTCTGAATGCAACGTAAATAGTCGTGCAGCGATCGGCAGGTGGTTAAGAAAGCAATGACCAATGGCAGCCCCCATGGATCTCTCAGGAGAGGTTTAATTAAAAAATAACCACTTTAAAGTGATTGTAAAGTGATTGTAAGTGAATGTAATGTATTTTTTTTCCTATAAAAATAACAAACATGTTATACTTATCTGCTCTGTTGCAGTGGATTTGCACAGAGAAGCACAGATCCTCCTCTTCTGTGATCCTGGCCTCTCCCTCCTGTTCAGTGCCTCCACAGCAACCAGCTTGCTATGGGGGCACTCAAGCCTAGTCACAGCTCCCTGTGTTGTCCATTCAGACCCCTCTCTGCCCTGGTTGGCTTGCTGACTTTGACAGCGGCGGGGACCAATGTTGTCACTGCTGTGTTACAGCCAATCAGGAAGGAGACACTTGTGGACATTGCTGGACAGAAAGGGACCTTAGGAAAGTGTTAGGGGGGCTGCTGCACACAGAAGGCTTTTTATCTTAATGCATAGAATGCATTAAGATAAAAAAATCTTCTGCCTTTACAACCCCTTTAAGACATATAACCTGACCTACAATATTTTCACTAACCCATCATTGGTTCTTCCTGCACCATCTGACAAGGCACCGACGTAACCTAATATGTAGTGTTTCTAATCCATGGCCTGTTATCTTATTGGAAGGGGGGCTGTTGTCTCCTCATTCCATCTTCTTTGAGCTGGAGCTTCTCAGAAAAACCATAAGATGTGTATTTTTACTTTTTATTTTTTACTGATCTTGGTGTGCTGTGTTTATTTCTCACAGATCTCTGCATTATTGCAGTGTGAAAATTTGCCCCTGTGTATCAGTTTCCTGTAATAAAGACTGGTCACTGTAGATCACTCTCCTTGTGCAGGATTACCGGTCTTGTATCCGCCTCCTCCTGTAGTTTTCTGAAGGCAGCCTGTAGTGGGAGAGCCAACTGGGTCCCTCCCTCAACTTTTTTGCACAAGATGTGCTGCACATTGATGATGCCACCACTACTTTAACAAGGTAAAGGTAAATAACTGGATTTGCAGAGGCATTTGGTGCACACAAAGTGGATTTATATAGATGATACTGATAGGTCGCATTGATGAGCACTTATGGGTGCTGATGGAAGGGGGCACATCATGGTTTCTTACACTGGGGCCCTGAAGGTTCTAGTTACGCTGCAGGCTGGACCTCTCTTAGCAACGCCCTAGCAATGTCATTGAAGTTTTTGTTGGATATATGCAACAAACTAGCTTAGAATATATATATATCATATGCAGTTTAGATAAAGGACACAAGATGTCGCTAGTGATCATTGATATGATAGACTGTGTTCTTTATGATATGTTGTGTTTTCTGTATCACAGTGATGTACTCGCTGGTTTTCTCTTCCTGCTTGTAATCTGTATGTTACCATGAGGCAGAGAGACATCTTTGTCTGTGTGAGGATGATCCTACAATAAACAAGCCAGTTCCTGTTACTACAGAATATGTCTGATCTGAATTAGACTCCGCTGCACTTATCCATCATACTCTGCAACAGGTTATGGGCCCAGAGTCCGGATAAAGTCTTATGACCAGGTGCGGCCTAAGCAGAACAAAAGCCTGAACGGAAGACAGCGTGGCTGATGCGGAGATCGACATAAAGAAGCTTTCCAGTGACATCTCCTATAGACAAGTAAGACTGTTTATATATAAAGGAGGGATAAAATGGCCGGAAACTCAGAGCTTAAACTCTCAGTGGCAAAGTTGAATAATGACAATTACCAGCTATGGAAGTTTAAAGTGGAAATGCTGTTATCTAGAGATGACTTGTGGGAGGTTACCACTACAGACAGACAACAGGATAATAATCAGGACTGGGACAAGAAAAACAGACAAGCACGTGCCACAATAAGTTTACTAGTAGAAGATGATCAGCTCATTCATATTCGCAATGAGGACACAGCGAAAGACATGTGGGATATACTAAAAAGACTGCATGAAAGACCCAGTTTAAACAACAAGCTGTTTTTGCTGCGGAAACTTTACAAAATGAGACTTGGCAGAGAACAGGACATGCAGGAGCATATAAACGCAATGCTGGAAGTGATTGCGCAACTCAGATCAATCGGGGAGAATATAACAGACAGTCACATTGCAGCCATGTTATTATGCAGTTTACCTGATACATACACTGCACTAATAAATGCACTGGAGACACGAGCCGAAACAGATTTGAAGGTAGCATTTGTAAAAACCAGGCTCATAGATGAGTATCAGAGAAGAAAGGAATTAATGCATGACTCCACAGAATCCGACACCAGTACCGTTCTTAAAGCTACAGACACAAGGTTACACAGAAAAGAAACCAGAGCATGTTTCAGATGCCACAAACAGGGACACATAAAGAAAGACTGTACTATATGGAAAGCAGAGCAAATGAGACAACGTCCCTCTTATGCTAAACAAAAGGTCAAAACAACAATCCATGACCCAAGGGAAGGCAACTGGAATGCCACATTTAAAGCGACAGGCAACAATAAATGCCAAGATTGGTGCATCGATTCAGGAGCAACCAGTCACATGACGAGTGATAGAAGTTTCTTCACAGAACTTGATCCGAACAACAAAGAAACTATTTACCTTGCAGATGGAAGCAAGATACATGCAGAAGGATGTGGGCACGGAACCCTTGTATGCCCTGATGATGCGGGACACAATTTAACCATACCAGTGAAAGATGTACTTTATGTTCCTAATCTAGAAGGAGGACTCTTATCTGTGAAACGTCTAACAGCCAGAGGACTCACTGTGAAATTCCAAGGTGACAAGTGTTCCATTCTAAACGGGAAACAGACAATAGCAAGTGCCAAGCTGGATGATCATCTATATCATCTCGACACAGTGAAAGAAAAGGTGAGACTATGTACACACAAGCACAATGACTGTATACATAAATGGCACAGACGTCTAGGTCACAGACACCCAGAATGCATACAGGAACTACAGAGGAGGAATCTGACAAGGGATCTGATAATATCCCCTTGTCCAGTCACTATCAAATGTGAGTGTTGCATCAAATCCAAAGCTACAAGAGCAACACTTCCCAAAGTCAGTCAAAAGAGAGCTTCAAGACCACTTGACTTAGTTCACAGTGACGTGTGTGGTCCCCTGAACCCACCAACACCTGGAGGCAACAGGTACATAGTGACTTTCATAGACGACTATTCAAGATATACAGTCACCTACCTAATGCAACACAAGAGTGAAGTTTTCGACAAATTACAAGACTATGTAACAAAGACAAGTAACAAGTTTCAGAGGAAGCCTCTCATACTCCGGAGCGATAATGGAGGTAAATTCGCAGGAGGTAAGATACAAGAATACTTAAAAAGGCACGGAATAGAACATCAAAAGACAGTTCCGTATACACCAGAACAAAATGGAGTAGCTGAAAGAAAGAATAGAACTCTGACCGAAATGATCAGATGTATGCTGACAGATTCTGGACTACCTCAAAAATACTGGGGTGAGGCAGTAATGACAGCTACATATTTGCAGAACAGACTTCTTTCCAGAACAGTGGAGAAAACCCCATATGAACTATGGCACAATGAGAAACCAAGTGTAAAACATCTAAGAGTTTTTGGATGCAAAGCATTTGTCTACATACCTGAAGAAAAACGCACCAAACTCCAAAACAGAGCATTTGAAGGTATCTTCGTTGGATACAGTGACAATGTCAAAGGTTACAGAATCCTAGATCCCAAAACAGCCAAGGTTACCATTAGCAACAGCGTAACTTTTGTTGAAGATTTAAGAGACAATGTAATGACAACAGTAGAAGCAAGAATACAAGAGAAAACTGACATTGACCAGCCCATCTCTGTAACTTCTGAACAAACAGTTGAAGTGAGCGTAGACTCAACCAGTACTGAAGAGAAGACACAAGAAGGCTCAGACACAAAAATGAGACGGTCAACAAGAGAAAACAAAGGTAAACCACCTATACGTCTCTCATACAAAGCAAGTACTGCCAGTATCAACGAACCTGTAAAATGGGAAGACATATCTCAACTTTCAGAACAAGAAGCAACTAAATGGATAAAGGCTGCTGAGGAAGAGATAAAATCCATGCATGACACTAAAACATGGACACTTACAGAACTACCACCCGGAAGGAAAGCCATAGGCTGTAAATGGACTTTTAAAGTGAAATACAATGCAGATGGCACAATTGAACGATACAAAGCAAGACTAGTAGCCAAAGGCTATTCTCAAAAATATGGAGAGGACTACGATGAGACATTTGCACCAGTAGTCAAGCACACTACAATACGGACTTTACTGACAGTAGCCGTCACAAGGAAAATGCAAGTGAAACATTTTGATGTGAAAACCGCGTTTCTACATGGCGATTTAACAGAAGAAATCTACATGGAACAACCGCCAGGATTCAAAGATGAACAAAGGTCAGACCTAGTATGCAAACTTCGCAGGAGTATATATGGCCTAAAGCAAGCCGCCAGAGCGTGCAATATAAAAATAAATGAAGTGCTTACAGATCAAAACTTTCAACGGAGCAAAGCAGACCCCTGCTTATACACAAAGAAATTGGCAAACAGATGGATCTATTTGCTTATTTATGTGGATGATATTCTGATTTGTTTTGAGCAAGAAGGGGATGAAGCAGAAATACTTGAAAAACTAAATCGGCACTTTGACACCAAGGACCTCAGCAACATAAAGAACTACCTCGGCATCCAGATCGAGAGAGAGGAAGATGGCAGCTTTCTTCTGAATCAAAGACACAAAATACAAGAAATAATTGAAACTTTTGGAATGGAAGACGCCAAACCAGTGAAATCTCCCATGGAAACCAACTACCTAAAGGAGATGAAATGTCATGATAACCCATTACCAACTAACGCTCAATACAGGAAAGCAATAGGGAAATTGCTGTACCTTACCACAGCTACAAGGCCTGACATTGCAGCAACGGTTGGAATCCTATGCAGAAAGGTTTCAATACCAAATCAAAAGGACTGGAATGCTGTAAAGCGAATCATTCACTATCTTAAAGGGACTTTGCACTACAAGCTCAAGTTACCAGCAAGCGATGAAAGCACCTTAACAGGATATGTGGATGCTGACTGGGCAGGAGACACCAATGACAGAAAATCTACCAGTGGTTACTTATTTTTCCTGTCAGGAGGCGCCATCAGTTGGACTAGTAAGAAGCAACTCACTGTTTCACTGTCATCTACTGAAGCAGAATACATTGCTGCAGCGGAAGCAAGCAAAGAAGTTATATGGCTGAGACAGCTATTAACAGATTTAGGTCAACCACAGTTGGAACCAACAGAAATCTATGAGGACAATCAAGGATGCATTGGACTTGCACATACGGAAGGAGTTAATTCAAGAACCAAGCACATTCATGTGAAGTTTCACTTTCTTAGGGATCTTCAAGAGCAAGGTCTTCTTGAGTTACTTTATTGCCCAACAGAGGAAATGACAGCAGACATCCTTACAAAGCCTCTGACCACCGAAAGACATTCAAAGCTTACGAAGAAGATAGGTTTAATGGACTAAGCCTCAGTTTGTTGAGAAGGGGTGTTGGATATATGCAACAAACTAGCTTAGAATATATATATATCATATGCAGTTTAGATAAAGGACACAAGATGTCGCTAGTGATCATTGATATGATAGACTGTGTTCTTTATGATATGTTGTGTTTTCTGTATCACAGTGATGTACTCGCTGGTTTTCTCTTCCTGCTTGTAATCTGTATGTTACCATGAGGCAGAGAGACATCTTTGTCTGTGTGAGGATGATCCTACAATAAACAAGCCAGTTCCTGTTACTACAGAATATGTCTGATCTGAATTAGACTCCGCTGCACTTATCCATCATACTCTGCAACAGTTTTCAGGTCAGGCTTTATGAGGTATTTCAAAGGCCAATGCGGATGTCAAGGACATTATTTCACATTATTTAAGGTCACAGTTTTTTTTATAGCTACATACACTCCTTATCTGTCTGGGCAGATTTTTGGTAAAGGTGAGCTAAACCTTTAAGAGAGGTGTCCTCTTATGTTGGTGGTCAGTAGAAAAGTGGTCTTTATGTTCAATGAGAGAGGTGCTCCCTTATATCTACATTCAGTCAGAAAAAGAATACCTCCTACATTGCTGGTCAGTGGTAAAGTGACCACCTCTTATGTTGGCGGTCAGTGTAAAAGTGACCTTGTACATTAGGTTCAGTAGGAGAGGTACATCCATCTATATTCAGTTAGAGGAAGAATGCATCTAGCATTGTTGGTAATTGGAAAAATGACTTTGTACATTATATACAATGAGACAGGTAACCGCTCTTTAATTAGGCAAATTAGGCGGTCGTCTAAGGCCTTGCACTCACAGGGGCCTCGTGGCTGCCTAATTTGCCTCTGCTAAATCACTGTGTGCTAGATCCATGCAACTTTCTGCAACCATGTTTATTTGCTTGTATTTTTTTACCATTTATGGGCATGAGTGGGGCCGCTGTGTCTAAGTTTTGCTTAACCCCCCTGGCGGTATTCCCGAATCTGACTCGGGGTTACATTTTTTGCTGCGATCAGTAACCCCGAGTCAGACTCAGGCTCGCCTCGCAGCATCCATAGGCAGGGTTTACTTACCTTGTCCCTTGATCCAGCGATGCCACCCCGCTGTGTGAGCGAGCGGGTCCTCGCTCGATTCACACAGTGCCTCTGTGTGCCGCTGATCTCCGTTCCCTGCGACGTTACGACGCACAGGAGCGGAGAACGGCACCAAATTCAAAAAAGTAAACATACACTATACATACAGTATACTGTAATCTTATAGATTACAGTACTGTATGTAAAAAATACACACACCCCTTGTCCCTAGTGGTCTGCCCAGTGCCCTACATGTACTTTTATATAATAAAAAACGTTCTTTCTGCCTGCAAACTGTAGATTGTCCATAGCACCTAAAAGTGTCCCTTTATGTCAAAAATGGTTTTAGATCAGCTAGAAAATAGCGATAATAAATTATAATCACTTGCAGAATTGTGCGATAGCGATTTGTGGGGAAATTCGTCATAAAAAAATAAAATGAATGACAGCGACAATTCTGCAACTGAGCAAATTTCAGTGATTTTGAGTTGATTACATTATTGAATAATTTTTATTATAATTATATTATTATTTGTTTTTTGATTTAAGTGAGTTATTCCTAAGAATTACAGACCTACAGTATAAAACGCCAAATTTCCTTGCAAATAATGGTACCGCTTTCAGCACCTAAAATCGGAAATAATCATACCGCCAGGGAGGTTAAGGCCCCACAAAGCCTAGAGCCACCTCTGCCCTTACATCTATGTTCAGTTAGAGGATGAATGTCTCTTAAGTTGGTGGTCAGTGGAAATAATGCACCATTTCATTGGGTGATTAGTGGAAAGAATGCCCCTTACAGTGGCAATTAGACTCTAATGCCCCGTACACACCATCACTTTATGTGATGAAAAAAAATGAAGTTTTTAAAAACGTCACTTTAATTGACCGTGTGTGGGGGAAAACGTCGTTTTATGTCTTCTAAAAAACGACCAAAAAAAATTGAAGCATGCTTCAATTTTATGTGTCGTTTTTCAAAACGTCAACTTTTACTTCACAGAAATTGACCGTGTGTAGCAAAAACGTCGTTTAAAACGACGTTTTTTCACCCGCGCATGCCCAGAAGCTAGTTATGAAGCAAGCTTCAATGGGAAAACGTGGTGGAACGTAACCTCACTTTGCTAGAACATTGTGAGAAAAACGATGGTGTGTAGGCAACTTCGTCTTTGAAAATTGAAGTTTCAAAAACGTCATTTTTTACTTCACAGAAAATGTCTTTTTTTTTTATCACATAAAGTGATGGTGTGTACGGGGCATTACAGTGGTAGTTAGACTCTCACAGTGGCAGTTAAACTATCACCATTGCAGACAGCTAACAAGATCATTGGTGTAATGTTACTAACTCAGCCAGTGGCATTGACCCTAGAACTATTTAGGCATCATCATATACCGTATTTTTCGCTCTATAAGACGCACCTGACCATAAGACGGTTTTAGAGGAGGAAAACAAGAAAAAAAAATATTTTAAACCAAATGGTGTACTAAAATATTTAAAAGTGCCCATGAAATGCAGCCTAACCATTGCCAATAATGCAGCCCGACCTGTGCCATTATTGCGGCCTGACCTGTGGCACTACAAGCCCCAGCAGAGCAGGTTGGCATATTTCAGCCCCCCACAGAGGCACTATAACTCCCAGCAGAGCAGATTGGCATATTTCAGTCCCCACAGAGGCACTACAAGTCCCAGCAGAACAGAGGCACTACAAGTCCCAGCAGAACAGGTTGCCATATTTCAGCCCCCCACCGAGGCACTACAAGTCCCATCAGAGCAGGTTGCCATATTTCAGCCCCCCACAGAGGCACTACAAGTCCCAGCAGAACAGGTTGCCATATTTCAGCCCCCCCACCCACAGAGGCACTACAAGTCCCAGCAGAGCAGGTTGCCATATTTCCCCCCCTACCACAGAGGCACTACAAGTCCCAGCAGAGCCGCCCTCCAAACACAGCATTAGGAGACTGCACACACTCATTCCTTGGCTGCCATAAACTCCTGCCCACTCTCCCCTTACAATAGTGTCCTACCTCATGTCGACCTGCATAGTGGGGCAGTGGGTATGATTTCCTCTCAAGACACGTCCCGGCTCACAGACCCTGGCCGTGAGTGTGCACCGAATGGGATACTTCATCTGTGCGGGAGGAGGCCGCGGGAACCGGGACTCGGAAGTACAGGTGGGGGGGCGGCTTTGTGCGCAGGGGGGCGGCTTTTTTGGTGGCAGTGACGGGGGCGTTGACAGCGGGGGGCGGTGCCTGATTTACATTCGGACTATAATGCCGCGTACACACGATCACTTTTCGTGATGAAAAAAAATGAAATTTTTCCAACTTTATCATTAAAAATGATGTTGCCCACACACCATCGTTTTTGAAAAATGATGAACAAAGCGACGGCACTCTAAAGGGGAAGTTCTATTCGCCTTGAGGCTGCTTTTAGCTGGTTACTTGTTAGTAAAAGACGATTCGTGCTTTTTTGTCTGTTACAGCGTGATGAATGTGCTTACTCCATTATGAATGGTAGTTTTACCTCCCGTCTCATAACTTGCTTCTGGGCACGTGCGGGTTTAAAACGTTGTTTTTGCCCACACACGATCATTTTTTACGACACAAAAAATTACATTTTAACCACTTAAGGACCGGACCAATATGCTGCCTAAAGACCCAAGGTGTTTTTACAGTTCGGGACTGCGTCGCTTTAACAGACGTGGCTCCCAAACAAAATCAGCGTCCTTTTTTCCCCACAAATAGAGCTTTCTTTTGGTGGTATTTGATCACCTCTGCGGTTTTTAGTTTTTGCGCTATAAACAAAAATAGAGCGACAATTTTGAAATAAAATCAATATTTTTTACTTTTTGCTATAATAAATATCCCCCAAAAACATATATAATTTTTTTTTCCCCCTCAGTTTAGGCCGATACGTATAATTTACCTATTTTTGGTAAAAAAAATCGCAATAATCGTTTATCGGTTGGTTTGCGCAAAATTATAGCGTTTACAAAATAGGGGATAGTTTTATTGCATTTTTATTTTTTTTACTACTAATGGCGGCGATCAGCGATTTTTTTCGTGACTGCGACATTATGGCGGACACTTGGGACAATTTTGACACATTTTTGGGACCATTGTCATTTTCACAGCAAAAAACTGAAAATTGTATCATACTTACCAGTAATTTTCCTTTCCTGGTGCCTATCCATGGCAGCATACTAGTGATAGAGCTCCGCCTCGACTCCTCCCTCAGGACTAGTGAATAGAATAAATTAAAGGCATAGCCCCTCCCCCAACATTCTCCGTAATATAGAATACCGAGGGTGGGAGCGTATGCTGCCATGGATAGGCACCAGGAAAGGAAAATTACTGGTAAGTATGATACAATTTTCCGTTTTCCTGGTGCCTCCATGGCAACATACTAGTGATAAATAACTAGCTTGACGCGGGTGGGATAATGCTTAACAATAAGAGTTTTTAATTAGAAGAGGACATAGCAGCCTGAACTGCCCTTCTTCCGAACTCCACCGTTGTAAGAGCTCCTGGGTCAATATGGTAGTGCCTGAGAAACGTGTTACGAGACGACCAGGTGGCTGCCCTGCACACCGTCTCCAGCGATACGTTAGCCCTTGTTGCCCAGGAAGTAGCGACTGCTCTAGTGGAATGAGCATTCACTCGAGATGGAGGCTCCATATTCTTCGCCCTGTAGGACCTCTGTATCAGCTTCACAACCCATGATGCCAGAGTCCTGATGGAGGCTTCCTTAACCCTGTGTTTACCAAAAGGTATGATGAACAGTCTCTCCGAGGTTCTGAAGGAACTGGTGGCCTCTAGATAGGCCTTGAGTGTTCTGGACACATCCAGTTCGTGGCAGGATTCTGTATTAGTATCTGCGAATATTGGTAGAGCCCAAGGTTCCAACAGGTGGCTTGTAGAGGCGACCTTCGGCATGAACCCTCTAAGTGGGCGAAGTTCCACCCTGTCAGGGAAGAAAGAGATGTGGTCTTCCCCAATTCCTAAGGAGTGGAGTTCTGAGATCCTCCTACCGGAGGTGATGGCTAGCAGAAACGTTGTTTTCAACGTTAGGTTCCATAGGGTTATTTGTTCTACTGGAGCAAAAGGTTGGATTGACAGAGCCTCGAGGACCAGAGACAGATCCCATTTAGGGAAGGATCGTCTAGCAGGCGGACGGATCTTCAGGACGCCTTTAAAGAAGATGACTAGTAAAGGATCTTCTGCCCACCTTCTACTGGTTGCGGCTGAGATTGCTGCTACCTGAACCTTGAGGGAGCTTAGACTAAGGCCTAGGTCAAGTCCTGTCTGAAGGAAACCTAATACATGGTTTGTAGAGGGAACGATAGGATCAAAGCCGTTATCGGCTGCGTAGGACAAGAACTTATCCCAGATCTTCGAATATATAGTATTCGTTGTAGGTTTCCTGGCCTTTAGGAGGGTTGAGATGACCCCTGACGAGCAGCCTAGGGACTCGAACCTTCACCTCTCAACTTCCAGACTCGAAGGTCCAACCTCTGAGGGTTTGGGTGAAGCAGTTTGCCCTGCAGCAGAAGTTGAGGGAATGCTGGAATCTTGACTGGCGGACTCATACTGAGACGCATGGCAAGTGGAAACCAAGGTCTCTTCGGCCAGTACGGGAGTATCGTCAGTACCTGCACTGATTCCCTGAGTAACCTCAGGAGAAATTTGAATATCAGTGACCGCGGAGGGAAGGCATATGCCGTGGAGAACCTCCATGGGCATGTCAGGGTATCCACTGCTTCGGCTTGCGGATGTGGAAACCGGGAGACAAACCTGTCCAGTTTGGCGTTCTCCAAAGAGGCGAACAGGTCCACCTGTGGGGGATCCCAAGAGTTGGCAATCTGACGGAACACCCGCGGGTGGAGCGTCCACTCGTTGTTGTCGTAGAATCTCCTGGACAATGCGTCTGCTTCCATATTCAGCTTGCCTGGGAGGTATACCGCTCGAAGGTCCAGGAGATTCTTCTCTGCCCAAAGCATGATCGGCTCTACTTCCTTGAGGAGCGACCTGCTGCGCGTGCCCCCCTGCTTCTGCAGATAAGCAACCGCTGCCCTGTTGTCCAGGCGAAGCAGAATCCTCTGACCCTTGACTTGGGATGTCAGGAAAGTTAGTGCCATAAAGGCTGCCCTCAATTCTAGGATGTTGGACACTACGCCCTGGGTGGAGAATGACCATTTCCCCTGTACTTTGGATTCCCCGCAATGGGCTCCCCAGCCCTGTCCGCTCGCATCGGACGTAATTGTGGTCCAATGAAGGGACCCCAAGTGACGGGGTCTGGAGAGGTTCTCTGGATCTGTCCACCATTGAAGACTCCTTCGCATCAGTCCTGTAATCAGGATCGTCTGGGACAGTCGACGTTTCCTCCACTGCGCCTGAAAGAATCTCAGGTGCCAATGGGTCCATGGGACCATGGGGATGCAGGCAGACATAGTGCCAATGAGGCTCAGGCATTGTGAGGCCGTTAAAACCGGACTCTGGATGGTTTTGATCATTTTCTGAATGATAATCTCCCTCTTTGGTGGTGGTAACGACACTGTACCCCTCAGGGTGTTGAATGCTGCGCCCAAGTAGACCATCTGTTGAGTTGGTGTGAGTTGGCTCTTGTCTAGGTTGACTAACCACCCTAACTCCCTTAGAGTTTGGAGCAGAATGGTTCGATGGCACATCAGTTGCTCTGGGCTGCTTGCAAGGAGTAGGATGTCGTCCAGATAATGATACACCCTTAAGCCCTTCTCCCTCAGGGGGGCTAGGGCAGATAATAGGATCTTGGAGAATACCCTGGGAGAGGTGCACAGCCCAAAGGGTAGAGCTTGGAACTGAAGGCGAGTATGACCCACTGCAAATCTCAGGTATTTCTGCACTGTAGGCTGGATTGGAACATGCAGGTATGCGTCCTGGAGATCGACTGAGATCATCCAATCCAACGGCTGGACTGCTTGAATTATTGTCTGCAAGGATTCCATCTTGAAGCTCTCGGTGTGAATATACTGGTTGAGCCTTTTCAGGTCTATCACAGGCCTTCATCCGCCCGTCCTCTTGGGGACGAGGAATAAGGTGGAGTAAAAACCCGTGAATTGCTCTGCCAAGGGCACAGGAATGGCTGCTTCCTGACGCTGGAGTGACACTAAAAAATCTTTTAGAGCTTGAGCTTTCAGGGGAGAAGATGGAATTTCCGATCTCTTGAACGAGCTTCGAGGTGGAGTTTGAAAAAACTTCCAAGAGTGCCCCCATTGGATAGTGGACAGAACCCAGGGGTCCTGGCAATGGGTGGCCCAGGCCGAGGTGAAATGTTTTAGCCTGGCTCCCACCGGGAGTGTCAGGGATGGTTTGGCGTCAAAAGGACTGCTTTTGCTCCCGAGGAGCCGGAGGGGCTTTCATCTTCCTGTTCAAGAAGGATTGCTGAGTGCCTCTCCAAGGTCTTCTGTTGTCTCTGAATTGACACAAATTTCTGAAGTCTCTTGAATCTGAGCGGCGGAACCTAGAGGCACCGCCTCTGAATCTTCGTGTTCTCCTGTCCTGTGGAAGCATACCAGACTTCCCTCCTGACAGCCTAGAGATTGCGTTATCCATCTTATCTCCAAAAAGCGCCTTCCCATCAAAGGGAATCTTGCACCAGCTCTGTTTGGATGAAAGGTCAGCTGACCAAGGCTTCAGCCATAAGGCCCTCTTTGCCATCACAGAGTGTAACATAGATCTTGCCGAGCATCTAATGGTATCAATGGCAGCCACTCCAACAAAATCTGCTGATAGTCTGAGTTCCTCCAAGGCTTTTATTATGTCTTCTGTAGGAACGTTCTGACGCAGAGCAGTCTCAATATTATCTGTCCATGACCTAATGGCATTAAAGACTGACGTGAGGGCGATGGCCGGTTTACAAGCCGCTCCTGCCGCTAAGTAGCTCCTCTTTAGTTCCAGGTCAATACGCCTGTCTAGGGGATCCTTGAAGGAGGTGGAATCCTCCATTGGTAAGGTCACGTTTTTGGCAAGGCGTACTACTGATGCATCCACTACAGGCATGGAGTTTAGCGCCTGTGTTCCAGACTCTGGTAAGGGATACAACTTGTTGAGCCGGCTCAAAGAGAACTTTTTATCAGGCTTTGCCCATTCGTTAAGAATGACCTGGCTAATCTCCCCCATTAATGGGAAAAGAATCTGCTTCCTCTTGAGAAAGGGAAAATAGCTTGTCGCCTCTTGAGGGGGATCATCCGCCTCTTTCCAGGAGATTGCTGACTTGACTGCCTGGATAAACGTGTTTACCAGGGAAAAGCTGAACCCTGAGGGCTCTGACTCCTCTGCTGAGTACTCCGAGTCATCTCCGGGTGAGGAGTCTCTGCCTGACCGATCAGTCGGCAGTACAGGTTGCCCGACTGTTGAGGGGCCCGGGAGACTGGATTCCACATTCTGAGCCTGTGGTACCTGCGAGGTCGGCTGAACAGGGACTGAAGCCAAGAGCTTGGAGAAGGAGTCCCTCATAGCTTTGTCCAGCAGTTCTACTGCATGCCGATTTTCCTGCTCGCGGTTGGACGCATAGTCCGTAAAGCAGTCCTTACAAACTACCTTGTCGGGTAGTGGCGTAGCCCCGCATGTCCAACACTTCTTCTTTCTGTGGCTTCTAGAAGATGGGGAGTGATCATGACCCCTGGATCTTGACCTCTGTGATCTATGACGTGGAGATCGGGATCTTCGCCTTGATGTTTTTTTTTTTAAATACTCACGTATTGTTGGTCCATACCTAATGGTGTGAGGATCTTTGTTACGTGGCGAATGACTCATTCCAGAGCTTGGGCGGAAGGATCGGCTGCAAGAAATATAGAGAGGCCGAAAAAAATAATAATAAGTGAGAGACTGAACAAACGGAAAGAAAAAAAGGCACCTGTCTGCAACCTTCAGACAGGTGCTGATATGCTGGCACCTTCCCCCCATCTCCTCCCCTCTTACCAACAATTTTTAGGGCTGAAACCTAGCAGGGCTTAGCATCTGGCACTGCAGCAGCAGCCAAGCCCTGTTTCTAGGTCCTTTATTAGGGATTACCTGAAGGAGCCTTCCCCCAGGATCCGCCCCCAGCCAAAAGATTGGAAGCAAGGGCAAAAAAGCCCTGTTTCCAGTATCCAAGATGGCCGCCGCGTCTCGAGACGTCACCGCGCATTCGCCGCACACGTGCCGCGCATGCGCAGAAGCGCCGGCGCCCGTCAAACAGGAAGTACTGTATCAGGGCGCCGGGATCCTCAGCAATGTAGGTGCCAATGCACCCATAGTGTGGGCGCCGATCAGCACGGCCCCCCCCCCCGCCAGCGGAGACTAGTAGTACCTGCGGCTCCGCCCCCTGACGCAGGCCAGACCCCCCAGACTGCCATGAAGCCCAGAGCGACAGGGGCACCCACTGACAGACAGAGTCTCTCAGTTTAAAGGTACAGCATTTATCAGGATAACAACCTAGTAGATACAAGGGAAGAAAAACAACAATAGCAAAAGCAGACTAATGGATCCTCCTTTTCTTTTTTTTTTTTTTTTTAAAAAAAGGAAAACATATATGCAATACAGAGGAAGTAAAAAAGAGAAAGAAATGTCTGGCCTGGGGTAGTGGAGCCGATCCTTCCGCAGCTTACATGTCATTCATAGGTGCTCCTGGCAGTTTGCGTTCCTATGAGGAAACTCTGCGATACGACCCCAACAGATCCACAGAGGGGTCTCCCAACTTATTAGCGCTAATAGCGGCCCAAGAACAGGGACTGCGCGCGGGAAAGGCTAAACCCGGCGGACGCTGCCGACTGCAGAGGTATGGACATACTTCTACTCTTCACCAGTACATGGAGGAAAAAAAGGAGAATGTTGGGGGAGGGGCTATGCCTTTAATTTATTCTATTCACTAGTCCTGAGGGAGGAGTCGAGGCGGAGCTCTATCACTAGTATGCTGCCATGGAGGCACCAGGAAAATGCATTTAAATTGCATTGTTTATTGTGAAAATGACAGTTGCAGTTTGGGAGTTAAACACAGGGGGCGCTTTAACATTTAGGGTTCACCTAGTGTGTGTTTACAACTGTAGGGGGGTGTGGCTGTAGGACTGACGTCATCGATCTAGTCTCCCTATAAAAGGGATCACTCGATCGATGCGCCGCCACAGTGAAGCACGGGGAAGCCGTGTTTACATACGGCTCTCCCTGTTCTTCAGCTCCGGGGAGCGGTCGCGACGGAGCGGCTATAAACGAATAGCCTTGCCGTCGTCCCGGATCGCTCCCCGCGGGAACCCGACCGCCGCATGTCACGGGGGGGGGGGGGGTCCCGATCGGACCCCTGACCCGCGGAAAGGCAGGGACGTACAGGTACGCCAATGTGCCTGTACGTGCCATTCTGCCGACATATATGTACATGCGGCGGTCGGGAAGGGGTTAAAAAATGACATAAAAAATTGAAGCATGTTCAAATTTTTTTGGGGTCGTTTTTCAGAAGACAAAAAATTATGTTTAGCCCACACACCATCATTTTAAATGACGTTTTTAAAAATGACAATTTTTTTTCATCACAAATAGTGATCGTGTGTATGCGGCATAAGACGCAGAGACATTTTCACCCATATTTTTGGGGGGAAAAAGTGCGTCTTATAGTCCGAAAAATATGGTAGTTATGGAACCACCACCAACCACTTCTGGAGGAACCTTGATTGAAAAATGTTGTTTCAAACACTATGCAACATTAGGCAGAAACATGCCAGAAGCTGAAGCTACCAGATAACACATTTTTGAATTAGAAAGCAGTTGTCCCAGACATCACAATTAAACAGCCATAAAGCCTGCTAATAGAACCATTGGCAGCATATACAGTATAAAGTAATATTACATGTAAACAGTGTCCTTTAGCTTGAAATGTTTATTCTTTCTTTTTATGCGTTTGGCATTTTTTCTCGATAAAAGATAAAATTAGTCACTAAAATACAAAAGTGGCCTTGACAATGTCCTTTCGTATTATGCTCTTTCAATCATTCCATGTCTTTCTTTGCACTCGGGGAACTTTGCTTGACACAGTTCTAGTGACATATAATAGAAATGCACTTTACTAAACCATGACAGTGTACAATGCATTTTTTATTGATATAGAAAATAAGAACTGAAGACATTTGCAGACATTCCTGGCTTTAGACAGCAGCAGTCTGTAATACTTAATAAGAATGACGATACTGCAACGTCACAGGAAATGTTGCAATTTTCACCTTTGATAAATCATTTGATGAGAATAATGTAACAACACAAGGGGAATGTATCAACATTCCTTGTGACTTTATTCCAATCCTTGTTACCATGGTGACGAGAGTGCAAGTGGATCCTAAGGAGGCCCATTAACATCTAGAGTACTTTGCTAAACGACTTTGCTGCTAGGAAATCTTTTCTAATTACATTTATTATCTATGCATTATCTATGCATTTAAACGTCATGGTGTTCGGTGCTTCCTCCCAGTTACAGGAAGAACATGTTGTGGTCAGAGGCTATTCCTTCACTTGTGCTTGTCTGGTACCATTTACAGCTGCTGAACATTACACATTTTGACAATTCTGCATGGGTGGAGTTTGGGGAGGGGGGGGTGGAGCTAGGTCTGTTCTGAATACTGGGCTTAAAGGGGTTGTAAAGACAAAAATATTTTCCTCTTAAATTAAAGTCTGACAGTAGCTGATGAAGTAAAAAGTAATGTTTTGCATTATAACTAGTTTGATACCTGTTGAAATCGAGCTGTTTTATTCACCTCCAGCACTCCTGAATCGTTATTCTCACTGACTTCCTGGTTTGCGGTGCGCATTCATTCTTGCTACATCACGACCTAATGGGAACTACAGTTCCCATTAGGCTTAGCCTCCATGCCTGTAAGGCATAAGAGAGCATCTTCACGCAGGGCTGTAGTCATAGGGAGGGGGTGAGCACATTCTGCTTTCCACCATGCAAAACGGCTCAAATGCTGGTGGAAAGCAAGAAGAGGAGGGACAGGAAATGGCATTTTCAAACCTGGATTACTGTATTTTGGAGGTCAAAAGGAAAAACGAGGTAAGTGATATTTAAGTGCTCTAGCTTACAGCAATCAATTGATCTAATAAAAAACAAACCTTTAGTGTTCCTACGAAGCTATGAGTAAACACTGAAGTTAGTGTGAAACGCGTCAGCTGTCCTAGGTTCCGTTGCTGTGACTTGTAGTGCCTGTTTCCAGTTTTTTACATTAAAGTTACGTTGGATTGGAGTGCGGCTGTCCTGATCATCTTTTGTTCTTATTTGCTATGTGCATTGCTAGCACCCTCAGTTCCTGAGAAGAAGATTGCACCCAACAAGACCTGACTGGAGCGGCAATCTCTGTCTCACTATGTGCGAATGACGGCAATGCCAAGCAAGTGACCCCTTGTGGTATGCAGAAGGGCAGCTGCTGGACACTGGACCTGGAAGACAGCCGATATGACTGTAGGACTACAGTGAATTGCAGCTTTCATGGGGATCGGCCAGTTCTGGAATGTTTATACTTAAAGGGTCACTAAAGGAATTTTTTTTTTTAGCTAAATAGCTTCCTTTACCTTACTGCTTCTTCTCTGTTCTGGACACTTCCTGGTTGTCTGTTTCCTGATGACCACAGTACTGGGAGATTCTAGTTTCATTTTCCAAACCTTCACTGCTCTATGGCTCTGTACATGCACACAGGCAGGATAACATGCAAAAACGAAACTAGATGCAAAAACAAAACTAGAGGTACATTATATGATTGATTTTTATCTATTTTCAATCAATTTTAAAAGGAATCAGTTAACTATTATGTCTCTATACCATGTAAACAGTCATTTCAGCAAAAAAAAGTTTCCTTTACAACTCCTTTAAGTTGGTCCAAGCTGGACCAATGTTTCAAATGTATGCTTATTCTGTTCTGGGGAGTGGTTGCCACTATCCCTATTTCTGTACTTGAAATGGGAAAAGGACCCTCTTATGGGATTTTGAAGGCAACCAATTCCTATTTCAAGCTGGACCAATGTAACTACGCAGTAAAATTCAGTCTAAACTTCAGCCTTTGACACAATTTCCTGTGTGCACTAGTATCTGGTGTTTTTAACTTCAGTTCTCAGAGTATATTTCTGTATATTATTTATTTTCTGCTTTTAGTTCTGATTATTTCAGCCTTACACTGGTGCCTTGTTCCGAAACTCAGCAGTATCTAGGAAATGGATCTTTCTCCCCACTAGTAACACAGGAAAACAACAGCACGGTCTTATCAAACATTTAATATTCAATACCTGTTGACATCCGTTCTCCTCAATTGTGACAGCTCCAAATGCTCCATGTCACAGTTATGCTGTGCAGTTAATTGTGCTTCATGCAGGTGACATATAATTAGCACTGTCAAAGGAAAACAGAACTTCTCTTACCAGGTGTGTGCACACAATACAAAGTACTATCATGAGCAGGACAGCCAGGAACCCAACTATCAAAAGTGTTTTGAGGGAACTCTGCGTAAACAAACTAGAACTTGTAATAAAGGGCAATGGGCAGCCCTATTAACTCCTTGAGACATGCAATGCGCTACTGCTGAGAATTTTGCTTTTGACTTATTCCATGACTTATTGAAGAAGGTTATGTTGATTGAGGCCTGGTTCACACCTATGCAGGTGGCAGTTTGCATATTCCAGGTGCATTTTGCGTTTTTCAATATACATTTTTGATCCATTAACCACTTGCCGACCGCGCACCATCGTTATACGTCCACAAGGTGGCTCGGCTGGGCGAGAGCACGTAATATGACGTCCTCTCTCCCAGCCGCCACTAGGGGCGCGCGCGCGCGCCGCCGGGCACACGCGATCGCTCGGGACAGAGCGGGGACCGGGAGCTGTGTGTGTAAACACACAGCTCTCGGTACTGTCAGCAGGGGAAATGCTGATCTTCTGTTCATACAATGTATGAACAGAGGATTAGTGTTTCCCCTAGTGAGGCCACCCCCCCCCCCCCCACAGTAAGAACACACCCAGGCATACTTAACCCCTTCCCCGCCCCCTAGTGTTAACCCCTTCACTGCCAGTGGCATTTTTATAGTAATCCAATGCATTTTTATAGCACTGATCGCTATAAAAATGCCAATGGTCCCAAAAATGTGTCAAAAGTGTCCGAAGTGTCCGCCATAATACCGAAAAAAAAATCGCTGATCGCCGCCATTACTAGTAAAAAAAATATAATAAAAATGACATAAAAATACCCCCTATTTTGTAAACGCTATAACTTTTGCGCAAACCAATCAATAAACGCTTATTGCGATTTTTTTTTACGAAAAATATGTAGAAGAAAACGTATCGGCCTAAACTGAGGAAAAAAAATGTTTTTTTATATATTTTTGGGGGATATTTATTATAGCAAAATGTAAAAAATATTCATTTTTTTCAAAATTGTCGCTCTATTTTTGTTTATAGCGCAAAAACTAAAAACCGCAGAGGTGATCAAATACCACCAAAAGAAAGCTCTATTTGTGGGAAAAAAAGGACGCCAATTTTGTTTGGGAGCCACGTCGCACGACCGCGCAATTGTCTGTTAAAGCGACGCAGTCCCGAATCGCAAAAAGTACTCTGGTCTTTGGGCAGCAATATGGTCCGGGGGGTAAGTGGTTAAAGTCTATGGAACCAGGAACCAGAAAAAAAGTCCCTAGCCCTTTCCTATAAAATGCACAGATATGAACTACATCCATAGGAAACCATGTTTATTGGACTGTAGTGTGTTTCTGCAAAACTGAAAATGTGCAAAAAAATGTGTAGACAGCTATCTTACCTGCAGTATCAGAATCTGTATGCAGGGATGCTGTGCTGGTGTGAGCTGCAGCTGAGTTGTGGACTGCACTAGCAGAATTTTCCAGTGGCAGGGGCGGACTGACAACTCATGGGGCCCCCAGGCAATAGAAGATTATGGGGCCCCCGGGCTTACAGAAGGCCACCAAGCCAGGAGAGGCGGGGCAGCTAAAATATCAGGATTTTCACATCAAAAGCATGTCGGTTTTGGACATATCAGGGACAGATGTAAAAAAAAACACAGATTTTTACATACTGTCCCTGGTTTTAATGAGCCTGGCAACCCTGATGGGGCCCCCTAGTGGCATGGGGCCCTCGGCAGTGCCCGAGTGCCTCAATGGTCAGTCCGCCCCTGTCCAGTGGATATCTGGACGGACATCTGTGGCACCTTCCCTTAGCTGTCCAGCGGCAGTCTGGAGGCCACTCCTGTTCCATCCACCCTACAGGGATATCGGATTTGTGTGAGCCACATTCCTGGGAGATCACCATCCTCATCATCTTTATCATCAACATCAACCTCTTCTGTTTCAGTGTGGTGAGCGGGCGATACCCCAATCTGATAGACTCTGTGTATAGACATCATTGTTTCCTGCACTTAATACCATCTTTAGTCCACAGATCTGTTCCAGCATATCATAGACACTATACAAAGGTATCTATGCCATTCATTTTTCTGCTGTTGCTTGTAGTTCCACAGAGTTTAACATCATTTAGTCAGTGATCACTGTGAATTCAATTACAGTTCTGATTTGCACAGGAATATTGTCTCCTGGTTATACACCATCTATTGGATTAGCTACTCTGCCTTACCAATCAATATTATTTGCATGCAATTAAATACCTGAGAGCTATCTGAAGATTAGCCGGATTGCCACACAGCAATACTGGACTACTTTTACTTCCCTCCCCACTTCAGGGAATTGTTTGCGGAAGCTGTTAAAGCTGCATTTCACCAAGAACTCTATAAGAGAAGGTTGAATTGTGCCACAGTTACTAGAGTCATTCCTATGCTCTCCTGTAGCCCACTCACATAGATATTATATGTGCTTATTTGGGTATAGGAAATATAGTTCTTACTTTTAAATGTTCAATATTTGATGTGTAATTGCCATGTGATTGTTGATTACCTTCCTATAATGGATGCTATTTTAAACTGTAAAAGTTCATGTTGCTCATCTTTAAATGCTTTTATCTTATCAGTAAACATACCTTCTGGTTTACCACAGTTATGTTTGCTTTCTACTGCTGAGTTTTGCACTAATGCCGCGTACACACGATCGGTTCGTCTGATGAAAATGGTCTGATGGACCGTTTTCATCAGACGAAACAATCGTGTGTGGGCACCATCAGTTTTTTCCCATCGGTGAAAAAACGTAGAACCTGTTTTAAAATTATCTGATGGTTAAAAAACAGATAGAAAAAAACGATCATCTGTGGGGAAATCAATCGGTTAAAAATCAACGCATGCTCAGAATCAAGTCGACGCATGCTCGGAAGCATTGAACTTCATTTTTCTCAGCACGTCGTTGTGTTTTACATCACCGCGTTCTGACACGATCATTTTTTTAACTGATGGTGTGTAGGCAAGACTGATAAAAGTCAGCTTCATCAGGTATCTGATGAAAAAATCCATCAGACCGTTTTCATCGGATGAACCAATCGTGTGTACAGGGCATAACACTGTTTGCTAGGTGTGCCAGAGGGGCTGGCACAGTTCTTGGGGTTGAGAGGCAAAGTGCGGAACCAACTATACTTAAGTGGCTCCTTCAGGGGTATTGCTACACGTTGGGGCTCATCCGGGATATGCATTCAACTCTTCAAGACAGCACCTCTACAAGCACTAGCATGAACCCTGCAGTTGTGATTCAGTGGTGCAGGGAATACAACGGGCAAGTAGAGCTGTGTGTAGTTATTAGTGCCCCTGACAGAGACTGGACAGAGAAACAAGTCCATCAAGCATTGGCTGCCTCAGGCCTAAGCCAGAAAATATCTATACTGGATGTGAAGGCAGAGCTTATCTCAAATCATTCTGATGTTTTGCAGAAAGATAGCTTCCAACTGACCACAGATATTAATGCTATCCTAATTTATCTGGGTGAATCAAGCTCTATCCCAGAGAGCTCAGGGTGCACCATGCCAGACTCAAAGGTCACCACCTCAAAACCAGCTACATCCTCTGAAGACTCCTCTTCCCTCCTAGTGGCCACATTTGGGAAGCTTGTCACAGGGCTCCTTTAGAATCCAGCAGTGCCAACCACTTATGGGTATCGCAAACTATGGTTCTTCTCTAAGAAAATTCCCACACCCACAGGAGAAGAAGAAAGGCTTTCCAGCAACCAGAGTGACAGAAGAATACATGTGCGCAGGTTCCTTGTTCCCGAGCCAGAGGTATACGAGAGGCCACTCCCTGCATACTGGGCCCAACCACCCTCTGTCTCTTTACTGTTACTTTGTCACGTTACTGGTGGTTGGGCCCAGTATGCAGGCACCAGCTTCGATGTCATTCAAAATCTAAAATGGGAAAAACCCAGCTGTTCTGTTCCTGAGTGTCTAGAAGCGCTTTGTGAGATTTATGCAAGAGTAGAAGACTGCAAGTTGATCTATCTCTTCCACCACACATACCAAATGGAGGGTGAGAGGCTAACAGCCTACCTTGCATGACTGGACCAGATCCTTCAGAAAGTCATTATGAAGGGTGGGATGGAAGCCAAGACTGCCAGTAAAGCCTTAATGACACAGGTGCAAAGGGGAGCACAGCCACTGGATCCTATTGTGCTACAGCTTTGAGCCGGGAATCCAGATAACCTTCTCACCTACTCTAAATTCATGAAGGCTATTAGAGAGGAGGAGGCTCTCATCACAGCCAAGAAACAGAGGCCCGAGTCTACCACGAGTCGCAAACATGGTACTATTGCCTACATCATACAGTCAGGACCAGAAATGAAGACTAGACCAGATGGAGGTCCCTGTACCACTGTTGACACTTTGGCCCAAGCCATAACCCAGTTGGCCCAAGTGCAAACTACTTTACAACAAACATTCTGTGAAATTTGGAAGACAGTGGGGCAGGTGATCGAAGCCCATGCCAACATGCAACAATCATTCAGAAGTAAAACAAATGGGGCCAGATTCAGGCGTATCTCCCTCATTTGCATATTTGCAATGAGGCAGCCAGCGTAAATATGCGCCCAAGATACGCCGGCGTAGGAAAGTTACGTCAGTCGGATGAAGCCTATTTTCAGGCGTATCTAGTTCTATGGGCACGGCGCATAGATACGACGGCGCACATTGACACTTACGCGGCGTATCTGTAGATACGTCTGCGTAAGTGCTACGTGAATCCAGGCCATGGTGTCCACCCTCGCTACTGAGAGAAGGGGTGTTGTCTCCTACAGCTAAGAAGTGCTATCACTGTGGGGAAGTAGGACATTTCATCGCTCAGTGCCTGAACGAAGAGAACCTGATTGATCTCACAGCAGAGGTGGCAAAAGCATTGAGGAAGCTGTTCCTCGTGAAGTCGGCGGGAAACTTCAGAGGGCCCCCGGTGAAGAAGCCAACCGGGCGCCCATCTACCACAGCTAGCTCCAAATTCAATGACACAAAGAGACAGCTGCGGAAGTCCAAACCCTTGCAGAGGGCTCCCATTGTGCCTCTGAGCGACCCAGTGTCCCGCTGCCTTTGATACATACAGCCCAGCATCGGAGAGTCAGTGCACACTAGATTCCCAGGACTCAACAGGAAGGTCCTGAAGAAACTCCATGACGAGGAGTTGAAGCTTTCTCTGGATGAGTGCCAGTTTTATCAACCTTCAGTCAACTACCTTGGCCACATTGTGTCTGCCGACTGAGTGGCCACAGACCCCCAGAAGCTGAAAGCCATCACCTCCTGGCCAAGGCCTACCAAGCTTAGGTCATTTCTTGGATTCTGTTCGTACTACGGGAGATTCGTTGAGAGATTCGCTAATGTAGCTTGCCCACTCAATGAGCTACTGAAAAGCAAACAGGGAAACAATGTTCCAGATCCAACTAAGCCTGTCAGACCAGCTGAAGGGCCCAGAAAGCCCAAAGAATATAAGAATATAAAAAAAAACAAGGGGGAGGCGCCTCTCTAAGTGTAGTATTAAAACAGTAACATTTATTGCACAAGATTTAAAACACCTACAAAATATAAGTGGGAGTCATGCTCATCATAAGTATGTAGTCCTGGCAGTTCTACTGCTCCACAGGCTCCTTGCACGATTTGGGTAGCTGGGAAAGGTTCTGGTGTGATGTGCTGAATCGCTGTACATCAATTCAGCACATCACATCAGAATGACTCTCACTTATATCTTGGAAGTGCGTTTAATCTTGTGCAATGTTACTGTTTTAATACTACACTTAGAGAGGCGCCCCCCCCTGTTTCTTTTATATGTTTTGCAGAGTTGCTGGACACACTCTGAGGATGGCTGCCTCTTTTTAAATCACCCCCTTACCGTGGTTCAACTTTGTTTTTACCTAAAGACTGACTAATCAAATGTACATTATTACAAACTAAGGGCATTGCCTCCTGGAGCACCAGATTCCCAATTTACCTTCACTGAAAGCCCAAAGAGTCCATTAAGGCCCAGTGTGAAGAGGCTTTTAGGCAGCTGAAGTGGGGCCTCACAACTGCTCCAGTCCTGGCCTACGCAGATCCAATCGGCCCTACTTATCCTATGGATCACAGGAGTGCATTTCATTAATTTCCAACTGGCAGTGGGCTCAGACATAACTCACCCAGTCCAGGCTGGTGAAAGATCCGGACTGAAAAATCCTTGACCGGCATAGCCTCTAAGCTGCATTGCTGGGAGACTGAGTCAGCTGCTGCCTCCCTCCCCCAGCTCAGAGCAGAGGGGAGAACTGAGTGATCAGCGGTGTTTGATTGCTCATTTCTCAGAGGTGGCAGGGGACAGATGCAGCAGGAAGAAATAAGAAACTCCATAGTGTATTTCCAAATGGGGCCAGGACGTTTCATCACCACGCACATCGAGATCATACTTGAGGCTTGAGGTAGGACAGTTCCAGATGGAGAGTGGGAGCTCCCAAGTTAGCTTTTCAAGTTAATCAGCAGGTGATCGGTTGTTAGGATGCAAGTTGGTCCTAGCAACCAATCACAAGTTGGTTACCAGGAAAAGTTGCGCAGGTCCCCTTCCTATATCTGGAACTATCATGCCTCCAATGTCAGCTCTAGACTGCTGTGCACCCTATGCAAGGTAGACATGGAAGAGAGCTTAGTCACAGTGGCTGATTACCAGTATAGCGTCTATAGATGCGTACATTTCAGTATATATAGCATCGTTTGTAGATGATATAACTTTCACACAAACCAATTAATAGACCGTATACTTATTGGGATTTTTTTTAACAAAGACATGTAGCAGAATACATTTTAGCCTAAATTTATGAAGAAATTCGATATTTTTTTTTCATTGGGATATGTTTTATGACAGAAAGTAGAAAGTATGGCCCATATTCTCTCTAAAAATCCGCGGGCTGCGCTTAAGGCACTTACACTCCGCTGTCCCAACTTACAGGAGCAAGTGTTGTATTCCCCAAACACTTGCTCCATAAGTTGGGCCGGCGGAGTGTAAATGTCCCGGCGTAGCCTGGCGGATCTCCAAGGGGGCGGCTTGTATTCAAATTAAGCGCGCCCCCGATTCTAATGAACTGCGCATGCGCCGGGCTTCAAAAAGCCCAGTGCGCATGCTCCAGTTCTCGGCGGAAAACGTCAATGACGCCGACGTGTGCGTCATTGACGTAAAGTCGTATTCAAGAACGACTTACGGAAACGACGTACCCGACAAAAAAACACGACGCGGACCCGACGCCATCCGTAACATGGCCTACGTGGGACTTGCGGAAATTTACTCCTCATAATAGCAGGACTAAATTTCCGCTTACGCAAACGACGTTAGCGATGGTTACGCGACGCGAACTCGTTCGGGAATCGGCGTAGAAGGATCATTTGCATACGCAAATGAGTCCTTCACGTAAATGCCATCTAGCGGCGGCCGGCGTCATTACATTTAAGATCCGCCAGTGTAAGTGACTTACAGATGGCGGATCTTAAGTGTATCTATGCGAAAATGATTCTAAGAATCAGTCGCATAGATACACGGGCCAAAAAAGGGAGATACGATGGAGTATCCTGAGATACTCCATCGTAACTTCTATGAGAATATGGCCCTATGTGTTTTCTTTTTCAAAATTTTCAAAAGCTCTATTTTGGTAGAAAAAAATATATAAATGTGCGTACAGTGTTGCATGACCACTCAATTGCTAGTTAAAGTAACACAGTGCTAAATAACAAAAAAGTCGTCCGTGAATCTGGATTTACGTCGTTTACGTCCACATCGAAATCAATAGGCCCGTGCGGTGTACTTAGCCGCAATGCACACTGGGAAATGTAGGCGCCCAGCGCATGCGCAGTTAAAAATAAAAACGTCAAAAACGTAAGGTCAAGCCCCATTAACATAAAACACGCCCCCTTACACACATTTGAATTAGGCACGCTTACGCCCGCCCGCTTTAGGCTACGCCGCCGTAACTTAGCAGGCAAGTACATTGTGCATCATGTACTTGCCTCGCTAACTTACGGCGGCGTAGCCTAAATGCCTTAAGCTACGCCGCCGCAAAGTTGCGGCAATGTATGTGAATCTAGGCAAAAGTGTTTAAACACACAAAGGCAGACAGAAACACCTAAAACTCTCAGATATGCAGAGTTGGGAACTGTGGTACGGGGATCTCGCTGTTGGAATATCGAAGACATATAAGAAGACAAGAGCTGACTTAGCCAACAAGACTCCATCTATATCTAAAATGTCACTTTTTGGGTGACAACATCATTACCAATCTCTGCAGTATTGAGCACTACCTAAGGCTGTAAAAGAAGAAGACCAAGCACATTAAGTGACAGGAAAAGAAGATTTTGGAATAAGGCAAGTAAAAAGAAAAACACAATATAACATAAATGAAGGTGTGAGGAGTAGAGAATGAACTTGAGCTTCAACCCTGTGCCACATACATGTACATTAACCAAAGGGTTCTCATTAACACATTTTTCACAGAGAATTACATGCCTCATATTCCTATGGAAATAAATTTGCACTTTTGTATTATATTTGTATGATAAACTCTTAATAGCTCATGCACTAAACATTGTTATTTACATATTATTCCCTTCCAAGGTCATATTATATCACAAAACTAAATATATCACCAAAACAGAGCCTTTGCAATATCTAGAATGCACATAAAAATAGACCTCTCTTACAGAATTCCCAATCTCTGTCGCAACACCTAAACTTCCACCCACGCAGGCAATCAGTAACACACACATTAATTCAGAGCGTAGACACTCGGCTCCCACACGCGGCCAGCAGAGGGTAGACGTGTCAGCGCAGACCAGGAGACGCAGCTATAAAACAAGTCCCAGAACAACCCTGTGTCGTTAGACCTGGAAACGACACCGCTGGGTCCTGTTTGCTAAGGTTTGACAGCTGCAAAACTAGAGAATAAGAGTAACGCGTTTTTTTTGCATTCAGGATATTTCCCCTCAAATAATGTAAACACACTAGGCTTAATGTACACGGGACGTTTTAAAACCTCTCCTGTACGATTTAACTTGACAGATAGTAACCAACATTTAAAAACGTCTGTTTTGCTGCGTTTGCATGTTGTATTTACCCACGTTTGCGTTTAGAAGTGCTTTTTTTCCAAATAGTCAAAAATGTATCTCCATTAAAAACACCTGTAAACGAAACACGGCTAAATGTGAATGACCGCGTTTAAATGCATTTACAAAGCTGCTACAGGCATTTGGCTTTTCAAATGCCTCTGAACATCCGTCCTGAATGCATTTTTTTGCTTTCTAAAAAATGCTTCTAAGCTAAACTCCCTAGAAATGACTATAAACGAATATGATTAAAATTAGGTGAACATGCATGACGCTCTGCCCACAGCCTAAATATCCCAATACTAATTCAGTGTGATTAAAATAAAAATCAGCATAAACAGATGATAATGATTGATTTCCTGATACAACCTCAGGATTAACCCCATTTCTGCGGTTTGACTCAAATCATGGGAGCATGCAGAGAGCTGAGAAACACACCGCTGCTTCCTTCAGTGTCCAACCTCAAGAGGAAGAGGTGGAGCCTGTACGCAGGGCCGGCCTTAGGTGTTCAGGCACCCTGTGCGAGCTAATCCTGTGGCACCCCAACCATCTTCACCCGTCACCCCCTGGTCACCTAAACATACACAAAGAGGCTGTCCGGGGCCCCTCTATCCTCTGCCAGGAGCCTGGGGAATGACAATGAGGAGAAAGAGGTGAGGCAAGAGTCAGCAGCGCCCCTAGGTGACAGTGCATCCTAGGCGGCTGCCTTCCTAATCCGACTAGTGGTAGCGCCGGCCCGGCCCTGCTACCACTCACATTCTGCGAGCTGTGATGGTTGCCCATGGCGCCCTGTGCGGCCGCACAGTTCGCACACCCCAAAGGCCGGCCCTGCCTGTACGGCTTCCTTTATTAACAATATGACATCACAAGCATGAGCATTCACATTGGTCAGTTTCATACAATTCAGCCCCTTATTACACGCCCCCCTGTGACGTCTGTACTTGGCATCGTGGCACATATTCCCCAACACATGTAGTCTCGTGTAATATAGGGACCTCAAACCCAAGTTTTCAGGGGCAAAGCCATACTTGGTATAGGGCTCTTCATAGAACAAACAGTCCACGTGTCATTCAGGCATAAAAAGTTCCTTCCACAATCGCCATGTTTGGTTCTTTCAGTGAAACAAGGAAGAAGAAACAGAAGAAGGAGGGGTGATTTCCTCTTGCAACTGAGTCCATATTTGTTTTTCTCCACGGAGGGGCTTTGGAATGAGGAGTTTAGGAGTGCAGTAGAAGGGAGGGGTTGGAGGATAAGGAGCGAGGGGGGGTTTGAACACATCTGAATAACTCTCTGTTGTCTCTTTTTTAATGCTGACTTGTACTGTGTCTTTAAAACATTATCTGTTTCTTCATGTAAGGAAAATAACAATATTGTAGTATATACCCATACATAATAACTCCATATATCTTATATAAAAGGAAATAAAACAAATAAACGATATGCTGGAGGAAAGACAACATTTGAGTAGCTCTATTCATAACACAAAAATATTCATTTTAGTACGTCCATCACACAGATACATAAATACTTGCACACGTTAATACAAAAGATAGGGCCAGATTCACAAAGCAGTTACGCCGACGTATCTAGAGATGCGCGGCGTAATTGAAAAATGCGCCGCGCGGATTTTTGCGCCTGATCCTCAAAAACAAAATACGCCTGAAAAACTGTTTTTTCCGTCCTACCTAAAACAATTACACCGGCGCTTCTACGAGCGCAAAATACGCTAGACACACCATTGTTTTGCTAGGCAAAGATGCAAATGAGGGAGATAAGGCGATCCACAAAATTAAGTGTGTGCGGCGTAGGCTACGCCCTGTGCGCATCTGTTAGTTTCCCGGAGTAAAGTTACACTTTATAAAAGCTGCCCTAACTTTGCTCCAGCCGTGTAAATGTCAGCTAAAGCAACACCATTAAAGAAGAGCTGAGCACACACACTTGCCGGACTACAATCTGCATGCCACCATGCCAGGGGCATCCATGCTCATAACTATACTAGTGACTTTAGTAACCAAGGGTACCCCCTCTTCTGAGGGAACAGCAGTCAGGAGACGCCTCGCAGAATGCATCTTTGCACAGTAAGCACACACATTAATCATGGCACAATGAGAATGCACCATGCACACCGACTGTGGTCCCTAGCACAGACACATCACATGCACATCTAATTGGATTGGACCCTAGAAAACCACATGGTATTAGGGAGCAGTAACGCCACGCCACGGCTCCAATTATGTCACTGTGCATTCATACACCTTTCACACGGACCTGGGATCACTTCTCCCTGGTCCTGGGGATCCCTAATCCACCAAAACTGAGGGTGACACCCTTTTTCACCAGGAATGTCACCCCCACATTCATACATCATTCACACACAAAAAAACAAATCAGAATCACAAAAAAAATCTGGAAAAAAAAATAAAAAAAGTACACCCAAAATCTCAATGGCGGCGGCGTGAGCTACGCCTGGGTCGGCCATGGGCATGGCCACGGCCCCTCAGGGGAGACTCATGGGGGGGGAGGCAGAGGAAGGAGGAGACTCATGGGGGGGTGAGCATGGGAAGGAGGAGACTCATGGGGGGGTGAGCAGGGGAAGGAGGAGCCTCCCCGGGTGACTGCCCACCTGCTGGCCTGCCCTCCAAGGCCACGGCGATCCTGTTGAGGCCCAGAGTGAGGGCTGCCGTATTGGCCTGGACAGCCTGGGTGTTGTCCTGGACAGCCTGGGTCAGGGCAGTCACCTCAAGGGCCACGCCTGTTGTGGCGGCCTGCAGCTCAGAAAAACAATTAATACAAGCTAATGAATTTGTGCTGACGTCACTCACTGAATCATTGATGGAGGCCAGGCTCTCCTCTATCTGGGCCAAAGTCCGGGTGACCTGACCCAGATGGCGGGTCTGAAGGGCCTGGTCCCTCTGCAGATTTGCAGGCAGGAACTCGGCCACCCCCCTGGTCTTCTGGGTGGCCATCCTGCCTGCAGTTGAGGCTTGTGGCCTGGAAGGAGGGGAGCCCCCTGGGGGGGCAGCCCTGTTGGGGGAGGAGTGGGAGGGACTACCCATGATGGTGGCCTGACTGCCTCCAGATGAGGCTTGTGGCCTGGGAGCAGAGGATCCCCCTGGGGAGGTGGCCTGTTGGTGGAGGAGTGGGAGGGACTACCCATGATGGTGGCCTGACTGCTTTCAGGTGCAAGGGAATCCTGATCCCAACACAACATAACTTCTCAGGCAAGCTCCATCGGATCATCCTCAACCTCCCCCCCTCATCCTCCTCCCCCTGAACCTCCTCATGAGGGGAGTTGTGGACACTCCCCTCCCCTGAGGACTCCGGCCTTTCTTGGGGCTCCTCAGCAGCCTGTTGTCCTGGGGGTGGTGCAGCCTGGCCTGATGGCCCAGCAACCTCCTGGCCTGATGACAGGTTGGAGGATCCACACACTTGGCACATATTCCCTTCCCCCACCCACACATGCTACTCACCAGATGGAAATCCAAAAAAACTTACCTGTCCTCACAGGATCATCAGATTCAAAGCCAGGCAGGCCCACCACTTGCTGGCTGTGGAAGCAACGGGCCACCACAAGTTCCTCCTCAGTCCACCTTACGGGGCAAGGTGGGCCTCCTCCAGTGCCCCTGGCATGGGCTGCTTGCTTGGCCATCTTCTCACGGACCAAACTCCTCAGATCGTTGATCTTCTTCTGAATCCCACTGGGGGTCCTTGTCTCCCCCCCCCTCCGCATTGATCCGATCAGTAATCTCTCGGATTATTGCCCTCTTCCTGGCCGGGGGGACGTCCCGACTGTCATGGCCATGCAAAAATCTCCCAAATTGGGTGATAGCCCTGGCAAGCAAGTGCTTCTCTCGCACCGAGAAGTTTATTTTCTTCTCTTAGGTGCCATCTCAACAAACAGCACTCAGCAACAAACAGACACTAAATTCAAACAGAACAAACAAACACAAAAACACACAGAACAAACAGAGAAAAAGACACAGAACAAACAGACAAAAAAGCACAGAACAGACAGCCACAAAGACACAGAACAGACAGCCAAAAAGACACAGAACAGACACACACAAAAATCAGACAGCAAAAAAACAAAAACACAAGCAGACAGCTAATACAAATTCAAACAAAAAACACAGAAGAAACAGACACCTACTACAACCTCCTACTACAATAAATCTTTAATATAACACTACACTCACCAACAAACAGCCACAGACAACAGAGCAAAAGACACTTGCTTTAGGAAGGGAAACACAGGGATGTACTTTTGCAAGAGAAGTGCGTTTGTCTGGGGCTATTTGAGCACAGGGCGATTCTCAAACTAAGTATGCTTGGCCTTTTTCCTATCTCACTGATTGCGCCGAGCCGAGTTCTGCACATGCCCAGTGAGGTGCAGATTCGTGCGCGCATGCGCAGTACGGCCGGCCCTTCATTTGCATGGGGTCACGGCTCATTTCAATGGAGCATGCCCGCTTCCTTCCCACTTGCAATAACCACGCCTTACGCCTCAGTATTTACATCGCGCTGGCGCAAATTTGGGTGCAAATGCGCTGTGGATACGGCACTTACGTCACAAAATTAAGGCGCCGTAACTTAAATGATATACCTTTGGAGTAACTTAATTTGCGCCGCTCTACGTGAATCTGGCCCATAGTGTCCAATAATGGTGTAAATTTAAAATAGAGTGCAAATATTGCTTAAATGGTCTTTTGCTATCCACCAACAATCTGTGATCACCCTTAGCAATGTCATAACATATAACAGCGATGTTCTACAAACCTACACCTTCACCCATGTGATCAGAGTAACTCGCCAGACTGAAGTGACCCTAAATCACTTGCCGACCAGCCACCGTCATTATACTGCGGCAGGTCAACTCATTCCCGCGAATCGTCGTACCGGTATGTCAGCTCCTTTAAGAGATATATCGGTCACGTGCCCGCTGCACTGTGGGGGAGCTGATGCGCATGGCCGACAGCCACAATGTCCGCCGGCCACCTGCAATCGCTCCACAGAGAGCCAGAACGGGGATCTGTCAAAGTAAACAAACAGATCCTCGTTCTGACAGGGAAGTACAGAGTGATCGTCTGTTCCTAGTGATTAGGAACAGCGATCTCTCTGTACTCCCAGTCAGTCCACTCTCCCACAGTTAGGAACACCTCCCAGAGAACACTATTAACCCCTTGAACACCACTAGTGTTAACCCCTTCCCTGCCAGTGTCATTTATACAGCACTGATCACTGTATAAATGTCACTGGTCCCAAAAAAAAAAAAAAAAAAGTGTCTGATCTGTGTGCAGACAAACTAAAAATCGCTGATCACTGCCATTACTAGTAAAAAATAAATAATAATAATAAAAATGCCATACTGTAAATCCATTACCTATTTTGTAGACACTATGGCCCAGATTCACGTAGAGGGCGCATCTTTTGGGCGGCGTAGCGCATCTCATATGCGCTACGCCGACGTAACATAGAGAGGCAAGGCCAGTATTCACAAAGCATTTGCTCCATAAGTTACGGCGGCGTAGCGTAAATGGGCCGGCGTAAGCCCGCCTAATTCAAAGTAGGCAGGTAGTGGGCGTGTTGTATTAAAATTAATCGTGACCCCATGTAAATAAAGTGCCGAACGAACGGCGCATGCGCGCGCATGCTCAGAATCACGTCGAATTTACTCCCTAAGATACGCTGGCTCAATGCCTACGACGTGAACACAACCTACGCCCAGCCCCATTAACGTACGACTTACGTAAACGACGTAAAATCCGACGGCAGTTCCGACGTCCATACCCTAACATGACTCAGGCCCCGTACACACGGCCGAGGAACTCGACGTGCCAAACACGTCGAGTTCCTCGGTGAGTTCAGGGATGAAGCCGCCGAGGAGCTCGGCGGGCCGCCTTCTCCCATAGAACAACGAGAAAATAGAGAACATGTTCTCTATTTTCTCGACGAGTTCCTCGGCGGCTCCATCGGGCCAAAAGTGTACAGACGACAGAGTTTCTCGGCAGAATCCAGGTTTGACCGAGTTTCTCGGTGAATTCTGCCGAGAAACTCTGTCGTGTGTACGAGGCCTCAGACCTGCTATTTGGTGGTTAATCTTTACGCCGGACGTACGCCTTACGTAAACGGCGTAGAATACTGCGACGGGCGTAAGTACGTTCGTGAATCAGCGTATCTCACTCATTTACATAAGAAACGCATCGTTGAATATGTAAATGAGTGAGATACGCTGATTCATGGACGGCGCATCCATGGACTTACGCGGCGTATTATTAGATACGTCGGCGTAAGTCTTTGTGAATCCGGGCCTATAACTTTTGTGCAATCCAATCAATATACGCTTATTGGGATTTTTTTTACCATAAATATGTAGAAAAATACATATTGACCTAAACTGATGAAGACATTTTTATTTGTATTTTTTTGGGGGGGATATTTATTTTAGCAAAAAGTAAAAAATATTTTTTTTTCAAAATTGTCAGTCTTTTTTTGTTTATAGCACAACAAATTAAAATCCCAATTTTGTTTGGGTACAGTGTTGCACGACTGCGCAATTGTCAGTTAAAGCGACGCAGTGCCTTATCGCAAAAAATGGCCTGGTCATTAAGGGGGAAAATCTTCCGGTCCTTAAGTGGTTAAATCAATACAAGGTCAGTAGCACTTTATGCAATAAAATCTCTACTATCGATCTCCTTTTCTCAAACAATGTTCAAAATTCCTCATCTGGCAGGTGCACACTGACTTGGACCTCTCCTATTCACCCATAAAACCAAAACTCCCACAGCATGATGTTGTAAAAATGCTTTATTAGAAAACATAAAATCTGAGTAAAAAAAAAAAAAAAAAACTCACAAGCATGTGTGCTATAACTAGTTCAAGGTGATAACACTCAAGACAATCTCACTGCTCAGAGAACTGCAGCTTTACTGGTAATTCTCTGTATTAGCATAAACATTTTTGGTGGTTATGAAAAAGTCCAGAATTGGACAAAATGTGTTGCAGTCGAATGGGTGATGTCCATACGCAAGTGTAGAGAAGCACAAGGTGGATTCTCTTATTAGTGAAACCACAATCCAAAAAGCAGCAAAATCATTTTGTGCATGCCTTATACTAGCAATAGCACACATGTGATCTTTTAAAAAATGGATGTTATGTTTTTACAGATTTTATGGTCAGATTCTCAAAATTCATGTACCCCAGGCAGCTAGCCTTTTCAGAGGGATGTCAGTTTCTGTGTTTCCTTGTAAATCTTTGTGTTGTGGTGACTCATGTGTTTACATGTAGGTTACATTATGAATGGCACCACAAAATATGCTTTACAGAGTATATATTAAAGGTGGAAGATGAGGCACAAAGGTGAAACAATGGATATATTTAGAAAAAAGCAAGTTTAATAAAGTTACACAAGTTATACATATGCCTTGGCCAGCAGGCTCCATGTAAAGACATAAGTTAACGAATATTAAAATTGGCTAAATCATAACATGTTATGGTAACGTAATACATCTAGGGTAGCCTATAGATACTGAAAGGCTCGTTGGCTCTATGCATTTCGGCGACTCTATCGCCTCATCAGGAGCAGATGCATTAAGTCTGAAAGAACATTAAATATAAATATGAGGGCCAGTAAAATGGATCTTAAAAAATTCAAATGAGATGAAGGGGAATAGAAAAAAACTGGGAATAAAATAGAGATAAAGGGGAAGGAAAAAATCATCACCCTCCTACTTACACATTGTAACACAAAGTGTGCTGGTAGCGGCATTCATCAAGCATCCCTCCTGGGAGCTCAGAGGATAAGAACCCCAAGGAAACCCAACACCAAACACCGAATCTATCACGTGATGGTGAACCAATGATACTTAAGGAGTACTGCAGCAATGCAGCTTGGGATATGTAGTTCCCATTACAAAATGGTCCATAGCTTTCTATGGGGACAGAACTACATAGACCAGCTGCCCTCGGGATAAAAGAAAGGAAAGAACTCCATCTTGTCTGCCTGGGGAAATCAGACACCATGAGGTAGAGGATAAGACCAGACCTGAGGAGAGGTGTTGCCTCCCGGGTTGCATCAACTCTTATTGAAGAAGGGTTTGGATCCTGGGAAGTGGATGTGGGCCGTTCACAGCAAGTCTTGCAGGGTGCCCAGTCTTTGGACCCCATTACCATCCTACTGAGAACCAAGAAAGATAGTGGCATTTTGAAGTATCCAGATTTGATCCAGATTGAGTGGGAAAAGGAGGCCATGTTGGAAAACAAGAAGTTAAAACAGGGTCAGAGTAGCCAGTGTAGATGGTGGCAATTCAGAGGTCGAATTCCTCATGATTTAGGTGTCACAGCTGATGGAAAGGATGGCCCGTTAGTCGAGAATGTCCTAGTCCATGAGGCGAACAGAAGGCAGGCGACAGAGAAGTGACCCGAGCATGTAGAGAAGACCTGGGCCTTCAAGAAGAACTTTCACTGAATCTTCAAGGGAACAATGGAGGACACCCCCAGTTTATGCTGTTTCAGTGATCGGCCTCCAAAATGTTACCCGAAACAGCATTTCTAACACCAGAAGAGGACAGAAGCACGTGTCCAGTCAGACAAACCTGCTATTTAAAATGCTTCCACCAAACTTCCTGCCAAGTTAGTAGGCCCTTTGTCTGTAGTGCCTGTCTTGGTTGAAGGAATCTACACAAGAGCCCTTCTTGATTCAGGTGCTCAGGTTACTTTGCTGACTAGAGACTATTACAAAAGGTATCTGTCATGCACAGGGCCGGCCTTAGGCCTTTAGGCGCCCTGTGCGAGAAAGCTTTACAGCGCCCCCTAGTGACCACGCCCCTCAGTAACCACGCCCCTTGGTAACCACACCCCTCGGTAACCACACCCATTTCTCCAATACCGGCTCCATTTAAAGCCTTCCATTCCGTTAAGTTCCCAACAAAAAGATTACAAGCTATGATAAAAATACAACTTTTATTCACACGCTATAATAACGCCACATATACTGTATATCACACGGTATAATAACGCCACATATAAAGTAAATCACACGCTATAATAACGCCACATATAAAGTAAATCACACGCTATAATAACTCCACATATACTGTATATCACACTCTATAATAACGCCACATATAAAGTAAATCACATGGTATAATACCACTACCTGTAAATTTACTATCAAATATCAAACATAATTACAATAAAGTATTTTTTAACTTTTGCATTTACAGTTCCTTTAAGAAACACCCTATTTAAAAAAGAAAATACAAAACAGACATTAAGCAGTACACTGCACTTATAAAAAAATAATTTACTTACAGAAAAAAGTTTTCACATCCGCTGCCTGCTTCTGTGGATTTTTGCCCTCCTTTGTCTTCTCAGTGCGCATTGCATATGAGCTCATCATAGCAAGGCAAGGACAGCCGCCATGCCGTCTTTCCGGCAGAATCCGCCTGTGGCCTGCCAGGTGTACCTTGAGCATTTGGCAACCGGGGCGGATTCTATATCTGCCCCCCCCCATAAAATGTAAAAACACCCCACTGTGCCCCCTGCATCCTTCAATATCTCTGTCACTACTGTGTACCCTCTCTCCACAACTGCACCAATGGACCTCTCTACATTACACAGCACCCTTCACCTCTGGACCTCTTTACATTACACAGCACCCTGCACCTCTGGACCCCTTTACATTACACAGCCCCCTGCACCTCTGGACCCCTTTACATTACACAGCACCTCTGGGCCCCTTTACACTACACAGCACCTCTGGACCCCTTTACATTACACAGCCTCCTGCACCTCTGGACCCCTTTAATTACACAGCACCTCTGGGCCCCTTTACATTACACAGCACCCTGCACCCCTGGGCCCCTTTACATTACACAGCACCCTGCACCCCTGGACCCCTTTACACTACACAGCACCTTGCACCTCTGGGCCCCTTTACATTATACAGCACCCTGCACCTCTGGACCCCATTACATTACACAGCCCCCTGCACCTCTGGACCCCATTACATTACACAGCACCTTTGGGCCCCATTACATTACAAAGCCCCCTGCACTTCTGGACCCCTTTACATTACATAGCACCTCTGGATGGACCCCTTTACATTACACGGCACCTTGCACCACTGGACCCCTTACATTACACAGCACCCCACAGCTCTGAATCCCTTTACATTACACAGCACTCTGCACCTCTGGACCCCTTTACACTACACAGCACCTTGCACTACTGGGCCCCTTACATTACACAGCACCCTGCACCTCTGGGCCCCTTTACATTACACAGCACCCTGCACCTCGTTACATTACACAGCACCCTGCACCTCTGGACCCCTTTACACTACACAGCACCTTGCACCACTGGGTCCCTTACATTACATAGCACCCTGCACCTCTGGGCCCCTTTACATTACACAGCACCCTGCACACCTTTACATTACACAGCCCTGAACACCTATATGTAACACAGACACCCCCCTAACAGTTCTGGACCCCCTGCATGTTACGCAGACCCCCGTACAGTGCATACCCCCTCCCCCTAAAATACAGATCTCTCCTTACAATACAGAACCCCCTCTACAATACAGATTTACCCCTACAATACAGAACCCCCCCCTACAATAGACCACCCCTACAGTGCAGACCCCCCAACAGTAAAGCACCTTGTTACATTACACAGCACCCTGCACCTCTGGACCCCGTTACACTACACAGCACCTTGCACCACTGGGTCCCTTACATTACATAGCACCCTGCACCTCTGGGCCCCTTACATTACACAGCACCCCACAGCTCTGGACCCCTTTACATTACACAGCACCCTGCACCACTGGACCCCTTTACATTACACAGCACCCTGCACCACTGTACCCCTTTACATTACACAGCACCCTGCACACCTTTACATTACACAGCCCCGGACACCTATATGTAACACAGACACCCCCCTAACAGTTCTGGACCCCCTGCATGTTACGCAGACCCCCGTACAGTGCATACCCCCTCCCCCTAAAATACAGATCTCTCCTTACAATACAGAACCCACTCTACAATACAGATTTACCACTACAATACAGACCCCCCCCTACAATAGACCACCCCTACAGTGCAGACCCCCCAACAGTAAAGAACACCCCCCTACAATAGACCACTCCTACAGTGGAGACCCCCCTACAATAAAGAACCCCCCCACATTACAGAACACCCCCTACAATAAAGAACCCCCCACAATACAGACCCCCCCCCCCCCCTACAATACAGATCAACCCCTACAGTGTAGACCCCCCCCCAACAATAAAGAACCCCCCCACACACACACAATCCAGAAAACACCCCCCCCCACACACAATACAGATTAAACCCTACAGTGCAGACCCCCCCCAACAAAAAAGACCCCCCCACACACACACAATTCAGAAAACAACCCCCCCCCCCACAATACAGATCAACCCCTACAGTGCAGCAGACCCCCCCAACAATAAAGAACCCCCCCCCCACAATACAGAAAACAACCCCCCACCCACAATACAGATCACACCCTACAGTGCAGACCCCCCTACAATAAAGAACCCCCCCCCCTAAAATACAGACGACCCCCCCTTCAGCCCTGTAAAGCAAGCAGGCTCAGATAACCTGCTTGCCGCGTGTGCCGGGTGTGCCGACGGCTCGCTGGGATGCGGCTTGCACGGCACCCCCCCTGCAAAGCCAGGCACCCGGCACCACGCCATGCCACCCGGAAAGGTCCTCTTTAGTCGCAGGGGCACCGGCCTGACACCCCCAGTGTGCGGCACGCCCCCCGCCCACTACTTAATACGCGGGCGAATTAAAAAATCTTTGCGGTCGCCAGGCGCCCTTGTTGCTATGGCGCCCTGAGCGATCGCACTGTCCGCACACCGCAAAGGCTGGCCCTGGTCATGCATATCCCTGCGGAAGTTGGAAGATATCAAGATCCAGGATATTCAAATGGAGGATTACCCAAGCTGTGATGGCTATCTGCAGATCAAGTTATCGTGTAATCCATTGAGGGTTGGACAATCTCAGAACTTAGACACAGTGGCCATTGTGTGTCCTCAGTTGCCAGGGTCCACAGGAAGTTCGCTAATTATAGGAACCAACACAGATCTGGTGAAATGGCTGTTAGCCCCTGTTGCCCCCAGATGAGATCCCTTACCCTCCTTGCCAGCAGGAGGGTCAGAAGTCTCTCCCTCTTCAGTGGCAGAGGAGAAATAAATAAAATGATCTGCAGAATGCTGGAACAGTCAAGCAGGAAGATGGGGCTAGTAAACCTACCATGCCTGAATCAAGAACATGGATAGAACAAAGAGTTATTCACCATTTCAAGACACTGACTTGTGATGTGTTGGGTGAGAGCTCTGAAGAAGTTATCCTCACCCCTCAAGGGACTTTGACATGCCTGACCTGTTCACCGCAGATTTGGTGAAGGGCAACACTTACTCACCCCTTGGCAAAACTGGTAGGGCTATCACTACAAAGGTGGCCGCCTGTGGACAGGACAACACCCCCATCATATGAAAATTGGTGGGAGGTTTCTCTGTAAATCCTGTGTCATGAAATTAGTTGTTTTGCTCATGTAATGTTAAAAGTTTGTTTGTTGTTATGCTAATCTGCTTCTTTCTGCGTGTATTTTAAAGTATGTACCAGATAAAGGACTGTTACTTCCTTTGGGGGACCAAAGGTTTTTTGGTGGGGGGAGTGTGTAGCGGGTGCCCTGCAGGCCTGCATATTTCTCTGGCTGCCTCTAGGATTCACACATACACAGGCTCTAAGGCCTAGTACACACGAGAGGATTTATCCGCGGATACGGTCCACCGGACCGTTTCCGCGGATAAATCCTCTCGAGGATTTCCGCGGATTTGGATCCGATGGAGTGTACTCACCATAGGATCGAAATCCGCGCTGAAATCCCATCGCGATGACGTGTCGCGCCGTCGCCGCAATGATGACGAGGCGACGTGCGCGACGCTGTCATATAAGGAATTCCACGCATGCGTCGAATCATTACGACGCATGTGGGGGATCCATTTGGATGGATTGATCCGGTGAGTCTGTACAGACCAGCGGATCAATCCGTTGGGATGGATTCAAGCGGATAGATTTTAAAGCATGTCTTCAAATTTTTATCCGCTTGAGATCCATCCCAGGGGATAAAAATCTGCGGAAACAGATCCGCTGGATTGTACACACCAGGGGATCTATCCGCTGGAGCCGGTCCGCGGATCAATTCCAGCGGATGGATCCTCTCGTGTGTACGGGGCCTTAGGGTGAGACACGGCCTTACAACTCCTGCAGGGGAATTCCCCCAGCCCTCTTCTCTTCTCACTGTGCAGTAAGGAGAGACACACACAGACAGAGCTGCTCCCTTCCCTGCTTGCTCATTGGCATCGGTAGGGAACCAATTACACTCAAGGTGTGTCATTGCAGCAATGCATCTTGGGATATGTAGTCCCCATTACAAAACGAATGATAGCTTTCTATGGGGACAGAACTACATAGACCAGCTGCCCTCAGAATAAAAAAAAAGAAAATGACTCATCTTGTCTACCTGGGGGGAAATCAGACTCCACAAGGCAGAGAATAAGACCAGACCTGGGGAGAGGTGTTGTCTCCCAGGTTGGTGTACTGTTCCTGTCAGACATCCACGGCAGGTCGGGGGACATCTTTCCTGGGAGGGGGATCCCAGGTGCATATCCAGGCACACCTGCACCGACGGCATGAAGCGTTCCTGTGTGAGGTGATCAGTCGGGTTACCTGAAGAGTCTGCCTGTTCCAGGATGTTCGTTGTGGCCTTGACCGGAGGATTGGTAAGAGGGCACTTGTCCATTTGCAGGAAACAAGGACACTGCATACAGACAGCATTGCTTTACTTTGCCCGCACTTGCCAGAACCTGGGTCACGTTTTTTCCTTGTTGGTCCAAACAAACTATTTAAAGTCAAAAGAAACCTTGCAATCTACATGAAGTGCATCAGATATTTGGGTTAAAAGTTCCATGCAATGGGTAAGTGTTCAGGATGGCACTTGGAGGGTTTTGAAAACTGAAGCCAGGTGCCCCATTTTGGCACGTAACCTTATTGTATACATAGGGGGGCTGATGTATAAAAATTCAGGTAAAGAATGAAACAAATGTGGAGCAGTAACATACAGACTAGAGTCAATGTTGTATTATAATTGGTTGCTTGAGGAAACTGCTTGACTGCTCTTCATTTCATTTATATATTAACCCCTAAAGTCTTGGGGCCAGATTCACAAAGAGATACGACAGTGTATCTACAGATACACCATCGTATCTCTGACTTACACTGGTCCTATCTATGCGCCTGATTCATAGAATCAGTTACGCATAGATAGGGCTTAGATCCGACAGTGTTACAATGTGTTACACTGTCGGATCTTATTTTCGATTTAAAAATGGCGCCGGGGGCGTTCCCGCTGATTTACCTTGATACGAGATACGCAAATTCACGAACGTACGCGGACCCGACGCAGTCTTCTTACGACGTTTCCGTAACGGCTTTCCCGTCGTATACTTACCCCTGCTTCTATCAGGCGCAGCCAATGTTAAGTATAGCCGGCGTTCCCGCGTCGAATTTGAATTTTCTAACGTCGTTTGCGTACGCCGATTCACAAACACGCGCGTCGCAAGTCACGCTCACGTCGAAACCTCTGACGTCCTAGTGACGTCAGTGGGAGCAATGCACGCCGGGAAATTCCCTGGACGGCGCATGCGCATTTAAATCGGCGCGGGAACGCGCCTGATTTAAATAGTACACTCCCCCTAGCCGCGGAATTTGAATTCCGCCGGGGGATTTAGGATCCGCCGCCGCAAGTTTGGAGGTAAGTGGTTTGTGAATTAGCCACTTGCCTCTCAAACTTGCGGGAGCGGATCTTAAATCACGTAGATCGAGCGGATCTATAGATCCGCTGATCTACGTGAATCTGGCCCTTGATGTTTTATACATGTGCAAAGGGTAACTTTTTTTTTTACTTCTAGTAACCAATCAGCTGCCTTGATTTATTTTCAAACCAGTACGATAAAAATGGACAGATAATCAAGTGATTGGTTGTAACAAGCAACATAAAATTACCTTTGGCACATTTTTTAAATACATTATAAAGCCTTATACACATGATTGGACTTCCAACGGACTTTTCAATGGATTTTGCTCCAAAGGGTGTTGTCCGTGAACTTGGTATGCATACACACAGCAGGAAACACGACCGGAGTGACGTAATAGACGCACTACGTGTTTTTTTCTGCTCTTTACCGCCACCCTTTGGGCAACTTCTGCTATTGTCTGATCTTTAGCATTGGTTCTGAGCATGCGTGTTTGTACTTTGGACTTTAGCCCAATGGACTTGTGTACACACGATCGGATTAGCCGACGTAGGACATTTGTTGCTGGAAAGTTTGTCTATTCACACAGCGAACATTTTTCCGATGAAAAAGTGAAAAAGTTTGTCCGATGGAGCGTACACACGGTCGGATTGTCTGCAAAAACAGGTCCGTCGGAGGTTTGTTGTCAAAAAGCCAGATCGTGTGTACGGGCCTTATAAGTGATTTAAGGAAAGCCTGGGGGGAGCACAACATTGTGAAACCACTAAAATATATATACATTTATTTGCGCTGGGGTTCAAATTAACCACCTAAATCAATAAAAGCTGCTGACACAATATTGCAGGAGAACAATATAAAGCATATCAAGCAATACAAAACCTATACAGTGCAGTGTTAAAAAGAGACCATATTTTTACTATAGGTGCAAAAGCATTCATATAAAATCCTTCCAAAGCACCTAACTAAAAGAAAAAGACGAAAAAGTCCACAAAAAAAGTCTTTATAGATATTATCTTGAGAATGCTCAGGGAACGAAGGGCAGCAGAGGAAGACCCGTCACCCTTACCCAATCACACTGCCTCTTACATTTACAATTTGACCTTTAGCCCAGGTTCACACTGAGCTACGGTAATTAAGCCGTGTGAGTTCAGCTGAACTCGATTTCACTCCCGCATGTCAGTCCCGATTTCAGCTACGATTTCACAGATCTGTGTGGGTTTCTGCACAGCTGTCAATGGAAATCTCACCGCAAAATCGCAAAAAGTAGTACAGAAACAAATTTTGAAATCAGTGCAGCACTGCAAATGCAGCATCGCACCAATTAGGGCGGTGCCATTGCCAGAAATTGCCGCCGATTTGACATGTCAAATTACACCAATGTGAACCAGGGCTCCCAAAGGAATGGTCAAATAACGCAGTATGAATCCTCCAAATCAAAGAAACCTCTAGGCAAGATGTCAGCTTCCTCTCGCAATGACACTCTCTACATCATCCAATGCAAAGCTCAAAGAACAACCAGGTTAATCAAAAGAGAGAAAAGGATGTATTTCATAGTATAGCAAATGTTAACACTATCTATTTAGTTAAAAGTGTGGGCATGGTGGGTGATGAACAAGAAAGAACATTGGGCTCCAGTCCCTTTTATGCTTAAAGAAAAGAAAAGTTTATTTTTCAGAACAGGAAAAATGTGGGAGAGAGGAGAATAGGGCACAGGACACCCTTAATAAGGATCGGCAACAGGCAGATTGGCAAACTCCTTAGACAAAAATAGGTGAAGTAAGGTAGACAGCAGTATGGGAATAAGAGCCTTTAAGCTGAACACATCTATACTTTGTAGGACAGGCTGTCTTCTCTAGTAACTGATCTTTACTCACAGCTTCATACGCTGATTCCCTTGGATGAGTTCTCTCTGAAGTCATCCCAGCCACTTCATAGCTTCCTGCTCATAAAGGGTCCTGTCTCTGGTGCTTCCTTAGAACTTCCACTAGATCCCTCTAGAATAGTTCTGGATCTTTGGCAGGCTTTTCTCCGCATAAACTTGAACACCCGGATAGACCTCGGTTAGGCCTAGCAGCCGAAAGTCACATGGATAGGCCTCGGGCCTAGCAGCCAAGAACTGTACATACACGGTGTCGGCCATTACAGGCCCCAAAAATTTGCCCACAGGCGTTCACCTGACAGCAAACAACATTGTATTCTGTGGCTGGTGGTACATTAGGCATTCACCGGATACAGAAGTAAGTGTCGGCCATTACAGGCCCCAAAAATTAGCCCACGGCCACAGGCGTTCACCTGACAGCAAACAACCTTGTATTCTGTGGCTGGTGGTACATTAGGCATTGTAACAGCACTGGTGAACGGAGTGAACCACAACTGCGGTTAGCAAGGAATTAAATGCGATTCTCTATGCGACAACTCAGTATTAGGCCCCAGGCATCACTCCTCGCAACAGGAGATGGGGGATCTATACATCATCTCTGTGTCAGATAAAGAAAGGCATTGAGCTACTAAGCATGGACGCATTACAACATGCGACCAAGGCTTAGCGTTTAAAATTAGTTCAAGGTCAATATCCCAATACACCACTACATGCAGGTGATTATCAGTAAGGGACCCCAGGCGTCACTCCTAGCAACAGGAGTTTGGGGGTTCTCTACATCATATCAACCTTAGCATGTAGAGATGTATTTAGGCCACTAGGGGAGATGCTATGAAATAGCATCAACCCCTAGAATAGAAAAGTTAGAGCGAACATGTTCAACAATTAGAACAAGGCCTATAAGTATTTTATACTTCTGTCAAGCACGTAGTAAATTGTATTTGTAGTAACAAGTATTAATTGCATACGAGAGATAGTGTAGCTCAGGTACTTTGAGGATACACCTATAATACACAAGTTGTACTGGCAACTAATAGAAATGTATGAGAGGCAATATAGCTCAGGTACTTTTAGGGTACATATAGTATTAGTAGTAACAAGTATTAATTGCATATGAGAGGCAATATAGCTCAGGTACTTTGACAGTACATATAGTATTTGTAGTAACAAGTATTAATTGCATATGAGAGGCAATATAGCTCAGGTACTTTGAGAGTACATATAGTATTTGTAGTAACAAGTATTAATTGCATATGAGAGGCAATATAGCTCAGGTACTTTGAGAGTACATATAGTATTAGCCCACGGCCACAGGCGTTCACCTGACAGCAAACAACTTTGTATTTCGTGGCTGGTGGTACAATAGGCATTCACCGGATACAGAAGTAAGTGTCGGCCATGACAGGCCACAAAAATTAGCCCACTGCCACAGGTGTTCACCAGACAGCAAACAACTTTGTATTCTGTGGCTGGTGGTACATTAAGCATTCAATGGATACAGAAGTAAGTGTCGGCCATTCCAGGCCCCAAAAATTAGCCCACGGCCACAGGCGTTCACCGGACAGCAAACAACTTTGTATTCTGTGGCTGGTGGTACATTAGGCATTCAACGGATACAGAAGTACCGTATTTTTCGCTTGTATAAGACGCTCCGGAATATAAGACGCACCCAATTTTAAAGGAGTAAAATCTAGGGAAAAAAATTCAGAACCAAATATACTGTAGTAAAATATTTTCCAGTGCCCATGGAATGCAGTCTGACTATTGCCCATAGTACATGCAGAGTGACCATTGCCCATAGTAAATGCAGAGTGACCGTTGCCCATAGTAAATGCAGAGTGATCATTGCCCATAGTAAATGCAGAGTGACCATTGCCCATAGTAAATGCAGAGTGACCATTGCCCATAGTAAATGCAGAGTGACCATTGCCCATAGTGAATGCAGAGTGACCATAGTGAATGCAGAGTGACCATAGTGAATGCAGAGTGACCATAGTGAATGCAGAGTGAGAGATGCCACAAATGCAGCCTTACCTTACGTTGCTCTTCCACCTAGCAGAAGACAGAGCAACCCAGAGCCAGCCAGCCGGAAGATCGCCCGGCGAACAGGGGGGTTTGGAAAGTTTGTCCCCCACTCTCTTACCTCTCTTCCAGAGGTTGCGGCGATCGGTGGCAGGGGGCGGCGTGGGGCAGTGTCATACTACCTAGCAGAAGACAGAGCAGCCCGAGCCAGCCAGCCGGAAGATCGCCCGGCGAACAGGGGGCGAAAAATTAGCCCACGGCCACAGGTGTTCCCCTGACAGAAAACAACCTTGTATTCTGTGGCTGGTGGTACATTAGGCATTCACCGGATACAGAAAAAGGTGTCGGCCAGTACAGGGCCAAAAAATTAGCCCACAGGCGTTCACCTGAATTTTAATGAAACATGGTCTACTGGTCACATTTGTTGAATTCCTCTGCTTCATAAATTTTTATAAATGTGAGGTAGTCAACACTTTTGTGAGCTAGGCGAGTGCGCTTATCGGTCATGACCCCCCCCCTGCTGCGCTGAACATCCATTCGGACAGGACACTGGATGAGGGGCAAGCCAACAGTTCCATTGCAAATTGTACGAGCTCTGGCCAGAGGTCAAGCCTGCCCACCCGGTAGTCCAGGGGTTCATCACTTCTCAGTGCATCCACATCGGCCGTTAACCCAATGTAGTCGGACACCTGTCTGTCTAGGCGTTCCCTGATGCTGGATCCGGAGGACAGCTGTCGATGGGTCGGCTGAAAGAATGATCTCATATCATTAGTGACCAAGACCTCCCTCTTCTTGCAGGCGCTGTTGGATTGGTACCCAAAACTGTTTCTCTGTGAGTGGAAATTCCTCTGCCAGCGGACGCAAAAGCAAAATGCAGCATTTCTCGAAGCAAGGCCTGGAAGTGCTGCATTCTGATAGCCCTCCGTGATGGCGGTAACATTTCCGCCATGTTTTGTTTGTACCGGGGGTCTAAGTACGTTGCCACCCAGTACTGGTCCTTGCCCTTATGCTTTTTATGCGGGGGTCCCTCTTAAAACACTGAAGCATGAAGGCCCCCATTTGCACTAAACTGGAAGCGCTGTACTGGACTGGCTCCTGCTCATCATCCAGGATAATGTCATCCTCGTTCTCCTCCCCCCATCCACGGACAACACCAGGGATCCCAGAAAGGTTTAAAGCATGCTCTTCTTGCTCCTCTTCAGACTTCTGTTGTTGACTTGTCTTAGGTGGAGTAGCCACCCCTGGAAATTCATCCAGCATTACGACTTCCTCATCTTCCTGCTCCTCGACGGCTTGATCAATGACACGACGCAATGCACACTCCAGAAAGAAGGCGTAAGGTACGATGTCACTGATGGCGCCCTGGCTGCGACTGACCAGTTTGGTGATCTCATCAAATGGACGCAGAAGTCTGCATGAGTCGCGCATGAGCAGCCACTGGCGCGGTGCAAAAAAACCAAGCTCCCCAGAACCTGTCCTGCCGCAGAGTTCGTACAGGTAGTCGTTAACTGCAAGCATATACAATGTTGAGTTTCATCGCGTCGGGCAGTCACAAATAAGACGTCTGACCGGCAGGTTGTGTGGCCGCTGAATGTCAGCAAGGCGAGCCATGGCCGTGTAAGATCTTCTTAAATGGGCCGAGATTTTCCTGGCCTGCCACAAGACGTCCTGGAGCCCAGAGTCTTTGGCAACGAATTCATGGCACGTGTGTAATTTTGCCCTGTTTCAGCGCGCTCAGCAGATTGGCAACGTTGCCGGAAACAACACTTTACCAACTGTCAAATTGAGCGGTGTTAGCCACTGATCTGTCTGTGAACGCAAAGCTGAAAGGAGTGCAGGACCAGTGTGGTTCTTGTCTTCCAGGCACAACAGACGCAGCACAGCATGGCAACGCCTCACCTGGCATGTCGAATAGGTTCTGGGGATCTTGGGTGGCGCAGCGGAAGAGACGGTAGCATCGGAAAATGAGGAGTCAGCCGAGGAGGAGAGGGAGGATGGAGTAGGCGGAGGAGGGGAAGAAGAGGCAGGCCTGCATGTAATCCGTGGCGGTAAAACCAAATCTACATGGGTGCCACGGGTTACATGCTTGACGGCCGTCATAAGGTTCACCCAGTGGGCAGTGAAAGTTATATACCTTCCCTGCCTGTGTTTTCTAGACCACGTGTCTGTGATCAGATGTATCTTAGCACCGATACTGTGTGCCAGAGATACATTCACTTGTCGCTGAACATGGCCATATAGCTCTGGGATGCCCTTCTGTGAAAAAAATTTCCTTCCTGGGACCTTCCATTGTGGTGTTTCAATGCCCACAAATTTTCGAAAGGCCTCAGAGTCCACCAGTTTATATGGCAGTAGTTGGTGGGCTATCAGTTCCGACAAGCCAGCGGTCAACCGTTGGGCAAGAGGCTTATCTGGCGTCATCGTGTTTTTTTACAATTGAACATTTGGGCCACGGAAGCCTGCCTTTTTGCAGAAAAACGTGAGGAAGGCATGATGGAAGGTGGAGTGGAGGACAATTGTGAGCATAGAGGGGCCCACACTGTGGAGCCATGGGCCGGCATCCTGGGAGCGCCAGAAGTGACCTACATGGTTGATGGCTCGCTCCTGATACATTAGGAGTCTGGTTTGTCCCTCCTGTGCAATGTAAGTTTCGGCCTGCTTCTCCTCCCTATCTGCTGGTCCATCTCTCCCTCTGAACTCCCCTCCTCTTCCTCTCTTGTGGGCACCCACATGACGTCTGTAGACACGTCATCATCGATGTCACCTTCCCTATCACTAACAATAGAGATCTCGGAGTAGGCAGCAACAGCGGGCACCAACCTCCTTGGGCTGATCTGAGTACTGTCGTCAGACTGCTGAGTGCCGGCTGTTGCTACCTCCTCTTCCTGATCCAATGCCAAGAATGGCTGTGCATCGGAAATGTCTTCTGATGGATCGGAAAATAATATCTGTGACTCAAGAAGAGGGTATATGGTGGTCGTGGTGGTGGCGAGCCACTCAACCAAGTCTAGTGCGTCCTTTGACGTAATCGATCGAACATTGTGCCACTTCCCACTTTGGCTCCGGCCTGGTGCTCCTGCCCTACCCCTACCACCCCTGTGGAAGGGTGTGACAGTATTAGAATGATATCCCCGTCAAAGATCCCCTTCTTCCCATAACGAAAATCACCCAGTATTCCACGAGGGGGAATATTCCTGCGATCGCCCAATAAGCCACACATGAGCCCAACCTTACTGCTGGAACAAGACAGACTTTAATGGTATAACACACAGCTTATATGTAATTTCCAAAACTGTTACAATGACAAATCTTCGCCCCCTCACACTGGGGCTTCCATACAGATCATAGGCAGACATTTCGGAGCCGACCCTGAAAACACATTTTCTTTAGATAATGACATCAGTGATAATTACCACAATGAAGCAATCAGAATAATTAACATGAGCCCCTTCTAATCACAGTAAACAGTAACCACAGGGCTTCTTCACACAAACAATTGCCCTTTGAAATAGGACTGGCTGAGGAAGGGTCATTAACATTTCAAAAGCCTGTTAGCAGAGGGGTGAGTCACACCTGAAATCACCTGTTACACTTAACACACACACAATATTACTTAGCAGGGAGAATTTAAACTGAAGCATCCTTCTCAAAGGGCCTGCCTCTTCCTCTGCCTGTCATTTTTTAAATGACCCTGTGACAACAAAAGTCTCTAGAGAAGCGCAGTATATGTGGAAGAAGGTATATAACAAAATCTGTCATTTTGGGGGGCCACTGGTTTATCGCACCAGTTAAGAAAGCTTTTTTTCAGGATTTTTTTTTATGTGTTTAGCAGAGGTAACGCAGCGAAAGAGGCAAAAATTCAGCAGTAACCAAATACACCGCCAGTCACAATGCTGCACAATATTACACCTATGTATTGCAGAGCAAGTAGCACACCTATACCAGTGCTTGAAAGGACTTTTGTGGACCTGTTAGGTAACGATTCGTGTTACTAAAGTCTGTCCCTGCTGGAAACGCCAACCTCTCCCTACACTGACAAAAAGTATATGAATATATTAGACACCTATATACTGCACAGCAAGTAGCATATCTATACCAGTCCTTAAAATGAATTTTGTGGACCTTTTAGATAGCTATTTGATTGAATACAGCCTGTCATTACTCCAAACAGCACCCTCTCCCTACACTGACAAAAAGCAGAATGTAAGATGGCCGCCAGATCAGGTCTATTTATAAGGTAGGGGGTATGTCCATGTGCTGAAATGTCTCAATTGGCTGTCATGCACCACCTGATGGATGTGTCATAGGTCAAAGTTCTTACCCATGTAACATTGCAGACCGCCGCGAACATCGCCAGATGTCCGCGGGTTTGGCAGACCGCGAACGAGCAAAGTTCACTGCGAAACGACCGCCGGGCAAACCAGCAGGCCATCTCTAACCCTGTACACCAGACTTCCTTTAATTAAATTGCCTTTCCCAGCATGCTTAGCGACAAATATGAATGGCTAAGAAAAGTATTTTTATCCATAACTTGCATATACTGTAACTCATCACACTAATGTCAAAGGCAACAGCACCACCTACTGACAGAAGGGAAAAGCCACAACTTAGAACAGAAGTCAGTTGACCCTTAACACTGCAATTTAGCCCGGCTGACTACAAAAGTAACACACTCAGATAGGCATGGATAAAAACTGCATGTCTGGTAATACCATCAATATTTCCAACCGACATCATACCAGTGCGCAATGATGTCACCCACCATGACTCCACCCTATGTGTTTCGTCATAAATAACATCGTCAGGGGCTACCTTTTTTCTTTTAGTTAGGTGCTTTGAAAGGATTTATATGAATGCTTTTGCTGCACCTGTAGCTAAAATAAGGTCTCTTTTTAGAGCTGTTATGTGCATGTTTTGTATTGTGAGACTACTGCTTAAAATTAAAGCACCTTCAGGTTTGCTGTTCCGTAGATTACCCCATGAACCCTAAACATTGGGATATTCTCATATGCAAATAGCGACAACTTTCTATAGTCGCTGGCTCTAGCTTTTCTCCTCCTGTCTCATAATTTTTCCTGTTCACCAAACATTAGTTTGATCCAGTAGAAGGAGAGTATGGACCAGAACCAGTTGGTTGCTATTTGCACATTAGAGCACCCCACTTTTCAGGTTTCTTGGGGTGTTACAAAGAAGAAGACCTGGGATGCATGCACTTGGAGTTTCACTTTTTCCATTCCCTAACCCACTAAATATCTTTTCAAACTCATACTCAACGTTTTGGATTCTATCGCTGTTAAACTCATATGCCATCATACATAAGGTAATCTGCTATGCCTTCATGACCTTAGTAATTCCAATCAGACGTCTTTAACATTATTCAATCGTGGTCAGCTTTTAAAATGTTTATATATATATTTTATGAATATTATAAAATGATCTATACACAGACCAAGATGCAATTTAGCATAACTGCTCCTTTTATAAGGTTGTTTTATCATCCAAAGAACAGTAAGGTTCTTCAAAGTACATAATAAATACACAGACGACTGTTATTCTTTAAGGTTGTTTTTATTATAAATCCAGATTGTGAAAGATTTTACTCATTGTTAAAACTGCCACTTCAAAAGGCATATGTAATGTTCCATATAGTTCTTGATAATTCATCTTCGTACTTGAATGAGTCACCTTTTACTTAAAATCTTCAGGCTCTGTTATTCTAATAGTATTGCACAAAGTCAAAAGTTTCTATGGTTTCAAACTCACCTAGTGGTCCTATTTCATTTCTAGTATGATTGACACTAGTCATGTGGTCATGCCAAATATGAAAGGCATTTTACTTGACTAGGGCAGAACACACAGCGGCAGTGACCCATTCCCTAGGAGCAGTTGGGTCAACCATTTGGTTTGTATTTAAAATTGTAGCTTGTATGAATAGTGTGTAAATCGTAGGTGAATATTGTGTGAAACTTGGGTAAAAACATTTAAAAAAAGACCAGCCAGTATGTTAAAGCACTGTTTCTCATATACAATTACCCTTTTTTTTTAAATAAAAGTTTGTCTTTACAAGCACTCCAGATATGGCTGCATGGCATTTCCCAAAGTGGGCTTCCTAATGATTTCAATTGTGAACCATGTCAGCGATATGTGTGTCAAAAGAGTATTGTGAGCCTGTGAGAGGACCTTTATGGTCCAGTCAGCAGTGAGCATAAGATTTGCTGATTACAAAGCTTTAGGCCTGAGTCAGCAGGGGGAATGTCATACCTCTGCAGAGAGATCACTGCTTTAGCTCAAAAAACAAGCCTCCTTCTCTACAGCATCCTGCCATTGGTCCACTTTTCTGCTCAGGCTGTGGCAAGCTTTCTAAAGAAAACAGACTATAAGGCCCCGTACACACGACCAAACATGTATGCTGAAACTGGTCCGCGGGCCAGTTTCAGCATACATGTTCGGTCATGTGTAGGCGCGAGCGGGCAGAATTCCAGCAAACATTTGCCCGCCGGGCCTTTTCCCAGCGGGCAAATATTCCTGGACTTGTTTTAAAACTGACCGCTGGAATCCTGCCCGCTCGGACATGTATGGTCGTCAGTACAGACCTACCGTACATGTCCGAGCGCCCGCCGTCCCTCGCATGCGTCGAATGACTTTGACGCATGCGTGGAAGCATTTAAAAGGCAGGCCCGCCCACGTCGCCGCGTCATCGTTGCGGCGACGGCGCGGACACGCCCCGCGTATTGTTTACGCGCGGACTTCTGTACGATGGTTAGTACAGCCATTGTACCGAAGTCGCCGGGCAGACATGTACGGTGAAAAAGGTCAGACGGACCGGTTTCATCGTACATGTTTGCCCGTGTGTACCCGGCCTTAGGCCCCGTACACACGATAGAATCCATCCGCAGATAAATCCCAGCAAATGGGTTTCTGCGGATAGATCCTATGGTGTGTACACGCCAGCGGATCTGTTTCCGCGGAGAAATCTCCTCTGGGATGGATTCCAGCAGATCGGATATTTGCTGTGATGCACAACAAATCCATCTGCTGGAATCCATTCCAACGGATGGATCCGCTCGTCTGTACAGACTTACCGGATCCATTCGTCCAAAGGGATTCCCCGCACGCGTCGTAATGATTTGACGCATGCGTGGAATTCCTTATATGACAGCGTCGCGCCCGTCGCCGCGTCATAATAGCGGCGACGGCGCGACACGTCATCGGCAGAGGATTTCCGCGCGGATTTCAATGCGATGGTGTGTACACTCCATCGCATCGAAATCTGCGGAAATCTTTGAGAGGATTTATCCGTGGAAACGGTCCGCTGGACCGTATCTGCGGATAAATCCTCTCGTGTGTATGGGGCCTAAGACTTTGAACAACTTTGGTTTGATGTATCTGAAATGTATTTGAATGATTAAAACTAAAAGTTTAAATGATCTTTAAGAAACGAGAAAGCATCTCTGTTTTCCCATGTTCATTGGTATGTAAATATGAGCTATGAACACAAAACAGACAAGATGTTTCCTCTAATAAGACATTATAGCATAGTTTTTTAGTGAATGATACAATGGGCTGAATTTATACAAAATAAATCATTATTCAGGTGTGCCTAGGGCAGCAGTAGTTCTAATTATGGCATTAGATACCATGAGCTAAACTATGAGACTTTACGGGTTGTTGCAGTGAGGACTTAGGGACAGTTATGACATGGCTTTGTATTTTGTGGTGACTAGCGTCTCCCTGGTCATAAGCTTATAGTATTAAAGAACTGGAGTTGTGGCTTAATGATAACTAATGTCAGAGATGTGAACTTTGTAATACTTACTCCCTCGTGGGCAGAACCGCTGATAGGGGGAACATTGGTCCTCTTGTAGGGGGTCCGAGCACACGGGGGGCACACACAGGGTGGGGGATTAGTGATGGATGACAATTGTCTCTCTTCCTCCAGCAGCTGAAAACTCGTCTCTCCCCCTCTCCCTGCAGCCAGCTTTACTAATCCCCCTCCCTGTGTGTGTGTCCCCCCCAGCGCTGACTCTAATGTTAGCTCTGCTCTTGAGTTTGCCATCTCTGAACTTTGTTGCTCTCCCTCTGTCTCTCTTCAGTTTTATCTTTTAGATTTAGCAGGAATTCTGTTATATTGTATTTGTGTCTGCTAATAATTTTATTGTATTTCTAGCGAAATATAGCTTCAATATTTTCTTGGGTGGGGGCCCTGACAAGTAGGCCTGTGATTTCTATCAGCTCTGCTCGTGGGCCTGGATGCTGTTAATAGGTCAGGTCCATATTGCCCATAATCAGCTTCACTTAAGTGTGTTCATTTGACTGTCTCTCTTTCTTGCATTCATGTATGTTCACCACTGCAGTAACTCATAGACCCTCTCGGCCCTGTTTAATGTCATCAGGTAATGTATCCACTACCTCTATATAGGTTCTAGTTTCTACTTAAATAATGGTTAAGGTACACCTTTCTGAGTACCTTCTCTAGATAATATTTTCTCCATTATATATCTGGACTTACATGCTATAGGGAGGGTAGGCGAACCCCCATTTACAATGCACTGCCTGTTGCCTGAATGACCCGATGTCTTATCTGGACATTGTTACATAGGGTGAACCTAAGCTTTTGGTATAGACAAATTAGATTTGCATCATCACAGAGTGGTACTGTGGATACGAGGAATAAGTAAACATATGCCATGTCCCTATATATTTTTGTATTAGAAGAAAGTTTTGGATGATGAACTTTATGGGCTTATGGTAGTTCTGGCTTTCATAAAGTTGGCATTTACATATGAATTTTTGGAGATCCTGGCGGTGTTATCAGATTAATAACTGTGTAGAGAAAGGCGTTTTTTGGCACAGTGGTACCTTTATGATCATCTCCATTGCATTTATTGTTTGTCAGTAACTGGTACTGATAAGCACATTTCCAATTTTTGTCAGCAACCTATCTCTAACCACTTTTTTCTTCACTGGTTTACGCCTACTGTCATGCAAACATTTGTGTCCCATGACTGTCTCAGTAAAGGCTCAGCTGTCTGTCATGTGCAGGTTGAACTTGATAGTCGGCCATTATATTTTTATGCTGTGGGAATAGCAAGATGATGACACCCAGTATTGGAATGATTGTTTTTTTTAGGATCAGAATGAAGAAGAGTTTTGTACTTTAATTATGCACCAATTAGTTGTGTATTACCCTACTAGTTTATATTTGGCAGTGATTTCTGTAAACATCAAGAAAGCAAAGGGGTTGTTCTTTCTCTTGACCTGGTACTTTGCTTCTAATGCATTGTCAACTGTTACCTGTCTTTGAACCTGATCATGATTCTGTTCCTGTCTGCCTGGCTGCTGAGGAATACAGCTTGACACTTGACTCCATACTGCCGCTGGATGAATCTCTGTGTTTCTAAGCTCAAGTTCACAGCTCCAGCTTCCTGGCACCTGCACCCTATCACTGCCCTAGCAGTCTCTGTTTCCACTACCAGGGATACTTGGACAGCAATTGTGCATGAGGCCACCCTCATAATCTTGGGCTCAACGGTCAGGTACGTGATACCCTGACAGGTGTTCTTTTAAAATTATTTTCTAGTTTCCCTCTCTGTTTTAATAGAAAATTCATGATTACATGTCTGTTCAATACACTTTCATGGGTTCTAACTTGTTGCACTCTGTGAGACAAATTTGTAAGTATGGTGCAAGGTAATAGTTATGAGAAGATGTCATTGGGTTACTGTACATTAATAAGTGCCTCTGCTGCAATAGATGTAAAAAAATAAAACTTTACATGTGTAAAGTGTAATGAGTGTAAAGCCTCGTACACACGACCGAGGAACTCGACAGGCAAAACACATCGTTTTCCTCGTCGAGTTCCTTGTTAGGCTGTCGAGGAACTCGACAAGGCAAGTTTCTCCATTCCCGTCGGGGAAATAGAGAACTTGCTCTCTTTTTGGCTCGTCGAGTTTCTCGACAGTTTCCTCAACGAAAATGTACACACGACCGGTTTCCTCGGCAAAAAAATATCTCCCAGCAAGTTTCTTGCTGGTTTTTGCCGAGAAACTCGGTCGTGTGTACGAGGCCTGAGAATTGCAACAATATATTGTTTTAGGCAGCAACACATGCTAATATTACATACAAAGAAATCCTATGAATCTCCTTTTTGTTAAGAAGACTTGATAAAAGCTAGATTTCCCTTTACCCTCCGAATTAAAGTTTATTAGATTACATTTCAACTTTACAAAAGTGTCGTCTTTAGACTCATTGTCAACTGCACATCGAGGTCAAAAGGAGCTCAATGTTTCTTGTGTTGTCTATAAATATTTTAGCTAGTGCTCGCGTTTGCCCAGAATAATTGCCAATGTGGACATTGTAAGTTCCCTGATATAGTGCATACATTTGAAGATCTTTGGACACCTCAAGCATATTTCATTTTCAGTATTTCTGGTTAATCTTGAACTGAGGCCCACTCTAATCCTTGTAGTCACAACTTCTTCAAGATACTGAACACCAAAACTTTAGAAACTCTTGAATGAGACCTCCCCAGATACTGCAACACAAATGTCAATTCCAATATCGACCTAGATGCGATTTGACATAATACGAGTGTTTAGTTTTTTGAAAAATGACCTAAGCTTGCATATCTTGCATTTCTTCTTTTTGTTTGCATTCTTTAGATGTCCATTTATCCAATTTTCTTCTTCATCCTCATCCTCACTAGCCCATGGTCCCCATGCACCACCGTTGAGCTCTGGATTCCCTCTTGGGTCCTCATTTGGATAACGCACTGGTATAGCAGTGTGGTTATAATAAGCTATACGCAACAATAGTTCCTTAACAATTTCAGGTTTCAGTGCAGACAAGTCATAACGTTCAAAAGGGTCAGCTGTGACGTTGAAAAGCCATACTGATTTACGGGCTCCATCAGTATGACGTTCTAAGTTCCACCAAGTTCCTGGAAAGTTAGTGAGAGTCTGTGGTGGTATCCAATCACTGTAGCCAGGGTCCCCAGTTAACAGCTTGAAATCTTTAACTCTTATAGAGGCCTGAATAGCAGTGTTCCATATTCCTTGACCTTCTTCCAAGGATCCAGACCTGGCAAGATTATACAAGGGGTCAATATTATGCAAAATTTCTGTCCTGGGTGACTCTTTTCCTTCACTTATTGATGGCCACATATCATAGCCATCAAGTCCCTCTGTTTCAGAAATGTTTCCTCCTGCCAGCTTCACTAGTGTTGGATACCAGTCTGTAATATGCATTAACGATCGACTAGTCCTTCTTTTCATTTTGAGCAATGGGCTATGAACAAAACCCAAACTCCTTATACCTCCCTCCCAGTATGTGCCTTTGCGGCCCCGTAAAGGCCAATTGCTTCCACCAGAGAAGGTTTGACCCCCATTGTCTGATGAGAAAATAATAATACTGTTGTCATAGTAGCCATACTTTTTCAGTGCCCGGGTGATGTTCTTAACAGCGGCATCCATACATGTTACCATAGCGGCATACTTCCTCCTTGCCACATTACCCATATTCCTATAGGGATAGATGTACTCTCGAGGAGATTGCAAGGGAGTATGCACTGCTTGGAAAGCTATGTATATAAATATAGGTTGCTGAGGATTATGGGAGGCCAAGATATGACTTACACGTTGGGAGTAGAGTATAGTGGAGTATTTGCCAGCAAGGTCCCAAGCCACATTTTCTCCTTCATGCAAGTCAAAGCCACAAACCCCTGGGCCATCACAATTATCATAAGTGTAATAGTCTACATTCCCAGTCAGAGAACCAAGAAAAGTGTCAAATCCACGCCTTGTAGGAAGACAATCTTTCTTATAAAATCCCATATGCCACTTTCCGACCATGTGTGTTGCGTAGCCAGCATCCTGCAGCTTTTGGGGCAGCGTCACTTGTTGAAGAGGTAGACAGTTGGGCTGTCGTGGTCGTATGATTGAATGCTGCAGTCCCGTGTGGATCTGATACCTAAGAAAAGTGAATAATAGGTATAGTTATTAACTACTAATATAGAAAATGTGTATATAGAATAAACTGAATTGTTATACAGAATTACTGAACAAGGTTCTTTGTATATATACATAGATTATCATAAATTGTGCTTCTGTGAAATAAAACAACTTTTAGTGTGGGGAGGGGTCACAAGAAGGGAAAGGGTGCAATTTTGTGTTTATTTACTTACAGACTTCAAGTGTATTTTTGTCATTATTTTTCTGGGGATAGTGTAGGGAATGGCCTGTGTACCTCTGGGGACATTTCACTTAAATTCTTATCTCAGGGATTAAAGTTAGAGGAAATATTGTAAAGTGAGGGGAATTTTCATCTTGGACAGTTCTTGCAGGAACAGGTTTCCCCAGTGAAATATTTCCCTTTACCTCTTGTTTTAGCGAGAACACTGATGTTACATTTCCCTTACTTTCTTGCTTGTTGACAATAGTCACCAGTACAAATAAAGAGGCGGAATATACTTAGAATTATTGATGAGGATATGGACCTTTTGTATTACCTACTGCCAGGAGTAGATTTGGGCCAAACACCCCCCAGTTCGGTTCGCGCCGTGACTCTCGAACATCTCAAAAATGTAGACCCAAACTCCAGATCCTATTAAAGTCTATGGGACAGATTTTGAAGGCTTATATGCAAGTTATTGGTCATAAAAAGGATATGGGGGTCCGGGTACTGCCCTGGGGGACAAGTATCAATGCAATTTCCTGGGACAAGTCACGGGTCCCAGAAGATTGCCTGGTCACTGAGTAGGCGCAGTGCGACACGTTCATGCGCAGTGGGCACCCAGCTGTGAAGCCGCAAGCTGTCACAGCCAGGTGCTCACATTTGCAATGCCGACGCCATGGAGAGGATTGAGGCTTCGGGCAGTCGCATCTCTAGACTGTGGGACAGCTGATGTCTGTTTATTAAAAGTTAGCAGCTACACTTTTTGTAGCTGCTGACTCTTAATAAACTTAAAAACAAGTGGAACTCTGCTTTATGGTTGAAAATGTATCTCCCTATATTTTGCCTTGTCTCGTTCCTCCCTCCCCCTTCATCAACATGTAGATGAATGTTTTTATTAAAACACTTCCGTTTTCATGACATACGGTACCTCATTTTAGGCCTATGGATTTCCTCACTGGGTGACTGTTCCTTTGTATGCAAAGCAGGCAGCTTCTGGCTGGTGGGAGGAGCCAGCAATAGGTTGCTGTACATAGCTTTCTGACAGCATCATAACACCCTGTCAGGGAGCTCCTCACCAAATTCCTTGTCAGGCGTACAGTGCCTTGCAAAAGTATTCACCCCCCTTGTTTTTTTACCTATTTTGTTACATTACAGTCCTTAGTTTAGTGTTTTTTTTTATCTGAATTTTATATATGATGGATAAGAACACAATAGTCTAAGTTGGTAAAATTAGAAAAATATATACATAAAAAATTTTTTATTAATAAAAGTGAGGGAAGGGAGAAAAAGAAATGGGTAGAAGTAGAAGAAAATTTAAGTACCAATAAATTAGGTGGTAGAATATGGGTTCCGAAAAAGTATAGGGGATTGCCCCAAGATGCCCCAACAATTACAAAGGAAACATATAAAATCTATGATAGAATATGTAAAAGGAAAGAATGGTTATACAATAGTCCTTTGATGCCCCTTACAGGTACTGATTATTTTAAACCAGGTAGAGAAGGAGGTTTATATCAGAGATGGGGAACGTCGGAAGTATTAAAACTTGGGGACTTGATGAAGGCCGAAGGTTTGTGTTCCCTAATAGAATTACGAGAAAGATATGGAGTACTTCCAGGAGACACCTGGAGATATAGGCAAATTAAACACTTTATAAATACTCTGCCGAAACCAATACGAGCCCCAAATGATTTAAACCAGTGGGAAAAATGTGCCCTTCGGGGAGGAATAGGAAAGCAGGGACTCTCTAATATTTATAAGATTTTGACACCTAATGGCAAGCTGGAGGCACTAAAGGCAGTTGAAAACTGGGAGGTAGAATTGAATCAAACAATGGGCCAGATTCTCAAAGGCGTTACGACGGCGCAACACCATTAGCGCCGTCGTAACACCTCATCTGGCCCCGGGTATCTATGCAACTGATTCTCATTAGATCTGACAAGCGTAAGGCTATTACGCTGTCAGATCTTAAAAGTAATTTTTTTTCCCGCCGCTAGGTGTCGCATCGTCGCTTTTCCCCGTCGTCTATGCAAATTAGGTAAGTACGGCGATTCCCGAACATACGCGAGGTCGACGCAGCGAATTAACGTCGTTTGCGTAGCGTATCCGACGCGTAAGGTTGCCCCTGCTAATTAGCAGGCGCAACCAATGTTAACGATGGCCGTCGTTCCCGCGTCGAATTCAATAAAAATTACGTCGTTTGCGTAAGACGTCCGTGAATGGCGCTGGACGCCATTTACATATACATCTAGGCAAATGACGTCGGGGCGACGTCATTTAGCGCAATGCACGTCGGGTAATTTACCCGACGGAGCATGCGCAGTACGCTCGGCGCGGGAGCGCGCCTAATTTAAATGGTGCCCTCCCCATTTGAATTGGGCGGGCTTGCGATGAGCAATCTAACGCTACACCGCCGCAAGTTTACAGGTAAGTGTTCTGAGAATCAGGATGTAAACCTGTAGACCTGCGGCGGTGTAACGTAGATCTCATATATTACGCTGCCCAGGAGCAGCGCGAATGTATGAGAATCTGGCCCATTATGTATAAAAAAAAAAAGGAAGATACTTGAATATGTCCACTCCACGTCTATGGACGCTAAGGTTAAGGAAATGAATTATAAGCTTCTCTGCAAGTGGTATTTTGTTCCAACAAAAATGCATAAGATAGATAAAGGGATGTCACCCCTGTGTTGGAGGGAGTGCGGGATGGAGGGATCTCATGCCCACATATGGTGGCAATGCCCTCTGATTCAGGAGTATTGGAGGGAGGTGTTGGCACAGATAAAGGAGATCAGTGGATACGAGGTGAAACAAGATCCATGGGAATGCCTATTTCATAATTCAGAAATGACCAGGAGAAAATATAGAGGGTCTATGGTCCCGCATCTATTAAATGGAGCTAAGATTCTTATCCCTAGGAATTGGAAGAAAAAAGAGGCGCCTACCATAGAGGAATGGTTCCGTGAAGTGGACAGAATTAGAAGGATGGAGGAGATGTGGGCGTTCCATGGAGGCTCCAGGAGGGGACAGGAGGAGGTGTGGGAGGGATGGAGGAGGTTTGGGGAGGGTGGGCAGGGGGGGTGTAGATGAGGTGGAGCCCTCCTGGTTGCCCTCTCTCTCCCCCATGTATCTCCTCCCCCCCTTCTCTTTTTTTTTTTTTTTTTTGGGGGTGGTGGGTAAGGGGTAGGAGGGCTAAGCACACGAATGTATATAAAGGGAAGGCCTGATAGCTCCCTTTGGTAGTTGGTGGTGGAGGTTCTTATGAATTGTTTTTTTTTTCTTTTCTTTCATTATTACACAGGGGTAGGGGCAGGTTAAGCCCCCTGGGAAATGGGAAGGTTGGCACATATATATAAATGAAGGGGAGGGAGGAGAATAGCTTCCCTCTATCACTTGGGAAGATACATTTTAATTCAAATAAATGGCGCACTAGGTGAGTCACAGTTTAAAAAGGGGAGGGGTTAAAAGAATTTATATATATATATATTTTTTTGGTAGTAGATATCAATTAGAAACTTAATTTCTAAATTAATCAAGTTAAGCACGGGGTGTCTCTGATGAAGGGGATGATTTATCTTAGTTATAGTTAAAAACGGGGAGGGTTTCTTTTTTTTTTTTTTTCCCTCTTTCTCTCCTCTCTCTCTCTTCTCTTTTTATTTTTCTATCTCTCTCCGTTCTCTCTTTTCTCCTCTGTCTACTCTACTCTCCTGTTCTTTCTTTGGGGACTTGCATCAGGGATTCTGTCGTGTCAGACTGTGTATCTCCCAGGGAGGTTGCCCTTGTGTATCTGGGTTAAGCGGGAGAAGGTGATAGGGAAGGGTCTAGGGAGCGAAAGAAGGGGCATTATATCTTGACCAAAATAAGGGATCGTAAGGAGACCATGTATGTGTTGTTATATGTTTGTCAGTATATATTGTGTAAGAATGTCATGTCGATGATAGTTGTTTGTCAATAAAAAATATATAATAACATTTTATAAAGTAAAAAAAATTAATAAAAAACTGATAATTGGCATGTGCGTATGTATTCACCCCCTTTGTTATTGGTGCAACCAATTACCTTCAGAAGTCACATAATTAGTGAAATGATGTCCACCTGTGTGCAATCTAAGTGTCACATGATCTATCATTACATATATACACCTTTTTAAATGGCCACAGAGGCTGCAACACCTAAGCAAGAGGCACCACTAACCAAACACTGCCATGAAGACCAAGGAACTCTCCAAACAAGTCAGGGACAATGTTGTTGAGAAGTACAAGTCAGGGTTAGGTTATAAAAAAATATCCAAATCTTTGATGATCCATAGGAGCACCATCAAATCTATCATAACCAAATGGAAAGAACATGGCACAACAGCAAACCTGCCAAGAGAAGGCAGCACACCAAAACTCACGGACCGGGCAAGGAGGGCATTATTCAGAGAGGCAGCACAGAGACCTAAGATAACCCTGGAGGAGCAGCAGAGTTCCACAGCAGAGACTGGAGTATCTGTACATAGGACGACAATAAGCTGTACGCTCCATAGAGTTGGGATTTATGGCAGAGTGGCCATAAGAAAGCCATTACTTTCAGCAAAAAACAAAATGGCACGTTTTGAGTTTTCAAAAAGGCACGTGGAAGACTCCCAAAATGTATGGAGGAAGGTGCTCTGGTCTGATGAGACTAACATTTTACTTTTTGTCCATCAAAGAAAACGCTATGTCTGGCGCAAACCCAACACATCACATCGCCCAAAGAAACATGATGGTGGCAGCATCATGCTGTGGGGATGTTTTTCAGCAGTTGGGACTGGGAAACTGGTCAGAGTTGAGAGAAAGATGGATTGTGCTAAATACAGGGATATTCTTGAGTAAAAACTGTACCACTCTGTGTGTGATTTGAGGCTTCGACAGAGGTTCACCTTCCAGCAGCACAATGACCCCAAACACACTGCTAAAGCAACACTTGAGTGGTTTAAGGGGAAACATGTAAATGTGTTGGAATGGCATAGTCAAAGCTTAGACCTCAATCCAATAGAAAATCTGTGGTCAGACTTAAAGATTGCTGTTCACAACCACAAGCGCAAACCATCCAACTTGAAGGAGGTTTGCAAGGAGAAATGGGCAAAAATCTCAGTGGTAAGATGTGGCAAGCTCATAGAAAACGTATCCAATGCGACTTGGAGCTGTGATAGCCACAAAAGGTGGCTCCTCAAAGTATTGACTTAAGGGGGTGAATAGTTACGCACATTGACTTTTTGTGTTATTCTGTCCTATTTGTTGTTTGCTTCACAATAATAATAAAAAAAACATCTTCAAAGTTGTGGGCATGTTCTGTAAATTAAATGATCCATGTTAATTCCAGGTTGTGAGGCAACAAAACACGAAAAATGCCAAGGGGGGGGGGGGGTAATACTTTTTCAAGGCACTGTAGCTACTGCAGTTAATTGATAGAGATCTATTGATTTCTCCCTAAGTTTAGCCTGGTTTCACTTTTCTCTTCTACCACTAGGTGGCCGTCAGCTTGGTGGTACTAGACATGAGAAGGGCAACCCAAGGTCAGGTTATGGGTATACGGGGTATCTCAGCCAATAGGCAGGGTTTTTCTTGAATCCCCTGGCTTGCTGGGAAAACCTATATATTCAGGTGAGGTCAGGTGATCTAGGTTGTATGCCACTCGGACGGCTGACTGGGTGGACGTGTGTTGTACGCTCCAGGCTGCTAGGCCGGAGATTGGGCCTATTCCTGGGGCATCTGGCTACCAGGCTGTGGGACTGGGGCTTGCAGTCAAACCAAAAGTGATGTTTCTGCCGACCGGAGAACCTGTCGTGGTCGGAGGTAGAAGGGAAGCTGTCTCCACTAAGAGACCAACCACCTCTACCAGGGACCACTGTGAGTAACTGAAGCAAGTACCGGAGCAGTATTCTCACCGAACCGGCATGGTGGAGAATGGGGAAACTTTAGGCAGCCAGTGATCAATTCAGGGACCCAACCAGCGGAGGTGACGCTTGCAGAACAGCCTTGCGTGTCAAGCCAGGGACCAAGCTGGTTAGTAGGTTTGAAGCTTGTAAAGTATCTGAAGTATCTAGGAACCCAGCAGGGAAGCGTGGGTGATGCTTGAGGGAGATACCACCGCAAAAGCCATAAGGAGCTCACAGGACTCAGAGTCATTAAATCAAAGAGTTTAGTGAGAGACTATGAGCTCAAGGGGCTGAAGAACTACAAGTAGACATTGTAGTGAAGCTGGGAGAACTGTTGAACTTTGTGCAGAAGTGGCGCCTTGCTGGGGCCTTTCCCTGTACGGATGTCCTCCTATTGAAGTCTCGGAGTCTGCCAATTGAAATTGCAACTACCCAGGGGTGTCCTGGCACCTTCCCCACCTCTTTCCCTTCAAAATATAAAAAGGACTGTTAAAAGAAATAAAACCTCTCTTGCATCCAAGAAGTGTCTGGCAGCCAATAACTTTCACCATCTTTGCACCCACTATGCCTCACAACCCACCACATATTGAAGGATGTCAGCTATCTTTGGCCTTGAAGGTCCTCAATAGGCTGGAAGAGGTTAAGGACTTTGCTACACTCTCAAGAGCCCTCAGCCTCAATGTAAGCAGCGGGATAGCCCTTGAGGGGAGTTATACAAAAATCAAAATGGCTTGATTGGTGAAAGTCAGTCTAAAGGAAAAGGTATTCCTTGGCAGGTTTATTTTGTATGTTGGTAACACCCACATGTGATGCTGAGCCTCAGTGGTTGAAATAACTGAAATCAAATGAATGCAAGGGATGGACCAGGAACAGGAAAGCTGAGAATGTAATGCCGCATACAGATGATCGGAAATTCCGACAACAAAACCGTGGATTTCTTTTAGACGGATTTTGGCTCAAACTTGTCTTGCATACACACAGTCGCACAAATGTTGTCGGAAATTCTGATTGCCAAAGAACGCTGTCACGTACAACATGTACGACGGCACTATTAAAGGGAAGTTCAACACCAGTCGTGTTAGTAGAAGTTTGGTGAGAGACTATTTGCGCTTTTCAGCCCGCTACAGCGTGACGAATGTGCTATCTCGCTTATGAACGCTAGTTTTACCAGACCGAGCGCTTCCGTCTCGTACTTGATTCAGAGTATGCATGGAATTTTGTGCATCTGAATTGTCTACACACAATTGGAATTTACAAGAACGGATTTTGTCGTCGGACAATTTGAGAACTAGCTCTCAAATTTTTGTAGTCGGAAATTCAGACAGAAAATGTCCGATGGGCACGGTCCGAATTTCTGAACAAAAGCTCCCATCGAACATTTGTTGTCGGAAATTACACAGCAAAAGAGTTGTACATCCTGGAGGACATCCTCCAGTCAAGAAGTGAAGTGGGCTTTGTCTGTCTTGCTGCAGCATCTAATGAATGCTGTGAGAAGATCACTGTGTACAGTGTAACCAGAGCAAGAAATTTTATTGGAGAGGAGCCTGAACTGAACAAGATTGAAGGTAAGGCTGGAGTTCAGCTTTAATATATGGTAAGTTTACCTGGGTAGACTATGCACAATGCTCTAATTTAAACTGGTGACCAACATAAAATTCTGCTTTTCTGCACACAGCACTACTGTCTTTCTCTTGGCATCCGTAGCTACATAAATATTGAAAATGTAAAAAAGTTGATTTAAAAGTTTTGTTGTTTAATTTATTTTTTTACATACTCTTCATTCCTCAGCAGAAGGGTTGTTTGCTATAAGCCTGCAACCTCCGTTCCTGGTATATAATGCAGTCTGGTTCCAGCTGTCGTGGTGTAAGAGTTAGAAGCCCACAGGTTATCTATTCTTGGTACAGAGCTCATATATAATGTATGAGCTGTGTTTTCTGAAATCATCTCTTTGCATTCTGGTGTATGTTTTATACATTTCTAGGCTATGCGGAAACGTATTGGCTTGTAAACAAACCCTGTTTCCCAGGTATAGGCATGCGCACACAAGGGGCCAGATCCACGTACCTCAGCGCATCTTTCCTTCCGGCCTAGCGTATCTCTGATACGCTACGCCGCCGTAACTTACAGCGTATTTTCTGTATCCTGAAAGAATTTGCGCCGTAAGCTACGGCGGCGTAGTGTAACTTTGTCGGCGTAAGGGCGCGCAATTCAAATTGATGAGATGGGGGCGTGTTTTATGTTAATACGTCTTGACCCGACGTAAATGACGTGGGGGTATCCCAGTGCTCATGCTCCAAATTAACCCGCAACAAGCCAATGCTTTCGACGTGAACGTAATTCTACGCAAAGCCCTATTCGCGAACGACTTACGCAAACGACGTAACATTTTCAAAATTCGACGCGGGAACGACGTCCATACCTAACATAGGATACGCCTCATATAGCAGGGGTAACTTTACGCCGGAAAAAGCCTTACGGAAACAACGTAAAAAAATTTGCCGGCCGGACGTACGTTTGTGGATTCGCGTATCTATCTAATTTGCATACTCAACGCGGAAATCGACGGAAGCACCACCTAGCGGCCAGCGTAAATATGCACCTTAGATCCGACGGCATACTAAGACGTACACCAGTCGGATCTAGCCCAGCTTCAGGTGTATCTTGTTTTGTGGATACAAAACAAAGATACGCTGGAGCAACCTAGCAGTTACGCGGCGTATAAATAGATACGCCAGTGTAACTGCTTCGTGGATCTGGCCCAAGGACTTTTCACTAGTCAGGTAGAGGAAATCTGTTTTAACACTATCCAGAGAATATCAGGTGATCTACCCACTGGGGTATTGCTGGCCATAGGGTGACCACGTGCAGGTCTGTCCCGGGCACATTCATTCCAGGACAATACAGTATCCCGGAATGAAACTGACACAGCCCCCTCTGATACCTCCAAAAAGGCTGCCACATCATTGATTTACTCACTGACAGTACTTGCCCTGGCCTGGAGGAGCACAATCTTGCCCCCTGCTTGTGATTGGAGAAATCATAAATCCCGCCTCTTGTGTCCAATCACTGTGCTGTGATTCGTTACAGCAGAAGCTGATTTTTGGGAAGGGAGGTCCCTGAATGGTAGTTTGGAAATGTTGTCACCCTAGCTGGCCACACATGCTGCAATTTTTGCACTCTCCCAACCACTTTAAACCAGCTTTCAGTTACAGAACAATCAAATGGAAGAAACCTACCAAAAGTTTTGATAATTCAAAATATTAGACACAATTGCTGGTGGTAGGCTACAAGCAGAGGGACACAGTACCCCCATCGTATGTACTACTGTCGTCCTCTAGTCAGAGTGTAAAAGTGACCCTGTTGATCACTGGAAAAAAGCTATAAGTATATCTTAGCCCCCCCCCCCCCCCCCAAAAAAAAATGTTTTTAATACATTTCAGCCAACCAATCCTTGGATGTGGTAGCTGCATTTGTTTTTTTTTTTGTTTTTTTCCAGTACATTTTCTGCAAGTACAGGAAAACACCTGATGGTTCTGTCCATAGGCGTGCACAGGTGGTGTGCCAGGTGTGTGGTGCCGATTCTCCCTACTGCCCGGTTCCCTCCTCCCCCTTTGTTGACTTTCCTGCTCCGCAGTGCTGCTGGCTTCCCTCCTCTCCTCTCCCCCCCCGCTGGATGTTTCAGGATGGAGAAAGGGGGCAGGGGATAGTAAATATGTAATTAAACGGCCCCTTCCTTTTCTAAATGAAAAACGTGAACACACTCACTTACTGTGCCCATGTATAACTGAAGCATAGTAAACTGTGTTTTCTATGCATCAGTTGGTGAATGAACAGGAAGCCACTCAGCACAGAGCACTTCTCATTCATTCACTGTCCTGTGCAGCTGGTGCTGCAGATGAAGGCATGTGTGTATGAGCTTAGGGGTGCACACCCTAATTCAATAAGCTATGCGCACCTATGGTTCTGTCCGCAATCTTTTGTCCTTGTAACCTGGGTACAGAACTGAACTCTTAATAGCATTATCTGCTTTTCCAGTTATCGTCTTACCTCTATTTAATGGAGATGAGGTGGGTGGAGATGTTTTAGTCCAAATCAGGATAGTTCCCCACAGCAGCCTTTTTCAACCAGGGTGCCGGGGCCTTGGCAAAATGCACATGTTTTAATTTGTGCAGCATTACAACCTTGGGCACCATGTGAGCCAGATTTTGGGATTCTAATAAATGATGATGTCATAAATTGATAAGGAAGACATTGAACACCTGAGAAGGTCCTTGCTTGCCCTTCTCCATATGCACTGGGGTCACATTAGCTAAATGAGGGAGGAAAACAGAGAGAAGAGAAACACTGGAATACTAGTCAGTACTAGTGTGTAAAGGTGTATAAAAGGTGTATAGAATTAATAATCTCTAAGGTCGGGTGTCCTACCTGTGTAGGATCAGTTTATTTTACATTTTAGAATGGGTGGGGTGCCGCAAGATTGTGCATAATTTTAAAGGGTGCCTTGACTGAATTTTTTTTTAGAAACACTGCCCTAGGATATCACTGCTATTCCATAGATCCAATGTATTCAAGGCCACCGGGGGGGGGGGGGGGGGTTACAGTCACCCCACCGGTAAAAGGCTGGGGACTCATTAGGTCAATAGAGGGCCCGGTGGTGCTGGTGCTAGGGTACAGCTTCTTGGTGCTTGAGTCTCTCTGTGCACTGGCATATGGCAAGAGAAGTCCCCTCTCTGCCATATGTTAAGTCACAGGCTCTGAGGAGGAAGATAAAAGGTTGTAAAGGAAAAACAATTTTTTTAAAAAAAATAACAAACATGTTATACTTACCTCCACTGTGCAGCTTGTTTTTCACAGAGTGGTCCCCGATCCACGCCTTCTGGCGTCCCTCGGCGACAAGAACTCCACACATTCATGTGAGAGAGCTCACATGGTGTGGAGTCCATTGCCGCTGACTGTATCACTCGGTCCCGCCCCCGGCGCACCACGCCATTGGTTGTGATTGACAGAAAGCGCAAGCCCATAGCTGCACTGCTTTAATCGACCAATGAATAAGCTGGGAAGCCGGCCAAGATGCCAGCGCTTTCAAGGCGTGGGACTTTCGTGGGGTAAGGTAAGTAAATGTGGGGCTGGGGAGGCCGGTATAGTCTAACGTTTTTTCACCTTAATGCATAGAATGCATTAAGGTGAAAAAACTTTTACCTTTACAACTCCTTTAAGGAGTTAAAGGCCGGTTATTTTTTTAACCACTGTCTTGAGAGTTTTGAGAGCCTGGACAATGGTACAGAATGATTGGGGGGGTTATTATTGTTGGGGGTGAGAACTGCTGATAGGGGGATACAAGCAAATCTCCTTACGTGTGGCCCACACAGCTTCCCCCCACCAGATATCCTTACGTTGGCAGTATTATTTATCTCACATACACACACCTGATCCCTGTGCCATGTACAATACACATACCTGACCCCTGCATCATGCACATCAAATACACCCGACCCCTGCATCATGCACATCAAATACACCCGACCCCTACATCATGCACATCAAATACACCCGACCCCTGCATCATGTACATCAAATACACCCAACCCAGCACACTGTACATTACACACATCTGACTCTGCCCTCTGTATGTTACATACACTTGACCACAGCACTCTATACATTAAATACACCTGACCCCTGCTTTCTGTACATTACAATCTTTTGATCCCTGCACTGTAATTTTGCCTTACCCACAATTTTGCTATGGCACTTTGTGCACATTGTCATTTCTATCCTCTTGCAGCTTGCGAGGGGAAGAGGGGTAGGGGGGCTGTCTGAATGAGGTATAAGGGACCTGTCAGCCAGGCTGTGCAAGGCCCCAAGATTTAAAATGCCTGTCTAAATTTATTAATTGATAGCTGTTGCCCTAGGACAGGAAGTGTTTCATTGGCAGGATTTCTAGGTGAAATTAAAGAGAAAAAAAATCAACAAAAAGGAAACTAATGTAACCAGCACATCTAAGGACTGGTAAGCTGCACTCTTTTTGAGTTTTATATACTTTAAAATGTTTCTGAGGCATTTTGGCAATTGAGGGGTCCTCCCTCCAGCAACCTATAAAGAGGTTAAATGTGCAGTGATCCGCTTCAGGCCAGATGTTACATACTGTCTCTAAGCACGAAGCATTGATTGTCAGAAGATCTTAGCTAGCCAACAACCTCCTCTGCCAAAATCTGCTCATACTCATGCTTTTATTGCTTTTTTTTTTATTTATTTTTTTTGCCCATATACTGCATTTTCAAGACTGCAACTCCTGGCTGCACGTAGTAAGCAGAGGCGATACATTGTGTGCATCACCATGGCTGCAAGAGTGACTTAGGCCTTGTACTCACGAGCAGACATGTCCGATGAAACCGGTCCGCGGACCGTTTTCATCGGACATGTCTGCCTGGGGACTTCTGTTCGATGGCTGTACACACCATCGAACAGAAGTCCACGCGTAAACAATACGTGGGGCGTGTCCGCGGTGTTGCCGGGTCGATGACGCGGTGTCGCCCCGACAATGACGCGGCGACGCGGGCGGGCCTGCCTTTTAAATGCTTCCACGCATGCGTCAAAGTCATTCGACGCATGCGAGGGATGGCGGGCGGCCGGACATGTACGGTAGGTCTGTACAGACGACCGTACATGTCAGGGCGGACAGGTTTCCAGCGGACTGTTTTAAAGCAAGTCCAGGAAACAGTTGTCCGCTGGAAACCTGTCCGATCCGCCCGAAAATGGTCCGCTCGGGCCTACACACGGCCAAACATGTCTGCTGAAACTGGTCCGCGGACCAGTTTCAGCAGACATGTTCGGTCGTGTGTACGGGGCCTCACAGACAAGCTGTCACATTAGTTGTATCTGTTGAATAGTACTAGTAGTTATCCCGTCATAAATAAAAAAAAAAAAAAAGAAACATTTTGAAAGGGATAGCTGAAAAATGTATATTTCCTAAGAAATGCCAATAATTATGCTTTGGTATAATTTTGCAGTTCTATGTGCATTTGTTGCCTCGGTTTCCTCCTGTATCACTGATTTACTAACAGACATATCTGACTGGATGTCACACCTCTTCCTCAAACTCCAAAACTAAGCTCATAATATTTCCTCCCCCGCATGCCCCTTCCCCGGAGTTTTCTGCCAAGATCAATGGCACAACTATCAGTCCGTCCTCACATGCCAAGGGGTAACCCTGTACTAAGAAATTTCATTTTAGGCCCACATCCAATCACTGTCCAAAGCTTACTGCCTCAGCCTTTGCAACATCTCCACAATATGCCCCTTTTTAACCAATGACACCACTAAGCTTCTAATTCACTCCCTGATTATCGCTCGCTTCAACTACTGCAACTCCCTCCTCATTGGATTTCCTTTACATAGGCTATACCTCCTTCAGTCCATCATGAATACTGCTGCCAGACTAATCAACCTTATAAACCGCTCAGTGTCTGCTACCCCTCTCTGCCAATTCCTCCACTGGCTTGACTCTCACTCAACAAAAAACATTCAAGGTACTAACAACAACTTACAAAGCCATCCACAACTCTGACCCCAGCTACATCACTAACCTGGTCTCAAAATATCCACCAAACTGCTCTCTCCCGTCCTGCTTTCAAGCTCCCTTGTCACCTCCTCCCATGCTCACCTTCAGGACTTCTCCTGAGCTTCTCCCATTCATTGAAACTCACCTCAATCTGTCTGACTATCTCCTAATCTATCCATCTTTAGACGATCCCTGAAAACCCTTCTCTTCTGCTTCAAACTTCTACACTGTGTTTTTCCTTTCTTCATCAGGTCACCTCCCCACAGTTATTACCTTGTATCACTTGACCCTCCCTCTTAGATTGTAAGCTCTAATGAGCAGAGCCCCCTGATTCCTCTTGTACCAAATTGTATTGTAACAGTAATGTCTGCCTTCATGTTGAAAAGTGCTGTGCAAACTGTTGGTGCTATATAAATACTGTATAAAAATAATAATTTGAGGTATGGTGTGACGAGGCTGCCAAAATGAAACCGCCCTGGCAAGCAGACAGATTTTGCCCAGGTTCTAGATCTCAGAGACGATTGGATCCCTGGAGGGGGATGTGTGAGACTTCCTGGACTGAGATGCGAGTCTGAGGCACCCCTTCTTGAGGAACAATTGCATTCTACAGTACGTAACTTGGGTGCACTGTCTCAGTATGAGGCCTAGGAAGCTCTCTGTTATCAGAGTTGTACTTGACATATGGCCTCCCAAGCTCAACATTGAAGGTTTCTCATTGTCACAGGAGCTCACTGCTGATTTCTTATTGTTCAAATGCTCATTTGTCAGGCTGTGATGCTGACTCATTTTCAGAAATACATTAAATCACTAATCAATAATGAAAATTCCTCTGTCTTTCCTGAACTGCATTCTTGTGAAATTTGAAGCCAAATGCCGCGTACACATGACCGTTATTCATGTCATGGAAAAAAAGTTTTTCTCGACGTGATTCCTCTCAAGCCTGCCTTGCATACACAGGATCGTGGTAAAAAAAGCTCGAGCAAAGCGTGTGACGTACGACGGCACTATAAAGGGGAAGTTCCATTCGAATGGCGCCACCCTGATTATGCTAATTTCTGAGCATGCACATTTTTTTCTCCCTCGTTAAAGCGTACACACGACCGTTTTTCACAACAAGAAAAACGACGACGTGAAAAACAACGAGAAAAAATAGAGCAGGTTCTAAATTTTTAATTGACATTTTTCTCGTCGAGAAAAATGCTCTGGAGCCTACACACGACCGTTTTTCACAACCAATTTAAAAAATTTAATTTTTCTCATCATGAAAAACGAACGTGTGTACGCGGCAATAGGATCAGCATGATAGCCAGGCAACAAATATTTCTGAAAAGGTTAGTAATAAAGCTCCTGATATGTCTTAGTAAAGCTTTGCGTGAAATAACATTGACTAGACTCTACATTCTGCTTTTTTTTTCTGCTTTTTAATTTTAATTTTAATTTTTAAATTTAAATTTAAATTTTTAATTTCCAACCTTGACCCTGTTAAGTTTTGGCATTTTTCCTATGCTTGATGGGGGAAAAAGCAAATGTTTTAACACTTGTCGTTTGTGGTGCTTTGATAAGTAAAGGACCATCCAGCTACCAGCTGTCATAGTTAATACAAAATATGATTGCTTCTTTATTGGAATCATGAAACATCATAAACACTCAGGGTTGTATACAGCATAAGAGAAGAGCAAAAGGAGGCCACTTGGGAAATCTCAGGTATAAAATAGGGGAAAGCAGGCGTAATAAAGAAATGATTAAACCTGTTTGCTTGCTACAGGCAACTCTTCCATTGGGTTTGGGAAATGTTGTTCATTTATGGCAGGGTTTTTCCTCTCTGCTTAAAAAAGTGAAGGTAATCTTCTGCAAATGTTTGCAGACTGAAAGGAAGGCCAATGAAATGTTTATGCAAATATTTTATGTCACGAACATGCCCTTTTACTCTTTCTATGCGGTCCAAAGTCAGTGAACGGTCACTTGTAATATTCATTGAAAAGAGTCATCTGTACAGAAACATTCTCTAACAAGTTGCAAAATAATTTCAACCAAAATTTCCAATTTAGATCTATCGTGCGCCATTGGAATTATTACCCCCCAGCAGCTATTATTTTATGCTATTACAATAAAAAAATAAAAATAATGGTAACTATAAACAACATACATTCACATATGAATAGTGTCAGTCATTTTAACCAGATTTTAAATAAACTGTAACTAAACTGCACCTCATTACTTTAAGTATCTCTTACTGAAACAATACGCCTTCCCTGGGAACTGATCTTTAAGTAGAACACTACCACAACCAGCCACCAGGGGGTCCCATGAGTTTCGATCTGCCCCATAGGTGTGCGCAGCCTATGGCACTAGGATGGGCACCCCTAAGTTCAAACACATATGCGTGCATGCGTATAAAACGTATTAAAACATTTTTAACCAGTTGGGCTCCAGAAGATTTTACCCCCTTCATGTCCAGGATATTTTTAGCTATTTAGCATGGTGCTACTTTAACTGGTAATTGTTCAGTCATGCAACACTGTAACCAAATGAAATTTATATATATTTTTTCACACAAATAGAGCTTTCTTTTGGTGGTATTTGATCACCACTGAGTTTTCTATTTTATTTTTGCAATATAAATGAAAAAAGACTGTGAGCAGTTCTCCAGTTCTTTGAGTGCAGTGCAGGGGCTTATAGCGGCACAGACGGAGCCTGGATGCAATTCCTGCTGTGATGTAGGTAAACCTCCCCCATCAGCTACTTACCACATGGCTTAAAGTAGAGGACTACCAGGCTGCCATCTCTGCTCTGCCTCCTTCCCAGTTTTAGCTGCATGATCAGCCAGAGCAGCCAACTGTGAGTGTTATGAAGGAGACTCCTGGCCTGCCTACCATCTACTCAGCCAGAGAAGTACAGCTGGGAGCGCCTGTAAGCCTCAGTATGTGGTGGTTGCCGGGCACTAGAGAAACACTGCAGCCAGGGTAGAAAGTCAAAGGCAGACCTTGCCAACCTGATGAAAGAGATGGTCACAGAAATGGGAGTGAACCCAAGCTCCCTCCTGGAGCTGCCTCTGAATAAGGGTGTGCCCCCTGTGCACGCCTATGATCTACCCTCTTGACCAGGACCCTCTGTTAATTTTGCTAGTGCCAAAGACCCTTTGAATGGAAGATCCCTTAAAGTGGATGTAAAGCCACTCTCATCCTTTCTAAACTACTGCCATATTGCTGATCTATAAGGATATACATGCCTCCTGCATGTATCCTTACCTGTCAAATGTTTCCCCTCTGTCTGTTATAAGAACTGAAAAACTGCAGATTCTGTGGGTGGGTCTGTTGTCTGGAGCTCTGTCAATATGCATTTTTTCCTATGTATTCCTTACACTAAATTCTGCTATGATCACTAACATCCAGTCAAAATCCAGAAAAGTAACCACATGACTTCAGAAAAGGAGTGGGGGTGGGAATTAAAAAATAATGCCTGTCTCCAGGCTAGTGCATGAGATATGTAAATAACCTATCACTCACAGCAAGGGGGCGGAACGGACTGAGGTTTTTCTCTGTCAGGCCGCGTACACACGTCCGAGGAACTCAACGGGCAAAACTCATCGTTTTGCTTGTCGAGTTCTGTGTGAAGCCGCCAAGGATCTCGGCGAGCCAACTTTCCTTATTGAACAACGAGGAAATAGAGAACATGTTCTCTATTTGGCTCGACGAGGAACTCGTCGGCTTCCTCGGCCGAAAGTGTACACACGCCGGGTTTCTCGGCAGAATTCAGCTCTGATCGAGTTTCTGGCTGAATTCTGCCGAGAAACTCGGTCGTGTGTACGGGGCCTAAGTCTGTTTTATATCACTGAACAATAAAGGAGGATTGCTCAGAGCTGGATTAACTCTGCATGGCAAGACTGGGCACAGATGATAGAAAACCTTATACTGTACAAAACATTTTCGGGTTTACATCCACTTTAATTTTTTTTTTTTTTTTTTGCAGCGATATGGTATTAGAAACAAGTGGCAATATTTTCCATAAAAAAAGTGTATTTATTTATTTGTATTATAGTATCAAAATGAATGTAAATTTGGATACATAGGAGTCGTAAAAAGCAATTCTGGCCTTGACATAAAAAACATATATAAAACATATATAAATATATATAAAACATATATAAAACCATAGAACTTGTGTAGAGTTTCACATGATATATATTAGGGATATCATGTGAAACTCTACACAAGTTCTATGGTTTTATATAACTTGAGTTCATGTGCAATTTTCCTATTGTTGATGAGTTATGCCAAGGCCAGAATTTCTTTTTACGACTTCTATGTATCGATATTTACATTCGTTTTGATACTATGATACAAATAAATAAATACTAATTTGTATGGGAAAACATTGCCACTTGTTTCTAATAACATCTCGCTGCTAAAAAAAAACAAACCTTAAAGGAGTTCTCTAAGCTAAAACTTTTAACCCCCGCTGTGCCCGGGCTGTAAAACTATACAAAATAAACTTTCACTTACCTGCCTACGATCCCCCGTTGTTCCGATATCGCCATCCCGTTCTCCGGTCCCGGTCTCTTCCACTTCCTGCGGGTCGGTGACTCACAGTGCGCTCAGCCTATCAGCGGCCGTGACGGGACATTGCTGCGGCCGCTGATAGGCTGAGCGCACTGTGAGTCACCGACCCGCAGGAAGTGGAAGAGACCGGGACCGGAGAACGGGACGGCGATATCGGAACAACGGGGGGATCGTAGGCAGGTAAGTGAAGGTTTATTTTGTATAGTTTTACAGCCCGGGCACAGCGGTTGTTAAAAGTTTTAGCTCAGAGAACTCCTTTAAGGGATCTTCCATTGAATGTAACGAATTGGGGTGTGCAGCACCAACAGCTCATATGTGTTATCTATTCTGTGCCAAAGACCCTTTACCCACTTGGCAGACATGACAATTGAATGTTCAGGACAACTTTCAGCTCAGAAGGACATTCTTTAATAGTCATCTTAGGCCTCGTACACACGATAGGTTAAACAGAGGACAACGGTCTGAAGGACCGATTTCATCGGTCAAAACCGATCGTGTGTTGGCCCCATAGGTTATTTAACCATAGGTTAAAAAAAAGCCAACTTGCTTTCAAATTAACCGATGGATTCCTAACCGATAGGTCAAAACCGATCGTTAGTAGGCACGACCATCTGTTAAAAATCCACGCATGCTCAGAATCAAGTCGACGCATGCTTGGAAGCATTGAACTTCGTTTTTTTCAGCACGTCGTTGTGTTTTACATCACCGCGTTCTGACACGATCGGTTATTTAATCTATGGTGTGTAGGCGTGACGGACCATCAGTCAGCTTCATCGATTAACCTATGACAGCGGTTCTTCAGACCGTTGTCCTCTGGTTAACCTATCGCGTGTACGAGGCTTCAAAGTAAAAGCAGCCCCTACAGCTCTTCCTTACCCAGGGGTGGACTGACAACTCATGGGACCCCTGGGAAATAGGAGATTATGGTGCCCCCGGGCAATAGGAGATTATGGGGCCACACAGTATACACACACACACATACAGTATACACACACAGACACATAATATACACACACAGTATATACACACACAGTATACATACACACAGAATACACATACACACACTGAAACGGTAGTGGAGAGGCGGGGCAGCTATAATCTTGGGATTTAAAAAAAACACAGATTTTTACATACTGTTCCTGGTTTTACTGAGGCCCCCTAGTGTCATGGGGCCCTCAGGCAGTGCCCGAGTGCCCAAATGGTCAGTCCCTACCCTTTCTGACTATCCTATTCTCTCTAAATGAAAGCCTCTCCCACTACAGTCTTTAAAATAAATCTAGAATAAACCCTGCCTCTGCAGCATCTCCTGTTGCATTCTCCATACTGTTAAATTAATAACAATAACCAACACATCTGGTTTTGGGTGGACTGATCTTTTGAATATACTTTAGAAATACTTTGTGGTCTGAAATACATATGACTAATATCTTACCTGCCAAAAGCTTTCTAATTTGGCAGCCAGTCTTTGCTATGAACACCCCTGCTGGTTAGAAAAGCTTCCAAGTTTAGCATGACTGTTTCAAGAGTCAGCTGACTGAAAAGAAGTGATGATGTGGATTTATTGCCCAATGAGGAGGCTGGGAGTGGAGTGGTGTTTAAATTGTTTAACCACTTCCCGCCCGGCCTATGGCCGATTTACGTCCGGGAAGTGGTTATGAAATCCTGACAGGACGTTCTAGAACGTCCTGCAGGATTTCATGCCGCGCGCGCCCGTGGGGGCGCGCATCGCGGCGATCGGTGATGCGGGGTGTCAGTCTGACACCCTGCATCTCCGATCTCGGTAAAGAGCCTCCGGCGGAGACTCTTTACCACGTGATCAGCCGTGTCCAACCACGGCTGATCACGATGTAAACAGGAAGAGCCGCCGATGGCTCTTCCTCACTCGCGTCTGACAGACGCGAGTAGAGGATAGCCGATCGGCGGCTCTCCTGACAGGGGGGGTTAGCGCTGATTGTTTATCAGCGCAGCCCCCCCTCGGATCGCCACACTGGACCACCAGGGATGCCCACCCTGGAGCACCAGGGTGGGCAAAAAAAAAAAAAAAAGCTAAAAAAAAAAAAAAAAGTCAAAAAAATAAATAAAAAAAAAAACATAAAGAAAAAAGATGCCAGTCAGTGCCCACAAATGGGCACTGACTGGCAACAATCAGTGCTGCCACCCCAGTGTCCATCAGCGCCACCCCAGTGTCCATCAGCGCCACCCCAGTGTCCATCAGCGCCACCCCAGTGTCCATCAGCGCCACCCCAGTGTCCATCAGTGCCACCCCACAGTGCCCATCCATGCCCAGTGCCCACCTAGCAGTGCCCATCTGTGCCACCCATAAGTATCCATCAGTGCCGCCCATGAGTGCCCATCTGTGCCGCCTATGAGTGCCCAGTGCCGCCCATGAGTGCCCATCAGTGCCGCCTATGTGTGCCCATCAGTGCCGCCTATGTGTGCCCATCAGTGCCGCCTATGTGTGCCCATCAGTGCCGCCTATGTGTGCCCATCAGTGCCGCCTATGTGTGCCCATCAGTGCCGCATACCAGCGCCGCCAATCAGTGCCACCTCATCGATGTCCATCAGTGCCATCTCATCGGTGCCCATTAGTGCCGCCATATCAGTGCCCGTAATTGAAAGAGAAAACTTATTTACAAAAAAATTAACAGAAAAAAATAAAAACGTAATTTTTTTTCCAAATTTTCAGCCTTTTTTTAGTTGTTGCGCAAAAAAAAAAAATCGCAGAGGTGATCAAATACCACCAAAAGAAAGCTCTATTTGTGGGGAAAAAAGGACGCCAATTTTGTTTGGGTACAGTGTAGCATGACCGCGCAATTGCCATTCAAAGTGCGACAGTGCTGAAAGCTGAAAATTGGCTTGGGCGGGAAGCTGCGTAAGTACCTGGTATGGAAGTGGTTAAACAGAAATGATATCCCTCACCTGTATGCCTGTGCAGTATGGAAAACGTGTGGAAATCACAAGATATACAAAATTACAATTTCTGTGGATGTTTTAAGGCAAACTTTGATCAGCTATAAGAAATGCCATTAGGGTGCCCCCATATATTTAGGAATTACTGCTCATTTACAGGGGTGTAATGCATAAGAATACTTACCTTATTCCTCAGTTTGTCCGCAATCTGCAATCTTCCTCACTCTCATGGTAGCCCTGGAATCTGAGCAAGCTCTCAATGTCATCACATACAATTCGGGACCGGCTGTGGGCGCTGGTCCTTCATTGTTCATGATTATGTTGGTGAGGGGGCAGACACATGACCAGGAGAAGTGGGGTGGCTTTGGTGGACAAATCATCTATACTGGGTCTTGGAGGGGGGAAACCTGTAGAAACAAGGAGTAATAATAAACAATTCTCTATATTACATGCAGGGCCGTCTTTAACGTTGATTGGACCCTGAGCAAAAAAAATCTTGCAATTTTGCTCTCCACCTGCTCTGAGACATACAATAAATATCAGCTAGACTTAAAATCAGTTTACTGTATCAGATCAGGCAGTGATTGCGATTGGTTGCCAGAGGTTACAGCCATGGGTGTATGAACCGGGGGGGACGGGGGGGACGAATCCCCCCCAGGAAATAATGCGGGGGGGACAGGTATGATAAAATCCCCCCCAGGTTAGGAGGACTTGGAGCCAGGGACGGGTCACTGCTCAGCAGCACAGCGGGTGGGTGCCGTTGCGCCGAAGTATCAGACACTCGCACTGGTCCCCTCCCTCCTCCTACACCCCTTGTTGTCTCAGGTGGTACTGGTAGCGCGGCGTCGTTGCGTAAAGCGTGCGTGCGTAATGCATGCAGCTTCAAACTCTAACCACGCCAGCCGCCAGGAGCAGAGGGGGAATGACTGACCGTGTTAAGCTGATGTCGCACAGCACAGAAGCCAGGATGGGACTGACACACTGCCGTACTGAAGAAAAGTTAAGGTAAGGTCGCCTGTCTCCTCCCCCTTATCTAGCAGGCTGTCAGTTTTCACACCTCTCAGGGTCTTCACACCTGTAATTCCCTCCTCCCCCCTGGCCTGTACTCCACTGAGGAGGGGGGGGGGGCACCATAACAGATGTGAGCCTGGCACTGTGAAAAACGAAAAAAATAAAAAAATTAGATATGTTATATAGCAGAACGTACAATTATTATTTTTTTTTTAAATTGGTCTTTTGTTAGAAAAAAATAAAACAAAAAAAATAATAAAACGCAGAGGTGATCAAATACCACCGTGCAGTTGTCAGCTTAAGTTACGCAGTGCACAAAATGGCCTGTCATGAAGGGGGGGGGGGGTAATTTAGATTTACCCCCCCCCTTAATGACAGGCCATTTTTTTGCGATGTGCACTCCCGTAAGTTAAGCTGACAACTGCGCGGTCATGCAACACTGTACACAAATAAAATTTGTGTTTTTTTTTTCTCGTGGTATTTGATCACCTCTGCGTTATTTTATTCTTTTTTTTTTTTTTTTAAAGACCAAATTTGAAAAAAAAATAAATAAAACATTTGACTTTCTGCTATATAACATATCCAATTTCTTTCTTTTTTTTTTTTTTTTTTACGTTTTTTCATAAATTTAAGCCAATGTTTTTGGTACAAAATATCCCAATAAGCATCTACAAACTATGGGATATATTTATGGAATTTTTAATTTTTTTCTAGTAATGGCGGAGATCATCGACTTATAGCGGGGCTGCGATATTGCGTCATTGTGGGAACCAGTGACTCTAATACAGTGATCAGTGCTAAAAATATGCACTGTCACTGTACTAATGACACTGGCTGGCAAGGGGTTAATCATCTAGGGCAGGGGTCTCCAAACTTTCTAAACGAAGGGCCAGTTTACTTACCTTCAGACTTTAGGGGGGCCGGACTGTGTGGCCACTGGAAATAGAAAAATGTTCCGGTATCAGCAGAAGTAAACAATGCCCCATTTTTTGGTGTCAGTGAGAGGAGTAATGACCCATCATTGGTGTAGTTGGGAGGAATTGTGCCTCTTTGTTGGTGTCACTGGGAGGAATTGTGCCCCTTTGTTGGTGTCATTGGGATAAATTGTGCCCCTTTGTTGGTGTAATTGGGAGGAATTGTGCCCCATTGTTGGTGTAATTGGGAGGAATTGTGCCCCTTTGTTGGTGTCATTAGGAGGAATTGTGCCTCATTGTTGGTGTCATTGGGAGGAATTGTGCCTCATTGTTGGTGTCATTGGGAGGAATTGTGCCTCATTGTTGGTGTCATTGGGAGGAATTGTGCCTCTTTGTTGGTGTCATTGGGAGGAATTGTGCCCCTGTGTTGGTGTCATTGGGATACATTGTGCCCCTTTGTTGGTGTCATTGGGAGGAATTGTGCCCCTTTGTTGGTGTTATTAGAAGGAATTTGTTCCTCATTGTTGGTGTCATTGGGAGGAATTGTGCCTCATTGTTGGTGTCATTGGGAGGAATTGTGCCCCTTTGTTGGTGTTATTAGAAGGAAGTTGTTCCTCATTGTTGGTGTCATTGGGAGGAATTGTGCCTCATTGTTGGTGTCATTGGGAGGAATTGTTCCTCATTGTTGGTGTCATTGGGAGGAATTGTGCCACACTGTTGGTGTCATTGGGAGGAATTGTGCCCCATTGTTGGTGTCATTGGGAGGAATTGTGCCCCATTTTTATTAGGGTTGTCCAGATACCGATACTAGTATCGGTATCGGGACCGATACCGAGTATTTGCGGGAGTACTCGTACTCGCGCAAATGCTCCCGATACCTAAATAGAATACTTTTTTTGTATTTATCAACATGTTCTATGAAAATTCTTTGAGTTTTTTACTACTGCGTGACAAGCAAATAAAACATTTTTATTAATTTTTACTCATTTTTATTCTTTTATAATGTCTTGAGTTAGAGTTCTTCATAATTCTAAAGAAAATATCCTTAGTCTGTATTGTGGTTTGAAAACTGTCACATGACATTTAAAAAAAGTATCGGTATTCGGTATCGGCGACTACATGAAAAAAAGTATCGGTACTTGTACTCGGTCCTAAAAAAGTGGTATCGGGACAACCCTAATTTTTATGTCAGAAGATGAATTATTTCCCCAAGGGCCAGATAAAAGCAAGTAAAGGGCCACAGTTTGGAGACCCCTGATCTAGGGCAATTAAAGGCTTAACTGTGTTGCCTAACCAGTTATAAACAACTCCCAGTTTACTGAATAAGAATATACCTGGCGAGTAAAAATGCTGTCCCCCCCAGATTTGTAAGGGTTCCTACACCCATGGTTACAGCATACCATTACCACTTACTGACTGCCTGCTAGAGCCTACAGCACACATTATGGCTCACTGATTAGTTGCTAGAGGTTACAGCACATAATTTCTGCTTGTTGATTGGTTGCTAGAGATTACTGTACAGTAGTACTGCTCACTGATTGGTTGCTAGAGGTTACAGCACATCATCTATTCACTGTAGAGGGGTATAATATAAATATGAATGCCACCTTTATTTACATATGAATTCTGACGGTCTCAGCTATTTACATATGAATGCCACTACTATTTACATATGAATGCTCATGTTATGTACATATGAATGACAGTTATTTACATGCAAACACAGGGGCCCGGATTAAGATAGAGATACGACGGCGTATCTCCTGATACGCCGTCGTATCTCTGAGTTCCGACGGTCGGATCTATGTGCCTGATTCATAGAATCAGGTTCCGCATAGATCTCCCTAAGATCCGACAGGTGTAAGTGACTTACACCATCGGATCTTAGGCTGCATTCTCCCACTGGCCGCTAGGTGGCGTTTCGTTTTTTGTACCCGACGAATATGCAAATGAGGAGTTCCGCCGATTCAGAAACGAACGCCCGCCCGTCGCTTTTTTTTTACGTAGATTGCGTTCGGCTTTTTTCGGCGTATAGTTACACCTGCTATGTGAGGGGTATCCTATGTTAAGTATGGCCGTCGTTCTCGCGCCGAGTTTTGAATTTTTACGTCGTTTGCGTAAGTCGATTCAGAATACGGCCGGACGCAAGTTACGCTCACGCCGAAACCAATGACGTCCTAGTGACGTCATTTGGAGCATGGCACGCTGGGAAATTTAGCCGGCGGCGCATGCGCAGTTAAATCGGCACGGGGACGCGCCTGATTTAAATAGTACACTCCCCCTAGCCGCGGAATTTGAATTCCGCCGGGGGATTTACGATACGCCGCCGCAAGTTTTGAGGTAAGTGCTTTCTGAATACAGCACTAGCCTCAAAAACTTGCGCCGGCGGATCGTAAATCAGATAGATTACGCGGATCTAAAGATCCGCGAATCTATCTGAATCTACCCCAGGGTCTGCAGGTGAGTCATCTGTACACAACAATAGGGCAGAGCTGGGCAGCATTAGTAGCAGCACTTCACACTGAGATATCAGGACACAGCACAGGACTAAAACTTCAAGGTACAAGGGAATTTAAACTGGGATAGTTGGTAAGTATGAGACAGCTGCTTTGGGCCCCACAACAATGACAGGGCCAAGGGCAGATTCCCCTTTTGCCCTGCCTTAAGGACGGCCCTGATTACATGCCCCCTGGACTAAATGAGCATTAGTTAAATCCTTTATATATGGGGATTTAATGGCATTTTGTTGCAGCTGATCAGAGTTCAGATTTAAACAGCAAACCTATACAGTATGTATGTAACTGCCTGGATTTTCAAATGCAATTATTAATTATTCTGTTCTTTTGCTTTAGGGGATTAGCTAATGTGCATTAGCTCCCAGTTTAACAACATTGAGACAACTGTATCTGGTTTGGAATTAAATAGCTCATTCATTAAAAGCCAAAAAGAAAAGTTTTTTTGTTTAAAAGATATAGAAGAGTTATTGTTTATACTGTCTTAGAGAAAGTTAATCTGTGTTGCGTAATTTAGGAAATACGCGGGACATAAAATTCACAGTGATGGATCTTTATTCCAGATGTATTCATAGAATTGTATTATATTTTTGTTTCTTCATCTGATTTATGATTGTGTAATGTCATGAAACAAACAACATGCTTGAAAACAGATGCCATTATATAACTGAACAATAAGAACAGCCATTTGGTGGTGGAGAAAAATGTGGACAAGGCTTTGGACAAATGAAATTGTGCATATGATATGACTGTGTTCAAGGAATTGTTCTATTTTATATTCAAGTGATGAGGCAACTTTTTTACAGGAGAATCTTGAGCGCTGGTTATGGTAGTAGAATAGGCAACATGTCTATTGGCTGTTAAAGTTTTTTATAAATCCATTTGGTGATGGTGTGACAGACATGTTTAGTTGATTGATTGAATAATGCAGCACAGAGGAGATATAGCTGTGAATATTCTCCATAATGAAGAGTGAAATCAGTAAAATATACATTTAGGCCCAGATTCACAAAGCACTCTCCAGCTGTTGCAAAACTACAATTCCCATAATGCCTCAGCCTTTGGGAGACATGCTTGTACCTGTCAGCGGCTTGCAATGCCTCATGGGAATTGTAGTTCCGCAACAGCTGGAGAGCCACAGGTTGAGCACCCATGGTAGGTCTTATGCTGCCATCTAGTGACCTTTTATGGTAATGCACAGTTTCTTATTTTCTTTGTCTAATCTATGACACACTTCCTTTCTGTGTATGCCCCACCCTTCTTCCTGAGTTTGTACTTCCTGCTTAATGGAGACAGCTTATCAGGCCGCATGTAACAAGGGTACATGTATTCTGCATTGTAAGCTACAGGCAGTATCATCTTTTGACCGCACAATACTACAACCTGTTCATCTGCTGTAACCTGTCATCTGATGTATTCTGATGTTTGGATTAAAGCAACTTCTGTGAATGGAATCGGTATTGGTGAGTTCAAGCTATCTGGTAAGGATTGTCCTGAGTGATTATATCTGCTTATACAGGCCAGGCATAGAGGTCTCACAAGGGATAAGTCGCTTCACAACATTCGGAGTCAGAATACTTTATGATGTACGCAAATGGCCTACACCCATAGCAAGGGTATTATTTTATCTTGGTCAATGCTTGTTTTTATCCACTGACGTCCCTTATCTACATAAGCAGTTTTTTGGTAAAAGGGAACTACGCCTTTAAGTGGCAAACATATTCAATGTTAGGCTAATCTTACATAAACTAGTTGTACGATTTAATAAATCAATAATATAATCTGATTATGAGAGATTATTAATGAAAGAATGTTAGTAATATATAATTTGTAATGTTTTTAAGCCCCTTTATAATTGGTACACTGTAAGATAAAATTTGAATATACTGCTCTTAATTCAGATGATATCTGCTATAATGGAGTGTTATGTGTATACATTTGGTAGTTAGATGGGACTGGTGGTGTTGTCTTTGGGTTGTTTATTAGGTATAAACACTCACCAGCCATTTTATTAGGTACACCTGTTCAATCTCTTGGTAACACAAATTGCTAATCAGCCTATCACATGGCATCAACTTGATACATTTAGGCATCTAGACATGGTGAAGTCGACTTGCTAAAGTTCAAACTGCGCATCAGAATGGGGAAAAGGGGGGATAAGGGGATTTAACCACTTGCCGTCTAAGGTACATCATATGACCCTCTAGGCTTTGAGTGGGGTTATCTGAATGATGCCTGCAGCTACAGACATCATCCAGATATCATTTTTTTCTGACAGTGATTCCCTGCACCGTAAAAACAATCATAGTGGCTGTTCAGCCGCTTGATCGTTTTTACAGGCAGCGGGAGGGGACATCCCCCCACTCCTGCCACCCTCCGGTCCCGTGCAATCAGCGAGCCGTAGAATGAATCCCCTGGCTAGTTGAGCACAGAGATTTCCGGTGACCAGATGGTCCCCGACAGTCTCTATGACCTTTGGAGGCCCAGGTACGACGTTATGACGTCATGTCTGTGGCCCCGCTGAAGTAAATATTGTCAGCTGGAAAGGCAGAGATTGTTTTTATTTTATTTTTATCTCTGTCCTTCCTGTCTAGAGGAGAGATGTGGGGTCTTATAGACCCCAAATCTCTCCATAAAGAGGACCTGTCATGCACTATTCATTTTACAGTGGATGTTTACATTCCTTTTAATAGAGTAAACGTGATAAAAAAAACATCGCTGCACAAAACATCGCTGCACAAATACCGTGTGACCGTCCTTTTATTACCTAGAGTCTCTGCTAAAAATCATATATAATGTTTGGGGGTTCTGAGTAACTTTCTAGAAAAAAAATGATGTTTTTTACATGTAGGAGAGGATTTTCAGAATAGGCCCAGATGGCAAGTGGTTAATTGACTTTGAACGTGGCCTGGTTGTTTGTGCCCACAGGCTGGTCTGAGTATTTAAAAAACTGTTGCTGGTCTACTGGGATTTTCACGCAAAACCATCTCTAGGGTTTACAGAGAATGGTTCGAAAAAGAGAAAATATCCAGTGAGCAGTAGTTGTGTGGATGAAAATGCCTTGTTGATGTCATAGGGCACAGGAGAATGGGCAGACTGGTTAGAGATGATATTAAATGATAAAGGATTGGGAATAGGGAGGGAAAAGAAGGGAGGGCCAAGGAAAGAAAGAGGGAAAGAGAAAGGGAGGGGAAGGTTAGAATACAAAGGGATAGCAGTCACATGGGCCGCATCCGTATATATAGTGGAAGGAGAACAATAACTACAGGTAGATATTGATGGTCGGACTTTGAGGCCAAGGAAGTATGTTAAAAATAAAGTTTTAATATCATCAATATAATACAAAAAAGCACATAGTTATAAAATACAAATACAAAAAATGACCACTGTATACAAAATCCTTAGAAGTCGCCGAAGCACGTTTCGCCGTGGGGCTTCTTCAGGACGATGACAAGGATTTCGCGGAATAGTGTGTAACAGAGAACAAGTGGTTATATAACAGATGGTCTCTCGATGGATGCATCCACAGGGCACGTATAGCAGGCGGTATAACACAACCGACAAGGAACTTGTCCTCAAATTTTGAAAGAATCTAGTAGTGACTTTGAGGTCAAAACAAAACGTATTTCAAACTTGAATTAGGCGTCACAGGTATAGTTACACATCATCTAAAATGAGTGACCCTGCAGCCAGCTGGGACAACAACCTTCTCACAAACGACAGGATAAGATACCATCCGCACAAAGCAAGTCCCCAATATACTGGTTCCTGTGCTGGACATCAAAATTTGAGCCTATAAAGGTAGTATCAAGCGGCTGTCCGAGGGTCAAATATGTGTCCCAGGGTGTACACCTACGTTACCTTGTTTAACATGACAAGGAGTTTACTGTACTCCAATTGCCTCTACAGTCACCAGATCTCAAACCGATTGAGCCCCTTTGGGATGTGGTGCAGCCGACAAATCTGCAGCAACTGCGTGATGCCCTAATGTCCATATGCAAGGTGTACCTAATAAAGAGGCTGGTGAGTGTATGTTAGTAAAATACTGGAGGAAAAGCCACAGGGCAGAGGACCTGTCTGTACTCGGATGATTGGTGTAATTATACATTTGATAGTGCAGTACTCAGAGGATACAGAAGGTTTTGGGTGGCTTCTGTCTGCTGGTGGGGTGATGATATAATTCATAACAGTTGGTTAGTTGAGCGCTGGAAAGGAAGACGAAGTGAGCAAACCATCTGTTTATTTTTTGGAAACTTTTGGCTGTTTATTCCTATGATGACTAATGCTTGATGGTGCAAAGGTAGTCAAAGAAGTCTTTTTACTATTCTTAGATTTTAAAGTAATCCTGTCACACACCTGAGAATTTGCGGAAGAAAGCCTTAAAGGCATAGTTTACCTTTACCAAAAAACTGTGCAGCTTTGACCACAGTTGAATAATGCCCATACTATAGATCAGGGCTGGTGTCCTGTGGCAATACGTGGAAAATGACGTTCCTGTACTTTTGCCACAGCAGGAACGTCGTTCCCATTAGCAGCCACATTATGCAGGACTGGCTTTAAGCATGAAAACGGAGGCAGGCAGTGTGCGGGAAGTAGAAGTCGTCCATCCCAGCGGGGCGCCACATGTGGGGGGGGGGGGTTTGTCATCCCGGTGCGCCCGTCCTCCTCTCCCTCGGTCCTCCTCCTCCTCCAGCGGCCTCTGTAACAAGTTCTGGCTCTAGTGATAGGCGGAACACTGATCCAATGGCAAATTGAATCACTGTGACGTGATTTATAGGAGCTAGGACTTTGTTACAGTGACGGCCGGGATATTCAAATCCCAGATCCAGACACAAGTCAGACATTGCTGGGCACCAATCAGGCTGCATTGCTCAGCACAAATCAGGCTGTATTGCTGGGCACCAGTCAGGCTGCATTGCTGGGCACCAATCAGGCTGCACTGCTGGGCACAAATCAGGCTGCATTGCTGGACACAGATCAGGCTGCATTGCTGGACACAGGTCAGGCTGCATTGCTGGACACAGGTCAGGCTGCATTGCTGGGCACTGATCAGGCTGCATTGCTGGGCACTGATCAGGCTGCATTGCTGGGCACTGATCAGGCTGCATTGCTGGACACAGGTCAGGCTGCATTTGATGGACACTGGCAAGGCTGCATTTGATGGGCACTGGTAAGGCTGCATTTGATGGACACTGACAAGGCTGCATTGATGGGCACTGATCAGACTGCATTTGATGGGCACTAGGGAGTGAGAGGCCCGGGGCCTGGGCCCCATTTTGCTCAATTAATACAGGCAGCCTGAGGAGAGGGGCCCCAGGCCGGCACACTCACCCATCCCAGGCCTCACTCCTCTGCACAGACCAACACATGTGTGCGGACCGTTATGAAGATCGGTTATAGAAATCGCACTTTCAGTGCTTAGATTGGAGAGGCACAGCACTAGGCTAGGTATTCAGCACTGCAGTTGTCCTCCAATTCGTACATACACAATTATCACAAACTGTCCTGACTGTGCATCAGCTTGCTTCCAACATTTTTAAGTGGTTGTAAGGCTTGGTTCATATCTCTGTGTTTAGTGTGGCCCGTGTTTACATGGGCACAGCAGCTTATTTACTTGTATAGACTGCTGTACCTGTGGGAGAAGCAGGAAAAACGGCTCCTGCTCCTGCAGCATTTATTTTTATAAATCAAACACAGAGGGGGACACTGCAATAGGAGGCAGTGCTGATGGTGTATATAGGTTAGTGTGGCTTAACAGCTACTTTAAAGAGGAGCTCCCCCAAATAATTCAGGCAGTACTGTAGCTGCTGACTTTTAATCATAGGCGTGCGCAGCCTATTGCATTAGGGTGTGCACCCCAAAGCTCAATGACACATGCGCATATATATATCTAAGTGCAATGAGGACAGAGAGGGATGCCAGGGACAGAGAGGGACTTAGTGCGACGAGGACAGAGAGGGACATCGGGGACAGACAGACGCAGTGAGATGAGGACAGAGAGGAATGCTGGGGACAGACAGAGACGCAGTGCGATGAGGATAGAGAGGGATGCTGTGGACAGAGAGGGATGCTGGGGACAGAGAGGGACACTGGGGACAGAGAGGGACGCAGTGAGATGATGACAGAGAGGGATGCAAGGGACATAGAGGGACACTGGGGACAGAGAGGGACGCAGTGAGATGATGACAGAGAGGGATGCAAGGGACATAGAGGGACACTGGGGACAGAGAGGGACGCAGTGAGATGATGACAGAGAGGGATGCAAGGGACATAGAGGGACACTGGGGACAGAGAGGGACGCAGTGAGATGATGACAGAGAGGGATGCTGGGGACAGAGAGGGACACTGGGGACAGAGAGGGACGCAGTGAGATGATGACAGAGAGGGATGCAAGGGACATAGAGGGACACTGGGGACAGAGAGGGACGCAGTGAGATGATGACAGAGAGGGATGCAAGGGACATAGATGGACACTGGGGACAGAGAGGGATGCAGTGAGATGATGACAGAGAGGGATGCAAGGGACAGAGAGGGACACTGGGGACAGAGAGGGACGCAGTGAGATGATGATAGAGAGGGATGCAAGGGACATAGAGGGACACTGGGGACAGAGAGGGATGCAGTGAGATGATGACAGAAAGGGATGCAAGGGACAGAGAGGGACACTGGGGACAGAGAGGGATGCAGTGAGATGATGACAGAGAGGGATGCAAGGGACAGAGAGGGACACTGGGGACAGAGAGGGACGCAGTGAGATGATGACAGAAAGGGATGCAAGGGACAGAGAGGAACACTGGGGACAGACAGATAGGCACGCAGTGAGATGAGGACAGAGAGGGACGCAAAGGACACAGAGGGGTGCAAGGGACAGAGAGGGACACTGGGGACAGACAGAGAGGGACACAGTGAGATGAGGACAGAAAGGGACGCTGGGGACAGACAGAGAGGGATGCTGTGGACAGAGTGCGATGAGGACAAAGAACGATGCAGTGGGGACAGGGGACACAGTGGGGGAGGGGGACACTGTGGTGGGGGGACATAGTGGGACACTGTGGTGGGGGGACACATGGGGACACACAGGTGGTGGGGGGACACTGGGGCACACTGTGGTGGGGGGGACACTGGTGGAGGAGACACAGTGGTGGGGGGGACACTGTGGTGGGGAGGGGGCAGTGGTGGGGGGACACTGTGGTGGGGGGGGCAGTGGGACACTGGTGGAGGGGACACTGTGGTGGGAGGGACAGGGGGACACTGTGGTGGGGGGACACATGGGGACACACAGGTGGTGGGGGGGACACTGTGGTGGGGGGGACACTGGGGCACACTGTGGTGGGGGGGGCAGGGGGACACTGTGGTGGGGGGACACTGGGGAACACTGTGGTGGGGGGCAGGGGGACACTGTGGTGGGGGGGACACTGGTGGAGGGGACACTGTGGTGGGAGGACAGGGGGACACATTGTGGTGGGGGTACACAGGGGGACATTTTGGTGGGGGGACACTGTGGTGAGATGATGACAGAGAGGGATGCAAGGGACAGAGAGGGACACTGGGGACAGAGAGGGACGCAGTGAGATGATGACAGAGAGGGATGCAAGGGACAGAGAGGAACACTGGGGACAGACAGATAGGCACGCAGTTAGATGAGGACAGAGAGGGACGCAAAGGACACAGAGGGTTGCAAGGGACAGGGAGGGACACTGGGGACAGACAGAGAGGGACACAGTGAGATGAGGACAGAAAGGGACGCTGGGGACAGACAGAGAGGGATGCTGTGGACAGAGTGCGATGAGGACAAAGAACGATGCAGTGGGGACAGGGGACACAGTGGGGGAGGGGGACACTGTGGTGGGGGGACATAGTGGGACAATGTGGTGGGGGGACACGGTGGGACACTGTGGTGGGGGGACACTGGGGCACACTGTGGTGGGGGGGACAGGGGGACACTGTGGTGGGGGGGGGGACACTGGTGGAGGAGACACAGTGGTGGGGGGGACACATTGTGGTGGGGGGACACATGGGGACATTGTGGTGGGGGGACACTGTGGTGGGGGGGGGACAGGGGGACACTGTGGTAAGAGGGACAGGGGGACACTGTGGTGGGGGTGACAGGGGGACACGGTGGTGGGGGACACATGGGGACACACAGGTGGTGGGGGGGACACAGTGGTGGGGGGACACTGGGGCACACTGTGGTGGGGGAGACAGGGGGACACTGTGGTGGGGGGAACACTGGTGGAGGGGACACAGTGGTGGGGTGGACACAGTGGTGGGGGGACAGGGGGACACATTGTGGTGGGGGGGACACTGTGGTGGGGGTACACAGGGGGACATTGTGGTGGGGGGACACGGTGGTGGGGGGGACACTGGTGGAGGGGACACTGTGGTGGGGGTGACAGGGGGACACTGTGGTGGGGGGGACACTGGGGCACACTGTGATGGGGGGGACAGGGGGACACTGGTGGAGGGGACACAGTGGTGGGGGGGACATTGTGGTGGGGGGGGACACTGTGGTGGGGGTACACAGGGGGACATTGTGGTGAGGGGGGACAGGGGGACACTGTGGTGGGGGGACACTGTGGTGGGAGGGACAGGGGGACACTGTGGTGGGGGTGACAGGGGGACACTGTGGTGGGAGGGACACTGGTGGGGGGGACACTGTGGTGGGGGTGACAGAGGGGCACTGTGGTGGGGTACACAGGGGGACATTGTGGTGGGGGGGGGACAGAGGGACACTGTGGTGGGGGGGACAGGGGGACACTGTGGTGGGAGGGACAGGGGGACACTGTGGTGGGGGGGACACTGGGGACACTGTGGTGGGGGGACCATTAGAATATTATGGGATCTCCTGCATCTGTACTGGCTCCCCCCTCCCCATGATGTCTCTAAATAAACAGACTCACCCGTCCCTGTAATTAAGACCCCGCCCTCCTCTCTTCTCGTCCGTCAGGGTACTTGTGCTGTGCTGGCCGCTGCCTTGGGGTTCCTGTCATCATCCAATCCTCCTGGTTTATTCACAGACCTCCGGGCAGGGAAGAAGACCCAGTGTTGATGCCGCGCGGAGGACGGTAGGCGGAGCATTAGGCTCCGCCTCTTTCAGTTAATCTGGCCAGTAATCAGACGTCTTATGGGGGCGACAGTTGCTCCCCTCCCCCGGCCAAGGTTGCCCAATAGTATTAGGCAATGCTGCGCTATAGCAGGCCGGCCGCCGGGACCTGAATGTATGTGGGAGGCGGCCGCGGGACGACGAGTGGGGGGGAAGTCTGTGGGGGGGGCGGCAGCACATTAGGGTGTGCCCAGGCACACCCGGCACACCCTGTGCGCACGCCTATGCTTTTATAAGGACATTTACCTGTCCAGTGAAAAACAGCCCTGTGGTCACAATACAACGGTTGCCTCTGCATGTTTCACCACAAACGTGGCTTCTTCTGGAGCTTTTGTAGGACCTTATTAACACAATACCACTAAAACCAAGAAAAAACAATAGAATACATTTTACAATTTAATAAACACAAATACATATGAGGACCCCAAAGGGTTAATGCTAATTTTTACATAATTGACAACACATATAGATCATCTGATGGACACACTCTCACCCATTAATAATGATCACGGTTTCCGAATAATCTCCAAAACCCTCCAAGAGGTCCAATGGGGAATGTCTGTGCCACAAAAAAGAGGGAAGAACAACTGCCCTACAGTTAAAGGGGTTGTAAAGGTTAATTTTTTAAGTGAACCAACAATGCACTAGCTTAAAGGAACATATTTAGAAAATAAAAAACAAACCTTTACAACCCCTTTAAACCTGCAAATTCATATAAATAGGATTGGTCATTAGTGCTGTTACCTAGGTCATCTAAAACCGAATGCAATCACACTATATGCCTGACCTGTTATCTCAAAAAAATTGACAAATTTGATCGGTCAATATTCATATCCTTTTTCCTAATGGAAGCTTCAAACAGTGCCGGAAAATTTTAGAGGATTTGTGCGAACCGCGATGGATTACATTTTACATAAAAACTTTCCAAATTAATCAAATGGGTGTCTCAATATTGGTTCTAATAGATTGAAAAGCACTTCTTACCTGAGCACTGAGCAGGCATATAGTGTGATTGGATTCGATTTTAGAGTCCATCAGATGATCTATATGTGTTGTCAATTATGTGAAAATTTGCGTTAACAGGGAACCTTTGGGGTCCTCATATGTACTTGTGTAAATTAAATTGTAAAATTGATGTTATTATTTTTTTCTTGTTTTTTAGTGATATTGTATTAAAAAGGTCCTACAGAAGCTCCAGAAGAAGCCACGTTTGTGGTGAAACATGTAGAGGCAACCATTCTTTTGTATTGCGACCACGGGGCTGTTTTTGCCCTAATGTTTTAAGTAGTTTTATTTTATCTATGTGTAGCGGCCTGCTCCTGTTGGGCTGGCCCTGCTTTAAATTTAGAAGGGAGTCTGAGTGTTAGTTGACTCAGACACATAAAATTTTGGCTAAATTTGCCTTTTGTTTCAGCCGTGGCTGTGCTGAGAGTGACCACCATTGTTCACCTGGGGTGTTGTTACCACCCCAGGCCAAGGGTGGCAGCAGCTAAGTCAAGGTGATATTGGGTGTCTCCCCTCGGCGGCCAATCAGTGGGGGTTGATCGTCCCGCTGTGCATGCTGGGGAGGGGTACTTAAGGAACAGACGCCACTGGACCGGGGTCGTCGATCGTTGGTCTGTCGTCCCACCACCTCGTGGCCCTCCTGGCCGGGGGTTCGTGCTGCTGCAATCCTGGCTCCGGGACCACGTTGGTCCGGGGTTGTGATCTGTTGGGTAGGCCCAGTAGTCAGACTGGGTTTACGGTTTCAAGGTGATCCTGTGCTGTCCATCCTGAAGGGAGGAAGCCGCTTGATGAAGGACCTTGGAGAGGACCAAGCAAGAGGCTGGTATCTCGGGAGAGGCCTGGAAACTTCATCGAAGGATGCACTATGGATGCACGAAGGATGCACGAAGGATGCACTATGTACTGAGAGGCTTGATGGTGATTGCCTATCAGACTTGAATTCTACAGAAATCCATCTGGAGAGATCCGGTCGCTGAATCCTGTGTTAGGGGATTCTGGACCGAAAGTGTCTCCACTCAAAGAAAGGTCTGTGGCAGAGACTGTACTTTGTTCCATGCGCCACTCCGGCTGCTAGGCCGGTGAGAGGGACCTATCCGGGTGCGCAATACCCACTCTGGCTAGAGTAGCGGCGAAAGCTGTGTTGCTGGAAGCAGGAGTGTTTCTGGATTGAAATTATGCACCTGAACCCATCTACCGTATTTGCCGGCGTATAAGACGACTGGGCGTATAAGACGACCCCCTAATTTTCCAGGAAAAATTTTGGTTTTGGGATATACCCCCCTTCCTACTAGTCTTTCTGGAAGCTGAGGGGTAGCCAGAACCACTGACAGAAACAGGCTTTTTTCAAATCTCACTGTGCCATTACATGCCTCACTGTGCCATCACTTGCCCCCACTGTGCCATCACTTGCCCCCACTGTGCCATCACTTGCCCCCACCTGCCCCCACTGTGCCATCACTTTGCCCCCACTGTGCCATCACTTGCCCGCACTGTGCCATCACTTGCCCACACTGTGCCATCACTTGCCCACACTGTGCCATCACTTGCCCCCACTGTGCCATCACTTTCCCCCCACTGTGCCATCACTCTCCCCCACTGTGCCAACAGTGCCATCACTCACGTTTTGCTGACTCTGACTTCCAGGCCGGTGACAGTCTCCGTCTGCTGCGAACGTCCATGATTTGAAAGCCGCGCCTTCTCCTCAGACTGTCCTGTGATAGGCGGAACACAAATTTTCCCAGCAGCGTCTCTGTTCTGTGTTCCGCCTATCACGGACGTCCTCTCGTCCGAGTATGAGAAGGCATCTGTGATAGGAGGAACACAGAACAGAGGTGCTTCTGGGAAGATTTGTGTTCCGCCTATCACAGGACACTCTGAGGAGAAGGAGCGGCTTTTAAATCATGGACGCTCGCAGCAGACGGAGACTGTCACGGGCGTATAAGACGACCCCCGACTTTGGATGCATTTTTTTGCATCCAAAAAGTCGTCTTATACGCTGGAAAATATGGTACTTCCACCCCTTCAACCATTTCTTCTTTTCTTACCAAGTTCTACAAATAAATCTTATGCCGCGTACACACCATCACTTTATGTGATGAAAAAAAATGACGTTTTTAAAAACGTCACTTTAATTGACCGTGTGTGGGGGAAAACGTTGTTTTATGTCTTCTAAAAAACGACCAAAAAAAATTGAAGCATGCTTCAATTTTATGTGTCGTTTTTCAAAACGTCAACTTTTACTTCACAGAAATTGACCGTGTGTAGTAAAAAACGTAGTTTAAAACGACGTTTTTTCACCCGCGCATGCCCAGAAGCTACTTATGAAGCGAGCTTCAATGGAAAAAGTGGTGAACGTAACCTCGCTTTGCTAGAACATTGCGAGAAAAACGATGGTGTGTAGGCAACTTCGTCTTTGAAAATTGAAGTTTCAAAAACGTCATTTTTTACTTCACAGAAAATGTCGTTTTTTTTCATCACATAAAGTGATGGTGTGTACGGGGCATTAGAAAAAGAAGCGTAAAGTGTGGACATTGAACTTTTTCAACTCTCATCTACCACCCTGGACAGCGAAAGGATAGAGGTATCGTGCCTCCCGAAAATATCCAGCAGCTGCTTCGGGGGTAGTGCTACATATGTGATAATAACATTTTAGATTTTTCGTTAATTTAATGTTGATTGATTTTTCTGCACCTTAAAACTCCATTCTTTGCTCTTTGGGTATTTCTTGCAATAGTGGACTGGTATTTGTGCTGTAAAGGGATGAGTGGTCACACTTGGTATTTAATTAAGTTCTTTGATCACCCATCTCAAATCTCCGCTTTCTACCTTACCACTCTTCATTGCACAATGACAAATGCCTTTGTATCATGCTGTAACCTTGCATATTTAGATTTAGATGTGTGTGTGTGTGCCTGCCATTACTCAGACAAGTCTCAGGTAGGTACATCCTATCATTCTTAGAAGCAGGAAGTTGATTCCATAGGGAGATCTGCAGAAACTTTACACCTGAAGGCAAAATGGTCCTTGACTCCATGAATGGCAAGAACACAGCGATCTCTATTTTTCTTTTTTTTTCCCTCATAGCTTAACCCCTAAACAGCCTGTGCTCTAGAGGTGAAAAGCTTACTTTGTACAGACATCTGAAACGTCATGCTTGTTATATTTATGGCATGCAGCTTTTTCTCATCACACGGGTTAATGTCAAATAGGATAGGAGCCAAGACAGCTTCTTTGCTGGCAAGAGTTTCTGGCTACACAAATGATCTCTTGTTTACATATTCAGTAACTTTAGTCCCTCTGCAAATGACTCTCTAGGAAGTCTGCTTCTGGCTATTGCCAACTGAATTTTCACAGAACGTGAGAGTCCTTTATTTAGGGCCTACGCCTGTATCAGTTAGGGGCGCTCTATAGACTGGCGACTCTAGAATAAAGAGGCTTAAAGGGGTTGTAAAGGTACAATTTGTTTCCCTAAATAGCTTCCTTTACCTTAGTGCAGTCCTCCTTCACTTACCTCATCCTTCCATTTTTCTTTTAAATGTCCTTATTTCTTCTGAGAAATCCTCACTTCTTGTTCTTCTGTCTGTAACTCCACACAGTAATGCAAGGCTTTCTCCCTGGTGTGGAGTGTCGTGCTCGCCCCCTCCCTTGGACTACTGGAGAGTCGGGATGCCCACTAACACACAGCCCCTTTCTCTATCTGCAACGTAGAGAGCAACCTGACTCTCCTGTAGTCCAAGGGAGGGGGCGAGCATGACACTCCACATCGGGGAGAAAGCCTTGCATTACTGTGTGTAGTTACAGACAGAAGAACAGGAAGTGAGGATTTCTCAGAAGAAATAAGGACATTTAAAAGCAAAATTGAAGGATGAGGTAAGTGAAGGAGGACTGCACTAAGGTAAAGGAAGCTATTTAGGATTTTTGTTACCTGTACAACCCCTTTAAGGCTGTTTGGGAGCCATTAAACTAGGGTGACAAGACATCCCCAGTTTCAGGGGACAGTCCCCTTATTGAGGACACTGTCCCCGGACCAAGTCTGTCCCTGGTTTTGTCCCCAGATTGGATTTAATAGGGGGCTGGGGCAATTTTAAAGACAGTCAGTGCAGAATTAAAATAAAAAAATTAGAATTACACCCCCCCTCCCCGCGCGCTCCGCCGTGCCTACTAGCATAGGGGGGTTGTATTTTTCCCATTATCTGTGCCCCTCTCTGATGATCATGTGCTGGTCAGAGCGGAGGGAATATTTCTTCAGTTTCAGGCACATGCCCATTCAGCTTCGCTTGCATGTTGTTCTACCTTGGCTCAAATCCTGGCCAGTCACCAGCCTATCCCCTTGCCTTCCCTGGTGGAGTGATCTTCCTCCGATCCCCATCTATTAGTAGCCGGGGCCCGAAAAAGTAAGACTTGAGAGACTGTGAGGCGGGCGATGACGGGCAGAGAGTTGCTGATTGTTGCCATTACTAGTAAAGAAAAAATATGTCCCCGGATTTCATTTTAAAAATCTGGTCACCTTACATTAAACATGTAGCATAATGTAAGGATCAGCCCAATGTGATTTAGGCATGCAAATCAGGGTATGGCTTCCTTTGTGGGGTAATAAGGTTCAGCCAAAAGATTTGTCATTGGGCTCATTCACACTAGTGATTGAGGGGCAGTGCCATGCATTGATCAATATTTGCCCGATTCAGCAGGGACCGGATGAATTTCGATTCATGTACGGACACCTTGGATGTACAATCGATCAACTTCTGTACAACCACCCTGCTGGGCTTTTCCCAAATGATCAGTGCCACCGGCTATAGCTGCCAACATTGATCTTTGTCAGCGTGAACTGGTCCATAAGGGGAGCAGGGGCACTGCATCCCTAATCTCCATGCGGGGCGCAGGATGCATAGATTTCAACAACCTTTTTTTATTTTTGAAGCCCATGATTAAAGCCTGTTGCTCTAATTGGCTTCAAAAAGGTTTGACTCAGGACGCAGAGCACTGCGCCCTGAGTCCATCCACTTGCGACATAAGAGAATCAACATTCGCTATTATCTTACTGGTTCTCTTCCCGGCCAATCAGCACAGGAAGCGGGTCTTATGATCGTATTGGCCGGGAGGAGAAGCAAGGGAAGCCATCCGTGACCTGTGGGGTAAGTGCGGACCTGGCGGGGGTTCTGTTTTGCACCACCCCCCCCCCCCCCCGAAAATGGAGCACCAGCTGCCACTCATCTTTGTGATCTCACTGTGGGGAAGGCTTCCCGCCATGAGAACACATACATAACCACAGCGGAAGTGATTCCCTCATACACATTAAATGTGCAATCGGCAATTTTTTTGTATAATGTATGGCCTGCTTTCACACAGGGTGTACAATACCCGCCCATGCAGAGCTGTGTTTACCTGCGCAGGGATGCACAGGTGCTCCATGCGTCCCTGTGCAGGCAGTCCCATTGTCTGTTGAGATCTTGGGGTTGATTTACTTAAAGCGGAGGTTCCGTAGTTTTTTCTTTTTTTTTAAGTCAGCAGACAGGTATCTGCACCCCCCTCCCCCCTGAAAGGTGCCAAATGTGACACCGGAGGGGGGAGGGATCCAAAAAGCGGAGGTTCACTTTTTGTGCAGTTTCTACAGAGCTTAGTAAATGAGGTAAAGCTTCACTTTGCAAAGAATAGCTAATCAGGTGTAAAAGAAAATTAAATGTTTGCTTGTACACTATTGGATAATGGAAGTCAGCAGAGCTTCTGCCCATTTACTAAGCTCTGGAGCAACTGCACTTGCAAAGTGCAAATGCACTTTGCAAAGTCCGCAGTCTATTTGCCAGTGGCGGCTGGCGATATATCTTTTTTTTTTTGGGGGGGTGGGGGTGCAAATCGGGCAATTGGGTGACGGGTCTCAGGACCTGCTTCCTGATTGGCCGGGAGGAGAATTAGGAAGACATTAGCGTATATTCATTCGCTATTGTCACACAACTGGGTAGGCTCAGGCGCAGTGCTCTGCACCCGGAGACCACCCTTTTTGAAGCCTATTAGATCCCCCACTGGAATCCTTGTGTCCAGTGCCCCGCATGTAGGTTAGGGGGCCGGACGCATGGATTGGGGGGGCGCCCCTGAGCCTTGTATGAATGGGCTGCCACCGCCACTGGTATTTGCCTTTAGTAAATCAAATCCATTGGGTACTAATATGACATCCATGTGGAAGTGCATGTGCATACGTGTCCCCAAACTCAGTGTGAGTTTGCACCCACATAGATGCCATATTGACACACAGCCGAAGTGTCCATGCAGCCGCTGTGTCCCAATAGACATCAATGGGACTGTCTGCAGAAGGTTGCACGGAACACCTGTGCATCCTAACCCCTTGACAGGGATTGTGTTAGGGTTACAGAACACCTTGCATCTCCTCCTCTTTATGACATACATAGGGATTGTACTATAGTCCAAGAAGAGCATGGGGCAGGGCTGATAACACTGCATAGAGCACAAGAAAATACAAGTTGACTGGATTTCGGCAGGATCAACTGGTACTGTTTTACATTTATTGAATTAATATAACACTCATTGGTATATTTACCAGACCAAAAGGGAGCCAATAAGAGAAGTTCATTGTTAGGGTTTACATTACATTAGACTTGAATTTTTCCTATATACTTAGTGCGAACCACACATTAAGTGTTAGGCTGGTGATAAATGATAAAGTGTTAGTAAAGCCTTGTATTTTTTTTTTCATAACAAACACGTTGTACTTACCTGCCCTGCAGAATGATTTTGCCAAGAGCAGCCTCGATCCTCCATTCCTGGTGTCCCCCACTGGCGCTCCTGGCTCCGCAAACCCCCACCTTCCGCTGAGTGCCTCTATAGCAAGCCACTTGCTATGGGGGCACTCATGCATGCTCACTCCTGAGCCCTGCTCTGAGTGTCCATAAGACACACAGAGCAGGGCTTGGCCCAACCCCCTGCTCCCTCGTCATTGGCTCTGATTGACAGCAGTGAGAGCCAATAGCTCCCGCTGCTGTATCTGAGCCAATCATAGTTACATAGTAGGTGAAGTTAAAAAAAGACACAAGTCCATCAAGTCCAACCTATGTGTGTGATTATATGTCAGTATTACCTTGTATATCCCTGTATGTTGTGGTCGGTCAGGCGCTTATCTAATCGTTTTTTGAAACTATCGATGGTCCCCGCTGAGACCACCGCCTGTGGAAGGGAATTCCACATCCTTGCCGCTCTTACAGTAAAGAACCCTCTACGTAGTTTAAGGTTAAACCTCTTTTCTTCAAATTTTATAGTTACATAATCAGGAGAGAGAGACCCAAGGGAGCCTTGGCTCTCATTCAAATCACTAAATCGAGATCGGGCTCAGGTATGTATTTAGGGGGGCTGCGGAGGGGAAATGCATGCGGAAGGTTTTTTACCTTACTGCAAAAAATGTCGTATGGTACAAAAACTTCTGCCTTTACAAACACTTTAAAGCTGAACACTGGGAAAACTAAAAATCTTTTCTTTCCAGTGGGGTTCCTCCCGCAATACAAGGGCACTCATTTATGCCTATTGGATCGGGTAAAGTGACCTGATCCTCTGCTCCTGTAGGATCATCCCTGCTGTTAGACTGGTCCTCACTGCCTCTTAATACCCTGCACTCTGAGGGGTAGATTCACGTAGAATGGCATAACTTTGTGCGGGCGTAACGTATCCTATTTACGTTACGCCTCCGCAACTTTTACAGGCAAGTGCTGTATTCTCAAAAAAAAGTTGCGGCGGCGTAGCGTAAATAGGCCGGCGTAAGCCCACCTAATTCAAATTGTGAAGAGGTGGGCGTGTGTTATGTAAATCAGGCTTGACCCGATGTGATTGACGTTTTTCCCGAACGGCGCATGCGCCGTCCGTGGAATTTCCCAGTGTGCATTGCTCCAAAGTACGCCGCAAGGACGTCATTGGTTTCGACGTGAACGTAAATGACGTCCAGCCCCATTCACGGACGACTTACACAAACGACGTAACTTTTTCAAATTTTGACGCGGGAACGACGGCCATACTTAACATTGGTACGCCGCACTTACGCCACCATATAGCAGGGGTAACTATACGCCGGAAAAAGCCTAACATAAACGGCGTAACTGTACTGTGTCGGCCGGGCGTACGTTCGTGAATTCGCGTATCTAGCTGATTTACATATTTCGATGCGTAAATCAGCGTACACGCCCCCAGGCGGCCAGCGTAAATATGCAGTTACGATCCGACGGCGTAAGAGACTTACGCCTGTCTGATCTAATAGATATCTATGCGTAACTGATTCTAAGAATCAGGCGCATAGATACGACCGTCCGGACTCAGAGATACGCTGTCGTATCTCCTCTGAGAATCTGGCCCTGACAATCTAAGGTCGTCTTGTGTTCTCTTCAAGTGAGGGTGTTTTATTTTCAGCTCAGCTTTAAGGATGGGTGATAGCTGGGGACGCATGGGTGATTAGTGGGAAATTGATGTATGCTTTAAGAATCTAAAGTCCCACACCCAAAGGGATTCTGGCACTGAACACGTCTTGGCTTTCTTGTTGGAAAATTAACCCACTTAAATTAAAACAAGGTAGGTATCCGCATTTGTTTTGCTTGTTTTATAGCCTGCATGCTAGCTCCAGCAGATCCTAATGATCCTAACACATAGAACAACCCTTTGGCAATAACAGGACTATTGTTTTTGGGACAGACATATATTTCTTACTACTCATTTCCTTTCCAGCTACACAATTGGGAAGCCATAATCTATTCAATTTGTTTGCACAGCAATTAATCATTGAATTATTTCTTTTCAGAGGTTCACTCATCCCCACTGTTCATCCTGAATCTTTCCCAAAAATATCAAAAGAAAAGTTAATTTTAAAGTACATAATAATGACCCATCCCCATCTGTGCGCTTTGCCTGAACTTTGGATATCTAGGAAGTGCAGACAAAGCCCCTTTGTCTTGCTTTTCAGTTTTATCTTCTGGGGCTTTTTCATATACATGCACTTAAGGATACCACATACTTATGTAACCACATTAATGTATACCTCAATAATATTATGAATGTATACATATGTGTGGTTTCAATTGGCATTTCAGTAAAGGAACTTCGAAGAGTTAACCTAACTTTTGATTTATGTGGTCACAAATAACACACTTAAAATTGTCAGAATGCCTTAATGTGCATGGGTCGTAACTATGCAAAATCTTGAACTTGTAAGGACATTGTTTGATTGGTGAAAACGACAAAAATATTGGTAGCCCTTATGCTGCGTACACACGACCGTTTTTAATGTCATGGAATAAAACGTTGTTTTTCTCGACGTGATTCCTCTCAAGCCTGCCTTGCATACACACGATTGGGAGAAAAAATGCTTGAGCATAACGCGGTGACGTACAACACATACGACGGCACTATAAAGGGGAAGTTTCATTCGAAATGGCGCCACCCTTTGGGCTGATTATGCTAATTTCCCGTCTCATAACTTGCTTCTGAGCATGCATGTTTTTTTCCCCGTCGTTAAAGCATACACACGACCGTTTTTCACAAGAAAAACGACGATGTGAAAAACAATGAGAAAAAATAGAGCATGTTCTAAATTTTTAATGGCCATTTTTCTCGACGAGAAAAATGCTCTGGAGCCTACACACGACCGTTTTTAACGACCAATTTGGAAAATTTCATTTTTCTCGTCATGAAAAACGGTCGTGTGTACGCGGATTTAGAAACCAATCAGGTTTCATATTCGAAAATTTAAAATTCAATTCAAAATTTAATAGCTGGATTCATGTACAGTTACGACGGCGTATCAGTAGATATGCCGTCGTAACTCCGAATCCGCCCTGTCGTACATTTAAGCTCAAACTGAGATACGCTTAAATGTTGCTAAGATAAGACCGGCATAAGTCTCCTACGCCGTCGTATCTTAGCTGTCTATTTATGCTGGCCGCTAGGGGCGGGTACGCTGATTTACGCCTAGAATATGTAAATCAGCAAGATACGCCTATTCACGAACGTACGCACGCCTGTCGCAGTAAAGATACTCCGTTTACGTAAGGTGTTTTCAGGCGTAAAGATACACCACCAAAAAGATGGCGCAGCCAATGTTAAGTATGGACGTCGGCACAGCGTCGTATTTTTACGTTTTACGTCGTTTGCGTAAGTCGATTCAGAATAGGGCTGGCCGTAGGTTACGTTCACGTCGAAAGCATTGACTATTTGCGACGTGATTTGAAGCATGCGCACTGGGATACGTCCACGGACGGCGCATGCGCCGTTTGTTCGAAGCGTCATTTACGCAAGGTCAATTTACGCTACGCCACCGAAACTTACGGAGCAAGTGCTTTGTGAATACTGCACTTGCCTCTCTAATTTGCGGCCGCGTAACGTAAATAACATACGTTACGCCCGCACAAAGTTAAGCCACCAGTACGTGAATCTACCTATAAGAGAGCAATAATTTTACACCAGACTGTTAAACAAGTTTGCAGTCCCAGGATACATGTGGCACACTATAGGGCACTGATAAGACACTATAGGGCACTGATATGTCAATGAAGATTCAGCTGACATGCTGTAGGACAAATGACCCAACAAGTCATGTGACTTGGAACTAAAGCACATTGGGAGCAGGTTTTTACTGCTTTACGGTAGGTGATCAATACTTTTACTTCCATGGCAAGTCTTTCTTTAGTTTAGGAAAGCTTTTAAGGCAAGAAGACCCAACTTCATGGCTTGTGTCCACTTTGAGCAAGGGATTGTATTGCTTGTTCTGGACAACAGTTTGAGTCCTCTTACAACCAACTGCTTTCACAATAATTGCTAGCGCCTTCTAACAACTCTGCCCCAAGCTACATCACCAATCTTGTCTCTAAACATATCCCAAACCCTCCTCTCCTCTCTTCTCAAGACCTCCTACTGTCAAGCTCTCTTGTCTCTTCCTCCCATGCTCGTCTCCAGGATTTCCCCAGAGCCTCTCCCATCCTCTGGAACTCACTACCTCCTCAACCTGTCCGGCTATCCCCTACTCTTGCTACCTTCAGGCGATCCCTGAAAACTCACCTCTTCAGGGAAGCCTATCACGTCTCCAACTAATCTCTTACCACTTCCATCAGCTCATTCCACACAGTTACAACTTTTTGTACCACCTGCCCCACCCTATTAGATTGTAAGCTCTTCTAAGCAGGGCCCTTGTATTTTATTGTATTGTAACTGTATTGTCTCCCTTTTATATTGTAAAGCGCTGCGTAAACTGTTGGCGCTATATAAATCCTGTATAATAATAATAATAATAAAGGAACTGTTAAAATGTGAGAACGAAACCAGACCCTAGGAATCACTTGAAACACTAGAAAACAGTCATTCAACTTTTCCCTAGAAAAGTGTGTACTTACCTGCCAGTGATAAGCTGACTACGTGAAGGTGTACATATGGGCTGCACATAATAATTCTCAAGCTTGACCCCCTCAGCTGCAAGGCGGTCCAGCGTGGGAGTTTGTATGTCTGACCCGTGGTACCCTATATCGTGGTACCCTTGGTCATCAGTAAGAATGAAGATGATGTGTGGAGGCCTTTGAGAAGGAGGTGCTTGAAATTCAGCTGGAGCATCACCGGTGCTGTCTCCAAGTACTACTGGCTTCATCCAATCCCAGGACATATAACCAAAACTCAGCAGGCTTACTAGAGAAAATCCTGTTAGCGTGTGAGCTGCCATATCCAGGCTCTGAGCAGCGGGCTGTCACACAGGTTGGCAAAGCTTTCGTCAACTGGCTAGTGTCCTGGCATCAGAACATTAATTCTCTTCCGAAAAGAAAAGCCCAACTCGCCATCCAGTTTGGATTTCGCAGAATAAAGTCTTAACGGCAACATGCAGAAGTCAGGGGGCGGTCATCTCTCCTCGAACCTTGTTGGAACCCTTCCAGCAACATGTGCCTATAGGCATTTCTCAGTTCTAGAAGTCGCGCAATCTGTCACTTCACAGGCTCCAACCCAGCCAGGACAAAAAAAAAAGATGTACTCCAACCTTTAGGTCAATCTCTGTTATTCCTTGAAAGCTAGAAAAACTTGCAAACAATATTGGCCGTCTGCTACAAGTCAGTAATCTTGTAAAGATGCTGAGAAATCCATTCGATCTCTGTGGAATGTCAGTGCTTTTTATTCCAAAGGAAAAGTAGACTTTAATCTGAAATCCACCAGTCTGTCCCAGCTACATATCCTCAGGCTTTAACAGCTGAAAGAAAACTTTTTAAGGCTTAGGTATATTTGCCAGCCCTGTGGAGAGTTTGTAACCAGGCCAGGCAGAACTTTGGAATTTTTCCCTCAACTTATCTGGACGCTCAGACAGGGGAAAAAGAGAGAGAGAGAGAGAGACTGTCTCTAGACAAAAGCGAAAGAGGTGTCCAATTAAATTAGTAGTTTGTAGCATCTGTTTGGATCTGACCAGCGCTGGCAGGTTTAAGGAGAGCTCGGGATGCTGGTCCCTCCCAGTTCCTCCAATCCAAAAGGAAAGCTTTTAAAAGTCAGCCCAGGGCACTCCAGGGTCCTAGTGTGCTCCCTTTCTTTTTAACTCTACCAGATGCAGTGAGCTGGGGTGGAATGAATGGCCTTTTTATTTGTTTATGTTTTCATTTTATAGGAATCTAAAGAGTGCACATTTTCAATGAAGTCCTAAAAACGTACCTAAAAGAACCTTCTAATGTGATATTTACAGTCTTCAGTGTCCATCTGAATATCTGAAGCTTCGCAGCTGCTGAGAAAAAAAATAATTGTAAGATAAGTTTTAAACAAGGTTGTGAAGACTGAGGCCCAGATTTACAAAGCACTTACGCCGACGTATAACACGTTACGCCGACGTAAGTGCCAATATGCGCCGGCATATGTGTGCGGCAGACCCACGAACCAACATGCGCCTAAAAACAGGCTACACCCCGCCGGCGTAGCTTGCACACGCCGGCGTAGGGTGGGCGCACATATGGGCTGGACGCATGGGGCTGCTCCCATTGATTAGCCATTCAAGCATGCAAATGAGGGAAATATGCCGATTCACGAACGTGCGCATGCTACGCGAGATGTGCGTAAGTTGTACGTCTGGCGTAAAGTTATTCCCCATAAATGAGGTGCAACCCGGCAACAGACATGCACAGGTCTTCACCATGGAACACAAGCCGGCGTATTGTGCGTTGGACGTGTGTCTGGCTGGGCGTACGTTATGTGCACGGTGTACGCGGTGATCCGACGTAGCTTAGGCAGTTGTGCCGGCGTGGTTGTGAGCAGGCGCAGGGGGGTGATGTGAATGCGTCCACGGCGCATGCGCAGTTCGTAACGCGTACCTGTCTGGCGCTTGGCCCATCGTTTGCATGGGGTCACGCCCACTTCCACCTACGCCGGCGCGCGCCTACGAAACCTACGCCACTCCGCGCTACATTGGCGTACGGTGTGTGCCTACGGCGGCGTAATGTGCGCCTTGCTCTCTGTGAATCTGGGCCTGATAGACCTAAAGTGATTGTTAGACATGTGCATTCGTTTTCGTCCGAATGAATTTTCATCCGAATTTCAGGTATGTTCGTTATCGTTTTAACAAAGGAAAACAAAACACGCAGAATCCGAAATCCGAAAGATCCAACAAAAAAATGCTTTATTTTAGTTTTTGTTGCTACAACAGTTCGATATAGATAGAAGATTTGACATGACGGTGACAATAGTGATCTGTGTCTATCGAATCTTTGGTCGAATGTGCCTAACCTTAAAGCGGATGAAAAAAAAATATTTAAAGCCAGCAGCTACAAATACTGCAGCTGCTGACTTTTAATATTAGGACACTCACCTGTCCTGGAGTCCAGCGCCGTCCGCAGCAGAGGACGAGTGATCGCTCGTCACTCTGCTGCCCCCCCCACGCCATCCTCAGTGAGGGAACCAGGAAGTGAAGCGCTCCGGCTTTACTACCCGGTTCCCTACGGCGCATGCGCGAGTCGCGCTACGCCTGCCGATTGGCTCCCGATGTGTTCTGGGTGCCGAGTGTTCCCAGAACACAACGGGGGGGGGGGGGAGGTGACGTCATGCCCGCAGTTTACCCAAGACTGTGTGGCCGGAAGTGGGTGCAAATACCTGTCTTTAGACAGGTATCTGCACCCCCCTGAAAGGTGTCAAATGTGACACCGGAGGGGGGGAGGGTTCCGATCAGCGGGAGTTCCACTTTAGGGTGGAGCTCTGCTTTAACTATATATTAGTCCAAGATTATTCTACATAGAGAGAAAAGATTCAACATTATAGGGGTAGACCATTCGACATGAACGACGAAGATTCGACGAAGCAGAAAAAAACATACAAAGTCGAATCTGTCATTGAAGGCTTATGGTGTCTGTCTAAAGTTCTAAGAAGATTCGACAAGCAGCTAAACTGTACGACGCTGCAATTGCAATCAAATGCTCCGTCCCATAAGCTATAGAAGAATTAGAATGTTGGTTGACTAGTTATTACTAGTGTCATACAACATTAGAATTCTTTTATAGCTTGCAGGCGGAACATTTGACCAGAAATATACGATTGCGGCATCGTACAGTTTAGCTGCTCCGTCGAATCTTCTTAGAACATTCGACAGACACCATAAGCCTTCAATGACAGATTCGACCTTAATTAATTTGGATTTTCGGACAAATGCATTTTTTAACGAAACAAAATAAATAAAAATTAATTTCTGGAGTAACTAAATAAATGTATTTTTCGGACGAAAACGAAATTCCGAAACAAAATATTTCAGTGTGCACATGTCTAGTGGTTGTAAACCTCAGACATGAAATATGAATAAAGCATTTCCCACTATATTGTCTCAATTAACCATTTGCCGACCACCTTCTGCATATATACTGCGGCAAGGTGGCTCGGCTGTGCAAACTGACGTACCTGTACGTCGGTCTATGCACGTGGTACCACAGCTTGCCCATCGCGCGCCGCGGGAGCTAGCCCGCGTGTCCGGCGGACTCGATGTCTGCCGGCCTCCTGCAATCGCGGTGAAGAGAGGCAGAACGGGGATCTGCCTCTGTAAACAAGACGGATCCCCGTTCTGACAGGGGAAGAGAGAGAGAGAGAGATCAGCTGTTCTCTCTTTACTCCCAGTCAGTCCACTCCACCCACAGTTAGAAACACCTCCCTAGGACACATTTAACCTTTTGATCGAACCCTAGTGTTAACCCGTTCCCTACCACTGCCATTTATACAGAGATCAGTGCAGTTTTATAGCTAAAAATTGATGATCCCCGCCATTACTAGTAAAAACAATGAAAAAAAAGAGTCCCTAAATCTTTTCCTTATATTGTAGACACTATGGGCCAGATTCACAAAGAGATACGACGGTGTATCTCCTGATACGCCTTCGTATCTCTGAGTTCTGCCGGTCGTATCTATGCGACTGATTCATAGAATCAGTTACGCATAGATATCCTTAAGATCCGACAGGTGTAACTGTGTTACACCGTCGGATCTTAGGCTGCAATTCCAGGCCGGCCGCTAGGTGGCGTTTCGGTTTATTTACGCGACAAATATGCAAATGAGGAGATACGCCGATTCAGAAACGAACGACCGCCCGGCGCTTTTTTTTTTACGTCGTTTGCTTTCGGCTTTTTCCGGCGGATAGTTACCCCTGGGTCTATGAGGCGCAGCCAATGTTAAGTATGGCCGTCATTCCCGCGTCGCGATTTAAAAATTTTACGTCGTTTGCGTAACTCGTCTGTGAATGGGGCTGGTTCACGTCGGAACCAATGACGTCCTTGCGATGTCATTTAGCGCAATGCACGCTGGGTAAATTTGCGGACGGCGCATGTGCTGTTCGATTGGCGCGGGGACGCGCCTGATTTAAATACTACACGCCCCCTAGCCGTGGAATTTAAATTCCGCCTGGGGAATTACGATACGCCGCCGCAAGTTTTGAGGTAAGTGCTTTGTGAATTAACCACTTGCCTCAAAAACTTGCGGCGGCGGATCTTAAATCAGATAGTTTATGCGGATCTAAAGATCCGCTAACCTATGTGAATCTGGCCCCATAACTTTTGTGCAAACCAATCAATATACGCTTATTGCAATGTTTTTACCAAAAATATGTAGCAGAATACATATTGGCCTAAAATGATGAATACATTTTTTTTATATATATATATTTTTTTGGGGATATGTATCATAGCAGAAAGTAAAAAATATATTTTTTTTTCAAAATTGTCTTTTCCTTTTTATAGGGCAAAAAATACAAACCGCAGAGGTGGTTAAATACCACCAAAAGAAAGCTCTAATTGTGGAAAAAAAAGGACATTCATTTTGTTTGGGTACAACGTCGCAGGACAATTGTCAGTTAAAGCGACGCAGTGCTGTATCGCAAAAAATGGCCTGGTCATTAAGGAGGTAAAGTGGTTAAAAGCACTAAATGTAATTTCTGTCTGCTGCTTCACACCTCTGCCATCAACATGAATCACTTCTGGCAAGTTTTCCTGACACCAAGTGAAAAAAGGTGACAGGGAAGGGACCTCCAGCTGATTGACAGCCTCAGCTCTGTTGCTGTGAGCATTGTGGAGGGGGTATGTCTATTCCCCCCAATCAGCTGTCAGAGCTCTCCTCACTGAGCTCTGCAAAGTGAAACTTCAGTTCTCCACCCCCTTTTTTTTTAACTCTCAGATAAGTTTTCAAATTCAGCTCTTTGAATGGATGTAGGGGAAAGATGGCTATAGACAGACAGGTACAACGTATGTAGTAGGATTTGTTTCATCTCTGTGTATAACCTGGCACTAGTTACTTCACTGGGTCTATGTAAGGGTTTGCAACCACCTTAAGCTGGCCATAGAGGGTTTGACTCCCGGCCGGTTCAGCAGCGAATTTTTAAAGAACCCTTGTGGAAAAAAAAATTGCATTTTTGTGTCTACATGACTGGATGATAGAAGTCAGCCAGAGCTTTAAAGCATTCCCTATATTTTAGGGCAAATTCCCTTGCAATCTCCCTTATAAATGAACAGCATATTTGCATTTAGTAAATCAAGCCCACGAAGCAGCAAATACAGCTGCCCTTTTCTACATATACAGTATCTCACAAAGTGAGTACACCCCTCACATTTTTGAAAATATTTTATTATATCTTTTCATGTGACAACACTGAAGAAGTGAAACTTTGGGCTGAATTCGGACATTTTCACTTAGGGGTTTACTCACCTTTGTTGCCAGCGGTTTAGACATTAATGGCTGTGTGTTGAGTTATTTTGAGGGGACAGCAAATTTACACCGTTATACAAGCTGTACACTCACTACTTAACATTGTAGCAACGTGTCATTTCTTCAGTGTTGTCACATGGAAAGATATAATGAAATATTTACAAAAATGTGAGGGGTGTACTCACTTTTGTGAGATACTGCAATTTACCTATAATTTTTTATATTTTTTGCTTATAACTATAAAATAATAAGCCTATTTACAAGAAGCTGGTCACAATCACATCTCATACTTAGTAACTATTGGCTGCCTTTCAATGTACACTGTTATGCCTCGTACACACGGCCGGACTTTCCGAGAAAAAAAGTCAGACAGGCTTTTTTTCTCGGAAGGTCCGGCCGTGTGCAGCCTCCATTGGACTTTTTTTCTTGGAAGTTTGAAGGACCTTTAGATAGAGAACGACCTCAGATAGAGGACTGACGGCGGACTTTTGCACGGTCAAAAGTCCGACCGTGTGTACAAGGCATAATTAGTAACACAGCCTATCTGCAGTTTTTTTATGGGTATGGCAATGTTGCACCATCCCACCCTCAATCTTTGTTGGTGACCCAGGAACCCTTTTTACCTGTGAAGTATTCCCAGGCACACCCACTGTAGACTGGCTGCTACCTTTGACATTAACCACTTAACGCCCGCCGCACACCTATTTACGTCCACAGAATGGCACGTACAGGCAGATAGGCGTATATATACGTCCCCACCTTCTAGCGGGTCGGGGGTCCGATCGGGACCCCCACCGCTGCGTGCGGCGGGCGGATTCCCGCGGGGAGCGATCCGGGACGACAGCGCGGCTATTCGTTTCTAGCCGCCCCCTCGCGATCGCTCCCCGGAGCTGAAGGACGGGGAGAGCCGTATGTAAACACGGCTTCCCCGTGCTTCACTGTGGCGGCTGCATCGATCGAGTGATCCCTTTTATAGGGAGACTCGATCGATGACTTCAGTCCTACAGCCACACCCCCCTACAGTTGTAAACACACACTAGGTGAACCCTAACTCCTACAGTGCCCCCTGTGGTTAACTCCCAAACTGCAACTGTCATTTTCACAATAAACAATGCAATTTAAATGCATTTTTTGCTGTGAAAATGACAATGGTCCCAAAAATGTGTCAAAATTGTCCGAAGTGTCCGCCATAATGTCGCAGTCACAAAAAAAAATCGCTGATCGCCGCCAATAGTAGTAAAAAAAAAAAATTAATAAAAATGCAAAAAAACTATCCCCCATTTTGTAAACGCTATACATTTTGCGCAAACCAATCGATAAACACTTATTGCTATTTTTTTTTACCAAAAATAGGTAGAAGAATACGTATCGGCCTAAACTGAGGAATTTTTTTTTTATTATATATATATATATGTTTTTGGGGGATATTTATTATAGCAAAAAGTAAAAAATATTGCATTTTTTTCAAAATTGTCGCTCTATTTTTGTTTAGAGCGCAAAAAATGAAATCCGCAGAGGTGATCAAATACCACCAAAAGAAAGCTCTATTTGTGGGGAAAAAAGGACGCCAATTTTGTTTGGGAGCCACGTCGCACGACCGCGCAATTGTCTGTTAAATCGACGCAGTGCCGAATCGCAAAACCTGGCCTGGGCATTTAGCAACAAAATGGTCCGGGGCTTAAGTGGTTAAGAATGTCTGATGTATCAAAGTGTTTTTGCTGAATTCAGCAACGCTGCTTTATTGCAGCCACCGGTGTCATTAATTGTATAGCTATACCCAAAATTTTAATTTCTGCCTGTTATCAATTAGCAATAAATCATAGTGCCATCACTTTGTTTTCATTCTTAAAATAAATGCCTGGTGATCCTGCCAGTCCACAGGCCTGCTTCCCACAGGGTGACGCTATTTCATCTGCAGTAAATTCACAACAGCATTGTCCCCCTGTGGAGCCGTGTCCTTACATTCCCTGCAGAGGAGGGTTTTAAATTAATAGAAAAAAAAATTAAAGACAGAAGTTGGACTTTAAAAGTACCTTCAACAAGTCATGGCGCCACAACAAACAACATTCACATTTCTTCATTCATTACAATATATCACAAACATTTAAATATGAAGGGACATAAAACCACAGGGCCAGATTCAGAGAGAATTACATTACGCTGCGGCGGCGTAACGTATCCCATTTACGTTACACCGCCGCAGGTTTACAGCGTAAGTGCCTGATTCACAAAGCTCTTACCTGTAAACTTGCGGCGGTGTAACGTAAATCCGCTTGGCGCAAGCCCGCCTAATTCAAATGGGGCGGGCACCATTTAAATTAGGCGCGTTCCCGCGCCGAACGTTCTGCGCATGCTCCGTTAGGAAATTTCCTGACGTGCTTTGCGCGAAATTACGGCGCCCTGACGCTTTTTTTAATGGCGACGTGCCTTACGGCGTTTCGTATTCCCGGACGTCTTACTCCAAAAAAAAAAAAATTAAAATTCGACGCGGGAACGACAGCAATACTTTAACATGGCTGTTCTAAAGATAAGCCATGTTAAAGCAGGCCTAACTTTGCGACGGAAAAAAACGACTAGCGACGACGTAAGAGATTGTGACGAACGCGCGTATCTTCGTGGATCGCCGTAAGTAGTCATTTGCATATTCTACGTCGACCGCAATGGAATCGCCACCTAGCGGCCGGCCTAGAATTGCATCCTTAAGATCCGACGGTGTAAGTCAATTACACCTGTCGGATCTTAGGGCTATCTATGCGTAACTGATTCTATGAATCAGCCGCATAGTTAGGACGGGCGGATCACAGAGATACGACGGCGTATCAGGAGATACGCCGTCGTATCTCTTTTGTGAATCTGGCCCGATATGTCTAAATGATATAAGCATCTCGAACCACACATTTATTACTTTCTTCTTTAGATAAATTTAAAGCGGTGGTTCCCCCTTAAAAACAACTTTTTTTTATTCCACTGGCCCCCCACATTACAATCGAATTAAGGCTCTTATTTTTTTTTTGCTGCTGTACATACCTTGATACAGCATCTTCACCCGTGCATCCAGGTTGCGAGTCCCGCGGGAGTGGGCGTTCCTCACATGTGTTTGATTGACATTTTTCCCAAAAACGAGCTCTCCCCCCGTCGCGTAAGCCGCGTCACGATTGGCGAAAGGAGCCGAACGGCGATGCGCATGCGCAGTATAGCGCCGACTCGCCGTTCGGCTCCTTTCGCCAACCGTGACGCGGCTTACGCGACAGGGGGGAGCTCGTTTTTGGGAAAAATGTCAATCAAACACATGTGAGGAACGCCCACTCCCGCGGGACTCGCAACCCGGATGCACGGGTGAAGATGCTGTATCAAGGTATGTACAGCAGCAAAAAAAAAATAAGAGCCTTAATTCGATTGTAATGTGGGGGGGCAGTGGAATAAAAAAAAGTTGTTTTTAAGGGGGCACCACCGCTTTAAGGGGCAATAATATAACCAAAAAATGTATATCTACTAAGTGCAATAAATCAGAATTAAGTGCAATTCAACTCATGAATGTGTAAAAATATACGAAAAACTGTAATTCATCCACAAATAGTCCAATTTGATGCAGTCCACCGATCCATATTTAAAATAAAATAAATAAGTGTAAGGAACACTTTAGGCCCCGTACACACAGTCGGTTTGGTCCGATGAGAATGAACCGAAGTTCATTTTCATCGGACCAAACCGTCTGTGTGTATAGGCTATCGGTCTGTTTTCCTTCAGTCCAAAATTTTAAAACATGCTTCAAAACCGAACCGATAGATCGCTGCCCCATCGCACCAAACCGATAGTTAGTACAGAAAAGCATCGGTTCAAAACCCACGCATGCTCAGAATCAAGTCGACGCATGCTTGGAAGCATTGAACTTCGTTTTTTTCAGCACGTCGTGTGTTTTACGTCACCGCGTTCTGACCCGATCGGATTTTGAACTGATGGTGTGTACACACATCAGACAATCAGGCCACTTCAGCGGTCCGTCGGACCATTCTCATCGGTTTTGTCCGACCGTGTGTACGGGGCCTAAGAGTATAGCATCAAGCTAATTAAACTCCTGGGATATTGATCTGGTCAGTTAAGTAGCAGAGGGGGAGGGGTGTATACAGAGGGGTTGTCAATCAGTTTCAGCTGCTTTGCTGTTAATGAAATTAACAACAGGTAAACTAGATGGGCAACAATTAGATGACCTCCAAAACAGGAATGGTTTTACAGGTAGAGGCCACTGACATTTGTTTTCCCTACTCACGTTTTCTGACTGTTTTTCACTAGGTTTTGCATTTGGCTAGGGTCACTACTTGTAGCATGAGGCGATACCTGGACCCTAAAGGGCAGGGGTGTCAAACTCAATTTCAATGTGGGCTGCATCAGCATTATGATTGCCCACAAAAGGGCCGGTTGTATCTGTAAGATTAGATGTCCAGCGCATCCCCTTCCCTTACATTAGATGTCAAGAGCCACCCCACCATCAGAAGCTGTGTCCCCCACTCTCCCTTACATCACAGCGCACCCCCCTTTCCTTATGCTGCTGCTGCTGGGAAGAAGCTGGATGCATTGCTTGAAAGCAGAAAGTAAGGGTCTGGAGGAGGACCAGAGCAGGGCTGGAGCTCTCCTGCAGTAGCAGGAGAGGTGCAAGGGTCACATGAAATGGCCTGGAGGGCCGGATTCGACCCGTGGGCCTTGTGTTTGACACCTGTGCTATAGAGGTTGCACAGGCAGTCCAACTCCTCCAGGATGTCTTTGCCAGAAAGTTTGCTGTGTCTCCCAGCACAGTCTCAAGAGCATGGAGGAGATAGGCAGCTACTCTAGCAGAGCTGGACAGGACTGTAGAAGGTCCTTAACCACTTGCCGCCCGCCAATGACATATTGACGGCGGCAAAGTGGTTGTAGAATCCTGACCGGACGTCATATGACGTCCTCAGGATTCTGAGCCGCTGCGTGCCCCCGGGGGTGCGCATCGCGGCGATCGTTGTTGCGGGGTGTCAGTCAGACACCCCGCAACACCGATCTCGGTAAAGAGTCTCTCACGGAGACTCTTTACCACGTGATCAGCCGTGTCGAATCACGGCTGATCACGATGTAAACAGGAAGAGCCGTCGATGGCTCTTCCTCACTCGCGTCTGACAGACGCGAGTAGAGGAGAGCCGATCGGCGGCTCTCCTGACAGGGGGGGGGGGGTCGCGCTGATTGTTTATCAGCGCAGCCCCCCCTCGGATCGCCACATGGACCACCAGGGAAGCCCACCCTGGACCACCAGGGAAGGGCAGGAAGAAAAAAAACGGGGCAAAAAAAAAGTCAAAAAAAAAAAAAAAAAGTTTGAAAAAAAAAAAAATAAGTCTGGAAAAAAAAATAAAGATGCCAATCAGTGCCCACAAATGGGCACTGACTGGCAACAAAAGGAAAACAGTGCCGCCCCACAGTGTCCATCAGTGCCGCCCCACAGTGTCCATCAGTGCCGCCCCACAGTGTCCATCAGTGCCACCCCACAGTGTCCATCAGTGCCACCCCACAGTGCCCATCTGTGCCACCCCACAGTGCCCATCAGTGCCGCCCATGAGTGCCCATCAGTGCCACCCATGAGTGCCCATCAGTGCCGCCCATGTGCCCATCAGTGCCACCTATGTGTGCCCATCAGTGCCGCCCATGTGCCCATCAGTGCCGCCTATGAGTGCCCATCAGTGCCGCATATCAGCGCCCATCAGTGCCGCATACCAGCGCCGCCAATCAGTACCACCTCATCTGTGCCCGTCAGTACTACCTCATCGATGTCCATCAGTGCCATCTCATCTGTGCCCATCAGTGCCGCCATATCAGTGCCCATAATTGAAAGAGAAAACTTACTTATTTACAAAAAAAATTACAGAAAAAAATTAAAACGTAATTTTTTTTCAAAATTTCCAGTCTTTTTTTAGTTGTTGCGCAAAAAAAAAAAATCGCAGAGGTGATCAAATACCACCAAAAGAAAGCTCTATTTGTGGGGAAAAAAGGACGCCAATTTTGTTTGGGTACAGTGTAGCACGACCGCGCAATTGCCATTCAAAGTGCGACAGTGCTGAAAGCTGAAAATTGGCTTGGGCGGGAAGGTGTATACGTGCCCTGTATGGAAGTGGTTAAACCATCAGCAGGACCGGTACCTGCTCCTTTGTGCAAGGAGGAACAGATGAGCATTGCTAAAGCCCTACAATATGACTTCCAGCTGTCCACTGGTGTGAATGTCTCTGACCACACAATCAGAAACAGACTTAATGAGAGTGGCCTGAGAGCTCAACATCCTCTAGTGGGCCCTGTTCTCACTGCCCAGCACCGTGGAGCTCAACTGGCATTTGCTATTGAACACCAGAACTGGCAGGTCTGCCACTGGCACCCTGTGCTTTTCACAGATAAGAGCAAGGTAATCCTGAGCATATGTGACAGACATAAAAGGGTCTGGAGAAGCTGTAGAGATTGTTACGCTGCCTGTAACATTGCTTGGCATGACTGGTTTGGTGGAGGGTCAGTGATGGTCTGGGAAGGCATATCCATGGAGGGACACACAGACCTCAACAGGCTAGACAATGGCACCCTGACTGCCATGAGGTATTGGGATGAAATCCTTGGACCCATTGTCAGACGTTGGTGCAGTGGGTCCTGGGTTCCTCCTGGTGCAACACAATGCCCGACCTCATGTGGTGAGAGAATGCAGCCAGTTCCTGGAGGCTGAAGGAATTGATACCATTGAATGGCCCCCACGCTCACCTGACCTAAATCTAATGGAACATCTCTAGGACATTATGTTTTGGTCCATCTGATGCCGCCAGGTTGCACATCAGTCTGTTCCGGAGTTCAGTGATTCCCTGGTCCAGATCTGGGAGGAAATACCCCACGACATCATCCGTCGTCTCATTATGACCATGCCCCCACATTGACAGGCATGCATTCAATGAAATTTCAGCAAAATTGACTAGAAGTGCTACATAATTTTTTCACTTTGATTTTCTGGGTGTCTTTGAATTCAGCCCTCTGTAGATTTATCATTTTCATTTCCATCAAACGATGTGGCATCCTTTGGTTCCTAACACATTACCCAGTCCATATCAGTATATTTAACCAGCATGATATTTTTTCCCCATTAAGATCTGATGTAATTTCAATGTGTTCCTTTAATTTTTTTGAGTAATGTATAAAGTTCCCTCGCATATAGCATCAATTTCTCGGCATCTGAACTATTGCACACACATCTGCATTGCTTTTGGCAATTAAATGAGATTTTAAACCCCACCCTTAATATGTTGATATTTGCACAGGCTGCTGACTGAATTCTTTTTGACAAGCCACATTCCTAGCATGATCTTAAAGGGCTCTTTCACACGGAAAGGATCAGTGATGATCCACCCCGTGAACCTCCGCTTGCTCAGCGGGGATCGCTACGCTGATCCCCCCTGAGCCTGGAGATGATAGGGCGGTCCACGCACAATGGGGGAGATTCAGATAGAGATACGACGGCGTATCTCCTGATACTCTGTCGTATCTCTGAGTTCCGTCGGTCGGATTTATGCACCTGATTCATAGAATCAGGTTCCGCATAGATCTCCCTAAGATCTGACAGGTGTAAGTGACTTACACCATCGGATCTTAGGCTGCAATCTCACGCTGGCCGCTAGGTGGCGCTTCCGTTTGTATATGCAAGGAATATGCAAATGAGGAGTTACGCCGATTCAGAAACGAACGACCGCCCGGCGCTTTTTTTTTTACGTCGTTTGCGTTCTGCTTTTTCCGGCGGAAAGTTACCCCCGCTATATGCGGCGTATTCTATGTTAAGTATGGCTGCCGTTCCCAGGTCGAATTTTCTATTTCTTACATTGTTTGCGTAAGTCGTTCGGGAATACGGATGGACGTAATTTACGTTCTCGTCGAAACCAATGACATCCTAGCGACGTCATTTGGAGCAATACATGCTGGGAAATTTAGCGGACGGCGCATGCGCAGTTCGTTCGGCGCGGGGACGCGCCTGATTTAAATTTTACACGCCCCCTAGCCGCGGAATTTGAATTCCGCCGGGGGATTTACGATACCCTGCCGCAACTTTAGAGGCAAGTGCTTTCTGAATAAAGCACTTGCCTCAAAAACTTGCGGCGGCGTAACGTAAATCAGATAGGTTACGCGGATCTAAAGATCCGCTGACCTATCTGAATCTGGCCCAGTGTGTGGACCAATGTATGTCCCTTTTTCATCCGTACACGGATGGATGAAAAAGCGGACATACGGTCCACCCGTGTGAAAGAGCCCAAAGTGTATCTAAAACTTTTATCCACTTTGGGCAGCATGAAGCAGGATTATGATATCCTTGGGTTGGGCTAAAAAGCCGAACTTGCCTGCTGTCTGTGAGATTTTCCATACTTCCTGTTGTGTCATTTGAACATATACATCAATAAATAATTAACATATAATGCATGCCTCCACCTTTCTTTTTAAACCTAAAAAAAATAAGAAAGTTCTGCTCCAACATGATGTCATAGCTAGCTAAAAAAAAAAATATTTTCACTTATTAAAACATTTACAAAATGTTATAAAAATATTCCATAGGAATTAACTGATGTGTACTGGTCCTTTAAACGTTCTTCGTACATTGGGAGGACAGGAGGTTACTGTAAGCAATTTACTGGTCCAGTAGTAACAGCCCCACTGTAGGAAGTAAAAATATGTAATTTACAACCCTGAAAAAAGGATCAGAGCCTTTAATGACTCTTCTGTCTAGAGTCTATCCGGGGTTATTTAGTGACATCTGCTAAGCGCAACAGTAATTCCTTAAAGGGCCACCAAACAATAAACACCAACTAACTTACATAGAAGTACCATTGATATAAATACAGTACACTAAACAGATGAAATAAGTCTCTTATTGTATGTATTGTAAACATGCCTTTGTTTTATCGCAGTGTAGCGCTACCCCCTCAGGAGCCGCTGGTTGTTTTGGGATCGGCGTATTTAAGTTACCTCTTACCGTTGTCTAGGGGTGAAGTTGATGAGTAGATTAGTGAGCGAATGTCCAGACAATAAATAAAGGTTTTCTGAATGCTTTATTCTCGGCCCAACATGACCAACATCAACATGAGGTAGAGAGGAAAGGTTAATGAAGCAATAGAGAACTTTGCAGTATCAGGCCTGGATATGAAGCGAGCAATCCTGCTCCCAGTAGTAGTAGATACAGTTCGTCGCCACTCTAGCCAGAGTGGGTGAAGTGCCCCCGGACAAACTCCTGCCACGAGTTGGGCAGCCGAAGCGCTACTTTAAGGTTGCTGGGAGGAACAGGTCTCTGCCACAGACCTGGCTCTAGGGACCTCTGCCACAGGCCTAGTTCTTGGATGAGCTGAATGGATTGAGCGAATCCTCCCAGTAAATTAAGTCAGGGTCACCGGGTGACAGTTGAAGTGTACCTGTCAATGTCCCGGTCACCAGATCCCCGATGGTTCGTTCAAGCCCCTCAGATAACCTGCCTCTGGGTTCTCCTTGAGCCAATCCCCCACCATTCAGCACATAGCTTGGGATCTCTTCAATAGAGCCAGGGACCCAGCGAGTCACTGGGGCCCCTTTCAGCAGCATGAGTAGCATGCAACCCCGGCCTGGTAGGCCATATCGCCGGGGTCTGTTGGATGCGCACACCATAAAGGTGGGTGCCGAACCTGGAACCCGCGATGAACCAACAAAAATGGCGTCTGCCACAGATATACTCTCCCCCAGCATGCCCCATGAGGGAAAACCCCTCTAATTGGCTGCTGGGGAAAAGTGGCTCTGCCAGAACCCCTCTAGAGCCAACTGTCGCCCAGGGGTAGGATCGGCACCCCTGGAGCGCAGACTGACCTACAGGACAGTTCAGGAATGACAGCAGCCCAGATTTAGAAAATTATGAATGGGAGCAAAATAACTCTCCCATTCCCCACTAACTTTAGCGTAGTGCCCATACTGAAAGTAAGGGGGCAATACAGCAGTCTATTATTTTATGCTATCAGCAATTTTAGGTTGGATAAGGACTGAAAAGATATTGACTGCAAGTGCTTGTTAGTGGTGCTGGATTGGAGTTCTGGTTAGGGGAATGCAGGACATAGTTACCAAAACAACTGTAAAGAGACACTAATTAACCAAATAACCCACACCGGCACCCTGAAGTGCAAAAAATATATATTTTTTGTATATGAAATATTATAAACCAAGCTGCTGCTATCCCCACACAAATAATGTGTAAGTGTTATATCCAAGTTCTAGCTGCACTAGGTGTAACAACTATATGCATATTCAATACAATCACAAATCATATTATCCATGAGATGGTAACAATAAATCAAGCACGAAATAAATCAAATGTCCATCAAATCTGTCTGTGCAGTGCTTCATGCTCTTCAGTGTAATAATAGTAAATCAAACAGTTCCATGCTCTTCAGTGTAGTAATAGTAAATCAAAAAATTCTTCAGTGAAGGTAAAAATCGCCCTTGTGCCACCACCTTTAAGGCCTCGTACACACGACCGAACATGTCCGCAGACACACGACCAAACAGTTTCCGCGGACATGTTCGATCGTGTGTAGGGCCGACCAGACAATTTTCCGGCCTAGCGGACAGGTTTTCAGCGGACAAAAGTTTCTTAGCATGCTAAGAAACTTGTCCGCTGGAAGCCTGTCCGTCGGACGTGTCCGATTGTCAGTACGACTCATCGGACATGTCCGCTGGCCCGAGAACCCGCGCATGGCGTCGGGTTTGCGGACCTGGCGGCGTCAACGTCACCGCCACGTTACCGCGCTGTCTGTCCACGGGGATTTTGGTTTGATGGTGAGTACAACCATCAGACCAAAATCTCTGAGCGGACATGTCCGATGAAAACGGTCCGCGGACCGTTTTCATCGGACATGTTCGCTCGTCTATACAAGGCCTAACACAAACAACTCACCGGACCACCATGACCCCCAAATGGAATGCAGTGCCTTTACCTTTTAAGGGAGGGAATCCCCAGACCAACTACTCTTTTTTCCTCCAAAATAATTCAATCTCCCCATTGAGGTAATAGCCAAATAGAAAACAAACTTACGCAGTGTAAAATTCTCACTTTATCGAGAACCAACAATAAAAAGCTTACAAGTGCCCAATCACAATAAAATGTGCACAAACCTGCAACCAGGGCAAGCAAGTAATTACATTAGCCATTGGCTCCGCCGCTATGAATGTCCTGCAGCGCTAACCGCTGGACAATGGGATGACGTCACTTCTTGTCGCGCCACTCCAATGTGCAGTGTTTTGTCATGTTGACGTCTTCAGGGGGTGTGACACCAAGATGGCTGCCTCACCTGCTAAACACTTTGAATCCCCAGGGCTGTCAGACCCCCTAACAAAACGTTGTGCTGGGGCAAGCCAACAGAAAGTGACATTATCTTGTAGTAGTACTATAGAGCAGTTGGGAAACAGGAAAATGGCATTGTCACCCCATAACAGGAAGTACTGGAACTGGGATGGCTAGATCGTCAGGTATTATTTTAATGAAAGATTTTAAATAATTTTTAAATAATTTTTTTAATTACATTAACCACTTCAGCCCCAGACCATTTGGCTGCCCAAAGACCAGAGCACTTTTTGCAATTTGGCACTGCATCGCTTTAACTGACAATTGTGTGGTCGCGCAAAGTGGCTCCCAAACAAAATTGACGTCATTTGTTTCCTACAAATAGAGCTTTATTTTGGTGGTATTTGATTGCCTCTGTGGTTTTTATTTTTTGCGCTATAAACAAAAATAGAGCCACAATTTTGAAAAAAGCAATATTTTTTACTTTTTGCTATAATAAATATCCCCCCAAAATATATAAAAAATATATTTTTGACCGTTTTCATCGGTCAAAACTGATCGTGTGTGGGCCCCATAGGTTATTTAACCATCGGTTAAAAAAAAGCCAAATTGCTTTAAATTTATCCGATGGATTCCTAACCGATAGGTCCAAACCGATCGTTAGTAGACACGATCATCGGTTAAAAATCCACGCATGCTCCGAATGAAGGCGACGCATGCTTGGAAGCATTGAACTTCATTTTTTTCAGCGCGTCGTCGTGTTTTACATCACCACGTTCTGACACGATCGGTTATTTAACCAATGGTGTGTGGGAACGACGGACCATCAGTCAGCTTCATCGGTTAACCTATAACAACGGTCCTTCAGACCGTTCTCAACGGATGGACTGATCGTGTGTACGAGGCTTTAGAGTAAAATTTCCCTCACTTTGAGAGATTTCCTCAAACTTTCTTTTGCATCTCTGGGACAGAATGTGAAGGTACCCAATAGTATGCAGACAAAAAAAAACTGGCAGGCGTTTATGCAACACTAAAAAAAATTCCCTAATGTATTTTTATGTAGATCAAAGATTTAAAATCCTTAAAAAACGAAGAAAAATAAAAAAATTACCTTTACAGTTTTACTTTAACCTCTTTACCACCAAGGACGTCCCTGGGATGTCCTCCACTTTGAGCGGCGATATCTCAATGATGCCTGCAGCTACAGGCATTATTCAGATATCCCCGTCTTCAGCCGCCGATTCTCTGCACCATAAGAATAATCAAAGCGGCGGTTCCGCCGCTTGATCGTTCTTATAGGCAGCGGGAGGGGACACCACCCCTCCCGCCGCCATCCGGTGCTTCTCCGGGCTCTCCCGTGCCATCGGGGGCCCGGAGAGCGAATCGGTCTGCGTCCGCTGCAGAACCATAGAGGTGACTGGTGACCAGACGGTGACCAGACATCGCACCCGGAGGACCGGTACTCGGAAGTAAACAAAGCCGCAATCGCGGCTGTCGGCATGTGATCGGTGATTCTTTTTTCACCGATTTTATGCTTGTAAGCCTGGAGGAGAGATGTGGGGTCTTATTGACCCCACATCTCTCCATAAAGAGGACCTGTCACACTGATTCATATTACAAGGGATGTTTACATTCCTTGTAATAGGAATAAAAGTGATCAAAATGTTTTTTTTTTTTTTTTTTTTAAAGTGTAAAATAAAAAAAATGAAGTAAAATAAAAATAAAATTAAACATTTTTTTTTTCAAAACGCCCCTGTCCTCGTTATCTCGCGCGCAGAAGCGAACACGCATGCAGGTCCCGCCCACATACGTAAACACCGTTCAAACCCCACATGTGAGGTATCGTTGCGTGCGTTAGAGCATGTGCAGCAATTCTAGCACTAGACCTACTCTAAAAATGCTATGGAGATTTTTAAGTATGGAAGTTTGGCGCCATTCCATGAATGTGCGCAATTTTAAAGCGTGACATGTTGGGTATCTATTTACTCGGCGTAACATAATCTTTCACATTATACAAACAAATTGGGCTAACTTTACTGTTTTGTTATTTTTTAATTCATGAAACCGTTTTTTCCCCAAAAAAGGCGTTTGAAAAATGATTGCGCAAATACCGTGCGAGAAAAAAAGTTGCAATGACCGCCATTTTATTCCCTAGGGTGTCTGCTTAAACAAAAATATATAATGTTTGGGGGTTCTGATTAATTTTCTAGCAAAAAAAATGTGATGTTTACATGAAGGAGAGAAGTGCCAAATTAACCCGGTGGGCAAGTGGTTAAAGCAGCTGCTGTAGGTTAGATACACATGGACTGAGAGAGCAGAACTTGGCACAAGCTGGGTGGAAGAGTGTAGAAAGGCTTTGTAGCAACACCATTATAGATGGACTGTGGGAACAGAGATTATAACAGATCAGCAAAGCTGCAAATGGCCATTCTACCCGTGACTGTGCCAGACTTCACACTACAGTAATGGAGCTGTTGTCTGTGTTGAGTGTGTCTGGTAGTTGTCTTGCTTAGATAAATACCCTTGCCAGGCTGCTGCAGTGTCATATTGTAACACTGCCAAATGCCAATGCTCAAATATGTGCTACGCCACCTGTGACATTGTTGCCTGGTGGCAACAATTAGAGTGATTGTATTGGCTAGGGCTGACACTGTACCTGAATCTACTTCTACATTACACAAATACACTGCAGCCAGCATTTGGAAATATGATTTTCTAATTACCCTTCAAGTTGTAGAAGTAAATTACAGCCATTTTCATATATTTGTACTGTGATGGTTTAAATGTTAAAAAGTTAATCCAAACAGCCAATACAATCCTTCTGATAGATGGCTAGATAGAGAACAAGTTAGAACATTGTGCTGCAGATGCCTTCTATACTCTCACCAAACTTAGCTGACACGTGGGACCTAGTCACACTATCAGGCCTATCCAGGCCTGATACTGCAAAGTTCTCTATTGCTTCATCAACCTTTCCTCTCTACCTCATGTTGATGTTGGTCATGTTGGGCCGAGAATAAAGCATTCAGAAAACCTTTATTTATTGTCTGGACATTCGCTCACTAATCTACTCATAAACTTCACCCCTAGACAACGGTAAGAGGTAACTTAAATACGCCAATCCCAAAACAACCAGAGGCTCATGAGGGGGTAGTGCTACATTTGTAATACATATAAATAAAGGGGAGTTATTTAATCAGTCTCGTTGTTCAATAGACACACCTTGTAAAGTATACCATAGCTCCCAACTGTCCCTGATTATAAAGGAACTGTCCCTCATTCAGAACTAAGTCCCTTTGTCCCTCTTTCCTCCTCATTTGTCCCTAATTTTATTCTGATATATATTGTTGCATATAAAATGCACTACTTATTTATCAAAAAGTGTTTCCCATTGCTAAACCTTTCATCCAATTTCTAAATTGCTGAATTTGTAAATTCCAAAATATTTTTTTGTACAATTCTCCTTTAAGGGGGTGTGGCAGGGTGTGTGTCCTATACATACCTTTGCTAATAGGTGTCCCTTATTCCCATGTCAGAAAGTTGGGTATGCTGGTAGCAGGAATGTTATGTCAATACTGATTAATGGCCAGTTCACACCAGACGCAGTTCTGTGCGCATTTTTTCTGCGCTAAAAATGCATGCATAGTGTTTTCTATGTATTCCAATGGCTCTAGTTCACACCATGCAGTCAGTTTCTGGACAGTTTCTGGTGCAGAAACTGACCGGAAAACTGACCAGAACTGACTGTATTGGTGCAAAAAAAAAGGGAACTGCACAGAACTGCATGTGGTGTGAACTGGCCCTAACATTACTGCTCTTGTGGTTTGTGCCTTTGCTAAACACCGATATAGAGCCAGCTAACTAATGTGATCATTACTTTAAACTACTACCACAAGGTACCGTAACTTTTCTGTCTGCAGAGTTGTATTAGATGTACATTCCCTCTGTCTCTATATGCACATATTGCCACTTCCTTCAATTAATTACAATATAATGTACTTCTTTACGCCTAGCAAGACTGGTGTTTATCTTCAGATACAGAGTTATAACTGTGTGTTGAATACATAGCCTTATGCTCTCTGCAGTACAGCAGCTGCTATCATTTTAACCTGGTGTGTCAGAGGAGCCAAGGTTATTCACAGAGTTGAGGCAAAGAACAGAGGACTCAAACTACCAAACACCTTCTTGGGGGTAGCAATATACAAGAATATCTCATAAAAATTAAACTGTTGTCAGAAAAAGTTCCACATAGGGGTATCCCCCATAATCAGAAGGCACTTTATATTTTGGAGGTACATGAAATGTAACAAGACACGTCTAATGCTCCTGACCTACATCCCTATCTACAAGTTGCGTTTTGGGTGTATAGACCTGTATTTGCATTAAAGTGCATCTAAACACAAAATAAATGCCAGGCTGACATTTCATCTCAGATTTGGATCCATGGTTAGTGTTGGAGGATATTTAAAGATTTGGGTGCCAGTCCCTATAGATTAAATAAAAGGTAGATTTATTACTCACAGTCTGTGAGAGAGAGGGTCAGTATCACGTCACATATACTCCAGCCTTTAATTGTATTCAACAAGTTACTGCACAGGAAAGGGCCTTTAGGTCAAATCCGAAACTCCTGTGGACTGCGATCCTTCAGTAAGTATTATGGACACCAATCATCACCTTCTTTTAGGGAAGTCGATCAGCACCACCTGGGACTTTATCATATACCCAATCTTCTGCAGGAAAGTCCACCAGCACCAACTGGGTCTTCATCCAATTCCTACATAGTTACTGTAACAAAATGACCTGTGACAAACAGAGACTTTGGAAGGATGAGGGGTACTCCTGTACTGGCGTCACCAAGGAGTCTTATGTCTAGGGTCACCTTATGTCCGATAGGGCCATAGGGTGACTGAGAAATGATATCCTAAATTACAGGACAGGGGACATTACTGATAGCTCATATTGCAAAGTGTTGGTTTATTCTATGACTCATCTCTCTGTGTAGACTGTTGACATGCTAATTGAGTCTGGTCCAGGATCTCTCATTATGTATGCTAAATATTGTTTTGTGTGGGGAATGGAACTTATCAAGCTGTATGCGGAGACAGAACGTCTGTCTAAAGATGTGGATTGAGGGGAATTCATTGTGTGATGGTGTTTTGTTTGAATTCTCTTAACCACTTCCATACTGGGCACTTAAACCCCTTCCTGACCAGAGGACTTTTTGCGATTCGGCACTGCGTCGCTTTAACTGACAATTGCGCGGTTGTGCGACGTGGCTCGAAAACAAAATTAACGTCCTTTTTTCCCCACAAATAGAGCTTTCTTTTGGTGGTATTTGATCACCTCTGCGGTTTTTATTTTTTGCGCTATAAACAAAAATAGAGCGACAATTTTGAAAAAAAATAAAATATTTTTACTTGTTGCTATAATAAATAGCTCAATTTTTTTTTTTTACGTTTTTTTTTTTATCCTCAGTCTAGGCCGATACGTATTCTACATATTTTTAGTAAAAAAAAAAAAAAAAAATCGCAATAAGCGACTGGTTTGCGCAAAAGTTATAGCGCCTACAAAATAAGGGACAGAATTATTATTATTATTTTTTTTTTTTTACTAGAAATGGCGGCGATCTGCGATTTTTATTGGGACTGCGACGTTATGGCGGACACATCGGACACTTTTGACACGTTTTTGGCGCCATTCACATTTATACTGCAATCAGTGCTATAAATATGCACTAATTACTGTATAAATTTTTTTTTTACTAGAAATGGCGGCGATCTGCGATTTTTATTGGGACTGCGACGTTATGGCGGACACATCGGACACTTTTGACACATTTTTGGCGCCATTCACATTTATACTGCAATCAGTGCTATAAATATGCACTAATTACTGTATAAATGTGACTGGCAGGGAAGGGGTTAACACTAGGGGGTGAGGAAGGGGTTAAATGTGTATCCTAATTAGTGTTCTAACTGTGGGGGAGGGGGGGTGACTGGGGGGGGTGACCGATCTGTGTCTCTATGTACAAGAGACACAGACCCGTCTCCTCTCTCCCCTGACAGCACCGCTGTCTGCGAGAGCCGGGAATGAGAGATGATCTCATATGTAAACATATGAGATCATCTCTCATTGGCCGCACAGATCGCCTAGGAAACGGCCGCTCCGATTGGCCGTTCACGGCGATCTGTGACTGGCTGTGTCCAAGGGACACGGCCAGCACAGCAGTTCCCCGCTGCGCGCTCGGGAGCGCGCGCGGGGAACGCGAAAAGGGGCGGCCGTAAAAACACGGCCTCCCAGAGATTCAGAGCCACCCGGCGGCCGTATATAGTCGTACGGCCGTCGGGAAGTGGTTAAAGAAGGAATGTGATTTCTCAGGTGCAGTGATTAGGTCATGATAATTATAGACCGGCGCCGAGAAGTCTGGAATGTTTAGCAATTAGCCATCTGAAGGTGTATTGAAGCCCACCCAGGGTGTGATGGGTGGGTGGAGAGTTTGATTGTTCCTGTGATCACTGAAACATGCCTTGAAAACTGTATATAAACTTGAGAGCTAACCATTAAAAGTGTTCATACATTTTGAAGCAGAGAATAGAGCGGTCAGTCTCATTTTCTGGGGAATGGATATGGATCGTGCCTGCTGGTTTGTCTGTGTGTCGGATAAGCTGTCATGGGTTGATGGAAAGTCGTAAACGGCGGTGACCGTTACAGTTACATAGTAGGTGAGGTTGAAAAAAGACACAAGTCTATCAGGTCCAACCTATGTGTGTGATTATATGTCGGTATTGCCGTATTTTTTGCTCCATAAGACGCACTTTTTTCCCCTCAAAAAATTAGGAGAAATGCCTGTGCATCTTATGGAGCGAATACTAACAGAACCTACGCTCGTTGTCGCCGCTGCTGCCGCCGCCATCTCACAATATAAGACGGCCGTCTCCCTCGAGTGCTGGGCGATCTCATGTCACTCACAGAAAAAATAAAACTGAGCAGCGCCAGTGGCCGAATGGAGTACTGCCGCTCGGGCTGCTCTCTCTTCTGAGTGACAGGCAACTGTGATGACTTCCTTGCCAGTCGCCAAGCTCAGAACAGGCTGCATTTAATGGACACAGAACAGGGTGCATTTAATGGACACAGGTAAGGCTGCAAGTCAGGCTGGATTTAATGCGCACAAGTCAGGCTGGATTTAATGCGCACAAGTCAGGCTGGATTTAATAGGCACAAGTCAGGCTGCATTTAATAGGCACAAGTCAAGGCTGCATTTAATAGGCACAAGTCAAGGCTGCATTTAATAGGCACAAGTCAAGGCTGCATTTAATAGGCACAAGTCAGGCTGCATTTTATGGGCACTGGTAAATATTTTGGTACACCATTTGGTTTCAGAATATTTTTTTCTTGTTTTCCTCCTCTAAAACCAAGGTGTGTCTTATGGAGCAAAAAATACGGTACATTGCATATCCATGTATGTTGTGTTCAGTCAGACGCTTATCTAATAGTTTTTTTAAACTATCGATGCTCCCCGCTGAGACCACCGCCTGTGGAAGGGAATTACACAGTCTTGATGCTCTTACAGTAAAGAACCCTTGACGTAGTGTAAGGTCAAACCTCTTTTCTTCTCATTTTAATGAATGGCCAAGTGTCTTGTTAAACTCCCTTCCTAGTCTTCTTCAGCAGAGTCCACCAGCATCAACAGGGACTCCATCCTGCTTTCAGACAAGAAGAGTTTACAAATTCAATCACATACAAAATTCTTTAGGCATGCTTTAAGAAGCAGCCTAATCCACATGCACCCTTCCCAGGCCATGTCCCAGGGGGAACATTAATATTTATAACACTGTCTAACTTTAAAGAGACACTTCTACTTATGGCAGGGTGGCTACACAAAATCTATATATATATCTATATATCTATCTATATATATATATATATATATATATATATATATATATATATATATATATATATATATATATATATATATATATATATATATATATATATATATTGTCACTTACCAGTCCTTATTGTTTATTAGCCTTTAATCCTTTACTTGCATCTGGTTATTCTGCTAGTAGCACACTTCCTGTCCTAGAGTGATGCTTATTTACTGTACTGTATCAGGACAACAAACAGGACAGAACTAGAGAAACCTACCCTTCTCATCTTCTTAAAATTGAGTGGAAGAGTTGTAGTCCTTTAGACATAACTAGGATCAATGTGAATGATAAGAATACAGCACAGACAAAGAGCATGGATAATCAAGATTTCTGGCAAGATCAACAGTAGCGATGAGCCAAACTGCCCAAGGTTAGGTTCAAGCAGTGTTCAGGAAACTTCAAAGAAGTTTGGATGGCCAACACAAACTCCATTAAAATAAATAAGAACCAATTCTGTAAAAAAAATAAAAAAATCGAATTGCCTAGGCTAATGGACAATCAGTTTTTCCCCTTGGGGTCTTGTACAAATTTTAAGGCAGACCCAATCCCTCTAAAAACCCTTACCACCCCCTAAAAATCCAACCCTTATTTGGAGCATTCTGATTGACAAAGAAAGAGACCCCCCCCCCCCCAGGGAAACAACCTTGTCCACATGTTGTTGAGGACAAGGACCTCCTCCCCACAACCCTGGCCAGTGGTTATGGGTGGCTGCCGGGAATAGGCTTATTGAAGGCTGTAACAATGGGGGGGGGGTTTCCAGATACCGTCCCCTCAATCTAAATGAGTATAGGTATCCCTACTCGTTCACAAAATAATGTCACCTAGAAAAAGAGACACCCAAATGTTTGACAAGTTCTCTATTAAAAAAAAAAATCCGCAAAAATCTCCCTTGTTGTAAATCCTATCACGATACCTGCTACCCATTGACTTGACAAAAAAACCTCAATGACCTGGTGGTACACACGAATGATTCCGGCGCTACTCATAGAAAGCGACCCAAACTGACAAATGGAAGCTGTCATATACAAAAAAGGTAGAAATTCTGCTTCTATATATTATGCTTGGCTCCCATGGAACAGGCCAAAGTTCAGATTGAACCATCGGCTCATCCTTAATCAACAGTAATTTTTTCAACTTATCAACGATATAAAACAAAACAAACTAAAAGGGACCAAACAAGAAAAGTTGTTGGGTTTTACATACCCTTTAAGTCAATTGAATTGTAAACCTACAAAATTGCCCTACCTCTAAGGCGTGTACACACGGGCAAACATGTACGATGAAACCGGTCCGCCGGACCGTTTACACCGTACATGTCTGCCCGGGGATTTCTGTACGATGGCTGTACTAACCATCGTACAGAAATCCGCGCGTAAACAATACGCGGGGCGTGTCCGCAGTGTCGCCGCGACGATGACGCGGTGTCGCCGCGACAATGACGCCGCGACGAGGGCGGGCCTGCCAGTTAAATGCTTCCACGCATGCGTCGAAGTCATTCGACGCATGCGGGGGATGGCGGGCGCTCGGACATGTACGGTAGGTCTGTACAGACGACCGAACATGTCCGAGCGGGCAGGATTCCAGCAGACTGTTTTAAAACAAGTCCAGGAATATTTGTCCGCTGGGAAAAGGCCCGGCGGGCTAATGTTTGCTGGAATCCTGCACGCTCGGGCCTACACACGACCGAACATGTCTGCTGAAACTGGTCCGCAGACCAGTTTCAGCAGACATGTTTGGTCGTCTGTACGGGGCCTAAGCCTTGCTCACTTAGTTTAGTCAAATGAAGAAAGGGAACCAGTAACAGCCTTTACACCATAGGAACCATATTGATCGGCTTCTGCTTACAGTGCCCTCAATGTGGAGCGGGATAATATCACAGGAGGGCATACTGGCAAAAGGGCCTATGTGGCTTCCAGGATTTAGTCTGTAGTGATACAGAGAAGCGTTATTCATTTTGCAGTATCTGTGTCACATTAAGCTCCTTGCAGGGAGTTTATTTGTAATAAGCTTTGTGCCACATATTAGCCTGGCAGTAACATTTATACAGGAAACAGACAAGACACAACAAATATGTTTAATTTCTCACCAGAGCACGGAAAGTCCCATGGAAAGGAATGAAGTTTTGTCTTAAAAAAAGTTTGCATATGGTTACTCTTGGGAATAGCTCCTCTCCCACCAAGACTGATGGCGACAGAAGCACATCTTAAATACATTTTAACACTGTGTCCATTATGGAATATATGAGATTCTGTCTGCCAGTGTTTCACACACTGACTGACACATGATGTTATTAACTTTACCAGGGTCATTCAAACAAGTGTCATTATACAGCTGCTCCAGTAAACATATTTTTTTAATTAAAAGGAATAAGAACATTTATAATTAAAGTTTGTTTTCAGCCAATACTTTTTTTTGTTGTTTTGTACAGTGTGGGCAAGAGAAGGAACTTTAAGGCCCTGTACACACGATCAGTCCAAACTGATGAAAACGGACTGAAGTTCAGTTTCATCAGTTAACCGATGAAGCTGACTGATGGTCTGATGTGCCTACACACCATCAATTCAAAAACCGATCGAGTCCAACACGGTGACGTAAAACACAACGACGTTCAGAGAAAAATGAAGTTCAATGCTTCCAAGCATGCGTCGACTTGATTCTGAGCATGCCCAGGTTTGGAAAAGATGCTTTTGCGTACTAACCATCGGTTTTGACTAGGGTTGTCCCGATACCACTTTTTTAGGACCGAGTACAAGTACCGATACTTTTTTTCCAAGTACTCACCGATACCGAATACCGATACTTTTTTTTTTTTAATGTGATGTGACAGTGGCGTTTTTTTCTTTTGTTTGTTTTTTTTTTTACTTTTTTTTATTTTATTTTTATTTTTTACAGTGGCGTTTTATTTTTTATTTTTTTAGAGGGGGGGTAGTGGATTGTCAGTGTGTTTTTGAATTTTTTATTACCATTTACATTTTTTTTTATTTTTTTTTTATTTATTGCAATTTTTATTTTATTTTTTAATCAACCCTGTTGGGGGGGCTTTGGTGAGATATCAGGGGTCTTAACAGACCTCTGACATCTCCCCTTTGAGACAGAGAAAGGGACTAGGGATACAGATTCCCCTGTCCCTTTCTCAGCAGCATCAGCTGCGCTGAAAATGAATGCAGAGAAGACAGCGTCTTCTCTTCATTCATAAAACTGAAACATTGTAATCGACAGGTTACGATGATTCAGTTCTGTGAATGGACAGAGTCATCGCTGACTCTGTCCATTCGGAACAGTAAGGAGCCGGGTTTACCGGCTCCTACCGCCGCTCTCCATCCTGACAGTTCCGGGGGGGGGGGGGGGCACGGGGGAGAGACGGAAACAGCGGGGGACGCACGGGGGGAGAGAAGGAAACATCGGGACGCACGGGGGAGAGAAGGAAACAACAGGACGCACGGGGGAGAGAAGGAAACCGCGGGGGGGCACGGGGGAGAGAAGGAAACACGGGACGCACGGGGGAGAGAAGGAAACAACAGGACGCACGGGGGAGAGAAGGAAACCGCGGGGGGGCACAGGGGAGAGAAGGAAACATCGGGACGCACGGAGGGAGAGGAGGAAACATCGGGGGTCACGGAGGAGAGAAGGAAACAGCAGGGGGGGGCACGGGGGAGAGGAGGAAACAGCGGCGGGGGACAGGAGGGAGAAGGAAACAGCGGCGGGGGCACGGAGGGAGAAGGAAACAGCGGCGGGGGGCACAGAGGGAGAAGGAAACAGCGGCGGGGGGCACAGAGGTTGAGAGACTGCATAAAAAGGGAGGGGGGGGCTGGAGGAGGACACAGGACAAGTATCGGGTGAAGCATCGGGAGCATTTGCCCGAGTACAAGTACTCGGGCAAATGCTTGGTATCGGTCCCGATACTAGTATCGGTATCGGGACAACCCTAGTTTTGACCTATCGGTCAGGCGTCCATCGGTCCAATTTTAAAGTAAGTTCTCTGTTTTTGGACCGAAGGACAAGTTGGAAGGCTGGACGGAGGCCGGCCTGTGTTTGTAGGCGGAGTCTGGGGGAGTACTTATCCTCCCTTCTCTGCCGGGTCCAGCGTCGGCCTCCGTTCCTGTTGATGTGCGTCACTTCCGCCGCGACCGCCGACGTCATTGCTGTGCGCCGACTAGCGTGGAGGGAGCTGAGATCGCGGCTCCAGTGTGTCTCCAGGCCTCGAGGGCTGTCAGGTATCGTGGGGGGGGGCCGCGTCCAGCATTGGGGACTTGCGTCCGCCGCTTACATTCGCCCGCAGGTGCGCCTCGTGGCAGCGGGGGGGGGGGTGGGCCGGGCGCTCATTTCAGCATCCACAGGGGAAACCCTCGGGAGCCTCGCAGGGGGATAAACTCAAAGGGGGGGGGTGTCAGGCATGTCGCCAGATCTGGCTGGAGGGGCTAGAGGTCGGGGGGGGGCTTCCTGGTATCTGCCTGCATGCTGGTGTCATGTTCATCTGGCTTATCATTGGTATCATTGGTAAACTGACTACCCTGTGTCATGTTATTTTCCATGCAGATTTGCCAGTCTTGGGAGGGGGGGGGGGGGGTAAAAATCTGTCACATCAGTTGTGGGGGGAATTCATCATGGGCATCTGGCACGACCAGGCGATTCATCTTACTACAGCCATGCGATTTTCCTTATAAATGGTCATGCGTTTGTCTTGTTAAAACAGTCATGTTTTCTTGGTAAACAGTCATGCGATTTGTCGGAAAACGGTCATGTGATCTGTCTGACGAAACGGTCATGCGATTTGTCCGATGTATCGATCATGCGATTGGTCAGTCATGCTGATGTAACAGTCATGCGATTTTGTCTGATGTAACAGTCATGCGATTTTGTTTGATGTAACAGTCATGCGATTTTGTCTGATGTAACAGTCATGCGATTTTGTCTGAGGTAACAGTCATGCGATTTTGTCTGATGAAACGTCATGTGATTTTGTCTGTTGAAACGGTCATGCGATTTTGTCTGTTGAAACGGTCAGGCGATTTGTCTGATGAAATGGTCATGCGATTTATCTGACAAACGGTCATGCGAAGGGGGGGTAACTGCACGGTTGCCATGAACTAACTACCATGCGATTTGTCTGGTCAGGACGGTCTTGCGTTTTGGCTTGGCAGATCGTCATACTTTAGTCTTCAGGGATTGTCAGGCGACATATCGTCAGTACGTGTCATAAGTTAGGTTTGGGTAATCTCATGCGATCTGTCAATGGTAAATTGTCATGCGACTTCACTGATAGGTCGGTCATCTTCAGTGTGTCGGACGTGCGGTTTTTTCATTGATCAATCGGTCATGCGTTTGCTTCAATCTTACAAAGAGGGCAGTTGCCACCTCACTGGGCATTTCGGGTGGGGGATGCGGTCGCTTAGGGCGGCAATTTCACATCGTTACCTCATTCATTTCTGTTGTCTGGTTATACATTTCTTGCGCTCATTTCTCCATCGGTACATGGTATTAACTCTTTCAGGTCGGATTACAGTGTCTTCCCGGTGTCAGCTGGTACGTATTTGCTCGCTTTTAGGGGTATAGTTAGTTTTTCCAGGTCCATATTGCTTTCTGGTTCTGTCACGTCTACAGTTCCGTACAGGCTGAGGGTCATTAATTGATTGTTGGACCACAATCTTCTCGCCGTACATCTCATGTCTGGTATGGCACCATCATTTCTCATTCATACATACCCACCACGCTCCTGTGGGTATCGTAGCCCTGAGTGTTCGTTTTAATTACCTGTTGTCGCGCTGCAGGTCGCTCGGGCTCACTCATTTCGCTCATTTCGTTTCATCATTTCAGGGTCGGGGTCCCGCTTGGTAGATCACGCGCTATTTCCGGCCACCTAGGCTGTCACGCATTTGGGCTGGCTGAGGGGCGAGGGCTTTCATGTTATTCTTTGAAGTTTGTCTCTTTAGATTTCGGTATGTCTCAAGTGGCTGATAGCGAGGACTTCTCGTTCGTCCCGCCTACACCGCCTCGCGGGGGTTCGGAGCTCGGAAGTTCACCGTCCTTGAGAAGTTGGACCGTACCCAGACTCATGGCTGAACTCCGCCGCAAAGGCATTCCTTTCCCCTCTTCGGCTAGGAAAGCAGAACTGTTTAGGCTATGCTTCCCACCCCTGTCACAATCATCTCCCGCCACCAGCGCTGAGCATGCGACGGTGCATAACGCATTGGTACAGGTCCATGCGCTGCTAAACACAATGGCTACCTCCATGGTCCAGTTGCAGGAAAGGATGGAGGTGATGGAGGCCCGGGCCGTGGCTAGTACAGTAATACCAGCCTCTACCGTGGTGGATGCAGCATCCCCAGCGTTAGCGCTCCCAAGCCCAGCCGCAGGTAATGTCGCTACTTTCCCTTCAGCGGTACCATCTCCGTCGGCTGCCCCACCTGTGGTATCTCCAGCCCATTTCATCCCGGCCAACATCAAAAAGGACATCTTGGAGGGGAAAGATGTTAACTTGGCCTCCCTGCTCATAGCGGCTCAGGATGTGTCGGAGAACAAATCTTTTTCTTGTGGGGAGGTATCTGTAGTTCTAAAGACCAAAGACCCCAGGCTGAGTCGGAAACTCAGTGTACCGGAATTTGTGCTGGCTTTTGGTATTTTTAGGGATATCATCTGCGCTGTTAGCCCAGGTAGAAGGGAGGAGTTGGACCTTTATCTTCACAAGGTTGTGGATCTGGCCCATAAATACGGTGGCACAATTTTTTATGATTACCACCGATCCTTTGCGGCTAAGGTGGCAGCTACCTGGGCTCAGTTCCAGGTGGTGTCATGGTGGGGGGCCGTTGACATGGAGCTATTTTGCAGACACTTTGCTGGTCAAAAATCCCCGGTATGTACCAGCTGCCAGTCCTCGGCTCATACCACGGCCTGGTGCTCCAATGTGGAAGCCTCCAGTCAGGTAGGGCCCTCCAGGCAAGTGGCAGGGGGGTCTGCTGGAACCCTGGGGCAGGTGGACAAATTGGGTAGACCCATACGATACCTTGGGAAAGCGCAGCTGTGTAACAACTACAATTATGCAGGTTGCAATTTCAACCAGTGTAGATTGTTGCATGTCTGCGCTAACTGCTTCAGGGCCCACCCCAAGTCCGCCTGCTTGATCAAGCCAATTAGCACAGCCTGACTAAGCCGAGTCAACGTTTCTTTGCTTGGGGATCTCCTTGAGGACCACCCAGCACCAGCAGTCAGGCAGTTTTTGCTGGAAGGGTTTTCGGCAGGGTTTCATACTGGCCTCATCACCCTGCCAACAGAAACTTTCGAGTGTAATAATTTAAGGTCTGCAGAGAACAACCCAGTGATGGTCGACGAGTTGCTTCTAGCAGAGCTGGCCAAGGGGTTCCTCATCGGCCCCTTTTCATCGTCCCCCTTTTCCATGTGGAGGGTGAGCCCCATCGGGGTGGTCTCCGGCAAATTTTCTAATAAATTCCGTTTAATTTACGATTTGTCTGCGCCTCATTCCTCTCATATTCCTAGCCTCAACTCACTCATCCCCTCCGAGGAATTTTCACTAAAATATGCATCTGTTGACTTGGCTATCCAACACATCCTACAGTTGGGTAGGGGTGCTTGGCTTTCCAAAGCGGATATCACTGACGCCTTTAAACTACTTCCCATTAGTCCGGCCCTCTGGCAGTGGCATGGTATCAAATGGCGAGGGCAGTATTTTTTCGCTACCAAATTAACGTTTGGTTCAAAAAGCAGTCCGTTTTTGTTTGACACCTTTGCCCGGGCATTGCATTGGATCCTGGAGGACTACGGTAGTTGTCAAAGGGTCATTCACTACCTTGACGACTTCCTGTTGTTGGAAGACCCTGGGCGCCCACCCAGGGATCTGCAGGTGCTTACGGGTTTATTTTCAGGGTTAGACGTCCCGCTAGCAGCTCATAAAATGGAGGGCCCAGCCAAGGTCATCACCTTCTTGGGGATCACGCTGGACTCTGAGCTTATGGTCGCTAGCCTGCCCTTGGAGAAGCTGGCCAGGATTCGTCAGGTCATCCATCAGTTTGTCCGTTCCCCGGTATGTTCAAAAAGGGACTTGCAGTCTCTTTTGGGGATGCTCAACCATGCCATGAGGATCATTCCTCAGGGTAGGGCGTTTGTGTCCAGGTTACTGGCTGTGCTTCCCCAGGGTCAGGATTCGGACTCCCCGGTCAGGTTGCCAAGGGATGCCCAAGCCGATTTGATCATGTGGGATCAGTTCCTCTGTCGCTGGAATGGTATCTCCATGTTCATCCCGCAGCCTTCAGAGAATTCCCCTCGAGTTTTTTCTGATGCTGCCGCTTCGGTCGGGTTTTCCGCCATCTTTGGTCAGCAATGGTTAGCTAGTCGCTGGCCCCCAGAGGTGTCCCATCTGCCAAAATTTGCTCTCACTTCTGCATTGTTTGAGATTTACCCAATCCTGGCGGCGGCAGTCACTTGGGGCCCTGGCTGGGCAGGTAAGTCAGTCATATTCTTTACGGATAATTTGGCTACAGCCAGAATTATCAATAAAGGCAGGTCAGGATCCCTTTTGATCATGTCATTTATGCGCAAGCTGACTTGGCTGGGCTTGTCGTATAAATTTCATTTCCAGGGGGAGTTTATTAGAGGAGATCAGAACGGTGCAGCAGATGCCTTATCTCGGCTCAACATGCCACAATTTTTCTTTCAGCATCCGGCAGCAGATCGGACGGGCCAGCCAATTCCCCCCTTTGCACTGTTGGTCATGGATTAAGTTTTTTCCGGTCGCAGGCGGTCGAGCTGGCCAACAGGTCGTTGTCCAGGAACACGCTGAAGGCATATACCACGGGTTGGAGGGTTTTTCTCAGATTCATGTCTCTATTTCCGTGTGAGGGTCCCACAGATTCTTCATACTTCATGTCGTTTTCTGCTTATTGCCATAGTGAGCTAACCTTATCGGCCAGAACCATCAAGACATATTTGGCAGGGGTTCAGCATTTCAGGTCCCTACAAGTGCCGGACAGGCCGTCCATTTTTGCTGCTCACCCTCTAAAAGCCGTGCTGAGGGGTATCCAGAGAACTCAGGGGTCCTCACGGTTATCCCGGCAACCCATTACCGGGCAGATTTTCCGCGACCTGTCGGATATTCTGTCCTCTTCCCCTTTTGGTATGGGACCCAGCTTGGTCCTCAAAGCTGCCATCCACCTCAGCTTCTTTGGGTTCCTCCGTCCCGGGGAGGTGGCCAGAGCCAGCTGCCATGCTCCAGTTTTGCTCAGAGGGAGTCTGACCAGGTTTCCCGAGCATTACGAGCTACAGCTCCCAAACAACAAGACCAGGCAGATTGGTCAGGGGTTTGTGGTAAAGTACTATCAGACTCACAATCGCTGGTGCCCGGTTGAGGTGCTCGACTCTCTCTGCAGGGTATTCTCAAACTCACCCCGGGATAGTCCGTTGCTCCCCTTTCCTGCGCATCCTATCACCGCCAAACAATTCATTGGGCACGTCAGGATTCTTCTTGCCAAACTGCATCTGAATCCAGGGCGCTTTTCCGGACATTCCTTTAGAATTGGGGCAGCGTCCGCAGCATCCAAGCAAGGGGTCCCGTCATACATCATCAAGCACATGGGTCGCTGGAGTTCCTCCTGCTATAGTAGATATATCCCTGAACCTCACTTGGAGGTGCGTAGGGCGTTTGCCACCCTGTTGGATTAATGTACTCTGTTTTCAATAAAGCTTCATTACCTATCTTGTGTCTTTTGCCCTCTTTTAGGCGTACCGTCCAGCTAGGCCAAGGCACGCCACAGGCCTTGGTGGTTGGGGTCACTACGTATTACGGGTGAAGATTCTGACTACAAGTTGGAAGGCTGGACGGAGGCCGGCCTGTGTTTGTAGGCGGAGTCTGGGGGAGTACTTATCCTCCCTTCTCTGCCGGGTCCAGCGTCGGCCTCCGTTCCTGTTACCCACCCTCCCGGTCCCCTTTTTCAGGTATAGGCTTAGTTATTCATTTCTCATATTCAGGGTATGCCCTCTTTTAGGCGTACCGTCCAGCTAGGCCAAGGCACGCCACAGGCCTTGGTGGTTGGGGTCACTACGTATTACGGGTGAAGATTCTGACTACAACTGACCGATGGGGCCCACACATGGTCGGTTTGGACCGATGAAACTGAACTTCAGTCCGTTTTCATCAGTTTGGACTGATCGTGTGTACAAGGCCTTACTCTTGTGTCCCCACTGGGGAGATTTCCCATCACTTCTTTTTTCTGTGACTTCAGGAGAAAAACTAAGGGGAATGTATGTCACTGAAGCCTCGTACACACGCTCGGTTTACTCGGCAAGAACCAGCTGGCAGAGCTTTCTTGCCGAGTATACCGAGCGTGTGTATGAGGCTTTCAGGTTTCTCAATAAGAAAACTGCCCAGCATCTAGACGAGAAAAATAGAGAACGTGCTCTCTATTTTCTCGTTGTGAGATTCTCTGCAGTTTTCCTGGCGAGAAACCAGAGAGTGTGTATACTTACCTGTCGCCGCGGAAACCCGTGCATGCTCGAAATGACTTTGACGCATGCGCGGTAGCTTCCTAGGCATAGGTAGGGTGCAGCAAGATGGCGGCGACCGCATCGAATGTGACGAGCGCATGCTCGTCGTACGTGATGACATCCCTGCGTTCTTGCCTTTTAAGAGAACCACGGTTCTTTTGATAGGAGAGTCTGTACACTCTTGCCAAACAAGGGTTTTTTCCTGACCAGATTCTGGCCCGTGTGTACAGGTCTTGAGACCTGATAACCCTGACAGAATATCAGCCCCTTCCCAAATCGTTTTTTGTTTCCTTTGGTGAGCACGTTACTGACCACCGCAGTAAAGCCTCCCATCACGGTGGTCAGTAAAATCAGACAAGCAGGAAGTTAACAGAATAGAGAAGAAATTGAGCAACTTATGAGCAAAAACGAACAATGAGGAAGTGAAAAGAGGAATGTCTGCAGGTAAAGGATGCTTATTCTGAAAAAAAAATGTTTTCCTTACAACCCCTTTAAGGTCCCCCCAAGAGGGGAAAGTTACTAAAACTGGAGCACGCAAAATCAGGTGCAGCGCTGCTTCTATGTTTTATTGTCTAAGCTTAACTAAACTAGCTAAAGTTAGAAGCTGATTGGCTACCATGCACAGCTGCACCAAATTCTGAGTGCTCCAGTTTTACTAAATCTCCCACATTGTGACTGCCATGTTCAAGATTCCTTATTGTGTCTGCCATGTTACAGATCCCCCATTGTGTCTGCTGTGTTCCAGATCCCCTTCTGTCTTCACCATGTTCTAGATCCCCCATTGTTTCTTCTGTATTCCCGCTTCTCAATAATTTCTGTTGTGTTCCAGGTCCCCCATTCTGTCTGATGTGTTCTAGATCCCCCTTTCTGCTTGATGTGTTCTAGATTCCCGATTGTGTCTGATATGTACCAGATTCCCCATTGTGTCTGATGTTTTCTAGGTCCCCTTCTGTGTTCACCATGTTCTAGATCACCCATTGTTTCTATTGTATTCCAGGTCCCCAATTATTTCTGATGTGTTCCAGGTCCCCCATTCTGTCTGATGTGTTCTAGTCTAGATCCTCCTTTTCTGCTTGACGTGTTCTAGATTCCCCATTGTGTCTGGTATGTACCAGATTCCCCATTGTGTCTGATGTTTTCCAGATCCCCTATTGTGTCTAAAGTGTTCCAGATCCCCCATTGTGTCTGATGTGTTCCAGATTCCTCATTGTGTTTGATGGTCTGATATGTTTTAGAACCAATTGTGTGTGCTGTGTTCCAGATTCCCCATTGTGTCTGATGTGTGTGTTGTGTTTCGGATCCCACACGGTGTCTATTGTGTTCCAGATACCCTATTGTGTTTGATGTGTTTCAGATCCTCCATTATATCTGTTGATTTTTCTGTGTTCCAAATCCCCTTTGTGTCAGATGTGTTTCATATCCTCCATTGTGTGTGCTGTCTTCCAGCTCCAGGACTTGCAGCCATCTTCTGAAGCTTAACAATGCTCTAAGCCACAGGTGTCAAACACAAGGCCCATGGGCCGCATCTGGCCCTCCAGGCCATTTAATGTGGCCCTCACACCTCTCCTGCAGCTGCAGGAGAACTCCAGCCCTCCTCTGGTCCTCCTCCAGACCCTTACTTTCTGCTTTCAAGCAATGCATTCAGCTTCTTCCCAGCAGCAGTATAAGGAAAGGGGGGTGCACTGTGATGTAAGGCAGAGTGGGGGACTCAACTTCTGATGGTGGGGTGGCTGTTGACATCTAATGTAAGGGGAGGAGATGCGCTGGACACCTAATCTTACAGATACAACCGGCCCTTTTGAGGTCAATCATTATGCTGATGCGGCCCACAATGAAATTGAGTTTGACACCCCTGCTCTAAGCTCTATGGCCTCGTACACACGATCGGTTAAACAGAGGACAACGGTCTGATGGACCGTTTTCATTGTGTGTGGGCCCCATAGGTTATTTGACCATCGGTTAAAAAAAAGCCAACGTGCTTTAAATTTAACCGATGGATTCCTAACCGATAGGTCAAAAACGATCGTTAGTAGGCACAACCATCGGTTAAAAAATCCAAGCATGCTCAGAATCAAGTCGACTCATGCTTGGAAGCATTGAACTTCATTTTTTTCAGCACGTTGTTGTGTTTTACGTCACCGCGTTCTGACACGATCGGTTATTTAACCGATGGTGTGTGGGTGCGACGGACCATCAGTCAGCCTCATCGGTTAACCTATGACAACCGTCCTTCAGACTGCTCTCATCGGATGGACTGATCGGGTGTACGAGGCTTTAGTTTACTAAAGGATGACTTTACCTTTATCGTTCTGGGGGCCAGGGGACAGTAAGTGGAGTGTGCAAATTTATTTTAATGTTACAAATCATTCTGTCTTTTAGCTGTAATCTCAGAGCAATCCACATTAATACATTAAAAACCTCATAATATCTAAAGGAACACTGGATAACTTAAAGTATAATTAAATCCAAAATATTTTTATAGTTTTGGACAGAGTTGGGAATGGTCATAACTCCTTTTGCTGTCTTTGTCCTATTGCTTTGATATCCTTTCCCTACACTGCCCTCTCTTAAAAATTCTAGTTGCCTGGCTGGCAGTAATACTTAGTCACTGAGTGACAGACACGGTAGTGTATAAATTTAGGTATGTCTGAATTCCTTTTCCTTTGCTGAATACTTGGTCTAGTGTGTGCAACGTTGAAGTATTAGGCCCCGTAAACACGAGAGGATCTATCCGCTGGAATTGATCTGCGGATCAGTTCCAGCGGATAGATCCGCTGGTGTGTACAACCAGCGGATATTTTTCCGCTGATTTTTTTCGGGCCGACCGATTTCCAGCGGATAAAAATTTCTTAGCATGCTAATCGGCTCCAGCGGATCGATCCGCTGGTCTGTACAGACTCACCGGATCGATCCGTCCGAACCCATCCCTCGCATGCGTCGTAATGATTCGACGCATGCGTGGAATTCCTTATATGACAGCGTCGCGCACGTCGCCACGTCATCGCAATGGGAATTCGGCGCGGATTTCGATCCGATGGTATGTACACTCCATCGGATCAAAATCCTCAGAGGATTTATCCGCGGAAACGGTCCATAAATCCTCTCGTGTGTACCCGGCATTAAAGTCAGACACAGTCAGGCAACTAAAATGTTCCAAGGAAGGTTAGTAACGGTAGATCCAACGTCTCGCATTACAAGTGTATTTGGGGACTGCCACATTGACTCATGAAGTTGCATCACACTGATAAGTACAGCTGGAAGCCTAGAAGATTGGGAACATTTGAGGGAAGTTATTATACACCTTGCTGACCATACCCTGATTTATTGATTATCTCATTATTATTGAAAGTGGTAAGTGTAGTCACTTTGCAACCAGTAAAATGGAAGACGACGTTAAAAGCAGGCATCAAGGCTATAGCTATGGGTACAGTAGGTTCGCATACCTTGCATTGCCACACACAGCATCACACACTAAGGCCCCTTTAACACTGGGGCAGGAGGTGCTGTGGCGGTAAAGCGCCGCAATTTTTAGCGCAATAGCGCCTGCAAACTACCCTAGTGTGAAAGGGGTCTAAAGGCCCAAACACACGGTCGGACTTTTTGCCAACAAACTTCGAAATGAGCAAGTTTTAAAAAAATCCGACCGTGTGTACGCTCCATCGGACAAACTTTTTCTGTTTCATCGGACAAAAAGTAAGCTCTGCAAATGGACAAACTTTTCGCCAACAAAAGTCCGATGGTGCAAAGTCCGACCATGTGTTCAGAAATCCATCGGACTTTTGTCCAAAGTACAAACACACATGCCCAGAACCAATGTTAAAATCAACCAACAATAGCAGAAGTTGACTAAAGAGCAGAAAAGAGCAGAAAAACCACGTGATGTTGGGAAAGTTTGCAGAAAAGTCCTACCGTGTGTATGCTATGGGTGTGCCCCACCAACAAAAATCCACGGAAAAGTTTGTTTGAAGTCCGATCGTGTGTACGAGGCTTTAGGAGTGCAAATACCAACTTCAGTCTATTTCCTCCTAGTTTAAAATTGACCACTAGTTCAATTTAAAAAGCCTAACCCTGGTCTACCTTAATCTGCTTAAAGTAGTAATAAAGGCAAAATAAAAAATGAAATATATGATGGAGTCTGTTACTAGAATTAAAAAATACAGGCCCGGATTCACGTAGAGCGGCGTACATTTGTGCGGGCGTAGCGCATTTCATATGCGCTACGCCGACGTAACATTGAGAGGCAAGAACAGTATTCACGAAGCACTTGTTCCCAACGTTGCGCCTGCGTAATGTAAATTGTCCGGCGTAAGCCCGCCTAACTCAAAGTAGGAAGGAAGTGGGCGTGATCCATTTAAATGAAGCTTGACCCCATGCAAATGATGGGCCGAACGAATGGCACATAGGGGGAATAACTTTAGGCGGGACGTACGCCTTATATTACTTACTTACTACTACTGTGACAGGCGCAAGTACGTTCATGAATCGGCGTATCTCGGTCATTTGCATATTCGATGCGTAAATCAATGGAAGCGCCCCTTGCGGCCAGTGTAAATATGCGCACAGGCTCCGACGGCATAGGAAACTTACGTCGGTCGGATGGAGCCACATTTCAGGCGTATCTAGCATTAAGAATCAGGCGCATAGATACGACGGCGCATCTGTGCACTTATAAAGATACGTCGGCGTAAGTTCTTTGAGAATCCAGGCCACAGTCTTTGGCCCAGATTCTTGTACACTGGGCGTATCTCTGCGGCGGCGTAACGTATTCGATTTACGTTACCCTGCCTCAAGTTTTTTCAGGCAAGTGCTTTATTCACAAAGCACTTGCCTGTAAAGTTGCGGCGGCGTATCGTAAATCACCCAGCGGAATTCAAATTCGGCGGGTAGGGGGCGTGTATCATTTAAATGAAGCGCGTCCCCACGCCGAACGAACTGCCCAGTGTGCATTGCTCCAAATGACGTCGCAAGGACGTCATTGGTTTCGACGTGAACTTAAATGACAACCAGCCCCATTCACGGACGACTTACGCAAACGACATAACTTTTTAAAATTTCGACGCGGGAACGACGGCCATACTTAACATTGGCTGCGCCTCATATAGCAGGGGCAACTTTACGCCGGGAAAAGCCTAACATAAACGTCGTAAATTTACTGCGTCAGCCGCCCGTACGTTCGGGAATTCGCGTATCTAGCTAATTTGCATACTCGACGCGGAAATCGACGGAATCGCCACCTAGCGGGCAAAAAAATAAGAATCAGTCGCATAGATACGTCGGGCCAGATTAGGACTTACGACGGCGTACATGGCGCTGTGCCGTCGTAAGTCCTTTGAGAATCTGGGCCTAACAGACCAAGCTGTGCAGTATAAGTGACGTATAACCAGCGGCCCGAAATCCTGCGCATGCGTCAAATTGATTCAACGCATGCGTGGAAGCATTCATCGGACATGTCTGCTCGTTTGTACAAGGCCTAACAGACTAAGCTGTGCAGTATAAGTGGCAATTAGGGGGTTGAGACAAACCATTTAGCACTGACAGAGGTGTATACAATGGTCAGATTTTATTCATTTAATTAATACATTTATCTCAAAAGTAAAAGAAAACAGTTCCTGTAACTGCTTAAAGTTATTCTAAACATATTTTTTTAATAAGGTCTGAAATTGATGGCAGCTACATGTCTCAAAAAAGTTGTGATAGGGTCTCCTTTTGGGAGCCGCACATCAAGACAGAACGCGCTGTATGTTAGTGAATGGCAACCTCAGCCTGGACCTCCACCAGGCCATGCCCCCAACATGTTTCACTGAGTAAGCTCGGCCTGACAGTGGTCCAGGCTAAGGCCCCATACACACGACCGAGTTTCTCGGCAGAATTCAGCCAGAAACTCGATCGGAGCTGGATTCTGCCGAGAAACTCGGTCGTGTGTACACTTTTCAGCGAGGAAGCCGACGAGTTCCTCGTCGGGCCGAATAGAGAACATGTTCTCTATTTCCTCCTTGTTCAAGGAGGAAAGTCGGCCCGCCGAGATCCTCGGCGGCTTCAACACTGAACTCGACGAGGAACTCGATGTGTTTGGCACGTCGAGTTCCTCGGACATGTGTACGGGGCCTAAGACTGCCATTCACTATCAGGCAGCAAGTTCTGTCTTGATGTGCAGCTCCAAAAACATGGCCCTATCACAACTTGTTTGAGACATGTTGCTGCCATCAATTAAAAAATTACCTAATTTTAACTATTTCTAAATTATTTTGTTAAAATTATCTTAGTTTAAATATTTTATGTGCGGCTCCCAGGACACCTTGGCTTCTTTCTACTATTGTTTGGAGCATAGACAAGATCCCTTCCCGGCCAGCACTCACAGTGGCGGGCACAGGATCGGTTTTCCTGCACAGCCTGAGTGGCTCATATCTATATCCTTGGTTCACAGGGCCATGTTTACCATGTTGTAGCATCCCCTCTTCTTTTAACAACTCTCTGTAAACATCTGGGAGCTGAGGAGACCAGTTGCTAGAGTTTTGGGAGAGGAATGTTGTCCCATTTTTGCAAGATATAGGATTCTAACTGAGTCCTGGGTCTTCTTTGTTCTATTTTTCATTTCAATATGCACCAAATATTTTAAATTGATAAAAGATCTGGACTACAGGTTGGCCAGTTAAGCACCTGTATAATATGTAAAGGATTAGGAATGGTGGCGCTGCCTAAGCGTATTGCTACACTTTAAAGTCCCGGTGTGGGTCTACCTGGACCAAAGTGGTGAAAGTGTACTCCACTTATTGACTGAACCGGCTAGGTCTATATTGGTAGGGGTCCCGCAGGGTCAGAAGACTGAGGGGACATGAGCTATATGACCTACAGCTACACCTAGAGCACTGGAGAAAGGGAATGAACCCTACAGCTGTGCTCTAATAGTGTGCTGGTGGTCAGTGAGGTGTATGGGCTAGTAAACCTCTGTAATATGGACACTAACACAGTGTATGGGCATCAATAACTGAACATGCACAAATTACAGTAGGTATGACCTATGTGTCTCCAACAAACATTATATATACAAAATGCTCGCTGTAAATATTTGAATGAGGAAACCACAATAAACCAATAATTGGAAATAATGACATAAATAACACATGCACAAATAAGGTATAGTCAGCCAACAACACCAGTCCACCCTGTGATGTACACAGGACAATGTTGGATGGAACTATGAACGGCTGGCTGATAGCCTGTATAAGCCAGTAGTATACAATGTCTATAAAAGTCTGAAAGGAGACAATATTGGGATATGAAAATCTTGTTGGAGTCCAGTGTAGAGGTCTGGATGGTGAAAAGGGGGGGGGTGCTCCTATACCACACTCCGACGTGCTCCCGGTGCTCCCCTCCAGGTTCCCCACTCACCAGAAAGAGGTCCCCTCTTGGGGTAACAGGCACATAATTTAGGCGTTCCTCTGCTCCAGCTTTTCTCCTTCCTTCCTATAGGTTCCAGACATCCAGTATCTCTGCTCCTTAGCTATGTTGATTCCTCAAAGGAAACAAGACCAGGGGCTCCAATAGTATAATAACGTATGGCCAAAAAGTGTATGTCAAAAGTTCAAAAATATTTATTTTAAAATGAACAATAAAACATAGCCTGCAATATATCTGGCTGCTGCAGTAGGTGTAATAAGGCCAGAATCCACACGTGGCTCCGGGGCCAGAGTATGCAGAGCAGACACTCAAGATATGTGCAGGTAACAAGATAAAATGTATAAAAGAAAAAACAAAATCAAAAACAAAAACCAAGAAGGCGCGGTCGTTGTCTGCAATCTAGCAGCTCAAAGGGCTGCTAGTAGCCGGCGTTGGGTACCGTCACCTGGCTATTGAGCACGACAGCGTGTGCTGTCTGGGTGTTTGGCTTGCGTTCCAGCCGAACCACCCAACGTTACCCGGAAGTGACGTAGCACGTGACGTAGCCTGACGTACGTTTCGAATTGTGATTCGTCCTCGGAGGCTTGTCAGTGTCACGTCAGCTCATCTGATTTATGGGAGTCGCCGGACCGCTATACTCCTCCCATCTCCAGCAGCTAGACCAGTAATGTTATCCTAAGGGGCTACATTAGTTGGATGCAATGCCGGATACAGCCACAGGCTGTTGGGTCTGCGGTGCAGCGTGTCCCATAAACGTATCTTGCTAAAATGTATTACAAACACAACATGATGACATTGTTATCTAGAAGCCAAATAACACAGCAAGTACCATACAGTTGAGATGACTTAATGCTTAACCCATAGAGTCATGAGTAGTGGTTGTGTATGTATTTAGGAAAGTTAGTAGTGGGGGATCATAAAGATAGTAGTGTGGAACAAAGGAGAAAGGAAGTAGTACAACAGAGGCTTATAGGCATCGTTCTGTTTGATCCTACAATTATGAGTTACCAGGTATAGAATGTACAGAGAAATTTCCCAACAGAGTATGAAGAGGTTGGAAAGTTGTGGATGACTATTGTCATAGGCTCACAGGATACATGTGTATTCAAGGTAATAATTACTAGTAACAAAGTGACTAATGGACTTATGTCCAAGTGTGAGAGAAAAAAATTTATGAAGTAGGTGTAACTATACATAAAAATTATTATCATGTGAAAGGTCCTAATGATGAAAGCCATAGGTGAAAGGCTGTGAGGTGGAACATAAATATACTTAATGCGTATGGCCAGATGGGACTAAGTATTGCCTCCATATGGCCACCTCTCAAATGAGTGTGGTGATTGCCGACTTAGAAGGTACATGTCAGCCATGCACTATATGTGTACAACCCTAAAAAGTGATAGCGAAGTAGGTAAGCCATACATAGTATGTCTATGCTTGACCTAATGTCCCAAACAGTGGGAAAGGACATTTCCATGAATCTGGGAAATCGTGGCCATGGTGAACGTGAGCATGTTATATGTGCTCCAAGTGCAGACAGTATTCTCTATAAAGAAAAGTGAGACAGGAAAAATTGTGAATCATAAGAGAAAAGAAAGATTATAATGTTATGAGTGAATGTCCCAGAAGACAACTAGTGTCTTTACAATATTTCCAAAGGGCAGCTGTTTGTTATGGAAGGTAGGGTGATAACTATCACACATAATTGTTATATGTGGCGAGTATGTGAATCGGTGTCCCAAAAGACAGCTAGATGTTATGGGTTGGGACACCGATTCACATACTCGCCACATATAACAATTATGTGTGATAGTTATCACCCTACCTTCCATAACAAACAGCTGCCCTTTGGAAATATTGTAAAGACACTAGTTGTCTTCTGGGACATTCACTCATAACATTATAATCTTTCTTTTCTCTTATGATTCACAATTTTTCCTGTCTCACTTTTCTTTATAGAGAATACTGTCTGCACTTGGAGCACATATAACATGCTCACGTTCACCATGGCCACGATTTCCCAGATTCATGGAAATGTCCTTTCCCACTGTTTGGGACATTAGGTCAAGCATAGACATACTATGTATGGCTTACCTACTTCGCTATCACTTTTTAGGGTTGTACACATATAGTGCATGGCTGACATGTACCTTCTAAGTCGGCAATCACCACACTCATTTGAGAGGTGGCCATATGGAGGCAATACTTAGTCCCATCTGGCCATACGCATTAAGTATATTTATGTTCCACCTCACAGCCTTTCACCTATGGCTTTCATCATTAGGACCTTTCACATGATAATAATTTTTATGTATAGTTACACCTACTTCATAAATTTTTTTCTCTCACACTTGGACATAAGTCCATTAGTCACTTTGTTACTAGTAATTATTACCTTGAATACACATGTATCCTGTGAGCCTATGACAATAGTCATCCACAACTTTCCAACCTCTTCATACTCTGTTGGGAAATTTCTCTGTACATTCTATACCTGGTAACTCATAATTGTAGGATCAAACAGAACGATGCCTATAAGCCTCTGTTGTACTACTTCCTTTCTCCTTTGTTCCACACTACTATCTTTATGATCCCCCACTACTAACTTTCCTAAATACATACACAACCACTACTCATGACTCTATGGGTTAAGCATTAAGTCATCTCAACTGTATGGTACTTGCTGTGTTATTTGGCTTCTAGATAACAATGTCATCATGTTGTGTTTGTAATACATTTTAGCAAGATACGTTTATGGGACACGCTGCACCGCAGACCCAACAGCCTGTGGCTGTATCCGGCATTGCATCCAACTAATGTAGCCCCTTAGGATAACATTACTGGTCTAGCTGCTGGAGATGGGAGGAGTATAGCGGTCCGGCGACTCCCATAAATCAGATGAGCTGACGTGACACTGACAAGCCTCCGAGGACGAATCACAATTCGAAACGTACGTCAGGCTACGTCACGTGCTACGTCACTTCCGGGTAACGTTGGGTGGTTCGGCTGGAACACAAGCCAAACACCCAGACAGCACACGCTGTCGTGCTCAATAGCCAGGTGACGGTACCCAACGCCGGCTACTAGCAGCCCTTTGAGCTGCTAGATTGCAGACAACGACCGCGCCTTCTTGGTTTTTGTTTTTGATTTTGTTTTTTCTTTTATACATTTTATCTTGTTACCTGCACATATCTTGAGTGTCTGCTCTGCATACTCTGGCCCCGGAGCCACGTGTGGATTCTGGCCTTATTACACCTACTGCAGCAGCCAGATATATTGCAGGCTATGTTTTATTGTTCATTTTAAAATAAATATTTTTGAACTTTTGACATACACTTTTTGGCCATACGTTATTATACTATTGGAGCCCCTGGTCTTGTTTCCTTTGAGGAATCAACATAGCTAAGGAGCAGAGATACTGGATGTCTGGAACCTATAGGAAGGAAGGAGAAAAGCTGGAGCAGAGGAACGCCTAAATTACGTGCCTGTTACCCCAAGAGGGGACCTCTTTCTGGTGAGTGGGGAACCTGGAGGGGAGCACCGGGAGCACGTCGGAGTGTGGTATAGGAGCACCCCCCCTTTTCACCATCCAGACCTCTACACTGGACTCCAACAAGATTTTCATATCCCAATATTGTCTCCTTTCAGACTTTTATAGACATTGTATACTACTGGCTTATACAGGCTATCAGCCAGCCGTTCATAGTTCCATCCAACATTGTCCTGTGTACATCACAGGGTGGACTGGTGTTGTTGGCTGACTATACCTTATTTGTGCATGTGTTATTTATGTCATTATTTCCAATTATTGGTTTATTGTGGTTTCCTCATTCAAATATTTACAGCGAGCATTTTGTATATATAATGTTTGTTGGAGACACATAGGTCATACCTACTGTAATTTGTGCATGTTCAGTTATTGATGCCCATACACTGTGTTAGTGTCCATATTACAGAGGTTTACTAGCCCATACACCTCACTGACCACCAGCACACTATTAGAGCACAGCTGTAGGGTTCATTCCCTTTCTCCAGTGCTCTAGGTGTAGCTGTAGGTCATATAGCTCATGTCCCCTCAGTCTTCTGACCCTGCGGGACCCCTACCAATATAGACCTAGCCGGTTCAGTCAATAAGTGGAGTACACTTTCACCACTTTGGTCCAGGTAGACCCACACCGGGACTTTAAAGTGTAGCAATACGCTTAGGCAGCGCCACCATTCCTAATCCTTTACATATTATACTTTTTCTGCCCCCTAGGGGACGGTTTCTCAGGAAGGCAGCAGCCTCTTAACCTCAGATATCCCAGCGCAGGTTTCTTTACACAGTTAAGCACCTGGACTCTTCTACTACAAAGCCACAGTGTTGTCATAGATGCAGTATGCGGTTTAGCATTGTCCTGCTGGAATATGCAAGGCCTTACCTAAAAAAGACATTATCTGGATGAAATCATATGCTGCTCTAAAACCTAGATGTATCATTTAACATTGATGGTGCAAGCTGCCCATACCATACACATCCAAAAAAACATCAGAGATGCAGGCTTTTGAACTGAGTGCTGATAACAAGCTGGAAGGTCCCTCTCCTCTTCAGTCCAGGGGGCGAATTAATATTCGCTGTTGTAACACTGATCCTCCTCCCTGCCAATCGGGAAGCTAGTTTTGACACCGGTTACCCGATTGGCTGAAAGGACATGACTAGTGTAGTTTCATGTGCCACTCTCTCCTACACCCCCTCCCTCCCTTAAATAATTCCCTTGTTACCATCCCCCCCCCCCCCCCCATTTTACCATACCGTTACCACCCAGTAATGAGACCGACACAGTGAGTTGGCGTAAAATTGGCCACAACAGCCATTTTTATTTTATAAATAAATAAATAAATCTTTAACCAAAATTTTAAGGATAGGAATATCCAACCATTCCAACTTTAACTATTAACACTTTTACCAAACACTTTTAATATTTAAACCAGTCCCAATTTTGGTCCTTGACAGTGACCCCCATTAACCTTTTTCACCACCACACTGCGGTACCAATTTAGCATACCCAGGCCTCCAGCCGACCCAGCTCTGAGACCCCTTTTAACCCGCAGTGTACCGTAACCGTATTGCAGCAGACACCGTTCCACTGCAATAACCACCATAGGGGGCCATCCCATCGATGAGCCCCCCAACCATTTTCATTCCATCAGTTTACTGTCACCGTCAAAGACCAAGGACACCGCCTCCGCTGTCGTGACAACCCTTCCTTTTTATCCCTGAAAGAAAGAAAACAAACGTACCACACACAACATACAACAAAACAAGGGAGGGTGGGTGGGAAAATCCTGCCTCCCTCTCTGCACTCTGCCTGCGTGTGTCTGTTTTGGCGCCGGTCCCGCCCCCTATATATACCACTCCTCCCCCCAGGCTGCACCAAACCTGCAGCCACTCCCTTGAGAGTTCTCCTGCAATAAGCTTAACCCCCAGTTGCCCAGATTCACCACAGTCATGGCAGCCCTCTGCTATCTTTGTTTCTTGTCGCTCCGGGCTTTTCTTGACTAGTGTAGTTTCATGTGCCACTCTCTCCTACACCCCCTCCCTCCCTTAAATAATTCCCTTGTTACCATCCCCCCCCCCCCCCATTTTACCATACCATTACCACCCAGTAATGAGACCGACACAGTGAGTTGGCGTAAAATTGGCCACAACAGCCATTTTTATTTTATAAATAAATAAATAAATCTTTAACCAAAATTTTAAGGATAGGAATATCCAACCATTCCAACTTTAACTATTAACACTTTTACCAAACACTTTTAATATTTAAACCAGTCCCAATTTTGGTCCTTGACAGTGACCCCCATTAACCTTTTTCACCACCACACTGCGGTACCAATTTAGCATACCCAGGCCTCCAGCCGACCCAGCTCTGAGACCCCTTTTAACCCGCAGTGTACCGTAACCGTATTGCAGCAGACACCGTTCCACTGCAATAACCACCATAGGGGGCCATCCCATCGATGAGCCCCCCAACCATTTTCATTCCATCAGTTCACTGTCACCGTCAAAGACCAAGGACACCGCCACAGACCGGAAGGGAAACCCCCCTTTTCCTTACGGGCCTCCCCACACCCGCAGGGCCCTCTGCACCCCTTCCTGAATACCCATCATCCACAAGTCTGTACCCACATCCGTCAGGTGAACCCCATCCCTGAGCAGATACAAACCCACATCCACCTCCAACTCCCTGTGCCTCACCACTAAACCCCCGTGTTTTGCCACAAACCTCCCCAGTACCTTGTTCACCTTCACCCTCCCCTTGTTGACCCGGTCCACCGACCTTGCCATGCGCCACGTTGTTCGCGCAACAATGTCCGACCAGATGATCAACATGCTGGGGAAAGATGCCCGGAGCGTCAAGACGTCCGCCTTAACTGCCGTCATCAAATCCCCTATGGGCCGAATCCCTAGGTCGTTCCCCCCGACGTGTAACAGCAACACGTCAGGAGGTCGGTCGAGCCGAGCATAGCGCTGTACTTCCGACAGCACCCTGCCCCAACCCATCCCAGGGATACCCAACCACCGAATCGTAGCATCCTGCCTGGAAATCCCCAATTGCCTACCCCCTGGCCTAGCATCCGCTCTCCTGGCCCCCCTACAGACATATGAATGCCCCATGATCCACACGAGGCGCGCCTTTTTTCCACCTGAAAAACAAAACAATAACCATAACTATCACAAACACATACACCACCAGTAACATCCCGGCCCCTCCAGCCGTCTTCCACCCCCTCAGTTTATGCATCCATCGCCAAATGCGGGCGAACATAAGAACGGAATCTTCTCGACTCCCATCTCCCAATCCGTTTTACTGCCACCTCATCCAACCCACACCGGGCCGCCTCCGTGGCGGCCCCGATGCGGAAGGAGTGCGAGGCAAACAGCCGCTCGTCCAACCCCACTGTCCTCAAACATTTTCTAAAAATTGCAATAAATTGAAAACGCGATAAAAAAGACCCATCCGCGTGTACCCAAAACGGCCCACCAACATCCGGGCGTCCCTCTGCATAATCCCTTACCCCCCTTACCGGACACATCTCTGAACCCGGCATAGAATACAAAATCACGTCCCTCCCTTTTCCCTTCTGATCCGTTTTTGACCGTCTCAGCCGCAAAACCACCCTGTCCCCTTCCGAACGTACGTCACCCCCCGAAAACCCCCCGGCCAACCGTTTCGAAGGATTAACCAGCTCCCCTATCCGAAATGCCCCAAAAAATGCCACCGAAAAAACCGCCCGAAATAAACGCACCTCATATTCCGAAGAACAAACGTCTCTTAGCACCCCAAAAATTCTGCCCAATATTGAAAACGACACTGGCCTCCGTGTATCTCTGCACTGGCGACCTTTTTTGTAACCCTTAACTGTCTGTTTAACCCAAAATATCTTTGTGAAATCCGTCCTTCCCTCTAATTTAAACCAAAATGCCAAAGCTGCCAGTTTTTTCTCTAGAGAAGACACAGACCCTCCATTCTCCATATGTCTAACCACAAAATACACCACCAACCAGCCCATTTCTCCTTCCCCCAGCTCGGCGTCCGCCAGCCGTCTCAACTTGGCCCATTCCCCCCATACTTTCGAGTATGCGGCCCATGTCTGCCCACTCACCGACCTCCTGATCCAGTCTGCGGCGGCTCCAATGCAAGTCCCCACATCCACCCAGGGCAAGGAACCCCTTCTGCATCCGCCCCTGGCGCCAGCTCCCTGAACCTGTTCCACTGAAATCGAGACAAGGCATCAGCGAGTCTGTTATCCACCCCCGGGATGTGTACAGCATACAAGAATATGTTCCACTGCAAACAACGCAACACGAGATGGCGCAGTAATCTCACCACCGGTACTGATGAACCGGAAATCCGATTAATGACTTGCACCACCCCCATGTTATCGCAATTTAGCCTGATCTTCAAATTTTTGCATTCTTCCCCCCACAACTCGATTGCCACCACCACCGGGAATAGTTCAAGCAGCACCAGGTTCTTCTCAAAACCCGCTGCTACCCAGGACTCAGGCCACGCCTCAGCGCTCCACCGCCCTTTAAAAAAGGCCCCGTAACCTGTGGACCCGGCCGCATCCGTGACCAAATCCAGGTCAAAGTTGCTAACAGGCCCTGACATCCAGATCGCCCTTCCATTATACGTTTCCAAAAACGTATCCCAGATGTGCAAATCTGCTTTCAGCTCACCCGTCAGCCGGATATAATGTTTCGGAGCCTTCACCCCCGCTGTTGCTGCCGACAGCCGCCGGCAAAAACCCCTTCCCATAGGGATGATGCGACAGGCGAAATTCAACTTTCCCAACAAAGACTGCAGGGACACCAGCTGAACCTTGTCCCGCCCCAGCATCCCCCGAATCTCCATTCTAAGATTCTCCACCTTGTTCATTGGAAGCCTACACTCCATAGCCTCGGAATCAATCATGATTCCCAAAAAACTCAACGCCGTGGTTGGACCCTCCGTTTTGTCGGCTGCCAAGGGCACCCCAAACTTTTCCGCCATGTGCTGCAACGTTGCCAACAATATTGCGCACACATTGGACGACGGGGGGCCCAGACGCAGGAAGTCATCCAGGTAGTGGATTACTGAATCCGTGCCCGCCACATCCCTGACTACCCATTCCAAGAAAGAGCTAAATGTTTCGAAAAACGCGCAAGAAATCGAGCAGCCCATCGGCAAACATCGATCCACGTAGAACTCATCCCGCCACCGACAACCCAACAGCCGAAAGCTGTCCGGGTGAACTGGCAGTAAGCGGAACGCGGCCTCAATGTCCGACTTTGCCATCAGGGCCCCCCTTCCGTACCGCCGCACCCATCGCACCGCCGCGTCAAACGACGTATACGATACCGTGCATGCTTCGGGATCTATAGCGTCATTCACCGACCCCCCCTTTGGGAAGGACAGGTGATGAATGAGGCGAAACTTGTTTGGTTCCTTCTTGGGAACCACCCCCAGAGGAGACACCACCAAATCAGGCAGCGGCATCTCTGTGAACGGCCCCACCATCCTACCCAGCTGAACTTCCTTCGCTAATTTTTCTGACACTACCGCCGGGTTTTCTAAGGCAGACCGCAGGTTCCTAGCCAAGGGTGGCACCTTCGACAAGGAACAGGGAATGATAAATCCCTCCGAAAACCCTGCAGCAAGCAGGCGCGCCGCCCCCCTGTCCGGGTACCTATCTAGAAAAGGTCCCATCTTTTCCACCCTCACTGGCGTTCTCCCCCTTTCCAGCAGCATCCCCCCCCGCTTGCCCTTTTTGAAACAACGCGACAAAGGGGTGAGCCCCCCCACATCCAGAGCATTCGTGCTTAAAGCGACAGGCTCCTCCATATTTGCAGGAACCCTCGTTAAACTTCCAGCAACCCCCCCATTTTTTTCCGGCCGGTGATCCGGAGGAGGGAGTACCCCCGGCCCCGCCCTGAAAAAACGGCGTATTAGCCCGGGGCGCAGAAATCATTCGCATCCACAGGCTGATATCCTTGTGATCCCAACGTATAGAAGGACGCACAGCCCGCCGTTGGCGAAACTGCTCGTCATACCTCAACCATCCTGTCCCCCCATATACCCTATATGCTTCACCTATTGCGTCCAGATAGCAGAACAGCGCAGAACAGTGTTCCGGGCTCTTCTCCCCTATGACGCTAGCCATAATCACAAATGCTTGCAACCAGTTGCTGAACGTGCGAGGGATCAGCCTGTACCTTCGCTTCTCCTCGTCGTCCTTTTTAAAACTGTCTGGCTTCACCCTATCCAGGTTAAACTTTTCTAACGGCAGGAGGGAAAAAATCTCAACGTACTCACCTTTTTGGATTTTTTCCCGAACCTCCTGTTTCAGGTGTGACCCCAGTGGCCCTTCAAAGCAAATATATACTTCACCTTTTGACCCATCGTCCATCCGTACCACATCCGTCCTGACCCCCCCCCCCGTGTCACTACTTGCAGTGCTATCTGGCACCAACCCCGTATTCCCCCCCACCGTGGAAGGTAACACCCCAGCCAAGGGAACCCCACCCGCTGACCCCCCAATCCAGGGCGCAGCCTGAGGAGGCGTACCTCCAGCCCCCCCGGCAAAGCGTTGCAACAATTCCCCCAAACCACACAACAATTCTTGCATCCCCCCAGGGGAACCCTGGGCAGCAGGAGCCACTCCCGCCACCCCGGGGGCCCCAGCTTGTGTTAACAATGAACTCCCCACATTACCAACATTTACAGGAGGACCCCCGACCCCCCCTAACAGAGTACATAATGCATTATATGGGAAAGTAGAACATTGGCGGGACTGTAGCGGTGCATGCAAAAACCAGTAAAGGAAGATAGAACAAATAATATAAATTTTAATGATTTATTAAAAAACAGAGTAACGTCAGGTTGTAAGGCATATCATAGACTTCACAGGAGCCCACTACACAACTCAACAACCTGATCAAGAGTACAGAGTTAAAAGGTTCCCATAACAGACATCAGTACTATAACAGAGATCGCAACCCGGTTGGTAAACCCTATATATTTCGCCCGGTTAGGCTTCTTCAGGGGTGGTTGAGATCAGAGTTTGGATTCTGATAATGACATACAGAAAAAGAAAGTTAACAATTTATGCATAGAAACATTAAGTATACATAAACAATAAATAAAGTCGCTCTGCCAATGTATATCACATGATGCCCACCTGCTGGTCCGTAGTGGGAGTAAAAAGACAACAGGGTGCGTGTATACCCTGGTTCCATCACATGCCTGAAAAATCAGGCCGGATGAGCACAAGTTGACAGCCACAAGGATAACCTAGGCAGGAAAAAATGAAGAGCCGCTGCAGATGGAATTCACACAATCCCCAACCATCGGAGAGGCAAGGGGCGGCACCCAGAGACAGGGTAGCCAACTGTGGAGAAGAGTAGTGATATCAGTATCTATTATAGAATACTTAATAAAAACATTTATAGAAAGTAATAAGATGAAATGTACACTCACAGTGCTTAAATAAACAGGTATAGCATCTGTGGAGGCATACGCCTAGCTTGAGACCGGAGGCTTATCAGATCTGTAACAAGCTGATCCAAATATTATGTCAAAAAATAGAAAGAAGAGACAAATTTAGGAAAAAGGCAAAAAGAGGAAAGAAAGAAAAGAAAAACAGGAAAAAAGAGAAAAAAGAAAAAGAGAGAAATGAAACAGATAGTTTACTTATGTATTATGAATATAAATGTAGCGATTATAGTGATCTTAAGCATAAAGCTGTTCCATAGTAGGATAAAAAGAAACACTCATAAAAAGAGAGTTTGCTAAAAAATAACAGCAAACCAAAAGATTATAAGTGATAATTTTTTAAAAAACAGAGAAGGGGACACTTGATAAGGAGCATAAGAAATTGTTTGAGCAAACAGAGGAGACAGGCTTGTATAGTAGGCAGCTATTAGGCATGGTAGAGAGGATACCTGGTCAATCAATCTCAGCAGCACAGGTTAGCTCCACAGGAGTGTACAGCACACTGACGCTCCACAGCAGGACAGAGTCCTGATATACCCCTCAACCCCTCCCACACGTCCGTGCGTCAGAGGAGGCGTGGTCAGGCGTGAGCGGACACAAGGTGTCAGTGCGCAGGCGCCCACACTGATGCTGGACAAGAGGCCTACAATCCCCAGCAACCCCTGGGTTGGGAAGCGTGGACGGCCGAGTGGTCGGCCAATCACAGCGCGCCGGGGGAGGGGCACCGCCGTACAGCGGAGCAGCCCATAGGCACAGAGGAAAGCCAATGTCCAAGAGCCGGGAGTTGCCAGATCGCCGATGGAGAGGGCGGGGAGCCAGCGATCAGGGGGGAGAGAGAGAGACACTGACAAAAACGGGCTCACACAGTGAGGCCCTTGAGTGTCCAAATGGAAGGGGACAAAAGGTGAAAAAACAACCGCAGCAGCATCACAAATCCTGCAGAATAATATAGGATTATCCAAAGGGCAAAGGAATAGCAACTCGGTATATAAAAGGATATATCATGACCCATAACTTAAAAAGGCAGGGCCATTGAAAAAAAACAGCATGGATGTAGGCAGGGTGGCAAGGGCATATATACAATGGCAGAGCGATTCACAACAAAGTTCACACAGATAGGTAATATTTATAGATCAGAATAATAGTTAAGATCAAACATATCTGGGGCATTCGTATAGAAAATAATAATTCATACACATACATTAATTAGCAAAATGCCAAAATAGCCAAAGAAAGAAAACAGACAAAGAAAAAGAAAAGGAAGGAAAAGAAGAGGGGAAAAGATCAAGGGAAAAGGTAGAGCATATAAAGGGAGGGGGAGACAAGAAAAGGGACGGAAAGGGAAGGGGAAAGCAGAGGATAGAGAAAAGGAAAAAGAGGGAGGAAGGGGGAGGGGGAGGGGAGAGGGGGCAAAAGACAGAGAGAAAGAGAAAAGAAGGAGGAGCCAGGTGCCCAAAGAAAGGGAAAAGAGAAACAAAGCGGACAAATGATGCAGAGTGACAAGCATCATATATTTCATGCTGGAGCAACCCGGGCGGTCGCCCGATGAAAGCGTGGCAAGCCAATCAATAGAGCACAGGGATAGTGGAACTGAGACACATAGAATAGGTAGCCCTTACAGAAAAGATTTAAAACTGATATATTCGTTCAGTCCTGGGTAATGGGTGGCGTTTAGAGTTTGTATCCATTTAGTTTCAAGTTGCAGAAGACTGCGATCGATGCCCCCACCCCTAACATGTGTGGGCACATGTTCCAGGGCAGTGAATTTCACCATGGTGGGCTCGAAATTGTGCTCATGTCCCACATGCCGGCTAATGGCAGTGGTGGACAGTTTTTTCCGTATAGGTGCAATATGGTCGGATATACGTTTGTGGAAAGGTCTTTTCGTCTTGCCTACGTAGAAGCACCCACACAAGCATTTGGCCAGATACACCACGCCGACAGTCTGGCATGTGACCCGATGCCGAATGGTGTGGGTACGTCCACCAGGCAGGACGACTGTCGATCCACTTAAGATAAAAGGGCACATGTGGCATCCCTTACATGAGAAGGTGCCATTGATTATGTGTGGAGAATTTTCTAGGGGATTGTGATGACTCTGAACAAGTTTGTCCCGTAGAGATGGTGCTCTGCGGTAGGTGACTTCAGGTCGATCCTTAATAAATTTATTAACGGTATTGTCAGCCAATAGTAACGGCCAATACCTATCCAAAATTTCCTTAAACTGTGCATGGCAAGCAGAATACTGAGTGAGCAGACGTATTGGTTGCAGGGAGTTAACCTTTCTGGGGGGAAAAATCAGGTCCCTGCGGTCAATACTTGCGGCTCGATTGTAGGCCTTCTTCAGGATATTATGGCTGTAACCTCTATCCTTCAATCGAAAGTATAGGTTTCTAGCAGCTATTTCATAATCTTTCTTGAGGACACAATTCCTCTTTAGTCTAATGTATTGGCTGTAGGGTATACTTTTTACAAGCGACTGCGGATGGCCACTGGAGGCATGCAGAATAGTATTGCCTGCAGAAGGCTTACGAAAAAGAGAGGAGTAGACAGTTCCATCAGATCCAATGAAGATGGTGAGATCGAGAAAATTAATCGATTTTAGACTGCATTCCATGGTGAACTTAAGATTAAAAGTATTTTTGGCCAGTCTATTCATGAATAACTCAAGTTCCGTTCTACTACCGGACCACAGTAGCAGAACGTCATCGATGTATCTGTACCACGCAATAACGTGGCACAGATACATCGAGGATTCATCATCAGAAAAGAGCTCCTTCTCCCACCCCCCCAGGTACAGGTTGGCATACGATGGGGCACATTTAGTCCCCATCGCAACCCCCTGCACCTGGAGGAAGTGGGAGAGTCCAAACATGAACACATTTCTGGTGAGAATGAACTTTAATAAACCCAGGATAAATACGTTATAAGATTCTGCCTGATCGCCTCTATCCTTTAGAATTTTACCCACAACTTCAATACCCCTATCGTGGGGGATTGCGTTATAAAGACTTTCAATATCGATAGCAACCAGCCAGGTATTGGGTGGGACTGATATGCCATCGATGGTTTGCAAAAGGTCAATCGTGTCCTTGATGTACGAGGACAGGGCAGTAACATGCGGGCAAAGGTAATTATCAACCAGGGAACTGGCATTCTCTGTTAGCCCCGCACAGCCCGATACTATGGGTCTACCTGGTGGGCATTTTAGAGATTTATGAATCTTCGGTAGGGCGTACATTGTAGGAACCCTAGGTTCCTGAGTGTTCAGAAAGTTCCACGTATCCTTGTCAATCAGGCCCTGATGATAGGCCTGAGTAATAAGGGCGTAGTATTCATTATTGAAGCTTAAAATTGCTGACTGGGATATTGGGCGGTACCAATCCTTGTTTTCAAGGATCTTATAACACATTCGTTCGTAGTCCTGTATGTTCATGACTACTACGTTGCCCCCTTTGTCTGAGGGTTTGATTATTATGGAGCGATTATCCTGAAGACTTCTGAGAGCTTGTCGTTGATTGAAAGTGAGATTTGGAGAGTTGTTAGAAAGGTCAATTTTCTCCACTTCTTTTGTGGTCTGCTGGACAAATGACCATATACTGGCATTTTTGTTCAGGAGTGGAAAATTTAGCGATTTGGGTTTAAAGGACATAGGTGGAGGAAAGGTGACCTCTGAGGCACACATTCCCAAAGTGGGTGGTACCAGGGGGGAATCGTCATCCACATGACCTTCCTCCCATAGTTCCATCAAGGTCTCGATGGCCTGTATCTCATCGGCATCATTTTTAAGTTGTTCAAAATTGCTAGTGTCTGACTCGATAGATGGTTTATTATAGATGACCTTGAACATTAATTTCCGGGCAAAGAGATGAATGTCTTTAATCATTTGAAACTTATCACCCCCCATGGATGGACAGAATGTAAGTCCAAGCTTAAGGACATCAATCTCATGTCCACTTAATAAAGTGGATGATAGATTGATGACCTCAAGATCCAGAGAGGGCGTGCTCACTTCGTCGAGGGTATCGGGGTGGATGATAGTTCCATCTGTTTGCCTAAAAAAATTGGTGCAATTTTGGGATCGATACTTGCCGAACTCTGGGGAAAGAGTGAAGATACATGTGAAGATACATTGGGTTCGCTTACCCGTCTCGTCGGGGTGGTATTAGGTGTCATTAGCAGAGGCGACGTAAGTGCCGGAACTCGCGGAGGGTGCGCTAATAAGGCATTCGTCACCTGTGGGGTATCAGGATGCAAGATTCGTGATAAGGAAGATGGACGAAAGTTGTCTAAAATAGAAGAGTTAGTGGGTAAACGCTTAGTGGTGTTGAGACCGGTTTGTGATAGAGATTCTGAGGACGTAGATTTTCGGTCATTTTTACGTTTCCGTGGGAAACGATCATGAGACATCTCTCGGTATACAGTTGACTGACTTGATGCTGTGGAGGAAACAGAGGTGACATTTGGTATATTATTCAAATTGGCAGGCATGTTACGTGTAGGCGGATGAGCTGTAGGTTTGTTGAAAGTTGGTTGGTTCCATTTATAAGCATACTTATTGTCATATGCAGCCTTATCTCTAAGATATTTGCCCTCCTTAAAGTTGATTAAGTCAGTGGTATACTCTTCCAGATGTTCTTTTAGGAATTTCTCCCTCTCAATGAACAACGGATTGGATATCGACAATACAAGTTCAATATACCAGGCATTGACCTGAACATCAAGATCTTCAATTTCAGCTTCGTATTGATTGCATAAGATGTTCATCATTTCGAATGAACATGACTGTAAGTTCTGTTCCCATCTAAGTTTAAGCGCGTCATCTACCTTTTTAAGATTGGGGAATATTTGTATCCTCAGGCCCCATGGGGTGATCTGATTTTCAACATACTTGATGAAATATTGTTTATGCCAAAATATTCTGACCTTTTTCTCCAGCAGTCGTTGTAGTCTAGAGAATGCTCGATCAAGCTCGGGAATAGTTATGTCAGCATTATTTGTATTGGATTGAATTTTGAACATAAAGCCTTCCCATGCAGCACCACGAAAGTCTGCCATGCTAACAGCAAAAGACAGCCTGAGAAGAAAAACCAGCAGAAAAAATTGAACAGATAATACAAACAAAAAAACGACACATACACCGGGTGCCCTGTAGCAGGTGAAGTGGGAATCTACACCGCACAGGGTAGCCGGGTGGGGGTTGACAGTGATGCACACTCAGAGTGCTAGAAACACTGTCAGTGAGGGATGACTGAAGGAGGGGATCAAAAGGAGATCCGGAAAGAGGATCAGGGGAGAGAGGACTAAATGGCAGAGTAATAGAGGCTAGGTCCTAAACAAATATTAACGTATTAGCAATATATACAACAATCGCAATATCATAGGTTCATAGATAGAGCCAGGAGAGCATAGCATTTAATCATAAATTGCTAGGCCAATCAGATCCAAATATGATGTATTGAAACATCCAAGAAAATATTTGGAAAAAGGGGGATAGGATCTGGCTGGTCTAGACTAGAAAATAGTATTTTTAACAAAAGCACCTCATCCCAAATTTATATATGGGAAAGTAGAACATTGGCGGGACTGTAGCGGTGCATGCAAAAACCAGTAAAGGAAGATAGAACAAATAATATAAATTTTAATGATTTATTAAAAAACAGAGTAACGTCAGGTTGTAAGGCATATCATAGACTTCACAGGAGCCCACTACACAACTCAACAACCTGATCAAGAGTACAGAGTTAAAAGGTTCCCATAACAGACATCAGTACTATAACAGAGATCGCAACCCGGTTGGTAAACCCTATATATTTCGCCCGGTTAGGCTTCTTCAGGGGTGGTTGAGATCAGAGTTTGGATTCTGATAATGACATACAGAAAAAGAAAGTTAACAATTTATGCATAGAAACATTAAGTATACATAAACAATAAATAAAGTCGCTCTGCCAATGTATATCACATGATGCCCACCTGCTGGTCCGTAGTGGGAGTAAAAAGACAACAGGGTGCGTGTATACCCTGGTTCCATCACATGCCTGAAAAATCAGGCCGGATGAGCACAAGTTGACAGCCACAAGGATAACCTAGGCAGGAAAAAATGAAGAGCCGCTGCAGATGGAATTCACACAATCCCCAACCATCGGAGAGGCAAGGGGCGGCACCCAGAGACAGGGTAGCCAACTGTGGAGAAGAGTAGTGATATCAGTATCTATTATAGAATACTTAATAAAAACATTTATAGAAAGTAATAAGATGAAATGTACACTCACAGTGCTTAAATAAACAGGTATAGCATCTGTGGAGGCATACGCCTAGCTTGAGACCGGAGGCTTATCAGATCTGTAACAAGCTGATCCAAATATTATGTCAAAAAATAGAAAGAAGAGACAAATTTAGGAAAAAGGCAAAAAGAGGAAAGAAAGAAAAGAAAAACAGGAAAAAAGAGAAAAAAGAAAAAGAGAGAAATGAAACAGATAGTTTACTTATGTATTGTGAATATAAATGTAGCGATTATAGTGATCTTAAGCATAAAGCTGTTCCATAGTAGGATAAAAAGAAACACTCATAAAAAGAGAGTTTGCTAAAAAATAACAGCAAACCAAAAGATTATAAGTGATAATTTTTTAAAAAACAGAGAAGGGGACACTTGATAAGGAGCATAAGAAATTGTTTGAGCAAACAGAGGAGACAGGCTTGTATAGTAGGCAGCTATTAGGCATGGTAGAGAGGATACCTGGTCAATCAATCTCAGCAGCACAGGTTAGCTCCACAGGAGTGTACAGCACACTGACGCTCCACAGCAGGACAGAGTCCTGATATACCCCTCAACCCCTCCCACACGTCCGTGCGTCAGAGGATGCATTAACAAAATCCCCAGAAAAATTATTAGCAGTCTTACCAGGCTGGCCGGGCTCGTCCCTCACAGCCGACGCTGGCAACTCCCTCGTAGGCGAATGGTCCCTCTGCACCTCATCCTCCGATCCCGAAGCTTCACCCTCCGATCGATCTTCTAAAGCCGGCGTCCTCGGCGAAGTCTGCCTCCCAGGCATAGAAAGCCTGGAGGCCGTGGATCCCAGCCTCTCGGCGGATCGTCCTCTACGCATCGACCCGGCTGTGGATGTCTCTGCACCGATCCTCCCCCCGCTGGACCTCCGATCGGCATCCCTCAAGGGCTCAGGTGATGTGGGCCTACCCCTTGTCTTGGGGCTGGTGTTAGTGTTCCTGGCAGCCCCACCACTTGTTGACCCCCGCTTAGCTCGTTGCCCCCCCCTTTTTGCTGCAGTCCTGATAGTTTTGGGGGGGAAGCTGCTGCCATGCTGCTGTGCCTCGTGTGTGGGGCTCGGGCGCCATTTTGGGCCGAAGCCACGCCCACCTGGCCTAAAATGTCCGGGGGACTATGCCTGTTAGCTCCCCCAGACGCAGCGTTGGCTCGTTTGGCTGGGGGGGTGGGGGGGTGCCGCTGGGGGCTATGAAGAGGCCGCTTTGCCTGAGATGTGGGGGTGGGCGAATAGCGTTGTGGCGCTCGAGACTGCCGACCGCGTGGGGTCACTAAAGTCTCTTGCTGGGACCCCCCCGCTTCATCTAATAGTAGCCCCCCCACCCGGGATTCGAGCCATCCAGGCTCCTTGTTTGCAGCAGTGGCTCTCAGCCGTGCTAAAAACAAATCCAAATCCATTCCTACCTTAGTTTTTAGGGAGCAGTGAGAAAATCCTGCCTCCCTCTCTGCACTCTGCCTGCGTGTGTCTGTTTTGGCGCCGGTCCCGCCCCCTATATATACCACTCCTCCCCCCAGGCTGCACCAAACCTGCAGCCACTCCCTTGAGAGTTCTCCTGCAATAAGCTTAACCCCCAGTTGCCCAGATTCACCACAGTCATGGCAGCCCTCTGCTATCTTTGTTTCTTGTCGCTCCGGGCTTTTCTGGACGCCTAGGAAGAGGGGAGGAACTGGAAGCCACCATGGAGGAGAGGACACGTAGCCGCCGCACCACGCTGCCTGCTGCCTGCCGATGGGGTAAGTGCCGGACTGCCGATGGGGTAAGTGCCGGACTGGCCAGTTGTTTGCCCCCCCAAAAAAACACCAGCGGCCACTGTCTGAGACCAGGTAGTGATGTCATGCCTGTTTTTAATGCAGTGCTATATAAGGGCCAGAAAACCAAGGGCGTCCAATATTGCATTTTGGCTTTTGTTGTTGCTCATAGACATTTCTCAAGATTCTATGAATCTTTTCCTGATATTATATACTGTAGATGATGCTATATTTAAAGAGGAAGTAAACCCTGATGGGTTTTACAAAACAGCAAAGTACCGCGCTAAGGACAGAATTAAAAAATGGAGAGAGAAGGTTGCTGCCCCCCTAGAAGATCTCCTTAAAGGGAGTCTTTTGATTGATATGAAAAGCACAGGTGGGGTGTTGGCGCTACCTGGGGTACCTGACTAATGTGACAGAAATACTTGTCACTTATAAAAACCCGTCCATGAGGGGATCTTTCAATATAAAACTTCTAAGATCAATAAGTGAATAGTAAATAATATACCATAAAGCTGTGCACAAATAATCTGTGCAGTGAAGCCTCTATATGCAATGACCAGAAGCCAAAAAAGAAAAAAGTGTATAAACACAAGTTGATTACAATAAGCAATTGACCTGACAGTTTACCACGGAAAAAAAAAAAAGTGAAGAAATGCATATAAGAAAAATATAGTTATGTGTGAATAGTCCAATAATAGTGCATACAATTATTGTATAAAGTACTGTCCAGCAAAGTTATTATATAACAACAAGGAAAACCCAAAAAATGCTAAATTAGTTGATTAAAAAAATCCTCATGACAAGTTCATTCTCTGTGAAAAACTCCAAAGTGATTTGTGACTTGCGTGCTCCCCCGCCTGGGTCCCCACTCACCTGATGTCAACACCCCTACAGGGGTAAATGGCATGTAGTGTCTGGAGTCCTGAATCTTCATAGGAAGAGGCAAGGGCTCTAATAGTGTAGTACCAAAACGTTTATTTTAAAAAATGTATTAAAAAATAATAGGTATTCCAGCATTAAACTGTAAACAGCTGGTAATATCCCTAATACATACACTAAAAAACCCTGGGTTGAATGAGCGTGTCGGAGGCTGGGATAACCAGCGTGCGTCCCAAGACGTGTACCACCCGATCTCCTCACAACCCGGAAATTATGTAGCGTGCGTGTGCGTAACTCCGCCTTAAGCTTTTCGTCAATGGATGTCGTCTGAGGCAGTGAACCACACATCGCACACAGCAGTTGAAATAGGCAGTGCGTCCGTCCAAGTTCCTCCCACCCCCATTAACAGGGTGTGTTAATGCTAAACGGCTATCCCCACTAAACTAGCATAGCAGTAAGCCTATGTTAGGGCCACCCAGTCCGAATTGTGAACAGTTGGACGCTCGCTCTCCTGTAGACATTGATTGGTTTTACTTCCTCTTTTGCTCCCTGCAAAGCCTGACGATTAAAAGCATAATGGGCTTGTATGCAGCACATACAAACCCATTATGTGACATTTACCTGCAAACAAATCCACCACTGTACCCTGTGCAGGCTACGTCCATCTTCTCACCCCTCTTCCCTCAGGGGCCGCGGACTCTGGCTCTGTGATTCGCCAAAGCCGCGTGACGTCGGAAACGGCACAGTCCAACTGAAGCAACAGCACAACGTGCCATTGCTTCAGTGTGCAAGTGCCAATGTCTTTGGCACATGCAGATACAGGGGAATATCTCCTAAACCATGCAGGTTTAGGAGATTTCCAGGATAGCTACAGGTAAGCCTTATTAAAGGCTTATCTGTAGCAAAAAGTTGTATGAAAGGGTTTACAACCACTTTAAAGTCTTCACAATTTTATGTTGCGGACACTCTGACTCTCTAAGATGCTCTTTTTGTACCCAATCATGTTACTGACCTGTTGCCAGTTTACTTATTTAGTTGCAATATATTGTTCCAACTCTTCCTTATTAGTACCACTTACTTTACCAGCTTTTTGTTGCCCTACCCCAACTTTTTGGAGACGTGTTGCTGCCCATTAATTTCAATATTTATTTTTTCTCAGTTTAAATATGATATGTATTCTATTTTCTTTTGTAAATAAAATAAGGATTTATAAGATTTACAAATCATTGCATTCTGTTTTTATGTAGATTTTACACACTGTCCCAAATTTCTTGAAATTGGGGTTGTAGAACAACTGTCTTGTTTTTATTGCTCCCATTAGGGAGATTCACCATACCTTTTTAGTCATGTATACCGTTATCACCAAGCGTGAGGCTGGGTTCACACCACAGCATGGATCGACTTACAGCAGGGGTCTGGTGCGTCTCCATTTACCGTTTCAGGTCCGATTTTCAGCTTGAATTTTTCCCTGAATTCAGACTTGATATGGACCAGAAGACACACAGGGCTCCTGTGCAATTTGCACTGGAGCCGCCCTGGAGATGTGTGAACCAGCTCCATAGAGAGGCAGTGTTGTGGAAATTTAAACATGTATTGTCATAATGGCACCCAGTTTTAGTACTTCCGCAGCCCGCTCTAAATAGAACTGACTAGGGCAGTCTGAGGCTGGTTGAATCTCGTCTGGTAGTAGAAAATGTCTTGAGGTTGGAATGTGATGTTTGCGGCGTGGGCATATGTCCGCTAACGAGGGGCTCTCTGTGCATTTAGCACAGACGATCGTTGAGGAGGGGATGCGCTCACTCCGCAAGCACACTAGTGGTTATGGACAGATGTGCGTTCTTATCAGGGTCTTGTCAGATCAGCAGAGCTTGGGGTTCGTAGCGTACGCCTGTAGATAACCTCCTTTCCACCTTAATAAGGGTATAATCTGGATATGCATTATTATATGGAATGGCGCAGTTTCAGAATTCTATCAGCGATTAATATGAGAGCTTATGGACGCCCATAAGCCTTTAGCAGCATTGTATGTATTTCTATGCATTGTATTGTATCCATTGTATTATATTCTATTCATGTATTCTATGGGACTTCCTGTTAGAAGGAATGTCCTTATATGGTGTTAGCTGTGTCCAGGGGACATCATGTATTAACCACTCCCATGAGGGAGGTGTTTAACTGGTGCAGTGAGCACTTCCTGTTTGGGTAAATAAAGATTGCATGTCCGCATCCAATTCGCAATAGTGTAAACCCAGCCTGAAAGAAAATCTAAATTTTTGAGTTGTCCCCATAACAAGAATAAAGGGGAAATCTTTCAATGGGGACCCACATTCTGGTGAGGCTGGTGACAACCAGAGATCGCCTCACTTTGAGGGACTTCCTCTTATTTCATGTTTTGGCTATGAGACAGAAAGTGGAGGGAAATCTTCCCAGTGGGACACAGTTGGCAAAAATATGACAATGACTGAGGTTATAACCCTCTTACTCTATGAAAAATGAAATACATTTTTTTGCCTTTAGTTCTTCTCAAAATCCCAGCTATTATAGATTTTGATACAGGGTTTTACATATGTTTCTCCACCCGAAAACCAAATGTCAGCAGTGTGTGCAGCTCCCCTTTAACAAAGTATCGTTTTGTACATTATTCAGTTATGCTTCCATCAGCTCCTTTTCAAAGCTAGATGTTTTTTTTAACAGTTTGGAAAAAAAGTAAAAAAAAAAAAATCCCTCCATGTATGATTTTTTGCTTCCCTTCCTTCTCTCTCCAGCAGCGATAGCTCGCCAAGATCTGGCAGACACCTTCTCATAGGGCTGCAATGTTGTCCAAACTTCACAGCATGCTTATGCCCATGCCAGGAGTCACTTAACACAGAAACTTGGACTGCAGAGAATTGCTTACGCACAGCATGAACACGCCAAAAGTAATGGAGAAGTGTTCCATTTTTTTTTTTTTTTTGCATCAGCATAAATTAAGATGTATTCGATTTTTGATACAATGAAAAAAGGGTGAACTGTTCCAAATAGCTGGTATGGTTTTTAGGATGCTTTGGAGTCCCTAAGACCTCTTTCACATTGAGGCGTGGAGCCGCGGTGACGGTATAGCCGCGCTATTTGTAGCGCGGCTATACCGTCGTATTTGCCGCGATATTCGGGCGCTAGCGGTGAGGTTTTAACCCCCGCTAGCGGCCGAAAAAGGGTTAATACCGCGGTATTACCGCGCTTTCCCATTGATTTCAATGGGAAGGCGCGGTATAGGAGCGGTGAACACACCGCTCCTATACCGCGGTAAGGATGCGGCTAGCAGGACTTTTGGAGCGCTCCTGCTAGCGCACCGCTTCAATGTGAAAGCCTTCGGGCTTTCACATTGAACACTACAGGGCAGGTTTTTTCATGCGGTATAGCAGCGCTATATTTAGCGCTGTACCGCATGAAAAATGCCTCAATGTGAAAGGGACCTTACTATCCATCTAACAATAAAGAATTACTGTACAGTATAGAAATCTTTGCCACAGAGTTCTATACTATGCTGCCTTCATTCCTGCCAGACCTTTACTGTGCATCCCATTGGGAACTGCTCAGTCACCAATCCAAACTGTCCTGGCCTGCATAGCTTTATTCATGCACAAAAAGTCTTCATTCAGACAGGCGCCACTGCCTGCACCTGTCCTGCATGCAGGCTGTCTTTGTTCTGGCATCTGCATCCGCCTTGAGCTGTGTGCAGGCAGCCTATAGATGTGTCAGATAGCTCGGGGCCATGCAGACTCCCCTGTATGGTTGTCAAATTTTGACATGCAACTTTGTGCGTGCAGCTGCTGTGTCTGCATCTACCTTTGTAGGCTGCCTGCATGCAAACATCAAATTGAATAATTAAAAAAGGTTGACTACACTACATGTTACTACTGTGTTGAAAACTAACAACAGTTATTAATAATAATAATAATAATAATAATAATGCGACAAGCCAGAACCGCAGGGGAACACATGAGGTGCACGGTGGGCCGATGAGAGACAGCAATAATACAGTTCATCGGTTTACTCACGGTTAGCAGAAAGCCTCCCTGGGCCGGTCGCACAGTGAAAGGGAAGATAGCACGAAATCCTCCGGGGCACGCTCTGCGATAGGGAAACGCCAGCCGAGATGGTGGTTGAGGTGCCCGTGATGACAGGGGTGTTTAGAGTGCTTGTGGCGGCTGGGTCCCTTGATGATATTTGTCGTGACGCCAGTACCGTTAATGGTGGTACAACCAGTTGTAGTAACAATGTTAAAGAATGAGATAGACAGTGGCAGAATACAACTCACAACTTTTACTGTGTCTGGTTTTGGTTGCAGTACAAACATCCAGTTAGAATACAGTCTCTGGGTAAATAGAGGAGTTCTGCTGATCCACTGCTAATAGACTTTAGGAGGCCTGGACTCAGGGTGTGGTTCAGTAATAATGCTTACTTGTGTCTGGTCCTTTTTGAATCCAGTGACATGGGTGAGGTTGCCGGAGGCTAATAAATCCTTCACCTGTATACTCAAAGGTCCTTGCTGCCGATTAATGGCTTTTATCCTTTGATTTTAGCAGTTTAAATGTGTCCCTTCTCTGGACTGACTTTCTCTCACCCTTCTCTCTCCATGCTGCTTTCTGTACAGACCAACTGAACCACAGATAAGCCTGAGCTGGGATAGATTTCCCAGAGTGGTGCTATCCCCATCTTGTGGTGGGAAGTAAGAAGCACACCTGACCAGCCTATGAACAGGGATACCACAGGTATACAATGCAAAATGACATGCAATATAGCAATGACAAAGAAGTAATACTTTTGCAGTTCCCACATGTCCTGAGTGGGACGCTGCATACCCCCATGGTAAAACGTGTGTCGACCTCGGCACACTTTTGACTCGATGTTGTGTCTTCCTGTAAGATATAAGAGAAAGGGAAAAGCATGCATGCATAGGAAATGACAATATAACCCCATTCTTGTACTTCTTGTATCTGCAAGTAAAATGGGTTAGGCAAACATATCTCAGGCAACAACGAAATGTGACAAAAGGTGACAAAAAGGGGTGTAGTTTTTCCTCTGAAGACTGGTAATGTATGGCAAAACCAGAATAGTCCACGATGAGATGGAAAAAGGAAAACAAAGCAAAAATAACATCTCAGGAGGCTCACAGGGTATGAGTCCGTTCCCTGGGCACAGGAAAATGTCAACAGATGAATATCACGGAGGCTCAGGTACGTGAAAGTCTATCTCCAGGTGCAGGCTTGAACGTTGCAAAACAGTAGGTATGTAGTCCTTTTGAAAAGTCCTTTAAAGGAAATAAACATAATATCCCAAGTAAGTCTTCTTCTCACTCTGGAACTTCAGACGATGTAAGGATGCACTCAACGATGAGATGACAGAGTCGGTAGTCGACTTCTCGGCTGCTGGTGCAGGTAATCCTCCAAACGGACAGGTGGTCGTCCTCTTGTAGTTCTGTCAGATCTTCTTAGTGGCTGAGTTTCTACAGGCCTTGTTTCAAGGGAACTTGGTGTCTCTTGAGCTGTAGTAGACACTTCTTGAGATAGCTCCTCTGGTTGAAGTGCGGTTGTATTGGTCTTGGCAGGCACTAAGATATTGAGCCATGGTGTAAGGAACCATTGTAAAGGATCAGAGTCTAATAATGCTTTTCCAAAAGACTGTAGTGGATTCTCTGAATCAGATGGTTTTGTAGGCTCTGGTTCTATGAATTGTGTTTCCTCTTGGACAGCTTCTTCTTGAAGAGTTTCTTCTTGAGTACTTTCCTTGAGACATAACTTAAGGCGATTGCGATGTACTACACGTGATTTGTTTTCTTTAGTGATCTCATAAGTATCAGTCTCTGGATTGAGAATAGCTGTAATGGTGTAAGGTTCTCTCTCCCATTTGCTATCTAACTTGCTGGTGCGATGGTTGTTTAACCATACATGGTCATCAATTTTGAGAGGTTCTGCTTTGGCAGATTGGTTATAATCTTTTTGTTGCTTTTCATGAGCACGTTCCATGCGATGTTGAACAATTTCTTGTGCATCAATTAGACGTCTTTGGTGCTCACTCACCCAATCAGTCCTTGGTAGAGGGTTGATTGCATCAGGCACTTGTACGCCCAAAGTATGGTCAGCAGGTAGTTTACCTTGTCGGCCAAACATGAGATAGTAAGGTGTATACCCAGTAGAACAGTGAATCGTGTTATTGTAGGTGTACATCAACTGAGGCAATAGAGTAGGCCAATCACTTCTTGTAGCAGGTGGTACTGCTCTTAACATCTCAATTAAAGTTTGGTTCATTTTCTCGCAAAGTCCATTCCCTTGAGGGTGGTAGGCTGTGGTCCTGATTTTCTGGCAATTGTGAAGTGTACACAGTTCTTTGAAGAGTTGCGACTCAAAGGCAGATCCCTGATCTGTAAGGATTCTTTCTGGGCATCCATATGGCAATAGGAAATGTTTCCAGAAGGCATCTGCAGTGGTTCTAGCGGTCAGGTCCTTGACAGGTACGGCTACAACAAATTTGGTATAATGATCAATGATGGTCATGGCGTATGTGTAACCTGAGCGACTTGGTTCCAGCTTCACATGGTCAATCGCAACTATTTCTAGCGGTGTTTGGCTTACAATGGGATGTAAGGGTGCTTTTTGGTCATGTTTTTCATTTCTTCCAACAGCACAGGTGGAACATTCTCGACACCACTTTTCAATGTCTCCTCTCATCCCGATCCAGTAGAATCTTCTACGGATGGTGGCTTCTGTCTTCTGCACGCCAAAGTGTCCTGATCGATCATGATACATCTCAAGAATGATTCTTGCATCTCGGCGTGGTATTAAGATTTGGTATAGACAATCCGAGGTAATTGGGTCTAAAGTTCTTCTTAATAGTAGGCCCTTCTGTAGGAAGAGATGTTTTCTGTGTCTCCAAAGTTTTGACAATTCTGGATCAGCATTTCTTCTGCGAATTCTTTCAGGGGTTCTTCCGCTGGTGAAGAAATCTTGCAGTTCTCCCAACACTCTGCTTTCATTTTGCAGCTTGATCCACCTTTCTTTGTCCACTTGGGATCTTGGATCCACTTGTTGTTGAAGATTAAGGACTTTTCTTCCTTTGATGGTGATAATGTCTTGTTGGGCAAAATTTTTGTAAAAAACTGGCATTTCTACCTCTTCCCAAACATCTTCCTGTGTAGTAGGGTCTTCTTGGGTAGGCAGACGGGATAATGCATCCGCATTTTCATTTGCTTTTCCTGTTCTGTATTTTATGGTGAAATCGTAGTTAGCTAGGCGTGAGGCCCATCTTTGTTCCAATGCTCCCAACTTGGCGGTATTCAGATGTGCTAGCGGGTTGTTATCTGTGAAGGCCACAAATGGTGTTGCGGCAAGGTAATCTTTAAATTTTTCTGTAACAGCCCACACGAGTGCGAGGAATTCCAATTTGAAGGAACTATAGTTTTGGTCGTTTCTTTCAGTACCTTTAAGAGATCTACTAGCGTAGGAAATAACTCTTTCTTTTCCTTCCTGTACCTGCGATAGGACAGCTCCCAGACCTTTCTTACTAGCATCTGTGTAAAGATGAAATGGCTTCTGGTAATCTGGATAGCCTAGGATTGGTGGTTCTGTTAACTTCTTCTTTAGGAGCTGGAAGGCAATTTCTCTTTCTGTGTTCCATTCGACTGGTATTGGAGACTTTTGGTACCTCTTAGGATGTCCTCTCAGAAGTTCTAATATTGGCCCCGCAATTTGGGCAAAGTGAGGAATAAAGCGTCTGTAGTATCCTGCGAAACTGAGAAAGCTCCTCACTTCTTTCACTGTAGTAGGAGTAGGCCAATTTCGGACTGCGGCTATCTTCTCTGGATCCGGTTTAACACCTTCAGAGCTTACAATATGCCCTAAGTATTTGACTTCTGTCTTCAGTAGATAGCACTTAGATGGTTTGACTTTGAGTCCATGTTTAATGAGGATTTGAAAAACTTCGGCCAAATGTTTCAAGTGATCTTCATAAGATTTGGAGTAGATGATGACATCATCTAAGTACAACAGGACGGTTTCAAAATTTTTGTGTCCTAAAAAATGCTCCATTAATCTTTGAAAGGTTCCGGGCGCATTGCAAAGTCCAAAAGGCATGCGGTTGAACTCAAATAGGCCCATCGGGGTGGTAAATGCAGTCTTCTCACGATCTTCAGGTGCCATGGGTACTTGCCAGTATCCACTGGTTAAATCAAGGGTAGAGAAGTAGGCTGAAGATCCTAAAGCTGTCAAAGATTCCTCTATGCGTGGTAAAGGGTAAGCGTCCTTGTGGGTGATTTGGTTAATTTTTCTGTAATCCACACAAAATCTGATGTTACCATCCTTTTTACGGACAAGAACTAGAGGTGCAGCCCATGGACTATGGCTGTCTCTAATGACATTGGAGTCCTTCATCTCTTGGATCATTTGCTTTACGGATTGGTACATAGTTGGTGGTATAGGCCGATATCTTTCCTTGATCGGTGGGTGTGAACCTGTAGGAATGGAGTGCTTGATGATATCCACTTCTCCATAGTCTGTGGGATGCTTACTGAAGGCAAGGTGAAGCTCCTTCACAATTTTTAGTACTCCCTCCATTTGGTTTGCTGGTGTGGAAGCATCTCCCACATGAAGTTCTTTCCACCAGGATGTGTTTACATTTTGGTCCTGGGGGTTCTGTCTCTGGGGAATTTGCTCTGTGGTAGCTGTAGCCACACTGATGACATCTTGAAAAGTGACTTGGATTAGCTGTGCAATAGGAAGGTGTTTTGATAGTGTTACACTGCTATCACTCAAGTTTAGGAGTCGTATAGGCACTTTACCTTCCGAGACGGTTACTAGGCTCCTTGCAGCTCTAACTAGAGGATAGTCTTCCAAAACAACAGGCTCTACCAGGGCTTGGTAGTCTTGACCTTGGATTCCGACTACAGCTCGGCACCACAAGAGAGTTTCGGTGTTGGGTTTGAGGATCACAGGTTGCTTATCCCGGATGCGGGCACAGCAAATTTCTCCTTTTTCGTTGGTGAATCTCTGTTGCGCATTTAGTACACGGATGGTTTGTTGGATCACCTTCTTAGAATCAGGAGGGGCAGTAGGCACTAACTGGTGCAAGGCTTCTAGCATCTCAACATAACAGTTCCTGAGGACATTCATTCCTAGGACTATTGGAGGGTTAGGGTTATTGTCTCTGACTTGTACCACAATAAGGCCTTGTCGAGGTAGTGTAGTTCCTCCTACTTGAATGGTAGGTTCCCAATAACCATGGACTGGTATGGGTTTGCCGTTACTGGCTATGAGACTCAGCCAGGATTCTGGAGGCTGGGTAAGTTGATTTTGATCCCAGTATTTTTCAAAGGCTGCTTGTTGGATGGTGGTGACTTGGGATCCGGTGTCAACTAGGGCAACAAAAGGAACTCCATTTATTTGAAGTGCCACTTCAGGACGGGATCCAACGTATCTTGGCATCCAGTGGGGATCTTCTGGACCTATTGGTTTACCTCCCGAGGGGTGGTCCTTGGCCTCGGGGGTTTCTCGTTTAACTGCCAGCAGGTTGCTTCTGTATGGCCTGGTTTGTGACAGTATGTGCAGATAGGCCGCTTAGGGGTACTAGTGCGGTCAGGAGGGCGTCCGCCAGAATTTCTGGAATAAGTCTCTCTAGAATTAGAGGGGAAGAGTCTTCTGGACACAGGTTTCTCATCCTCTAGCATTAATGGTTTCTCCCATTGTTCCAATTTTTGGTGGACTTTCTCCAGACTTTTAGTCAGAAAACGGACTTGCTCCGTCAAGGCAGCAACTGCGTCAGGAACTGGAGCTTGGGTTGCCTGACTGACTATAGGTAAAGACTTTACAGGGGTAACCAGCTGTGATACAGGCACGTCAACAGATCTAACAGGTTCTGTTGGTGGGCTTTTTCCCAGTATGCTGATAGCTAGTTCTTTAAAATCTAAGAAGGTAGCGCTTGGATGTTGGGCGGCTAACATTCTTAGTTGGCTCTTTAGATTGTCTGTATGGACGCCTTCAATAAATTGTTCTTTCAGGGTTTTGTCCTGATTTTCTGCCTCACGGGGGTCTACTTGGACAACAGCTCTAAGGGCTTCCTGCAAAGATAATGCAAAGTCTCTGAGTGACTCACCAGATTGCTGTCTCTTGCTGAAGAACCTCATCTTGACCTCTGACACGGTTCTGGGTTCAAAGGTGGTGTAGAGACGTTCAAAAATCTGTTCCATGGTCTTTCTCTCCGAGCTCGGCCAAGATTTCACTTCTCTGAGCGCAGCTCCTTCCAATTGCGCAAGAAGAATCTCCATCTGTTGCTCTGAGGATACAGGGTACAATCTGAACATAGCCAGAATTTTTTCTTTAAAGTCCCTTAAAGTATGAATTTCCCCAGAATATCGTGGGAACCAGGGGGCTCCAAAATAATAAGGCATGGTTAAAGGCATTAAACTTGGTGCTGCAGCAGTTGGTATTGCATTGGGACCGACTGCGGCTGATGCAGGGGGTCCTCTGAGGTCGGGCTGCACGTCATTTCCTTGCACAGACATGGTAACAGCAGGTGAGTTCTAGTTAGGTAAGTCAAATGCGTTTTTAGACACTTTTTGTGCGGTGTTGCTATGGGCAACCGCTGTCTTGCGGGTGTATGGCCCTTTAAGAATTTAATGCCAGCTGAATACAATGCTGCAGCAAGGTTGATTTTGGGTCTCTGGCAGAGTTCCAGCTATCAGTGCTCCTTATAGTTAGTAGAGGCACCTGACAGGCTGCGATTACTGCTCGGACGGCAAGCAATGCGATTATTTTCTCTCCTTTTGCTCGCATGCAAAGTCTCGCGACTTCTGGGGCGTGCGTTTGTCACACTTTCCTCCCAGGATTGACACAGCAAAGGTAAGGCGGGCTGGCCAGACAATTTTGCATAAATAGGTGGCACCAAACTTTCCCGCTCTTCAGGGGGTGTCACTAACCTATCCACAGTGATGGCGCAGGAATTTTTGGACAAGAAGGTCTCTGGCAGCCATTTTAAGTGAATGGAAATAGTCAATTCAAATACTGCATGCAGTGTTGTTAACACACAAATGTCTGATTTTCTCACTTTGGATGCTGCGATTTTTATGCTGATAACTGGGATAACGCTTCCATGCGATTTTTAAACAGTTTAAACAGTTCTGTGGCCCCACACAGCATGCAATAAGTAAATAGTCTCTCAATAAAGCAAAGGGGCTTATTCTGATGCAACAGTCTTTTAGATAGGGCGCAGGGGTAATTATCCTGTTCGTGACGCCAATTTTTCTTATGCGACAAGCCAGAACCGCAGGGGAACACATGAGGTGCACGGTGGGCCGATGAGAGACAGCAATAATACAGTTCATCGGTTTACTCACGGTTAGCAGAAAGCCTCCCTGGGCCGGTCGCACAGTGAAAGGGAAGATAGCACGAAATCCTCCGGGGCACGCTCTGCGATAGGGAAACGCCAGCCGAGATGGTGGTTGAGGTGCCCGTGATGACAGGGGTGTTTAGAGTGCTTGTGGCGGCTGGGTCCCTTGATGATATTTGTCGTGACGCCAGTACCGTTAATGGTGGTACAACCAGTTGTAGTAACAATGTTAAAGAATGAGATAGACAGTGGCAGAATACAACTCACAACTTTTACTGTGTCTGGTTTTGGTTGCAGTACAAACATCCAGTTAGAATACAGTCTCTGGGTAAATAGAGGAGTTCTGCTGATCCACTGCTAATAGACTTTAGGAGGCCTGGACTCAGGGTGTGGTTCAGTAATAATGCTTACTTGTGTCTGGTCCTTTTTGAATCCAGTGACATGGGTGAGGTTGCCGGAGGCTAATAAATCCTTCACCTGTATACTCAAAGGTCCTTGCTGCCGATTAATGGCTTTTATCCTTTGATTTTAGCAGTTTAAATGTGTCCCTTCTCTGGACTGACTTTCTCTCACCCTTCTCTCTCCATGCTGCTTTCTGTACAGACCAACTGAACCACAGATAAGCCTGAGCTGGGATAGATTTCCCAGAGTGGTGCTATCCCCATCTTGTGGTGGGAAGTAAGAAGCACACCTGACCAGCCTATGAACAGGGATACCACAGGTATACAATGCAAAATGACATGCAATATAGCAATGACAAAGAAGTAATACTTTTGCAGTTCCCACATGTCCTGAGTGGGACGCTGCAATAATAATAATAATAATAATAAATGTAGCCAGTTTTGCATAATTTTTTATTTATTTTTTGCGAATGAGTGTGCAAAGCATTGAATCTACGATCAGTGAACTCTACTACCAGCTCCATGTCCACACCAAGGTAAGGACTTTTGCCGCGTACACACGATCATTTTTCGGCATGAAAAAAAACGACGTTTTTAAAAACGTCATTTAAAATGATCGTGTGTGTGCTTCACATTGTTTTTCGGCTTCTGAAAAACGACAAAAAGAAATTCGAACATGCTGCATTTTTTAACGTAGTTTTTTAAAATGTCGTTTTTCGTGTTGTTAAAAATGATCGTGTGTGGGCAAAAACAACGTTTTAAACCCGCGCATGCCCAGAAGCAATTTACGGGAGCGCTCGTTCAGGTAAAACTACCATTCATAATGGAGTAAGCACATTCATCACGCTGTAACAGACAAAAAAGCGTGAATCGTCTTTTACTAACAAGGAATCAGCTAAAAGCAGCCCAAAGGCGAATAGAACTTCCTCTTTAGAGTGTCGTCGTACGTGTTGTACGTCACCACGCTTTGTTCATCATTTTTCAAAAACGATGGTGTGTGGGCAACATCGTTTTTAATGATGAAGTTGGAAAAACGTCGTTTTTTGGACATGCTGAAAAACAAAGTTTTTTTTCATGCCGAAAAATGATCGTGTGTACGCGGCATTTGGGTTAGAGAGCTGGAAGAAGTGTCAATGGCTACAAGTTACCATAAATGGCTACCTGTCCAATAGTTTCCTCTTTGATGTATTCTCTGTTTGCTATAAATAGGACTGTGCAACAAAAAACAATGACAAATAAAATAAAAGTTTTTTTTATTATTATTATTTCCCTGCTTAGCTGTTGTTCATTTCATTTAAACTGTATGTAAAAAAAAAATTCTATAGAGGTTCATAGTGCCCCCCCCCCCCCCCCATAAACAATCTCTCTGTAAAATATGAAATCAAAAGTATTCTGCGGAGTGACCTCCGATGGAACACGATGTGACTGGGAAGGCTTTTTGTTTTTCAGACATGTGGCAGCTGGCACCAATCACTTTGAATTTTGCAGGGTGTATTGTTCAGCACAGACACTGGGAAACGCCAAGGGGCAAATTCCTGCCTGTTGCCCAGCTGTGAAGGCAACACCATTTCCACATTATGAGACAAAGCCTGTGAGAAATAACGTATAGCAAAGATACTTATACGTACAGAATGGCAATGAAATGCATTTCCTGTGCCAATTTTTGTTTTAACCTCCCTGGCGGTATGATTATGTCAGATTTGTGTGTCTTAAAGCGGTACATTGTTTTGCATAGAAATTTGGCGTTTTATATTGTAGACTTGTAATTCTTAGTAATAACTCACTTAAATCTGTCCAAACAAGAGTCTAGTGGACATCCTGGGTATGATAAAGTTTGAAATGGGAATTCATAAATTATAACATAATAAATAACTATAAATAATTATCAAAAATTATTAATATAATAATAATAATAAAATGTATTCAATAACATAATCAAATTAAAAACACTGAAATTTGCTCAGTTGCAGAATTGTCGCTGTAAGTTTTTTCAGTGTTTGATGACGAATTTCCCCACTAATCACTATCGCTCAACTCTGCAAGTGATTATTATTTACTATTGCTTTTTTTTTCGCTGGTCAAAAAACGCTTTTGGCGTAAAGGGACACTTTTTGGATACCATGGACAATCTCAAGTTTCCAGGCAGAAAGAACAGTATATGTAATATAAAAGTGCATGTAGGGCACTGGAAAAAGCACTAGGGACAAAAGGGATGTGAAATGATTTGATACAGTAATGTAATCTCTAAGATTACAGTGTACTGTATGTGTTATGTTTTTTGCACTATTTGAATTTGCTGCTGGGCTCCGCCCCCATGCATCGCAACGCTTGCAGGGAACGGGGCCGGGCACACAGTACATCGGACGGAGTATGCAGCCCGCGGACACAGCAGGAGGACATTGCAGGGTCCTGGGGACAAGGTAAGTAACTTTGCCTAGATCCTGTAATGCAATCCCTGAGTGTGGCTCGGAGTTACCGCTTTTGGTAGTAAAAATTCACCCCGAGCCACACTCAGGAATACCGCTGGGAAGTTTTAATACAGGTGCTTAGCAAAGCTCATTGTATGCATACAGGTGCTAAGTGTTTAGCATAGCTCATTGTATGCATACATGTGTTGCGCCCTGCTCCTGTTGGGTAGGTGCTATTTGTAAATTTAAGTCACCTGAGCTGTAGTTTAGCTCAGAATGATTATGTCAAATTATTGGTTTCTGTTCCAGTTCAGCTGCGTTGCATATTTTCCACTTGACTGTGGGTGTCGCTGTCACCACGGGTCAAAGTTGGAAACGCAGCGGGTTGGGTGCATTGAGTATTTTTTCCCAGAAGCAGCTCAGCAGGCGTGGGCTCCGTGGGAAAGGGTACTTAAGGGACAGACATTGTTCTAGCGGGGTCTTCCGAACCTGACCTGATGGCCCTTCTGGCCTCAGGGATGTGCTAGCAGTTTTTTTCCGGCCTCAGGGCATGCTGGCCCGAGTCTCTGCTACTGAGAGTAGGCACAGGAGTTTCTGGGGTCTACTGGTCCAGGGATGGTCCTGTGCTGCCTTCTCTGCAGGAAGAAGCCAAACAATTGAGGATTCAATTAGAGGGCGCTTCCTGGCCAATCTACCACACAGTGCTGCCGGCTGGCTGAAAGATCCTGGTACTGTGTAGCTGTGTCCTTGGAACTTTTGCAAAGTGTGTGTGTGTTTACACAGTCCTGTAGGAGAGGACTGAGCAACGACACGACGGCACTCATCAAGTCTGTGGCAGAGACTTTTGAACAAGCTTTGCACCGGCTGCTAGGTCAGTGAGAGAGGCCTATCCGGTGGTTGCGGAATCCAGTGTGGAAACGGTTTGTCCTCTGGGTCCAAGAACGTACCCGTGATCCGAAAAGCAAGGTACCTGAATCTCCCCTAACCCTCCATCCCTCTGTCTGATCTTGTTTAATAAAACCTTGGAAAAAGAGTGTTGGTGCAGATCTTTGTGAATAACTCTTCAAGGAGGAGACCCCTAAGACGAACGTGGTAAGGTAACGGCAGGCCCAAATTCAAACCAGCAGCTCCTACGGGGGTAGTGCTACACATGTGCTAGGTTTTCACCATAGCTCATTGCAGGCATATTTCATTTTTATGATGACCCTGGGTCCAGTGTACACTACGCACAGTGGCAAACACAGACATCCAAGGGCCCAAGTAAAACTGTTTGTGGTCTAGTTTGACATATTTAGATTTGACTAGTACAGAGGAATTGCACAAACTATTGCCATGATGCCACATCCTGTATCAGAAGTAGGGCCCCTTGTAGGGCTATGCATGCTCCCTCCCTCTCCCCAAGGCGATCTGAACAGCACTTCTGTCAATCACAGCAACTAAGCAAGGAAATAGCTGTGTCCAGCACTGACTCTTTGATCCTTCCTGTTGTAGTCCCTGTGATAATCTGAAAGAGACTACGAAGAAGGAAATTCATTAAAAAAAATATTTTCCTTTATTTCAGCTGTTGTGTTGTATTTGGTGCCAGAGATTACACTTGTGCCAGTTGTTTCATATGTTTGCTCTTCCTGCTGACAAGCACTTTAGCTTAAAAAAACATTATTTTTATTTTTTTTCCTTTTAGCCTCTAAAATTGCATCTTTCCCTTTAAACTTCTTTCAAACACTGAGTTTATGAAGCCAAATTATTGTGAGGCCAGGGACAATGTTTCAGTATATCAAAACTACAGTTAGCTTTATGGCAGCCAATCTCCAGAAGGGGTCCCACACTTTATTGTTCATTTAAGCTTGGAATAGTTATAATGTAACCAAACCTTAAACACATAGAAATATTAGCTTACCCTCCACTCGTTCCAATGGTGTCGTTGTTTGCCTCTTTTCTTCAATCTCTGCTTTTATTTTGTTTTGTTCAAATATTATGTTTGGTGAAGGAATATATATTGCACTATTGGAGAAGTAATTTTCTTCCTTTCTCAGCAAGATTGTTTTTTTGTTTTTACTACTGGACTTTAAAGTGGAGGTTCACCCTAAAAAAAAATTCTAACTTTACATCCAGCATACTAACGACATGTAAAGTACGCTGGTATTTTTTTTTTCTCCGTACATACAGTTTAATTGTTATTTTCGCCCAGGTTTCCGGGTTCTGATTCCCGCGGGACTGGGCGTTCCTATTGAAAGCTTAGCTGATTGACGTCTGGTGAAAATCTTCCCATGGCGCATAAAGCGCATCACCAGTTTCCTGTAAATAGCCGATATGCGAGTCGGTGCTATACGGCGCCTGCGCCCGCCGTGTAGGGCTGACTGCGCAGGCGGCATAAAGTGGTTTGGGATAGGTTAAGTTGAACCCGGCTGCGTCAAGACTAATTAGATTGTCGGGGGAGGGTTACTTTTGTGGAATTTACTGAGCAGAAGAAATTCTTCTGTTAGCTTCCTTATTTCAGCACCTTGTTCACGTTTCAGTTGAGAGGAGAGCTGAATGAGTCTACCTCTCATCACTACCTTGTGGGCTACCCACAAAGTCCCTGGGGAAACCGTGTCATTATTGTTCTCCCCAAAAAAAAAATTTTTAATGCTTTTTTTAAGATCATACAATGAACAGGATTGGTAAAAGTTGTAGAGGGTGCTTGAGGTGCACATAGATATATTAACCGATTGCCGACCAGCCGCCACAGTTTTACAGGGGCAGGTCGGCTCTGCTGGGCAAGATCATGTAGATCTACGTCATCCCGCTCGCCCCTGAAGCCGACGCGCCTGCCCGATCACCGCCGGGCACCCGCGATCGCTCGTTACAGAGCGAGACCCGGAAGCTGTGTGTGTAAACACACAGCTCCCGGTCTGTCAGGGGGGCAAATGACAAACCATGCACACTAACCTTCCCCAGAGTTTGCAACACGACAGGCAACCTGACCCAGAATCCCATGAGAATCATGGAAACCTTCCATGCCTTCTACTCAGGATTATATAACAATCAACCCCCTAATACTCTTAAGACACTAGAGGCATTTCTATTCAGAAGAAATAGTTGTAGCGCTCCCTTACTTTCAGTATGGGCACTACGATAAAGTTAGTGGGGAATGGGAGAGTTATTTTGCTCCCATTCACAATTTTCTAAATTTGAGCTGCTGTCATTCCTGAACTGTCCTGTAGGTCGGTCTGCGCTCCAGGGGTGCTGTTCCCACCCCTGGGTGACAGGTGGCGCTAGAGGGGTTCTGGCAGAGCCACTTTTTCCCAGCAGCCAATTAGAGGAGTTTTCCCTCGAGGAGCATGCTGGGGGAGAGTATACCTGTGGCAGACGTCATTTTTCTGAGTCCTTCGCGGGTTCCAAGAGCGGCACCCACCTTTAGGGTGTGCGCATCCAACGGACCCCGGCGATGGCCTACCAGGCCAGGGTCACATTCTACGCGGAGTTCCATGTTCCTGAGAGAGGCCCCAATAAACTTACTGGGTCCCCAGTCCTATTGAGAGGATCCCAGGCTGGGTGCCATTCGATTGGGGGGTCGGCTTGAGGAGAACCCGGAGGCAGGTTGTCTGATAGGGCTTGAACAAACCAATCGGGGATCTGGTGACCGGAATGCTGACAGGTACACTTTGCTGTTATCCTGTGACCTCTGCTAAAACCTACTGGGAGGATTCGCTCAACTCGTTAATTTAGCTCATTTAAAGTAATAGGCCTGTGGCAGAGACCCTAGAGCCAGGTCTGTGTGAGAGACCTGTTCCTCCCAGCAGGCTTGTGGCAGGAGTCTGTCCGGGGGCACTTCACCCACTCTGACTGGAGTGGCGACGAATTGCAATTGATAATACTGAGAGCAGGATTACTCGGTTCATAAATAAATAAAATATCCAGGCCTGATACTGCAAAGTTCTCTCTCTCTCTTGCTTCATCAACCTTTCCTTCCCATTTAATGTTGATGTTGGCCGTGTTGGCCTGGAAATAAAGCATTGGGAAATCTTTATTCACTGTCTGGACATTCGCTCAATACTCTGTTCTCCAACTGCACCCCTAGACAACACCAAGGTAACTTAATACGCCGATCCGAACAACAAATCAGCGGCTCCTGAGGGGGTAGCGCTACAAAGTCAAAGTCATAAAAGCCTTAAAGATGTCCTCTTTCCTGGGGCCTGACAGAGTCTCGATCTGTTATTATAAGAAATTTGGTACCCACCTCCCCCCTTTATGGGGCATTTTTTAAATCTTTCCGGGATAAAGCCCCCCTTCATAATGAATCAAATTCAGCCTTCATCACGGTAATACCTAAACCAGGGAAATATTTAAGTGATGTTGGTAATTACCGTTCCATTTCCCTTATAAATAACAATCTCAAGATCATGACGAAAATCCTGGCAATACGACTTTCAAGCTTCATTGCTGGATATATACTCAAAGATCAGGTAGGCTTCATCCTGGGGAGACAGGGCTCAGACCAGATCCAAAGGGCAATAGATTTGATCTCACTGCTCCACACTCATTGGGACGGAGACCTTTCATTCATATTCCTTCCATTAAAACTAATGATGGGGCATTGATGCCGGGGCATTTTGTACTCCCACTGGCCACGGTTCGGCCCCCCTAAAGCCTGAAGGACAGTAAACTGGCCCTTTGCTTAGAAAGTTTGGAGACCCCTGCTATAGAGGATGTGATCATGTAGGCACAATGCTTCATATGTGGTGGACATGTCCTCAAATCAGAAGCTACTGGAACAAATTCTTTAACATGTTGCATAAGGTGGCAGGGGTGTCGGTTCTGCACGACCCCACCTACCTACCTTGAATCATAAGGTGAACAACCTCCCAAAACATACACAGTTACTTATTTTCTTCATGGCAGTCTCGATGGACATGATTCATGATATTTTCTGCTTACTTGCTACAACTAAGCAGGAAATATCATGGATCATGTCCAGGAACAAATAGTAGCTAAGCTGTTGGACACGGTTCAACGATTTGAAATGGTATAGGAACCCTAGGCTTTATACATTAAAGTCCATAATATCTTTTCCCTTTCACTATACCTTACTACACATATTGTCAGAACTTTCAATGCATTTTGAAGGCAACTTTTTCTCTGACACATAAAGGAGCTATATAAACGCCATCAGAGTGCCACATAACATTTCTAAGATAGATCATTCCTGGTCTCCTTGGGCTTGAATCAAGTATATACCACTTCCCTTGCCCCCACCCAGGCAAAGTAACGACCTAGGGGTCTTTCGGGGTCTTCGTTCCTGGGAAAAGGAAGGGGAGGCAGATTGAACTCCCTTTTAAACCGAGACCGTAGGCTCTATTACTCTACAGTGTGAACCCATAGGAGTGAAGTGGTCATCCCAGGGGCCCCGGCACTGGCCTGGTCCATCTCCACTAGACAATTTGGGATCGCCTCCCCTGGAGAGATATGGTCCAAGGCCCCAAATTGAACTGGAAAGATACCAATTTATAGGGCTCATAGCACCTAACTACAGGAATTGATAGATTTATGTGTACTATATGCAACTTACCTGCCTTCCTCAAATATATGTTATGTAGCACTACCACCGAAGGAGCTGCTGGTTTAGATTTGGGCCTGCCATTACCTTACTGTTCCATATGCTTATCTTAGGGGTTCTCCTTGAAGAGTTGTCCACAAATTGTCTGCACCAAACACAAAGTCTCTTTCAAGGTTTTTATTGAACAAAGTTCTCCAACAGAATGGTAGAGGGATGGGGAAAGACTCAGGTACCTTTGCTTTGCAGAATCACGGTTACAACTCAGATCCAGAGGATTAATTCAGTTCCACACTGGATTTCAGAAACCACCAGAGGCCTACTCTCACCGACCTAGCAGCTGGTGCGAAGCTCATCAAAGTCTCTGCCACAGACTTGATAAGTGTTGTCAGGCCGTCTCACGATCTTCTGCCACAAATTCGTGTAACCACTCGCACACTTTGTATAGTTCCAATAAAGTACACAACTCACGGTGTCAAGAATCTTTCAGCCAGGCCGGCAGCACAGTGAGGTAAATTTGCCAGGATACGTCCTTCAATTGAATCCCACTGGTTCAGCTTCCTCCTGTAGGCAAAGTAGCGAAGGACCATCCCTGGATTAGTAGGCCCCAGAAACTCCTGAGCCTACTCTCAGTTGCGAGGCCTCGGACCAGCGGGTTCCGAGGCTACGAAACAGCTCACACAACCCTGAGGTCAGGAGAGCCATCTGGTCAGGATCGGAAGACCGCGCCAAAACGTTCCCCAGAATGCACAGCGGGTTGACCTCTGAGCTGCTTCTGGGAAAGAGATACCCAATGCATCCAGCCTGCTGCCTTTCCAACCTTGACCTGTGGTAACAGCGACACCCACCGTTAAGGGGAAAATTCTGCAACCCAGCTGAACTGAAACAGAACCAACAATTTAGCATAATCCTTCTGAGTTAAACTACAGCTCAGACAACTAAAATTCAACACATAATGCCTACTCAATGGGAGCATGGCGATACAGTTATAGGCTGTTATTTTGGGCCATGTAGGCCTATAACTCAATTATTTTTACTTCATATGTATTTGCTGTTATGTTCTATATACCTATTCAATAAAAAATATTGAAAAGAAAACAAAGTATCAAACACTCTGTGTGATAGAACCCATACTCCTATTTAGTAATCTTAATGTACAATAAACATTGGATGGTCAGTAATTAAACGGATTTTGTATTCAATGTGGGCAGTGTAGTGAACAGAGAGAAGTAAACACAAATGCACTAAGCTAGCGTGAAACTTTAAGCCTTTTAGTAAACTATCCCCAGCGATAGAACTGAAGCATTTCCAAGTTGGGTAATGAACACTCTGCTTGGTATACATTACACAGGCAATCCATAATAAGCTCAGAGATATAAAAAAAAAACTGAAAGGAAAAGCAGCTCTATTGTCCATAGCAACCAATCAAGGGCTTTTATTGTCCAACCAATGTGATTGACATGGGAAGGGCAGCTGTTAGAAATCATGGGGCCTTTTACAGCCTTCCTGACAAGCACCCCCCCCCCCATTTTTTTTATATTTTTGATAAAAATACACTAAAATCGTTAAACATAACATAACTTACAACATTCCTGCTAAATCTAAAATATACCACTGTATTAAGTTAATAAATAAAGCTCTGTGTGTGTGAATGAGGTCTTGAGGCTCATTGACATGAGCTCTGTGGCCTGTACAGTGTAAAACAGCACAGTGTTTATGTGGCTGGAGCTGCCTGGAGCTGTGTGCAGGCATCCTACGTTACTCTGCGGGGATGCAGCAGCTTTGCAAAAACAGCTGCGGGTCATAATTTGACAGGTATGTGGATGCAAGTGTACTGCTCTCTAATACAGACAGTATGCAGGGCTACTCCCCGTATCTGCACACCTGTCAAATTAGAACCTGCATGTGTGTCTGTACAGCAGCTGCATCCCAACACAATGTTTCAGACAAGAATGACCACTAAAGCCCTGTACACACGATCGGTCCATCCGATGAGAATGGACCGATGGATGTAGCTGACTGATGGTCCATCACGCCTACACACCATCGGTTAAAAAAACGATTGTGTCAGAACGCGGTGACGTAAAAACAAAGTTCAATGCTTCCAAGCATGCGTGGACTTGATTCTGAGCATGCGTGGATTTTTAACCGATAGTTGTGCCTACTAACGATCGTTTTTTTCTCATCGGTTAGGAATCCATCGGTTAAATTTAAAACAAGTTGACTTTTTTTTAACTGATGGCGCCCACACACGATCGGTTTGGACCGATGAAAACGGTCCATCAGACCATTCTCATCGGCCGCGTACACGCGACCGGTCAAAACCGATGAGAATGGACCGAGGTTCAGTTTAATCGGTCCAAACCGACTGTGTGTACGGCCCATCGGTCTTTTGTCCTTCGGACCAAAATTTTGAAACTTGCTTTAAAATCGAACCGATAGACCGCTGACCAATCGGGCCAAACTGATGGTTAGTACACAAAAGCATTGGTTCAAAACCCGCGCATGCTCAGAATCAAGTCGACGCATGCTTGGAAGCATTGAACTTCGCTTTTTTCAGCACGTTGTGTGTTTTACGTCACCGCGTTCTGACCCGATCGGTTTTTGAACTGATGGTGTGTACACACATCAGACCATCAGGCCACTTCAGCGGTGGACCGATGAAACTGGTCCGTCGGACCATTCTCATCGGATGAACCGGTCGTGTGTACAGGGCCTTACTGTGTTCATTCAGGAAAGGATAGGGCCAATAAACATGACATGTTTACTAACCCCCTGCTCCCCATCCTGAAACCAATTGGAGTTGAATGGGAAGGGGATCTTGAACAGGCGAGGAAGTGATCATGGCAGCAGGGAGGTAGGGGAAGGAGCAATGTTTGAAACCAAAGACATAATTTCCTCCTCCAGACCTGGCTGCTTCCTGTGCCCCACCTCTCTCCCTACCAGTGGCGGTGCGTCCATAGTGGGCGCAGGAGCACCGCCCCCTCTCTCTCCTGCACCCATCAATCAATACATACATTCATGCATTGCATGAATGTATGTATTGTCGCCGGTGCCACTGCCGCTGCCGCCCACTATTCAGATGTCTGGCCCCCTGGTGAGCGCCGGCAATCTGAATTACAGCAGTGGCCGGCGGTGGATGTGTTTTGGAAGTGCCTTTTCAGAGCCAGTGGCTTCCCGATTACAGCCTTGGACTATAATCGGCTTCCAAATAGTTAATCATAGGGCACACAGCCACACTCCTCTCAGCCAATCAGGTTCACCGGGGTCTGGTAACCTGATTGGCTGAAGCGACATCGAGGGCGGGAGAAGACATCGGGGGAGCGTGGAGGTCTGGAGGAGGATGGCTGACCCGAGAAAGGTAAGTGCCGGGGAGGGGAGGCAAACTGGTGTTTTTTGTGGGGCAAACTGGTGGCAATTGATGGAATGGCACAGTGGTGACAGTTGATGGCATGGCACAGTGGTGACAATTGATGGCACAGTGGCTGCGTTTGATGGCATGGCACAGTGGCGACAATTGATGGCATGGCACAGTGGTGACAATTGATGGCATGGCACAGTGGTGACAATTGATGGCATGGCAATCAGTGCCATGATTCTCGGGTTGGAAAACAGCGGGCAGGAAGCAAGGCGGCGGCACGACAAATTCAATTAGAGCCGCTCTCTCTCTTCTAGCTTCAGCTGACAGAGAGGGGGCGATCGGGGAGATATACAGTACAGACAGCCCGTGGCTCTCCTCTCCCTGTCACAGCGCCACTGCTCCATTTACCAAAGAACTCGGCAGCGGCGCTGTGACAGGGAGAGGAGAGCCGTGGGCTGTCTGTACTGTATATCTCCCCCCCTCCCCCCTCTGTCAGCTGGAGCTAGAAGAAAGAGAGCGGATCTAATTGGATTAGGCCGCTGCCTTTCTTCGTGCTTTCCTTGCCATGATTGGCCACAGCAGAGGGCCAATCAGAAGACTCTGGGGACTGGGGGCATCATGGGAAATGTAGTCCCTTAAGAGTGGCGGCCCCAGCGTGTCCACAGACACCATGCTAAAGCCCCCAGCATGCAAGCACTCTGCTGGGGGGGGGGTTACAAAAGGAAAACATAGAATACTGTGCTCTTGCTGGGGGAAGCCAGAGAGAGAGCCACGCTGTACCCACACAACCAGAGAGCCAAACTGTACCGGCACCACGAGAGAGCCACGCTGTACCCGCACCACCAGAGAGCCACGCTGTACCCGCACCAACCAGAGAGCCACTCTGTACCCGCACCATCCAGAGAGCCACGCTGTACCCGCACCAATCAGAGAGCCACGATGTACCCGCACCAACCAGAGAGCCATGCTGTACCCACACCTTCCAGAGAGCCACACTGTACCCACACAATCAGAGAGAGAGCCCCGCTGTACCCGCACCACCAGAGAGAGAGCCCCGCTGTAAACGCACCACCAGGGAGGGAGCCCCGCTGTAACTGCACCACCACCTCGCATGGTGGAAAGCTTTTGCGAGCGCGCTCCCGTGATACATCGGCGGCCATAGCCGCCGACTGTATCACTCGGCCCCGCCCCCCTGGCGTGCCGCGTCATCCGCTATGATTGACAGCAGCGCCAGCCAATGGCTGCGCTGCTATCAATCCGCCCAGCCTAGCCAATCAACGGCCAGGCTGGGACCCGAACAAGATGACAAGCACGCGCCCGGGACTTTCAAACGGTGAGGTAAGTAAAACGGGGGCTCGGGGGGGGCCGTTGCTGTCAGATGTTTTTTTACCTTAATGCATAGGATGTATTAAGGTAAAAAAACTTTTACATTTACAACCCCTTTAAACCCCTTAGAATCAATCACTTTCGTTTTACAAACCATCACTGCCCTCTATTGGCTCTGGGTCTCTGTACTTCACAGAAGCATGAAACTAGATGCATAAACAAAACTGAAACTACAGGTACATTATATGATTGATTTTTATCTATTTTTAATCATTTTTAAAAGGAATCAGTTAACTATTATGTCTATATACCCTGTAAACAGTCATTTCAGCAAAAAAAAAAAAAATCCTTTACAACTCCTTTAATAAATGAAGTGTTGCTGTGATTTTGAATTAAACTGGTGGTACAATTTTACACTATTGGAGCACTTCTTTTGCTTTCATGTACATTATTGAGGGATTATCGCGGTGGTCCAGCTGAGATTTGTTTATCCATTTGTGGGATCATACTCAAGCAATTTAGCCTAACACGAGAGTGAAAGGCAAATCTATCTGGTAAGTGCGTTTTTCAGAGGGGAGTTATCACAGCACGGTGGTGAGGTGGAAGATTCACAGAATAAGGAATTTTCTCATCGAATTTGTTCATCAATTTTTTATGGACTTCATATCACTTGTCACGTGGTGTTATTGAGTTTATATGTTATTGTTTATTTATTTAGTATTATGTTAATTAGCGCCGCAATTTTCTTACACCTATTTTAGGTTAAGTTTTTTCTGTTTAAATATTCATTCACTAAGCAGCAGCTGTAGTTTATTTCAAATTTTTAAATTGGTGCAGTGGTGATAGAGGTTACCCAGGGCGTTTGTATCCTATATCAATCATATATTGTCAGGCATCATGATTGACAATAGATTTACAAGGTTGATTTTTGGGGGATTTTTCTTTTTTTAATATAGGATTTGTTAAATACTTTGGGTAACTTTATTTTTGGGTTGTAAGAAGAATGGTGCATACTTCTCTTAACCCTGTGCTAATAAAACATATGCATTGGGATTCAGCTCTTATTAAAATAACTGATTCAGCAAGAAAACATCTCTCCAAATAATAGTAATCTCAAATATCTTGAGGCAATATCCTTACAATGCATATAAATGCATGTTATAAGTTTTTTTCATATAAACTAACCTGTTCTTGCTTCCTGACCTCCTTTGAACAATGTTCTGAAATCAAACTGGTTTAGCCAGGTTCGTTCCCGGGTCTCTTACTTCTTCATTGGAACTGAGTCACCGGGTTCCGGGTACCTGAGGACAGCAGCCAGCTAAGTGATCTGAACCAGATTCTTGTGTGTCGGGATGTAACAAGTAGATTATGCGCAAGAAGTTTATCAGAGCATTGTTATGGGAGGCAGCATAGTCAGTCTAAAAAGTTGAAATCAGTGAAAGTTCCAGCTGTTTGGGGTGGTGATGGGGGATGTGCGGGTATGTTAGAATGGGAGTATGCACACAGGGCTGCCGTCAATAAGGAACAGAAACCATGTTCCAATCTAACAGACAAACAAGGAGAGAGGCGCCTCTGGGTGCAGTACTTAAAACAGTTTTTAAATTTAATTTTAAAAAACCACAAGTGAAAAAGCCACTCACATTTTGGTGGTCAATCGAAAACGTGTGGAAACAATTTTTCAGGAGGGTAGGTAGGTATCATCTGGTGGTGTCCTTTCCCTTTGTCCCTGGTACAGCGCTGTGGGATGCAGGGGATCTGTCCTTCTGCCGCTGGTGGAGTCTGTGATTTTCGGCGGTGGGCAGGGAGATCCTGTGCAGGCGCTGCGAGCCGTGTGTGCCGATGGACGAGCAGGGATGATGTCACCAGGAAAGCGACGCGTTTCTGAATGCTGGCCGCGAATGACAGGGATGCCGCATTCCTTTCTCAAGCTGTTGATACGGAGCATGGGGCTAAACTTTGTATGACGGGGGAGTGGGCGGAGCTAGTCGGGAGCAGACTGCAATAGGTTTAGAGCTAAGTGCTGGGCGGGCTGATCTCGGGACAGGACGAAAAATTAAAAATTAAAAGTTGATAATGAAAAACAAATGAAAAAATGAAAAAAAAATATATATTTTTTTCATTTTTTCATTTTTTTCATTTTCATCTCCGATCTCGGTAAAGAGCCTCCGGCGGAGGCTCTTTACCACGTGATCAGCCGTGTCCAATCACAGCTGATCACGATGTAAACAGGAAGAGCTGTTGATGGCTCTTCCTCACTCGCGTCTAACAGGCGGGAGTAGAGGAGAGCCGATCGGCGGCTCTCCTGACAGGGCGGGTTTGCGCTGATTGTTTATCAGCGCAGCCCCCCCTCGGATCGCCACACTGGACCACCAGGAAAGCCCACACTGGACCACCAGGGAAGGGCAAAAGAAAAAAAAAAGGGGGCAAAAAAATAAAAAAGTCAGTAAAAAAAAAAAAAAAAAGCAGTTAAAAAAAAAGAAGATGCCAATCAGTGCCCACAAATGGGCACTGACTGGCAACATGGATAAATCAGTGCCGCCCCACAGTGTCCATCAGTGCCACCCCACAGTGTCCATCAGTGCCACCCCACAGTGCCCATCCATGCCCAGTGCCCACCTATCAGTGCCCATCTGTGCCACCCATAAGTGCCGCCCATGAGTGCCCATCTGTGCCGCCTATGAGTGCCCATCAGTGTCGCCTATGAGTGCCCATCAGTGCCGCCTATGAGTGCCCATCAGTGCCGCCTATGTGTGCCCATCAGTGCCGCCTATGTGTGCCCATCAGTGCCGCCTATGAGTGCCCATCAGTGCCGCATACCAGCGCCGCCAATCAGTGCCACCTCATCTGTGCCCATCAGTACTACCTCATCGATGTCCATCAGTGCCATCTCATCGGTGCCCATCAGTGCCGCCATATCAGTGCCCGTAATTGAAAGAGAAAACATACTTATTTACAAAAAAATTAACAGAAAAAAATAAAAATGTAATTTTTTTTCCAAATTTTCAGTCTTTCTTTCATTGTTGTGCAAAAAAAAAAAAAAAAAAATCGCAGGGGTGATTAAATACCACCAAAAGAAAGCTCTATTTGTGGGTAAAAAAGGACGCCAATTTTGTTTGGGTACAGTGTAGCTTGACCGCGCCATTCAAAGTGCGACAGTGCTGAAAGCTGAAAATTGGCTTGGGCAGGAAGGTGCGTAAGCGGAAGTGGCGGTGGAAATACGGTATGTATGGGGATAAAATAAAAAAAAACAGCCGATTGTCATTATGACAACTCGGCTGAATGTAATGTTAACCACTTAAGGACCAGCCCATGTACATATACGTCCACAATATGGCACGTACAGGCACATGGGCGTATGGGTACGTCCTCGCCTATTAGCGGGTGGGGGGTCCGATCGGGACCCCCCCCGCTACATGCGGCGGTCGGGTCCGCTCGGGGAGCGATCCGGGACCACGGCGCGGCTATTTGTTTATAGCCGCTCCGTCGCGATCGCTCCCCGGAGCTGAAGAACGAGGAGAGCCGTGTGTAAACACGGCTTCCCCGTCCTTCACTATGGCGGCGCATCGATCGCGTCATTCCCTTTATAGGGAAGACACGATCGATGACGTCATTCCTACAGCCACACCCCCAAACAGTTGTAAACACATACTAGGTGCACCCTAACTCCTACAGCGCCACCTGTGGTTAACTCCCAAACTGCAACTGTCATTTTCACAATAAAGAATGCAATTTAAATGCATTTTTTGCTGTGAAAATGACAATGGTCCCAAAAATGTGTCAAAATTGTCCGAAGTGTCCGCCATAATGTCGCAGTCACGAAAAAAATTGCTGATCGCCGCCATTAGTAGTAAAAAAAAAATAAAAAATAAAAATGCAATAAAACTATCCCCTATTTTGTAAACACTATAAATTTTGCGCAAACCAATCGATAAACGCTTATTGCGATTTTTTTTACTAAAAATAGGTAGAAGAATACGTATCGGCCTAAACTGAGGAAAAAAAATGTTTTTATATATGTTTTTGGGGGATATTTATTACAGCAAAAAGTAAAAAATATTGCTTTTTTTTCAAAATTGTCGCTCTATTTTTGTTTATAGCGCAAAAACTAAAAACCGCAGATGTGATCAAATACCACCAAAAGAAAGCTCTATTTGTGGGGAAAAAAGGACGCCAATTTTGTTTGGGAGCCACGTCGCACGACCGCGCAATTGTCTGTTAAAGCGACGCAGTCCCGAACTGTAAAAACACCTTGGGTCTTTAGGCTGCATATTGGTCCGGGGCTTAAGTGGTTAAAAAAAAATTTTTTGTTGAACCTCCGCTTTAAAGATTCATGGCAAAACAGAGAACCCAATATATCCAGCGGTTCCTGTGGGTATAAGCACTACACTAGAAATAATAAACTGTGTATAAGACAAAAATCTATGAGTTTAGAAAGGAATACAAATATCAGTAAATCTACCCGAATGTTATGTTATTAGACTTTAGCAGGAAGAAATAAAAGGCATATTTCTGCAGCCACTAATTCATAGCATTACAGAAACACTGATCCTTATCAGGATGTTCCCAAAGCATTTGTTTTGCTACAGAGTGTAACTGTTCCTTGCAGCGTACATGCTCAGTGGAGCATTGCACAAACAAATGATCCCATAGGATCACATGTCCCTATTTCTTCATCCATAATCTGTTACACTCCCAACATAATAGATAAAAGCTGCATACTTTAGTGCTGTGTTCCATGGTTTTCTCAGTTTAAAATGTAAATATATGCATAAAGCATAGCTTATGTGTTCAATTTACTTTATTATTATTATTATTATTATTATTATTATTATTATTATTATAATACAGTATTTATAGAACGTCAACAGTTTATGCAGCACTTTACAAGATGAGGGCAGACAGTACAATTACAAAATAAATTAATACAGTAGGAGTCAGAGAGCCCTGCTTGTTAGAACTTACAATCTAAGAGGGAAGGTTGAGAGATACAAAAGGTAATAGGTTTTTAACCACTTCCCGCCCGGCCTATAGCCGATTTACGTCCGGGAAGTGGTTGTGAAATCCTGACAGGACGTTCACGAACGTCCTGCAGGATTTCATGCCGCGCGCGCCCGGGGGGGCGCGCAGCGCGGCGATCGGTGATGCGGGGTGTCAGTCTGACACGCTGCATCTCCGATCTCGGTAAAGAGCCTCCGGCGGAGACTCTTTACCACGTGATCAGCCGTGTCCAATCACGGCTGATCACGATGTAAACAGGAAGAGCCGTCGATGGCTCTTCCTCCACTCGCGTCTGACAGACGCAAGTAGAGGAGAGCCGATCGGCGGCTCTCCTGACAGGGGGGGTTCGCGCTGATTGTTTATCAGCGCAGCCCCCCCTCGGATCGCCACATGGACTACCAGGGAAGCCCACCCTGGACCACCAGGGTAGGCCAAAAAAAAAAAGCCTGAAAAAATAAATAAATAAATAAATAAAGCAAAAAAAAAAAAGATGCCAATCAGTCACTGACTGGCAACCTGGGTAAATCACCTGTGCTGCCCCACAGTGTCAATCAGTGCCACCCCAGTGTCCAGTGCCACCCCACAGTGCCCATCCATGCCCAGTGCCCACCTATCAGTGCCCATCTGTGCCACCCATAAGTATCCATCAGTGCCACCCATAAGTGCCGCCCATGAGTGCCCATCTGTGCCGCCTATGAGTGCCCATCAGTGCCGCCTATGAGTGCCCAGTGCCGCCCAAGAGTGCCCATCAGTGCCGCCTATCTGTGCCCATCAGTGCCGCCTATGTGTGCCCATCAGTGCCGCCTATGAGTGCCCATCAGTGCTGCATACCAGCGCCACCAATCAGTGCCACCTCATCTGTGCCCGTCAGTACTACCTCATCGATGCCCATCAGTGCCATCTCATCGGTGCCCATCAGTGCCACCATATCAGTGCCCGTAATTGAAAGAGAAAAACGTATTTACAAAAAAATTAACAGAAAAAAATAAAAACATAATTTTTTTTCAAAATGTTCAGTCTTTTTTTAGTTGTTGCGCAATAAAAAAAAATCGCAGAGGTGATCAAATACCACCAAAAGAAAGCTCTATTTGTGGGTAAAAAAGGACGCCAATTTTGTTTGGGTACAGTGTAGCACGACCGCGCAATTGTCATTCAAAGTGCGACAGTGATGAAAGCTGAAAATTGGCTTGGGCAGGAAGGTTGCGTAAGTGCCCTGTATGGAAGTGGTTAAACTGCAAAAAAAAAAACAGAACCAGTGCGTTCTGAAGCTCCAGAGTAGAGCTGTAAAAACGCCAGACATTAAAAAACGCTCAAAAACGCGCAAAAACTCTACCGCTGCGTTTTTGAGCTCCAGCTCAAAAAATAAAAATAAAAAATAAAATAAAATAACATGGACAGGCGTTTTTAGGCTGTAAAAAAGGCTAAAGAAAGTGGCTGTAAAAACGTCCATGGAAATGAAGCCTTAGGTGGGGGCCGGATAGGCTTCTCCGAAGAGATTTCAGGGATCGTCTGAAAGTGGACAGAGTGAGAGATAGTTTTCGGACAGCTTGGCGTAGAAATTTCTAGAGGATGGAAGAGGCTCTTGAGAAGTCGAGCATGACAAGGGAGCTAGAGAGCAGAAGGTCTTGGGAGGAACAAAGAGAACGATTTGGTTGGTATTTTGAGACTAGGTTAGTGATGTAGCTGGGGACAGAGTTGTGGATGGCTTTGTAAGTTGTTAGTATCTTGAATCTAATTTGTTGGGTGAGCGGAAGCCAGTGGAGGGATTGGCAGAAACGGGTAGCAGACACTGAGCAATTTGTAAATTGGATGAGTCTGGCAGCAGCATTCATGACAGATTGAAGGGGGGATACACTATGTAAGGGTAAGCCATTGAGGAGGGAGTTGCCATATTTGAGGCGAGAGATGACCAGGGAGTGGGTTAGAAGGTTTGTTGTGTCATTGGTTAGAAAGTGGCGTATCTTGGAGATATTGCAGAGGTTGAGGCGGCAAGCTTCGGACAGTGATTGTATGTGGGGCCGAAAAGATAGCTCAAAATCCAGGAGTACCCCTAGGACCAGGGCCGGCCTTAGGCCTTTAGGCGCCCTGTGCGAGAAAGCTTTACAGCGCCCACTAGTGACCACGCCCCTTGGTAACCACGCCCCTTGGTAACCACACCCCATGGTAACCACACCAATTTCTCCAATACCAGCTCCATTTAAAGCCTTCCATTCCGTTAAGTTCCCAACAAAAAGATTACAAGCTATGATAAAAATACAACTTTTATTGACACGGTATAATAACGTCACCTATACTGCAAATCACACTCTATAATAACGCCACATATACTGTATATCACACTCTATAATAACGCCACATATACTGTATATCACACTCTATAATAACGCCACATATACTGTATATCACACTCTATAATAACGCCACATATACTGTAAATCACACGGTATAATATCACCACATATAAAGTAAATTACACGGTATAATAACGCCACTTATAAAGTAAATCACACGGTATAATAACACCACATATAAAGTAAATCACACGGTATAATAACGCCACTTATAAAGTACACCCTATTTAAAAAAGAAAATACAAAACAGACATTAAGCAGTACACTGCACTTATAAAAAAAATATTTACTTACAGAAAAAAGTTTTTAAAACCGGCTGCCTGCTTCTGTGGATTTTTGCCCTCTTTTGTCTTCTCAGTGTGCATGGCATATGAGCTCCTCATAGCAAGGCAAGGACAGTTGCCATGCCGTCTTTCCGTCAGAATCCGCCTGTGGCCAGGTGTACCTAGAGAATTTGGCACCCGGGGCGGATCCTATATCTGCCCCCCCCCCCCGTAAAAATGTAAAAACACCCCACTGTGCCCCCTGCATCCTTCTATATCTCTGTCACTACTGTGTACCGCCTCTCCACAACTGCACCAATGGACCACTCTACATTACACAGCACCCTTCACCTCTGGACCCCTTTACATTACACAGCCCCCTGCACCTCTGGACCCCTTTACATTACACAGCACATCTGGGCCCCTTTACATTACACAGCACCTCTGGGCCCCTTTACATTACACAGCACCCTGCACCTCTGGACCCCTTTACATTACACAGCACCCTGCACCTCTGGGCCCCTTTACATTACACAGCACTCTGCACCTCTGGGCCCCTTTACATTACACAGCACCCTGCACCTCTGGGCCCCTTTACATTACACAGCACCCTGCACCTCTGGACCCCTTTACATTACACAGCACCCTGCACCTCTGGGCCCCTTTACATTATACAGCACCCTGCACCTCTGGACCCCTTTACATTACACAGCACCCTGCACCTCTGGACCCCATTACATTACACAGCACCTTGCACCAATTGACCCCTTTATATTACACAGCACCCTGCACCTCTGGGCCCCTTTACATTACACAGCACTCTGCACCTTCTGGACCCCTTTACACTACACAGCACCTTGCACCTCTTGGCCCCTTTACATTATACAGCACCCTGCACCTCTGTACCCCATTACATTACACCACCCCCTGCACCTCTGGACCCCTTTTACATTACACAGCACCTCTGGGCCCCATTACATTACAAAGCCCCCTGCACTTCTGGACCCCTTTACATTACATAGCACCTCTGGATGGACCCCTTTACATTACACAGCACCTTGCACCACTGGGCCCCTTACATTACACATCACCCCACAGCTCTGGACCCCTTTACATTACACAGCACCCTGCATCTCTGGACCCCTTTACATTACACAGCACCCAGCACCTCTGGACCCCTTTACACTACACAGCACCTTGCACCACTGGGCCCCTTACATTACACAGCACCCTGCACCTCTGGGCCCCTTACATTACACAGCACCCTGCACCTCTGGGCCCCTTTACATTACACAGCACCCCGTTACATTACACAGCACCCTGCACCTCTGGACCCCTTTACACTACACAGCACCTTACACCACTGGGCCCCTTACATTACACAGCACCCTGCACCTCTGGGCCCCTTACATTACACAGCACCCCACAGCTCTGGACCCCTTTACATTACACAGCACCCTGCAGCACTGGACCCCTTTACATTACACAGCACCCTGCACCACTGGACCCCTTTACATTACACAGCACCCTGCACCCCTTTACATTACACAGCCCCAGACACCTGTATGTAACACAGACACCCCCCCTAACAGTTCTGGACCCCCTGCATGTTACGCAGACCCCCGCACAGTGCATACCCCCTCCCCCTAAAATACAGATCTCTCCTTACAATACAGAACCCCCTCTACAATACAGATTTACCCCTACAATACAGAACCCCCCTACAATAGACCACCCCTACAGTGCAGACCCCCCTACAATAAAGAACCCCCCCAAAATACAGAACCCCCCCTACAATAGACCACTCATACAGTGCAGACCCCCCTACAATAAAGAACCCCCCCACAATACAGAACACCCCCCTACAATAGACCACCCCTACAATAAAGAACCCCCCCCCCACAATACAGAAAACACCCCCCCCCCCCCACAATACAGATCAACCCCTAAAGTGCAGACCCCCCCCAACAATAAAGAACCCCCCCACACACACACACAATACAGAAAACACCCCCCCCCTTACATTACAGATCAACCCCTACAATAAAGAACCCCCCCCCTAAAATACAGACGACCCCCCCTTCAGACCTGTAAAGCAAGCAGGCTCAGATAACCTGCTTGCCGCGTGCTGCACACACAGCACAGTACAGGCAAGGGGGAGGCTGCTTCACTGCTCGACTGTGTGACTGAGACAGTCACAGGCAGCCGAGGCTCAGAGCCGTGGAGCTGCCTAAGGAGAAGGGGGATCACTGCGTCCAGGTCCCGGTTATGCCGACGGCTCGCTGGGATGCGGCTTGCACGGCACCCCCCCCTGCAAAGCCAGGCACCCGGCACCACACCATGCCACCCGCCAAGGTCCTCTTCAGTCGCGGGGGGGGGCGCCGGCCTGACACCCCCAGTGTGCGGCATGCCCCCCGCCCACTACTTAACACGCAGGCGAATTAAAAAATCTGTGCGGTCGCCAGGCGCCCATGTTGTTATGGCGCCCTGTGCGATCGCACTGTCCGCACACCGCAAAGGCCGGCCCTGCCTAGGACCTTGAAATGGGGAGAGAGGTTGATAGTTGAGCAATTGATTTTGACAGAGAAATCAGGGGAAGAGGCACATGGGGGAGAAAATATTATGAGCTCAGTTTTGGATAGACTGAGTTTGGGGAAGTGGTGTGACATCCAGGCTGATTAGTCTGTTGGTAAATTGGGGATGTGTGGGAAGACTGATGGAGTGAGCTCAGGGGTGGAGAGATTTGGTTGTCGTCAGCATAGAAATGATATTGGAAGCCATGGGAGGCAATCAAGTGACCCAGGGAGGAGGTGTAGATTGAGAATAGGAGAGGTCATTATTATGTATTGTACTTCAGTTTTCCATTACTGTAGTTCACTAGTAAGTTGCTACACTGTCAATTGTTTTATATGCTTTCTCACAGCTTTTAAAGGCCTTTTAACGAGAGAGGCTTCCACTTACCTCTCTGTAATCGCCCTTCACTGGTCCGAGTCACCCTTGTTAGAAAGAGATCTACATCTCACTCTCCTGGCTAGCAAGGGAGTAACTCCATAGAAAGATATAAGCAGTCTGTTAGTGCTCCTTTCATTGATGAGTTGGTGTCAATGACAAGATCGTTAATGTGACATGGGAATAAAATTTGCCACACATAACAGTATGATTGTACTATTTCCCTTAGATTTACCAACAACTATGTAGTGCAAGGGCCTGCCTGATTGGTTACAGATAGATTGAATAGTTTAGCTAGGCCCTCATGTCGGCAGGCTGGTGGGGTTGTTAAACCTGCAGGGGTAGTTGATGTGTGGTTGTTAGTCTCATCCTCCATGTTACCTGTTAACTCGTTGGCTGCCAAGTACTGGGTCACATGTGAGGCCTATCCTGCGGGGTACCATTATCTGTGTTGTTTTCTCAATTCCTTGTGACAAGGCTGAGGCTGCCATGAGGAAAATACTTACCCTTAAGGTGATCCTCTATACTTAGAGATGAATGTACCCCATGTACGCTGCACTGTAACTGTTACCCAGTAAACTCTTAATTCCCGTGACAATTTACACCTTTACCATAACTCGCAATCAGGAGGGGCATGCTGAGCCAATATCCACATCCACCTGTCCAGAGTCTTCCACTACTACTCCCCGATAGCTAGGTGGGTCCCGCCGTGCACTGTGCATGAGCTCCACTTGGCTTAACTTTTGAACTTCCATATCTCTGTACAGGATGTGGAACCTCTGCAGTGCAATTCGCTTCTGTTGCTATGGCACACAGTATCGACAACATCTCCCTCACTGTCAGAGACTGTGCCACCTATACCAGGTACGCGCTATCGATAGTCTGCTCCTTACATTTCCATTTCTCAGGGCAACCACTTGTATCTTTGCTTTGCTCTCATCCACAGAGATGCCTTTATACCCAGGCATAAAGAACGTTTCATTTCTTTACTTGCGTAAAAATGTGTTGCACCCTCCTAGGTAGGTGCTAGAAGAGAGTATAGTTTTTGATCTTTCTGCTTACCAGGAAGATGGTCAGGTAAAACTTAGTGTGCTCTCTGCCTCCCAGGGAGAAGGATCTATTAGTTAGGTCTGCTCATTGTACTTAGGTGCAGCTTAGCTTGTTCTGACTGTCCCTCACTGGTCCAATAGGGAGGCATATTGGACAGTGGGAGGGGATCGGACAGGTGAGTGGACAGGCCTTGTTACAGCCCTGGCAAATGGCAGATGGAAAGTGCTGCATTGCATGGCGGGATACTGTATATCATACCTCCCAACTTTCTGAGATGGAAATGAGGGACACCTATCGGCAAAAGTATGTAGGCATAGGACACACCCTTTGCCACGCCCCCTTAAAGGAGAATTGTACAAAAACATACGATTGGTTAAACCCACAAGTGCCTTTTTACTACTACTATTCCTTTATATTGGCTCTTGGAATTAAAAAATGCAGCAATTTAGAAATCAGATGAAAGATTTAGCACTGGAAAACACTTTTTGGTAGATAAAAATCTATACACTGTTTGGTACCGCAGTGCTTTATGATTTTTTTCCCTGATATGGGTACTGAGGGCCTGCCGAGACCAACAATAGTTAAATTATGGTTTATTAACAGAGTTTATGTTATTATGGTATTTATAGTGTTATGTTATTTATATATATTGTTATATATATATATATATATATATATATATATATATATATATATATATATATATATATATATATATATTTTTTTTTTTTTTTTTAATAAATCAGGCTGCTACGGCCTTGTTTTAACTCCAACACTGGTGTGGTCTCAGTTACTTTAGTAAGGTTAATGGGGGTTGTATTTGGGTTATAGAACAAGTCCATCTGTTTTACCTTAGTCATGTAGTGCATCAAGTCTGCTGCTCTTGAGAGCAAAAAGACTAACGCCCCTTTCACACTGGGGCGGGAGGTGCCGTGGCGGTAAAGCGCCGCTAAAAATAGCGGCGCTATACCGTCGGATTGGCCGCGGGATTCGGCCACTAGCGGTGCGGTATTAACCCCCGCTAGCGGCCGATAAAGGGTTAATACCGCCTGCAATGCGCCTCTGCAGATGCGCATTGCTGGTGGTATTGCCGCGGTTTCCCATTGTTTTAAATGGGAAGGAGCGGTAAAGGAACAGTATACATCTTGCTCCTCTCACCGCTCCAAAGATGCTGCTGGCAGGAGATTTTTTTTATCTCTCCCACCAGCATATCGCCTCAATGTGAAAGCCCTCGGGCTTTCACATTGAGTATGCAGTGCAAGAGTTTTTCAGGTGGTATAGCAGCGCTATTTTTAGCACTGTACCGCCTGAAAAACTCCTCAGTGTGAAAGGGGTCTTAATCCCTCCATACATGTGGCTGTATGGCAAAAAAATGCATGAAGACAAAAAACATTCAGTCTCTAGAACCACTTTAATACTTCATGTTCTTGAAGAGCTAAGCTTACTAAATCTTCAGTAGCTGAAATTACAGGGAGTGTGCTTTGGTTCCTTCTGCTGGACCCTGTCACTGCAGGATCCAAAAAGTGACTTAGGGACTGACATGGAACCACAGTGCAAAGCAGGGGACAAGGTATACAACACACCTAGAAGTGTGCCTGATGTCATCAGAGATTCTTCAGCAAGCTTAATGCCCCGTACACACGATCCGAAAATCGTATGACAAATCGTTTTTTTTTTTTTTGCATGCTAGTCGTATATCGAACCTAAAGAGTTAACTAAAGTTACGAAAATTCTCATACGACAGAATAAAAAATCAGAAGTGATGTCATGTGTTGTAGTGTATTTGTATTGTATTTTCGGACGACAACTGTACCGATTAAACAAAAATCGTACGATCTGGTATCATATGAGAATTTTTTTTTATTTTGTCCAATCGGATAATATCAGATGAACTATCGTGATCGGCTCTCGAAAACTCTGTACTAATGATCCGATTATTGTTTGATCATGTCGAAATCTGTATTTTTCGTCTGATTTTCGCATCGTGTGTATGGGGTATAACTCTTCAAAACAGCATTCTGTGGTGTGCCCCCAGATTTCTAGTTTTCCTCAAATTGTCATCCAGATATATTGAAAAGCAGCAGCGCTGTCTGAGTTTGTGAGAATGGGCGCATATCTTGTTTACACTCACCTCCCTCCACTCCAGTGATTTCAGTGATTACCTCCTATGTCATAAATGATGTTTTAGCAAATGAGTGCATTTGCCCTGCATTGATTTATTTTTATTTATTTTTTTGTTACAATTCTGTATGTTGTAACACAAAGCCCCAAACCTTTTGTGCCATTCAAATTGTATTCTGGATGTGCATTTCCCTTGTAGCTGGGGAATACGCCAGCCAGCGTTCCAGCTGCAATTAGGCAGTGATTTAATTACAATGATTAAAAGGTTGGACTGTGTAGTGTCTCTCTCTGTAATTCTCCTGACCGTATCAGAATTGCCACTTGATTGCAGCTTTTTGCATTGTTTTGGTTATTTAACACAACTAGCAAAAACATAGGCAGACTGACAAGCAACAGCCTTTCCTCTCCCATACAAAGCACCCGGCGACCATTGCAGACACAGAGAAAACACCACATCCAAAAAACATCTCCACTAGCTATTGTTCTGTAGGCCTGAGCAAAGCAGCCCCACAAATACCACAAGTTTCTGCATCTGCTGCTACTCATGCCGCATACACCGGGTCGTTTTTTGTCTTGTAAAAAAACGTTTTTTCTCAGGAAAAAAAACAACGTTTTTCAAACTTCATTTTAAAGTGGAAGTTCACCCTAAAAAAAAATTCTAACAATACATTGAGAAGACTGATTACACTGCGGGTATGCTGTTTTTTTGGGGTTTTTTTCGTACACACCTCGTTATCGCCGTTTCATCCCTCAGCTTCCGGGTATGATTCTTGCGGGTCTGGGTGTTCCTAGTTGATTGACGTTCCTCCGACCGGCGCATACTGCGCGTCACGACTTTCCGAAAGAAGCCGAACGTCGCTGCGCAGGCGCCGTATAGAGCCGACTCTATACGGCGCCTGCGAAATGACGTTCGGCCTATGTCGGAAAGTCGTGACGCGCAGTATGCGCCGGTCGGAGGAACGTCAATCAACTAGGAACGCCCAGTCCAGCAAGAATCATACCCGGAAGCCGAGGGATGAAACGGCGATAATTTTTTTTTAGGGTGAACCTCCACTTTAAAAAACGACGTTGCCTACACCATCGTTTTTTTCAAAATGCTCTAGCAAAGCGCGGTTACGTTCAGCACGTACGGTGGCACTCTGTTCCATTCAAGCTCGCGTCATAACTTGCTTCTGAGCATGCGCGGGTTTAAAAACGTCGTTTTAAACGCCATTTTAATAACTCAACACACAGCCATTAATGGGAAGGAAGTAACCGCTCCAGGTGGGTGTGTTGAACAATCAGCAATGGTTCAGGAAATCATGGGTGCAGGCAATGCACGAAGCAATTGGTAGAAGAAAGCACTCCAGCCGCACTACAAAAAATGCACTACAAAAACAAGCAGAGAACGGGAATAACAGCCTACGCGTTTCACACTACAAAGCAGTGCTTACTCATGGCTAGCATAAAAAATAGTTAATTTTGTATTTAGGTATCTTCATGTACACATGTGAAGACACTTTCCGATCGGCTTTGGGAGTTCCTTTCACTAATTGGGTCTCACCTGCGGATGGTCAGTGTCAATCACATGTCCCGGGTTAGAATCATATATATTTGAAGTGTGTTCTTTTTTATGCTAGCCATGATTAAGCACTGATTTGTAGTACATTTGTACATTTTTTTTAAAGACAACCTTACGTTTTTTTGGAGTGCGGCTGTCTACACAGCCATTAATGTCTAAACCGCTGCCAACAAAAGTGAGTACACCCCTAAGTGAAAATGTCCAAATTGGGCCCAAAGTGTCAATATTTTGTGTGGCCACCATTATTTTCCAGCACTGCCTTAACCCTCTTGGGCATGGAGTTCACCAGAGCCTCACAGGTTGCCACTGGAGTCCTCTTCCACTCCTCCATGATGACATCAAGGAGCTGGGGGATGTTAGAGACCTTGCGCTCCTCAACCTTCCGTTTGAGGGTGCCCCACAGATGCTCAGTAGGGTTCAGATCTGGAGACATGCTTGGTCAGTGTATCACCTTTACCCTCAGCAAGGCAGTGGTCATCTTTGAGGTGTGTTTGGGGTCGTTCTCATGTTGGAATACTGCCCTGCGACCCAGTCTCCGAAGGGAGGGGAACATGCTCTGCTTCAGTATGTCACAGTACATGTTGGTATTCATGGTTCCCTCAATGAATTGTAGCTCCCCAGTGCCGGCAGCACTCATGCAGCCCCAGACCATGACACTCCCACCACCATGCTTGACTGCAGGCAAGACACAGTTGTCTTTGTACTCCTCACCAGGTTGCCGCCACACTCGCTTGACACCATGTGAACCAAATGCATTTATCTTAGTCTCATCAGACCACAGGACACGATTCTAGTAATCGATATCCTTAGTCTTCAGCAAACTGTCTGTGGGCCTTCTTGTGCATCATCTTTAGAAGTGAGAAACAAAATGTTACCCCAGCTCCACTGCCAATCAAAACTGTGATCCAGTGCTCTAGCCAGGATGTTCAGGCCCCATAAATACAATACTTGAACCAAAAAGGGCTGGCAAATCGGTTGCTCTTGGTTACATTCATTGGTTACATGGGTACACGGTTACAGGCTATTTGGTGATGCGTTTCGGCTAAGAAGCCTTCATCAAAGCATACATGTTTGATTTAAAATCTGATATTTATAACAAAGTAAGCACTCCAAATGGGGCAGGTACATCCTGATCAGAAGCAATCAAAACAATTAAAAACACATGGAGAAGAGAAAGGAAAAAGCACAACAGGCATATGAAGGACATATCATGAACAAATAAAACAAACTGGTATAATAAATGTATCAAAACAATGCAATTATGTTAGAAAAATATTTATATCCATCCTATCATTCAAGCCATACAGTTTTCTAGTATTGAGGGTATGGATTAACCACACTTCACGCTTAAGCAAAATACGATGAGTGTCACCTTTTTTTAACCTGTTCAGCACCAACAAAGGAAAAAGTATCAAGATTACCATCAAGAAATTCCTGGAAATGTTTTGACACAATTGAGATATTTTTTGCATTAATTTCTGTAGTGTCATTCACAAGTTCCGAGATTCTCATGCCCTGTACACACGATCGGATATCTGATGGAATCTAATCCGATGGATTTTTTCGTCAGATATCCGATGAAGCTGACTTTCATCAGTCTTGCCTACACACCATCGGTCAAAAATCCGACCGTGTCCAACGCGGTGACACTACGACGTCCTGAGAAAAATGAAGTTCAATGCTTCCGAGCATGCGTCGACTTGATTCTGAGCATGCGTGGATTTTTGACCGATGGACTTCCACACAGACGATCGTTTTTTTCTATCAGTTTTTTATCCAGCCCTTTGCTTAGAACGTTTGGAGACCCCTGCTCTAGTTTGTTTTGCTCTCAGAAGCCAAACAAACCACAGACCTGGCTCTCCACTGTAGGTTCCTACATGTGTGGCCATAATACCTGCAGACAGTGTCATAGACATAAAAATGCACCTCAGTTTTTTCCTTTTCTACTAAGAAAACCTATACAATCAAACAATAAATTAACTGCAATTCTAAATCGGTGGTTTATGCCATTCAGTGTAGTGCCTGCAGCCTGCAATACGTTGGGTGCACTATACGCCCGTTGAGAGTAAGAATCTCGGAACTTGTGAATGACACTACAAATATTAATGCTAAAAATATCTCAATTGTGTCAAAACATTTCATCATGGTAATCTTGATACTTTTTCCTTTTTTGGTGCTGAACAGGTTTAAAAAAAGGAGGTGACACTCATCGTATTTTACTTAAGCGTGAAGTGTGGTGGATCCATACCCTCAATACTTGAAAACTGTATGGCTTGAATGATAGGAGGGACATAAATCTTTGTCTAACATAATTGCATTGTTTTAATGCATTTATTGTACATTTATTGTACCATTTATTGTACCACTTTGAACATGTTTTATTTGTTCATGATATGTCCTTCATATGCCTGTTGTGCTTCTTCCTTTTTCTTCTCAATGTGTTTTTAATTGTTTTGATTGCTTCTGATCAGGATGCACCTGCCCCATTTGGAGTGCTTACTTTGTTATAAATATCAGTTTTTAAATCAAACACCTATGCTTCTTAGCCAAAATGTGTCAGCGTATAACCTGTACCCATGTACCCTTGTAACCAATAAAGGACTTTTATTCAAGAACATCCTGTGCCAGCCCTTTTTGATTCAAACATCTTTAGAAGAGGCTTTCTTCTGGGACGACAGCCATGCAGACCAATTTGATGCAGTGTGTGGCGTATGGTCTGAGCACTGACAGGCTGACCCCCCACCTCTTTTACCTCTGCAGTAATGCTGGCAGCACTCTATGGCCCAGATTCACTTAGGGCGGCGTAACTTTGTGTGGGCGTAGCGTATGTTGTTTATGCTACGCCGCCGCAACTTAGAGAGGCAAGTGCAGTATTCACAAAGCACTTGCGTCCTAAGTTACGGCGGCGTAGCGTAAATGGGCCGGCGTAAGCGCGCATAATTCAAAGTAGTCTGGTAGGGGGCATGTTGTATGTAAATGATTCGTGACCCCAGGTAAATGACGCGCTTTACGAACGGCGCATGTGCGTGCATGCTCAGTGTCACGTCGAATTTTCAAAGTAAATTACGCCCGCTCAATGCCTAGTCGACGTGAACATAACCTACGCCCAGCCCCATTCACGGACGACTTACGCAAACGACGTAAAATACGATGCTGTTCGTACGTTTCCGACGTCCATACCTAACATGACTTACCACTGCTTTATGAGGGGTAACTTTACGCCGGTCCGACGCCTTTACGTAAATAACGTATCTTGATACGCCGGGCGCACGTACGTTCGTGAATCTGGCGTATCTAGCTCATTTGCATATTTGACGCGGAAATATACGGAAGCGCCCCTAGCGGCCAGTGTAAATATGCACCCCAAGATACGACGGCGTAAGAGACTTACACCGCTCATATCTAGGCAAAATTCATGCGTAACTGATTCTAAGAATCAGGCGCATAGATACGACAGCGCACATTCGGACTGTATGGTCTTGGTCACTGTGCTGCAGCTCAGTTTCAGGGTCTTGCCAATCTTCTTATAGCCTAGGCCATCTTTATATAAAGCAACAATAATTTTTTGGGGATCCTCAGAGTTCTTTGCCATGAGGTGCCATGTTGAACTTCAAGTGACCAGTATGAGAGATTGAGAGCTATAACACCAAATTGAACACACCTGCTCCCCATTCACACCTTAGACCTTGTAACACTAACGAGTTACATGACACAGGGAGGGAAAACATCTAATTGGGCCCAATTTGGACATTTTCACTTAGGCGTGTACTCACTTTTGTTTCCAGCAGTTTAAGCTGTATTTTGAGTTATTTTGAGGGGACAGCAAATATACACTGTTATACAAGCTGTACACTCACTACTTTACATTGTAGCAAAGTGTCATTTCTTCAGTGTTATCACATGAGATCTAAAAAAATATTTACAAAAATTTGAGGGGTGTACTCACTTTTGTGATATTGTATGTGATGTATCATGCATTGTAAATGAATGGTACCATGCATTAACATGCATTGCGGTTCCATTTACAATAGCATCCCAACGAACACTTTGGGGTGTATTTATACAAAAGTTGCTGAGCTAGTCATACTGTGAAACTGTGTGTACATTTGTTCTGGGTGATTGGGGAAAAAAATGTATGCTTTTAAAAGGCTATTTTATCTCCAGGTGTAATCTTCATAGAGTGATTCAGGAAAAAAACATGTTAAAGCCACTGAATAGCACTGGCGATCATAGTAAATGAGCATATGTTTCCTTTGATCATCAGCTCCATCTAGTGGCCATAATGCAATATTCCTGATTTAGGAGAGTCAGGACGCCCACTAACACACAGCTCCTTTCTCTATCTGCAACATAGAGAACGACCTGACTCTCCTGTAGTCCAAGGGAGGGGGCGAGCACGACACCCCACACCAGGGAGAAAGCCTTTCATTACTGTGTGGAGTTACAGACAGAAGAACAGGAAGTGAGGATTTCTCAGAAGAAATAAGGACATTTTAAAGCAAAATTGAAGGATGAGGTAAGTGAAGTAGGACTGCACTAAGGTAAAGGAAGCTATTTAGGAAAAAAAATTGTACCTTTACAACCCCTTTAAGGTGAAAAAACACCTTGCACTTTCGAACCCCCTCGTTTTACTTACCTGAGCCACGAAACTCCATGGGTGCAGTCCCACAATGTTTTTCCCCATGTTGAGGCAGCTCTTCATTGGAGATTGATAGTAGTGTGGCCCTTGGCTCCCGCTGCTGTCAATCAAATTAATGACACGGCGCTCCGGGAGGCGGGGCTGACTGATACAGTTATGACTGATACAGCTATGGCCGCCGACTGTATCAAGGGAACACGCCCGCAAACTAACCCCCTTGGGAGAGCGCTTCCCAGAACAGGGGTTCGCTGTTGCGTGGAGGAGCCGAGACAGCCGCCCAGGGACCTCAGAAGACGAGGATCGGGGGCCACTCTGTGCAAAACGTACTGCACAGTGGAGGTAAGTATGGTATGTTTGTTATTTAAAAAAAATCCCTTTACAATCCCTTTAGCGCAGCATAACTTGCATTACGCACACACAAAGGTGAAGTGTCCCTGACAGTCCAGTGTTTGTATAAGTAAAAAACAGTATGATGTGGCAGATGTTATAATGAATTAAAAAATGCAGATTGCACTGCAAAGTTCACCTTGAATTCAGAGATTTTCCTTGTAGAACTTTGTTTGCCACTTTATGTCCTCAGTCTGATGGCCAGCATCATTCAACCTATTTCCTTTGAGCCCAAGTTGTCCTGGACCTGACCCAGCCTGTGACTGGCCAGTGAAAGGAGAAGCAGCACGACGATTAGCTCATCTCTCTGTCACTCTGTTTATTTTTCTCTTCTTATCGGCATGCTTCTTATCAGCACATAAACTGTATAACCCCTGGTGCTGCTTCTGATACCAGGTCAAATTCCACTGCTTGCATTTAAAAAATACATATAATAATGTATTTGTGATTACAGTGCTTCATTATACAGTGCTACCGCTGAAGGGGCTGCTTAGTAATTTGACACAACTGGTTGGATGAAAATAACTGCAAGCACTTATTCAAACACAAGCATAAATACCTTTAATTTGGAGGTGAACTAATAGCAAGAACTGGGCACAAGACTGTTTATTGGTAAATAAATTCAATGTATTGGTGCAGTTTAAGGAAGATAATGGTACGAGCATAAATGTGCGCACAGCAGATAGATTAAAACACAGTCTGCTAGACAAGGTAAACACTATGCCATGGTAGATTGAATAGAGTTGTGTACCACTAGATTGGGATCAACCATTAAAAAAATCAACAATTTCAGCAACAAAGCAGTGCTAATTGGCATCAACTGCAATGTGAGTGGTAATTCTATAACTAGTCTGGGGAACACTCTAGAGGTGATTAGACTATAGCCCAGGTCTACAGAAGAGCTATTCCTACTTCCATAGGCAATACTAGGATTCCTTGTAGGGTGACTTATCCGGATGAACAGTCCTACACCTTTCCCTCAAGCTGGCTAACATTGGGGCCCATCTTGCTGTTGTTTAGTCCCCATGGAAGTTTGCATGCAATATTATAAGCTATTGGGTAAGTGCCTATTCCTTTTATTTCCACCAGGCCAGTGTTACAGCCACAGGAGCTGTAGTCCATTAAGTAATGGAAGTCTACAATTACTCTCCCTTTCTGGACTTAATTTCCCACAATCCATTGTGGCCAGCTTTAAAGTCTATGTGACGCTGTTGACTCGCCTGCTCCCCCTGCTGATGGGAGGCACTGAATTCTAGTTTGTCTATTTGGTCATAGCTCAGCTGCTCTGCAGATAGTTTTAAGGCTTGATCCTGCAGCCAAGTACTGTACTTGGCTACAATTAATTTGTGTCTTTTATATTTGCCTAGAGTTTAATTATAGTAGATGTAAACCCTAACTGAATGATATTTTTTAAAATACAATTTTTTTACGTTATTACCTCACAAACAACATAAGTACAATGGAAATACTCCATTCTGTTGCTTGTGCAGGAGGGGGCTGTCACTTCCTTTCTGACAGAAACACTACAGAATATCACTCCCCAATAGGGTTGCCACCTCATCCCTTTTAAACAGAACACATATGAATTACACAGGTTCTGAGGCAAATTTAATGCAAATAAGGCACCGAGTGAGTTTAATTACCTCCTTAATCATCCACAGAACCTGTGTAATTAATATGTGTTCTGTTTTAAAGGGATGAGTTGGCAACCCTACTCCCCAATGATGGTCTAATGTCACATGCATCAGTTCAGTGACCGAACAACCTGTGGAAACAGGTGAGTCTAGAGTAATTAATTGAAGACCATTTTGAAATCTGCCCTGCCTTATCTTGCATAGCAATTCTGTTGCTGGTTTGTGACCTAGACCTAATAAGCAGAGCGGTCAAATCAGAATGTTAAGGACATGCTGTTCACACCAAATGGTTCAGTACACATGCACATAGTGAAACCTTCACTTTATATTGCACAGCTTCATATTCCTAATATCCTGCAGCAGCTATGCCATACCTAAAACTTCAGCTCCCTTGACAAACTCCAGGGCATACTCAGGTAAAGTAAGGCCTGGAGCGAGGAAAAAAAAATGAAAGATAGTGCAGGGCCGGCATGACAGTGTGAGAAGGGGAAACAACTATGGGGTTAAGGATTGTAGGTGGAGAATAGGGGAGAAGTGGATTGGTTGGAGCAACAGGATGAGGAGGGGTTTGTGGTAGTTAGTTAACCACTTAACCCCCGGACCATATTGCTGGTCAAAGACCAGAGCACTTTTTGCGATTCGGCACTGCGTCGATTTAACTGACAATTGCGCGGTCGTGTGACGTGGCTTTCAAACAAAATTGGCGTCCCTTTTTCCCCACAAATAGAGCTTTCTTTTGGTGGTATTTTATCACGTCTGCCGTTTTTAGTTTTTGCGCTTTAAACAAAAATAGAGCGACAATTTTGAAAAAATAAAATATTTTTTACTTTTTGCTATAATATCCCCCAAAAATATATATAATAAAAAAAAATTTCCTCAGTTTAGGCCGATACGTATTCTTCTACATATTTTTCGTAAAAAAAAAACGCAATAAGCGTTTATTGATTTTTTACTAGTAATGGTGGCGATCAGCTTTTCTTTTTTCCGGTACTGCGACATTATGGCGGACACTTTGGACACTTTTGACACATTTTTGGGACCATTGGCATTTTTATAGCGATCAGTGCTATAAAAATGCATTGGAATACTATAAAAATGCCACTGACACTAGGGGGCGGGGAAGGGGTTAAGTATGTTCCCTGGGTGTGTTCTAACTGTAGGGGGGGGGGGGCCTCACTAGGGGAAATGACTGATCTTCTGTTCATACATTGTATGAACAGAAGATCAGCATTTCTCTCCCTGACAGGACCGGGAGCTGTGTGTTTACACACACAGCTCCCGGTCCTCGCTCTGTAACGAGCGATCGCGTGTGCCCGACGCCGATCGCGCCCGCCGGGCAAGCGCACTGGAGTCAGGGGCGAGCCGATGTTATATTACGTGCTCTCGAGCAGGGGAGCCGACCTGCCGCCGTAAAACGACGGCAGCTGATCGGCAAGTGGTTAAAGGATAGTGGGGGTCTCCTGGACAGCAGAGAACGGACAGGTGACAAGCAGGCAGTTTCCCATCCACCCTCCCTGTGTTTTGTTTTGTTTGGTTGGTTTGCTTTATTTTTTTGCAGGTGCAATATGAGCAAAGGACATCATGGCAGCTGATTGTGTGGCGGTGGTTGGTCTTTTGACGGTGGAAGAAAATACGGTTGAGATGGAAGTGTGGGGGGATCATTGGTGGTATGTGCCCCTCTGGTGTATTCCAGTTACTAAGGTCAGCTGGAATACGGTAATGGTTGCACCGCGGGTGTGGGTTGTCTCCGAGCTGGTGTGTCACGGCTAGAGTCTGGAGGCAAGTGGAACAAGTTGGAATTCTGGGTGCCGTCATAAGACCAACAGGCTGATAAGTTGTGTTTGTTAATAAAAAGGCTGCTATGGCCATTTGTACTCCAATTCATGTGTGGTCTCTATAATTTAGTTAAAAGCAAGGGGGATGGTGACTACTCATGGTCGGGCAGACACAAAACATGGTCGGAATCTTATCTACACTGATCATGTATGTCCTTTTGTGCATCCAGCACTGGCATGTACCAGGCATCGCTATCATTTAATTGATATTGTACCATTTTCTCATTTCCTTCTAGCTACAATCAGAAAAAAAATAACGAAAACATTAGCAGAATGAATTCAGCACAGGCTTAATTTCAGTTCTTTACCTAATAACAATCTATCACTAACGTCTGTAGGCATGCAACCTTTGAAGCCCAAAGGAACATCCTTCTGCTAAGATCACCTCATTAGCACAAAACATATTCTGGGTTGACTGTTCCTAACCTGGGTTAGACTATAAGAGAAATGTGTATTTATAGTAGTAGTTAAATTAGAAGACTGTATTTTAGATGATGATGGAACTGCTCTTTTCTATAAATGTTTGACTTTGTGTTGGCTCAGCAACCTTCTATTTGTTACTAAAAATCTAACTTGTGACTTGTTCTGTCCTAGATATGTGCCTAGATTTGCTGTCTAGAAAATAAAATCCCCAAAAGCCTTGTGCGAGACCCATTAAGAACGGTGGTATCTCCTATGTTGTGCACATTGGTCTAAATAAATCATTTTCTTTGTGACCCAACCATAAATGTGTCAGAACAGACCCTGCGGATGGCATGGGAACCAGCAATTCCCATATATTATTAGGGATATTTTAAGCACTGTTAGCTAAACTGTCCTTTAAAAAGGCATCTTTATATAGAAAACAGGCAGGCATGATCATATGAACACATAAATCTGTCAGTGACTTGCTGTGTATATTATTTTTTTAAAAGGGAGAATATTGATCTAATAAAAATATATTCTGCCCTATTGTTAAAGTGGACCTCAACTCAAAAAGGAGGAGGTTCTGACATGAGGAAGCAAAGTCCTGCCTTTACTAAGATATCTGCTTATTGCAGAACAAAGAATGGTTAGGATCAGCTGCAATACTAGTGACTAGTTCTTTGCCCTCTGCCTGTTGTTTGTGGGCACAACTTTCAAAGTTCAGTCCTTCTTCAACCGCTTCCTGACCACCCACCGTACCGGGCTGCACAAAATCACGTACCTGTACGTGATTTTGTGCACGCAATGTAGGGGGCACGCATCCAGGGTGATTGGACACAGCGGGACAATTGAACCATTTATGGGCAGGCTGAATGTACCCAAGTTGATCGATTGATCAACTTGGGTACAACCAGCCTGCTGGATTTTACATATGACTATTGCAAGCGGCTGTTACAGCCACTTGCAATAATCACTGGTCCGGATTCAGATATCTGTCTGTCCGGCCGGCGTAACGTATCTCCGATACGTTACGCCGCTCTAACTTTGGGTGCGAGTTCTTTATTCAGAAAGAACTTGCGCCCTTAGTTACGGCGGTGCAACGTATGTGTTGCGGCGTAAGGCCGCGTAATTCAAATGGGGATGTAGGGGGCGTGTTTTATTTAAATTTGGCTTGTCCCTGCATATTTGACGTTTTGTTTGAACGGCGCATGCGCCATCCGTAAAATATCCCAGTGTGCATTGCTCTAAATGACGTCGCAAGGACGTCATTGGTTTCGACGTGAACGTAAATTACGTCCAGCCGTATTCGCGAACGACTTACACAAACAACGTAAAATTTCAAAACTCGGCGCAGGAACGACGGCCATACTTAACATTAGCTACGCCTCATTTAGCAGGGGTAACTATACGCCGGAAAAAGCCGAACGCAAACGACGTAAAAAAAAGCGCCGGGCGGTCGTTCGTTTCTGAATCGGCGTAAATCCTAATTTGCATATTCCTCGCGTAAAACATACGGAAGCGGATCTTAGGGATATCTATGCCTAACTGATTCTCTTAATCAGTCGCATAGATACGACCGGCCGGACTCAGAGTTATGACGGCGTATCAGGAGATACGCCGTCGTATCTTCTATCTGAATCTGGCCCTGTAGGTGTATCTGCTCTACATGCAGGTAGCACAATCAGCAAACAGTGAAGGCTTACAGCACCCATTCTGGGGCAGAACGATCCGAATTGGAATTACAAATATTCACCAACCAATTTAATTCTGTTATTTAAAAAAGTCCATTGGTTGCTCTTGATTTTTTTGATAACTGACTTTTTATTGAGGTTTTGTAAATTACAAAAAGGGTAGGAAATCCCACATAGTTAAAGCGGGGGTTCACCCTAAAAAATGTTTATTTTTTTTCTAGCATGCCATCAAGCATACTAGCGCGAGCTACAGTATGCCTTTATTTTATTTTTTGGCGCCGTACTCACAGTTTAATTCCGTAGTGAAGTTTCAGACTCCCCGTGGGGAATGGGCGTTCCTATGCAGAGGGAAGATGATTGACGGCCGGCTATGGCGCGTCACGCTTCCTGAAAATAGCCAAAATAGGACTTGGCTCTTCACGGCGCCTGCACAGTCAGCTCCCTAGTCTGTGCACAGGCGCCGTATAGCGCCGTGAAGATCCGAGACCTACTCCGGCTAATTTCGGGAAGCGTGACGCACCATAGCCGGCCGTCAATCATCTTCCCTCTGCATAGGAACACCCATTCCCTGTGGGGAGTCTGAAACTTCACTATGGGATTAAACTGTGAGTACGGCGCCAAAAAAATAAAATAAAGGCATAATGTAGCTCACGCTAGTATGCTGCATTTCATGGTAGAAACTTGTTTCTTAGGGTGAACCACCGCTTTAAATAATCTTACATAAATTTGCATTGAATGAAAAAGGACAGCAGTTAACGAGATAAGATAAGGCCCACTTGTATAGGCAATACAAACGCATTGAGAATTTTTTAGCACAGTGTATAATCCATACCTGACCTTAGCTAAGATAACTTTTAAGTTTGTAAGGCTGGCCATAGACTGTGCAAATTTATTTCCTGCAGCCATGGTATGCAGGAAAGAAATTTGTACGATTCCCCCATCAGCAGAGACAGCACTGACGGGGAATTTCCTGGCCATTGTTTTCTATGGGCGGGTGAAGCCGTCCGCACCAGGAGAAGACAGTGATTATCGCTAGCTGCTATAGCAGCTCTAATCAGAAGCAAATCCAGCAGGCTGGTTGTACCCAAGTTGAGCAATCAATCAACTTAGTATATTCAGCCTACCCATTAATGGTTTGAATCTCGGCTGGTTCATTCAAACTGTGTATGGCCGTCCTAAGGTGCAATGATAAGGTTAGATAACACCGTGATACTTCAGACATTATTATTTACAAGGCCAATATTTAGCTGCTAAATTCACAAATTGAAATAATTTATTATTTATTATTTATTATAAACACATATCTGATAAGGTTCATCGGGAATGAGCAATGAATTTGTTATACTATTTAAAGCAATTCTCCATAAATACAAAACAAGTGAGAAATAAATGAGTCATTTGCTGTTATTCAACAAAACACATTATCTAATAGAAAACTGAGAAACTGCATTATAACTTTGCTTATCCTGGATCTTGTTCTTTTGATCCCTGTCAAGCCTAAAGCCTTGTACACACGATCGGATTTTCTGACAGGAATTGTTTGATGACAGGCTGTTGCCCGAAAATCCAACCGTTTGTATGCTCCATCGGACAATTGTTGGCGGATTTTCCGCGGACAAATGTTGGATAGCATGCTTTCATATTTTCCGCCAAGAATTGTGTGTTGTTGGATTTTCCAAGAGAGTGTACAAGTCAGTCGGACAAAACTCCAAAGTACAAACACGCATGCTCGAAGGAATGCTCACCATAACACATTAGCAACATTTGCACAAAGGGTGGCGCTTAAGAGCTGAAAAAACATGTAGTTTTGTGTTTGTTGGCCGACAATTCTTTGCCGTTTGTATGCAAGACAAGTTCATGGCCAACGCTCTTAGGACAAATGTCCTACGCTTTGTCCGTGGAAAATCCGATTGTGTGTACCAGTCTTTAGGCTTCAATGCAACCACAAAAGATTCTGCAGCTGCAACAGGGCTCTGTATTAGCTGGTTGCACTTATTTCCCATATACCACAGTCATGTTATCCATCACTTTATCAAATGTACACAATCAAATTTCTCATGCTCTAGCTTGTCTTCATAAAGTGGCAAAATTAATAAATAAATAAACAAAACAGACAATCTTATATAGGAACTAAAGTTGTGTTTTAATCAAATGGCTGACACGCAGGGTATTAACCACTTAAGGACCCCTTCACGCCGATATACGTCGGCAGAATGGCACGGCTGGGCACATCCACGTACCTGTACGTTGCCCTTTAAGCCCAACCGTGGGGTCGCGCGCGCCGCCGCCGCGTGCACGCGACCCGGTCCGAAGCTCCGCGGCCGCGGGACCCGCGGACCCGATCGCCGCTGGAGTCCCGTGATCGGTCCCCGGAGCTGAAGAACGGGGAGAGCTGTGTGTAAACACAGCTTCCCCGTTCTTCACTGTGGCGCCATCATTGATCGTATGTTCCTTTATATAGGGAAACACAATCAATGACGTCACACCTACAGCCACACCCCCCTACAGTTAGAAACACAGATGAGGTCACATGTAACCCCTTCAGCGCCCCCTTGTGGTTAACTCCCAAACTGCAATTGTCATTTTCACATTAAACAGTGCATTTTTAATGCATTTTTTGCTGTGAAAATGAATGACAATGGTCCCAAAAATGTGTGAAAATTGTCCGAAGTGTCCGCCATAATGTCGCAGTCATGAAAAAAATCGCTGATCGCCGCCATTAGTAGTAAAAAAAATAAAAAAATAAAAATGCAATAAAACTATCCCCTATTTTGTAAACGCTATAAATTTTGCGCAAACCAATCGATAAACGCTTATTGCGATTTTTTTTACCAAAAATAGGTAGGATACGTATCGGCCTAAACTGAGGGAAACATTTATTTTTATTTTTTGGGGGGATATTTATTATAGCAAAAAGTGAAAAATATTGCATTTTTTTCAAAATTGTCACTCTATTTTTGTTTATAGCGCAAAAAATAAAAACTGCAGAGGTGATCAAATACCACCAAAAGAAAGCTCTATTTGTGGAAAAAAAAGGACGCCAATTTTGTTTGGGAGCCACATCGCATGACCGCGCAATTGTCAGTTAAAGCGAAAAAACTGGCCAGGTCCTTTAGCTGCCTAAAGGTCCGGGTCTTAAGTGGTTAAAGACAGAAGAGACCCTATTGGACTCTTCTGCCATAAATGCCTCCTCATGCCAGTTAGCTGTCATGTTCCCTGAGTGCGCAGTTTAGCAAACATTTACAGCTCCGATCGGTCCCCAACCTGTGCCACGGTGATGTGACTCCCATGCGCATGCTTGTGAGTGGTGTCATCGTGGCCTGACCTATCAAGTAGCCAAAGGCCTAGGTCCTGAAAGAAGACTGGGCGAAGATGGAAGCACCATATGACAGGTAAGTCTGCCATAGATGGAGGACACCATATGACAGGTAAGATGGAGGACACCATATGACAGGTAAGTCTGCCATAGATGGAGGACACCATATGACAGGTAAGATGGAGGACACCATATGACAGGTAAGTCTGCCATAATGTACTAATATGCTGTGCAAACTAGTACATTATGACATAACCCACCTAGAGGGCCTTAAAAACAAAAAAAATATAGAGGACTTTACTTCCTTTTTAAAACCTCCCTATTGATAAGTCAAGCTGCATATCACATTAATATCCCCCTAAGACTAACCATCTAATGTTGGAACAGTGATCTCCCCTCTGAGCTGTTGTGTTCTGACAGGGGGATGGCCCCCCGCCAGAACACTCTAATAAGTGCTCTCAGCCATTGGAAGAGAGCGTTGATTGGGAACCAGTCGGCTGCTGGTTTTCCAGCATGCTTGTCTGACAGAAGCTGGCCAAATGGGGCTTAGGAGAGGTAATTGTTAGTATGGTTGCTTGTTGCTAGTACTTCAGTCTCTTAGAGCACTGGAGTTCTCAGTTTGAATCCCAGCCAGGCTGGCACGTCTCATGGTAGAAAATTACAGAGGAAAGTATTGTGATGCCAAGGTCTTGCCAAGTGTCTTGGTGTAATGGTGGTCCCCTTGCATATGCCCTTTGACCCAGGAAGGGAATAAGCTGACACTCCATAAACAGCATTGTTTATTGGAGCACTGTGTAGAGGTGTGTCAGATTGGTGGAGATGTGGACCACTGTTAGAGCAGCTATGTTATGACATCAGCTATTTGATAGTTCAACAGTTTGGTTGAGGACACAAGCAAATCTAACCGTTTTTTGGAACTGGTAAATCGATGGATTTATGATTTACAGCTGGGGCTTTGGACTTCAGCAAAATGGAAGTCTCCAGCAAGAAACAGGAGCAAAGCTGGAGGCAATTTACAGCACACACTGATTTTGGTAGCATAGTTATTAATGTGGAATGTATGTTCCTTGCTAAAGAACATTATTTTATATCAAGTTGTTATGGGTTCCACTTTTAGTAGTTGATACTGGGGTGCAGAGCTGCACATCATGAATTAATTCCTACTGTCTAAATAGCAAAGCAGACGTCAAGGAGGTGACGTCCACATTTGGCACTACCCAAGTCACTATTCTTATCTTGATTTGTGTTAAAGCGGATGTCCGCCATGAACATTTTTTATTAAAAGACAGCAGCTACAAATACTGCAGCTGCTGACTTTTAATATTAGGACACTTACCTGTCCTGGAGTCCAGCGCCGTCCGCAGTAGAGGACGAGCGATTGCTCGTCACTCTGCTGCCCCCCGCCATCCTCAGTGAGGGAACCAGGAAGTGAAGCGCTCCGGCTTCACTACCCGGTTCCCTACGGCGCATGCGCGAGTTGCGCTGCGCCGCTGATTGGCTCCGGCTGTGCTCTGGGAGCCGAGTGTTCCCAGAGCACAACGGGGGGAGGACGGGAGGTGACGTTCTGCCCGCAGTCTGCCTGAGACTGTGTGGCTCGAAGTGGGTGCAAATACCTGTCTTTAGACAGGTATCTGCACCCCCTTCCCCCCTGAAAGGTGTCAAATGTGACACCGGAGGGGGGGGTTCCGATCAGCATGAGTTCCACTTTAGGGCGGAGCTCCGCTTTAAGAACAAAAATTACCCTTTAAAAACAGTGGCCCAGATTCACGTAGATCGGCGCATCTTTGAGCGGGCGTAACGTATCCTATTTACGTTACGCCTCAGCAACTTAGACGGGCAAGTGCAGTATTCTCATAGCACTTGCTCCGTAAGTTGCGGCGGCGTAGCGTAAATAGGCCGGCGTAAGCCCTGCCTAATTCAAATGTGAAACAGGGGCGTGTTTTATGTAGATGTTATGTGACCCGACATGATTGACGTTTTTCACAAACAGCGCATGCGCCGTCCGTGGAATATCCGTGGAATATCCCAGTGTGCAATGCTCCAAAGTACGCCGCAAGGACGTATTGGTTTTGAAGTGAACGTAAATGATGTCCAGCAAACAACGTAAATTTTTCAAAATTCGACGCGGGAATGACATCCATACTTAACATTGGTACCCCGAAGGTACGCCACCATATAGCAGGGGTAACTTTACGCAGGGAAAAGCCTAACGTAAACAGCGTATCTGTACTGCGTCGGCCGGGCGTACGTTCGTGAATTCGCGTATCTAGCTGATTTACATATTTCTAGGCGTAAATCAGCGTACACGCCCCTAGCGGCCAGCGTAAATATGCAGTTAAGATCCGACGGCGTAAGAGACTTACGCCGATCGGATCTAATAGAAATCTATGCGTAACTGATTCTAAGAATCAGGCGCATAGATACGACCACTCAGACTCTGAGATACGACGGCGTATCTGGAGATACGCCGTTGTATCTCCTTTGAGAATCTGGGCCAGTGTGTCTTCTGATTGTAATATATACTTCATATAGATGATATTTGCATGCTTGACTCCAAATCATTCAAAACATACAGTGTAAAGGGCACTTAATACATACACATAATAACATATATAATATACACTTTTCTTCTTCTAGATAGAGGGGCTATCTATCTACTTTCCTTTCTGGTTGTCATTAGTGGAAAATATAAGCGCTCAGGAAATAGTCTTCTTTAAGCAGACCTCTTCGTATTCCGTTGAAATTTATCACAGGATTTGACATTTGCTTTCCCTCGAGGCAATTACCATGGCAACAAAATCCACCACTTGAAAAGCCATAACTATTTTAAAAAGATAAGTGGCATGTTACCATGTTTTTGTGCTTATTGCTTATTCTTATTGCTCATTCTTACATTCAGTACACCTTCAAAAATGTAAAAATAATATGTTAAAAGAAAATGGATTATTTTGCTTTACAGCAGTATATAGCATTAGTATATAACATTTAATCAGATAGATAGATAGATAGATAGATAGATAGATAGATAGATAGATAGATAGATAGATAGATAGATAGATAGATAGATAGATAGATAGATAGATAGATAGATAGATATAGTTAACAGGTTATTTTCTGGGAAAATGTTCATGCAACCATAGAAATGTTGTAATTAGAGCTAGAAAGTCACCTTGAGTAGGTGTAAAGGATTTCTCTGTGCAGAAAAAGACCCCCCGTTCACTAAGCTTTGTTGATGCATCCCTGGGTTAACTGAAAGCTCTGGAAGTCATCCAAGAATCTGGTGGCAATGTGGGGCCTAGCTGAGAAAGAGGTATTAGGGCCATGCTTGTCTGACCTCTCCAGCAACAATGCCAAGACCTGACTATCAGATGAATCCTTCAAATTAATGCAGGGGACTGAATCAATTCTGATCCATCCATACCATGAGCATGTGACAGGCAGAGTTCATGTGATAGAGTTACTTGAAGAACTTTTAGGCTTAACATTATTACTGATGTCTGTGTAGAGTGTTGAATTACTAAGGTCTGTCCCAGAGTTCTACGTTTGGTGGTCTTCAGGATAACTTCTGTCTATAAACAATAACTGGTCCCCATCTGTCTGCACCAGAACCAGATGTAAAGGGGGATAACTGGAGTCTGATGTACGGTTGAAACTCTGTGGACTCTTGTGTAAGCGGGGGGACTCTGGTGCTCTTACTTCCGGCCTTGTACACACGACACGACCAGACCAGACATGTCCGATGAAAACGGTCCGCCGACCGTTTTCATCGGACATGTCTGCTGGGAGGTTTTGGTCTGATGTGTGTACACACCATCAGACCAAAATCCCCGCGGACAGAGAACGTGGTGACGTATACGACACCGACGTTCTCTGACACGGAAGTACAATGCTTCCACGCATGCGTCGAATCAATTCGACACATGCGCGGGATTTCGGGCCGCTGGTTATACGTCATAACCAGCGGACATGTCCGATGAGTCATACTAACCATCGGACATGTCCGACGGACAGCTTTCCAGCGGACAAGTTTCTTAGCATGCTGAGAAACTTTTGTCCGCTGGAAACCTGTCCGTTCGGCCGGAAAACTGTCCGCTAGGCCCTACACACACGGTCGGACATGTCCGCGGAAACTGGTCCGCGGACCAGTTTCAGCGGACATTTTTCGGTCGTGTGTACGAGGCCTCAGAGTTTCCCTTTACACCAGAGTCTGCAGCATTCCCCCTTACATCAGAGTCCTTGCTGTTTCCTGTTACATCAGGGTCCGTGAAGTTCTCCCTCTCTGCATACTCAGATGTAAGGAGAAACTCTTTGTAGAGGTATATTAACCTTACCTGCATTTAAAAGGAGAAATATGTTTTTGACTTTTGTTATTCCTTGAAAGAGAAGTATGGTTTATAAAGAAAGAAAACCGTATACTCACCTAGGTGGATGCAACAGCAATCCGATGATGCATCTGTCCCCTGCCACCTCTGCAATCAAACACCACAGTTGACTGTCAGACACCAGCTCTATGTTCTGCCCCTCCAGCGCTCACTGGACAGAAAAGTGACTTCAGAAAAAGACAGAGTAGTCCATCGAGTCTGCCCATTATGTGGGGGCGGCCTTGGGGTCCTCCGAATCTTTCAGCGGGTCTTACCAGTTCTGGTCACTGGAATGCTCATTTAAATTTATAGCGGTAAATATAGTATTATGATCTACTCAATCTGATATATAATGACATGCTTTTATAATTCTAAATTAATGTAATGTATTTTTTAGAACCAATGATCCCCCTAAAGAGACAATACAGAGGTCGAAATGCGTCCCACATCACTACCCTGGTCCAAAATATTGGTAATATAGTCAAAAAATTCAATCAGATTAGTCTGACATGATCTGCCCTTAGTAAAGCCATGCAGCTTTGGGTCCAGCAAGCTGTGTATTTTTAAGTAATCAATGATCCTTCTTTGGATGTAAACCCTCACATATACCCAGTGAAGTGTACAGCCTCAGATGATACACATAGGTGAAACAAATCTCCCTACGTACGTTTTACATGTATATCTGCTGTCTTCAGCTTTATATATTCTTTAAAAAGTGCACATCGTGTTATGCCCCATACACACGATCTGAATTTTTTGATGGAAAAGGTCTGACTGACTTTTTTCATCAGAAATTCTGACCATGTGTATGCCCCATCAGACTTTTTTAGAGGAATTACATCTCTTTTACTCCGATGGAATTCCGTCGGAATTCCAAAGTTAGTTTGGCCAGGCAAAAGCCTGATCGTGTGTACGGGGCATTAGAAGTTTTCTTTTCCTGCTTGAAACTGGGAGTGGATTCTTGGCATACAGCCAAGACAGCTGATTGGAGGAAAGGCACACACTCCCTCCACATAGACAAAGACTTGCAGAGCTTTGCTGGAACAAGTCAAGCTCTCTGCTAATCTATTTATAGCAACCTCCCTTGACACAAATTTTAGGCTGTTTTTTTCTTGGTTGACAGAGAACTTGTCAGAAGTTATCATGATGATAACAGAGCAAGGAAACAGCAGAACCACACAGGACTCGGGGCTTTGGAGAGAGATTAGAAAACACTACAGACACATGTGCTTAGGTCAAATTTCATGAATCAGGTTTACATACACTTTAACTTGACTACAACTGATGTTAAACTCAACGGCCTGTAATTGCTAGCTTCTACCTTGCTGCCCTTCTTATGGATAGGTATAATATTAGCTGTCCACCAGTCTTGGGGAACATCTCCTGTTAGAGTAAAATTATCCATTATTGGTCTGACAACTATATCTCAAAGTTATCCTAGAACTCTGGGATAAATACCATCAGGACCCATTGTTTTATTAAGCTTTAACAGAGCCAGTTCCTTTGCTACCCTCGTCTCCAGAAATAGCATCACATACTAGCACATTATGAAATACTTACCTTAGAAAGAAGCCCCAGCAGTGGTGCCTGGTTACCGCTGAGGGAGCTGACGTGTTCCTCTGTGTTTTTTCTGGGTTTGCAGGCTTCGGCACTGTGAGTGGCTAGAGCCACAATGATGTCACTCCCATACATGTGCCTGGGAGCGCTCCAGTCCGGCAAGGAGCTCTGAAGTTCTGGCATGATACGCTGGACCTTCAGAGCGCATGTGCTGCTGGTGTCAGTGGCTGCATGCAGGGTGAGATATTAATTATCTTATTATGGGCTTACCTGTAGGTAAAAATCACCAAACAGGGTATACAACCGCTTTAAATGGTTTGCTGCATCCAGGTCTCCCTTAACATGTGTTGTGCCCATTTTAGTGATCCTATTGTATTGCTTCCTTCTAGCACTAATGTACTTAAAGGCAAAGTTCACCTTTATTCACAGTTTTTTCCCCAAATTACAGCTCCCGTATGTACCAATATAGCAGTAGTGTACTTCTTTTGCAAAAATAAAACCGCTTTTCATTTATTCTATGCACGCTTACCTCACTCTCTTCATGGATGTTTAAAAACCCTGCTCCATTAATTCTGCCTTACTTTCTGGACAGACTTTAGGTCATGACACAGAAAGGAGTTGACCAACTTAGGGTAGATGATGCAGGGTGTATGCTAATGAGACCAGCTGGTCAACTCCTTCCTGTGTCATAACCTAAAAACAAATTTTAAGCCTTTAAAAAAGTTTTTCTTTCTTAAAGCGGAGGTCTATCCCAATTTTTTTTTTAAAGCCAGCAGCTACAAATACTGTAGCTGCTGACTTTAAAAAAAAATAGATACTTACCTGTCCAGCGTGCCTGCGATGTCGGCAGCCGAGGCCGAGCAATTGCTTGTCTCTCGGCTGCCCGCGATACCATCCTCGGTGAGGGAATCAGGAAGTGAAGCATTGCGACTTCACTGCCCGGTTCCCTTCTGCGCATGCACGAGTAGCGCGGCATGCCCTCACTGGTCCCCACTCTCTCCTGGGACCAGTGTGTTTCCCAGGAGACAGTGGGGGGGGGGACGAGAAGTGGCATGACTCCCACGGGAGTCTATGCCCCGAAGTGCCCACTGATTACTTACTCCAATACCTCCCAACTTTCTGAAATATGAATGAGGGACACCTATTAGTCAAAGTATGTAGGCATAGGACACACCCCTGCCACGCCTTCTTAAAGGAGAATTGTACAAAAACATTTTTTACCACTTTTATTTTGGCTTTTGGAATCTACAAATAAAACAATTTATAAATTGGGTGAATGGTTTAGCACTGTAAAATAATTTTTGATAGATTATTAGTGCATTTTATTTACAACTATATACAGTAGATCAGACCAAAATGAGGGACAAATGAGGAGGAACAGTGGGACTTTGTTCCAAAGGATGGTCAGTCCCTCGAAATCAGGGACAGTTGGGAGCTATGCTTACTCCTGTCATTTTACTACAACCTTTCAGTTAATATTTTAGACATTTCCTTATTTCAGAAATATTTGACCTTTTGAAATCTAAAACTTTTGTTTTTGTATAGGATTTTTCAGTTCTTGTTTTAATATCAAACCAAGATATTAGTGATCACTGGAACACAAATTTTCTCCCACCTCAACATCAGACAGTTGATCCCCCTTTGTCAGTACTAAGTCTAGAATATGGTCACCTTGGGTTGGGCTTTTTACTAACTGTTTTAGAGAAACCCGATTCAGTGCTTCCATTACATCCCTGATCCAGCTTGTAATAGCAGTTTAAGAATTTCAGTTAATGTCAAGCATGTTGAAGTCATCCATAATCAATACCTCTCACTTCATTGCCATTTGAGTTATCTTATCAATCAACAAATTATCACAATCTTCAGTCTGTCCTGAGTGTATGTATACTACACCAATTCTAAGGGAAGATCCATCTCTGGTTGGAAAGCAGACCCAGAGGGTTTTGAGTATTTAATTTTTTTTTTTATAAGGGTGTTAGCATTATGCTATTTTTGACATATATGACAACTCCACCTCCCCTCTTCCCTACTCTGTTGTTCCTATATAGTGTGTACCCTGGTATTGTTATTTCCCAGACAAAAAATTCTCCTGCACTCTGGTATTTCCTGCTATAGAGTAACGTGGTCCAATTACAGGGTGTATTCAACGGTCTTCCAGCCCTCCTCAGAATCATGGGAATTAATAAGGCTAAAAAAGAGAAAAGAAAGGAGGGCGCACCGACGTAGTGTATTACCGTATAAAAGGGTTTTATTGCATATATTAAAACAATGGTTATACTCACAAAATGAGTTGTAAACAGCGCTTGACAGACAATACAACTGGTACACAGCAACGCCAGAAGAACACTGTGACAAAACGGATCAGGTGGTATCAAACCGGCGATATGGCTGATCTTCTTAGTATGGAATTTAGCATTTTTTGGACATGCGTTTAAACTGAGAAATTAGGGCACGGATCAGGTGGTATCAAACCAGCGATATGGCTGACGCGTTTCAGCCATTGCAACTGCAGACCACCAAGGCTCTGAGGAAAGGGGTATGCCCCTGAAACGCGTCAGCCATATCGCCGGTTTGATACCACCTGAGCCGTGTTGTTACCGTGTTCTTCTGGCGTTGCTGTGTACCAGTTGTATTGTCTGTCAAGCGCTGTTTACAACTCATTTTGTGAGTATAACCATTGTTTTAATATATGTAATAAAACCCTTTTATACAGTAATACACTAGGTCGGTGTGCCCTCGTTTCTTTTCTCATTGTTATTTCCCAGTCATTTGAATCCTTGAACCACATCACTGTAACTGCAACAAGGTCCAAATTGTCCCTAGACATAAGAGCTGTCAGCTCACAAAGCTTGTTTCCTAAACTATGAGCATTAGTGCACATTACATGCCAAACACTGCTATCTACTCCAGTATCTTTACCACCAGAAACTTCAACTGAAGTGACCACCCCATTGACCTTAGCAATACATTTGTTTCAACCTGCTGGGGACATAAATGCTTCAGATCAATTACATCTCTGCCCTCATTTCTCAGTTTAAATGCATGTCCAAAAAATCCTAAATTCCATACTAAGAAGATCAGTGCCCTTGTGTGAGGGATGCAGACCATCTCTCTTGAACAGCTCACTGTTGGACCACGCTTTGTACCAATCCTTAAACCAAACAGTGAAATCTGCTATACGAAGTACTTTCTCTTGTTGTCCAATATGCACAGGTAAAACCTCTAAAAAATGTAATAGTACAACCTAACTGTTGAAAATCCTGGCCCAAATTCTGAAAATCCTTCTGTACAGAACCCACATCATTCTGGGACAAATCATTTGTGCCAAGGTGCTTAACAACATTAACATTGCACTCATCACTATTTTTTTTTTTTTTTTTTTACAATTTTAAAAATGTGCCTTTTATCTCTCCTAACAGTAGCACCAGACAAACACCTAACTTCCTTTGACACTTCCACATGATTTCCTAAAGAAACACCTCTTAGGCCTCGTACACACGACCAAGGAACTCGTCGTAAATTAAACATTGTTTTCCTCGACGAGTTCCTTGTTAGGCTTGTCGAGAATCTTGACAAGCTTTCTTTGCGTACACACTGTCAAGACAAAATCTTGTTGTTCTCAAACGTGGTGACGTACAACATGTACGACGGCACTATAAAGGGGAAGTTTGATTCCACTGGCGCTACCCTTGGGGCTGCTTTTGCTAATATCATGTTACTGCGTGTTAAGTAAAAGTTTGGTGAGAGACGATTCGCGCTTTTCAGTCTGTTACAGTGTGACAAATGTGCTATCTCCATTACAAACCCTACTTTTACCAAAGACCCGCTCCCATCTGATACTTTATTCTCAGCATGAGTGGGTTTCTAAGTATACACAAGAATGTGTTTCTCATCGTAAACCAGCTCGATGAGAAACACGACGAGGAAAAAGAGAACTTGTTCTCTTTTTTCTCGTCGAGTTCCACGACAGTTTTCCCTCCGAAAAACATACACACGACCATTTCGCTCGGCAAAAAAGCTCTGCCACCAAGTTTCTTGATGGATTCTGTCGAGGAAAACGGCTGTGTGTACGAGGCCTGACAATTGAATCACCAACAAGAAGATGACTTCTCCTTTTAGGAGCCGTATCTACAAACTTACCTGGTTTGCAACCTCATATAAAACAGCTACTTTTGGAATTCCAATTTTTTTCTCAAGCTCCTTCTTCCTGTGCAGAGGAGAGTTGCCAATCTCACAAGCAGCTATGTTTGCTTCTAGCTATAGGGGTTATGCAGTGTCACACCAAAAGCTACAAGTTTATGGTCTGCAGGCCTCACTTTTCCAGTCCCAACAGTTGTCCACACTACCCTTCTCCTGTGCAGTCTTTGAGGAAAAGGTGGTCTTTTGCAGGGCAGCTCAACAGAACAAATTTACTCAGACAGCCTCCTGATCTCAGACTGCAGGGCACAAACCACTGTAAAGTCAGGATCTTTCCCCAGCCTGGACCGGCGGAGTGACGTCAGCCGACAATGAGCTTTATGCCGCGTACACACGACCGTTTTTCATGATGTGAATTTTTTTTTTTAATGTCTTTACAAACGATCGTGTGTGGGCTCCAGAGCATGTTTCATGATGTGAAAAATGGGCATTAAAAATTTAGAACATGCTTTTTTTTTTCGCGTTGTTTTTCACGTTGTCGTTTTTCACTTTGTGAAAAACTGTCGTGTGTAGGCTTTAACGACGTAAAAAAAAAGCACATGTTTAGAAGCAAGTTATGAGACGGGGGTGCTCATTCTGGTAAAACTAGCGTTCGTAATGGAGATAGCACATTCGTCACGCTGTAACAGACTGAAAAGCACAAAGACTGAAAAGCGCGAATCGTCTCTCACCAAACTTTTACTAACAGGAAATCAGAAAAAGCAGCCCCAAGGGTGGCGCCATCCGAATGGTACTTCCCCTTATAGTGCCGTCGTACGTGTTGTACATCACCGCGCTTTGCTCGAGCATTTTTATTTTTCACGATCGTGTGTAGACAAGGAAGGCTTGACAAGAATCACGTCGAAAAAAACGTTGTTTTTTCTAGACCATTAAAAATGGTCGTGTGTACGCGGCATTAGCCTCAAAATTTACAAATTTTGAAAACATTTTTCATTATTTTGTTTACCTTTTCTGTCCATCCCAAGACATTTGTGGTTAAACTCAGCCACTCAGCCAGAGGACTGTAGGGGGTACAAGAGAGCCAGAAGACTCTTATGCCTCGTACACATGTTTTTTCCGACGGGAAAACTGCTATGAGAGCTTTTGGTCAGGAATCCCGGCTGTGTGTATGCTCCATCGCAGTTTTTCCGATGGGAAATCTGTCTGTCTGTATGGTTTTCCGACGGGCAGAAAGCCGCACATTCTCAGAATCAAGTATGAGACAGGAGCGCTCTTTCTGGTAAAACAAGCGTTTGTACACTATAATGGACTGAAAAGCACGAAGACTGAAAAGCGCGAATCGTCTCTCACTGAACTTTTTTTAACACGGGGATCAGCAAAAGCAGGGTGGCACCCTTTGAACTGAACTTCACCTTCATAGTGTCGTCTTACGTGTTGTACGTCACCGTGCTTTGGACGGGCGGACTTTTGTCTGACCGTGTGTATGTAAGGCAGCCTGAGAGGAATTCTGTCGGGAAAACCGTCTGATTTTTATCCGACAGAAAAAACGCTCGTGTGTACTAGGCATTAGGCTCCATTCACACCTGAGCGATCTGCTGCAACAGCTGGTGCAGCTTGTATTTTTTAGTTTTCTTTTTTTTTCAGAGGAGCCTGCTTGGAGCAGCACCAATAATTTGAATGGGCCTCCCTCCAATCCAAAAACACTCCAAAGAAGTTTGGGGTGCAATTCCGCATTTCACCACGATTCTGCCCGCAATCCGGATTGCTCAGGTGTGAACAGAGCCTTGTTCAGGAAACATTAAACTATTTCTCATTCCCCATTGTCTTGTTGTCCAAATAGCTAAAAAGTAGCTCTGCATATAAGGCAGACAGCATATTACTTCCCATAGTGCATTCTACCCATAGATTCATTTAAAATAATCATGTGACACAAGGGATGAAACTAGTATAAATGAAGCATCGTTTTTCAAGTGTTCCTAGGCCAGCTTGATATAATAATATGTCTCTCAATAAGCCCTATCCATGACTATATTGCGAGAGAGTACACCTAGAGAACCCTCAAAGCTACAACCTCGGATTATCATAATTCACATAACAAAACCTTAATGCTATGTTGTCACAAATTTAACTGCTAGGACATCACGGCTACCTCTGCTATATCTTATGTCTTCTGCTTTGTATCGTCTCTAAAATGATGCCATTATATTGCCTGGCATTCATTACTATTCATGCTGTACATATAAAAAAAGGTTTAATACAGTTAAACACAAAAAGCCTTTGGAGCAGTTTGTGGCACTGTACAAAATATTCATAAAGACCGAGCAGGGAGATGATAAGACAATTCTCCAGTCTGTCCATAATGAAATGAAAGACTCACAAATCCAACTTATCATGCTAAGCGCCTACTGATCAAGGTGGGGATTAAGTGGTGTTTAAAACTCTTATCCAAGAGGGAAACTGCAGAACATTAAAGAGCCAGTGGCACAATGAGTCTGCTTGGCCTTTTATTTCATGCACCAAATACAGAACGGTAGTTCATTATTAAGTTGTAAATAAAAAAAAAAATGTTATGCTGAAATGACTGTTTACAGGGTATAGAGACATAGGCCCGGATTCACAAAGATTGGCGCATAGTTATGCCGGCGTAGCGTATCTAATATACGCTACGCCGATGTAGCGAAGAGAGGCAAGCACTGGATTCACAAAGCCAGTGCTGCCAAAACTTTGCTGGGTTTCCTAGTCGTAAGCTGGCGTTTCTGGAAGTGAGCGTGAGCCATGTAAATGAGGCATGACCCCATGCAAATGATGGGCTGAGCCTCAAACAGATACGTATAATGAACGGGGCATGCGCCACCCCATGGACGCATCCCAGTGCGCATGCTCAGAATCACGTCGGAACTTCTCCTTAAGATACCCCCGATCACTGCCTACGGCGTGGACGTAACCTACGCCTAGTCATATTCACGTCCTACATCAACTACGTAAAATACGTCGGCTTGTGTTCCCTGGTGCAGCCATTTGCATGGATGCTGCTGACTTACACCTGCTTTATGGGGCATAACTTTACGCCGGACGTATGACTTTACGCGCACTGCTTCGGACGGACGTATGTTCGTGAATCGGCGTATCTCCCTCATTTGCATATGTGAATAGAAAATCAATGGGTGCGCCAAATACGTCCAGCGTAAATATGCGCCCACGATACGCCAGCGTAGGAAAGTTACGTCGGTCGGATGAAGCCTATTTTCAGGCGTATCTCAGTTTGTGGGCACGGCGCATAGATACGATGGCGCATATTTACACTTACGCGGCGTATCTCGAGATACGTTGGCGTAAGTGCTTTGTGAATCCGGGCCATAATAGTAAACTGATTCCTTTTAAAAACTATTACAAATAGATAAAAATCAATCATATAATGTACCTGTAGTTTCTAGTTTCGTTTTTGCATGTTGTTTCCTGCCTCTCTGCTGTACAGAGCCACAGAGCCAAAACAGGGCAGTGATGGTTTGGAAAACTAAAATGATTGGTGCTGAGGGGTTTTAGACACCCAGTAATCACACCTCCTTGAAGTTAGTGACCACAGAGAGAAAGCTCCCAGTACTGTGGTTATAAGGAAACAGACTACCAGGAAGTGTGGAGATCAGAGAAGATTTACAGCAACTTGAGAGCAAAAACGAACAATGAGGACATGAAAACATCACTGCATTAAGGTAAAGGAAGCTATTAAGATAAAAATAAAATTCCTATACAAACCCTTTAAGGAATGTCACATACACTGTATGTCAAATCTTTCCATATAGTGGCAGAGGCATCTGGTAGCCAGATGGGGCATGAGCTGTCACCACTATCATGCAACTGAGGGGAGTTGTGATGGGGTCCGCTAGACCTCCTGTGTTGCCAGGGACAACAACCAATAGGCAGTTTTGAGCAGTGTAAAACCTGCTATGAACGTGTCAGATTTCAGCCGCTTGCAGCTGAAAATTCGAGCCATTGGTGGCCCCTGGTGACATCACCATCCAAACTTTGACTGAAAAATTGACAGCTGTGGTTCCTGGGGCTGTCTGCACATAATAGTACCCGCGTACTATTTCTTTATTCATATCGTTTAGTGTGGATGAAGGAATTAATTAAATAAAATTGTGTTTATTGGATGAGGAAACTAAGCTTGCCTATGTCATTAGACAGATGGTCAGAGCAAACAACAGCAGAGTGATGACCAGATCAGGTGTAGACAGAGTCCAGGTCATTGGCAGGTAAATTTGAGCAATGAGGAGCAAGGTCGATGTCCAGGATAAGCACACCAACTACGCATGAATAATTCAAAGCAAGAACAGTCAGACAGAAGTCAGAGACTGATCATCCTCTATTTAAGGCATGGGCAAATAGCTGTAGTACTGTGGGATTACGAGCAGATGAATAATACTCAAGGCTGATCGTTAGGGGAATTGGGGAATCTCCTCATATAAAATGGATCTGAAAAACTATAGGAAATGTACCAAACAAAATATACCATCAACTACCCCAGTTGCATGGTCCCTGGAAGCAGAGCTGTGATCCTAACACCTGTACTCTCCTATGAACCAGAACAAATTTTACATTTCTGCAATGGTCCCATTTTATCGAGCTATAATATTTGAATCTCTTAAGATAACAAATGCCACTTTCTCACTGGCATTCTGTCTTTTACATCCGTTTACATCCACATCCATTTAGGATCACTTTAATTAAACAGAACAGAAAAATGAATGTAAACAAACAGTGGTCCGTTTTTGCCTCCAATTTTTGCATTGGTTGTTAGGATCTCTAACAACCATGTCTCATCCATGCTGTCAGCAGGGGATTCCCTGATGACAGCATAATGAAAACAAAAGAGTCTGGCACAGATTTTGGGAGGCACCTCACGCTAAAAGATAAAAACATTTTGGAACCCCCCCCAAAATCCATACCAGGCCCTTATTTGAGCATGCAGCCCAGGGGGGGGGGCGAAAGTGTCCCCCCCCCTCCTGAACCATGCCTGGCCACATGTCCTCGACAAAACCCCTGAAGGGCCTGGTATGAATGGATGGGGAGAAATCTCATGCCCTTTTTTTTTTACTTTTGGTGTGGGGGCCCCCCAAATCCTTACCAGACCTGAAGGGCCTGGTATGGATGAGGGGAGGGACCTCACACAATTTTTGTTTTTATTTTTGGTTTATGTCCTTTCCAAAATCCATACCAGACACGAAGGGACTGATATGGATTCATATGGATTCGTTTTTATTTTGGGCAAGAGGTCCCCCCTTTTTTTTGCATTTTAGTCTAAATATGGGATCTGAGGTCTTTTTGACTTCAGATCTCATATTTAAGGGGACCTGTCATGCTATTTTCTATTACAAGGGATGTTTACATTCCTTGTAATAGGAATAAAAGTGACCCATTTATATATTTTTTTTAGTGTTGAAATTAATAAAATAAATAAAAAAATAAATAAGAAAACAAAACAAATTTTTTTTAAAGCGCCCCGTCTTGACGAGCTCGCGCGCAGAAGCGAACGCATATGTGAGTAGCGCCCGCATATGAAAACGGTATTCAAACCACACAAGTAAAGTATCACCGCGATCGTTAGAGCCAGAACAATAATTCTAGCTTTAGACCTCCTCTGTAACTCAAAAGCTGCAACCTATAGAATTTTTTAAGTGTCGCCTATGGAGATTTTTAGGGGTAAAAGTTTGACGCCATTCCACGAGCGGGCGCAATTTTGAAGCGTGACATGTTAGGTAAATTGTTGGGTATTATTATCTTTCACAATATATAAAAAAATTGGGCTAACTTTACTGTTGTCTTATTTTTTAATAAAAAAAAGTGAATTTTTTCCAAAAAAAGGGCGCGTTTAAGACCGCTGCGCAAATACGGTGTGACAAAAAGTATTGCAATGACCGCCATTTTATTCTCTAGGGTGTTAGAAAAAATATATATAATGTTTGGGGGTGTAAATAATTTTCTAGCAAAAAAAAAAAATATTTTAATCTTGTAAACACCAAATCTGAAAAATAGGCAAGTTTCTTAAGTGGTTAATTTCTACTTTGAAAAAAAGTGACTGAACGGATGACGCCCATGTGAAAGAGACTAATATGTGTATCCTTTCTTTAAAGGACAAATATTGCTTTCTTTTAAATGATATTATCTTGCAAAAATGATGTTATGTATGCAACCTACAGACAAAATACCTAATAAAAAAAAACTTTTGTCTACTTTAATCAGTGTTAGCTAAAAAATATTATTGCTTTTGAGAAAAAGTAATACGTTTATTCTATCATTTCTCTTGTTTAAAATTATACTAAAATTATAATTCTGATACAAAGCATTTAAAAGTTATTTACAAATAAAATAAATACTTTCTTTTTCAGTTTTGCACGTATCTATTTTCAATGTAACACTAAAAATTAAAAAGCATAATGAATAAAAATGAGAACATTTAAATAATATTAGAAAGATAGAAATAAATAAAAAATCATCATTAAAATGCTAGTTACAAGGAGTTATTTTGGTCTGGTTATGTTAAATTAATGGTTAATAATGGGATTAAATAGGAACAAGTTGTAAGTAAAAAAAAAAAAGAGGCCTATATGACCACTTGAGAAACCCCGTAGGTATGCCCATAGATATGATGGACTCTGAAGCCAATATATGCAGTAGGTCTTACATATCGGGGGCCCCACTGCAAATCAATGCATCAAGGGATAACTACGCGCTTCGCATATAGCTTCCTCAGGAGATCCTATTGGTACCAGGTAGCAGAAAAAAAAGAGAGACAAGAAATGTCCAACCACACGTCACGTATCATGGATATGTTTTATTTTACGCTTTTGTGGCTGTATTTGATATGCGCAAAGAAAGAGCTTTTAGCTTCAACCTCCCTCTCCTAAATGCAGAAGAATTTTGCCACATTTTGCATTTTCCCGCTGCCGTGGTACATCACAGAGAAATTGTACATAAAGTCTAATGGTATTACAGTAAAACCTCAGTTTGAGAGTAACTTGGTTTGAGAGCGTTTTGCAAGACAAGCAAAACATTTTAATACATTTTGATTTGATATACAAGCGATGTCTTGATATAAGAGTAGCATCATGTCACAACTGAGTATAAAAGAGAAGAGAGAAGAGAGCAATATGGTTACATTTAATGAAGTTACAACTTTGCTTTGATATACAAGTGCTTTGGATTACAAGCATGTTTCTGGAACAAATTATGCTCACAATCCAAGGTGTTACTGTATATAGGTCTTGTGTGTAAGAAATTGTCAACCCCCACTGCATTTACTATGTCCTGAACGAATATTAGTGGGTTGGGGCATTTACTTATGGTCAGGGGCGGACTGACCATTGAGTCAGGCACTGCCGAGGGCCCCATGTCACTAGGGGGCCCCATCAGGGTTGCCAGGCTCAGTAAAACCAGGGACAGTATGTAAAAATCTATGTTTTTTTTTTTTTTCATCTATCCCTTATATGTCTGAAATCAACATGCTTCTGATGTGAAAATACCAAGATTTTAGCTGCCCCGCCTCTGCACCTCTGCACTGCCTCCTGGCGTGGTGGCCATCTGTAAGCCCAGGGGCCCCATAGTCTTCTATTGCCAGGGGGCCCCAGGCGTTGTCAGTCCGCCCCTGCTTATGGTAACCAAAATACCCAGGATTTTAGAGGCTTTATTAGATATTTGCGAAGCCAACATTGATAAGGAATATGAAATATGCAATTTCCCTATCGCGTATGCAGATAGAAGTTCATCCCTTTGATCTGTAAATAAATGAAACAAAGTAGATAGAAGCATAATATTGTTACTTTTCCTCTATTTGGTGTCTAAACAATGTTTATAAACACAGTCTCAGGCAATCAACTATTTGACAGCTGCAGATTCTACAGCTTCTACAGCTCCAACTCTGGCTATTATTTTGGCAGCTGGAGATTGCTGGCAAGTTCAAAAGCAGGTGTTGTAGAGGAACAGAAGAACAAGGTATACTATACATAACCTGTGTACTTCCATGACATTTTTTGGAAGTGTTTTAATGCAGATTCATCTCTGCCTAGCCTAAAATAAGCCAAAATCGAGTTGGTTAAGGTAGTCAAATGGCACCTGCACATGCTGTTAATAATAAAAAGTCACTTATACCCCGGACACACGATCGGATTTTCTGTCGGAAAAACCTTGGATGTTTTTTCCGACGGAATTCCACTCAAGCTTGGCTTGCATACACACGGTCACACAAAAGTTCTCTGAACTTTTGTCCATCAAGTAGGCGGTGACGTTCAACACTAAGACGAGCTGAGAAAATTAAGTTCAATGCTTCTGAGCATGCTTGGAATTGTTTCCGAGCATGCGTTGGATTTTTGCGCGTCGGAAATGCTACAGACGCTACAGCTCTCAATCTTTTGTTGGCGGAAATTCCGACAGCAAAAGTCAGATGGAGCATACACACGGAATTTCCGTTCATAAGCTCACATCGGACTTTTGCTGTCGGAATTTCCGATTGCGTGTGCGAGGCATAATATGTCCCATGTTGCCGCCTATCCATTAGTGTTATCTGGCTTCCTTGATGCTTCCTCTGCTTTGCCTGTGCAGTCAAGTTTGTGGCATACTATTCGTCATAAAAATACATGATGATTTTAGCAAAGTGTGCAGGTTTATGGAGTGAGCAGATACCATTACAGCTCCATCTAATTATTCTGACAATTGAGTTTTCTGTTTTACCCTGTCTATTCATTCCTGGGGAGCCAGAGCCCCAGGATCAGGTGGCTGGACCAAACTGGGCTGAACATAGGTAAGTACACACATTTTTTCACACAGGTTAGGCAGCAGGAGGGTGATGGAACCTTTTAAAATGTAAGGCAGGAATTATTCCTTAACAGTTTTTTATGCCTGGATTTCAAATTACAGTATAGCTGTACTATGTCCATTCCTCACAGTAGTGGATGTAGACTGTCGTTTTGAGTGACTGTTCCATTCTTGTTTTCTCGCACTATTGCATCCTATCAATGACTGGGAGATGCTAGTATATGCTTTATTTGAGGCTTGATTTCCCCCATTATGCTATGTTCTTGGTGCATGAAAATGTTAAATTGCCACATTGACACTCCCTACAATGAGGTGTCCTAAGTCACTGCAGGCATACTGCTCATGTAAACCACATATACTGTAGCTTGGCTGTTCTCTGCCTCCCAGTAGCATTAAAACCACTAGGCTGAATCCCTGGGAGCCTTATAGTCAGGGGGAGTAACCTGAAAAGAGTATAGTACTACTATTTTTTCCTATACAGACTTTTCAGTTTTCTTTAGTCTTTTCTCTGTTAATTTATTATATAACCTTGTATTAAAGTATTTCAGGTTAAAGAGACTCTGTCACCAACTTAAAAAATGCAGGTAAAAGCACAACAAAAGCAAGTATTTTAATGCTTACTTAATTTTGATAAACAATTAGCCAGATTCAGCTTAACTTTGAGACGGCGTAGCGTATCGCATATACGCTACGCCGCCGTAAGTCAGAGAGGCAAGTGCTGTATTCATAAAGCACTTGCCTCCTAAGTTACGGCGGCGTAGCGTAAATGGGCCTGGCGTAAGCGCGCGTAATTCAATTTGAGGAACAGGGGGCGTGTTTTATGTTAATGACTCGTGACCCAACGTGATTGAAGTTTTTAACGAACGCCGCATGCGCTGTCCGTGGACATATCCCAGTGTGCATTGCTCCAAAGTACGCCGCAAGGACATATTGGTTTCGACGTGCACGTAAATTACGTCCAGCCCCATTTACGGACGACTTACGCAAACAACGTAAAAATTTCAAAATTCAACGCGGGAACGACGGCCATACTTAACATTGGCTAGGCCAGCTATTTGTTCGACTAAATTTATGCCTGAAAACGCCTTACGTAAACGGCGTATCTTTACAGCGATGGGCAAGCGTACGTTCGTGAATCGGCGTATCTCGCTGATTTACGCATTCTAGGCGTAAATCAGCGTTCACGGCCCTAGCGGCCGGCGAAACTAGACAGCTAAGTTACGAAGGCGCAGGCAGTTGTATCTTAGCTACATTTAAGTGTAACTCAAATTGAGAATACACTTAAATGTACGACGGCTTAGATTCCGAGTTACGACGGCGTATCAACTGATACGCCGGCTTAACTCTTTGTGAATCTGGCTAAATATTTTTATTTACTTGCAATGTGTTTTTAATGGGATTTGACTACTCTAGGAAGAGTCAAGTCCCTTGCAAAGCCCCCTCCCTCTTTTCACGTCAAAAATTACACTTTTCTACAATGTAAAGTAGTGAGTGTACAGCTTGAGTGTAAATTTTCTGTCTCCTCAAAACTCAACCCCCCCTTCCCCCTGTTGGTACACCACTGCCAATTGAGCTTCGCCACCCCCCGCCTCAGCTTGCGGTGCCTGGATCGGCCCTGATTGTCAGTCTGGGGGAGGGTAGTGTTAGCCTAGCAGATGGACAGATGGACAAACTGAAGCTGAACTCCATCTAACATCTTTATAGGATTAGAAATGGTTGCCTCCATAGGTTAGTAGGGTAAAGGGGGGGGGGGGGTACCACCATCTTAAAAATGATATAGTTGAAAACATGGAAAAAGGGAGATAAAGCAAGGACTACTCCTAATAGTAACCTTGATCACCAATGATGGTAGGAATGTTATGATTTGAAAAACTGCAATTTAATACATTTTTGTTTGGTATTTAATACTATTTTAGGTCTGTTTTTTGGTATGAACCTAACTACTTTGTATTAATCTACCCAATCAAGTTGGGACATAACATAGCAGCTTACAATGTAATTTCTGTGTGTTCTTCGCACTCGTCGTCACTTACAGCCCCGCTTCTTGGCATCAATACTTTGATAGACAGATCACCCGTCATATCCCGGGACGTGTGACGTACATCAATGTCCCCCAGCCAGGAGGCGGGGCTGTATGTGTTGGCGAGCGGTCGGAAAACATGGCAATTAAAATGTAAGTCCTCGCTCTCTGATAATTCAGCCGCCTGCTCTCCTCTCTCTTTCCCTGCACTGGTAGCCTGCATTGATGGACACAGGGAGGCTGCATGATGGACACAGGAAGGCTGCATGATGGACACAGGTGAGGCTGCATGATGGACACACGTGAGGCTGCATTGATAGACATACGTGAGGCTGCATTGATGCATACAGGCAGGCTGCATTGATGCACACATGCAGGCTGCATGATGGACACAGGTGAGGCTGCATGATGGACACAGGTGAGGCTGCATTGATAGACACAGGTAGGCTGCATTGATGGACACAGGTAGGATGAATTTATGGACACAGGCAGGCTTCATTGATGGACACAGGTGAGGCTGCATTGATGGACACAGGTAGGCTGCATTGATGGACACAGGTAGGTTGCATTGATGGACACAGGTAGGTTGCATTGATGGACACAGACAGGCTGCATTGATGGAGACAGGCAGGCTGCATTGATGGACACGGGCAGGCTGCATGATGGATACAGGCAGGCTGCATTGATGGACACAGGTAGGCTAGATTGATGGAAAGGGGCAGTCTGCATGATGGACACAGGCAGGCTGCATTGATGGACACAGGTAGGCTGCATTGATGGAAAGGGGCAGTCTGCATGATGGGCACAGTCAGGCTGCAGTGTTGGGCACAGGTAGGCTGCATTGTTGGACACAGGTAGGCGGCATTGTTGGGTACAGGTAGGTGGCGTTGTTGGGCACAATTAGGCTGCATTGTTGGGCTTAGGTGAATTGATGGATACAGGTAGGCTGCAGGTGACATTGCACTGATAGGCACTGATAAAGTTGTTAATATTTATTTTATTACTTAATTCTGCATAAAACATTTAAGTGTCATTTCATGAGATCATTTTTGAGGGAGTGTTTAAGGGCTAGGCAGGGTAGGGGTTGGGTGGGGCAACTGGTGGTGAGTAACCCTTGAGGCCTAACTAGTAGCTCAGGACTTGAAATTTTTAACCCTGAACTATATTATACTGCAGTAAAACTTCACTGATGCACTGCAATATACTGTGTCAAACGTACACTAACACACAGAAATGAACTGTGTTAAATGGAAGGTAACACACTGCAATATATGGTGTTAAACTTGCAGTAGCGCACTGAATGATACTGCGTTAAACAGAAGATAACACCCTAAAATTTACTGCGTTAAGCATGCAGTAACGCACAGAAATGTACTGCATTAAACGGCATGTAACGTAGTGAAATATCCGACGTTAAACTTGCAGTAACGCAATGAAATATACTGTGTTAAATAAATGGTCATTACACTCACACTGACTGAACTATCCCTACATTCACACTAATGGAAATATGAATGGTTGCACTACACTCACACTGAACTATCCCTAAATTTACAAACTGATATTCTACACTGAAACATTAACAGCGCTATGTGAATATTATAATTCATCTGAACTAAGTGTTCATAATCTGCTAAAATTAAGGGTAACAGTCTCACAGGGGTTCATTCCTATGATTCACCCAAGCGAAAAAAACAAACACAATACAGAGAAAAGTCCCCAATTAGTGTTGAAACATCATGTGGTAACTTGTTCAATTTGCTTCATTAATGTTGGATGGTAATAGTGATCATTCCTGGTATATCCAGACAATCCTTCAACCGCTGTCCCCCTTAAGGTGTTCTACTCACCAGACTTCAGTGGTGTATATTGCCTTGAGCTCTCCACTTAACCAGGGATCATCAGTCACTCTCTTCCTGGCCCCAGCTCAGCACAGCTTCAGATACTCTCCTCCCAGTGCATGTTGATTATATTCAGTGGGTGCATGCATGCAGCATAAGAGGTCATGCAAGTGAAGCAGAGAGGCATATCATAGTGTAAAACCGTTTTATTGTAAAATCATTCCCCCGCAATCCATATATGCTTACTCAGGTGGATATGCCTACAAAGCAGGTCTCCAGCTGGTAAGTCCCGGGTGCAGCTTCCTCCGTGTGTACGATGCGTCGCGTAGCCACGCCCTGGCGCGTTTCGTGATAGGTTCACGTGTGTTTGTTTTTTTCGCTTGGGTGAATCATAGGAATGAACCCCTGTGAGACTGTTATCCTTAATTTTAGCAGATTATGAACACTTAGTTCAGATGAATTATAATATTCACATAGCGCTGTTAATGTTTCAATGAGACATATCCTTTTATTTCACATATTTTTTTATAATAGCTGCTTTTTCTGCGTTTATTCTATTCGTATCCATTGATCGCTGGGATCAGACCTGTCCTAGGACATAATCTGATATTGCCTATGATATTCTACACTGACAATAGAATCAGAATAGATCACTAACTGTCATGAAATCACTAACAGCAATAAGGCCATGATTGGATAGACTCATCATGACAGCATCCAATCATGGCTCTGATAGTGCTCTGTGGCCTGATTGGGCAAAGCTTTCATTGCTTCAGCCAATCAGGGCTTTCAATGCACTGTGCGGTGGCGCAGTGCATTGTGGACGTTCGGCGGGCCGAGCAAAAACGTTCAAGCGCCCTGATAATTCAGTTGTTTGGTAAACGTGCAAACAGCCAATGTTCGGGCCAAATTTTTTGCCCATCCCTACTTTGTAGCATATACTGTCTATGTGGCAAAAAAACAGTAAAGACAGAATATGAATGTAAATATTGCAAAAACACTGGAGACAGAACAGCAACAGGTCACCTTGTACTGCAGTTTGGGGTGTCGAAGGCAATGTGCCTAAAATATTTTACCAGAAAATAAGTCGTTCCCTGAAGGGTTTTTGGGAAACGTATTTACAACAGCGAAATATATGATACGGCACCTCTATTGTTCCTGCTGTGCAGCAGTAACATTAAAGTGGCACTAAACCCATCAATTTACAACCAAACTGTCAAACTATCAAATGGCTGGTGTCATAACTGATCATATGTGCAGCGTCATGGCAGCTGAAGATAAAACAGAAGCCAAGATGGCAGCTTCCTTGGCTGAAAACGATAGGTGGGTTTAGTTCTGCTTTAAACCTTGAGATGATCATTTCAGTTTTTTGATGCTGTAGTGCACCTGTCCACCAAACCCCATTTTAATTATTGATCTGGCAATATGGAAACCCCTATAAAAACAATCAATACTAAGAAGATTTGTACAGCTACCTACTAAATCCAAAACTGCCTTGTACAAATAAATGTGATTAGTAAAGAAGGAATCAGAAAAGTTACAGAGAATATATACCACATTGTACCCTTTCCTGGTATCCGCAGCAGTAAATTACAGAAAAGACATGTCAAAATAAATTGCTTATCTTAGCACAAATGCGATGTTTGTGGGATAACATTAGTAGCTCAGTAACTGGTTTTGCTTGTTGCCTAGAATTTGTTGTTTATTTGATTTTTTTCTCATCAGCCTGTGCCCATTAAGGTCATCATGACATGATATTTATAGCTTTAGAGAGAGGTCTACTTAAATGTTCTCTGCCTAGTACTAAATTTGCCTTGTGGTACAATGTTATTGTAATGTTTAAAAGGAACTGCAATCCTTTCTATGAAAAAAAAAGTTACTTAGTTGTGTAGTCACCTTGTCCTTCTACTTGTAAATCAAGATTTGAAACTTAACTTCTGTGTGTGAACAGTTTATTACTGCAGTATGTCAAATCTTATTGGCCTTTGCATCAGAAGAAAACATTTCTTAGCTCTCATAATGCAAAAGAAGTTTCTACAATTCCGCTTTGTGCAATTTGAATTGTCCGTTTATGTAACAAAGGCGAGAAGATAGCCAGACACTTTTTGAGGGTGCCAGGCAGAGAGCTGACATAAATACTTCACTGCAATAACCAGCTCAAGACAAAACAAAATTCAGGACAAATGGGATACATGAACTTTTCTTAGTCCAGGGTCTGCAAAACTTCAAAAGACTTCTAATTAACCCCTGTCATAAAATTGTAATGTTATAAATCCTGTAGGAGAACCCTCAACAAGCTTTAATGAATCCTGATCATAATTGGCAGTTGTAAAACCATTTAGTAGCAATACACATCTACAGGTCTGGTTTTAAAAATGAAACGGTGTAAAGTTTCATACAATTGTCATAATTCCAGCTTTGATGAAGTTAGGGTAAAACCTGGCTATGCTAGTGTATAAGAAAATAACAATCAGATACAAAACATGCCTATGCTATAACAAATTGGTCACATTAAATCTTCTAATTCTAAACATTAAATACATCTGATTTATATCATTTATAGTCTTTATCTAGTCATAATTTCTTTCTGATCAGCAATCTGTTGGTTTTCAAGTTGTAAAACAGTGTCATCTGGAAATATTATTATAGTTAGCAAAGTTGATATAAAGGGAGTGTCCACTAAAGTATAATAAAACACTTAGGCACTCCTCACTCACAACCCTTAAACCAGGTACACATGGGCCAAATGTCGGGAGTCATTTGCCGGTTTAAAAAAAATGTCCAACATTTGGCCCATGTGTATGTTCGTCTGTCCGACAGAAGCCAGATGGCCTCTGTCGGACGTACATGATGGAAAACCAGCAGCCCACTGACTCCCGATCAGCTCTCTCAGCCAATGGCAGAGAGTGCTGATCAGAGTGTTCTGGAGGGGGCAGTCCTCCTGTCAGAACACAATAGCACAGCAGTGGACATCGCTAATCTAACTTTGCATAATTAGTATACCAGAGCTGACAGTTTTTTAATAGTGTGTACCCAGCTTTAGCTCTTTTGATTAGGTGGGGGTTGGTTCTGCGACACTCTTTAAAGGGTTAACAAAAAACTGCTGCTATTGGCAGCTCTTGATTGAAAAAATGCTAAAAGTCATGTTTGAAAATGATAATTTAAAATTGTTAAGCTGAATCTCTAAATGCTCTAAAACAGAAATTAAATAATTTACTTTCTCTTTGAGGAAAGCTACCAACATTTATACTCTATTACAATCCTAGCTGGCACAGCAAAGATTATCACAGACATTTACTATTGGTCAAAATTGCTACAGCAGATACTGTAAACGGTGCGTGTTTCCATTAAAATATGTGGTGTTTATAATTTTTAGTGTGTAAATAGTCAACTGCAATGCTAAAGGAGATCAATTGTACACATTGGCCCGGATTCACGTAGAATGGCGTATCTTTGTGCGGGCGTAACGTATCCTATTTACGTTACACCTCCGCAACTTTTACAGGCAAGTGCCGTATTCTCAAAAGAAAGTTGCGGCGACGTAGCGTAAACCCGCCTAATTCAAATTGTGAAGAGGTGGGCGTGTGTTATTTAAATTAACCATGACCCGACATGATTGACGTTTTTCACGAACGGCGCATGCACCGTCCGTGGAATATCCCAGTGTGCATTGCTCCAAAGTACGCCGCAAGGTCGTATTGGTTTCAACGTGAACGTAAATTACGTCCAGCCCCATTCACGGACGACTTACGCAAACAACGTAAAATTTTAAAAATTTGATGCGGGAACGACGTCCATACTTAACATTGGTACGCCGCATGTACACCATCATATAGCAGGGGTAACTTTACGCCGGGAAAAGCCTAACGTAAACGGCGTATCTGTACTGCGTCGGCCGGGCATACGTTCGTGAATTCGCGTATCTAGCTGATTTACATATGTCTATGCGTAAATCAGCGTACACGCCCCTAGTGGCCAGCGTAAATATGCAGTTAAGATCCGACGGCGTAAGAGACTTACGCCGGTCGGATCTAATAGAAATCTATGCGTAACTGATTCTATGAATTAGGCGCATAGATACGACGGCTCAGACTCAGAGATACGACGGCGTATCTGGAGATACGCCGTCGTATCTCCTTTGTGAATCTGGGCCTCTGATTTTATAATACCAGTGTTGTAATAAGAGCACAAACAATAGTTATTTTTGTTTAACCTAATTATGTTGCCCTGTCCAAAAATACAAAGTGCAAGTGCATAAATATATAATAAAAAAACATCCAATATATAGAAAATTAATCTAGTAAAAAAGCACTCAAATTCATATAAATGCTCAAAAAATAAAACCAATGAAGTCCCAAATAATCATAAATTGCTCAGGACAAAGTTAATGACCATAGAAAAAAATCACGAGCAGATATAATTTCAGTATGCCCGTTCTTTGGGAAAGAACCCACATGGATGGATAATGGCTTTCAGGTATCAGATGGAGCTCATCCCATCAGATGAAGCAATCCACCACATGGTAAATATATATCAATGAGGTGGATGAGGAAAAAAATCTCCCATAGTGCAGTATTATTAAAATCAAGCTTTTATTATATTTAAAAAAAAATACAAATGTAAAATGGCAAACCGTATATCAAATCCCAATCGACACCTTGCCGGACTTGATGACATCACCACTGTAGCTCTGCCCGGCACATTTTGACCTATGGAGTGTCGTTATTGGGGCAACAGAATATATCGGTGATGCAGAGAATATAAGAGCAAACAAGCCACAGAAACAATTAGAGGACACTTCCACATTTAGGCATCAGAATCAAAGATTGGCATCCATATTTCTAGAGCATGGACATCAAAAATGCAAATACATATGGGAAAATAGATTGATAATAAAAAATAATTAGGTATTAAACCAAATTGTGAGAAAAACAATCAGCGCCACAATACTAATAAATTACTCCTATAAAAATGTGAGGAAAAAAAAGCAACAAATATAACCCTCTGAGTGTCTACACAGCTACTGAACACCTACTGCAATATTAATTTTGTGAAAAATAGTGCAGCGCTGCGTATTTATATAAACAAATAATTATACATTCCATAAAAACAATTTATGAAAAAAGAAAAATAAATACATTTTAAAAAACAGTTCATATGTAGGTTTCCAAAGCTGTCACTGCTGTGAAAAAATCCTATTAAAATGGATCCAATATTCAGTGCACACCACCACCTGCTAAAATGCCTGCTCACCTCAAGGATGAGTATAAAACTCATAGACAGATTACTCCATGTGTCCACCACGATCAATCCACTGTACCAATGGTACTAATTCCTACAGTCTCCAGACTTCATCTCTGTGTGGGTAATCAACGTTTAAATTGTCTCCAAACACCACCTTCCTCCATTCGCTTTTTAATAATCAATTCCACTTATATATCCAGGGGTTAAGGACATGAAACAAAAAACACAAGTACCATAGTGTTCTCTGCTTTTGAATTTATTAAAAAAGCCCCCCTAAAAAGTTACACTTACAAGAAATAACAATAAAAACAGCATGTATCAAATCACCAGCTCATTCACCGTAGATCTAGACTCACGGTGCTTCGCCTGACATCAAAGATACGACTCCTCCCTTCTAAACGCGTGTCGGCCTCTCATTCTGCGGTGAATTTATGTCCCATTCAACATGAGCCCTAAAGGAGAATGAATATTAAGTTTCTCATTTCGAAATCTCACAGACATTTTTACTGCCCCTCCACTGTGGCACAAAGTTTTCTATACCGACCAGTTTTACACAGGATGGATCCCTACAATGTTTAACGGCAAAATGCTTTGATCAACTGCGGTATGAAAACTAGTTTGTATATTAGTAAGATATTCACCTATTCTGTTTTTTCAGTCCCTCCAACATATTGTAAAATACAGGAACATTGTTAAAGATAAATATCATTCTTAGTGGAGCAGGTGATGAAGCTTGTATTGCTATAACTACGATTCGTAATAGTAGAATGAAAAACCTGGGAAATTGTATTGGTTCTACAGGTTTTACATACAGGGCATCTGTGACTAGGTAAAAAGATCCAGCAGGTCCCCCAAAAAAAGATGGTTGTACTGGTTTGTCAATAACATTATATGTTACCAGATGTCTTGGGGTGGTGCCTTTTGAATATAACTTTGGGATCATTGCCCTTACTGGCTTGACACTGTGCCATTTTTAAGAATTGCCCAGTGTTGAATGTGGTGGTTACCTATTTTTAGTGTGTAAATGGTCAAGTGCAGTGCTAAAAAGATCACATTAATTTTATAGCATTGTAATAACAACACAAATAATAGTTATTTTGGACAATCCTGTCAGAGCTGGGCTCAGCCCTCCCTTCTTAGTGCTCAGCTATCAGTTAATTGCCAGCACTCATCGTTCCACAGTGTCTCACCAGGTGATCATTTCCTGCTTGTCAGCCAGCCCCTTCTGGATATTTAAACTGCCTGGTTAATTTCTCCCATGACTTCATCTTAGGCCTCATACACACGACGGGACCGGTCCGATGAAAACGGTCTGCCGGACCGTTTTCATCGGAAATGTCTGCTGGGATCATTTGGTCTGATGGCTGTACACACCATCAGACCAAATTCCCCTCGGACAGGATACGCGGTGACGTGGCGGCAACGACGATGACGCGGCGACGTACGCGACCCCGGAAGTTCAATGCTTCCACACATGCGTCTAATCACTTTGACGCATGCGAGGGATTTCGGCCGAGCGGACATGTCCGATGAGTCGTACTGACCATCGGACATGACATGTTCGACGGACATGGTTCCAGCGGACATGTTTCTTAGCATGCTAAGAAACATTTGTCCGCTGGAAACCTGTCCGCTAGGCCGGAAATCCGGTCCGGTCGGCCCTACACACGACCGAACATGTCCGCGGAAACTGGTCCGCGGACCAGTTTCAGCAGACATGTTCGGTCGTGTGTACGAGGCCTAAGTTAACATATCTGTAGATTCTCTGATTCCTGATTCTGATATCTGTCGATTCCCGTTTTACTGGCCTGCACTGATTACCCAACCCTGGCTATGTTTTGACTACGTTTACTATTTGTACCATTTTTACCACTATACTAAAAGGTGTGATTACTGACAGACCTTAGCATCTCCATCATCTTTTTTCTTTCATGATTGTGGTTGATTGAGTTTCCCACTCTGAGTCTTTTCCGTTTTGCCAACTTCTAATTCTGAAAAGGATTTCCCGACCAGAAGTAGTTTTTTCATCGTCTGAGGACCACGTGGACATCTGGCATACCCAGAGTCTCCTTTCAGGATGAGTTCACTTCCTAGGAGTCATCATCCGTGACCTGTTTGGTCCACCTTGAGTCTTCAGACAAGCAGATGCGACCTACCACTAGGATCCATCGGCTCCAGTAAGAGTATTCCACCTCACTCCTCTGTCAGAAGGTTCATGTGATGACCCATATTGTTCTACGTCTGGTTTCAACACTCCATTCTATGGATTTTTGAATGGACATCTATGTGGACTTATTTCATTGTTATTTTCACTTTTGTGGACGTACTTCATTGTTATTTTCACCTTTGTTGCACTTTGAGTCCAGTCCCATTTAGTGTGACTTGGTCTCTCCTAATTTTAGCGTTACATTTTCACTCACAATCTTTATATTCTAGTCAAATTTTTTGTAGCTGCTCTAAGTTGTTTTCTATCCCCTTTTGGGGTCTTTTTTCAGACTAGTGCAGTATTTTTTCTTAATTTCCATTCAATTTCTAAAGACTGCCTATTCCTTGGTACCTTTCTGTCTGCAGGCAGCAATATTGTGGTTCAAAAAGAAAGGGACAAGATGCGCCAATCTGAGTGCAGTAAGCCCAAATTTAATGGATGAAACAAATAAAATTGATATACATATAAAATGCCTACTCACAAACAGAGGTAGATGGTAGGCAAAAGACCGGGATGGGGAGATGCAGATGATCAACGATGAGATGCGTGCCTGGAGTCATACGGTGGTCTCGACTTGCGGGCATCCAAAGTACAAACTGCAGCAAGCTGATGGTAATCGATGTCCGGGGACAGGAACACCGGAGAGCCACAGAGGATGCGGCGTGCGCTTCACCGTGGAGCGCAGCGTCCCGTCGTCGCACCGGAAGTGACGTGGAGGTCCAGGCCAGCCAATTGGCTGGCCTGGACCTCCACGTCACTTCCGGTGCGACGACGGGACGCTGCGCTCCACGGTGACAAAAGTCTATGAGGGGAGATTTGCCTTAATTTTCTGCTGTGTCTCTGCCATCAAAGTAAAGCAAAATCTACCCAAAACCCTGACAGAGATTCCAACCATCCTCTACATTATCCTAAAAATTGAATTTTGTATTTTGTTTTTATATACTTTAAGTTTACCTTTAATAAAAAAAAGGAATCATAAATGCACATTTTTTTGCAGGTAAAAAAAAATGTGCATTTATTATTTATTTTTTTACTTTGCAGCCTGTAAGGCATTGTACCGGCAGGGTGCGGGTGCAATGTCTGGATCCTGTAGACTCTGATATGGGCAGGCAGTTACTGAATAGCAGGAAGAGTGCTCCCCAGCACATTTTCAAGTGTCTGGTGGTAGTTGTAGTTCATTTATTCACAGAACTCTGTAAATGAATGACGTGGACATGTGTGCGGAGCCTCTCACAGCCACACTGTTTTTAAATTCTGACAGTGGGTGCTGGGAGAAGAACCTCATCTGCTGTCACAGGGAGGGGGCAACGGGAGGAGAGGAGGCCGGGCTGGAACATGTTACATGTTTCACCCAAAATAGTAGTGGAATATGTAACATGTTCCAGAGGTGAACTTGTCCTTTAACAGCTGATTTTATATTAAGTGACTGCAAGCTCTACATGTTCTAACCAAATACAGGTAAGGATCTGCAATAAAGGTTGCATAAGTTCTTGTAATTTTAATTGTTCTCCTAGGGCTCACATCTTTGCTTGTCGAAAACCCATGCAAAATCCTGCACTTTTCCAACACACTGCCCCTTATCAAGATACACAGTGGTGCCAATAATTGTTAATGGCACTCCCAAACATCTGCAAAAGTGTAGTTTTTGGAAAACAGTCAGGGGCTTCTTTCTGTATTTCTCACATGTAGGGCAGCCAATTGAAATGAACAGACTGCCCTATGTGTAATGAGCAGGAACACAGGTAAAACACACAGAAAGATGCCCTTGCACTGGGTTGTACCTGTAGGTGTGAACCAAACCTAAAAGAAAGTTAGCATGTCCAATGGATATTTTTTAACTGTGGAATATGAATGCCAGGAACCAAGTAGGTATATGTTATTATTTTATTATTATACAGGATTTATGTAGCACCAACAGTTTGCGCAACACTTTACAACATGAGGGCAGACAGTACAGTTACAAAACAATTCAATACATGAGGAATCAGAGGGCCCTACTTGTTAGAGCTTACAATCTAAGAGGGAGGGTCAAGTGATACAAAAGGTAATAGCTGTGGGGGAGGAGCTGATGGAGAAAATTAAAGTAGAGTTGTTAGGTGAAGGCAGGATAGGCTTCTCTGAAGAGGAGGGTTTTTAGGGATTGTCTAAAAGTAAACAGAGTAGGAGATAATCAGACAGATTGGGGTTGGGAGTGCTATAGGATGGGAGAGGCTCTGGAAAAGTCCAGGAGGCGAGTATGGGAGTTGGTGACAAGGGAGCTAGAGAGCAGGAGGTCTTGGGAGGAATGAAGAGAACGATTAGGTTGGTATATGGAGACTAGGTTAGTAACGTAGCTGTGGGGGGGGAATTATGGATGGCTTTGTAAGTTATTGTTAATATTTTGAATTTAATTTGTTGGGTGAGTGTCAGCTAATAGAGGGATTGACAGAGAAAAGTGGCAGACACTGAGCTGTTGGTAAGGTAGATGAGCCTGGAAGCAGCATTCATAATGGACTGAAGGGGGGATAGTCTATGTAAAGGTAAGCCGATGAGAAGGGAGTTGCAGTAATTAAGGCAAGAGATGACCAGGGAATGAATTAGGAGCTTTGTGGTGTTATTGGTTAGGAAGGGGCATATTTTGGAGATGTTGCAGTGGTTGAGGCGGCAAGATTTGGACAGTAATTAAACCTAGGGCGGAATGCATAGTTCAGGGTAGGTGTTCCAGATCATTGACTCAGTAGGTAGTGGACGACTGCTTCTTCACTGTCCAATCACAGGCTGGTGGCAGGGAGGTGACCTAGCTGTGTTGTATAACTGCAGCAGAGAAAAGATTGGTCAGTAGGCTGGCTGTATTTTGTTGGTGCTGTGTCGACACTGGTTTAACGTACAGATTGTTATACAGAAAAGACCGTTCCATATATGTATTTCAACTGTATATTTAGATGATTGCCTGGAGTTTAGCTTTAAGGGATTAACCCACAGCAATGGTAAATTCAGGCTTGTAATACATTTAGCAGTCTGAGCAATCTCCATGTGGTGTTGCAAAGCTCCTGTCACTAAAAGGGTGTATGTGAGAAAGTACAACACATGCCGCTACAGCTGCTTATTCACCATATGGGCCACATGTATTGCAGCTTGGGAGTATTTAACCCTTTCCCGGCACTTTGCTTCAATAAATCCTTTCTGCTCAACCATCAATGGCTTATTATTACCATAAGGGTTTATTTGAGCAAACCTCAGCACACGCCACAATACATCCTGTGTTGGGCAGAGGATATAATTACACTTTCTCCCCCTTAGTCCCAGAACAGCTCACTAGAATTCCCTTCCCGCTCTGCTCATAGACACTCCAGTATAGTATGAATACTAGCTGAATCTTTGCACTGCGTTAGTCTCTATTCACAAATACTTGTCATCTGCAGATTGTCACTCATCCTTCAGTCCAATTCCAATAACACATGCACTGGAGAGAGGATGGCTGGATAGAGCATGTTTCCTAATGTACAACATCTTGCCCATATAAAATACACACAAATCACCTGCACAAATGTTTTGAATTTAGAATGCGTTCGTTTCAGAATGACGGGAACTTTTTATTAGGAAGGTTTCATCGCTGTCAAAGTTACATTTACTGGGCCATATTTAAACTTGCTTTTATCAATTGTGTCAACTTTCCAACCTTTTTCAGGTTTACTGGTATATTCTCCATGGATCTAGGTTAAAAGAACCCTAACTTTGGGGTTGATCTACCAAAACTGGAGAATGCAAAATATGGTGCATGGTAGCCAATTGGCTACTAACTTCAACTTGTTCAATTAAGCTTTGGCAAAAAAAAAAAAGGAAACTGATTGGTTTCTATGCACAGCTACACCAGACTTTAAACTCTCCAGTTTTAGTAAATCAACCCCTTAAGCCCTGTACACACGATCGGTTTGTCTGATGAAAACAGACCGATGGACTGTTTTCATCGGACAAACCGATCGTTTGTGGGACCCATCAGTTTGTTTTCATCGGTGAAAAAAAATAGAACATGTTTTAAATTTTTCCTATGGATAAAAAATCGATAGAAAAAAACGATCGTCTGTGTGGAAAGTCCATCGGTCAAAAATCCACGCATGCTCAGAATCAAGTCGACGCATGCTCTGACGCATCAACCTTCATTTTTCTCAGCACGTCGTAGTGTTTTACATCACCGAGTTTTGGCACGGTCGGATTTTTGACTGATGGTGTGTAGGCAAGACTGAAAGTCAGCTTCATCCGATATCCGACAAAAAAATCCATCGGATTAGATTCCATCAGATATCCGATCATGTGTACAAGGCTTTAGTGTCCACCAGGCAGCAAGTCCATTATTTTAGCATCACTGCTATCCAACCCTTCCAGATGTGTAGGTTACCTAGTCTCCTGTGTGCTGCGTGCTGCATTTTGCGGCCAACCCCTACATCACTGTCCTAGAGTGATATCACAGCTGCCAGGAATCACAGTGCCCAGCAGGGGACATGATTTATGACACACCAAGAACAGCAGTGATGCTTGTAGTTTTGCAGGATAGCACTCTTTAGATTTTTTGAACTCACCAACAGAGTTATTTTAAGGCCAGCTGCAAGTATGTATGTTTGGTTAACATGATTGCGCATTTTTATGTGTTGGTCACTCAGCAGAATGATCATACAATGAGATCAGACATTACAAACACCATATTTGCATCTGGCATGCTTTAGTATAACATTGTAGGGTAGTGCACTGGTGTAATCCTTCAATTAACCACTGGCTGGCTTTGGGAGCCCATCTGGATTGCGTGGCAACCCTGCCTTGTCGGTTAGGAGGCACCTTTGGGAAGAATATGTATATATACTGTCTATATATATAAAAGTTTGGGAGGCTGTTAGGTCCTGTACACACGATCAGTCCAAACTGATGAAAACGGACTGAGGTTCAGTTTCATCAGTCCAAACCTACCGTGTGTATGGCCCATCAGACTTTTGTCCTTCAGACCAAAGTTTTAAAACTTGCTTTAAAATCAGACTGATGGACTGATGACCGATCGGTCAAAACCGATGGTTAGTACGCAAAAGCATCGGTTCAAAACCTGCGCATGCTCAGAATCAAGTCGACGCATGCTTGGAAGCATTGAACTTCGTTTTTTTCAGCACGTCGTTGTGTTTTACGTCACCGTGTTGGACTTGATCGGATTTTGAACTGATGGTGTGTAGGCACATCAGACCATCAGACCATCAGTCCATCAGACCATCAGACCATCAGTCCGTTTTCATCAGTTTGGACTGATCGTGTGTACAAGGCCTTAGAGAGTTTTCCGCTACCAGGGAGTGGGCAATGAGTGAGACAACACTATCATGTTCTTAAGCCCTGGTGCCAATATACAGAGAATCATGTATTCGTAAAGCTTTTACCAGCAAGCTTCTCCTTAGGGGGAAAATCTTGAGACTTCTCCCAGCTGGGAACTGAGACTGACTGCATTTCTCCTTCTGAGGAATGTCAGGGCTTTGGGCAACCCCCCTGCTAGGTAACAGGTCCATTTGTATTTAACTTTTTCCACATTGTGGTAGGCCTGTGTTCAGCTTGCTCAAGCTAAGATGTCATGTTGTGTTTATCAAATTGGTAAATTCTTAAAAAAAAAATCCTGATTGGGACTATCTCTGATTAAAATTCCACAGCACAATTGGAGAGACAGAAAAGGCTTTAAATGTGTACTATACTATAGCTATGCCAGGCTGGGCTATTCCCAGGATCTCTTGAGGAGTGTTGCCTTGGTGTCCCACTCTGTCTACAATGGGGACCCCATGGGGCCCCCACACCACAAGGACTTCTATTTGCCATAAGTGTGCCTGAGATAGAACAGAGTTAATCACTGCCTCATGCTCCATGCTACACTACAACATTAACCAGTTAATGGGTTAAATATTTAGAGGTCAAATCAATATCAAAGTAGCAGATTCATAAATAGATTTATGTTTAAATTACTATATTTTTCAAATAAAGTTTGGTGAGACAAAATCATAACCAAGCTGACACAACCAGAAATTGGTTTACAGCGATAGAATCAGAAGCACATTGATGTAGCCTGAAAAGAATTTGGTTCACAAAGAGAACCAGAACCACATGGATGCAGTAAAAAGCAGAAGGTTCATAAGGAAAGATTCAAAACCAAGTTTGGGATGTATGGACCCAGACAGGGCCGTCTTAATAGCATCATGGGCCCCTGGGCAAAGTAATGCTCTGGGGCCCCTACAATGATGACAGTGCAGGTAAACAGACATCAAGTAGGTAGGAGGCAGACTGCCTCCCCTGTGTATCTATCACTCTCAGTGCCATCATGGGGCCCCCAATTACGGGGCAGCATGGGCTCAAGGACCAGCTGTTTGGGAAAAGTGCAGGGGCACCCTATGCAGCTAGGGCCCCTGGGCAATGCCCAGGTGTGCCCTCTCATTAAGACAGCCCTGGACCCAGAGTGGATGACTTGTATGTATACAGTAAACTCCCAACAGAATTGCGCAGACAATGCAGAGGCAATACCAATGAAGATGTGGGTAGATCTCACCAATGAATGGAACAGCAAGATGGAACCTTTTATTGTACATGAGATGGTGTCATTCTCAATAGCATGATTTTCAGGTGACTAAATGCTGTCCCTGGAAGCCTTTTCACTTATGGCCGTGGCTTATATTGTCTGTACAGAAATCTGACCCAGATCATGTAATGAAATATTTCCTTTTAGATGGTGCTAACCATTTATGTATCTCTCCCAACATACACCCATAGTAGGTCAAGTTTGGTGAAATCCATTTCAAGCTGATTTCTGGGTAAATATTGAAACGTCACAAGGTATGTCTTCATTAAGCCTAGGTTCACACCTCTGCAGGTGGGGAGGGCATGCGCAATTACATGTGTTTCCCTACACGCCACACTTTAGCAGATGTACTGAGGTGCCATTAATTCTTAATAGCACCCCCACACATCGGCAGCCGTTGCATCATTCTGTGTGTGCTAAACCACAGCAACATGCGATTCAGTGTGGTGCGTCTTCAAAAAAGGGTTGTTTCTCAAGAGTAGGACATCCTATTGAAATGAATGGGCTGCCTTATTAGCAATGTGCATGTACAAATGCCCTCACACATAGCTAGATTCAGGTACATGGCCGCAACTTTGCGGCGGCGTAGCTTAAGGCATTTAAGCTACGCCGACGTAAGTTAGCGAGGCAAGTACATGATTCACAATGTACTTGCCTGCTAAGTTACGGCAGCGTAGCCCAAAGCGGGCGGGCGTAAGGGCGCCTAATTCAAATTTCTCTAAGGGGGCGTGTTTTATGTTAATGGGGCTTGACCTTACGTTTTTGATGCTTTTTTTAACTGCGCATGCGCCGGGCGCCTACGTTTCCCAGTGTGCATTGCGGCTAAGTACGCCGCATGGGCCTATTGATTTGGACGTGGACGTAAACAACGTAAATCCCTATTCACGGACGACTTGCGCAAACGACGTAAAAATTTCGAATTTCGAAGTGGGAACGGCAGCCATACTTTAATATTACTATTCCATCTATTAGATGGAATAACTTTAGGCCTGATAATGCGTTACGGAAACAGCGTAAATGTACTGCGGCGGCCGGGCGTACGTTCGTGAATCGGCGTATCTACTGATTTGCATATTCTACGCCGACTGCAATGGAAGCGCCACCTAGTGGCCAGCCTCAATATTGCAACCTAAGATAGGATGGCGCAAGCCGTCGTATCTTATATATGTTTAAGCGTATCTCTGTTTGAGAATACACTTAAACATCAGTCGGCGTAGATTCTGAGTTAGGTCGGCGTACCTACTGATACGCCGGCCAAACTCTACCTGAATCTACCTAATAGAGTCTAAGGCCTCGTACACACGACCGAGGAACTCGACGGGCGAAACACATTGTTTTCCTTGTCGAGTTCCTTGTTAGGCTTGTCGAGGAACTCGACAAGCTTGCTTTGCGTACACACTGTCAAGACAAAATATCCTCGTTCTCAAACGCTGTGACATACAACACATACAACGGCAGGGGAAGTTCGATTCCACTGGCACAACTCTTGGGGCTGCTTTTGCTAATTTCATGTGTTTGCGTGTTAAGTAAAAGTTTGGTAAGAGACGATTTGCACTTTTCAGTCTGTTACAGCTTGAAAAATGTGTTATCTCCATTACAAATGCTACTTTTACTCCCGTCTCATACTTTATTCTGAGCAAGCGCGGGTTTCTTAGCATACACACGCTCGAGTTTCTCGTCGAAAACCAGCCCGTCGAGGAACTCGACGAGCCAATTTGAGACTCCTGTCGAGGAAATAGAGAACTTGCTCTCTTTTTGGCTCGTCGAGTTTCTCGACAGTTTCCTCGACGAAAATGTACACATGACTGGTTTCCTCTGCAAAAAGATATCTCCCAGCAAGTTTCTTGCTGTTATTTGCCAAGAAACTCGGTCGTGTGTACAAGGCCTAAAAGTAACATTTGGAAAAATAAGAATTTCAACAAAATTTCAACAAAGTGAAAAATCTCTCTGTTTTACTCATCCCTAGTGGCTAAACACCCCTTTATTGTTTAGTTCAAAACGAGGGTAACAAACCAAAAGCCACTAAATGGTTGATATTAGTACTGTACTGTTAATAAACAAGTCTGCTATAGTAATAATAATTTTTTTTTGTACTAGGGTCTTGTTATTGGCATAAAATGGAACAAAACAAAAAAAAAGTTTGCAGTTGATAGAAAATATCAGACAAACGTAAGTCCAATTTCCTTGCATATGTTTGCATAAAGGTCAATAAATATCCCCAATGCACTTATCAGCACAGCAAATGTTCCTGTAGAAATGTTTTTCTTCCACACACTAGTGTAATATGTAAATGATGTTGCTCTGTTGAATATAATTTTGTTACTTTCTTCCGGCACAGTCCTTGTTAGTTTTTGTGAAGTTAGTCGTGTGTACACAACCATATAGCTGTCAAGGCTGAAGGTCTCCTAATATATATATATATACTTATTAAATGAAATAGAAAGAATTTTCTGGAACTAAGTAAAAAATATGAAAAAAAGCTGGCTAAGGGCCAGACGCTGCCAGCAAGGGGCCTGAGAGGAAGCTGTGAATTGAAGGAGGCTTTCAGGGTTTAGATTATTATGGCACTTTGATTAACCAACTGTCCGGTGAAGTAAATGACAACCGCAGTCATATTGATTCACATGTATAGCGTTTTTCAACACACAGGATGTTAACGTTTATTAAATTTTTCTGTGGTTCTGTGTTTATTTTTTTATAGCTGGATACTGCAATACCCCCTAACAGGAGCCCCCAATGGTTCCTAAGATGTGGTTCCTGTTTGGTTTACTGTAGGACTGGTCATTCTGGACAGTCAGAGATACTGTAGGCAGATACAACATACAGTGCCTTGAAAAAGTATTCATGCTTCTTGAAATTTTCCACATTTTGTCATGTTACAACCAAAAACATAAATGTATTTTATTGGGATTGTACGTGATGGACCAACACAAAGTGGCACATAATTGTGAAGTGAAAGGAAAATGATAAATGGTTTTCAAAACTACAATTACAGCTGCAAGTCTTTTTGGGGATGTCTCTACCAGCTTTGCACATCTAGAGAAAGAAATTTTTGCCCATTCTTCTTTTCAAAATAGCTCAAACTCTGTCAGATTAGACGGAAAGCATCTGTGAACAGCAATTTCTAAGTCTTGACACAGATTCTCAATTGGATTTAGGTCTGGACTTTGACTGGGCCATTCTAACACATGAACCTCCGCCCCAGTCTCGTCTTTTGCAGACTCTGACAGGTTTCCTTCTAAGATTGCCCTGTATTTGGCTCCATCCATCTTCCCCTCAACTCTGACCAGCTTCAGTGTCCATGCTAAAGAAAAGCATCCCCACAACATGATGCTGCAACCACCATGTTTCACGGTGGGGATAGTGTGTTTAGAGTGATGTACAGTGTAAGTTTTCTGCCACAAACAGCATTTTGCTTTTAGGCCAAAAAGTCCAATTTTGGTCTCATCTGATGTTTGCCGTGTCCCCCACATGGCTACTCACAAACTGCAAATGGGACTTTTTATGACTTTCTTTCAGCAATGGCTTTCTTCTTGCCACTCTTTCATAAAGGCCAGATTTGTGGAGTGCACAACTAATAGTCGTCCTGTAGACAGATTCACGTCACACTTTTCAGATATTTATCTGTCAAAAATGTTAAAAACCATTTATCATTTTCCTTCCACTTCACAATTATGTGCCACTTTGTGTTGGTCTAGCACATAAAATCCCAATAAAATACATGTACGCTTATGGTTGTAACATGACAAATGTGGAATTTTTCAAAGGGTATGAATACTTTTTTAAGGCACTGTACAGAGGGCAGTATGCACTTATGGTAAAGGTTTCAGAAAGTTAGTGGGTCTGGCTTACAAAATTCTTATAAACGTACACCAGTGTTATAATCACACATAGACAACCAAATCATATTCTCATAGTATTTACTATAAATCTGTGATTCGCTTGGATACTGCAAATTTACAACTTACTGTAAAAAATCCCAATTTAAGCTGGTCATAGGGGATACGAATCTTGGCCGGTTCAGCAGGAACTTGGCGAGATATGAACTGTGTGTGGGCAGACTTATTGTACCAAGTTGATCGAGTACAACCAGCCTGCCAGATCCACTTTCAGTTATCGCTAGCAGCTGCTGTAGTCGCTAGCAATAATCACTGTCTTCTTGCCCCCCCCCCCATCCCTGGGAGCAGAAAATTGCTGGAGAAGAGGGATTCCCCTGTCACCACTGTCTGTGTGGATGGGTAAACCGTGGTTACAAGAAGTAAATTTGCACCGTCTATGACCTGCCTTACACCCTGGACTCACTTCCACCTATCCTAACCCACCCTTTCCTCCTTTCAAATGGCTCCCTTGACTCACTTTTACCTCCCCAATCACTTTTCCTCCAGTGGGTTCCCTGTTGTGGCACACTGCATTCATAGTGTGTGCATAGTCTTCAATGTTTAATGACCCTGGCATTAATCAACCTAGAAGACTGAGGATATCGTGTGGCAAAAAAAGAGAATTGCAGCCAGTGCTGGCTTATTATTTAGTCCCCTGACATGGGACCTGAATTTGGTCTTGAATTAAACAGGAATAGACAGAAAACCTCTACAATGTTAAAAGAATTCACCTTTTAGACATTTGTCGCCCAAAGAGGTGTCCCAATGCACGATTAACCACTTAAGGACCCCTTCATGCCGATATACGTGAGCAGAATGGCACGGCTGGGCACAAGCACGTACCTGTACGTGTCTCTTTAAGTCCCAGCCATGGGGTCAGCGCTCCGTGACCGCGCTCGCGGGACCGGATCGCCACCGGTGTCCCGCGATTGGTCACTGGAGCTGAAGAACGGGGAGAGGTGTGTGTAAACACACCTTCCCTGTTCTTCATTGTGGCAATGTCAGTGATCATCTGTTCCCTGATATAGGGAAAGATGATCGCTAACGTCACACGTCCAGCCCGGCCCCCCTACAGTTAGAAGTGTATTTTTATAGCACTTTTCGCTGTGAAAATGATAATGGTCCCAAAAATGTGTCAAAATTGTCCGATGTGTCCGCCATAATGTCGCAGTCACGAAAAAAAACCGATGATCGCCGGCATTAGTAGTAAAAAAATTATTATTAATAAAAATGCTATAAAACTATCCCCTATTTTGTAAACGCTATACATTTTGTGCAAACCAATCGATAAACGCTTATTGCGATTTTTTTTTACCAAAAATAGGTAGAAAAATACATATCGGCCTAAACTGAGGAAAAAAAAAATTATATATTTTTTGGGGATATTTATTATAGCAAAAAGTTAAAAATATTGATTTTTTTTCAAAATTTCACTCTATTTTTGTTTATAGCTCAAAAAATAAAAACCGCAGAGGTGATCAAATACCATAAAAATAAAGCTCTATTTGTGGGAAAAAAAGGACGCCAATTTTGTTTGGGAGCCATGTCGTACGACCGCGCAATTGTCAGTTAAAACGACGCAGTGCCGAATCGCAAAAAGTGGCCCAGTCATTGACCAGCAAAATGGTCCGGGGCTGAAGTGGTTAAGAAAGGAGATATGTTTTAAGTTACTATAGTTTTTATGTGGGAGTCACTTCCTCTAAAATGTTTTGTTGTTTTTTGAGCCTGGAAAATTAAATTTTGATTAAAATGTTGTTCATGTTCTATAAATGTTACAAGGCAATAATAATAACAACGGGAAAGACAAGTAAACATCTAATTATTGCTTTCCGTTCAAGACTAATGAATGTTTCAGCGCAATCCTAAGAAATATTAAAACCAGCAACTACAACACCTACTGTACATACCTCTCAATTACTTTCAAGATGAAAGAAAAACTCTGGCTTAATTAAAAATGAAGCTGTTATTGTGAAATTATATTGAAAATTAGATTTTGAGCTTTGCACAGACTTCAGGGGAAAATAGCAAGCCAATGACACTGGCTTAGTGGTCAGCGCTTATGGCTTGCAGCACTGGGGTCTTCGGTTTGAATTCCGGCCAGGACACTATTTGCATTGTTTTTGAGTTTGAATGTTCTCCCTTTACTTGCATGGGTTTCCTCCTTCAAGGTGATAGGGACCTTAGATTGTAAGCTCATTGAAGGCAGTGGCTGATGTAAATATGTAGTATGTGCTATGTAAACTGACTGCACAAAAAAAAAAACCTGTATTAAATAAAAGACTCACACAAGCAGGGGAATGATAATTCTGTCATTGCAAGGTAGGAAATAAAAATGTTATAGAAAATAATAATTGAATAAAAATCGATCTAAAAATGATGTTATTCTCCTTGATGTTGTTGACATTAAACAACATAGTGGCTTTTTTCTCAATTATTTACACGATTCTTTGTACAGTAAAGTTTTTCTTTAAAAGGGTAGCCCATTCAAAACTCATATTTAAAGGGAAAAAAAAATGTCTTTAACCACTTCAAAACCGCACGCCGCCATATGACGTAAAAAAAGGGGATCTCTTATCCCGGGTGGACGTCATATGACGTCCTGTATTTTGTGCGGGGATATCTGAATGATGCCTGCACCTAGAGGCATCATTCAGATATCATTTTGTTCCGGCGGCGATCCTGCGCACCATAAGAACGATCATAGTGGCAGTTCCGCCGCTTGATCGTTCTTATAGGTGGCGGAAGGGGACATCCCCCCCATCCCGCCGCCATCCGGTGCTTCTCTGGGCTCTCCCGTGCTATCGGGGGCCCGGAGAGATGATCGCCAGATATTCTACAGTCATCTCTATGACCGTTGGAGGCCCGGGCACGATGTGAGGACGTCACGCCCGAGTACCCGTAAGTAAACAAACCGCAATTGCAGATAGTAAGAAGGAGATCTGTGATTTTTTTTCACAATCTCATTCTTTCCAGCCTGGAGGAGAGATGTGGGGTCTTATTGACCCCGCATCTCTCCTTAAAGAGGACCTGTCACACACTATTCCTATTACAAGGGATGTTTACATTCCTTGTAATAGGAATAAAAGCGATCGAAAAAAAAGTGTAAAAAATAAATAAGTAAAATAAAAAATAAATAAATAAATAAAAATTAAAACGCCCTTGTCCCCGGTAGCTAACGCTCATAAGCGAAAGCGCACATAAGTCCTGCCCACGTATGTAAACGTCGTTCAAACCACACATGTGAGGTGTCGCCGTGTGCGTTAGAGGGTGTGCAACAATTCTGTAACTCTAAACTGGTAACCTGTAAAAATTTTAAAGCGTCGCCTATGGAAATTTTTAAGTTACTAAGTTTGGCGCCATTCCATGAGTGTGCGCAATTTTAAAGCATGACATGTTAGGTATCTATTTACTTGGCGTAACATCATATTTCATATTTTACAAAAAAATTGGGCTAACTTTACTGTTTTGTTATTTTTTAATTCATGAAACCATTTTTTTTACAAAGAAAAGGCGTTTGAAAAATTATTGCACAAAATCTGCCATTTTATTCCCTAGGGTGTCTGCTAAAAAACATATATAATGTTTTGGGGGTTCTGAGTAATTTTCTAGCAAAAGAATGATGATTTGTACATGTAGGAGAGAAGTGCCAGAATAGGCCTGGTATGGAGGTGGGTTTTAAAGCCCTGTATTGAAGTGGTTAAAATAACAAAAATGTTATACTTATCTCCACTGTGCAGTTCGTTTTGCACAGAGTGGCTCCGATCCACATCTTCTGGGGTCCCTTGGCGGCTGTCTCTGGTCCCCCCCACAAGAACTCATCACATTCATGAGAGAGAGCATGGTGATGAGTCCTTGCGGGCGCGCTCCAGTGATACAACGAGCGGCCACAGAAGCTCACTGTATCACTCGGCTCCGCCCCTCGGCGCGCCGCGTCACTGGACGTGATTGACAGCAGCACCAGCCAATACCTAAGAGAAATATTACAAGATAAAACAAATAGCCTATTAAAGAATAAAATAACAAAACCCGCTTATTCAACTTCAAGCCAGGTATTTTCTGCCACTAGATGTCCTCATTCTGATGGTAAGTAACTTTCAACCCACTTCCTCTGAGCACAGACTGTCCTGGACCCTCCCAAGTCTGTGGCTGGAAAGTGAAAGGTGAAAAAATACAGTAATTAAAGGGGATGTATAGCCAAAGTTTTGGCCACACTTCTCCTTTGGATCACAGGAGTGCAGTTCGTTCTGCACTCCTGTGACCTGTTTTCAGTCTGTCCAGGCTCTGTAAATTTACCAACTTTACAGTCAGGATTCACCCAGATGCATAGACCAACAGTTGGCTCAGCCTCTCAGCATGCTGCAGAGAGGCTGAGCCAGTCCCTTCTGCCCCATCCATAGTTCAGCACTCCAGTGAGCGCTGGAGGGGCAGAGCTGACAGTCACTGCTCTCTACTCAGAGTGGAGGGGAAGAACTGAGCGATCAGCAGTGTTTGATCACTCAGTTCTCAGGCTAGAGTCAGAGGGGGCACAGCTAAAGCTGGGATCGGTGCTGTAGCCATCTACAGTAGGTGAGCATGAATTATAATTTTTTTAGTATTCCTATACTTATTTTTTAACTCATCATCAGTCTGCTTTCTCCTCTTAACAGCATGCTTCTTGTTAGCACATACACTGATTGGCTACTTGCACTGCTTCAGTACATGGAATGTAAGAGATTTATACTAGGTCAGATGCAGGAAGTTACACTGCTTGTATTGAAAAAAAAATGAGTTTTACATTATTGGTGTAGCGCCCCCCCCCCCCTACTTTCAGTATGGGCACTACACTAAAGTTAGTGGGGAATGAGAGAGTTACCTTGCTTCCATTCACTGTTTGTTTACATTTCTGGGACTTCTGTCATTCCAGAAATGTCCACTGGGTCAGTCTGTGGTCCAGGGATGCAATATCATCCCTGACCAGCAGTTGGCGCCAGAGGGATTCTGGCAGAGCAAGTTTTTTCCCAGCAGCCAATTGGAGAAGTCTCTTCCTCTCAAGGCAAGAGGGGAAGAGTATATCTGTGACAGGTGTCATGTGTTCTAAAATCTTCGCAGGGTCATGTTCCAGGTGCGGCATCCACCTTCAGGGTGCGCGCATCCATGGACCCCGCCGGCGTGGCCCACCTGGCCAAAGTTGCAGTCCACGAAAACCCTCATCCGGAGGTACAAGGGGACCCCAGTGACTTGCTGGGTTCCTGGTTCTATTGAAGGGATCCCAGGCTGAGTGCTGTGCGATTGGGGAGTCGGTTTGAGGAGAACCCGGAGGCAGGTCGTCCAACAGAGCCTGGACAAACCAATTGGGGATCCAGTGACCAGAATACTGACAGGTATGTTGCTGTCATCTGGTGACCAACGCAGAAATCTACTGGGAGGATTGCTTTATTTATCTACCTAGCTCAGTTATTGTACTTGGCCCGTGAGACAGGCCTGTATCCTCCCAGAAATCCTAAGTGACACCTTGGCTGCCAGACTTGTGAAAAAGGAGTCTGTCCGGGGGCACTTTACCCACTCAGATGGAGTGGCGACGTGTTACAAATTGGTACTATACAGAGCAGTACTGACTGCTCCATTTAATATCCAGGCCTGATACTGCAAAGTTCTCTCTCTTTCTTCATCAACCTTGACCTTCCCAACTAATGATGATGTTGGCCATGTTGGGCCTGCAAAATAAAGCATTGAGAAAACCTTTATTCACTGTCTGGACCTTTGCTCACTGCTTTTGCTCTCACTATTACACCCCTAGACAATGCCAGGGTAACTTAGCAGGCCGGTCCCAAAACAAACCAGCGGCTCCTTCGGGGGTGAGCGCTACATTGGTTACAAAGCTACAATAAGTTATGTTTTTTTTATATCTGGGTACAGCTTTAAAGCAAACAGTATCTACAAAATAAGAGGTATGTGTACCTTGAATCTTGGTGTGCTTTGAGTCTGTCTACCAAATCTGTGCAGTTATTCAGAGTGAAACTTTTGCAGGTGCTTCCTGTAATAAAGACCAGCCACTGCTGTTCTCTGTCCTTGTGCAGGGTGACTGGTCTTATATCCACCCCCTTCTGTAGTTTTTTTGCAGGCAGCTTGTAGTGGGTGGAGCCGGTTTGGTCCCTCCCTCAGCTCTGCCCTCAGGACAGGCTAGGGGCAGAATAGTAATGCTGTTACCTTCTCAGTAATAGCTGGGTTCCTAAAGGGATTCAATGCACGCAAAGTAGATATGTACAGTATCCTTTATGGCTACTGAAGAATACATTTGCCTAAAAATGTTTGTGTTGGAGTTTGGCTTTTAACTACTTGCCGACCGCCCACCGTCGTTATACGTCCTCAATTTAGAGATGAATATCTCGGTAACGGCAGCAGCTGCTGCCACAATCGAGATATTCATCTCTTCTGTGGGCGGCCGTGTTAACGATAATGGCGGTCTCCGCGGCGGATTCGCCGCGAGATCGCCGTTATCGGTGGCGGGAGAGGGCCCCCCCCCCTCCCGCCACTCTCCCGCGCCCTCCGCCCGCTTACCGGAGCCGTCGGTAGCGGCGGAGGAGATCGCGACCATCCGGCAGCTGAGCGGGGACGAGACTGAAGGAAAAATCTCCTTCGCCCGTCCCCATAGCTCCGCTGGGCGGAAGTGACGTCAAAACGTCAGTCCCGCCCAGCGTCTTAAAGAAACATTTTTTTTTTTTTGTCATTTGAAAAAATGACATTTCCAATTTTTTTTTTTTTTTTTGCATTTAAGCCCAAATATGAGATCTGAGGTCTTTTTGACCCCAGATCTCATATTTAAGAGGACCTGTCATGCTTTTTTCTATTACAAGGGATGTTTACATTCCTTGTAATAGGAATAAAAGTGATAATTTTTTTTTTTTTTTTCAGTGTTAAAAATTCTAAAATAAATAAAAATAAATGCGAAAAGCAAAAAAAAAATTTTTTAAAGCGCCCCGTCCCGACGAGCTCGCGCGTAGAAGCGAACGTATACGCGAGTAGCGCCGACATATGAAAACGGTATTCAAACCACACAAGTGAGGTATCGCCGCGATCGTTAGAGCGAGAGCATTAATTTTAGCCTTAGGCCTACTCTGTAACTCAAAAAATGCAACCTGTAGAATTTTTTAAACGTCGCCTATCAAGATTTTTAAGGGTAAAAGTTTGACGCCATGCCACGAGCGGGCGCAATTTTTAAGCGTGACATGTTGGCTATCATTTTACTCGGCGTAACATTATCTTTCACAATATATAAAAAAATTGGGCCAAATTTATTGTTGTCTTATTTTTTCATTTAAAAAAGTGAATTTTTTCCAAAAAAAGTGCGCTTGTAAGAAAAGTATTGCAATGACTTCCATTTTATTCTCTAGGGTGTTAGAAAAAATATATATATAATGTTTGGGGGTTTTAAGTAATTTTCTAGCAAAAAAAAATGGTTTTGTCTCGTAAACACCGACTCTGAAAAACAGGCCCGGGGCTAAAGTGGTTAAGGAACCCTGTATGAAGGAAATATGAAAGATGCATTTGCCAAAGGCAACCAATTGGTGCCTGCAATATTCTTGGCAGTACCATACTTGTGTCAACATTTCTGTAGACTGTTATGTCTATTGGCCTTCTCCAATTTGCCCTGTACACCCTTTTTAACATTTTATTTATAAAAAAAATATGAGATGGCACAGAGATTTTTCAAATTTTTCATAGCAATATAATCTTTGGAAAAATTATAAACTTGTGGAACCATAAACTCAATTCTGTATAGTTTCAGAAAAACTGTTAAAGTTCAGCAGCTAAATACACAGTTGAAATACATACTGCAAATGGAAACGGTTTTACTGCCAATCAAGAGACTGTGCTTCGCAAGTCTCAGAAAGATTGGTGACCTCACACTACTGCAGTTAGGCCTATGATAGGACAGTGAATGAAAAATGCTGAATATGGCCTCATTTACCCAAGTGTTTAGGGGCAGATTATGAATAACTGCAGGGAAACTCTGTATACATCAATGAGAGGCTGACAGTGCCTACAGACATTCGTGGCAGTTCAAACATGCAGCAATTACCTGTGGATGATTTGGACCGAAATAGAAACTGTTGGCAGAATCCCCACTGAAGCCTAGTACACACTATCAGGTTTTTTTCGTTCAACCCAGTGGGTTCAGCCATTGGCTGAGAGTGCTGATCGAGAGCCGGTCGTCTACCATACACGCGGGCCGAATGTCAGCAAGTTTTTATTGAACCGGCCCATGCTGCCTGCCATTCGGCCGGTGTGTACTAGGCTTTAGTCTCTTGCATGAAAATCATAGACTGCCCCTAGGCACACATATGAATGGGGCCTATAACTCGCTCGTATTTTCTCTGCTCTCCATATTCTGTTTCTCTTGTTAATATAGTCAAATACAAAAATACAGGTAGATGAGATCAGGACAAAGGCTGTATTTATTCTAGTTCAATTCAAAAACTCTATTAATAGTAAACTGTACCAAGAGGAATATGAAGGTAGCCATTGCTGTTTATGGTTTCAGTATATTTTGAATTACTACTGACCTGGAACAAGGTGCAGATTAGGAAGAGAGTGAAGGAGTAGAATCCTGATCTGCTGACTTTTCAGTTTACAGCCCCAAAAACTACTAAAGCCACACACTCATCATGACGGTCAAATAATTAGTATTTTTATAAGAAATGGCAATCTTTATTTTCTACAGGTACACCATTCCATTATTTATTCCTACCAGCGGTGGCCCATCCATAAGGGGTGCAGGGGTGCTGCCCCCTAATCTCTTTGCGCTTGGCCCCTAATCTCCATGCCGGGCGTCGGACACATATGTTTTTTTTTTTTGTGGATCACATGATTAGAGCCAGAGGGTCCTGACACCGGATTGGTCGGGAGGACAAGCAACCTTATTGGCTGGGAGGAGAAGCAGCGGGAGCTGCCAAAGCCGATTCCTACTAATTCCTACTGTGTGCATAATTGAAGAAAAGCTGCCCTGCCCTGTCAGACTGCAATAGAAGAGCTCTTAAATTCAAAGCTTCCTTTACCCTCCTAAATCCTCTTTAATTTGTGTATCACATTCTCCCCCTCTTAGACACAGCTCACAGTGGGAGGGTTTTCAAAACAGGAGGCAGTGCGGTCAATCCAGAAAGCAGTGGGCAGAACTGGGTGTTGCCAGGTGCTGACTGATAAGCTACAGGCTTGGTTAAGAGCGGCGACAATGTTGATATCATCACCCCCCTGCAATTTTTTTTATCCTACTGTACTGCAAGCAGACACAGCCAAAATGAGAGTGACAACTCTGCTCTGCATTCAGCAGCAGTGCAGCATAATTGCCACACCATCTTAGGAAGCTGCATTAGGTGGACTTGACTGGCAGGATCAACAGGTATTTGTGTGACTTTGTTGAGAGTACTAAGGGAAAACTGTCAGGCCCCATACACACCATAGAATCCATCCGCAGATAAATCCCAGCAAATGGGTTTCAGCGGATAGATCCTATGGTGTGTACACGCCAGCGGATCTTTATCCGCGGATATATCTCCCCTGGAGCCATGGGTGTAGGAACCCTTACAATTCTGGGGGGGACAGCATTTTTACTAGCCAGGTATATTCTTATTCAGTAAACTGGGAGTTGTTTATAACGTGTGTGTGTGTGCGCGTGTGCGTGTGTGTCTGTGTATAAATAACCCACATGGCATTAGTAAAAACCAACCCACATGGCATTAGTAAAAACCAACCCACATGGCATTAGTAAAAATCAACCCACATGGCATTAGTAAAAATCAACCCACATGGCATTAGTAAAAAATTAACCCACATGGCATTAGTAAAAATCAACCCACATGGTATCACCCACTACAGCCATCATGACCCCCTGCCACCGTCAGACATCACCCCTGCCACCATCATTACCCATCACCCCCTGCCACCATCATCACCCCCTGCCACCATCAGACCTCACAACCATTATCACCCCCTGCCACCATCACCCCCTGCCACCATCATTACCCATCACCCCCTGCCAACCATCAGACATCACCCCCTGCCACCATCACCCACTACAACCATCATCACCCCCTGCCACCACCAGACATATCACCCCCTGCCACCACCAGGCATATCACCCCCTGCCACCACCAGGTATATCACCCCCTGTCACCACCAGGCATATCACCCCCTGTCACCACCAGGCATATCACCCCCTGTCATCACCAGGCATATCACCCCCTTTCTCCATCAGACATATCACCCCCTGCCACCACCAGACATATCACCCCCTGCCACCACCAGACATACCACCCTCTGCCACCACCAGACATACCACCCCCTGCCACCACCAGACATATCACCCCCTGCCACCATCACGCATATCACCTCCTGTCACCATCAGGCATATCACCCCCTGTCACCATCAGGCATATCACCCCCTGTCACCACCAGACATACCACCCCCTGCCACCACCAGACATATCACCCCCTGCCACCACCAGACATACCACCCCCTGCCACCACCAGACATATCACCCCCTGCCACCATCAGACATATCACCCCCCTGCCACCATCAGACATATCACCCCCCGTCACCACCAGACATATCACCCCCTGCCACCACCAGACATACCACCCCCTGCCACCACCAGACATACCACCCCCTGCCACCACCAGACATATCACCCCCTGCCACCATCAGACATGTCACCACCAGACATACCACCCCCTGCCACCACCAGACATATCACCCCCTGCCACCACCAGACATACCACCCCCTGCCACCACCAGACATATCACCCCCTGCCACCATCAGACATATCACCCCCTGTCGCCACCAGACATACCACCCCCTGCCGCCACCAGACATATCACCCCCTGCCACCACCAGACATATCACCCCCTGCCACCACCAGACATATCCCCCCCTGTCACCACCAGATATACAACCCCCTGCCACCACCAGATATACAACCCCCTGCCACCACCAGACATATCACCCCCTGCCACCACCAGATATATCACCCCCTGCCACCATCACACATGTCACCCCCTGTCTCCATCAGACATATTACCCCCTATGGCATATGGTCTGTTTCAATCATTTGGGGATTCTTCAGCTTGACCAAATTATATTATAAAATGTTTTCCTGACATTCCATATTGTGTACTCTCCTTCTTTTATTCTTTATTTCTTCTGCAAGCTAAATCCCATAATAGACCGGCATGATAAGTACCAGGAATATAGAAAACTGTGTAACTGTTGACTATATTTTTCCTTTCCTGGTGGCTCATCATGTCAGCCTAGGTTTCCCTTGATTGCTTTGAGGGCAAATGTATTAGCTATAAGAGGGTTGTCTTAAGGGCTATTATTCCATTTCCAGCATTGAGCCATTTTACAAGTGGGTGTTTACTTGCCTTAACAGCGGTGATGGCTCCTCTAGGCGCAGCAGAGCAGCTCCGCCTCCTCCCATCAGTCCCACGGTGATCCCCTCCCGGAGTGACGTCACGCCGCCAGGACGAGCGCCGGGCGGGGCTGTAAAGTGAGCAATCATCTATTGGCTGGCTGCAAACAGGGGCGGGAGCGGAACATGTAAACAAATGCAGCAGCAGGCGGCCCTTGACCACCGATCGTCTGCGAGAGGCGGCCGCGGCTCTAGTCCTCCTAACCTGGGGGGGATTTTACAATACCTGTCCCCCCCGCAATATTTCCTGGGGGGGATGCATCCCCCCCGTCCCCCCCGGTTCCTACGCCCATGCCTGGAGCAGATCGGATATTCGCTGACATGCACAACAAATCCATCTGCTGGAATCCATCCCAACGGATGGATCCGCTGGTCTGTACAGACTCACCGAATCCATCCGTCCGAAGGGATCCCCCGCATGCGTCGTAATAATTTGACGCATGCGTGGAATTCCTTATATGACAGCGTCGCGCACGTCGCCGCGTCATAATCGCGGCGACGGCGCGACACGTCATCGCAAGAGGATTTCGGCGCGGATTTCAATGCGATGGTGAGTACACACCATCGCATGAAAATCCGCCGAAATCCACGAGAGGATTTATCCGCAGAAAAGGGTCCGCTGGACCGTATTCACGGATAAATTATATCGTGTGTATGGGGCCTAAGTGTGGACTTTTTTAACCACTTGACAACTGGGCACTTAAACCCCCTTAATAACCAGACCAATTTTCAGCTTTCGGTGCTCTCACATTTTTAATGAATTTTTTTTTAGTTATAGAGGAGGTCTAGTGCTAGAATTATTGCTCTCGCTCTAACGTTCACAGCGATACCTCACATGTGTGGTTTGAACACCGTTTTCATATGTGGGTGGGATTTACGTATGTGTTCGCTTCTGAAAGCGAGCACACGGTGACAGGGGCACTTTAAAAAAAAAAAAATATTGTTCATTTTACTTTATTTATTTTAGTTTGACACATTTTTCCACAAAAATAAATTTTTTGATCACTTTTATTCCTATTATAAGGAATGTAAACATCCCTTGTAATAGGAATATGTTATGACAGGTCCTCTTAACAGTGAGCTATGGGGTCAATAAGACCCCACATCTCACCTCTAGGCTGGGAAGCCTGAAATAAAAAACAATAAAAAAAAAACAATCCTGTCTTTGATCGTAATGGTGAGTCGGTAGAAACACCAGAAGGCGGTGGGAGGGGGTATTGCAGGGTATTGCGGAGTATTGCAGGATATTGTGGTGTATTGCGGAGTATTGCAAGGTATTGCGGAGTATTGCAAGGTATTGCAGGGTATTGCGGGTATTGTGGAGTATTGCAGAGTATTGCAAGGTATTGCGGAGTATTGCAGGGTATTGCGGAGTATTGCACGGTATTGCGGAGTATTGCAGGGTATTGCGGTGTATTGCAGGGTATTGCACGGTATTGCGGAGTATTGCAGGGTATTGCGGTGTATTGCAGAGTACTGCACAGTATGGCAGGATATTGCACAGTATTGCACAGTATGGGCAGGGTATTGCAGAGTATTGCACAGTATGGCAGGATATTACAGAATATTGCACAGTATGGGCAGGGTATTGCAGAGTATTGCACAGTACGGGCAGAGTATTTGCAAGGTGTTACAGAGTATTGGCAGAGTATTGGCAGAGTATTGGCAGGGGTGGCTGAGCATGGATGGCTGGATCTGTGACTGCAATTGTCACAGATCCAGCCAACAGTGCTGCTGCCATCTGCTCTCTCCCCCTCTCACACTGTACCAATCGGTACAGAGAGGGGAGAGAGGAACCCGCGTCATTTGACGGGCCGATCACGTGGTAAACGCCCACTATCAGCGAGCATTTACCGTGATCCATGATGCGCCGGGTACTCTGGACCTGGCGGTCACGGACACTCCCGTGTGCGCGCCCCCAGAGTTAAGCAACCGCCCTGTAGACATAATTCGCTATGGGCCGTTTGCCAAGTGGTTAAGTGCTGTTGCATGTTTTAATGGGAGCCCATAGTTATTGTTTAAGTTCTTTCACATTAAAGTGTTTGCAAACCCTTACATACTGTATACCCACTGCATGATTCCATGAAGATCAAAAACAACTACCAGTCTCTCCCCTCGCATCAGGGTACTAGATATAAACCTAGGGCCAGATTCACAAAGCCCTTACGCCGACGTATCTAAAGTTGCGTGGCGTAATTGAAAAATGCGCCGCGCGTATCTTTGCGCCTAATCCTCAAAACGAAATACGCCTGAAATCCAGATTTTTTCGTCCTACTTAAAACGATTCCCCCGGCGCGTCTTGAAGCGCAAAATACGCTAGACACACCATTGATTTTCGATGCTAATATGCAAATGAAGGAGATAGGGCGATCCACTAAAATACGCTTGTGCGGCGTAGATTACGCCCTGTGCGCATCTGCTAGTTTCATGGTGTAAAATTACACCTTATAAAAGGTGCCCTAACTTTACACCAGCCGTGTAAATGTCAGCTAAAGCAACACCGTTAGGGAAGAGCTGAGCACACACACTTGCAGGACAACAATCTGTATGCCAACATGCCAGGGGCATCCATGCTCATAGCTATACTAGTGACTTTAGTAACCGAGGTTACCCCCTCTTCTGAGGGAACAGCAGCCAGGAGACGCCTCGCAGAATGCATCTTTGCACAGTAAACACACACATTAATCATGGCACAATGAGAATGCATGCATGCACACCCACTGTGGTCCCTAGCACAGACACATCACATGCATATCGAATTGGATTAGACTCAAGTACCCCCAATGGTATTAGGGAGCAGCAACGCCACGCCACGGCTCCAATTATGTCACTGTGCATTCATACACCATTCACATGGACCTGGGATCACTTCTCCCTGGTCCTGGGGATCCCTAATCCACCAAAACTGAGGGTGACACCCTTTTTCACCAGGAATGTCACCCCCACATTCACACATCATTCACACACATAAACCAAATCATAATCACGGTATAATAAAAAAAATTATAAAAAAAAAAAGTACAACCAAAAATTAATGGCGGCGGCGTGAGCTACGCCTGGGCCGGCCACGGGCATGGCCACGGCCAACCAGGGGAGACTCATGGGGGGGGAGCAGGGGAAGGAGAAGCCTCATGGGGGGGAGAAGGGAAGGAGGAGCCTCCCCTGGTGACTGTCCTCCTGCTGGCCTGCCCTCCAAGGCCACGGCGATCCTGGTCATACCCACAGTGAGGGCACCCGTATTGGCCTGGACAGCCTGGGTATTTGCGTTGACAGCCTGGGTCAGGGCAGACATCTCCAGGGCCACGCCTGCTGTGGCGGTCTGCAGGTCACAAATGCAAGTTATGACTGCCAAGGAGTTGGTGCCCACATCACTGACCGAGTCCTTAATTAAGCCCAGGCTGTCCTCCATCTGGGCCAAAGACTGGGTGAGCTGACCCAGATGTTGGGTCTGCCGGGCCTGCTCCCTCCGCAGACTGGCCGGCAGAACCTTGGCCACCCCCTGGTCTTCTGGGTAGCCTTCCTGCCTAGAGATGAGGCTTGTGGCCTGGGAGGAGGGGAGAGAGAGACCCTTGTGAGGGGAGCCCTGTTGGGGGAGGAGTGGGAGGGGCTACCCCTGATGGAGGCCTGACTGCTGCCAGCCACAGGGGTAGACTCAGGGGTAGCCTCAGGGGTAGCCTCATGGAGAAACAAATCCGAAGTCAAAATTATTTCCCTTGCAAGGTCCATCGGATCATCCCCATCCTCCTCCCCCTCATCCCCCCCCTCAACCTCCTCATGAGGGGAGGTGTGGCCACTCCCCTCCCCTGAGGACTCCTGCCCTTCTTGGGGCTCTTTAGCAGCCTGTTGTCCTGGGGGTGGTGCAGCCTGGCCTGATGGCCCAGCAATCTCCTGGCCATCTGTGGAAGACACAAAACATTCACAGGTTGGAGGATCCACACACTTGGCACATATTCCCTTCCCCTCCCCCACACATGCTACACACCAGATAGAAATAAAAAAATATATATAACCTGTCCTCACGCCCTCCTCAGAGTCAAAGCCAGGCAGGCCCACCACTTGTTGTCGGTGGAAGCACCGGGCCACTGCCCACTCCTCCTCAGTCAGCCTGACGGAGCAGGGTGGTCCTCCGCCAGTGCCCGTGGCATGGGCATTTATCTTGGCCATCTTGTCACGGACCAGGCTCCTCAGGTCATTTATCTTCTTAGAGATCCCACTGGGGGTCCCCGTCTCCCCCCCTCCGCATTGATCTGATCCGTAATCTCCTGGATGATGGCTCTCTTCCTGGCCGGGGGGGTGTCTCGGCTCTCAGGGCCATGCAAATATCGCCCCCATTTCGGGTGATAGCCCTGGCAAGTATTTGCTTTTCTCTCACTGAAAAGTTCAACTTGCGTCTCTTTGGTGCCATAACACTCAGCACCAAACACACACACAAAAATCAAACACAACAAACAAACACAAATACACACAGAACAAACACACACAAAAAGACACAGACCAAACACACACAAAAAGACACTGAACAAACACACACAAAAAGACACTGAACAAACACACACAAAAATCCAACCGCAAACACAAGACAGCAATATCAAACAACACAATCAGACAGCTAATACAAATTCAAAAACAAACACAGAAAAAACAAACAGAAAAAACACTCAGAAAAAAAAACACAACTACTACAACCTCTTAAAACAATAAATATTTTAGCTAACAATACACTCACCAACAAACAGCAACAGACAACAGAGCAAAAGCAACTTGCTTTAGGAAAGGGGAACACAGGGATGTACTTTTGCAATGGAAGTGCGTTTGTCTGGGGCTATTTAAGCACAGGGCGATTCTCAAACTAAGTATGCTTGGCCTTTTTCCTATCTCACTGATTGCGCCGAGCCGAGTTCTGCAAATGCCCAGTGAGGTGCAGATTCGTGCACGCATGCGCAGTACGGCCGGCCCTTCATTTGCATGGGGTCACGGCTCATTTCAATGGAGCACGCCCACTTCCTTCCCACTTGCAATAACCCCGCCTTACGCCTCGGTATTTACGTCGCGCTGCTGCAAATTTGGGGTGCAAATGCTCTGTGGATACGGCACTTACGTCACAAAATTCAGCCGCCTTAACTTAACTGACATACGTTAGGACAAACTAAATTTGCGCCACTCTAAGTGAATCTGGCCCCTAGACTCTAACTTGTCCTTTTGGACCCAAATCCAGTCGCTGGCAAAAGACTTCACTTCTCTAACATCTCTAAAATTCTCCTATTTTTAACGAATGAAACCACGAAAAGACTCATTTACTCCCTTGTTATCACTCGCTTTGACTATTGCAATTCCCTTCTCAAAGGTCTACCTTTTCCTAGGCCCCTCTTAAGTCTATTATGAATGCTGCTGCAAGACTCATCTACCTTACCAATTACTCAGTATCTTCCACCCCTGTTTGCCAATCCCTCCACTGGCTTCTGATTCCCATAATACTAACAACTAAACAACAACATACAAAGCAATTCATAACCCTGCATTACATCACCAATAAATGCTGAATACCAATAATAATAATAATAATATATTACCTGTTTGTAGCAGGTACTTCTCCAGACTGATATAATCTATTAGTACGGCCGGCCCTTCATTTGCATGGGGTCACGGCTCATTTCAATGGAGCACGCCCACTTCCTTCCCACTTGCAATAACCCCGCCTTACGCCTCGGTATTTACGTCGCGCTGCTGCAAATTTGGGGTGCAAATGCTCTGTGGATACGGCACTTACGTCACAAAATTCAGCCGCCTTAACTTAACTGACATACGTTAGGACAAACTAAATTTGCGCCACTCTAAGTGAATCTGGCCCCTAGACTCTAACTTGTCCTTTTGGACCCAAATCCAGTCGCTGGCAAAAGACTTCACTTCTCTAACATCTCTAAAATTCTCCTATTTTTAACGAATGAAACCACGAAAAGACTCATTTACTCCCTTGTTATCACTCGCTTTGACTATTGCAATTCCCTTCTCAAAGGTCTACCTTTTCCTAGGCCCCTCTTAAGTCTATTATGAATGCTGCTGCAAGACTCATCTACCTTACCAATTACTCAGTATCTTCCACCCCTGTTTGCCAATCCCTCCACTGGCTTCTGATTCCCATAATACTAACAACTAAACAACAACATACAAAGCAATTCATAACCCTGCATTACATCACCAATTTTCGAAATATCAGCAAAACTATCCCAAGACCTCCTGCTCTCTAGCTCTTTTGTCTCCCCCTCCCATGCGCACCTCCAGAACTTCTCCAGAGCCTCTAACATCCTCTGGAATTATGTACCTCAAACTATCTAGCTATCTCCAACTCTGGCCACCTTTTGGTGTTCCCCAAGTACTCATCTCTCCGGGGAAGCCTATCCAACTAACAACTGAACTCTTCCATCAGCTTATCCCCCAAAACCTTTTGTTCCACTTACCCCACCCTGTTAGATTGTAAACTCTTATGAGCAGGATCTTGCTAACCCTTTTTTTTATTGTATTGTAACTGTACTGTCATCCTTTATATTGTAAAGGACTGTGCAAACTGTTGGCTTTATATAAATGCTGAATACCAATAATAATAATAATAATATATTACCTGTTTGTAGCAGGTACTTCTCCAGACTGATATAATCTATTAGGGGACAGCTGTCTGCTGCAGCAGTGTGGGCTTGTTTCCCCCCCCCCCCCCCTTTCTCTCTTCACACAGACACTCAGAGCTGCTTGTTTGGAAACTCCCTATTGGAGGTTGTCTGTAAATTCCCTATTGGACGAGCCTGAGCCAATCATGAGACAGCAGCAAAGGACTGTGGGGGAAGGAGATAAAAAGCCAGAGGAACTAGGCCAGAGCCTCTTTTTGCCTGCAACCCATCAGGAGAGCATCTGCATTCTATGTGTGTGTGGAATCGCGGCCTACCAAGAGACACACAGTCTGCAACTCCAGCCCAGAGAAACAGATTGTTCATGCAGCTACAGCCCAGAGGAACAGATTGTTCATGCAGCTCTAGCCCAGAGGAACAGATTGTTCATGCAGCTCCAGCCCAGAGCAACAGACTGTCCATGCTAAAGAAGGACACCCTGCAACAGCTCAAGGACTGAATGTCACTGCGACACACCTGCATCTAAGATCGATCGATCGCTCAGGGGAGGACTGCTGACTGTGTACATGATTTGGTGAGGGGGCTTTGCCCAGAAACCTTTAATGCTTTTCATAGAATACCACATCCATGTATTGTCCACAGAGCTCCTACATTGCCGATGAAGATAATCAAATGCAAAGCTTTGCCTCCAGGACATTACCGCGGTTGCTCTTAAAGGGGACACACCATGGGTATTGATATAATTTCACTGAGTGGGTACTGGGGGTATCGTAGGCCAGCCACAGCATCCCACACACACCAAAAGTTATTGGGGAGTCTATTTAATCTGTACATATTGTTACCTATTGCTTTAGTTGTTTTTTTTTTGTTTTTTTTTTACAGCAGAAAAAATAAACAGTACAGGCTTTATCATAAAACATTGCGTTTTTCTTACAAAAAGTTACAGAACAAGATATCTTACACCCAGGCCCGGACTGGCCATATTCAGACCGGGCATATGCCCGGTGGGCTGCTATGGCGTGGGCCGGGGACTCCCGCTCCGTGGCTTGTTGATGTCCATGCCGCACAGTAGGGGGTAAGCGGCGACCGCGGCCTGGACAGGGCTAACACAGGCCTGCGGCCGCCGCTCACCTACTGCTGTGCGGCGGCGATGCCTGTATCTTCTCCGGCGAATGGGCTGAGCTGTGTGTCTCGCTCACACACAGGTCAGCCTCAGAGCCGACAGGAACAGTTCCGCTCTCTGCTCTCCAGTCTCCACTCAGGTGACCTGCTCCTCCTCTTGCCGCCCCTCAGCTTCTGTGTCTGCCATGCCCACACACTCGGGGAGAAGTGAAAGAAGCAGACAGCATGTGCCTCCTTTCCTGGGGTGAGTAAGATCACCCTCTATCCTGCCTCCCAGTAATTTAATACACCTCCAAGGCATGTTATTTAAATGTGTGTATTTTTAATGTTGCCATTTGTGACACATGAAAAAAAAACTGCTCTCTGCTGAAAGAATTTTTTTTGTTAGTTTGTCTGCTTCAGTTCAGTGCCCAGCTACACATGTTTTTTTTCCAACAAAATCCTGAAACAGGCCAGAAAAACAGGTATTTTCTCTCCCTTTAGACTTCACTGGGGTTTGGCACTAAGCTCAGGGTTCTGAGTTCCCACCTGGCTCAAAGTGAATCCTGACAGGTTTGCTTATCTCTAGTGCTCACAAAAATTGTTCAATGGTTAGATAATGAAACATGTCTCCCAACATGTTAGATTGGGGTCTGCTTACTATCACATTCTGATATTAATGGCATTCATAATTGGTCTCTGTGGGGCACTGTCACAAAAATAATTAGATGCTTATAGCAGTTGTAGAGTCAGCCTGGAACATGGCTAATAAGGGGTTAATTTGGGAGGGCAGGTACTTCCCCCTAAACCAGACTATTAAAGACAGCCAGGGGCGGACTGACAACTCATGGGGCCCCCGGGCAATAGAAGAGTATGGGGCCCCTCTGGCTTACAGATGGCCACCACGCCAGGAGGTAGTGCAGAGGCGGGCAGCTAAAATCTCGGGATATTCACATTAAAAGCATGTCAGTTTCGGACATATCAGGGACAGATCTAAAAAAAAACACAGATTTTTACATGCTGTCCCTGGTTTTACTGAGCCTGGCAACCCGGATGGGGCCCCCTAGTGGCATGGGGCCCTCGGGCAGTGCCCGAGTGACTCAATGGTCAGTCCGCCCCTGAAGACAGCAGAGCTCACAAATAGGAGGGAGGCTTTCAGTAGCTGCTAGAAAGTCATGGGGCTTATTGTGGGCAAACATTGAGAGGCATAGAGCTATTCACTTTCTCTAGGAACATATTGACTGTTTTGTATTATTGCTTGATTGCGGAGTGTCATACTACATTAACGACGCCCGCATTTCAGCTCGTATATCGCACTGCAAACTGACAGTTCGGACATTAATCGGATCACATATGTGTGAACAGTGAACACCCATGCGAGCCGATTCTGGTGCGGACCAAAAATAATGTCCTGTGCGTGTTTGGTCCAAATGCGATGCAATATCAGCCATATTATCTGTATGGCTGAAATTGCATTGCAAAGACATTGCATGTGATTTGCACTGCAGTGCGAATCACATGCAATAACGCATAGCGCACTAGTGTGAACCTGGCCCAAATCAGGGTTCTCAGAACACCACCTTACATGAGATCCCCCCTTAAGGCACGGTTCATACTAGTGTGCTGTGCAATATCGCATGTGATTCGCAATGCAAATCACATGCAATGTCTGTGCATTGCGATTTCAGCCATACAGATAGTATGGCTGAAATTGCACCGCATTCGGACCAAACACGCACAGGACACTTTTTTGGTCCGCACCAAAATCGGATCGCATGGGTGTTCACACCTATGTGATCCGGTTCATGTCCGAACTGTCAGTTCGCAGTACGATATTCGAGCTGAAATAGAGGCACCGTTAATGTAGTATGACACTCCCCAGCAGTTCACATATGGCAGTGTGAACTGCCGTGCAAGTCGGGTGCGATGCGGAAACCCGCAGTAGATTTGCAGCTTACAGTAAGTGGAAATTCTGCAGACTCTAAGGGTTGTCTGTGCGGACTCTGTAAGGGGGCTCTAATGTAAGGGGGGTCTGTGTGGACTCTGATGTAAAGGGGGGTCTGTGCAGGCTCTGATGTAGGGGGGTCAAGACGGACTCTGATGTAAGGGGGCTCTGTGCAGGCTCTGATGTAATGGTGGGTCTGTGCGGACTCTGATGTACAGGGGCAGGAGGAGCTGGAGAAGTGCACAGTGAGCAGAGAGTAAAAGGGGGCACTGTGATTAAAGAGAAAAGGGGGAATAATTGCAGGGGCATTGTAATATAAGGGGGCCTACCAGTAATCATTACAGTGCCACTTTACAGTGCTGTCCCCATTATATCACAGTTTCCCCGCACATTACAGTGTGGAGGACACCGGACACCAGAAACCCCCCGCGAATGCCTACCGAATCCCCATTTGTGTAGTCTGGCAGGTGTCCTGTACACTCTATGTAGTAAAAAAAAGTGTGATAATTTATGCGAAGCAGATACAGACACAAGAGGAGCATTGGAGAGACACAATTCCCATCGTTCTCCGTCTATTGGGCCCAAGTCCTTCACCCACCCCCTCCTACAAGGAAGAGTGGAGAAATCACGCGTGGAGCTCAGCAATCTAGTGTACACTCTAGAAATCATCCCCTTCCTATCTCTTGCAAGCAATACATCAGACATCAAGGGGTGCGTGATTGGTGCGATCGACGATATTCGGTTTTCACTTTGAACCGCATGTCTGAGCTGTAAAAAGTGGTAAAATTGAGTTCTATCAAGGGCGAATTCCCCTTGGAGGTCAGCGAAGGACTTAAATATATTGCCGGAGAATAATTAAGGAAAAAAAGCGGACCCCTAGATCCTCACAGGCCCGAAAACCTGTAAGTTTAGAGAGTTCCCCATAGTATTTATTCCTCCAAATAGACGTGAAAGAGCATATGGCCTTGATTTTCACGATGGAACTAGTATATTTCCACAGCGTATTTAGTAACATGATCGTGGGGAGAGTTTGCGTTAGGTGCGTGAAACCTGCCTCTAAATGGGACAGGGCCGATAGTGCGGAGCCTTCAGGGATCAAAAGGGATCTAATGGGATCAGTAACATCCGTTTCCCCCCAATTACCCAGATGTTGGATTTGTGCAGCTACAAAGTAATATCTGTCATGAGGGAGAGCTAGGCCTCCCTGGTCTTTAGCCAATTGCAATGTATGCAAACTGATTCTAGCTGACTTAGTACCCCATATCAAGTCTCTAATCTGGGCATCAATTTTTACAAACCATTTATGTGGGATCCATATGGGACCATTATGGAATACATAGAGCAATTCGGGGGCCCATACCATTTTAATTAGGTTCGCCCTACCAGTGACTAAGATTGCTTTAGTTGTTTGCAAAGTGTTCCTGACTGTTTTCTTTAAACTGTTTCAACCAAGTCCTGGGTACTTACACAGGTCCTGGCCAACTAACGTTAACCTGAAGTTTACTTGTTTCAAGTAAACTACAAGAAGAACTGTGTTGTGTATTCCTGCTGAGTTACTCCATTAATCACATTGCTAGGTGTGCCAGAGGGGCTGGGACAGTTCATTGGGGTTGAAAGGCAGAGTAACGGACTGAACAAACAAAAACAGCTCCCTCTGGGGTTTGCTACATGTTTATCTACAGCCCTCTTTTCTGTAGATTGTTCTAAAAACACACAGATCATAGAATGTTTTCTCAGCTCTAGCTGTAGGGAGTGGGTATCTGAAGACTCACAGTGCAAATCTCAGTGAGTACAGCTCTGAGACCTGATTGGAGGGTAATGGACTCACCCACCTTCACACAGCACATGAAAAACATGCAGAGCTGTGAATATCAGTCTCAGGATGTGTGCTCCTGTCACCTTTGTTTGTCTTGGTGTCAGAAACACCTGTCAGAATTAACAACAGATAAGGATTGAGACCCCTGACACAATTTCAGTGCAAACCCCATTCTGCCGTTTGACCCAAATCGTGAAAGTATGCAGAGAACTGAGAGAGAGCTCTGTTTCTTTCGGTGTTCCAGCATCAGAGAGAAGGGGCTGGACTTTTTATTGGTCTTTTATAAACAGAATGACATCATACACATGAACACACTGATAGGTCAGTTCATATAAGGGTGGTTACTTTTTGCAAGTCCATTTTTGGGCACAAACAGTCCTCGTGTCAAACAGGGCTCTTAGACCCAAGTTTACAGGGGCTTTCTTCACTCAGAGCCATATATGCTTCTTCGACGAAAGAAGGGGGAGGATGGGGTTTGAAGTGACATCTGTTTCCTATTATTAGTCCTTCTGTGTCTCCATTTCAAGCTGAACTTTAAAACATTATAATCTGTCATAGCTTCATTTAAGGATAATACTATTGTAATATAATTTTCACACATACATATGTATACTTATCTTATATAGATAAAGAAATAAAAACAATATAAGAATATAAAAGAAATAGAAGAATATATGGGAAGAAAAACAAAATTTCAGTGGTTCTAATCATAACACAAAATATTCATTTTAGTAACTTCTATCACACTCCTACAGATAACAGAGGAACGAGGCAGCAGAGAGAAACCACCCTTAGTATTTTGGATAAAGGCAAGTACACTGCCAGGGGAGTGGAGGATCAGGGACGTACTCTCCCCTAGACCTTAATGAGCAGTTTATGCTTTCCGTGGGCACAGCCCCACCGCACGGATAATTTTTCACATTTCCCAGGGTTGGCCTTTAATCTGCATATCTTTTCTGGCCATTTTGAGGGGTTACCACTTTTCCTGTTGAATTTTTCTATTTTAAATTATAGAGAGTGCAACAGGAGGTGCTGGAACACACGAATATGCGTGGAAACACCCATAACTACCAGATAGACAGAAACAGAGTTAGAAATTAAAACAGGGAGATCTTGCTTTTAAAGCATCCAAAACATACAAGGAGCCAGGGCTGACTCAGCACACCAGACTGACCTTTGAATGCTACCATTGCCAGTCACCATTCACGGAACAGGCACATGTTTGTGATATCTATTTATCCTCAATGGAGTTCTACTTTAAATACACCAGGGGTATGTTTGTCTTTCCTTAGTCTCTTGGCAGAGCTGGCCATTAAAACCTTTCTCCTGTGACCAATGGTTTCCAATTAATGAAAATAAAACAAATACATATTTTCTTTTTCAGAGGCACAGGGAGAATGTTTCTCCCCTTGGGTCAATATACCCTGCAATTAACCAACCAACAGAATGGAGCCCTGTGAAGTTAAAAGGTGGCATGTCAATATGTCTGTGCCCTTTATAGTGGATGGGCAGTTGCAGCTACAGGAATGGGATCAATGCAGCATCCAGACTGCCAAGCGGAAAGCGGTTAGCCAATATTGGACATATTTGGCATGTTTTACCCAGAAGCAATGGGTTAAGCCAAACAGCACTAATAACTGTGTCAACACGTATAAGTTTCCTTGCGCTGGGCTAAGGTCCTGCTTATTCAGAGTTCAGATTCACTTTGATGCTGCTGTTTTTACTGGAAGTTGCTGGTTAGTACAGCTCTCCCTCCTCTCCCTCACTCCAGTCCAAACATGATATTGCTGTTGGACTGAATCAGCTCACCTCCCCCATAGTTATTGCTCATAACCCTGAGATCAAATCTGTTCACACACAGAATTATTGCTGTTAGCACACTGTGCTGTTCAGTATCTCCAAGGCTTTAAGCAAGGAGAACAAGACTGATATTTTCTGAAATGGGAATATATCGCACAATAGCCCTGAAATTCAATCAGTTATTGAAGAAATATTTGCAGTGATATACGGGTCTGGATTTCCAAACGGCTTTCTAATTAAATGGTAGGCATAGAGTAAATTGCTATGTTCTAAGGACTTCTGTAGTCTTTTTTTATTTTTTTGCAGGTTCATTTAATAAAGTAAAGACTGGAGCAACATGCAAACCACAATAAATTATACAGGCCATGCCCAGCAATCATATAAACTGTTAATTGCTACTGTAAACTAAAATGTTATTGATTTATTTTGGTGGCTGCATTATTGGCATCCTTTTTACTCCTTGCAATTGTGTTAAGGAGGCCATTTTTAGCCTAGGTTGATACGAATGCAGTGCAGAAATACAGTGATCCGTACACGTTTCCTGCAATGTATTCCAATTACAGAGCCCTTGCAATCCGCTGTGGGTGTCAATACACAGTTAAAGACACCCCAAACGCAGGTTGCGAACGCAGTGTTGCGGTTACAAAAAAGGTGCATGCATGTCTTTGGTGCGCTGATTTGAGCCGATTAAAACGAATGGACTCAATTGTATCACACAGAATAGCATGTGAATTGCATAGGAATGCGGTGTGGTTCCTGTTCAATTCACATTCATAGTGTGAACCGAGGCTTAGACATATTTGTAATGTCCTTAAAAGACTCCTTCAGGTCTCTAAAGAAATTAAAACAGCAACTCCTTGTAAATAAAAAAAACCCTGGAGCGAATGGGAACCTTAGTGGAGGGGCCGCATGACTGTGTGGACGCTGAGCAGTTGCAACAGGAAGTAGGTAGATAGGTCAGTATTGGGTTCACGGGGCAGGGCTATCAGCTTGCTCCGTGTCCCAATAGTTAGTTAGGGGGCGGAGCCGGTCATTCCACCGCGAACGGTGGAAGAGGTAACGCACAGTGCTGAATTGTCTGTGCTGTTATCTCTTCATGGAGCACCTCAAGGGCCTACTGGAGCGGCTGCGGTCTGCAGCTTTGGTGAACGGGGGATTGCAGTCTGGCAACAGGACCCCGGGTGATGTCAGCAGTGGGTGCCCGGACAAGGCGGCGGGGACCAGCGTTTGGAAGGCAAGCTCTCAGACTCCGATTCGGATGGTCCAGGAGCTGTGGCGGGCCAGTCGGGCCTCGGCAAGGACCCGAAGTGGCGGCTGGTCAATCGGTTTCCCCTGGGCAGCTGGGTAAGTCTTCTTCTGTTCCTTTAACTGTTTCTTCTCCTGTCTCATTGTTGTCTGTGTCCCCCCTCCCCCTCCCCTTCCCTTGGCAGTACTTTCTGGGCCTCCGATGGGGGGTAGGCCTGTGCTAGCGGGTGATGTTTGGGATTCAGTTGTGGGGGGGGTGTCCCAGGCATAGGCTTGGTGTTGATGCAGCAGCTACTGTCGTCTCTGTTGCAGGGATATGGGGAGTAGGGGGGCGGTTTCCTCTGGTTCCTCATTACCAGTGGGGGCGGCCTGGCTAGGCGGGGATAGACGGCGGGCAGGCGCTGTGCCTCTTCCGGGCGCTTTGCAGGGGGTGCAGGTTGGCCTTCAGCAGCCTTGCGGTGCCTTCAGGGGTGGCTTTTGCTACCGTGGCAGGGACTTCAACTGCGGTGAGTGGGTTGAGTGCTGTTGCTCCGGGAGTGGCAGGTGATTCACAGGTAAGTACGGGTGGCCCTGGGGTGTCTTTCCCTCCATTGGCGGTGGCTGCCCCAGTGAGTGGTGGTACGGCTGTTGTTCCCCCGGTGGTGATAGAAGTGTCTCAGGTGAGTACTGGTGGGGGTTCCGCGTCGGGGGTGGCGGCTGGCAGTGTTCGATTGGCGGACGCAGCTCGGTGCGAGGTCTACGTTTGCTATGAAGGACACCTGGGTTCCCACTTAAAGTCAGAAGTGAGGGAGAGTTTGGAAGGGAGAGTACGTGGAGATATTCTCGTTGCTGCCGCTCGAGAAGTTTAATTTCGACAAGGTAAAACCAGAGGAGAGCAAAAAAGAGGAGGAGGAGAAGCGGCGGTATTGGCTTATTCCGCGGACGTTTACCAATTGGGCGCAGGCGTTCTACATTTTAGCAAATGTCATCAGGGAGAAGGCACTGGAAAATTGTTTGGGGTTGTTTTGTTATATTGACGCTATTAGTGAGGCGCAGAGGGTATACGGGGGGTGGCGTGGCTGTGCTATGATGAGCAGTGTCAGCAATGGAAGTCTGTGAGACCATTGTTGCAATGGGATCAAAAAGACATTGGCTTGTGGATGAGGCTCATGACACAAGCCAGGGTGGGGCCGCAACCCTTTCGGGGGGGGCGGGGGTGCCCAAGCCTCTTCGCCAACGGCCGGAAAGCGGAAGGGGTTCTGTTGGCAGTTCAATGAGGGCACTTACAAGTTCGGTGGCTCCTGTTGTTTCCGCCACGAGTGTTCCGGTTGCGGGGGGCCCATTCCTTGCCCAAGTGTTTTAAGAAAGAAAAGAAGCCGAGCAACGCTGGAAAAAGGGATGACGCCGGTGAGGGTGTAAAAAATGCCGCTGTATCTAAGTAAGTATCCAAACAAGGGGGCGGCACGTACGCTGTGGTTGGGCTTTAAGAAAGGGATTCCCGATTCCCAGTGAATTGGATACGATCCCCCCTGTCGTGGCTAACCTACGATCAGCATATGAGCATCCAGATGTAGTTTCTGATAAACTGCGGAAGGAGGTGAAATTGGGTAGAATGGCGGGTCCATTTTCAGAGCTGCCGGTGGGGGACTTGGTGGTTTCGCCGTTGGGCGTGGTGCCTAAACGGGAACCAAATCAGTCTGGAGGGTCGGTGAATGATGCAATCGATCCTGCCCTGTGCACAGTGCCATATGCTTCTTTTCATGAGGCTGTGCGATGGGTTCAGCATTTTGGGAAGAAGTACTTATAGCTAAGACCGACATTGAGTCAGCGTTTCGTCTTGCCTGTACACCCGGACAGTGTCTGGTTGTTGGGGTGTTGTTGGGAGGGGGAGTTTTTTGTGAACAGATGTTTGTCCATGGGTTGCGCGATTTCGTGTTCCTATTTTGAATTGTTCAGTTCTTTTCTGGAGTGGGGGGTCAAGGATTTGTCTGGCCTGGGCTCGATTTTGCACTATTTGGATGACTTCCTGGTGATAGGTCCGCCAGACGATCAGTCTTGCCTTATTTTGTTATCCATCGTGCAACATATTTTCAACGTTTTTGGCATTCCCCTTGCGTAGGACAAGACTGAGGGCCCTGATATTGAGTTGAAATGTTTGGGTATCATTATTGATACTGTGGAAATGGAATGCCGGCTTCCGAGTGACAAGCTGGAGGACCTTCATGAGGCTGTGGCGTCAGCAGCACACTGTTCCAAAGTGAAGTTGCAGGACTTGCATTCATTGTTGGGGAAACTCAATTTTGCCTGCCACATCATGCCTATGGGGCGAGTATTCTGCAGGTGGTTGGCGGCTGCCACGGCTGGGGTTAAGGCCCTGCATCATTTCATTTGGTTGGGTCGGGAGCATAAGGAGAATTTGCGAGTTTGGGACACGTTTCTGGAGCAGTACAATAGAAGGTCATTCTGGTTGGAACCTGTGGTGCAGGCGACTGCGTTGGAGCTCTTTACAGATGCGGCTGGATCGGTGGGTTTTGTGGCTTATTTTCAGGGGCGTTGGTGCGCCGACAAGTGGCCTGAATTGTTGGTGGAGTCGGCGTTATTCAGGAATTTGAAGCTGTTGGAATTGTTCCCCGTAGTGTTGGCAGTGGAACTTTGGGGGTCAGAATTTCAGAACCGGAGGGTTCGTTTTCATTGTGATAACCTGGGGGTGGTGCAGGCGATTAACTCTTTGACAGCAGCCTCGTTGCCGGTGGTTTGTTTGCTACGTTATTTAGTGTTAAGATGTTTAACGTTAAACATTGTGGTGTGTGCTGTGCATATCCCTGGGGGGGAGAATGAGGTGGCTAATGTGCTCTCTCATTTACAGTGGGACATATTCCGACGATTGGCTCCGGAGGCGGAGCGGTTCAGGGTTCCATGCCCCAGTGGTTTATGGGACCTCGTCTTGGAACGGTGATGTCTCTGGTTTGGCGATCTGTGGCAGAATCTACGTGGCGGTCCTATGAGCGGGTATGGCGGGAGTGGCATGAGCTGGTGAGTTCTCTTGGGGTTGGTTCCTGGGATGAGGATAGGCTCTATGCTTTGTTGTATTTTCTAGATCAAAATTTGCGAGCAAGGGGTGTCTGTGGCATCATTGAATGTAAACTTGGCTGGTTTGGCATTCTTGTTTCGCTTGGGAGGGGTTGTAGATGTCACAAAGGTGTTTGTCGTGCGCAAGGCTTTGCGGGGGTACCATAAGGGGTGCGTAAGGCCTGATTCCAGGCGACCGGTGTCATTGGGTATGTTGAAAGTGTTAGTGGGGGTGTTGCCCCGGTTGTGTTCTTCTGCTTTTGAATTTCAGTCATTCCGGACGGCGTTTGTGGTGGCCTTTTTCAGAGCATTGAGAGTGGGAGAATTGGTTAGCCCCTCAAAGTCAGTGGCTGGCAGGTTGGATGTTACGGATGTAGTGGGGCAAGGTGACTCAGTTACGCTGGTGATTCGGAAGTCGAAAATGGACCAGTTGGGAAAGGGAACTAAGGTTGTGTTGGGGAGGGTGCCGGGGTTGGGGGTGTCCACGGTTGAGGTACTCCGCGAGTAGGCAGTGCTATCGCCTCCTGGGGCGGGCCCTCTCTTGGTTCATGAAAACGGGTAGCCGTTGTGCAGGTATCAGTTTGGGACAGTGTTTAAATGGTGCCTTGGGGAAGGGGGGTTTAATGTTGCGGATTATTCCTCCCATTCCTTTAGAATTGGGGCAGCGACCGAAGCTGCGTGGTGGGGGCTCAGTGACGAGATTCTGCAGCGGATAGGTCGCTGGGAATCCCACCGGTTCAGGTTGTATGTCCGTCCCCATTTGCTGTTGTTCTGCTATGTTCTGCTATGTTCTACTTGTTCTACTTTTTTGTGTAAGTGTTGTTATGTGGGTGTGTTTGTTCAATTAGGCTTTGAGAAAAAGCCTCGAAGCTGATTGGTTTCTGTGCAGAGCTGCGCCAGATTTTGTAATGTTTTAGTTTTAGTAAATCAACCCCAGTGTGATCGTGGTTTAGCTTTGCTGACAATTGATGGGATACTGTCCTGCTCAGTGGAAACTAAGCTACTGTCGCTGTGTTTTATTCTTTACATGGGCTTGAAGACATGGAGCACTGGGTAGCAGAACAGACTTCCTCTATTTAAGTCCCAGAATACTGCTGGTGGAAGTGCAAGAGTCCATTTTTACTTTCCCAGCCAGGCAATGAACAACTGAAGTCTGAGCTGCTAACTCTGTGGTCCATCATTCTAATGACACAATTGTAGGGAAAGCTTCCAGGAACATCAAACTGCTTTTTAAGGCTTAGTTTTCCTAATTCCTCAAGACAAGTTTCTGTCTGGAAAAACATGTTCCAAAGCCAAATAAACCGGCTATGTTTTCTATGGAGCTTAATGTCAGTTAGAAGTTTAATTCACTTCTGTATATGTCATCTGCTGCTTGAGGCAGGAAAATCCTTCCCGGAATGTGTGCGTAAATTCCTTTCACCTTGGTAAGATTTAATTTTAGCTTTAAATATTTTACTGAATTTTAAAATGAGAATCTTAAGGGTCTAAAACCCTTCTCCGTAGAAGGCATGGTACCCATACACTGCACTGGCAATTGCTAAAATACCTAAAAAGTTTGTATGCTAGTTGTAATAAATCTCTCTAAAATATTAGGCTGTATTTGGTACTATACACCAGCAGTTCTGGGTGTGCATCTGACCATTGGGGAGTAATGAGGAATAATCCTCTTATTTGGGATTTGTGATGGAACAAGACATGTGAATGACTTCTGTGCTACTCATCGATTCCGTAGAAGGAACAGTCTGTAACAGTAAAGGCTCTGTAAGTTGCTATACCTATGCAGGGATGGATGTTTATACCTGGAGCCTGTAGGCATAAAATCTTTACAAACCTTTGCTTTGCCTATGTTAATTCTACCAATTATAGTTCAGAGAAGCCCGGAGTGATGCAGGCTAGGCGAGGGCTGGCATGACAGGGCAGCAGGGAGCAAGCCAGAAAGGATAGGGGTTAAACCCAGGGAAGGATGGCTGGCCAGGACAGGGGGTGGCCTGCTTTGTCACTTCCTGGGGGTAGGAGGGACCAGGGTCCAGTGGTCAGTCTCATGCCACCGGACTAAGGAACAGCTCCCACCCTCTTTCCCTATTTTGGTTGTGTATATGTGTATTGTGCAATTTGGGGTTGGGGGTAGCGGTTGGGGATCTTCGAAGGCAGTACAAATTAAGATCATTATGGTTAAGTGGGGACCCATCACGGTATGGGATCCTCGGTGGATGCCGTTAACCAAGGTTTAACTGGCATTGGGAGTTGGGTATCAGTGTTGGAAGGTATTCCTCGAGTCGGCGTGCTGCGACTGTGGACCTGGTGTGGCCACGCTAATACGATAGAGAAAGTTTGGTCAGTGCCTTCGATAATCCTCAACATTAGTAGTGATGTATCTGGATCAATATTTGTGTTAAATAATGTTATGGTTAAAATGTTTAATAAAATGTCAGGTTTAATCCAAAATGGGTGTCGTTTGTTTATTTAATAATTAAGCAGGGTTATAGTATTTGTGTCAAGCTGTTGGCATCTGCGTGCCATAGTCATGTAATTTTTACTTCCTGCAGAAGAGTTACAAAGTTTTAAGATGGCTGTTGGTAGTTAACTTAGTGTCGTCAATATTTACTCTTGTACACCACCACAAAATTTGGTTACACAGACTTGTTCTCCAAGGAGGAAAAAAAATGGCCTCCTACCCACTCCCAACTTATAGAAGAAGTGGACACTCCCCTATTCATGCCTTAACAGTGCATAATTGTGATGGGACTCAAAGGGGGTTATTTACAAAAGGCAAATCCACTTTGCACCACAAGTGTAAACTACAAGTGCAAAGTGCACTTGAAATTGCACTGAACGTGCTCTTGGAAGTACAGTCACCGTAAATCTGAGGGGTAGCTCTGAAATTAGGGGAAGCTCTGCTGATTTTATTATCCAATCATGTGCAAGCTAAAATGCTGTTTTTTATTTTCCTTGCATGTCCCCCTCGGATCTACAGCGACTGTACTTCCAAGTGCACTTTGCACTTGTAGTTTGCACTTATAGTGCAAAGTGGATTTGCCTTTAGTAAATAACCCCCAAAGTTCTGTCCCTTCCTAGAATGTCACAGAAACTAGGGTTTCTGTTACAATTACTGCCTACCCATAGCTGCAGCCAATGATTCCAGGTAAGAGAGGAAGCAGTCATGTGAACCCTACTAAGATTATAAAAAAAGGTACTAAATGTCAAATTTTTGCAGATTTTAACAGCACGGTTATGCAGAAGATGATCGTAATGGGCTAAGTGGTTAGCACATCCTCCTAGAAGCAATAGAGTTGTCAGTTCAAATCTCAACCATGACACTACCTTCCTGGAGTTAACATGTCCTCCCTGTGCCTGTGTGGGAGTACTCTGGTTTCCTCACACACTCCAAAGACATGATGGTAGGTTAATTGGCTCCTGTCTAAATTGGACCTAGTATGTGTATGTGTGAATGTGAGTTAGAGACCTTAGATTGTAAGTGCCTTGAGGGCAGGGACTGATGTGAATGTACATTATATATGCACTGTGTAGATTGGTGGTGCTATTTACATACTGCACAGTGCATCTGGAAATTATTCACAGCGTTTCACTTTTTCCACATTTTGTTATGTTACAGCATTATTCCAAAATAGATTAAATTTATTATTTTCCTCAAAATTCTACACACAATACCCCATAATGACAAAGTAAAAGAAGTTTGTTTGAAATCTTTGCAAAGTTCTTAAATATAAAAAAGGAAAAATCACATAAGTACTCACAGCCTTTGCCATGACATTCAAAATTGAGCATCCTGTTTCTACTGATTATCCTTTATATGTTTCTACAACTTGATTGGAGTCTACCGGTGGTAGATTCAGTTCATTGGACATGATTTGGAAAGGCACACACCTGTCTATTTAATGTCCCACAGTTAACATTGCATGTCAGAACACAAACCAAGCCATGAAGTACAAGGAATTGTTTGTGGACCTTCGAGACAAGATTGTTTCAAGACACAGATCTGGGGAAGGGTACAAAAAATTTTCTGCGGCATTGAAAGTTCCAATGAGCACAGTGGCCTCATCATCCATTAATGGAAGACGTTTGGAACCACCAGGACCCTTCCTAGAGCGGGCTAGACCCAGCTAAACTAAGCAATTGGGGGATAAGAGCCTTAGTCAGGGAGATGACCAAGAACTCGATGGCCACTCTGACAGAGCTCCAGTATTTCTCTGTAAAGAGAGGAGAAACCTTCCATAAGAACAACCATCTCTGCAGCCCCCCCCCCCCCCCCCAACCAGGCCTGTATGGTAGAGTGGCCAGACAGAAGCAACTCCTCAGTAAAAAGCACACAATAGCCCGCCTGTGGTTTGCCAAAAGGCACCTGAAGGACACTCAGACAATGAGAAACAAAATTCTCTGTTCTAATGAAACAAAGATTGAACTCTTTGGCCTGAATGGCATCATGTCTGGTGAAAACCAGGCACCGCTCATCACCTGGCCAATACCATCCCTACAGTGAAGCATGGTGGTGGCAGAACCATGCTGTGGGGATGTTTCCCAGCGTCAGGAACTGGGAGACTAGTCAGGATCGAAAGAAAGATGAATGCAGCAATGTACAGAGACATGCTTGGTGAAAGCCTGCCCCAGAACGCTCAGGACCTCAGACTGGGGGGAAGGTTCATCTTCCAACAGGACAACGATCCTAAGCACACAGCCAAGATAACAAAGCAGTGGCTACAGGACAACTTTGTGAATGTCCTTGAGTGGCCCAGTGAGAGCCCAAACTTGAACCTGATTGAACTTCTCTGGAGAGATCTGAAAATGGCTGTGCACCGACACTCCTCATACAAACTGATGGAGCTTGAGAGGTCCTGCAAAGAAGAATGGGAGAAACTGACAAAAAAAAGGTGTGCCAAACTTGCAGCATCATACTCAAAAAGACTTGAGGCTGTAATTGGTGCCAAAGGTGCTTCAACAAAGTATTGAGCAAAGGCTGTGAATACTTATGTACTGTACATGTGATATTTAGTTTATCATTTTTAATACATTTACAAAGATTTCAAACAAACTTCTTTCGTGTTGTCATTATGGTGTATTGTTTGTAGAATTTTAAAGAAAATAATGAATTTAATCAATTTTGGAATAAGGCTGTAACATAACAAAATGTAGAACAAGTGAAGTGCTGTGAATTCTTTCTGAATGCACTGTAAATCTGAAAATGTAGTAGCATTTGCCCAGAGGTGAAAAGAAACACTTAAATTAGGGGAGGTTACACACACGAGGAGAGAAAAATAAATATGCAAAATAAGAAAGTGGCAGTGCCTTGTGGCCAGGAAGCAAGTCGGCCTAGTTGATAAGGTATAGTCCAGAAAAAAACAAGAAATGTTGTGAAATAGTGTTCCTTCTCATAGAGGGTTTCCAAACCCATAGTGATACTAAGAGCACCCTCCAGGGTGCCACAGGTTCTCTGCCTTCCCAGCCCCTCGGAACCCTCCATGCCAGGGAAGTACTCCTGACCCTTACCTTATGTGGTGCATGCACTTTTTGGTTTCCTTGCCATTCCAGAAGTTCCTTCAGTGTTCCTCACATTGTTGTCCATCAAGGCCATAATGACTTTGGAGCACCACTACTGGACACTGATAAGAACAGTTACAACACTACAAAGCCCTCGGGCTTTCACACTGGAGTGAGAGAAGAGGGTCATTCAGGGTGCTTTGCAGGCACTATTTTTAGCGCTATAGCGCCTGCAAAGCAGCCTAATGCCCCGTACACACGATCGTAAATGCCGATAGCAAAAGTCCGATGTGAGCTTTTGAACGGAAGTTCCGACCGTGTGTATGCTCCATTGGACTTTTGCTGTCAGAATTTCTGCCAGCAAAAGATTGAGGGCTGGTTCTCAAATTTTTCCGACGTAAAAAAATCCGATCGTCTGTAGCAGTTCCGACGCGCAAAATTCCGACACATGCTTAAACGATTCAACGCATGCTCGGAAGCATTGAACTTAATTTTCTCGGCTCGTAGTAGTGTTGTTGTACGTCACAACGTTCTTGACTGGCGAAAGTTCAGAGAACTTTTGTGTGACCATGTGTTGCATACAGTCAAGCTTGAGCGGAATTCCGTCGGAAAAACCATCCAAGGTTTTTCCGACGGAAAATCCAATCGTGTGTACGGGGCATTAGGCTTCAAATACACTGGTTTACATTTACTCCTGTTAATAGAAAAAAGAAAAATGCTGCTAAATCACGTCAAAATTCTGCACGTTTTTGCCCCAGTTTTGGGTTTTACCGCGGCTGGCGGTCAAACTGTTTCTATCCTGAATGTGATTTTTCCACGTTCAGGGGAGGGAGGTTAAAGCTCACCTAGACGCGGAAGCTCCTCAACTCTGCTAAAAGCCTACAGTATGTGTACATTAACACATAGGCTTTCATGGAGTTGAGTTTAGTGACGTTGGCAAAAAAATGCTAAAAGCTTCTAAACTAAAGTTTAAGAGCTGCCAGTGCAGGCTAGTGTACATGAAATGCCAGGCAGGACTTCTGGTGTGGTTTCTGAAACCATACCAAAACTGCAGCACATAAGCTAACCCACACAACAACCATGGGTACACTGCACTGCAGCCAAATCACAATGGACCGCGTCAAGCTGTCCTTGTAATTTTAAGATTTCACATGATATATATTATGGGGCAGTGCATGGTCTACTGGTGCACAGTATCATCATGACATAATTGCCCTTTTTTTCGATCTGTGCTAAAAATGCAAAATTTTACTGGTTAAAAACCCTTTACCGGTTTACTTTTGCACAAGCGATCTTTGGTACATTATCCTTCCCTAACGTAGAACATAAAGTGATACTAAACACACATTGTTTAATTTACCTTGTGATATCTTCATGATTATTTATATACGTGTAGTGTCTCATCATCATATGGATCTTTTTACTGCTAATGTTTATATGACTCTTTGCGTAGATATATTACATATTTTTTATGTGTTTTTGTATACCATGAATTTATAATAAAGTATCAATTGTATCCTAGTTGTTCTTAGTCTGTGACCCACCTCATTCAAAGTCCCATGACCACTCTTTTTTGTCTTTATATGTATAACTCGGGATGGAGGTGGACCGCGTTGTATGTTCCAGGTAATTTTTTTCTTGTTTATGTTATCATAGTTGTCTTACCTTCCAGGAATGGTATGTGTGCTGTTACTTATATTCTGTCCCCGTCAGATTAAAAATGTCTCTCCCTATGAGAGCAGAAGTGTTTGGCTGCAAGGTCCCATGAATGCTGCGCTGTCTTCTCCCTGACCTCGGGGGGTGACAAGTGACACAATGTTCCCACTGTTAGAGGAGGGTAAAGCCTTTTGTTTTCTATTATGTAATCTTGATAGCACTTTTCATAACCACAGAAATGTATCTTTACCACTCAAAGTGAGTGGCTCATCAGAGGCTCTGCTGCAAATGCCTATGAACTGGTCTGCATTGTTTTACTTCTTTAAATCAGTCAAAAAAGTAAATGAATAACCGTATTCCAAGCTGTGATAAATGTTCTAATTCATTGAAAACTAACAGAGGACACCCCTAAAATGTTTTGTGTACTTTAGTATATACATCTAAAGGCCCAGATTCACGTAGGGTGGCGTAACTTTAAGCGGGCGTAGTGTATCGTATTTACGCTACGCCGCCGCAACTTAGAGAGGCAAGTGCAGTATTCACAAAGCACTTGCGTCCTAAGTTACGGCGGCGTAGCGTAAATGTGCCGACGTAAGCGCGCCTAAATCAAATGAGGAAGAGGTGGGCGTGTTTTATGTAAACTAATTATGACTCCACGTAAATGATGCTTTTTACGAACGGCGCATGCGCGCGCATTCTCAGTATCACGTTGAATTTTCAAAGTAAATTGCGCACGCTCAATGCTTAGTCGACGTGAACGTAACCCATTCACGGACGACTTACGCAAACGACGTAAAATACGACGCTGTTCGTACGTTTCCGACGTCCATACCTAACATGACTTACCCCTGCTTTATGAGGGGTAACTTTACGCTGGCGTATGTCTTATGTAAATGACGTATCTTGATACGCTGGGCGCACGTACGTTCGTGAATCGGTGTATCGAGCTAATTTGCATATTCCTTTGCGGAAATCTACGGAAGTGCTGGAGATACGCCGTCGCAACTCCTTTGTGAATCCGGGCCATAATGTTTTGTGCTGAAAAACATTTTTTAAAGAGCAAATAGTTGCAATGCTTTAACTTTTGCAAAATCTGTAAAGGCAATATAAAGTATATACATCTAAAATGTTTTGTGCTGAAAAAAGTTTTCAAAGAGCACCTTTTATGTATGGCACAAAGCTCAGACCGGAGACAACCTTCCAGCCATTACATATCATCTCTGATAAGGAGAGAATACAAGCAGCTAATATTTTATAATTCATGAGAAGCAATACAGCACAAAAAAATATTTCAAGAGTGAAGATTAGGATTATAATAGATGTCTAGTGCTGACTCAGAACTCATGAAGCTATTTAGAACTATAGGGGAGAGCGAAGTTAGAACAAACATGCTGTAACTTTTGCAAAAACTGTATAAGCAATATAAAGTATATACATTATCCCAAAATGTTGAGGCTATGGTACCCTTTAAAGAAAGAGGGGCTTTGTGTTTTGCTATGAAAACATAGTCTGCATGCCCGGGCACCTGCTCCATAGACCTGCCACTATGTCATGCCAACCACAGGGTCGTGTTCTGGCTCTAACATGCATTGATTAGATTTGTAACTGTTTGCAGCTGTTGTGGCCATACAGAGTACAGCGTGATCTGTTTTTGCCTGTTTTATATAAATGACCTGTTTTTATATAAACTGCTTGTCCTAGTAGCCAGGTTAAAGCAAATATTTGGAATTGCAAATAAGAAGCTGAGGAATTTATATCCCGCAGGGTAAAAGATAATGAAAAGCGTATTGGGGTTATCTATTTTGGGGATGAAGACGGCATGAGCTAGTAAACAAGTTGCAATTGTGCTAAAATGAGTAACAGACATTTTTCTGCTAGATAACCACATAAATTCAGCAATATAAAGTACATTACTAGGTTCTTTCCTAAATTGATATACTGTGAGATGCAAGATGTTAACATCATGTGGTGGCATAACATTTTCACAGTGTAATGCCGCATAGACACGACCGTTTTTCATGTCATGGAAAAAAAACAAAGTTTTTCTCGACGTGATTCCTCTCAAGCCTGCCTTGCATACACACGATCGTGATAAAAAATGCTTGAGCAAAGCACGGTGACGTACAACACGTATGACAGCACTATAAAGGGGAAGTTCCATTCGAATGGCGCCAACCTTTGGGCTGATTATGCAAATTTCCCTTCTCATAACTTTCTTCTGAGCATGCACTTTTTTCCCCCGCCATTAAAGCCTACACACGACCGTTTTTCACGACGAGAAAAACGACGACGTGAAAAAACGTAGAGAAAAAAAAGAGCAGGTTCTACATTTTTAATGCCAATTTTTCTCATCAAGAAGGGTCTGTGTTGATAGGATTGGCTTTGTGATGATGCATTTATTTGACATCAAATTGAACTGCTTCTGACACAATTCAGAATTCATTGACAAGTGCATGTGATCTGCAGTTTACCACCTTTGTACTTGCTTTTAACCTGCTTCAAATACATTTTGCATTTCCATAGACTTGTATGAGAGTGCAAAACCTGTATGAAGCAAACGAAAGCTCATAGACACAGGCTTAAAAAATACAGGGGATCAGTTCACCAAGTGTAGCCATTATCTGAACCACCAGGTAAATCAATGTTCTTATATAAGTGAACTGGTTTATGGAATCTTTTGGACCTGAAACGTATTAAAGCGGAACTTCACCCAAAAGGGGAAGTTCCACTTTTCCTCCTCCTCCCCTCTTATATTTGGAATGTCTTTTTTAAGGGGGAAGATGGTACCTGATTTTGACAGGTACCCGTTCCCACTTCAGCTCCGGCCACAGAGAAAGGTTGTCCCTCACCCCCACCTCTCCCTGCAGCCTCATAGGACACGTCACAGGTCCCAGGAGAGTGGAGACTGTGGGACAATTCACAGGGCGCAACACCGCTCATGCATGCACAGTGGGTAGTAGGCTGTTAGGCCACAAGGAGTCACATCCAGCTGCCCATAGTTAAGATACTGGAGGCTGGACCCAAAAAACCTGGTTGCGTGAGGACTGGGACAGGTAAGTGTGTATTTTTTAAATGACTTTTACATTTTTGTTTACAGGGCAAAGATCCTCTTAATGTGCAGTGTAGGATTATCCCCAGTCTGCCTCTGTAAGCCAGTGAAGGAACCACATGGATCACCTTGGTAAAGTGATTGTAAAGTCTAATTTTGTTCCCATAAAAATAACAAATATTTTATACTTACTTGCTCTGTTGCAGTGGATTTGCGCAAAGCAGCCAAGATCCTCCTCTTCTCGGGTCCCTCTTCTGTGCTCCTGGCCCCTCCCTCCTGGTCAGTGTCCCCCACAGCAAGCAGCTTGTTATGGGGGCACCTGAGTCGAGTCACAGCTCCCTGTGTCCATTCAGACACAGAGCCCTGATCCGGCCCTGCCCCTCTCCCCTGATTGGCTAGCTGACTTTGATTGACAGCAGCGACAGACAATGGCTGGGAAGAGAGGGACCTCAGGTAAGTGTCAATTATCTATTTTTTAGGGATTAGGTTAAAAGCAAACTATAATGGTCTTGGGTCAATTTCATTTGTATTTTCTTTAGGTTTATATAATCTCAAAATAATGTTTTAAAACTTTTGCTAATGATATAAAACCTTTTTTTATGAATAAGCATTAGCATAGGATGTACCTATTACACTGGTGTCTCAGAGCATTATGGATTTTCCCAAAAGAGACGCCATTGACTTTCAGACTGTTTCTTTCTTTTTATTAAGACCAGATGGGCAGCTACCTATAAGTATATTTGTCTCCTTTCACAGGCTAGCTGTGATCCTTTAAACTGTGACTAGCAGGTCTGGGAAGCCCAGACCAAACCCTTCACACACATACATGATCTCCATGCAAAGCCTAGGAGGTTAGACTCCAAATATTTGCATCACTGATGTAAGACAGAAGAGAATTTGGGAAACAAGCCAAAGTCAGGGCAGGCGAGAAGCAAGCACAAATGGTAAAAGAAGTTGGGGTCGGTACATGGATAGTCAGGCACAGAATACATGTAATACAGGGCAAGTCAGGGCAAGCTGTTAGGGCTGGGCTCAGCTCTTCCTTCTCAGAGCAGTCCTCTCAGCTGTCAGTTAATTGCCAGCTCTAATCATTCCACAGCGACTCACCTGGTGATGATATCCTGCTCTTCAGTCCTGCTGGCTACTTAAGCTGCTCAGTTCAGGCCTTTGCCTGGTCAACACATCCAGAGACTCTCTCCTATGTACCTGTTGAAGACTCGCTTAGCTGATGTCCCTTCTGGTTCCAGATCCTGCTTGCTGTTCTACTATGCTGATTTTCCAGTTTCCTGATTTGCTGGCCTGTCCTGAAGTACGCTGCTCTCTGGCTCCCTGACGCCCTGGCTTGTCTGACTATCCATTCCGGTTACTGAACTCCGGCTATGATTTGATTGCTCTGTTTACCTTTTACTATTATTATTATTAATAAACAAGTGTGATTTTAACTACACTTCTGTCTCGGTCGGATTCATGATTTCTGAGAGTACCACAAAGAACTAGGAAGTGACTCAGACAACCCGGCTGCACTAAGTATGTCTATGTATAGGGAAGCAGACTGGTATGCAGGCCAGAAAGTGATAGAAGGGAAAGGGATAAAAATCCACAGTAGAGCAGTCGATGCCCTTAGGTGAACACAGAAGCCAGCAGCACATGGAATTACAGATCTAGCAGAACCACTGCAGCAAGGAGGTAAGAATACACAAATAGAAATCTGCACACTAGACCATGACAGACTCCCCCACTGTCAGAATACACAGATTAGTGCTGCAGTCACTGGTCTAGAGGTTTTAATCCTACAGGGCGGTGGACCGACTTCTGTTTAACTGCAGTGGTCACACATGGATCGAAATTTCGACCAGTTCCTGCAGAACAGGCCAAATTTCAATCCATTCATGACCATCTTAAGGCTTCAGTAAAACAAAATTCTCCTGCGCTCTGGTGTATCGCCAAACCCAGGTAGTGTAGTTTAGTGTTAAGGCAAGGTCTAGAGTCTTGCAGCCCTTCTCAGAACAATGGGTGTTCATATGGCTGGAGAAAGAAAGAAAAAAGGAGGGCGCACCGACCTAGTGCATTACCACTTAAAAGACCACCTAGACTCTGAAGAAAGGGGTACGCCCCAGAAACGCATCAGTCGTCCAGACGTTTGAGGTGTCATTTGATCCTCCTTGTCATCAAGTCTTGCTGGCAGGTGCCATGAGATCCAGTTTAACTGTCTGAAAAGCGCTTACCTAAGCTCCTTTTGTGAGTAGGATCATTGTTTTTATTCTGTTTTTAATAAAACTTTTTAGTGGTAATGCACTAGGACGGTGAGCCTTACTTTTTTCTTTCTTTCTCCATCTTAAGGCTTCAACACTTCCTCAATCTATTCAAAACTAACAAAAAAAGTTGTGCTCTGGAGTTGAGCCTTTATATCTCATCTTCAAATTCAAACATTCAACTTTTTTTCTCTCTCCATAAAATCAGTTTCAAACCATTAGTGTCAAGTTGAAGTTGATTTCCTTACGGTCATAAAAATATTTGTCAAGTCAAGGAAAGGGGACAGTAATACTTTTTCCAGTAAAATGAACAATCTGTTTGGAGAAGACTTTTCAACAATTTTGTAGGTCACCTCCTTGATGTTGGCAGTGGACCTTGAATTTTCGAATGGTAATGTCCCCATGTTTTAAAAAGACATAATGATCAACAGTAGCGGATTACAGTGAGTAAATATTGGCACTTGCAGCTGACCAGCAATGTTGACTTTAATTCAGGAATCAGCCTTAAGAAAAACAGAGATTACACTTCACTCTTGGAATGGAACTGGGACATGCAGAGTCATCCTGGCTCCCGCGCTGTGACTGCTAATCCCACAAACTATGAACAGAGACAAATTTAGAATTAACTCCACCTTTCCCACATATGAGGCAAATAGATACTGTTAAAGGCGTTGTAAAGGTTCGTTTTTTATTTTCTAAATAGGTTACTATAAGCTAGTGCATTGTTGGTTCACTTGACTTTTACTTCAAATTCCCTTCTAAATGTTTTTTTCTTTGTTTTCTTTGTCTGAATTTCTCACTTCCTGTTTATCATCAGTAAGCTGTTCAGTAAGCTGTAAGCTGACTGACTTTCCACCGCTGGGATGATGGTGGCAAGCTTACTGAGACAAAACAGGAAGTGAGAAATTCAAACAAAAAAAATAATCATTTACAAGGGAACTCTCAGGCCCCGTACACACGACAGAGGAACTCGACGTGCTTGGCACGTCGAGTTCCTCGTCGAGTTTTGGGATGAAGCCGCCGAGGAGCTCGGCGGGCCGGCTTCTCCCATAGAAGAACGAGGACAACGAGAAAATAGAGAACATGTTCTCTATTTTCTCGTCGAGTTCCTCGGCGGCTCCATCGAGCCAAAACTGTACAGACGACAGAGATTCTCGGCAGAATCCGGGTTTTGACCGAGTTTCTCTGCGAATTCTGCCGAGAATCTCTGTCGTGTGTACGAGGCCTAAGGAAAAGGTAAGTGAACCAACAATGCACTAGCTTAAAGGAACCAATTTGGAAAATAAATGACGAACCTTTACAACCCCTTTAAGGCAAAGTACTGAGCTAATCAACTTTAGAGAGACATGTTTTGCCTATACTTTGTTAATCTGTTTATTATGTTCAGATCTGCAAAATGCTATTTGCACTTAGTTTTAGTTGGCCTAATTAAAAAAAACTGCAGATTAATCGTTTTTATTCACCTCTTGTTGCCAACAAATGGGAAACCCAAGCAAGTGCCCCAGCTTTCTGTAGGCTCAAATAACAGGTTATGTTGTCAAATAGACTTAATAGAGTTTAATAGCAGGGAGATCAGAATATACACACTGGAGAATTACTATTTTTAGAGGACAAAGCAATAGGACATATAAACCTTGTATATTTCAACTTTTTCCAAAGCATAAGTAGGGATAAGTAGGCAGTAGGAGTTTCTTCCCATTAATCACGTCTCTGCTATTATTGAGTGCTTGCTCATGTAATCAGAGCATTCCTATTTAGCACAGAAGCTAGGCAAAAAAAGGCATCATGAACTGTGGTGCTACACAGGGTTCTTCCAAGCTGACAGCACTGGTTACATAATACAACATACTTTGCAAACTGAGAATCATGGGTAAGCATTCAGGGTTTACTTCCTCTTTAAGGATGCTAAAAAAAATGAATGGTTCCCTAGACTAGATTAGTGGTTCTTGTAGCTGGCCAGCTAGAACCTGTCCTAGGTAGCTAATATTACCAACATGTATATACAGCTAAACCTGCTAAGAACCTAAATGTAGTGCACATGTTTATATGTGAGAGACAAAAGCAAAGTTATTCACTGTAATTTTATGCTTGAATGTCATATAACAGTTGTATGTTGTGTTCACAGAGGCAAAAGAAGAAATATGCCTTTAAGAATCGTTTATTTATATGACAGTGAAGGTAAGCTCAAATTACACAGTAGAATTCATACCAGAAAGCGTAGAGTTAAGCTTGTGTGACTCATCAGTAGCCTTGGCCAATCACAGCTAATCTCACTTGGAGCAGAGTCTTGACCTATCACAGCTACCTTTGCATCCATTCTGTCTGGGAGGTTTCTAATATACATGTGCTGCAAATTCATTCCACATGAAAACAGAGAGCAGAGCAGACATACAGAGTTCAGTTTTATGGAAGCAATGGCCTAAATAGGTACGTTACACAAGTTATATATATGTTATTATTGTAAATAGTGTGATCAGAACTGTATACTGATCTAGTTGTGTGTTCACTTGTAGTTCCACCAAACAAAGTCATCTAACCGCCCTAACTGTAGTTCCACCGAACTAAGTCACATCCATCCATCCACTCTAACAAGCTAACTGCACCAAACTCATTACCGAACTAAAGCAACACTGCAAACCAAGTTGCAAACCACAGTCATACCTTTCAGAGAAATCCGAGAATGCTTTGATAACTTACAGAGAGAGAGTATAAATACCGAAGAAAGAAATATATCCACCATTTTATGTTGAATGACAAGATTGAATATTTGAACCACCAGTTTGTGATACTTATTCAACACGTGTTTGTACATGGACTGTCTGCTGCAAAGCAGCAGTGTTATCTATGAAGAAAAGTTAATAACGAAGTTATTTAAGCATTTGATGTGCTCTTTAAACCTTACTGCTTCCATAGAACGGCAATAGAGGAATTTTCAGAGTAATAGACAGTCTTGTTGGACTGAAAAGTCAGAGATATCACCATTCTTCTAATGCCACAGCGCATGAGGCACTTTATAGTGTTGCGCCTGCCACAGTTCTAACCAAATAACTAATGCAAAAAAGTAAAATGTGACTATAGTATATTGGGTACAGTGGATATTTCACAATGGTATTAAAAAAGTGTAATTTTGGATGGACTCAGGATGCTTTGCTAACCAGCTGTTTTTCTGAGGTTTTTAGCTGACCTCATACATAATATAGCTCGTTCCCACACAGACTCCATCTAATAGGATGCAGGTTGTCCCCTCTTTCTCAAAACAGATTCCAGTTATTACAGAAACAGTTGTGATTTTTTCATACATTCATAAGTTTTCATGCAAGCTTTGTTGGATGCAGAAGAGTAATGTTGTTGTTATTTAGACGTTTAGTTGTGTCATACTCTTCGTGACCTCATGGACCATAGCGTGCCTGGCTTTTCTGTCCTCCACTGCCTCCTGAAGATTTCTTCATGCTTATTGTTTCGATGGCGCTATCTATCTATCTTATTTTCTGTCGTCCTCTTCTCCTTTTTTCTTCCATGTTTCCTAGCATTGGGGTCTTTTCCAATGAGTCATCTCTTCACATTAGGTGGCCAAAGTATTCAAGTTTTAGCTTCAGGATCTGTCCTTCCAGTGAATATTCATGGTTAGATTCTTTAACCACTTGCCGAATGCCTAACGTAGATATACGACCGAGCCCGCAGGACCCGTGGACTCGTTGTCCGCCGGTGTCCCGGGGTCGTGTCACAGAGCTGCAGAACGGTGAGATGTAAACAAGGCATTTCCCTGTTCTGCCTACCGACAGGACAGTGATTTACTGCTCCCTGTGATCGGGAGCAGTGATCACTGTTGCCCAGCCCCCTCACAGTTGGAATCACTCCCTAGGACACACTTAACCCCTTCCTCGACCCCTAGTGGTTAACCCCTCCCCTGCCAGTGTCATTTACACAGAAATCGGTGCATTTTTATAGCACTGATCGCTGTATAAATGACAATGGTCCCAAAATAGTGTCAAAAGTGTCCGATGTGTCCGCCACAATATTGCAGTCACGATAAAAATTGCAGATCGCCACCATTACTAGAAAAAAAAAAATAATAATAATAAAACTGCCATAAAACTATCCCCTATTTTGTAGACGCTATAACTTTTGCGCAAACCAATCGATATATGTTTATTGAGATTTTTTTTTAATAAAAATATGTAGAAGAATACATATCGGCCTAAACTGAGGAAAAAAATTAGTTTTTTATATATTTTTTGGGGATATTTATTATAGCAAAAAGTAAAAAATATATATATATATATATATATATATATTTTTTTTTAACCACTTAAAGTGGAGGTTTACCCTAAAAACAAGTATATACCATTTAATCCAGCATACTGCCGACATGTACAGTATGCTGTTTTTTTTTTTTTTTTTCGGTTTACATACCGTAGTATAGGTATTTTCCCCTCAAAAAAATCCATCGGTCCATTTTCATCGGATGAACCGATCGTGTGTACGTGGCATAGGTAAAATGACAACAGGTAGGGCAGGTAAATTATGGATTTTTTATTTTATTTTTTACTTACCCTTCTCCTTTCCACGGATGTCCCTTTTTAGGGTCCTTCCTTTCATTTTGTCCCTCATGTTTGAAAAGCTACTCACACACTGTTAGCCATAATCGTTCCAATATTTTCCAATCTCTAGCCAATTGCTACATACATGGCATATACCCAATATACCCACATTGCACCTCAGTCCATCTTAAGCTTGGGATGGTACTGATGGTTTTGCTGTAACTAAGTGTTTAAATCACTGTAATTGACAACTTTCTCTGACTCTTTGTTATTTAATGGTCTTATTTCTTATGTGAATAATGCATTGTGTGAGATTTTGGTAAAATATAAAGGCATGGCTGTCGCCTTTTCTTCCCATGGTTGACCTCTAGGTTAAAGAGGTTAACACTTCTCTAATGGCCCGTACACACGATCTGAATATCGTATGAAAAATGTCATCCGACGAAGAATCGTATGATATTCGGATCGTTGGTACAGAGCCGATCATGACAGTTCATCCGATATTATTTTATTGAAAAATGAACAAATTTTTTTTCGTACTGTACCAGATCGTACGATTTTCGTTTTAGTCAGTACAGCTGTCATCCGAAAATGCAATACAAATACATAACAACACATGGCATCACTTCCGATTTTTAAGCGAAAACATTTGTACGATCTGTCGTACGATATTCAGATCGTGTGTACGGGGAATTACCTTGAACAGTTAACTTCCCAAAAATGTGTCCAAACAAAATTTGAAAAACTGTCGTCAGCCTGGCTAAATATTCCTAGTGTAGCTCTGAGTTAGTTCAGGACAGATTGTAATGCCGCGTACACACGACCGTTTTTCATGACGTGTAAAATAAAAAAAATTTAAATGGTTATTAAAAACGATCGTGTGTAGGCTCCAGAGCATTTTTCTCGACGTGAAAAATGGGCATTAAAAATTTAGAACATGCTCTAATTTTTCAAGTTTTTTCACGTTGTCGTTTTTTCACATCGTGAAAAGCGGTCAGTGTAGGCTTTACCGACGTGAAAAAAAACGTGCATGCTCAGAAGCAAGTTATGAGATGGGAGCACTCGTTCTGGTAAAACTAGCGTTTGTAATGGATATAGCACATTCGTCACGCTGTAATGGACTGAAAAGCACGAAGACTGAAAAGCGCGAATCGTCTCTCTCCAAACTTTTACTAACACCAAATCAGCAAAGGCAGCCCAAAGGGTGGCGCCATCTGAATAAAAAATTCCCCTTTATAGTGCCGTTGTACGTGTTGTACGTCACCACGTTTTGCTCGAGCATTTTTTTTTTTCACGATCATGTGTATGCAAGGCAGGCTTGACAAGAATCATGTTGAAAAAAAAACGTTTTTTCTAGAACATTAAAAATGGTCGTGTGTACGCGGCATTACTGTAACATTCCAACCAGTATAATTGCTACTTCTTGACTGATATAGCTGGCATACGCACTCTTCTCTTAGTTGTACTACTTTGGCTGGTGGTGGTAGTAAACATGTTCACTGTTATTTTTCTTTTTTTATATAGACAAAATCTGTAAATATATTGTATTGCCATAAATATATATATATATATATATATATATATATATAATATAGTATCTCACAAAAGTGAGTGCACCCTTCACATTTTTGTAAACATTTTATTATTTCTTTTCATGTGACACTGAAGAAACAACATTTTGCTACAATGTTAAGTAGTGAATGTACAGCTTGTACAACAGTGTAAATTAGCTGTCCCCTCAAAATAACTCAACACGCAGCCAAGAGGCGATTCAGTTTGCATGTGTTGCGCTTTACAAGTCTCTCACTCACTCACTCACTCATTAATGTCTAAACCGCTGGCAACATAAATGAGTACACCCCTAAGTGAAAATTTCCAAATTGGGCCCAAAGTGTCAATATTTTGTGTGGCCACCATTATTTTCCAGCACTGCCTTAACCCTCTTGGGCACGGAGATCACCAGAGCTTCACAAGTTGCCACTGGATTCCTCTTCCTCTCCTCCATGACAACATCACGGAGCTGGCTACAGCCACTGTCGCTCTCATCATTGGTCTGATTGATATCAGCAGGAGCCAATAGCTCTCACTGCTGTCAATCAAAAGCTGTGACACGGTGGGAGCGGGGGCTGGGACAGAGTCTCACTGTCTGTGTCAATAGACGCAGCAGCGGGACTCAGGAGCAAGCTTCCGGTATTCCATGGGGGCACCTGGTGAAGAGAAAACCTGGACCTGGACCAGCTGTGGGGGACTCTAGAAGAAGAGGATCAGGGCTGCTCTGTTCAAAACCATTGCAAAGAGCAGGTAAGTATATTCATGTTTTTTTTAACAAATGTTTACAACCACTTTAATTAAATGTCATTCAGTTAGTCTTTATAGCTACTGTAAAAATGCAGCTTTAATATAAAGATTTGTATTAGTTATACAGAGCAATGACCAATACTAGCTTCATGGCAAAACTTCAGCAGACCTCAATCATGTGCCTTGCTGCAAGCCTCCAAGCAAAACCCCACTTAATTTGCTTGCTTCCAGTATTTCATAGACCAGTCTAGAAAACACAGACAATCTTGCTTTAATTCGCTGGATTTAGATACTGCGATTCTTAATAAATATTATTCTTGCTCAAATAAGCAGCCTGTCATGTAGAATGACATGTTGAGTTTGCTTTCTTTTAATACATCCAGGAGTAATGCAGGTGCACTCTCTGTGCCCTGCATTCTTCTCAGGCTGCTAATGATGTGCTATCAATGCTTGATCTGACGGCTTTAAGCATGACAGAATGAAAAGTCTTAATATAAATATTGTTCAGGAAAAAACGTAAAAGTTTTGTTCAGAACCATTTTGCTCTGAAAACTAGTGGATAGAAAATCAATGTACAAAGTCCACAGTACATTGAAAAGTGATTGTTTGCTAAAAGCCACTGTGTATTGCACATGCCATGATTGATCTTCTGTACTCTAGGATGTTTATTTAAAGTGTATGGATCTACTGCCATCTACTGTTAGATGCTAATAAAACATAATGTATAATCTTGTACATCACTTCCTGCCCCTGTGATTTGGATTAGGAAATCAGGAAGGGGGAAGTAAACAGAAAGAGAGAGACTCAGCCACATGACCTGTCCATGCTACTAAATCCTGGAAAATAAGGGACTATTATACAATACTAATGAGGGACTATGCCACTGTGTGCTCTACTGGACTGTAGGAAAGTGAGGGTTTACATATCAAACCATGCCCAGGGTGTTGGGAAGGCGCAGCATGGTGTGGTAAGCAGTAAACACTCAGAGTCCCAATTTGCAAAGAGCGTTGTATTGAAAAAGTAGGTCAACAACACAAACAGGTCTGGCAGGATGCTTACAACTATGATAGCAGAAAGAAGACTCAGGGATATCAACTTTGTCTGCCACAAGGAGCGAGGTATGGGCTGGCTGGTCTGACCCAAATGGGAATATCCTGAAGAGATAGTCCCTGCTATTTACCAACTCCACCAGAACCTTTCTCTTTCGCTGCAAGGAATCTGTCTCCAACCTGTCCACTCACATAAAGCATGCCAAACCCAGAAGTCTTAAATATACTCTGCTTGACCTAAGATGGCCACCAGGGTCACCTGGAGTATGTGCATCCAACTAGATTACTGCCAGAGTGAAATCATAGAGAAACACACAGCTTTTCTTAACTTCCTCTGCCATCTGCATTGCTGCTGTGGACCAACACCACCTACAATGGAGCATATAGACTGCACCTGCCTACAAGGCTTTTGTACTATTGCTAAGGAAACACGCAGGGGGCTCCTATTGGGACCTGTGGGCAAGGACTCTGAGTACAAGGCTGGTGTGCTGAGCCCACCAGAGACTGTGTTGCTGTGGCTGTTTCTGTGTTTCTCAAGGAGGGCTGCCATATTGCACCTGCCAAAGACTGTTGTGAGGCAAACTATTAGAGGTACTGTGCAAAGCTGCTGTCGGAATCTCCAAGATAGAGAGTAAATGACTGCTGCAGAGGACACCAGGGGCCAGGGATCTAGAGTGGGGCTGCTACTGTTGATGTATTTTCACAGAGATCAGAAGGTGAGACTATTAGCCAGGTAGCTAGGTCTGCATTCCGGGCTGATTGAACAACAATTGAAATATCTCCTCATCATCACAGATCTTGTCTTCAAGTCTCTGGCACAAAGGCAGATGCCACATCATCCTCAGGGTACCCTGCAAGTGGACTTTGCTACATTCATCTGGAGGTATCTCTGTTAATAACTACTGTACATATATATCCTGGCATACTGTATGTACACAATTCTACCACAACTCTTTGGACCCTTTGCTGATAATACCTGTTTGTATATTGCATCGTACTGTATGTACTATTAAAAATCTTTTCAAGCCTACTAATGAGAAGAAACAACTAAGATGACTTTTCCCTTCTACTGGCCATCTTTTTTTAAACAAGCTGGCCCCACTTTACTACTTCATAGGCACAAATACAATGTAATGTTCATTCAATATGTAGCGCTACCCCCGAAGGAGCCGCTGATTAGTTTGGGATCGGCTTACTGAGTTACCTTCTTGGCTTGGTTTAGGGGTGACATCCGGGAGTGTAGATGAAGAGCAAGTGTCCAGACACAGAATGAGTTTGCAATGCTTTATTCCAAGGCCCAACTTGGCCAACATCAACATGGCACACAATAGAGAAAGGTTGATGAGCGTAGAGAAACTTTAGTATCAGGCCTTGGATATGAAAAAGAGCAAGCCTGCTCTTAGCAATAGCGTAACTCAATTCTTCGCCACCCCTATCAGGGTGGGTAAAGTGCCCCCGGACAGGCGACTACCACATGCCTGGCAGGCGGAGCGCCACTTAAAGATCACTGGGAGGAACAAACCTGTAGCACCGGCCTGACTCAGAGCCTCTGGTACAGGCTTTATCAATTTGAGGTATGTGAGATCAGGATGAGTGAATCCTCCCAGTCAATTCAGATTTTTGTGTCACCAAACTGACAGCTTAAGCATACCTGTCATGCGGCGTGGTGACCGGATCCCCGATGGTTCGTCTAGGCCTCCTGGACAATCTCTAGTTCTAGGTTCTCCCTGAGCCGATCCCCCATCGCACATCTCCCAGCTTAGGTTGGGACCCAGCAAGCCGCTGGGGCCCCTCTCAATATTAGGGTGAGGCTCGGCATGGAGCGTAACCTCAGTGAAGCAGGCCACGGTGGCGGGGCCCATGGATGCGCGTACCCTGAAGGTGGATACCGCACCTGGAACTCGGGCCCCGCACAGAACAGAGAGCAATGGCGGTTGCCACAGATATACCCCCCCTAGCATGCCCAACGAGTGCAGAACTCCTCTGATTGGCTGCTGGGGAAGGTGGGTCCGTCAGAACCCCTCTAGCGCCACCTGCCGCCCGGGGGTGATAACGCACCCCCGGAGCGCAGACTGACCTACAGGACAGATTCTGAAATTGGCAACAACCCAAATTTCCACAAATTATGAATAGGAGTAAACGAATCCTTCCATTCCCCACTCGTTTTTAGCGTAACGCCCATACTAAAAGTAAGGGGGCGCTACAAATCGATCAAATATATGTGGAGGCAGGTGGATTGCACTTGCCCAGCTAATTTCATTTGTCAATAACTGCAATATAGTACTTATTGACCTAGGCTACTGAGCCTGTCCAAAACTCCACCATCTCCTTCAAACGTGCTTCCATCTGTATCCTCTCTGGGTATAGACCGGGAACAAATAGGTGACCTATTTTCATGGTGTCCCAGTCAAAATGCATGTCTTGACCTTGGGCCTAGACATAGCAACATTCTCCAATGCAGCAACAGTTTGTCTATATTCAAAACCACCTATGGCTAATGTAGGGTCACTCAGAGTAATTTATTTTTTATATCACACTGCTTTATATTTCATACTACCATCCAGGGTTGCCATCAGGGGGGTTCAGCCCACACACTTGTAAGGGGCACGAGCAGGCCCGGATTGGCCATAGGGTAAACCGGGCATTTGCCCGGTGGGCCGCGGCCGCCGGGCCACTTTTCTGACTTGCGGGGCCAAGGCAGGCTGCTCTTTAAGCCCGCGGCGGTCCTCCGACCTTTCCGCGGCCGCCCGGCTGCCAGTTTAGCCTCAGGCTCAGCCTTCGGCATCGGCATCAGCAGCTACTGAAGGGGGAGGGACTAGAGGAGACACCGCGGCCGCCAGTGAAGTTCAGCCGTTGGTGCCGGGGGGCGTGACCAGGAAGGGAGAGGAGCCTGTTACAACCTGTGTTCTGCCGATGGGATCTCTCAGCAAAAACGTAAGTGCGGCCCCTGTAATCTGAATAGGAGGAGCGGTGGCTGCATATAGAAGAATAATTCTCTCCATCGTCCCCCCGCGGTCTCTGAATGCCTGCTTCTGCTCCTCTCCCTCTCGCAGGCATTCAGGTACTGCGGGAAGAAGATGGAGAGAATGATTCTTCTATATGCAGCCACCGCACCGCTCCTCCTATTCTGCTTATCTCTGCTGCCCCCACAGTGCTCTCTAGTCTCTCCCCCCCCCCAGTGCTCTCTAGTCTCTACCCCCCACAGTGCTCTCTAGCCCCCCCAGTGCTCTCCACCTCCCCCATGCTCTCTGCTGCCGCCCACCTCTCTTCCTGTGCTCTCCACCTCCCCCATGCTCTCCGCTGCCCCCTGTGCCCTCCACTTCTCCCCCAGTGCTATCCAGCCCCCCCTGTGCTCTCCACCTCCCCCATTCTCTAGGCTGCCCCCCTGTGCCCTTCACCTCTCCCCTTGTGCTTTTTACCTCCCCCTGTGCTCTCCACCTCCCTACATGCTCTACGGTCTCCCCCTGTGCCCTCCGCCTCTCCCCCTGTGCTCTTCACCTCCCCCAATGCTCTCCAGTCCCCCCATTGCTCTCTAGCACCCCCAGTGCTCTCCACCTCCCCCCATGCTCTCCACCTCCATCCTGTGTTCTTCACCTCCCCCCTGTGCCCTCTGACTCTCCTCCTCTCCCTATGCTCTACACTTCTCCCTGTGCTCTTCACCTCCCCCCAATGCTCTCCAACACCCCCAGTGCTCTCTAGCCCCCCCCAGTGCTCTCCAGCCTCACCTTCTCTCCACCTTCCTCCTGTGTTCTCCACCTCCCCCCATGCTCTACGCTCCCCCCTGTGCCCTCCGTCTCTCCCCCTGTGCTCTCCACCTCCCCCCATGCTCTACGCTGTGCCCTCTGCCTCTTCCCCTGTGCTCTCCACCTCCCCCCATGCTCTACGCTGCCCCCTGTGCCCTCCACCTCTCCCCCTGTGCTCTCCACCTCCCCTGTGCTCTTTTCAATTCCCCCTAATTCTCTACAGAATCCTCCCTCCTCCATCTCTCCCCCTGTGCTCTCCACCTTCCCAATGCTCTACGCTGCCCCCCCTGTGCCCTCCGCCTCTCGCCCTGTGCTTTTCACTGCCCCCTGTGCTCTCCACCTCCCCCATGCTCTACGCTGCCCCCTGTGCCCTCTGCCTCTCCCCCTGTGCTCTCCACCTCCCCCTGTGCTCTTTTCAATTCCCCCTAATTCTCTCCAGCCCCCCCAGTGCTCTCCATCCCCCCCAGTGTTCTCTATCCCCCCCAGTGCTCTCCAGCCCCCCTCTTCTCTCCACCTCCCTCCTGTGCTCTCCACCTCCCCCCATGCTCTATGCTGCCCCCTGTGCCCTCTGCCTCTCCCCCTGTGCTCTCCACCTCCCCCTGTGCTCTTTTCAATTCCCCCTAATTCTCTCCAGCCCCCCCAGTGCTCTCTATCCCCCCCAGTGCTCTCCAGCCTCCCTCTTCTCTCTACCTCCCTCCTGTGCTCTCCACCTCCCCCATGCTCTACACTGCCCCCTGTGCCCTCCGCCTCTCCCCCTGTGCTCTCCACCTTCCCCTGTGCTCTTTTCAATTCCCCCTAATTCTCTACAGCCCCCCCAGTGCTCTCCAGCCCCCCTCTTTTCTCCACATCCCTCCTGTGCTCTCCACCTCCCCCCATGCTCTAGGCTGCCCCCTATGACCTCCATCTCTCCCCCTGTGCTCTCCACCTTCCCAATGCTCTACGCTGCCCCCCCTGTGCCCTCTGCCTCTCCCCCAGTGCTTTCTAGCCCCCCAGTGCCCTCTAGCCTCCCCTGTGCTCTCTAGCCTTCCCTGTGCTCTCTGCCTCCCCTGTGCTCTCCAGCCCCCCAGTGCTCTTTAACACCTCAGCCCAGTGCTTTCCACCTCCCACATGCTCTACGCTGCCCCCCTGTGCCCTCCGTCTCTCCCCCTGTGCTCTCCACCTTCCCAATGCTCTACGCTGCCCCCCCCTGTGCCCTCCGCCTCTCCCCCTGTGCTTTTCACTGCCCCCTGTGCTCTCCACCTCCCCCATGCTCTACACTGCCCCCTGTGCCCTCTGCCTCTCCCCCTGTGCTCTCCATCTCCCCCTGTGCTCTTTTCAATTCCCCCTAATTCTCTCCAGCCCCCCCCCCAGTGCTCTCCAGCCCCCCCAGTGCTCTCCACCTCCCCCATGCTCTACGCTGCCCCCTATGCCCTCTGTCTCTCCCCCTGTGCTCTCCACCTCCCCTATGCTTTACGCTGCCCCCTGTACCCTCTGCCTCTCCCCCAGTGCTCTCTAGCCCCCCAGTGCTCTCCACCTCCTCCCATGCTCTACGTTGCCCCCCTGTGCCCTACGCCTCTCCCCTGGTACTCTCCAGCCCCCCATTGATCTTCACCTACCCCCTGTGCTCTCCAGCCCCCCCTGTGCTCTCCACCTCCCCCATGCTCTACGCTGCCCCCTGTACCCTCTGCCTCTCCCCCAGTGCTCTCTAGCCCCCCAGTGCTCTCCACCTCCTCCCATGCTCTACGTTGCCCCCCTGTGCCCTACGCCTCTCCCCTGGTACTCTCCAGCCCCCCATTGATCTTCACCTACCCCCTGTGCTCTCCACCTCCTCCCATGCTCTCTGCTGCCCCCCCTGTGCCCTTCGCCCCCCCCAGTGATCTTCGCCTCCCCCAGTGATCTTCGCCTCCCCCAATGATCTCCGCCTCCCCCATGTGCTCTCCTGCCCTCCCTGTGCTCTCTGCCCCACCCTGTGTTTTTGCTTCCCCCTGTGCTCTCCAACCCCTGACTCCATGTGCTCTCCAGGCCCCCATGCTCTCCAGCCCCCTTGTGCTCTCCTCTTCCTCCCTGTGTTCTCTGCCTCTCCCCCGTGCTCTCACCCCACCCCATGTTCTCAAGGTTCTTCCCGGTGCTCTCTGCCCCCCCTGCTCTTTCCCTGTCCCCTTGCCCCCTGCACCTTTGCAGGGTTTCCCCCTCCCCTCTCCCGGGGGATCCCTCAGGATGAAAAGTGGAGAAGGAGCCAGTTAAGATGTCATGGGCTGCTCATTCCAAAATGCCCGGGCCTATTTTTTGTGTCAGTCCGGGCCTGGGCACGAGCATCTAGAAGGGCCTGACTGCCTGGCAGAGATGGGAGAAGGCAGGGGCGGGTGAATGAAAGCGCTGCGCTGGCTTTCAGAACGTGTGCGAGTCAGCAGCTGCTGCTGTTTCATTGAGCTGACATTGGGCTCTTTGCTGCAACCTCTGGTAAATTCCAGCATGTGCACCCACCGTGTGTGCTGCACAAGAGCTGGGACCAGGAACACCACCTAACAAGTAAGATCTGTTGTATAAGTGAAGAGGGGGTGGTGTGTCTGTGTACATATGTGTGTGCCTGTGTACATGGTTGTGTGTCTGTTTACATATATGTGTGTCTGTGTACATATGTGTGTTCCTATGTGTGTGTCTGTGTACATATGTGTGTGTCTGTGTACATATGTGTGTGCTTATGTGTGTGTCTGTGTACATATGTGTGTGTCTGTGTACATGTGTGTGCCTATGTGTGTGCCTGTGTCTGTGTACATACAGTACAGACCAAAAGTGTGGACACTCCTTCTCATTCAAAGAGTTTTCTTTATTTTCATGACTATGAAAATTTTAGATTCACACTGAAGGCATCAAAACTATAAATTAACACATGTGGAATTATACATCACAAAAAAGTGTGAAACAACTGAAAATATATTTCATATTCTAGGTTCTTCAAAGTAGCCACCTTTTGCAGCAGACACATCTCTAGAACTGTTAAGAGGAGACTGTGTGAATCAGGCCTACATGGTAGAATATCTGCTAGGAAACCACTGCTAAAGAAAGGCAACAAGCAGAAGAGACTTGTTTGGGCTAAAGAACACAAGGAATGGAAATTAGACCAGTGGAAATCTGTGCTTTGGTCTGATGAGTCCAAACTTGAGATCTCTGGTTCCAACCCCGTGTCTTTGTGCGATGCAGAAAAGGTGAACGGATGGACTCTACATGCCTGGTTCCCACCGTGAAGCATGGAGGAGGAGGTGTGATGATGTGGGGGTGCTTTGCTGGTGACACTGTTGGGGATTTAATCAAAATTGAAGGCATACTGAACCAGCATGGCTACCACAGCATCTTGCAGTGGCATGCTATTCCATCTGGTTTGCGTTTAGTTGGATCATCATTTATTTTTCAACAGAACAATGACCCCAAACACACCTCCAGGCTGTGTAAGGGCTATTTGACCAAGAAGGAGAGTGATGGGGTGCTGCGCCAGGTGACTACCTCTTGAAGCTCATCAAGAGAATGCCAAGAGTGTTCCAAGCAGTAATCAAAGCAAAAGGTGGCTACTTTGAAGAACCTAGAATATGAAATATATTTTCAGTTGTTTCACACTTTTTGTTATGTATAATTCCACATGTGTTAATTCATAGTTTTGATGCCTTCAGTGTGAATCTACAATTTTCATAGTCATGAAAATAAAGAAAACTCTTTGAATGAGAAGGTGTGTCCAAACTTTTGGTCTGTACTGTATGTGTGTGCCTGTGTACATGTGTGTGTGAGTGTCTGTGTGTATGTGTGTACATATGTGTGTGCCTGTGTACATATGTGTGTGAGTATCTGTTGTGGGGATGGGACCTTGTGCTGGGTGAGAAATGGCTGTTTTACGCCAGATTCTGTAAAGAAAACATGTTAATTGGTCAGCTGTGTTTTGGGTTTTTAAAGGCTGATCTGAGCAGCATTCAGGGCCCCACCCCACAGACAGGAGGTCTGTGCTAAGGAGTCAGGTGACTCCCAAAAGCTCTGTGAGAGAAGACAGAGTGGATGCATCTCTGCAGGAGGCAGAGGTGATTACTGTTGGAGCAGCAAGAGATAAGCTAGGTGTGTGCTTAGCTGCAGCAGTACGTGTGCTTATGTCTAAGAAGCTGGTAGTTCTGAGGAGCAGAACTTGGGGCCTAAGTTAAAGGCCTGAACAGCCGGATGGCAAATGTGAAAGCCGGGAGGCTGAATTGTTGATGTATTTCCAAGATACAGGAATGGTGGAACCCCCCTGCGCGGGCTGCTATTTGTATTTATGAACTTTTAAATAAAAGTGGGCTACCAGGCCCTTAAAAAAGCTCAGTCCGGATTGGCGTCTCACTGAAAAAACGCATCTACCATTGGAGGCTGATCCCCCAATCTCACACTGTGTGCATGTGTGTCTCTGTGTACATATGTGTGTGTCTGTGTACATATGTGTGTACGTGTGTGTGTCTGTGCACATGTGTGTGTCTGTGTACACATGTGTGGGTCTTTGTACATATGTGTGTGTCTGTGTACATGTGTGTGTTTGTCTGTGTACATATGTGTGCGCCTGTGTACATGTGTGGGTGTGTACATATGTGTGTGTCTGTGTACATATGTGCGTGTCTGTGTAAATGTGTGTGTGCCCTATATACACATGTAAGGGGGCTGAGAGTGTACAGGTGTGAGGGGGCAGAGAGCATACAGGTGTGAGGGGGCAGAGAGCATACAAGGGACACAGCATCGGTCTCCTCTCTCCCTGACAGGACGTGGAGCTCTGTGTTTACACACAGAGCTCCATGTCCCTGCTGTCACTGCCGATCGCGGGTACCTGGCGGACATCGCGGATGCCAGGCACGCGCATCGGCACAGTTTTTCCCCGCTGCGCGCCCCCAGCGGCGCGTACAGGGAATGCAAATAAAAGGATGTCCAGGGACGTCCACCCAGCAGTTGAGAGCCGCACTGTGGACGTCTTTCGTCTACAGCACGGGTCTCAAGTGGTTAAATATCACTTATCGCTTGGTCAATAAACATATGCAGTAAAATGCAAAGGAATGCTTTCTTTACCCAGCTGAACTTTTAGAAGCATGGGTGACAGTGACTTGGCAGTGGCACTAGTCATATCCTGAGCGTTTTCCAAACTTTCCTGACTGCTTTAACCACAACTGTGTACCTCTTCCAGGAACAGGGTTGTGCATAACAAGTTATATATTGCTCCCCCCTCTTTCTCTCTGGGGTCAGGTTATTCTTGACTCCGAACTAAGCAATATAGTCATGTTTAACATCGTGGCAAAGGGGGTCTGGGAAAACAAGGCACCCATTCTGCCTTCTTCTTCAGCAGCAACCTGGGTTGTACATAAGACCCTGATCACCTGATCTTCCTGTTTATTTCCAACCAGCCCCGTCCTAGCAGGAAGGTAAACACACCTGCCTTTGCTGAGAACCACATCTGCAGCCTCTTTCTATCAAAGGCAGGAACTGTTTATCCAAAAACATGTTCATTCCAGGCCAGCCTGTGTGTTTTTATTTAATTGCCGATGTTACTCAAAAGGGTCCTTTCATATTTGTTCAGGGATATATACTTTGGATTGAAATTCCTTTTCTTCTCAGGCCTGAGGATGCAGAGGGAAGGGGCTGAGCAATGAGTTTATAAATTGGTATTAGGCCTGAGGTTACCTTCCACCCCTTCAAGGAATGTAGAATTTTCTCTTTTATCAGCATCAGCTTCATATTTTCGCAATGACAGCCTGCCATTCAGAACAAACTTTCTTGCTACTATAGCCTAACTGAAAGAAGAACTCTGCTTTCATACGGAAAGGTTCACAAAAAGTGTGCAATAAAATTGTAGTAATCTAAATAGATCCTTCTTCCTTTTCTTATATTGTGAATTATAGGCAGTGCTCCGATTACAGTGTCCAGAATTTTCTCTAACAAATTACCGTATTTATTGGCGTATAACAACTTTAAGAGGGAAGTTTCAGGAAAAAATCTTTCCACAGCCCCCTGCGTATAACACACATTCACAGTTTACCCTCTATTTTCAGGGTAAAAATGTGAGTGTTATACGCCAATAAGTACAGTACTCTTTAATCAAATATCATTAAACATATATCCATTGCCCGCTCACTGATTGGTTGCTAGAGGTTGCTGCACATTATTACCGCTCATTGATTGGTTGCTAGAGGTTACTGTGCAATAATACCACTCAATGATTGCTTGCTAGAGGTTACTGCACATTTTTACCGCTCATTGATTGGTTGCTAGAGGTTGCTGCACATTATTACTGCTCATTGATTGGTTGCTAGAGGTTACTGCTAGGGTTGTCCCGATACCACTTTTTTAGGACCGAGTACAAGTACCGATACTTTTTTTCAAGTAGTCGCCGATACCGAATACCGATACTTTTTTTAAATGTGTCCCCAAATGCAGCCATGTCCCCCCCATATGCAGCCATGTCCCCCACATATGCAGCCATGTCCCTCTAGCCATGTCCCTCACATATGCAGCCATGTCCCTCTAGCCATGTCCCTCACATATGCAGCCATGTCCCTCTAGCCATGTCCCTCACATATGCAGCCATGTCCCTCACATATGCAGCCATGTCCCTCTAGCCATGTCCCTCACATATGCAGCCATGTCCCTCTAGCCATGTCCCTCACATATGCAGCCATGTCCCTCACATATGCAGCCATGTCCCTCTAGCCATGTCCCTCACATATGCAGCCATGTCCCTCTAGCCATGTCCCTCACATATGCAGCAATGTCCCTCTAGCCATGTCCCTCACATATGCAGCAATGTCCCTCTAGCCATGTCCCTCACATATGCAGCCATGTCCCTCTAGCCATGTCCCTCACATATGCAGCCATATTTCCTCAAATCCAGTCCGTTTAAAAAAAAAAGAAAAAAAAGAACCCGGACTGGATTTTTAAAAAAACTCGACTGGAGTTAAAAAAAAAACCCGGACTGGATTTTTAAAAAAACTGGACTGGAGTTAAAAAGAAAAACCCAGACTGGATTTTTTTTTAAAAAAACTGGACTTGAGTTAAAAAGAAAAACCCGGACTGGATTTTTTTAAAAAACTGGACTGGAGTTAAAAAGAAAAACCCGGACTGGATTTTTTTAAAAAACTGGACTGGAGTTAAAAAGAAAAACCCGGACTGTATTTTTTAAAAAAACTGGACTGGAGTTGAAAAGAAAAACCCGGACTGGATTTAAAAAAAAAACTGGACTGGAGTTAAAAAGAAAAACCCGGACTGGATTTTTAAAAAAACTGGACAGGAGTTGAAAAAAAAAACTCGTACTGGATTAAAGAAAAAACTGGACTGGAGTTGAAAAAAAACCCGGACTGGATTGAAAAAAAACTGGATTGGAGTTAAAAAGAAAAACCCGGACTGGATTTTTTTAAAAAACTGGACTGGAGTTAAAAAGAAAAACCCGGACTGGATTTTAAAAAAAACTGGACTGGAGTTAAAAAGAAAAACCCGGACTGGATTTTTAAAAAAACTGGACTGGAGTTGAAAAAAAACCCGGACTGGATTTTTAAAAAAAAACCCGGACTGGATTTTTAAAAAAACTGGACTGGAGTTAAAAAGAAAAACCGGACTGGATTAAAAAAAAAAACTGGACTGGAGTTGAAAAAAAACTCGGACTGGATTAAAGAAAAAACTGGACTGGAGTTGAAAAGAAAAACCCAGACTGGATTTTTAAAAAAAAACTGGACTGGAGTTAAAAAGAAAAACCCGGACTGGATTTTTTAAAAAAACTGGACTGGAGTTAAAAAGAAAAACCGGACTGGATTAAAAAAAAAACTGGACTGGAGTTGAAAAAAAAACTCGGACTGGATTAAAGAAAAAACTGGACTGGAGTTGAAAAGAAAAACCCAGACTGGATTTTTAAAAAAAAACTGGACTGGAGTTAAAAAGAAAAACCCGGACTGGATTTCTTTAAAAAAACTGGACTGGAGTTGAAAAGAAAAACCCGGACTGTATTTAAAAAAAAAACTGGACTGGAGTTAAAAAGAAAAACCTGGACTGGATTTAAAAAAAAAACTGGACTGGAGTTAAAAAGAAAAACCCGGACTGGATTTTTAAAAAAAACTGGTCTGGAGTTGAAAAAAAAAACCCGGACTGGATTTTTAAAAAAACTGGACTGGAGTTGAAAAGAAAAACCCGGACTGGATTTTTAAAAAAACTGGACTGGAGTTGAAAAGAAAAACCCGGACTGGATTTTTAAAAAAACTGGACTGGAGTTGAAAAGAAAAACCCGGACTGGATTTTTAAAAAAAAACTGGACTGGAGTTAAAAAGAAAAACCCGGACTGGATTAAAAAAAAAAACTGGACTAGAGTTGAAAAAAAAACTCGGACTGGATTAAAGAAAAAACTGGACTGGAGTTGAAAAAAAAAAACAGGACTGGATTGAAAAAAAAAACTGGACTGGAGTTGGAAAAAAACAGGACTGGATTTAAAAAAAATGGACTGGAGTTGGAAAAAAAACCCGGACTGGATTTAAAAAAAGCCCGGACTGGATTAAAAAAACTGGACTTGAGTTGAAAAAATAAACAGGACTGGATTTAAAAAAAAACTGGACCGGAGTTGGAAAAAAAACCCCGGACTGGATTTAAAAAAAATTGGACTGGAGTTGGAAAAAAAAACCCGGACTGGATTTTAAAAAAATTGGACTGGAGTTGGAAAACAAACCCAGACTGAATTTAAAAAAAAATGGACTGGAGTTGAAAAGTAGCACATCTTTCTCATGTTTAACCTCTAGCAATCGCTGAGTGAGCAGTAATGATGTTTAGTAACCTCTAGCAACCAATCAATGAGTGGTAATAATGTGCAGCAACCTCTAGCAACCAATCAATGAGCGGTAAAAATGTGCAGTAACCTCTATCAACCAATCATTGAAAGGTAATATTACACAGTAACCTCTAGCAACCAATCAGTGAGCGGGTAATATATATAAATATGTTTAATGATATTTGATTAAAGAGTAATATATGTAATTTATACAATTAATTTCTATTGCTTGATTTTTTTTCGCATTTTGGGTGTGAATAGGGCCTCATATCTAAGATTTGCCTAAGTCCAGTTTTTTTTAAATCCGGTCCGGGTTTTTTTTTCAACTCCTGTCCAGTTTTTTTAAAAATCCAGTCCGGGTTTTTCTTTTTCAACTCCAGTCCAGTTTTTTTTTAAATCCAGTCCAGGTTTTTTTAAATCCAGTCCGGGTTTTTTTTTTAAAGAAAAACCCGGACTGGATTTAAAAAAAACTGGACTGGTGTTGAAAAAAAACCCGGACTGGATTTAAAAAAAATTGGACTGGAGTTAAAAATAAAAACCTGGACTGGATTTAAAAAAAACTGGACTGCAGTTGGAAAAAAAAACAGACTGGATTAAAGAAAAAATTGGACTGGCTTTTGAAAAAATAGAAACCTGGACTGGATTTAAAAAAAACTGGACTGGAGCTGAAAAAAAAACCCGGACTGGATTTAAAAAAAAAACTGGACTGGAGTTGAAAAAAACCCGGACTGGTTATAAAAAAAACTGGACTGGAGTTGAAAAAAAACCCGGACTGGATTTAAAAAAAAAACTGGAATGGAGTTGAAAAGTAGCACATCTTTCTCTTGTTTTTAACAGTGCCACAGCAAAATGACAATTCTAAGGGAAAAAATGTAATTTAAAACCAGATGCGGCTCTAAGCTTTGTGAGGCCTTAGGCAATTCTTAGATATGAGGCCCTATTCACGCCCAAAATGCGGAAAAAAATTCAAGCAATAGAAATTAATTGTATAAATTACATATATTAAGAGTCTTAAATCCTGCAAACTTTGAATTTACAGTGTCTAGAATTTTCTCTAACAAATTACTCTTTTAGAGGGGCGTGGCTAAGGATGGAGGAGTAGAATCGCACACACGCTCTGAGCTCCGAGGTCCTGCCTTCCACCTGGCTAATTTGAAGAGAACTTGACCGAGATTAGTACCCATACTATCAGCTGCATCTCTCCATAGATAGCCGTCTCGGCTTGCTACCCTAAAACTGACTCCTTAGATTGATTCTAGACTGAAGCCCCGGATTGATTCCAGATCCCTGGTATGAGGAGGAAGAAGAAAGAGGGAGCCCGGACTCCTAAAGCTTTGAACCTACCTGGACAGGCTGAGATTCTGAGATTTTTTCCCCTGACACGAGCAAATGCCGCCGCCGCAACCACTGCTGCAGCAGAAGCCGCTGTACGAGATCGCGAGAGTGAGCACAGAACACGTGACACCGCGGCGCTCTGTGACTTGGACGTGCCGAGGGAGACAAGCAAGCGGTGTGACCAAGGAGGGAGTGAGGAAGGATATCACTGTAACCTGTTGGTATCGGCACCCTCACAGACAGGCTTGCACACACGGTCCCGCACGGCAATAATGGCAGAAGAGCGGGAGATATCTAAAAATATGTATATAGAAAAGCAGAGCCTAGCAGAGGCAAAGGAGGTGGTGGAGTTCCAGGAAAGTCAGGAAAACCCATTGACAAGTCCCAACCCGATCGGATCTTCAAACACTACCAACACGGGCAGACATGGAAGTCTTCGTCTCACGTGTAGAGGACGACATGGAAGCGCTTATAACCAGAGTAGAAGAGGTACATCGGAAGGATCTGGAAGCCGTACGGGGGGATATCCAGAAGCTTACAGATAAGTTAAACAATGATGAAAAACGCTTAGACTCTGTAGAAAACCATATTATGCAACTAGAACAGGCACAAACACAACACTTATTCCATACAAATGCTATACAACTAAAACTAGAAGAATTTGAAGACCGCAACCGCCGCAAAAATCTGAGGTTCAGGGGGATCCCAGAGACTATTGAGAAAGAAAGCTTGCAAGAAACGATTCAGGCAATTTGTCTCCAGCTGACTATTACCCCCCCTCCCCCAGGCAATTTGAGCGAATTCACAGGTCTCTGGGACCCCGCTCTTTCAATGCGGATAGGCCCAGGGACGTGATTTGTTGTTTCTTTCGCTATGCTCATAAAGAGATTATTAGCCGTAAAGCCTGGGAGGCAGGTGAGGTTGAATATGAGGGTGCACAGATAAAAATCTTACCTGACCTCTCTCGGGGTACTCTTCAACGGAGAGCAATGTTGCGCCCTCTACTAGATGACATTAGGAAATTTGGGGGGACTTACCGCTGGGGCTATCCGATTTCTTTAATAGTTAAGAAGAACATGCGGTCTTTTTCTCTTAAACAGCCATCAGACCTACCAGAGCTGTTTAAATTAATAGGAGCAGTACCTTTGGAGATACCGGACTGGTTACAGTATATCTCAAGTTCGAGTAAACGGACAAAAAATGTGGCAATAATACATAGGGGGGAAGGAGGGGAGATCGTGGAGTCTATCTAGGGTGTTGGTTGGAGAGGAAGAGGAAGGGGATGGAGGGATCATAGAGGAAGAGAATGAAGTAGCTGAGTTATGTTTAATGATTCAGTGACGGATAGTCCTGAATCTTGTTCCTCATTCCCCTCCCCTTTTTTTTTTTTTCCCTCGCCCTGGTATAGAGTTCTATTGGGTCATCCCCTATTCCCCCCGGTCTCTGTGGCACTCTTTTTTTTTTCCTCTCCCCTCTTTTTTTTTTTTTTAACTCCCAAGGCCCAGCTCCAAATGTATTGAACTCTAGAGATATTAATTCTCCCATTGGGATATAATATAAAGGTAGCCCGCCGCCCTACCCCCCCCCCCTTTTTTTTTTAAGTGGATTAAACCACATAGTAAACACAAATAAAAACACAAATAAAAACACATATATGATACGCATAGAGGTCCCCCCCCTTGGGGGGGTCTATATATTACACATTTTTGTTTTTACTCACATATGACACATATAAAATCTCCCCCTTTTTTTTTTTTTTTTAAGGGGATCTACACACTATTTCTACACGGACGGAGGATGGCTACACAGAGTTTCCCCCCTTTTTTAAGAGGGGGACCTATACATTACACATTTTGTTTTATGGGGTGGATAATACAGTGATACACACATATGTACATATGATACACATAAAGCTTTCTTTTTTTTTTTTTAGGGACTTACATAACACTTTTACATGGTTGGGTGGGGGGGGAGGCTTTACTTAGGGAGGAAGAAATAGAGAGAGGTTTGGAGATGTACCCAGGGGAGGGTGGGTTATCTCTTTGCCCCTTTTTTCTTTGTTGGTTTTCTGAATGGGAAACAGAGGGGGGGGAAGTCGATGTAGGTATATTATTGAAATTATTATTGAAATTCATTCAGCATTAGGAAGTGGATAACATGGATGTGTGAAGTAAAATTTGATGCTGAAATGAGACATATTCATATTCCTCAACCCTTTTATTAGAATCACTTATATGTATATATTTACATGTATGTATGAAGCGGGGTGTTACGATCAATTATAAAACTATTAAAAAAAAAGTGTGGTATTTTGTGACAAGTAATACTGCCAAATACTCCCTTTTCCTTTTTCTTTTCTTTTTTAATATATATATTAGTTTTCTCTTCTGTTGTCCCCTGGTGTTTCCTGGTATGATTAAATGCCAGGTTAAATGGGACTTGTTTGGAGTTTTAGATTTATAAAATGTTTATTGGAGATGGGTTGAGGAGTGTGGTTATGGATTGTTTAAATATACTTTATGAGTGCTAATTATGGAGGTGAAATAATATGAAGATATGAAATACCACATTACATAATTTATTCCCTTTGGGGGAAATGCGTGTTTGAGAATCACGGAATTTATATAAATGCATTTGTAGGTGGGTAGGGGTATAAGAGGGAAAAAGGGAAAGAGAGATATTATTAAAGTGAGAATAAGTTGAAAGTATGGCATAGACAGTATATATGGGGGGAAAATAATAAAATATAGCCGGGAGGGAGGAGTAAGGGTGGGAGCTGCTCAACCATTTTTGGTCATTTCCCCCTAGTTAGGAATACACCCATGGAGGTAACTGGGGAAGGACCCAGTCAGGGGTGTTTATTTCCCTTAGGGGCATAGAGGGGGAAGGGGGAGGTATCTTTGGGGTTTTTTTTTTTTTTTTTTCTCTTCTCTCTCCTTTCTTTTTTCCTTTCCCCTCTTGAGATGGAGGCACTAAAAGTAACATCCTTGAATGTTAAAGGACTTAATGTCCCAGAAAAACGCAGAATGTTGCTTAATGATTTAAGGAGATGGGGAACCGATGTGGCGTATGTTCAAGAGACACACTTTAGGACAGGAAATTTACCATTTCTCCAGAATAGATTCTTCCCCTGCGTCTATCATGCAATGAATCAAGAAGCAAAATCCAAAGGAGTATCGATTTTGATCTCCAACCGAGTAGCTTGGACACTGTTGGACAAACGCTTGGACCCTAAGGGTAGGTTCCTCTTTCTGAAGGGCAATATTGGAGGGACTAGGGTAACCCTGGCCACATTGTAGGTACCAAATACTCACCAAGATGTATTTATTAAAAAAGTAATCTCAGAGTTGGGTGACTTTACGGAGGGCAAGTTAATTCTGGGAGGAGACTTCAATGTGGCTTTGGACCCCGGAATGGATGTGTCCTCAGGGACATCATCGACCCCGGGGAACATCAGAAAAAGGATTTTGCGGAAATTGCATGAGACATATGGAGGATACTACATGCAGAAGAAAGAGACTATACCTTCTTTTCCAACCCACATCAAGTATACTCCCGCATAGATTTTTTTTTATCCCACATTACTTGATTACATCAGTAACGAAAGTAGAAGTTGGGAACATAACGTGGTCTGATCACGCTCCAGTCAGTGTATGACTCTCCCTCTCCAGCTAGGTCCTATCCCAGGATAGATGTTGGCGCCTGAATGAGAGTTTACTGCAAAATACAGAAGTGAGGGAAGACATTGCTAAAGAAATTGCAGCGTACTTTCAAGTTAATGATACGCCTGGGAGTGATCCGGGAATGGTGTGGGAAGCACACAAGACTGTGATTAGGGGGATCCTGATTAAGCATGGATCTATCCTGAAAAAGAAATGTGACAAACAAATCAGGGAATTATTGGAAGATATTCAGAAGTTGGAAGTTCAACATAAAAAAACACAATTACCCGGTAGTGGGAGGGACTTAGGATATCTAAGGAGACAGCTTACAGAAGTAATGCTGTTTAAAGCAAAAGCAACAATACAAAGGGGTAAGAAACTTAATTATCAACTAGGAGATAAGTGTAGTAAGTTGTTGGCAGGAACACTTAAGGAAAAGAGTGGGTCGAAATACATACCACAAATAAAAGGGAAAGAAGGACAGTTAATTCAAAAACCTAGAGAGATAGCCCAGACATTTGGTGAATATTACTCTTCCCTATATAATCTTGCTATAGATGGGAAATCCCAGTTAGGGATGAAGGAATATCTGTCCGCCTCAGGGCTATCTAGGTTGCCATCTTTGGCCAGAGATAGTCTAGAGAAACCTATCTCCATTGAGGAAGTAGATGCAACTTTGAAAAAAATGAAGTCAGGAAAAGCTCCAGGTCCTGACGGATTTACTATAAGGTATTATAGGGAATTCTCTACACTGTTAAATGGCCAAATGGCAAAACTTTTTGACGCCCTGGGGAGTACTGTGAAGCTCCCCCCGGATGCGCTTCTTGCACACATAACAGTGATACCTAAGGAGGGGAAGGACCCGGCAGACTGTGGCAGCTACAGACCAATCTCTTTACTAAATGTAGATCTAAAACTTTTTTCAAAAATAATAGCAACCCGACTTCAACCTTGGATAGCGCAGTTAGTGAACTTGGATCAAGTAGAGTTTATCCCGGGGAGAGAAGCTAGGTATAATACAATCAAGATTATTAACTTGATCCATTATGCTGAGACAAAAAAAATTCCCTGCGTATTCTTGAATATCGATGCGGAAAAGGCGTTCGATAGGGTGAGCTGGAAGTTCCTGGAGGAGATGCTAAATCAGGTGGGGATGGGGGAACACATGATTAGGTGGATCATGAGTGTTTACACGACCCCACGTGCCTCAGTAAAAGTAAATGGAGTACTCTCCTGTCCGTTTAAGATCTCAAGAGCAAACAACAAGGGCGATAGGGGGCATCCCTGTCTCGTACAGACAGGGATGCCCCCTATCGCCCTTGTTGTTTGCTCTCTTATTGGAGCCTTTATTAAATAGAATTCGCCAGAATTTGGACATTCAGGGAATCCAAATGGGGGAGCAGATACACAAGGTGGCAGCATACGCGGATGATTTGATCTTTTCTTTGACTAATCCACATATCTCACTTCCTAACCTGGTAAACAAAATTGAGTTATACGGAAGGATGTCTAACTTAAAAATTAATAGAACTAAATCCGAGGCAATGGAAGTGGCAATATCAGCTACTATGGGGAAACCATAAGAGGGAACTTCGGATTTAAATGGGGGAAGGCCCTGAAATATTTGGGTACATATATACCAGCAAATATAAAGAATATTTTTGGGTTGAATTTTCCTTCCTTGTATAACTCAATACGAACACTTTTAGACAAATGGCAACAGGGGTTGCATTCATGGTTTGGCCGGAGTAGTATAGTGAAGATGAGCATTCTGCCAAAAATGTTGTACCTCTTCCAGGCACTTCCAATCACTATTCCAGCATCTTTTCTTCGTCAAGTAGGTAGTCTGGTTATGAATTTTATATGGGCGGGGAAAAGGCCGAGAATAAAGAGAGAACTGTTGAGAATGCCGAAGAAAGTAGGGGGGATGGCTGTACCAGATATAGTAAAATATTACCGAGCAACTCATCTGACAAGGCTGGTGGATTGGTGCAGACATAGAGAATCAAAACGCTGGGTAGATATGGAACAACAGGTGAGCCCAATACCATTATCTAGAGCACCATGGTGCTATGCAGAAATACCAATTCATCTTAAGAAACACCCTACAATAGGACCTACGTTGCGAATAGCAGCAAATATATGTAGGAATCAGGAATTCTTCCCAAGAAATTCACCATTGCTACCCATATTAGGGAATCCGAATTTCACACCAGGATTGGAAAAGGGTAACTTTGATAATCTTAGACAGAAGGGTGTATATCAGGTGTCACATTTTTGGCAGGCAATTCAGTTAAGCCATTTCCTGAAATCGCTGGGGACAGTGGGGAAATTTCAAAGGCAGCTGACAGTATTTGAACAATATTGTAGTGATGAGGAACCACTCTCGCGAGTAGCATTCAAGATGTATGGTCTGTTGAATGCACCCCCAGAAGACTATGTGATGTCAGGAATTGGCAAATGAGAAGAGGCTTTGGAGAGAAACTTTACCCTAGCTCAACGTAAACAGATTATTCTGTTGACATTTAATTCTTCGATCTGCACAAAAACTTAAGAAGAAAGTTATAAAATTCTTACACAATGGTATTATACCCCAGTAAGGCTTAATAAATTTGCAAAATAAAATTCAGATCGATGCTGGAGATGTGGGACTGAGCTGGGAACATTATTGCACATATTTTGGTCCTGTGAAAAAATTACCAGTCCAGTTTTTTTTTAAATCCAGTCTGTTTTTTTTTTCAACTCCAGTCCAGTTTTTTATTTAATCCAGTCCGTGTTTTTTTTTTTGAAAAAAAATATCCGGACTGGATTTAAAAAAAAAACAAGACTGGAGTTGGAAAAAAAACCCGGACTGGATTTAAAAACAACTGGACTGGAGTTGAAAAAAACCAGGACTGGATTTAAAAAAAACAGTAATTTATACAATTAATTTCTATTGCTTGAATTTTTTGAGTTGGAAAAAAAAACCCGGACTGGATTTAAAAAAAACTGCACTGGAGTTGAAAAAAAAATCCGGACTGGATTAAAAAAAAAATGGACTGGAGTTGGAAAAAAAAAAAAAACCCGGACTGGATTTAAAAAAAACTGGACTGGAGTTAAAAAAAAAAAACCCGACTGGATTTAAAAAAAAGCTGGACTGGAGTTAAAAAAACCCAGACTGGATTTAAAAAAACCCAGACTGGATTTAAAAGAAAACTGGACTGGAGTTGAAAAAAAACCTCAGACTGGATTTAAAAAAAAACTGCACTGGAGTTGAAAAAAAAACCCGGACTGGATTTTTAAAAAAACTGGACTGAATTTGAAAAGTAGCACATCTTTCTCGTGTTTATAACAGTGTCACAGCAAAATGACAATTCTAAAGGAAAAAATGTAATTTAAAACCAGATGCGGCTCTAGGTTTTGTGAGGCCTTAGGCAAATCTTAGATATGAGGCCCCATTCACGCCCAAAATGCGAAAAAAAATTCAAGCAATAGGAATTAATTGTATAAATTACATATATTAAGAGTCTTAAATCCTACGAACTTTGAATTTACAGTAGATATGTGCACACTGAAATATTTTGTTTCGTAATTTCGTTTTCGTCCGAAATTTTTTTTTTATTTAGTTACTTCCGAAATTTGTTTTTATTTGTTTTGTTTTTCGTTAAAAAAATGCATTCGTCCGAAAATCCAAATTAAGGTCGAATCTGTCATTGAAGGCTCATGGTGTATCTCGAATGTTCTAAGAAGAAGAAGAAAAAAAAAAAAAAAAAAATTTAACAATCTTAAAAAAAAAAAAAAAAAAAAAATTGACTCTTCATGTCTATCTATGTCGAATCTTTTCTCTCTATGTCAAATCTTTTCTCTTTATGTAGAATAATATTGGACTAATAGAGTTAAGGTTAGGCACAATTAAGGTCTATCTGTCATTGAAGGCTTATGGTGTCTGTCGAATGTTCTAAGAAGAAGAAGAAGAAGAAGAAAAAAAAAAAGAAGATTCGACAGAATCTTTAAAAAAAAAATAAAAAAAATTTAGACTCTTCATGTCTCTCTATGTCGAATCTTCATGTCTCTCTATGTCGAATCTTCATGTCTCTCTATGTCGAATCTTTTCTCTCTATGTTGACACTTCTTCATGTCTCTATAATGTCGAATCTTTTCTCTATAATGTCGAATCTTTTCTCTCTATGACGATTCTTTTCTCTTTATGTAGAATAATATTGGACTAATAGGCACATTCGACCGCAACGAAAACGAAAATTAAGCATTTGTTTATGTTGGATCTTTCGGTTTTCGTTTTCTGTGCTTTCGTTATCGTTTGTTAAAACGATAACGAAAATACCTGAAATTCAGACGAAAATGCATTCGGACGAAAACGAATGCACATGTCTGATTAGAAATCATAGGGTCCTGTACAGCTTATCAGCTTATCCAACAATTTATTTGGAGGCACCCTTGGGCACCCAGAGTAAAAAAAATGTGAATTGTGGGTGTGGCAGGAAAGGGCTTGAGTCTACATACAGTATCTGGGGCAGAAGTCAAACGTATATACAGAGTATACAGTAGGTGTGGTAATGTACATAATATATGGGTCACATTTATGTATTGTACTGATTGCAGGGGTCAGGTGTATGTAATGTACAGAGAAGAGGGATCAGAAGTAGATAATGCACAGAGTGCAAGGCTTATGTGTATGTAATAAACACTGTTGACTGATGGATGCCTAAACACTTTAAGATTGCTTTGTTTCCCTTTCCAGCCTTATCCAGATCAACTACTCTTGATCGAATGTAAAGCCAGGTTCCAGGTATAAACTTCAGTGACCCAAGAGGGACTGTGAATTCAGCCTTTCCTTATGATGCCCAATATTAGGATCACTATATCACTTCTTGTTTGCAGAGTCAGAACAAATTCTCCTGGATAGCAGAGGATCTTGGGACCTGTCATCTGTCAATACATATTGTGTTCCTGAGTGCTGACTGGACTACACATACCAGAAGGCTGGTGAAGCCTGGAGGATTCTGGGGGAAGCAGATATTTTTTAACTGCGAGCGGCGGGCCCAATCTCGGAGTGCGGGACGTTCAGCAGAGCAGAATGTCCCACACTCTTCTTCAAGCAGACACATAGTGAGTCTCTGCAGCCTAGCTGACTGCCGCCACATTCAGCTCAGCTGCATTACTGTGATGCAGATCACTGGGTCAGGATTGCATCCATGCTGCCTCGCTCTGAGACTTCCATTATCCATCTCATCGCATCTGTCGCTGTTCCATCATGCTGTCAGCCTATTGGGTGGTTATCCTTCAACTCCCTGTTACCTTGGAGGTGGTGTTATCTTCAGAATTGGTGGATGTCCAACCACTTTCTGTCATCCATCAGTCTAGAGACACTGCATGCAGACACCTTAATTATTATTATACAGGATTTATATAGTGGCAACTGTTTGTGCAGAGATTTACAATGTTAGAGCAAACAGTACAGTTACAATACACTTCAATACATGAGGAATCAGAGGACCCTGCTTACTGGAGCTTACAATCTAGAACAGAGGGTCAAGTGATTACAAAAGGCAATGAGATGATGAAGAAAATTAAAGTACAGTTGTTAGGGGAAGGCAGGATAGGCTTCTCTGAAGAGATAAGTTTTCAGGGATCGCTTACAAGTGGATAGCTGGAGATAGTTAGACAGATTGGGGCAGGTAATTCCAAAGGATGGGAGAGGCTTCGGGAAAAGTCCTGAAGGCGAGTATGGGAGGAGTTAACAAGGGAGCAAGAGAACAGGAGGTCTTGGGAGGAACGAAGAGAATAATTTGTTTGGTATTTTGGGACTGGGTTAGTGATGTAGCTGGGGGCCAAGTTGTATATGGCTTTGTAAGTTATTGTTAATATTTTGAATTTAATTTGTTGGGTAAGTGGAAGCCAATGGAGGGATTGCAGAGAGGGGTAGCAGATGCTGAATGGTCTGATAAGTCTGGCAGCAGCATTCATGATGGACTAAGTAGGGGATAACCTACTTAAGGGTAAGCCAATGAGGAGGGAGTTGCAGTAGTCAAGGCCAGAGATAACCAGGAATTGAATTAGGAGATTTGTGGTTTCATGGGTTAGGGAGGGGTATATTTTGATGACGTTGCAGAGGTTGAGGAAACAAGCTTTGGAAAGTGATTGGATGTGGGGCTGAAAGTAAAGTTCAGAATCCAGGGTAACACCTAGCACCCTGGTATGCGGGGATGGGTTGATTGTTGTGCCATTACTCTTGACTGAGAAGTCAAATGAAGGGGCATGTGAGGGAGGAAATATTATGAGCTCGGTTTTGGACAGGTTGAGTTTAGGGAAGTGGTGCGACATCCAGAGAGATTTATGTGTTAGTAAATAAGTGATAATAATGAAAACATCTAAAACTATAAAACTAAAAGTCCCAGTTAGAGTAAAAAATTAATGAGTGACAAAAACAGTTAGATCCTATTAAGGACACCCAACCGATTATAGATTTTAATAACAAAACCAACAAAAAGTTAGAAAAAGTGGATAAAGACACTCAGAAGAAGAAGGTGAAGAAATATCACAGGGATCTGAGTGATTTCAAACCAACACCATCTATTCATGGCAATTAAATCTGCCGGATAATAGAAATTTGATAGAGAAAATACGATCCACTCAATTGATTCCGAATGCAATTTCCACTCCACTCCCCGCAAGATTACGGAACAAGTGAGCGAGGAAGAAGTAGTGCTGGATTCACCAATACAATTTTCAACCCCAATTCGAAGGGGCAGAGGAAAAACCAGAGGAGGTAGAGGCAGGGGTAATCAAGGAAATAATCAGCAACCAACCACTTACCAGATACCCATGCAGAATAAATTTCAACCTTTGGGGACATACCAAGAAAATTACGAGAATATCCCACCTCCCCGTCCTTTTTTAGGGAGAGGAGGGGGGGGGACAGAGGAGAGGCAGGGGGTACCCACCACACAGGGAAAGGCCTCAACACCCCGCAACACAATACAGAGAGCAAGAATGGAGAGAATCTCAACCACAGAATCGATGGGAGAAAGATTACAATCAATACCAACATTAGAAGGAAGAAGAATACGAGGAAGTAGGGCTGGAAGGAGGATCCAGGAAAAGAAGAGAAAACCATTAATTGGAGGAATTTTTTATCTCAGTCCTGTTGAATTGACACATAAAGAGTTAAATATTTTAAACCTAGGACTGAAATGTGGAATGAAAAACCCTGTAAACAAATTTAATGTATTTGTGGACGTACACAAATACATCAGAAAACTCAATATAAAAAAAATTTGGGGGTGAAACACATTTAATAAAGCGACCATTGTGAATTCACAGGGCATTGTGAATAGTGGATTGAGAAATAAATCTTTATTTAATCTTTTGAACAACCCCAACCACCAAGTGGAGGTGTTCAAAAGTTTGCTTTTGCGAGATTTGGACCACTTAAAACCCAAAAATAATTTTAAATGGAAGCATATTGAGGAAGGGATCGATGCGTTGGAAAAGCGGAAGGATATAATTATAAGGCAGGCTGATAAAGGAGGGGGGTAGTAATACTCCCCAAGGAGTTATATCATAATCAGATTGCATAAATGCTTGCTGATGAATCAACATATGAACTATTGGAGCATGATCCAACACTGCCTTATAGATATTAGCTTGAAATATTGGTGAATATCGGCACACGATTAAGGGTACTTTCCACCAAAGAAAGTAATTTCTTGGTTCCAACCAGTAGTAAAATTCCTACAATTTATACGTTACCTAAGGTACATAAGGATCCCATGAATCCACCGGATAGGCCCATTGTAAATAGCATTGACTCCATCTCTTCAAGAATGGGTCAATACCTCGATACATTTTTACAGAAAAGTGTAACAACAACTCGCTCATATTTGAGAGATACCAAAGACTTTTTGAACTGCCTGCAAAATATCAATTTAGAAGAAGAACAAGTTCTACTAGTAACAGCAGATGTTTCATCTCTCTACTCCATCATTCAGCACGGAGATGCCCTTCTTGCTTTGAATTGGGCGTTATGCAAGAGAGATGATTTACCACATAATCAAAAAGTTTTTATTGGCCATGCTCTTAATTATTGTTTATCCCATAATTATTTTTGGTATGCCAGTAGATTTTATTCACAACGAAGGGGTGTTGCGATGGGCGCTAAATTTGCACCCAGTATTGCAAACCTCTTCATGGCAGAGTGGGAAGACAAAATTATTTTTAAAGAAAGAAGGACTGAGTTATTGTTCTATAAACGTTTTATCGATGATATATTTGTTATCTGGGCAGGTCCGGTTGATTCTTTACAGTTGTTTTTTAAAGTTTTAAACACTAATATTAAAAACATCAAGCTGACATCTGAGTGGCATAGTGAAGAAATTAATTTCTTGGACGTGACTGTGTATCGGTAGAACCAAAAACTGGAAACAAAAGTGTTTTTTAAACAAACCAACCGGAACAGCTATCTACCTACAACTAGCGGTCACCATCCACTCTGGCTTAAAAATATACCCATGGGGCAACTCATGAGGGTCAAACAGAACTGTTCTGAAATTAACAATTACTATATTCAATCTAAGATCCTCACTGACAGGTTTGAAGCCAGAGGATATGATGCACAAATGCTTGAGAAATTAGTGGAAGAAGTTGGTGTAATACTGAGAGAAGTGTGTTTACAAAACAAACAAACACTAATTTCTAACTCCACAAATAACAAAGAATGGGGGTTTTATCTCACAATTCCACACCCAATACAAGGAAGTTGAGTCAATCTTTGGCCAACATTGGAATATTCTTTTGTTGGATAAAAAATTGAGCACGGTACTACCTCCTAGACCTCAGTTTATATACAAAAAAGCCTCAAATTATGGCGACATGGTGGTTAAAAAAATTCTGGATGCTCTGACCAAACCTCAATCCTTCTGGGACCGAAATGGATTCTTTGCATGCAGGAGATGTAAAGCCTGCAGAGAAGTAGCCCGTCGCATTAGAGGCCTAGGCAATTTTACGGCCTCATCTAATAATCGACAGTTCGACATAAAACAGTTCATAACTTGCAATAGCAAATATGTAGTTTATGCTTTAAGATGTCCTTGTGTTATACTATACATAGGATGTACCAAAAGAGTGCTGAGTATAAGAATAGCCGAACATATCCACAACATTAAAATTGGTTTCAAAGACCACAACGTATCCCTTCATTTTAAATTAAAGCATAACCAGGATGCAAGTGGCCTTGAGTTTTGGAGCATAGAAAATCTGGAACAACACTGGAGGGGCTCTCATAGGGTCCGTGAGTTATCAAAACGAGAAACCCAGTGGATTTTTTTAACAGAAGTTTTAGTACCCAATGTAGAACTAGACATCAACTGTTTTATTAGTGACACTTAGTTCATTTTTAGCATCCCATTTTTGATCTTCATTTATCCTGTAATTTTACATTCAGTCCCAGTCCACCTACTTTATTCCCAGCCTTTTGGTTTGAATTAAATTTACTGCATATCGTTTTTTTATATGTTGCGCCCTCTTACTTTCACTATGGGCACTAAGCTAAAGTTAGTGGGGAATGGGAGAGTTACCTTGCTCCCATTCACTATTTGTTTACATTTTGGGACTTCTGTCATTCCAGAAATGTCCACTGGGTCAGTCTGTGGTCCAGGGATGCAATGTCATCCCTGGCCAGCAGTTGGCGCCAGAGGGGTTCTGGCAGAGCAAGTTTTCCCCAGCAGCCAATTAGAGAAGTTTCTCCTCGCAAGGCATGCTGGGGAAGGGTATATCTGTGACAGGTGTTATGTGTTCTAAAATCTTTGCGGGGTCCTGTTCCAGGTGCGGCATCCACCTTCAGGGTGCGCGCATCCATGGACCCCGCCGGCGTGGCCCACCTGGCCAAAGCTGCAGGCTACGAAAACCCTCATCCGGAAGTACAAGGGGACCCCAGTGACTTGCTGGGTTCCCGGTTCTACTAAAAGGATCCCAGGCTGGGTGCCGTACGATTGGGGAGTCGGTTTGAGGAGGACCCTGAGGCAGGTCGTTCAACAGAGCCTGAACAAACCAATTGGGTATCCGTGACCAGAGTACTGACAGGTATGTTTGCTGTCATCTGGTGACCAATGCAAAAATCTACTGGGAGGATTCGCTCTATTTATCTACCTAGCTCAGTTATTGTAATTGGCCTGTGAAACAGGCCTGTATCCTCCCAGAAATCCTAAGTGACACCTTGGCTGCCATACTTATACAATGGGGTCTGTCCAAGGGCACTTTACCCACTCAGTTGGAGTGGCGACGAGTTACAAATTGGTACTATGCAGAGCAGTACTGACTGCTCCATTTAATATGCAAGCCTGATACTGCAAAGTTCTCTCCCTTTCTCTCTTCATCAACCTTGTCATTCCCAATTTATGTTGATGTTGGCTATGTTGGCCTGGAGAATAAAGCATTGGAAAAACCCTTATTCACTGTCTGGACCTTCGCTCACTGTTTGTTTCCTACCATTGCACCCCTGGGCCATATCAAGGTAACTCAATATGCCGATCCCAAAAACAAACCAGCGGCTCCTTCGGGGGTGAGCGCTAAATATAGATTTTTTTTATATATATTCATGTTTATATACCGTGTTTCCCCGAAAATAAGACGTACTCCGAAAATAAGCCGTAGCGGGATTTCGACGCAAGATCGAAATATAAGACATCCCCCCGAAAATAAGACGTAGCGATGGCGTGTCGAATCCCCGAAAATAAGACGTAGCGATGGCGTGTCGTATGCGTAGCGGCGCGGGCGGGAAAACAAGATGTGATAGGCGTAATGTACTGGTGCGGAGCTCAGGAGCTGTAAAGAAGTCGTGCAGCCCTTCTTATCTGCTCCACAGTATCTCTAAGTGACCGGAGAGGTGTCGGCAGCCCCATAAATACGGTAAGGACGGCTCCATACTGTTGTACCATACTTGCCGGTAAAAAAAATAAGACATCCCCCGAAAATAAGCCATAGTGTGATTTCTGGAGGAAAAATAAATATAAGACGGTGTCTTATTTTCGGGGAAACACGGTAGTTTAATAATTTAATTTAATATGATATGAGGTTGAACATGTTCTCAAAATATGCAGTAGTCTTATATGAATTTTATTTTTTTTAGAGATTGTTTAGAATTAATTTTTAGGAATTTTTTATGCATTCTATTACATATTTAAGGTTTCATAAATTGTATTTTCATTTACTTTGAGTCCGTTCTTGGACCATTCAATAACATTAATTTGGAGTAGAATGCCATATAGTCATCATTCGTCTTTAGGTTGGATAAGACGTAGAGATGATTTTATGTTCTGAGCTGCTCTACGTCACTGGGATCTATCCAGCAACGGAGGTTTCCCATGGATTGTGCATCAGCTTTAAGTGAGCATTAAAGGGGTTGTAAAGGAATTTTTTTTTTTCATAATAAGCATCCTTTACCTGCAGACATTCCTCTTTTCACTTCCTCATTGTTCGTTTTTACTCAGAAGTTGCTCTATTTCTTCTCTGTTCTGTTCACTTCCTGCTTGTCTGATTGTTACTCACCACCGTGAAGGGAGGCTTTACTGCGGTGGTCAGTGATGTACTCGCCCCCTCCTGGGAACTACATCTGTGTGGCAGGATGCTCTCTACGTGTTAGAGACTTCAAGGAGGTGTAAATTACTGGGCGTGCCGCAATGCATACTGGGAAATGTAGTTCTTACATGAACAAGCACCGCAAAACAAGAAGGGAATGAGAGAACAGAAACTAGAACGCCGGAGGTGATATAAATTAAGGAATTTAATAGGTATTTACTCGTTTTTTAACAGAATCATTACACTATTCTTTCTGTCTACCTTGCAGACATTAATTTTAGGCAAAAAAAAAACATTTCCTTTACAACTCCTTTAAGGGTTACCAACAATTTGGTATATCCGTTTGCATATTGATAATTTGGTATATCCTATTGTTTTTTAACAGCACAATTGTATTATATTATATATGCTCTGTACATTATAGTTTACAAGAAGCACAGACAGGCGCACTCGTCGGCTGTGAGGTCTCCGCCCACCGCTGAGATATTGTGTGGTGTGAATGGAGGCCCGAGTTGCTGGCAGTAGTGACGTGTGATTCATTTCCGCCCATCTCTCGGCGGGTCTGCTGTATTCAACTAGGTTGCCGTAGTTACGGCGGACGCACGAGAGTGCGTTTGACGCTGTAAAGTGGGCGGGAATAGTGTATTCTTAAGCCGGAGTACTGTCACTGAGTCTCAGACAACCAACCGGAAGTGACGCATGCGTTCCACGGACCCGGAAACCAGGAAGGACGTGACAGCTGTGATTATCAGGACGTCCTACGGGTTCCAGTAGGTCCTAAACTCTTGCAGTTTATTTCATTGCCTATTAAAGTTTTACTTCTGGTACGCACACTGTATAGGGGGCACTGTGGGGCACAATAAACTTTTAAACAGTACTACCCTATGTGGAGTTTTTCCTCACATGTGTTTTCGGACCTGGTAAGAAGCAAATCTGAGTGGTGGAGAGTGCAGTAATAGACGGATGGTCAGTATTGGTACATACCTATTTTGTTCCTTACCTCTGGTAAGTGTATCCCCTTAAGGGGAGTTTCCCCTCACGCGGTGGACATCATTTGATGAAAGGAGCACTCTGCACTGATGGTTTCAATAATTTCCATCCCCATCACTATTAAAGATGGATCTGAAATGACAGGTGCTCTTAAAATGAAAGGACTTATTCTTGCTGGTAGTTAGAATCTTTATTTTCAAACAAAATTAAGGTTTCCTATTTAGACTAATAAGATATCAGATTAGTAAAACAGCAATATCAGAACCAATTCAATCATACAGTTTGTAGTGTACATAGATTTGCAAAACAATGGGATAAAGGAATATTTCTGAACTTTGTTTTATCTCATGGTTACTGTGAAATTGTCTGAATGCATCAATGCAGTGCATGTTATCTCAGCTTGCAGAGCTTGGATTAATTGAACGAGTTTACCAAAAATGTAAATATTGCAGAATATACAGCCTCATGCTACAGAACCAAACTTTCAAAATTTCATGCCGAATAAACTCAATTATTAATGTATCTTAAATAGAAAAGTATCTTTAGATTTTTACTCCAAAAGCATTTAAATAAAACAAATGTGATAAAAACCAAAAAAATCTGATTTAAATAAAAATAATCAGATTTGTTAAAAAAAATCATTGATTTTTATACACCCTGCCTTAATGCATAGCCTTAAAGGAGTTGTAAATAAAAAAATGTTTTGCTGAAATTACTGTTTACAGGGTATAGAGACATAATAGTTAAAGTGGAGGTTCACCCTCAATAAAATTTCTGACATCACACAGAGTCGAGCCATCCTACCGACAGAATGCTGGTGTTTTTTTTTTTTTCTCCTCACATACCTCGTTATCACGATTTTCACCTCACGGCAATCCCGCGGGAGTGGGCGTTCCCAAGCACTGCCTGTGATTGACAGGCTTCCGAACGGTGCATACAGCGCGTCACAGGTTGCCGGAAAAAAAAACCCCGAACGTCGGTGCGGTTCTATACGGCGCCTGCGCACTGACGTTCGGGTTCTGTCGGCAACCTGTGATGCGCAGTATGCGCCGTTCGGAAGCCTGTCAATCACAGGCAGTGCTTGGGAACTCCCACTCCCGCGGGACTGCCGTGAGGTGAAAATCGTGATAACGAGGTATGTGCTGAGAAAAAAAAAAAAACGTCATTCTGTCGGTAGGATGGTTTGACTCCGTGTGATGTCAGAATTTTTTTTAAAGGTTGAACCTCCACTTTAACTGATTCCTTTTAAAAACAATTAAAAATAGATAAAAATCAATCATATAATGTACCTGTAGTTTCTAGTTTTGTTTTTGCATGTTTCCTGCTTCTCTGCCGTACAGAGCCACAGAGCCAATACAGGGCAGTGATGGTTTGGAAAACGAATCTGATTGGTGCTGAGGGGTTTTAGACACACAGTAATCACACCTCCTTGATTATTTACCACAGAGAGAAAGCTACCAGTACTGTGGTTATCAGGAAACAGACAACCAGGAAGTGTGGAGATCAGAGAAGAATTACAGCAACTTGAGAGCAAAAACGAACAATGAGGACATGAAAACAGCACTGTATTAAGGTAAAGGAAGCTATTAAGATAAAAAAAATCCTTTACAAACCCTTTAAGGTTTTCCAACCATTTTAAATGTATCTCCTGCAGGGTGTGACCACATTTCCCAACCCCACAGCTTTCTTTCTTTGTCACTTGTACCCTATCTCATAAAATGTGTTTGAAATGTACTCACTTCTAAAGCTTGGGTAGCGACACCCCCGTGAGGGCCACTGGAAGATGACTGACCCCAAAGGTTGCCTTGAGCTTGCAAGCCTCCCGACACCTCTGACACCCTGGGTTCCAACATATTTCAAAGTGATAATGCAATTACACAGACACCAGACTGTAGCAAAGTAAACAAGTATTTTAATTAAGATTCTTGAAGCAGATAAGAATAACTTAGACGGATATTTTTAAGAGTTAAACTCTTACTCTTGGTAAATATGCAAAGGGTTTGCAATTCAAGGAAAATCACAATCAAACAGTATTAACCAGTACCTTTTATGTCAGACTGCTCCCTTCAAATCCTGATGCCACGGACCCAACAAACTTTGTGGCACACTTATAAAACAACAAGTTACAAGAAATGCAATATTTAATCTCTGAGTAGAGTTCCCCTTAAAGTGTGCAGAACTTGTGCACAAAGTAATTTAAGTGAGGGTGGAAAAGAAGAGGAGTCCTTGTGATGTAGTTGTTCAGTGTCTTCAGCTAGCTCAACAAGGGCCCAGAAAGATTGCGGTTCAATGGCGACCAGCAACAGAAACAGGATGTGAAAAGTTTTTTTTTTTGAGGCTTTAATGTAATGAGATGGGATAAAAGTGTCTGCATGTAGTGTTTTTGTAGGGTGTACACAGGGTGGGCTTCTGGCCGCTCACCAATCCTGATGATACCAAGGCTCAAGGGAATGGGATGTCCCAGAACAGGCTCTCGAAGAATCTGCAACCAGTGAAGGGTGCCTGGCCATGCACCTCGAGACGTTGGAATACTGCTGTAACTGTACCGGTGACAACGAGAGTGACAGGGAGCTGGCAATGGTGGATCAGTTTGCTTACTCGCTGGAGACTCTCCATGCTGTCTGGGCCGTGGCGCCTGCTCCTATCCCTTGGAGCGGCCAGATCCCTGCTCTCAGCTGAAGGCTGTGATCCCAATAGAAAGACTCTTCCCTGGACCAGGCTACTTATGTCCCCCCCTCCCCCCAGCATTCTTCCCTCTCTCTCTCTCTCTCTCTTGTAGTCTGCATCAGTCTGGCTCAATTTACAAATCCTGTCTCCTTGGACCACATATCCCAAGAACCCTTGCTCTCGGCTGTGGTTTCTGCTTGCTCTGCATTCAGGAGATGATTGTAACAGAATGACCCATGACACCCAGAGACTTTTGAAGGATGATGGGTACTCCTGTGCCAGCATCACTAATGACTCTTGGGTCCAGGGTCATCCTGTGCCCCTTTTGGGCATAGGGTGACTGAGAAATATTAATTATAAATTACATGAGATGGGACATTACTGATAATTCATGTTTTGCAGGATATCTTGGAATTTTACAGGTTGTTAAAGTCTGACTCCAAATGGAGTGTTTTCATTCAATGGGGGGACACATGCTTTTGAGGTGTTAATTGCATCTGCTCCTAGACATTCCATTGTGAGATGCTAATGACACTGTTTTGTATGTGGAATGTGACTTGTCAAGCTGTAGTAATTACCTCCTCTAATTGCGGAGACAGGACGTCTGGGGATGACTAATAATTAACTCAACTGAATGTCATTGTCTTAGGCCCCATACACACGGGAGGATTTATCCGCGGATACGGTCCAGCGGACCGTTTCCACGGATAAATCCTCTCGAGGATTTCCGCGGATTTCTATGCGATGGAGTGTACACACCATCGCATTGAAATCCGCGCCGAAATCCTCTGGCGATGACGTGTCGCGCCGTCGCCGCGATTATGACGCGGCGACGTGCGCGATGCTGTCATATAAGGAATTCCACGCATGCGTCGAATCATTACGACGCATGCGGGGGATCCCTTCGGACAGATGGATCCGGTGAGTCTATACAGACCAGCGGATCCATCCGTTGGGATGGATTCCAGCAGATAGATTTGTTTGGCATGTCAGCAAATATTCGATCTGCTGGAATCCATCCCAGGGGATAAATATCCGCGGAAACAGATCCGCTGGAGTGTACACACCATAGGATCTATCCGCTGAAACCCATTTGCTGGGCTTTTTCAGCGGATGGATTCTATCGTGTGTATGGGGCCTAAGAGAAGGTGTATTGAAGCCCCCCCATTGTGTGATGTGTGGGTGGAGAGTTTCTTTGTCCCTATGATTAACTTTAACATGCTTGTACTGTATATAACAAAGCTAAGATACCATTAAAAGCATTCATACATTTTGAAACCAGAGACCAGAGCTTTTGTTGTCTCGGTTATTCTGGGAAATGGGATGGATCGTGTCTGCTGGATTGTGAGTGTCGGATAAGCTGACGTAGTTGATGGAAGGGAAATCGTAAACAGTGTTGACCGTTACAATGATAACACAGTGTCCAGGCTGAGCACTAGAGGGAAACAGGCTCACTGCAGGTGGAGTTATAGAATGTCCCACAATGATACAGAAAAAGTTAGCCAGCACCTGGCTACAGTTGCATAAAGCTAAACTTTAGAAAAACAGCTAAAAACACAACTCAAATGCATGTATGCAAAAGCACTGCCAGATAGCATAGTTGGGCTTGCAGCTTTCTTTTTTTTTTTATATGCAGCTAAGCAATACTGCTTGATTATTTACCTGCTTGCAGCTTAATTGTATAACAAAAGAAAGGGACACTAATTAAATCATACCTGCGCTGTACCCTCTTGTAAACATGTTCACAGTATAACAATGACAGCACTGTACAAAGAAATAGGGCTCACACTCTTGCCATTCCCTCTCCCAGTCTGAGTGCTGCTGTACAAAAAGTTACAATAAAGGCAGATTCCTTTACTAGTTGTATTAAAAAAAATAGATTTATTGGTTTATTAATACAAACTGGACTAACTAGCATTTTTGTCTTCCTAAAACTCAGCTTCAAACTCTTCTTCCATTTTCCTCCTTCCATTGTGCAAACCAGACATACAGAAGTGATTTATGAAAACTGAAGCATAGAAAACAGCAGAAACAATTGAGATGTTGCCATAACAACAAACCAGGTTTCATCTTTCATAAAAAAAGAGGAATACGGAAATTTGATTGGCTGCCATAGACAAAAGCCCCTTGCTTGCCCTCTTGCTCCTGCTTTGTTTGAAAAAATGTTTACCTGATTTTCATTGACTTTATATTTTTGTGGAATAAATTGGGATATTTTATCCCTTGTTCCTGGAGTTCATCTTTAAAACTCTAGCTAGTGAAGTATTTTGATTATTACTGACATTTTCCTTTACTGCCTACACCGCCTGCGATGTACTGATTGCAGCTCTGTTGTACGCAACTTGACTCCTAGTATTTTCTTTGTTCCGCTGCAATAAACCTTCTATTATAATTTTTTATACAAACTTGCAGTGGTCTAAAGATAGCAGTTCTAAATCAGAGTGCTGTTTCACCTTTCTATTACAATAGTGGCCCATATGAACAACATGAATATGTTTTTTTTTTTTTTTCATGAACGCCTTCTTTAACTGCATTATGGAAATTTACACCCACGTTTCTTTAAAGCAGGCCTACTCTGCTACCTGGAGTCCATAAAGAAGCTCTGTAAAACTTAAAGTGGTTGTTAACCCACTTTCAATAGTTCACATAATCCATTCTGTTTCTTAATATAGTGACCCCTTGTCTCTGCGTTTTATTAAAAAAAATGCCTCCTTTACCATATTTCACGGTGACTCCCGACCAGAGCTTTTTTTCTCAGAAAATAGGTGCAGGAACTCAACCACAACCCATTCAGATTTCACAAACAGTAGAAGGGTCTTAATGGGGCATTAAATCCGAATATTGCATTACATACAGAGTTCAGAGGGGTTACAAAGCTGTCACTTGTAAACACAGAAACCAGACTTCTGTGTTTACAAGTGATTGTGGTGAGCAGGCACCAAAGGGTCTGAGCCAAAGGTGGTGGAACTGAGTTCCCCCAAGTTCCCCCTGAAAAAAAGCCCTGCTCCCGACTTTAATGTGACCAGCCGTGACTCCTCTCTGCCCGTCTGACAGATGCAGCAGGAGGGGCCGACATTCCCTCGCTGATATCAGTGGGAGGCGAGGAGGAGAGAGAGAGCTGGCTGGTCCCACGATCACCAGGAGCCGCCATGAAATATGGTAATGGAGGCATTTTTTTAATAAAACACAGAGACAGGGGGCACTGCATTAAAGAGACAGAACGGCAGATAGCAGGCTGCGGATGACGGAGGCACGTAATCTGACCACAATTTCAGGGTTTAGAAGCCATTATATAACTTGGTCAGTTTACATAGGGGAGGGCAGACACTGGCAGGATCAGCCTGTTTTTTTAGATGTTACAGGGGGTCAAATTACACAGCATGAGCACTGTGCTGTATAATATGCTTTAAAGGAGCAGGATCCTAGTGTTTTTTTGGGCTTAACAAACGCTTTAACTGGTTTTGCAGAAAAAAAAGCTAAGCTGGGTTCCAACAGTTGCCGATCATGTGATCAAATGCCTAGCATTTTCGGGCCTAGGAGAAGATCAAAGCCACCTATTGTCCACCTCTATTTAAACAGTCATATAGCACATGGGCCTCCAAACTTTCTAAACAAAGGGCCAGTTTACTGTTTAACCGTTTCAGATCCGCGCTATAGCCGAATGACGGCTACAGTACGGAAAAACTTTGTCGGGAGGGTGTCAACAGACGACGTGTTCGAGAGGCCTGCGTGCCCCCTGGGGCACAAGGTCCAATCGGCATAACCCCTCACTGTACCTGCTAGTCACTTCTAGGCCTCCAACCGCTAAAACCTCAGACTCAGAGACAACTAGCAGGTACCCATATACCAACTGGGAGCCGTACCTCAGGCGGGTCCCTAACCATGCCTTCTAGGTGCCCATCTGGCCTAGCAAGGACCTTTCACCCCGCCACCACTCGTGGCCATCAAAAACCCCCATACCTGTAAAACAATGATCCCTTAAAAAACAAGGCGGGGAGGGTGGGAAGCATCTTACCCCCTGCGCTCCTCGTGGCGACTGGCCCCTCCCCTTCTTTTTCCTTTCACTGGGCTGAACATCCTCCTCCCCTCTGCTCTGACACCCCACGCTGCCCCCTATGTCCTAGAGGCTCCGCCCCGTTAACCCATGTAATGCCGGCCCTCCACCTACACCTTCGGTGCTGCTCCGTGCCTCTGTTTAAGGTATGGGGGGGAGTATCTGCTGTGACAATGCCCAAACAACAATCCCCTAAAGCCGGTTACACACTTATGCCGCATACACACGATCATTTTTCGGCATGAAAAAAAACAATGTTTTCCGGCATGTAGAAAAAACTAAGTTTTTTCAACTTCATCATTAAAACGACGTTGCCCACACACCATCGTTTTCTAAAAATGCTCTAGCAAAGCGCGGTGAAGTACAACACGTACAACGGCACTATGAAGGGGAAGTTCCATGCGGATGACGCCACCCTTGGGGCTGCTTTAGCTGATTCGGTGTTAGTAAAAGACGATTCACGTTTTCTGTCTGTTACAGCGTGATGAATGTGCTTACTCCATTATGAACGGTAGTTTTACCAGAACGAGCGCTCCCGTCTCATAACTTGCTTCTGAGCATGCGTGGGTTTTTAACGTCGTTTTAGCCCACACACGATCATTTTTTACAACCCAAAAAACGACATCGTTTAAAACGTCGTTAAAAAATGCAGCATGTTAGAAAAAAATATTGTCGTTTTTCAGAACACGAAAAATGATGTGAAGCCCACACACGATCATTTTAAATGACATTTTTTTAAAACAACGTTTTTTTAATGCCGAAAAATGATCGTGTGTACGCGGCATAACAGTTTTTTTTTTCGTGCAACCTACTGGGTTGCCCATGTGTACGGGCTTAAGTCACCAACAGGGATTGCAGGTAAGTTGAATATGGGAGGGGTTTGGGGGGGGGGGGTTCAGAGACACCAAGTCTCCAAGTATTGTCCAAATACCGTTATCGTTTCTTCTTGAAGATAACATTTTGGAGTTAACTTAGTTGCCCTATGGTAATATATTATGTAACCGATCTTTGAAACCTGTTTTCCTCTCTAGAGACTATCGTCTTTACTGGAGGAAATTAGGACAAATACATTTAAGTTGTTTTTCTAGGACTATTTTAGTATCGCTGAATATTTTAAGACAAACTAGAAAATGTTAATAGACACTGCCTAATTGCTGAAACTGACATGTGCAATGTGTGTTCCTTAGTGTATATGCTATATATCTCTGGAGGGAACAAGAATGGATGAAGCTAGTTCAGCATAAAAACACATCTTCAGTATCAAGAACATATTTAAAGAACGTATAAAACGTAACTAAAAGTCATTTAGACTTATGAAACACTGAGTTTAATGACCAATCGCCCTTCTAAAAATTAAATACTTGTTTTCACCCTTTCTTCATATTTTGTTGCATCCCAGTGCTACTGATATATTTTAAGCTCTTTGCAGCCACCCCTGCCTACATGCATGTGCTGAGTGCTCCAGCTTTAGTTGCATCTATGTATTTTTTAGGGTTGTTCTGTGTAGAGGGAGAGTGACAGCATTGGATAATACCTGTGTAATGTGTGTGGAAATGGTCACTTCCATAGCTAGATTCATAAAGAGTTAGGCCGGCGTATCAGTAGATACGACGACCTAACTCGGAATCTGCGCCGACCTAAGTTTAGATGTATTCTCAAACTGAGATACACTTAAACCGATCTAAGATACGACGGCTTGCGCCGTCGTATCTTAGGGGGCAATATTTAGGCTGGCCGCTAGGTGGCACTTCCATTGCGTTCGGCGTAGAATATGTAAATCACTAGATACGCCTATTCACGAATGTACGTGCGCCCGTCGCAGTAAAGATACGCCATTTACGTAAGGCATTTTCAGGCGTAAAGTTATTCCATCAAATAGCTGGACTAGTAATGTTAAGTATGGCCATCGTTCCCCCGTCGAAATTTTAAAATTTTACGTTGTTTGCGTAAGTCGTCCGTGAATAGGGCTGGATGTAATTTACATCCACGTCGAAACCAATACGTCCTTGCGGCAATGCACACTGGGATATGTACACGGACGGCGCATGCACCGTTCGTAAAAAACGTCAATCACGTCGGGTCACAGTTAATCTACATAAAACACGCCCCCCACATCCTCATTTGAATTTGGCGCGCTTACGCTGGCCTATTCACGCTACGCCGCCATAACTTAGCAGGCAAGTACTTTGTGAATACAGGGCCAGATCCACAAAAACCTGGCGCAACTTAAAAAATCCCATTTAAGTTACACTGCCTTAAAATTTCTACCTAAGTGCCCGATCCACAAAGCACTTACCTAGAAATTTCAGGCTGTGTAACTTAAATCCGGCCGGCGCAAGGCGTTCCTATTCAAATCGGGCGAGTCCCATTTAAATGAGGCGCGCTCCCGCGCCAGCCGTACTGCGCATGCGCCAAGTTACGTTACGCCGAGTTTTGTGGATCGCGCCGGCTTAAAAAAGTTGCGTCGGGAAAAAAAAAAAAAAATTTGACAGCGTCGCTCGGCATGCATTCCTGAGGGAGAACTCCATGCCAATTTTCAAATAAAAAAACGGCATGGGTTCCCCCCCCAGGAGCATACCAGGCCTCTTAGGTCTGGTATGGGTTGTAAGGAGACCCCCCCTACGCTGAAAAATCGACGTAGGGGGTCCCCCTACAATCCATACCAGACCCGTATCCAAAGCACGCTACCCGGCCGGCCAGGAATGGGAGTGGGGACGAGCGAGCGCCCCCCCCCCCCTGAGCCGTACCAGGCCGCATGCCCTCAACATGGGGGGGTTGGGTGCTCTGGGGCAGGGGGGCGCACTGCGGGCCCCCCCACCCCAGAGCACCCTGTCCCCATGTTGATGAGGACAGGACCTCTTCCCGACAACCCTGGCCGTTGGTTGTCGGGGTCTGCGGGCGGGGTGCTTATCGGAATCTGGGAGTCCCCTCAAATAAGGGGGCCCCCAGATACCGGCCCCCCACCCTAAGTGAATGGATATGGGGTACATCGTACCCCTACCCATTCACCCGGAGGAAAAAAGTTAAAGTTATTAAACACACAACACAAGGGTTTTTAAAATCATTTATTAGTCTGCTCTGGAGGCCCCCCCTGTCTTCTTTAGCTCTAATACCAGGGGAGGCTTCTTCTTCCGCTCTCCGGGGGTCTTCTCCGCTCTCCGGGGGGGTTTCTTCTTCCGCTCTCCGGGGGGGGTCTTCTCCGCTCTCCGGGGGTCTTCTTCTATCTTCGCCGCTCTCCGCTGTTGACTCGGCGCACCCCGGTTCTTCTGCAGCTGTCCGGTGCCTTCTCCTTCAGCGCTGGCTGCCTGCTATCTTCGTGTGTTAGCTCAATTACTAACAGGCAACCAGCGCGGTCTTCTGTGACGTCATGTTCTTCTCTTCTGTTCTTCTCCCCTCTTCCGATGTTGACTCGACGCCTCTTCTCGCTGCAATGATGGAAGCTACGCCTTGCATCCCATTTATATAGGCATCACCGTCCCATCATGCTCGGGTAGGTACCCACGTGGTGGGTGCACGTGGGTAGGCACCCACCACGTGGGTACCTACCGGAGCATGATGGGACGGTGATGCCTATATAAAGGGGATGCAAGGCGCGCTTCCATCATTGCAGTGAGAAGAGGCGTCGAGTCAACATCGGAAGAGGAGAGAAGAACAGAAGAGAAGAACATAACATCACAGAAGACCGCGCTGGCTGCCTGTTAGTAATTGAGCTAACACACGAAGATAGCAGGCAGCCAGCGCTGAAGGAGAAGGCACCGGACAGCTGCAGAAGAACCGGGGTGCGCCGAGTCAACAGCGGAGAGCGGCGAAGATAGAAGAAGACCCCCGGAGAGCGGAGAAGACCCCCCCCGGAGAGCAGAAGAAGAAACCCCCCCCGGAGAGCGGAGAAGACCCCTGGAGAGCGGAAGAAGAAGCCCCCCCTGGTATTAGAGCTAAAGAAGACAGGGGGGGCCTCCGGAGCAGACTAATAAATGATTTTAAAAACCCTTGTGTTGTGTGTTTAATAACTTTAACTTTTTGCCTCCAGGTGAATGGGTAGGGGTACGATGTACCCCATATCCATTCACTTAGGGTGGGGGGCCGGTATCTGGGGGCCCCCTTATTTGAGGGGACTCCCAGATTCCGATAAGCACCCCGCCCGCAGACCCCGACAACCAACGGCCAGGGTTGACGGGAAGAGGTCCTGTCCTCATCAACATGGGGACAGGGTGCTCTGGGGTGGGGGGGCCCGCAGTGCGCCCCCCTGCCCCAGATCACCCAACCCCCCCATGTTGAGGGCATGCGGCCTGGTACGGCTCAGGAGGGGGGGGGGCGCTCGCTCGTCCCCACTCCCATTCCTGGCCGGCCGGGTAGCGTGCTTTGGATACGGGTCTGGTATGGATTGTAGGGGGACCCCCTACGTCGATTTTTCGGCGTAGGGGGGGTCTCCTTACAACCCATACCAGACCTAAGGGCCTGGTATGCTCCTGGGGGGGAACCCATGCCGGTTTTGATCTTACAAATTGCCGTGGAGTTCTCCCTCAGGAATGCATACCAAATGCCGTCGCTTGAATGGGCTTTTACATGGTGTGACTAACTTTCCACTTTGTAAAACCAGCCCTAGTTTTACACTTGCAAACTAAAACTTACGGCGAAAAAACGAAGCTGAAAAGCTTTGTGGATCGCCCTAAGTGCTAATTTGCATACTAGAAGCGGCATTTCGACTCGAAATGCCCCCAGCGGCGGATGCGGTACTGCATCCTAAAATTCGGCAGTGTAATTCAATTACACATGCCGGATCTTCTGCCTAACTTTGGAAAACTGCTTCTGTGGATCCGTTCCAAAGTTAGGACAAGGGATACGATGGAGTAACAGCAGTTACTCCGTCGTATCTCTTTTGTGGATCTGACCCACAGTATTTGCCTAGCTAACTTACGGCGGCGTAGTGTAAATACGATATGCTACGCCGCCGCAAAGATGCGGCGGTCTATTTGAATCTAGCTAATAGACTTCATTAGAGGCCTAATGACAACTTAAAAGCAGAACTGGGAGACAGGGATAGACTGGGAAATGTCTGAAATAAGACCTTAAAGGATTTGTTTACATTTATAGGCTTGTAAAGATGACCTAACACTGGTCCCCGCTGTGCTTACCTCCCGTGATCCTGGGCTGTCAAAGTTCCCGCAAGCACCTCCACTGGAAATCACCTAATCTTTGGCTTGTAAGGGGTGAAAAATCAAAAAATTCAGGAAAAATGAGTCCATGAGTTCTTTCTGGAGTCAAAGGCTGGCCTAGATGACACAATCTCAAACCAACAAACAGATGAAACTCAAGGTACAGTAGGATTATTCTTTAGAATAATGCCGCGTACACAGGATCATTTTTCGGCTTAAAAAAAAACCAACGCTTTTCGGCATGTAGAAAAAACGTTGTTTTTCCAACTTCATCATTAAAACGACGTTGCCCACACACCATCGTTTTTTAAAAAATGCTCTAGCAAAGCACAGTGACGTACAACACGTACGACGGCACTATAAAGGGGAAGTTCCATTCGCCTTGGGGCTGCTTTAGCTGATTCCGTCTTAGTAAAAGACGATTCGCGCTTTTCTGTCTGTTACAGCGTGATGAATGTGCTTACTCCATTATGAATGGTAGTTTTACCAAAACGAGCGCTCCCGTCTCATAACTTGCTTCTGAGCATGGGCGGGTTTTTAACGTCGTATTAGCCCACACACGATAATTTTTTACAATCTGAAAAACGACATCGTTTAAAACAATGTTAAAAAATGCAGCATGTTCGAAAAAAAATGTTGTCGTTTTTCAGAACCTGAAAAATAATGTGAAGCCCACACACGATCATTTTAAATTACATTTTTTAAAAACAACGTTTTTTTCTTGCTGAAAAATGATCGTGTGTACGCGGCATCAAACTTATTTTAATAGAGTATATATAGACAATTTTTGTTTTCTAGTTTTGGATAGATTAGATTAGGGTTATGACTTCTGTCAGGTTTCATTGGCTATGTACCTGTTGGGTCGATATAACCTCTCTATTGGTTATGGTGACCATGGTCAATAAAACAGAAAGTAATCCAAATTTTTAGATTTGTCACTGAAACAGTAGCAGAAAGGAAAAGTTCCCTTTGTGCCACTTGTTTAAATAACTGTCTGAGTGGGGATTTCTGCTCACTTTGGAAAGATTTCCGCCAACTTTATGATGTGTTTATGAAATATTAAGATATGGAAAATCTCCTTAACCCATTCATGACCAGGGTCAAAACCAACTTTAACGCCCATACCCAGTTTTGCAGCTTTGACATGTGTTCGTACAACTGATCATCACAGCTATTTTGTGTATAGTTTTTAATGTATTGTGTAGTGGATTGGACTTTCATTTTGTGGGCAATGATTATGGATATTCGTAAATGCAATGCTGCGCTAATGTGTGTCTTATATATCTATCTGGAGTTTAGCTTCTCTTGCACATGATTGGATATTCATATTTTAATTGTCTCTATTGCTTTAATAAATCAACCCAGCTGTCTTTCTTGTCTTGCACAATGGAGCGTTTTCCACGAAATAAACACTTTTATTTGTCTCTTGTGGTTATCCACATGTAAACCTTCTAGGATGTGACCCGATTGTGTAATTTTCATGTACACTCTGTTATTTTATTGCAACATTTCTATATAAGAAACTATATGCATTAACATTAATTGGAACCTTATGGCTAAGTGCTGACAATAGTGATTAGGAAATTCTGCCTAAGTGGCTCCAGAAGTGGGCGGGTTAAGCATAAAAAGAGCCTCCTTGTTTGGCCTCTGATAGTACCCCACTCTCTTCTATTGGCAGCCAAAAGGAAGAACCCTTTGAGAGTGAATCTGGTATTTATTCAAGATGCTTACTGAGGGTTTCGGACAAAAAATATGCTGAAGAGCCTACATCTGTTCCCAGGAAGTCTTTCTTCCGTCTCAGCGTTAGGCTGTTCCCAGCTGCTGGTAGTACACAGTTCCAAGCTGTGGGGTATTTTGGCAGTCTGAATAATGCAAGTAAAAGAGAAAGGACTTCTGAGGATGAATCCAGTGATGAAATGATCATGACATCCAATTTTCAGCAAAGCGCCATTTGGTGCTGTAAGAATCAGCTGCCACATGTGCTACATGCAAAGCCATATTAACCGCATTACAGTACATTTGCAAGTCTGATATGAAGTCCTGTTTTGAAGGCAAACTTGTACTGGAGATAAAAACTGTACCCCAAGCGCTCAAAGAGGAACTGTTTTCTGAATGCTGTGCCCAAAAATAAGCTAGCAGCGCACAAAGAACTTGCATATGTGTGGCTACAGGGTTGGCTGTTGGCTATGACAGCTTCCCGCCAGGATTGCTCAGGTGGGTTCAAATTTATGTCTGAACACACCCAAGCTCATCCCTACTAGTCAACATTATTCCCTTTGTTTGTGTATGCAGGCAGCCATCTTGGTAAAGGCAGGATTTTGCTTCCTTACATCAGAGCCTCTCCAGTAAGGGCCCTTTCACACGTACGGACAAACGGTCCGTTTATTACAAGTCTGTTTACGGACTTGTAATGTATCCCTATGGGATTGCAGACGTTAGCAGATGATGCAACCGCTAAGGTCCGCAACCATCCGCGTCCACAAAGATCCGCTTTTGCGGATGGAAGAAAACACGGTCCGTATTCATCCGATTCCCCATGGGGGAGAGCAGAGGAGAGACAGGGCGGTCTCTGCACTGTGTGCGGGGACCGCCCTGTCCGCCAACAGCTCAGCGGGGATTAACGGAGGAATCCCCGCTGAGCCAAACAGGCTAACGGAGCGGATCAATACGGATCCGCTCCATGTGAAAGAGCCCTAAAGAGACTATGAGCAGCACAGTAGTCACATCACCAATTCAGGAAGCAGTGCCTTAGATCTTATTCTGCAGATATGCAGCTAATAGGTACAGGGTTGTCTAGGTACCCTCACACACCAGGAAGTGCACTGCTATTTTTCAGAAGTAATTCCAGACAAAGGATATTTTTTCAGGATACTGCTTAAGCACAATTAACATCTCTTACGCAGAAAATCTTCACTTTCTGAGTTCAGTTTCACTTTAAGAGGTGGCAAAATAAGGTGTCACAGTATTCCTTTAAATAATCACCTTTCCCTCATCCTAAATTTACCCGGAAAACACAAACTTCCAGGTATGGAATGAATAAAAGAAACATAAAAAGAAAAGAGTAGGGTTTCCCTGGCCAGGAACAAGCATGCAAACACCCCCAACCAGACCCAGGCCACAAGCCTTTCAATATTGTGGGAGTACATTGCAACAGAGGCAGCAAAGCCCCTGCCCTCTTTGCAAGTCACCTTGCCCTGAAAATGTGAGAAAGTACTTTAATAAAATTACATTTAAAAAATGTAACCAATGTTCCACTATGTAAATCGTATTGCCCAGGGATTAATATCCATCAATAATAATAACAATTTGCCACACAACAATACTAGCCAGCAAAAAATATATAATTTATAAGCCCTGCCAAGTGCACCTTTCTCTTTTTTGCTAGGTTCACACACCGACTGTCGCATATGTGCAGGAATTATGTTACCTGTAGCCAGGCAATAGAGAGGGCTGAAGACTTAGGCAGCAGAGGCAGCAGCAGTGGCTGAGTGACAAGGGAATTCAAGGAGATTGCAGGTGGAGGAGGAGAAATTTGGTAAGTGTGTCATAAATAGTGAGCAAAAAGAATGGGCGTTTTTACGATGACCACCTGATATATCTACTAGCAGCAAATATACACAAAGTTTAAAAAGTCATCATTTTTATTACAAAATATTAAAAAACATGATACATTTCACATCAAATGGGTGAAATAGAGCCCCACTAAATAGAATCAAGAATGGAGTAGTAGTCTTGCCTATGCGTTGCATGGTCAGGGCCGCTTCTTCATGGCTTCAATCTCTTATCGTCTGACTAAGTACCTAATACTAATAAGCAACAATACATACAAAAAATATAATTATATATACATTATGGCAAGAGGCGAGCTCTGGCGGTACAAAGAAGTTAAAGGAGTTGTAAAGGCAGAAGGTTTTTTATCCTAATGCATTCTATGCATTAAGATAAAAAATCTTCTGTATGTAGCAGCCCCCCCAGCACCCCCCAATTACCTACCTGAGCTCCCTCTATCTCCAGCGATGATCACAATCCCCTCAGCCATCCTGTACACTCCTCCTAATTGGCTAAGACAGAGCAGTGGTGCCATTGGCTCCCATGGCTGTCAATAAAAGTCAGTCAGTCAATCAGGGGAGAGAGGGGGCGGGCCAGGTCGGAGTTCTTTGTCTGAATGGATACATGGAGCTCTGACTCGGCTTGGGTGCCCCCTGTAGCAAGCCTCTGGCTGAGGGGCACTCAAAGGAGGAAGGGGCTAGGAGCGGCAAAGAGGGACCCGAGAAGAGGAGGATCCGGGCTGCTCTGTGCAAAACCAGATGCACAGAGGAGGCAAGTATGACATGTTTGTTATTTAAAAAAAAAAAAACAAGCCTTTACAATTACTTTAAAGGGGTTGTAAACCAGGTGTTTTTTCACCTTAATGCATCCTTACTTACCTGACCCCCGAATTTCCGTGGGTGCGACTCCGCCATCCTTCCGAGTCCTGGCTTTGATCGGATACATTGATAGCAGCGCAGCCATAGGCTCCCGGCTCCCAATGACGCGGTCGTCAGGGCCGAGTCATACACTATGGACGCTGAGTGTATGACACAGGAGCGCGCCCGCAAGGTAACCCCCTCAGGAGAGAGCGTCCCAGAGGGGGTTATCTAATGCTGGGAGGAGCCGCAAGAGCCGCCGTGGGACCCCAAAACCGGTGGATCAGGCCACTCTGTGCAAAATTAACTGCACAGTGGAGGTAAATATGACATGTTTGTTATTTTAAAAAATAACGGAAACCTTTAATATCACTTTAAGTCTGAGGCCTCGTACACACTACCGAACATGTCCGATGAAAACGGTCCGCGGACCGTTTTCTTCGGACATGTCTGCTGGGAGATTTTGGTCTGATGTGTGTACACACCATCAGACCAAATTCCCTGCGGACAGAAAATGCGGTGACGTGGCAGCGACGTGGCGGCGATGATGACGCGGCGACGTGCGCGAACCAGGAATGCTTCCACACATGCAAAAAGGTGGAGTATGGCTTCACTTAGGGAACAAAGAAATATATATAAGAAATATAAAAACGTACCATCATCCAAATGACTACAACAAGATAAGGGAGGGTGGGGAGGACGGGGTAGTGGCTGTAACTACACCCTAATCATCCCCACTCAAAGGGATTTCCTGGACTATGTCGGTACTAGTAAAGATGCAATGTAATGCATATAAAAACGATTTATTGAAGAAATCAAATATACACTTTTTTCAATTAAAATTGAACAAACAATAAACAAATGCTCAGGTAACCCCCCATGGACATCTGTAATTGTCAGTTGCTGGATTGGTCGAATTCTCGACTAGTTTCGTGGTTGCCCACTTCCTCAGGAGAACCAATCTCTAGAACAGATATTATAAAACACATAAACAGAATATTTACACAAACAGCAATTCATAAATACATAAATATTAATTGGTAGCTTACCCACTGAATAGATACACAGTGTGTGAACCAAGGACGCTATGCAGGATCCCCTGCGGCGGACAAAGGGGATATGGGTGGATTCCTGGGGTATAGGATATAATTAAAGACAAGATGAAACAAGGTTGTGAGCTAGGCATAAAGGGGGAGAAGGGGAGGGGGAGGGGCATGGAGGGGAATGAGAGGAAAGGGGGAGGAAGAGGAAGGAAGTAAAGAGGAGAAAATCGGGGGGGGGGAAGGGAAGGGTTGAAGGGGGACCAAGAAGGGGGGGGAAAGAAAAAGAAGGGACAGAAATGGGGGGGGAGGGTAATAGAGGGTAAATAAGGGGAGGAAAAAGGGGGGGGGGATTTTTTGCCAGGCTGCCCCCTTTATGCCTAGCTCACAACCTTGTTTCATCTTGTCTTTAATTATATCTTTAATTATATCCTATACCCCAGGAATCCACCCATATCCCCTTTGTCCGCCGCAGGGGATCCTGCATAGCGTCCTTGGTTCACACACTGTGTATCTATTCAGTGGGTAAGCTACCAATTAATATTTATGTATTTATGAATTGCTGTTTGTGTAAATATTCTGTTTATGTGTTTTATAATATCTGTTCTAGAGATTGGTTCTCCTGAGGAAGTGGGCAACCACGAAACTAGTCGAGAATTCGACCAATCCAGCAACTGACAATTACAGATGTCCATGGGGGGTTACCTGAGCATTTGTTTATTGTTTGTTCAATTTTAATTGTATCAAGTGTATATTTGATTTCTTCAATAAATCGTTTTTATATGCATTACATTGCATCTTTACTAGTACCGACATAGTCCAGGAAATCCCTTTGAGTGGGGATGATTAGGGTGTAGTTACAGCCACTACCCCGCTTCCACACATGCGTCGTACGATGAGTCGTACTAACCATCGGACATGTCCGACAGGCAGGCTTCCAGCGGACAAGTTTCTTAGCATGCTAAGAAACTTTTGTCCGCTGGAAACCTGTCCGCTAGGCCGGAAAACTGTCCGGTAGGCCCTACACACGGTCTGACATGTCCGCGGAAACTGATCCGACGGACCAGTTTCAGCAGACATGTTCGGTCGTGTGTACAAAGCCTTAGGCCCCGTACACACGACCGAACATGTCCGATGAAACTGGTCCGCGGACCAGTTTCATCGGACATGTTCGGTCGTGTGTACGGCCTATCGGACCGTTTTCCAGCGGACAAAAGTTTCTTAGCATGCTTATGAAATTGTCCGCAGGAAACCTGTCCGTCGGACATGTCCGCTGGTTAGTACGTCTAACCAGCGGACCGAAATCCCGCGCATGCGTCAAATTGATTCGACGCATGCGTGGAAGCATTGAACTTCCTGGTTTGCGCACGTCGCCGCATCACCGCCACATCACCGCGTTCTCTGTCCGCTGGGATTTTGGTCTGATGGTGTGTACACACATCAGACCAAAATATCCCAGGAGACATGTCCGATGAAAACGGTCCGCGGACCGTTTTCATCGGACATGTCCCCTCGTGTGTACAGGGCCTCAGGGTTCAAGTTAAGATTTAGGGTTTATTTTAGGGATCATGTCAAGTGTAATGCCGCGTACACACGGTCGTTTTTCGGCATGAAAAAAAATGACACACCATCGTTTTTGAAAGATGATGAACAAAGCGCGGTGACGTGCAACACAGACAACGGTACTCTGAAGGGGAAGTTCTATTCACCTTTGGGCTGCTTTTAGCTGATTCCGTGTTAGTAAAAGACGATTCGCAATTTTTTGTCTGTTACAGCGTGATGAATGTGCTTACTCCATTATGAATGGTAGTTTTACCAGAACGAGCGCTCCCATCTCATAACTCGCTTCTGGGCATGCGCGGGTTTAAAACGTAGCTTTAGCCCACACACAATCATTTTTTACAACCCGAAAAACGACATTTTAAAAAACGATATTAAAAAATGCAACATGTTCGAATTTTTTTTTTGTCGTTTTTCAGAAGCCGAAAAGCGATGTGAAGCCCACACACGATGATTTTAAATGACATTTTTAAAATGTCATTTTTTTTCATGTCGAAAAACGACCATGTGTACGTGGCATTAGGGTTTAGGTAACAGAAGAGTTAAGTGTCTGGGTCAGGTAACATGCAGGGAACACCTGTGGCAAAAACCAACGAACCTGGGACTAACATTACTGTTATCATGTCTATAGACAGCTGAAGACATGTAATCATGTAATATAATATTTTTTTGTTAATTTAACAGAAAAACAGCTTTCAACTTAATGTTCCTTCTCCACCCATGCCCAGTGCTCCTTTCTGGCTTCTATCCTTTAATGATCTCATCCTGATACAGTGTCTGTATCTGATGTTCCCAGACTATTTATGAGAAAACAGAGCTGGGTGGAGTTTTTGAACAATAGTCATGACATCATTGTTGAGAATGAGAAAAGTTTAAAACAAATCAAATTTTGGTGGTCAGATGATGATCAAAAAAAATAGAAATGGGTAGAATGTGTTGCATTATATTTTTAAACAGCCTATAGCAATGCTTAGATGAAATTAAAAAAATGCAGGGCACAGTATATGGGACAAAAATGATAGTACAATTTAGGGTTGTCCCGATACCACTTTTTTAGGACTGAGTACAAGTACCGATACTTTTTTTCAAGTAGTCGCCGATACCGAATACCGATACTTTTTTTAAATGTGTCCCCAAATGCAGCCATGTCCCCCACATATGCAGCCATGTCCCCCCCAGCCATGTCCCTCACATATGCAGCCATGTCCCTCACATATGCAGCCATGTCCCTCACATATGCAGCCATGTCCCTCACATATGCAGCCATGTCCCTCTAGCCATGTCCCTCACATATGCAGCCATGTCCCTCACATATGCAGCCATGTCCCTCTAGCCATGTCCCTCACATATGCAGCCATGTCCCTCTAGCCATGTTCCGAGTCCAGCCATGTCCCGAGTCCAGTCATGTCCCGAGTCCAGCCATGTCCCGAGTCCAGCCATGTCCCAAGTCCAGCCATGTCCCCCATACCTTTGCCGCCGCCGCATGGAGAAGATCACAGCATTCATTTGAATAGCTGTGATGTTCCCGCACGGCGTTTAACCCATGCGGCGGTGCGGTGCGATGCGGCGGCGGTGCGGTGCGATGCGGCGGCTTTCGATGCGGCGGCGGCAGCGGCGGGGGGGGAAGTATTCTATTTAGGTATCGGGGGTATTTGCACGAGTACGAGTACTCCCGCAAATACTCGGTATCGGTCCTGATACCGATACTGGTATCGGTATCTGGACAACCCTAGTACAATTATAATGTAAATGTTAAATGCAAAAAATTGGTGTAAAGCTGTGCCAAGGTAAAGAAATACAGCTGCTGTGCACTGTGTCAGATACAAAAAAAATTCAATACAGTTATATAATATAATAAAGAAACTGTGCAGCGCTCAAGTGCTAAAAAAGTACATACAATTGTACTACAATACTCCAAAGGGTGAAACAATCTAAAATAATAAGTGATCCAACAAAGTCCGGAGAAACACAAGAAAATAGCAAATTCAGTAGTCACACAGCCTGAGGCTGTCAGATGTGACGAAACATGCAGGGCAGAGCTACATACGCACACCACCACGTATGCACAGCCACACATTGGCCAAATTTGTATCGATGCACATCCGTAGACCCAATCTTCTTTCTCACCACCACAATCGGGGAAGCATAAGGGCTTCGGGATTCTTTAATCACTCCTGACCTTTTCAGTTCAGCTAGTTGTTCCCTAAGGTCTTCCAGATCACATAAAGGGATCTTGCTATTTCTCAAAAGGACTTATCCTCAGTCAACCGGATGCGATGTTGAGCACTCTTAACACAGCCCACATCAAAGTAATTTTTCGAGAATATCTTCTCCCAGCGATCTATCTGAACTTTCCCAAGCGAGGGGAGGCTTGGGCAGTGGGTAGTGGGGTTTCTTCCCATTTCCCATTTGGGCTGTCTCATTATTCTCTACCAGAGTGGCAGCACTCACTTTCCCGATCACCATTCGAGGCTTTAGACTGATTGTGTGACTAGTGATGTTCCGCACACTAACAGGAACTCGCCCCCTCACTCCGGAACAGAGCCTGAGTGGGTATAATTTCTGGAACTAACTCTAGGCCAACTTCTTTCTCGGTGGGGTCAGCTTCTACCACCACATACATACCCGGTTGGTCCCAGGACAACTTGACAGTGGCTTTGAGACAGGCTCTCTCTCCAAGCTACAGCACTCTTTCTTCAGTGTCTAATCGCCACAAACTTCCCACTCCTTCAGTGGGTGCCTTCTTTTCTTGAAATACCCTCTGAAATGCTTGCCTCAACTGATGATGGATTTTTTCCCCAAAAGGGGCACCCTCTATGGCCAAGAGGGTGAGTAGTCTTCTGACTAAATTGGTATTAGATCCTATCAGCAAAGAATTTCTGCCGGCTCCAGGCAATCGGGGGCATACGACAGCCAGCGTGTCAAATGTCTCTGGCCTGCCAGCTAAAGTTGAAAGTTATCTTGATAGGTATGCAACCATCGTAAGGACACTTTTGAGTTCCAATTCCCCAAATTTCCAACTCATCAAGTTTACACAAGGGGATGTTTTTCAAGTACTTATGATATAAATCTTAATACAGCAGCGTTACTTGAGCTCCAGTGTCCAACAGGGCTTGTGTATAGATGCCTTCCACTTGAACTGATACTATGGGGGAAGACCCCACTAAGTTCTTGGGTAAGTTCCCTCCAGGTGCCTCTAAGGTATGTGCTTCTTAGAACAGGCCTTCTTAGAGGCGGTGTTTGAGATTTAACTGCTTGCTTAGTGAGGTGTGCATTGATTTCCTGTCCCCTTCTTCCATTTTCTGGGATTTAAATTTTGAGTCGTGCTTGAGCATGGGCGGGTGCGAGAGGACTGATAACTTGCAATCTCCCCACTTTGTTTTCTTCCAACTTCTCTTCTTGTCCTTGGAGTACAGCCTTCCCTTGGGACTCCCAACTAGCTTGCTCGAAGTTTCCCGCCGACTTAGGGAAGAGGAGTTTCTGTAACCACTTTCTCTTTGTTTCCAGTAACAGGATTCACAGGATTCAGGATTCAAGAGTCTTTGACTCTTTTATTCCAGCAAAACTTCTTCCTCTCTAACCTCTCTTATCAATTCACAACTTCAGCACAATAGGAGGATTTTGTCGGGCCCTATGTAGAACCCCCGCTCCAGTCGTGCTTGGTCAGCATCTTTGGGGTCAAGACCTCTCTTGAGGATAATTTGGTGCAGCATTCCATCTTCCCGAGAGATGTATTCAGAAAACTTTCCCCTCTTTGTTCATGGCTGTGGTTGAACTTGTAAATCAAGTCAGCAATTGTCTCAACTCTTCCAAAAACAGCACACAAAGCTTCAATGTAGTCCATGGCAATACAAGCCTTTTTCCCATCCTTAGATTACAGATTACGTCGGCTGCTGGGCCTCAAAGGCTCTCACTAATTCACTGTCGTTTCACAGCCTCTGAAACACTCCACTCTTCCATCGCCTGTAAAGCTTGACTCATCCAGGTTTCAAACTTGTCTTCTCCCACAGTCGTCGGAAACTGTCCTGAGAAAAATCAAAGTCTCCAATAACTTTGATTTGCATTCCCAGGCCCATTCTTCACCAAGCTATCGACCAGATGACTCATAAAGAGATTGGAGGGGCGCTGGCCCCTTGAGAGTCAGTCCCTATAGGCACAGAGCTTTTCTCATGAGCCTTTGTCAGGACTGGCTTCTCACTCCCTCCTCTCTCGCTTCTGAGGGGGAATACCCTTGCCATCACATCCTCCGTCAAGCTGATCTTTTCCTCCTGAAAGCACACTTCTTTCTGCCATCCAGTGGGTAACAGGACTTGGCCTGTCAGGCCTCGTGGTGAAAGTAATGTTCCACATGGTAGGCCGTGACCTCTCTCTCTTTGACATACTAAGAATCTTACATCAGGCCCAGGAGGAAGAGAGTGTGCCCGGGCTTACTAAGCTCCCTTTATCATCCCTTCCAGCATCCTTCAGGCCACTGCAAGGGTCCTTGGGATTTGTAGTCTTAGGGTATGGAAATGTATAGCAGCAGATTCCAGAAGGACTATACCACCCATAACTCACTCCGCTGGTGCACAGGTATGAGGTCACTGGCTGCCGAATTATCACGGGGCAACAATATTCAAAACACTGGAAGGTGACAGAAGCACTGGAGCGAAGTGTGACAGGGTTCCGTTACAATTACCTGTATGATCAATGTGTGAGATACTGATATCACCTAGTCCACCAGGTTACAGCATTATTTGCCCACCTCAAAAAACTTCCTGAACATAAATCAAGATTGGCATAATATTCTTTTTCAGTCATAAGTAGTTTCCCACCTTTAGAAACCCATCAACATACAATAATTACATACACAGTGGGAGGGACAACTTAACTACTTGCTCATTAAATTTGCTAAAATTTTGAAACAGCATTCTGATTTTCAGAGTAATAAACTTGACATAAAAATCCCAAATATTCAGACAAAACTGGCCTAATACCAACCGACTGCCTCGTTCTAGACGCATGCTAGGGAAACAAGACAGTTTGTGGGAAATTCTAACAAACAAATAATGCAAAATAAGGATAAGAAATTTTCCAAAGACTTGTGGCCTTTAAATTGGGAAGAGCTTATTGATGGAATACCCCTAGAGGAGGAAACCCAAATAAAAACTGAATAACTGAGGATGGAAACATATCTGATGCTTCTACCACTCCTTCCATGTGATGGTACATGTGGTGATACAGACATAAATCGATCACGTACATACAAAAGAAAAACTCCCCCACCATCCGACGGGTAGGATAATAGCTGCACACTGGGTGATATGGGGGCCACCCCCAAATATATCAAGATATCATCTCGTACAGCAGCTCCTAGAGAGCTTTGTAGCTTTCTTCACTTTAATAATTGGGCATTACAAAGTATAAATGTAATGAAGCAGAGCAGTCAGCACATTGAATAATTATGAATGTCAGTGCATATCTCATTTTGTGACAGCTTGTTATACGCTTACACTCATGTATATAGAAAACTGGTAAATTAAAAAGGCTACTCACCTGAGCAATGCAGCTTATCATGGCATTTCTTTGTAGCTCTCCAGAGATGTAGGCTCACCAGGGATTAAGGGTGATTCTAAAGGGTCAAAATTATTAATGTCACATTTATTTCACCTGCCGGGTTAAAACTTTACCTTCTAGTGAGTTTGTAGAATTATGCTGTTAACATTATTGGGACATCCATCTCACATGTATAATGTAGCACCCAGATGTTCAGGCAGAGTTTCTAGTCAATTTACCTGCCAGGTATAGTTGCCTTGGACAATTGATAGGAGATCAATTGATTCCACCCTAATTCTGGAATTGTTGCACTTCTCTCTTCTGTCACTAGATGGCCAGGTAGCTGGTGGCATTAGATAAAACAAGGGTATTGCAAGGACAGATTAGTAATAGATGGGGTATCTCAGCCAATGGGCAGGGATCTTATTGGGTCCCTTGACCTGCTGGGAGAGCCTATTTTTTTTAAGGTGGAATCAGGTGATTGGGGATCTGTGAAACCTAGATGCAGTGGCGGTGCGTTCATTAAGGGTGCACGGGGGCACTACCCCATCTCTCCAGTCACCCCCTTTGTGCAGTATGGATAGATTTATGCATTGCATAAATCTATCTATGAGCGCTGAAGCCACCCCCTATTCAGGAGTCCGGCCCCTATGCGGACACCAGGTGCCTGAATTACAGTGGCGGGGGGGGGGGGGGGGGGGGGGGTTTGAAGCACCTGACTAGAGCCATAGGCTCTAAAAGGCTTCAAAAAAGGTGAACTGTGAGCGCAAGCCATTGCGCTCGCAGTCCACCCAGGTGTGTTAGTAGAGCAAATGAATATTTGCTTTGCTAACACAGATCCGCCTCTCCAATTAGGAGGTGCAGATGTAATACCGGCCACCTTATTAGCTGAAGACAGAAGCGATCCCTTTGGCCGCCTAGCAGAACAAGAAGAAGACATGCATGGAGGACACAAGAGCCATCGCCGTGCTACCCGTCCCACAGCTAGCTGCCTGAAAGAGGATGCCTGGACAGCCGCACAAAATATTGCTTTTTATTGTTAAAACATGATACCAACTGACGCGTTTCACACTATAACTTAGTGCTTAATCATATTGTGTATCCTGTGATCCTGTTTTAACAATAAAAAGCAATATTTTTGGAGTGCGGCTGTCCAGACATCCTCTTTCATTTGCATTGCTACATGCATTGCCAGCACCCGTGGCTTCAGATCCGGCAAAGAGGTTCATCATTTGCATTTTCTACCTTGAGCGGTGACTCCCTTTCTCTATCAGCTAGCCGCCTGACCCACTGCCTGACCTGCCACCACCATTGGGTATGTGCCAGGCAGGCAGGGGGCAGGCGGGCGAGTGAGCGCGGGAGGGGGGCCCAGTGACTGCATATTATGGGCATAGAAGCTGAAATTGATGGGGCACAGTTGCCTGCATTTTCTGGGCACAGTGGCTGCATATTGTGGGCACAGAGGCTGCAATTGATGGGGAACAGTTGACTGCATTTGATGGGCACAGAGGCTGCATATTATGGGCACAGTTGGTTGCATTATATGTGCACAGTTGGCTGCATATGATGGGCACAGTGGCTGCATATGATGGGCAGGGGTGGCTCCATTAAATCTACAGAAACATACATTACTTGTCCTCATCCATGTTTCAAGACGTATCCATTAGTAATGTCTTACTTCCTAATCAGACTATAGGTTATGTCACAGGAAGAAGATGACCAGCTGACCTCATTAACACACTATCCTACCTCCCCATCCACTCCCAGCTGCACATTTTTATATTGAATTTCAATCAATCAGTGATCACCCTTCTCTCTAAATACACAATATACAATCGAATTGCATAGTGTATGGCCATATTTATACAAGTAAATAGAAGGGAGTGGACAGAAACACTCAGCTGTCAAGCCCTGTTCACATCTTTGCATAGCAGGAACTCGCATGCGTCTTTTTGCGGGGTGGGGAGACGTTTTTCACTCATCACACATAGGGCAACCCATTCACCTACATGCAGCAATCGCTTCAAAAAAGCTTCAGAACTTTTTTTTAGAGTGGAGCTTGGTGCGTTTTTTACTGTGATTTTTGGTGCAGCGCATTTCTGAAATGCAAGGAAATGCACAGATGTGAATGGAGCCTCATTGTTCTTGGGTATCTGCACCCCCCTCCCCCTGAAAGGTGCCAAATGTGTCACCGGAGGGGGGGAGGGTTCCGAAAAAGTGGAAGTTCCATTTTTGGGTGCAACTCTGCTTTAAAGGCTAAGTTCCCCTTTCTTTTTCTAAATTCCAGCTCACCTATGTACCAATATAGCATTAATGTACTTGTTTTTAAAAAATATCAACGCTTTCCATTAATTCTACAGACACTTACTTCACTGTCCTCTTGGATGTTTGTACAATCAGATTGTAGATTGTATGGTCATCTTTATACACCTAAAATTACTAGTTGCGCTTTAAGTGCCATTAATTGTTAACGGTACACCAAACACAGGAGTAAACACATTTTGCCATGTGAAAAAAGGAATGAGGGGCAAATGCTGCAAAACGCACAGTAAAAAAAACATGCAACCTTTAAAACTCAAAAATGTCCCAGTGCAGCCAATTGAAATCAACAGGCTGTCCTATACATGTCACAGGAAAAATGAGCCAAAAAATGTCCGCTATGCTAAATATGAATGGGGCCTGAATGTGAATTTGGTCGATAACACAAGAACAATGAGGCCTTGTACACACGGTCGGACCAAACCGATGTGACTGGTCCGTCGGACCGTTTTGATCGGTTCACCTCTGAAGTGGCCGTACGGGTCAGAACGCGGCGACGTAAAACACACGTCGTGATGAAAAAAACGAAGTTCAATGCTTCCAAGCAAGCGTCGACTTGATTCTGAGCATGCGCAGGTTTTAAACCGATGCTTTTCTGTACTAACCATCGGTTTGGTCCGATCGGGCAGCGGTCCATCGGTTCGGTTTTGAAGCATGTTTTAAAATTTTGGACAGAAGGAAAACAGACCGATGGCCTATACACACGGTCGGTTTGGTCCGATGAAACTGAACTTCGGTTCATTCTCATCGGTTCGGTCCGACCGTGTGTACGGGGCCTGAGGCTCTGTTCACATCTGTGTGTTTCCTTGCATTTAAGAAAATGTGCTGCACCAAAAATCATAGTAAAAAACACACCAAGCTCCACTCTAAAAAAAGTTCTGAAGTTTCTTTGGGGCAATTGTTGTGTGTAGGGCAGTGCATTCAGGTAGATGGGCTGCCCTATGTGTGATGAGTGAAAATGCTCCAAAACGCCTCCCCACCTAGCACAAAGAAAAAAAGACGCATGTGCGAGTTCCCACTATGCAGAGATGTGAATGGGGCTTGACAGCTGAGTGTCTCTGTCCACTCCCTTCTATGTACTTGTATAAAGATTGGCCATACACTATGATATCTGATTGTATATTGTGTATTTAGTGAGAAGGAATATCACTGATTGATTGCATTTCATTTAAAAAATGTGCAGCTGGGAGTGGGTGGAGAGGTAGGATGTTGGATGATGCGGGTGTGTGCTAATGAGGTTAGCTGGTCAACTCCTTCCTGTGTCATGACCTAAAGTCTGATCAGGAAGTAAGACATTACTAATGGATACGTCTATAAATATGGATGAGGAAAAGTAAAGTAAGAGTCTGTAGATTTAATGGAAAGCGTCGATATTTTTGCAAAAAAAGTACATGAATGCTATATTGGTACATAGGGGACCTGGGATTTAGAAAAAAAAAGTGAATAAAGGTGAACTTACCCTTTAAAAATTACTGCTCCTGGCTGAATAGATTTTGAAAGTTCAGTTGGTACATTTTCCCCAAGTATATTTTTTAGAATTTTTTATTTGACAGAATCGGCTCTAAACTAATTTGAGTGGAGTTAAGGCTTATGCCCCGTACACACGATTGGAAATTCCGACAGCAAATGTCCGATGTGAGCTCTTGAAATTCCAACCGTGTATATGCTCCATCGGACTTTTGCTGTCAGAGAGTCTGCCAACACAAGATTGAGAGCTGGTTCTCAAATTTTCAGACGGAAAAAATTCCTATCCGAAAATCTGATCGTCTGTAGCAATTCTGATGCACAAAAATCCAACGCATGCTCGGAAACAATTTAACGCATGCTCAGAAGCATTGAACTTAATTTTCTTGGCTCGTCGTAGTGTTGTACGTCACCGCGTTCTTGACGGTCGAAAGTTCAGAGAACTTTCGTGTGACCGTGTGTATGCAAGCCAAGTTTGAGCGGAATTCCATCTGAAAAATCATTTAAGGTTTTTCTGATGGAAAATCTGATCGTGTGTATGCGGCATTAGTGTCCAAACTACTTTGACGTTCCCTAAACCCTACTTAAACCAAACCCAGGGCAGTTCAGCTTATCACTATTCTCAATTTTATTCTACTTTATATAAAGTCTTTAGCAAAGACTTACAGCTCACTTTTCTCCTTGGCCCTGTCTTACCATAATTCCTTTCTGCAGATATTGTCTATAGTTTAGTACAATACCTCGAGGAAACAGTACATCTATCTGGATTATAGCATCTAAATGTTTGCCATGCTCTGTTATCTGATATTGTACATCTGTGATGGAGAGGAACAGCAGAAGCTGAAAGCAACAACACTGGGGAGGAATAAATCCCAGGGAATAGGCTGTATATCTGGTGGATGGAGAAGACAATAACATTTTTTTAGTTCATTGGAACCAGCTGGATGTACAGTAGATTTCTTCTCCAGTTGCTCCATTAGGATTTTGCTGACCTTATTTTGGACCATGTACATAAAGGTGCATTTGCTGTAGCCTCACCAATACAGTTGCAAGCAGTGGAAGCTGAACTGGGAGATTGTCAGAAAGCTTATCTCTCAGGCCCTGTACACACGATAGAACATGTCCGATAAAAACGGTCCACGTACCGTTTTCATCGGACATGTCTGCTGGGAGATTTTGGTCTGATGGCTGTACACACCATCAAACCGAAATCCTCGCGGACAGACAGCGCGGTGACGTTGACGCCGCCACGTCACCAAACCAGGAAATAAAATACTTCCACGCATGTGTCGAATCCATTCGACGCATGCGGGAGATTTCTGTCCGCTAGTTAGGTGTACTAACCAGCGGACATGTCAGACGGACGGGTTTCCAGCCGACAAGTTTTAAAGCAGGCTTTAAAACTTTTGTCTGCTGGAAACCTGTCTGCTAGGCTGTACACACGGTCGGATCTGTCCGCTAAAACTGGTCTGCGGACCAGTTTCGGCAGACATGTTTGGTCGTGTGTACAAGGCCTCAGAAGTGAGAATATTTTTAACTTTTTGCTATAATAAATATCCCCCAAAAATATCTAAAAAAATAAAAATTTCCTCAGTTTAGGCCGATACGTATTCTTCTACATATTTTTCGTAAAAAAAAAAATCGCAATAAGCGTTTATTGATTGGTTTGCGTTTACAAAATAGGAGGTATTTTTATGGAATTTTTATTAATATTTTTTTTTTACTAGTAATGGCGGCGATCAGCGATTTTTTTCGGTCCTGCGACATTATGGCGGACACTTCGGACACTTTTGACACATTTTTGGGACCATTGGCATTTTTATAGCAATCAGTGCTATAAAAATGCATTGGATTACTATAGAAATGCCACTGGCAGTGAAGGGGTTAACACTAGGGGGCGGAGAAGGGGTTAAGTATGTTCCCTGGGTGTGTTCTAACTGTAGGGGGGGTGGCCTCATTAGGGGAAATGACTGATCTTCTGTTCATACGTTGTATGAACAGAATATCAGCATTTCTCTCCCTGACAGGACCGGGAGCTGTGTGTTTACACACACAGCTCCCGGTCCCCGCTCTGTAACGAGCAATCGCGGGTGCCCGGCGGCGTTCGCGCCCGCCAGGCACGGGGTCGGGGCGAGCAGGGGGCACGCACGTGCCCCTAGTGGCCTGCGCGAGAGCCAACGTTATATTACGTGCTTTTGCTCAAAAAACGACGGCAGCAGGTCGGCAAGTGGTTAAAGTGGTGATAAACAGTTTTACTTTTACCTATAGGTAAGCCTAGAATTAGGCTTACCTATAGGTAGTGGAAATATCTCCTAAACGTGCGCCACTTAGGAGATATTTCACTTGTAGTGCACCAATGTCGTCATCGACGCTTGGTCTGTGAAGAATCGGACCTCTGTGCCGTTTCTTCCCCAGCGTGCTTCACCCAGCTCCGGCCAGTCACAGAGCCGGAGTCAGCGGTCCCAGAAGGAAGAGTGGTGAAGATGGACGCAGCCTGCACAAGGGACAGCACGGGCTTCAGGTAAGTGTCACATACCATTATCCTTTTAATTTGCAGGGAGCAAACGAGAAAGTAAAACCAATCAGGGTTTACTTCCTCTTTAAGTGCAGCCAACTGACCTGATCACCCCTGCTGCATGCCTGCATGTGGTATCCGTGACAGGCTCGCTGAGAGGATGAGCTGGGTGCCGGTGCAGGTATGTGGCGGATCCTGTCCATATGGTCACAAGCTTTCCCAAGCGTGGACAGGTTGCTGCTCAAAACGGGTCAAAGGAGTGCAAAACGAACTGCACTCCTGTGATCCACAGGAGAAGTACAACCAAACAAGCTTTAGCTGTACTTCTTATTTAACTCTGTATAGGGTATAGACAACTTACACAGCGTTAAATAAATTCCCTGTACAGTCTGTGGTCACTGCAGGCATGCCTCACTGCTTACATGTATTACTTGCTGTGCTGTGTCAATCTATGTCGAAAGTCTGACTTAAAGATCTTATTTTTGATATGGCAAAAACTTTTATTCACAATTGAGCATTGCAATAAATTCAGAAGCTCTGGGTTGATCTTCTCTTGCTATAAGGGTATCAGTTCACCATCTGGTTTTACATTCAGTGATCCATTTTGCCATCTTCTTGTGCAGTTTTATTATCCAGTTTTGTTCCAGGAAAACCCTCAAGCAGTAATACTTGTGCTTGGATAGAGAAAAGACAGATTATTTGGATTTTATTTTCTGGCTTCTTAAAATAGCTACTTTATTGTCATCTTGTGAATGATTTGCTGTAAAGCTATCTATTGTGGTCAGCTGTTCCGTTAGGTCATGTAGTAAGTGCATGTGAAAGAAATTTTGAAACTCTAAGGCAGACATACTGTCTATTGCAGCATAGAGGTACAGAGCTACCATAGAGGTAAAGGTACAGAGTGACCACCCCCTCGCTCCCTCGACACAGCATTTGAATGATCAATCTGTCCAGGAAGGAGGAGGACAGTGGAGAGAGCTGCTGCTCTCATGCACTTTTGCAACACAGAAGGTTTTTTACCTTAATACATAAAATGCGTTAGAATTTAGAATTACTTTAACCTGAAGTGTCCCTTCTGCTGATGCCGCCTGTGAGAGTTGAAATCTAAAGCTCTCTGCTTCCCCCCCGCTCCCTTCCCTATCAAAACTCCACAGCTGTAATCTTTCGGTGCGGCAGGGTTGATAGAGCTGAGGGACCCATTACAAGAACTTAGCAAGAGTCCTTTCCACCCTCTCCTCCATTTATAGAAGCTGTACTCTGACTTACATAAATTAAAAGTTATCTATGAAATAAATAAACTTAAAGCCGAGTTCCACCCAAAAATTGAACCTCCGCTTATCTGCTTCCCCACCCTCCGTTGCCACATTTGGCCTTTCAGGGGGGGACGGGGGAACAGGTACCTCTGTTTGATAGGTACCCTTCCATACTTCCGGGAGACAGCACCTTGGCACGTCCCTTGGATATTCGGCCCCCCTAATCCTTCCTCCGCAAGTTAGAAAGCGCGGCGTGCTTCATGCATGCACAGTAGGGAACTGGCTATAAAGCCGAAAGGCTTCACTGAAGGTTCCCCTTACCATGAATGGCAGGGGATGCACCCAGGAATTGATCCGAAAATTGGCTTGGGTGCCAACATTGTGGGCTCCCTGGACACGTAAGTGTCCATATATTAAAATTACTTTTAATTTTTTCACTTCAGACTGAACTCCTCTTTAAGCTGTTTTTTTAGCTGTGTTTGGTAAAGTCCCATGATATTGAAGACTCTTATACCTACAGCATTAGTAAGCAGTCCATGATGAAGAATACATCATGGGCACTGTTGTCAGCATAATTATCCTATGAGCCTAGACCAGCTGGATGATAGGCACTAATGGGTGACAGCTTTACACGCACATGAACTTTAATGTCATCCCAGTCTTAGTCCGTAGGGTTAAATATTGAATTGGCCCACCCTTTGCAACAGTAACAGCTTCAACTCTTCTGGTAAGGCCACAAGGTTTAAAAAAGTGTCTATGGGAATGTTTGACCATTCTTTCAGAAGCACATTTGTAAAGTCAGACAATGATTTTGAAGGAGAAGGCCTGGCTCGTAGTCTCAGCTCTAATTAATCCCAAAGCTGTTCTATTGGTTTGAGGTCTCTGTGCAGGCCAGTCAAGTTCCTCTACCCTAAACTCGCTTATCCATGTCTTTATGGACCTTGCTTTGTGCACTGGTCCAAATAATTTGGTGGAGGGGGCATTATGGTGTGGGGTTGTGTTTCAGGGGTTGAGCTTGGTCCCTTAGTTCCAGTGAAGGAAACTCTTAAGGCGTCAGCACATTAAGACATTTTGGACAATTTCATGCTCCCAACTTTGTGGGAACAGTTTGGGCATGGCCCCTTTCTGTTTAAACATCATGACTGCACACCAGTGCACAAAGCAAGGTCCATAAATACATGGATGAGCAAGTTTGGAAAGTAGGTACTTGACTGGCCTGCTCAGAGTCCTGATCTCAACCAGATAGAACAGCTTTGGGATGAATTAGAGCTGAGACTGCGAGCCAGACCTTATTCTCCAAAATCACTTACTAACCTCACAAATGTGCTTCAGGAAGAATGGTCAAACATTGAAGCTGTTATAGCTGCAAACAGTGGGTCAACTCAATATTGAACCCTACGGACTAAGGCTGGGATGCTATTAAAATTCACGTTTGTGTAAAGGCAGGTGTCCCGATACTTTTCGTAATATAGTGTATATTATGTACTGACACTTAAAACATGCTCATCTGACTACTGCATTCTCATGGGTTCATGTGTGAAATCATTCCCAACCTACCCCTTTGCCTCCTTGTAATATGCGTAGGTTAAGATTAGGAGTTTCCTATTCAAAAGACAAGTATGAAGGTAAGTAGCTTAGGTATGATCCCATGGGTTTGCAGTGCAACATGCAAGTACTGTATGTTGTAATTTATGAATCCCCTGCAGCCTCCAACTTGAAAGCAAGTTCTCTATTCTTTAAACCACTGGTCCCCTGGCATCCCACAGATCCTAGACTTTTGATATGTTCTCTATTACACTATCCAAATGCAACTTCCATTCCTTTAAAGTATCTTTAAGGACTCTTTGTCTTGGTGGGCCTGAGACAAACATCCTTTGTGTCTCTTTATTAAATTTCCATGGCAGTATAGCAAAGGCCCCCTTATACTGGTAATTAAACTGCTGTTATTCCTTTTTACTATTTAGATGTGGCAGGGGGGGGGAGATTTCAATGGAAAATTTAAACTATAGCAGCTCTATAATGGTATCTGTGGCACAGGCATAGTACAGCCTGTCTCGTTATTGTTCAGCTCTTGTTGCCTTTGTGAAAGCTAACTAGAGTGCTGCTTGAAACGGAATGGGCACCTTATCTCATGACTAAGAAAGAGCTTGTGTGGTATATTCTTAAAATTCCCAGCATTTATAAGTATATGAAAAGCAAACTTGACACTTCTAAAAAGTATTCAAGGCTGACAATGAGAGTTAATGGAAAGCAAGGATCTCTGCGTGCATGTACTGTACCTTTCATTAAGATCTTAAGTGTTTTGGAACTCCGGATTTTCATATCACTTACCTTACCATGCTTCCCTCTAGAACTGCTTAGAGTATTAGAGTATGTCCACAGGTTCTCCACAATTTTAGTAGTGTAGAAAATCTATTCCCCTATCCTAAAATGCAATGCCCAAGGTCTGAGTAAGGAGAATGGGGGGGGGGGGGCATACTAATACGCAATAAACAACCATCACAATGTTGTTATACTTAGGCAGACCATACACAGTTTGAATGTCAACCAGTTCAGCAGGAACTGGTCAAGGTTCGAACTGTGTAGTATGGGTAGGCTGAATGTAACAAGTTGATAGATCGATCAACTTGGGTACAACCAGCATGCCAGTTTTTTCCTGCGATTATCGATAGCGGCTTCTATAGCCACTGGCAATAATCACTGTCTTCTCCTGGCAGGGGTGACTTCCCCCGCCGGGAGAAGACAATGGCCCAGCAGGAGGCATTCCTGCATCACCACTGTTTGTGGTAATGGGGAAAATGTGTGAATTTGCTCCGTGTATGGCTCACCTTACTCATCAAATTCTGGACAGAATTAGATGGGGAAAATGTAATTGTAAAGCCGTGTACACGCGATCAGTCCATCCGATGAGAATGGACCGATGGACCGTTTTCATCGGTTAACCGATGAAGCTGACTGATGGTCCGTCGCGCCTAGACACCATCGGTTAAAAAAAACAATCGTGTCAGAACGCGGTGACGTAAAACACAACGACGTGCTGAAAAAAACAAAGTTCAATGCTTCCAAGCATGCGTCGACTTGATTCTGAGCATGCGTGGATTTTTAACCGCTGGTTGTGCCTACTAACGATCGGTTTTGACCTATCGGTTAGGGATCCATCGGTTAAATTTAAAGCAAATTGGCTTTTTTTTAACCGATGGTTAAATAACCTATGGAGCCCACACACGATCGGGTTTGACCGATGAAAACGGTCCATCAGACCGTTGTCCTCTGTTTAACCTATTGTGTGTACGAGGCCTAAGATATAAGCTCTAACAGCATATTTCTTCCTTTGCCGCATGTTCACTTTAATTTATTGTGATTACTTTAAGGCAACACTGTTGTCATCAAAGCTTTTTGGCTGCAAAAGCAGATGTATTACACTCACTTCTATGGTAACCGTGTATCCACTCTTTGCTCCATTAGGTGTTGCATCCTCAAAAAGGCTCTCCAGTATTCAACCTCTCTGGGACTGTCAGATGTCTGTGTCCCCTGCCACGTGTTGTGGTTTCTTCCCCTACACTGACCCCTACATTACTGTGTCCTGTGGCGATGTAAGGAACACAGGAACTAACCATAGGGGACACAGGCAACCAATATTCCTGAAAGTGTTCAATGCAGAAGAGTCTGAAAGAGGCTGAACAGAAAATTAAGAGAGAAGGCACATACCATCAGGTAAATAGGTATAATACCTCTTTTTTTTTTTTTTTTTTTTACAGGGATAGGCTATATATATGTACACTACTGTGCAAAAGATTTAGGCAGGTGTAAAACAAAAAAGTTGTCAATTAAGAATGCTTTCAGAAATAGAAGTGTTATTAAATTATTTTTGTCAATTAACAAAATGAAAAGTAAATGACCAGAAGAAAAATCCAAATCAAATCAATACTCGGTGTGACAATCCTTTGCCTTCAGAAAACAGCATCAATTCTTCTAGGTACACACAGGTTTTGAAGGAACTGTGCAAGTAGGTTGTTCCAAACATCTTGGAGAACTAACCACAGATCTTCTGTGGATGTAGGCTGCCTCAAATCCTTCTGTCTCTTCATGTAATCCCAGAAAGACTCAATGATGTTGGGATTAGGGCTCTGTGGTGGCCAAACCATCACTTCCAGGACTCCTTGTTTTTCTTCCTTACGCTGAAGATAGTTCTTAATGAGATTGGCTGCATGTTTGGGGTCGTTGTCCTGCTGCAGAATAAATTTGGGGCCAATTGCACGTTTTTCTGATGGTATGACATGATGGATAAGTATTTGCCTGTATTTCTCTTCATTGAGGATAGAAATGCAGCCTTAAACTTGCAAGGAACGTGCACCATGCTTCACTGTTGCCTCCAGACACCCATCATTGTACCGCTCTCCAGCCCTTAAGCCAGGGGTGTACAAACTTTTTTTAAAGAGGGCCAGATTTGATAAAGTGAACATGCTTGAGGTCCGACCATTTTGCCTGACATTCTTTAAACCATTAAAATTTGGTCGAAGTGTGTAGTTGAGTTGCTTAGCCTTGTTTTTCAATCAGAGGTATGGTTTTCTGGTTGCAATTCTTCCATGAAGATCACTTCTGGCCAGAATTATCCAGACAAAAGATGCATGTAACTGGGTCTTAAGACTCCCTGGCAAATCGTGTCGCAGGACACACTTCCTGTTCAGCCTGGGAGGAGAAACAATGGCCTGGCTCTTCCTTTCCCCTGCCTCCTAAGGTCAGTTGGTCTAATGTCGGGGAGGGGGGGGGGGTGCTTGCCTTCCTGTCCGCTGTCTGTCTTTGGCGGGGGGAGTGCTTGCAGCTTACTCATCAGCAGGGGTCAAGTCCTGGGGAAAAAGTGTGGGAACTCCCACCCAAGATCCACTCCCCCACCAAAAAAAAAAAAAAAATGATACGCTGATATGCATAACTACTAAACCTCAAGTTCTTTATAAATCCTGTGATAACTCGCGGCAGACCTCCGCAATGTCTCCTGGGAACAATGACAAAAGCTCCCAGGAGACATTGCGGCATCGAGGAAGTGACGGAATATCCGCACACTACCCGATGAATCCATATACAGGAAGCGGCCAGTAACATAAAGGATTACTAAGGTTCGCCTGCCCCTGACAGTGACTCGAGCTGGACACCGCCGCTTAGTGAAGGATTGGCTCGGGCGGCTCGACTGCTCTTGGCTGCTCTAGTCCTGCAAAGGGAACTGCGTTCCTGCGTTTCTTGCAGGACTTGAGCCCTGCTCATCAGTCTCTCCCCATGGGGGTGGGGGTGGCTGGCGTTAGTGTCTCTACATTATCTAGATCGGCGATGGTCAGCATGCAAGCTAAGTTGCCGGATTGCTACTAGAGTCACATGACCTCTAGCCTGGCCACCTGTGGTTGGTGTGCAGTAAGCCAGAGCCATGGAGGAGGGGGATTGCACATGTGCAGAGTCCATGCCCTCTTACCTTATTTCAGGTATGTACAACAGGGAGAGGAGCCCTGGAGAGTGGAGCACCAACTGCAGCATGAAGCCCCCTGGTGCCCGGGGAGGAATGGCCGATCCTCTATCCAAACTGTGAAGAATGAGAGCCAAGAAGGGAACAGAAAAGGTGGGCAGGGAGACACCGACCTGACAGGTAAGGGACCAAAAGGAAGTCTTATAGCAGAAGGAGGAGGACAGGGAGACGTGTGCCAGGGAAGTCAAACCATGACAACTAAAATATTTACTGACAGAGCTGAACCAGAGATGGACAGGGTGCTAGGAGAGATGAGAAAAGACTGAGATATTCCCTACTGGGGAGAGAAGAATAGAGTAATATTGAAGAGTGCAATATAGCGAGAGAGTGCTCAGAGATTGGAGAGTGCAGTACAGAGTGCTCAGAGATTGGAGAGTGCAGTTCAGAGTGCTCACTGCTGCCCCTGGAGGATAAGGATTACTGGGAGCTCAGAGCGAGGTGCACATGTGAGAGGTGAGAGGGCGCTGCACCGGCCAGGGAGGGAAGGGACTCCTAGAGGGTCAATTACTGTAGCAGAACGTGTGTGATTTCCTCCCGGGGATTGGACATTTGGTGGGGTGAGCGGAGTTCTGTCCTCCACCCCCCTCTGGACGCGGTAACATGGCCTCTGACACGCCGCACTGTACCAGGAACAAAAGGGGCGCCAGACTAAGTGTAGCATTTAAAACCAATGATTTAGTAAAAAACTACAATTAGCAATTCAGAAGATCACTGTGTAATACAAATGTGGTATTTATGAAAAGAACGTCTGTCTTGAAGCCACTCCAAATCGCCCTGATGCCATAGCAGCCTCGAACACTGACTGTCTTCCTGGATGGAGATAGAAAGCCCGCCGAAACCAGAGTGGAACATAAGATAGCGCCGGGTCGGACGTAATGTCAGACGGAGGGCGTGTTAGACATGCTGTCGTGGAGTGGGTGGTAACGCGTTTCGAAGCAACAGCTTCTTGTTCAGACCTCTGTATGCCGCTCTGTACACCTGTTGCAGTTTGGGCACTCGGGTTCACCATCATTTGCCTAGATGATGTTAGGCAAGTTTACTTCTGGGTAGAAATGCCTTATGAGTAATGGCTAGTTTACAGTTCAGAACCCTAAAATGTGGGAAATTGTGTACTGTAGGCTGTTTAAAATACTGCAGCTCCAACATTATAAAGCACTGCGTAGGTAATCCTCCTTTTTACTTTTCATTTATTGGTTTTATAATTCATATATTATTATTTTTCTTGGAATTTTCTATTAACTTACACACAACTGAGCTTGCTGCTAGTCTTAGTTCTAGAAATCCCAATATCATTTGGTTCACCAAGCCATATATTACAGCCTATATTTCTTTTGTTGCTCAGGTTTGGCATGTCACATTTTTCACTGTTTCTCCTTAAAGCAGTTAAGCCCCAGCAATTCCATACTCCTTGGGACGTATAATGACTTTCTTTCTTTCCTTTTTTTCCAAGCTTGTTATGTCATCTGTCAGCAAATTACCTGTAGCTGCAGGAAAATAGCTATTAAACAAGGAACGGGGGGGATTGTGTGGAAAAAAAAATGCATAAAAGTTAAAGTGAAGAAAAAAGAGACATCAAGAAACAGCACTGAGTATAGAATGGTAACGTATATCCAACTTTTTCTGAACAGAGCTGGAGGGATTGTATGTCAGTCATTGCAGAGACAAATTAGGAACAGATGGCCGGAGAGAAAAACACATAAGTAGATGGGGCACTGAATGCATGTAAATGGCAAAGAGCTCCGTGCTTCACGGTTTATGGCTTATAATAGCGATAAAGAGAACCTGTCAGGGTTTGACTGCAGTTGTTTTACATAATGCTTAATGTGCCACTTGTTCTTTGAAAATAAAACCTGACTATAAGTTGCCTGCCTGTGACTAAGCATGATACAAATGTAAAATTTTAGCAGCAGTGGTGAACTCAGGCTTATTCCTAGGTAGCTTCTTCCTTTCAACAGCTAGTCTGCTTGTTAGGTACATAGGAAAGGGCAAGAAACATGGATCTCAGAGGTCAAATTGTTAGACTGTTTGGCCCGGATTCTCGTACCTCGGCGCATAGTTATGCCGGCGTAGCGTATTGAATATGCGCTACGCCGACGTAGCGCAGAGCGGCGAGCAAAGTATTCACAAAGCACTTGCTCCCAACGTTGCGCCAGCGTAACGTAAATTCTTCGGCGTAAGCCGGCCTAATTCAAAGTAGGTGGAAGTGGGTGTGATCCATTTAAATGAAGCATGACCCCATGCAAATGATGGTCCGAACGAACGGCACATGCGCCGTCCCGTGGACTCATCCCAGTGCGCATGCTCAGAATCACGTCGGAAATACTCCCTAAGATACGTCGAATCACTGCCTACGACGTGAACGTAACCTACGCCCAGCCCTATTCACATACTACTAAGTAAACGACGTAAAATACGATGGCTGTTCCCTGGTCCATACTTTAACATGTCTTACACCTGCTTTATGAGGCTTAACTTTACGCCGGACGTAAGCCTTACGTAAACCGCGTATATTAATGCACCGGGCACAAGTACGTTCGTGAATCGGCGTATCTCACTCATTTGCATATTTGCAATGTGGCAGCCAGCCTAAATATGCGCCCAAGATACGCCGGCGTAGGAAAGTTACATCGGTCGGAGGAAGCCTATTTTCCGGCGTATCTAGTTCTATGGCCACAGCGCATAGATACGACGGCACACATTTACACTTACGTGGCGTATCTGTAGATACGCCGGCGTAAGTTCTATGTGAATCCGGGCCTTTGTGTTTATGCCCCTTTACCAGGTTGTTAAGTGTATGGACCTGGTGTCTTATGCCTGAAGAGTAGACCTGCTAGACTGCTGTCCAACTAGTTCTTAGTGGTCTCTCTGTAATATCATTAGTGCCCATGAGCCCCTTGTGTCCAAAATCAGAGAAAATGAATGCATGGTCATCCTATTAACTACCATTTGAATGTCTCACAAAGAAGTCTTAAAGCATTTTGCTGCACTCTCGGTACTAGTGATTGCAGTGCCCTCAACAGGTTTCTCCCAGCTAAAAATGCCTAAATGCCCTCACACTTGCCCCCAAATATCTGCAACCTCAGTTTTTAAAGGCCCATACAACCCACTTCCTCATAGTCACCAACCAGCATCTGCAGCACATAGAGGTAACAGATGTGAAGAATCAGAGCCTAGTTCAGTACTTACCCTGTCCTGTCCTGTTGCTACTAACACTTGACAGATCACATTGGCTTGCCTGAGTTTAAAGTGAAACCAAACGATATTGTTATTCTACAAATAAAAACATACAACTACACTACTTAATGACTACTTTTTTTTATGCCTCCTTGCTACATACTCAGTGGGCTCCCAGACTTCACCTCCCTACTTCCATTTTTTTTTGAACAAGCACAATGGCAAACCCAGAGTCCCTAGACCAGGCATGTCCAAAGTCCAGCGCTGCATCTCTGGTGGCAAGTAGCAAGCTGCATCTGGTGACAAGTGAGCGCTGCCTCTCTGGTGGCACGTAGCAAGCTGCATCTGGTGACAAGTGAGAGCTGCATCTCTGGTGGCACGTAGCAAGTTGCATCTGGTGACAAGTGAGCGCTGCATCTCTGGTGGCAAGTAGCAAGCTGCATCTAGTGACAATCAAGTGCTGCATCTCTGGTGGCAAGTAGCAAGCTGCATCTTGGTAACAAGTGAGTGCTGCATCTCTGGTGGCAAGTAGCAAGCTGCATCTGGTGGCAAGTGAGCGCTGCCTCTCTGTTGGCACATAGCAAGCTGCATCTGGTGACAAGTGAGAGCTGCATCTCTGGTAACAAGTAGAAAGCTGCATCTGGTGACAAGTGAGCGCTGCATCTCTGGTGGCAAGTAGCAAGCTGCATCTTTCTTTCTCTCTCCCTCTCTTTCTCTCTCCATCCCTCTCTTCCTTCTCCCTCCATCCCTCTTTCATCTCAGACGCTAAGCGCACCCCCTTTAAGCTACACCAAATATTTAGTTTAAACCACGCCCATTTTTGCCTGGGCGCACCTCGCATTTTTCCCCACTACGCCACGCTTACAAATGAATGCCTTGCCTCCTAATTATAATCAGACTTTGCCTACAGACAAAGAAGTGTCCCTATACATTTTTTTACATAGTTGACAACTATGCTAGTATAGGGTACCTGCTATATTGTAACAGCTCCTGAGAATTTTGCTTTCTTGTGACACATTACTGATTTACTTTAAAAAAGAAAATAGGACACTTTCTGCTTGCCCAGCAATTGATATTCTCTAAAATGCTTGCATTGAGACTCCTTAGACAAAAATAATCAGATGTGTATGTTTAGCTTTATTTGCTTGTCTACAAAACACTCATGGTGTCATCATTAGTCAAATAGATAATTAGAAATTTCTAATTTGTTGCAGTCTAGTCCACAAAGTAATGATTCATGTTTTCCTCATTTTAAAATATCGAAATAAATTAGTCTCTAGGCTGTGGTTGCTGACTTTATTATTTTCCATCAAATATTTATCTTTGAATTTTTAAAATTGAACTCCAGGCAAACAGATAAGATGCATTTTATATATTATATACACTATACACATGCAGTATATATATATATATATCTATATATATATATATATATATATATATATATATATATTGTGACAGTATGCGAGGTGCGATACATGATCATAGGTACATTTCACCTCGCATACGTTCCATTATGAGAGACTGAACCGGAATCCATTCCGGGTTTTACAGCCTCTGGGCCTGGCTAGGATTCCGGTCCGGATGTTTGGGTCCACTGGAGTCCACAATCAGCTGGACTTTAAATGTCCAGGAAGAGAGCACAACAGGGCTCTGGCTTGAAACTCAGGAAGGGACCTGAGTGAGGGGAGCGCTGAGTGCTGGATTGAAAAGGTTTGCTTTACTGCATGTTTTGTGGGTGTCAGGGACTAGCCCCACACTGTATAGAGAGGAGATCCTGTTTGTTTAGTTTAGCGCCGGACGGCAAGGATTTAATTTACTGTTTTGTTTATTTTAATCTGCAAACCGTTTATAAATAAAATCTGGCATCCGCCAGACTTAAAAGAAAGTGCCTGCTTACAGACTGTGATTTCAGAAAAGGTGATCCCCACGAGCTAATCCCTCACACGTGGTGGATTCAGCGGGCACTTTTCTGAAAATGGAAGAAATATTAAAGGCCCTGCTACAGGCCAATGCAGCCCAGCGGGAAACCAACCGCCAAGTCGCAGAGGCCGCTGCAGCACAACAGGCTGCCCAGCAGGAGATAAACCGCCAAGTCGCAGAGGCCGCTGCAGCACAACATCGCCAAGTCGCAGAGGCCGTTGCAGCACAACACGCTGCCCAGCAGGAGATGAACCGACAGTTCGCCGAAGCTCTGGTGGAACTGAAAAAGGGGTCCGCACCTCCGGTGTTAGCGGAACCAAAGATTGTACGTGCTTCCTACCACCTGCAAAAGATGACACCGGCGGATGATGTTGAGGCGTACATGGCGACTTTCGAGAGAGTCGCTGACCGCGAAGGATGGCCAAAAGAGCAGTGGGCGGGACTATTGGCCCCATTCCTAACAGGAGAACCCCAAAAGGCCTATTTTGACCTAGAACCAGATAAGGCCCAGGACTATGAGACTCTAAAGACAGAAATACTCGCACGCTTGGGTGTCACCATAACACCTCCGCCAAGGTTATTGCCAAGGAATTAGTCCAGGTGTTTAGTCGAGTGGGGATCCCAAAAGAGATCTTGACCGATCAAGGCACCCCTTTTATGTCAAGGGTTACCAAGGAATTGTGTAGATTGTACAAAATCTCCCATCTCCGTACTTCTGTCTACCACCCCCAGACAGATGGTCTGGTCGAAAGGTTTAATAAAACATTGAAGAGTATGTTGAAAAAGGTGGTCGACAAGGATGGGAGAGACTGGGATTTTTTGCTACCATATCTCATGTTTGCCATACGAGAGGTTCCACAGGCCTCCACAGGCTATTCCCCCTTTGAGCTCTTGTATGGTAGGCATCCCAGGGGCCTGCTAGATATTGCTAAAGAAACGTGGGAAGGAGAGGTCAGTCCATATAGGAGCATCATAGAGCATGTCTCCTTGATGCAGGACCGAATCGCAGCCGTTCTGCCCCTAGTACGGGAACATATGGAGCGAGCCCAGGAGGCCCAAAGGAGGGTCTATAACCGGGGTGCCAAGGTCCGTACTTTCAACCCGGGGGACAGAGTGTTGGTACTGGTTCCCACGGTAGAAAGCAAGTTTTTAGCCAAGTGGCAGGGTCCCTTTGAGGTTGTCCAAAGGGTGGGGGAGGTAAACTACAAAGTCTACCAGCCAGGGAAAAGGAAACCACACCAAATTTACCATGTAAATCTCTTAAAGCCCTGGAAGGACCGAGAGACTTTACTGGCCACGTCCCCACTTCCAACAGACCGGATACCCATGATACCTGACGTTCCCATCACGGATTCCCTGTCCGTAGCACAGCAAAGTGACGTTAGGGCATTCGTGCAGAAAAATAGAGACTTTTTCTCCCCCTTACCCGGACTGACCAACACGATCCAACATGACATAGTGACGGAACCAGGGGTTCGGGTAAATGTAAAACCATATAGAATTCCAGAGGCCCGGCGAGAGGCAGTTGCGGAAGAAATAAAAAATATGTTAGAGTTGGATGTGATCGAGGAGTCTCACAGTGAGTGGTCAAGTCCCATAGTGCTGGTCCCAAAACCTGATGGCAGTATTAGGTTTTGTAATGATTTTAGAAAACTTAACAGTGTGTCCAAATTTGACGCCTACCCGATGCCCCGGGTTGACGAACTTGTGGACAGGTTGGGACAGGCTCGCTACATAACGACCCTAGACCTAACGAAAGGTTATTGGCAGATACCGCTTACTGAATCGGCCAAGGAGAAGACTGCCTTTTCCACTCCTGAGGGCTCGTTTCAGTATAAGCGGATGCCGTTTGGTCTGCACGGAGCCCCTGCATCATTCCAGCGAATGATGGACAAAATTTTGAGACCACATCGCTCGTATGCAGCGGCGTACTTGGACGATGTGGTCATCCACAGCCCAGATTGGGAATCGCACCTGCTCCGTGTACAAGCGGTCGTAGATTCCCTTAGGGAAGCACGTCTCACGGCCAATCCAAAGAAATGTGCCATAGGCCTGGAGGCCAAATACCTTGGGTACATTATTGGCCGGGGGATGGTCAAGCCGCAGACCAATAAGATTGAGGCAATTCAAAAATGGCCCCAACCAGTCAATAAAAAACAAGTGAGGGCCTTCCTGGGCATTACGGGGTATTACAGGCGTTTTATACCCAATTTTGCCACCATTGCCGCCCCCTTGACCGATCTAACGAAGGGTAAGGGGTCGGTCATGGTCAAATGGAACCCCGAAGCCGAGGGGGCATTTCAGAAGTTAAAACAGGCTCTTTGTATGGTACCCGTACTAGTAACCCCGGATTTTAGCCAGGAGTTTGTTATACAGACGGATGCCTCTGAGGTAGGACTAGGGGCCGTACTGTCACAGATCAGGGATGGTGAGGAGCACCCAGTGGTATACCTGAGCAGGAAGCTGAACAAGCACGAGAAAAATTATGCCATCGTAGAAAAGGAGTGTCTCGCCATTAAGTGGGCCTTAGACTCCCTGAGGTATTACCTACTGGGGAGGTCATTTAAGCTGGTCACAGACCATGCTCCCCTGAAGTGGATGTGTGACAACAGGGAGAAAAATGCTCGTGTGACAAGGTGGTTCCTGGCTCTACAGCCTTTTAAATTTGCGGTGGAGCACAGGCCAGGGAAGCTCCAAAATAATGCAGATGCCCTCTCCCGTGTGCACTGTATGGTTGGGTCAAGTGCTCAGCCGCAGGGGCTTGAGCAGAGGGGGAGGATATGTGACAGTATGCGAGGTGCGATACATGATCATAGGTACATTTCACCTCGCATACGTTCCATTATGAGAGACTGAACCGGAATCCATTCCGGGTTTTACAGCCTCTGGGCCTGGCTAGGATTCCGGTCCGGATGTTTGGGTCCACTGGAGTCCACAATCAGCTGGACTTTAAATGTCCAGGAAGAGAGCACAACAGGGCTCTGGCTTGAAACTCAGGAAGGGACCTGAGTGAGGGGAGCGCTGAGTGCTGGATTGAAAAGGTTTGCTTTACTGCATGTTTTGTGGGTGTCAGGGACTAGCCCCACACTGTATAGAGAGGAGATCCTGTTTGTTTAGTTTAGCGCCTGACGGCAAGGATTTAATTTACTGTTTTGTTTATTTTAATCTGCAAACCGTTTATAAATAAAATCTGGCATCCGCCAGACTTAAAAGAAAGTGCCTGCTTACAGACTGTGATTTCAGAAAAGGTGATCCCCACGAGCTAATCCCTCACAATATATATATATATATTTTAGAGGTGCGCATCTACAGTGGTCTTTCAATTCGATTACGATTATCATGGGAACGATTCGATTTGGCGATGCATCACGATTACTGCCAATAGTTTTCATCAACATATTGAAGCAGTCATGAGAACTGAAGGATGGAGGAGTCCGGGAATAGGGAAGGAAAAATCCATGAATAGGAAAGGAAGGAAGGAGGAATCCATGAATAGGAAAGGAAGGAAGGAGGAATAAATGAATAGGAAAGGAAGGATGGAGGAATCTGGGGATAGGGAAGGAGGAATCCATGAATAGGAAAGGAAGGATGGAGGAGTCTGAGGATCGGGAAGGAGGAATCCATGAATAGGAAAGGAAGGATGGAGAAGTCTGGGGTTAGGGAAGGAGGAATCCATGACTAGGAAAGGAAGGAGGAAGGAGGAAGGAGAACTGAAGGATGGAGGGGTCAAGAGATAAGAATTGAAAGATAGTGAAATCAATGGATAGTGAATGAAAGAGTCTGGGGATAGGGAAGGAGGAACCCATGAATAAGCAAAAAAGGATTGAAGAATTTGATGAATAGGAAATAGGAATGGAAGGCTGGAAAAGTCCAGGAATATTATTCAGTAGAGGAGTCTGGGGGGGGGGGTGATAGGAACTGAATGATGGAGGGGGCCCAGAGATGAGAATGGATGGGACCTCAGATTGTTCAGGGTTGCGTGGAATGGGGTTGGAGACTGAATATAGGTGAGTGGGTGAGGGTGGTGGGCATTGGTTTGAATAGGGAGGTGGAAGGGGAATGGGCCAGGAGCCATGTCCGTCTGATGTGGAATTTCAGTGATCTGGGATTGGTAAAAGTGATCAGGAGCACGAGAGACAGTGGCAATTGAGGTAGGAGGAATGGGTTGTAGAGGACATCAGGCAGTTTGACAGCCATCTGGGGAACATGCTGTCATATCTGCATTAAAAAACAAAATAAAGTGGGTGCTGTGTGATTAGTTAGCAGCTAGCACACAGTGAATATACAACCAACAACCCAGGGCCCTATCCTCCTCCCCAAACCACCTTGGGGGCCCTCTTCTCCTCCTCCTCCTCCAATCACCCAGTGGCCCTCTCCTTCTCCAGATGGCCACCCAGGGGCCCTCTCCTCCTCCAGGCTGCCACCCAGGGGTCCTCTCCCTTAGCCACCCAGGGGTCCTCTCCCTTAGCCACCCAGGGGTCCTCTCCTTCTCCCCCTACCACTCGGGGGTCCGCTCTTTCTCCACCTACCACTCAGGAGTCCGCTCCTTCTCCCCCTGGCACTCAGCAGTCCTCTCCATCTCCCTCTGCCACCCAGGGGCCCCTCACTCCCTTTCTTCGGTAGACTGTGACACCACAAATATGTGACCAGGCTGCAGAGTGACCAATCAGGGGCATGTTTACCTGCAGTGCACAGATCTGCCGGGAGAAGGTGTACTGTGCAGTGTACACTCATCAGCCCCATGTCCCTGGATCAGAGCCAGCAGGATCCTGATCATCTGCCTCCTCCACCGTCATACCTGGCAGTGATCCGCGGCTGCCCTGAACACTTCTGGTGTCTTGGCTCTGCTCTACTCTCTGGAGCTCCATGCTCCACAAGCCCGGCCGCCATCGCTCTCATCAGTTGCAGCGCCAGCATGGACAAGCCAAGCTGCCCTTCAGCTTCAGCCCTGGCCCTCCATGTTCCCGCCAACGTGTGCACACAGCGTGGCGCCTCGCGGCCATTACAATAAATGTGACAAGGGGGAGGAGTCGCGATGACGTCAGCGCACATCGCGATTCGGGTGCTCTCTGCATCGATGCAGAATCAATCACGCAAGACCAAATTGCGATGCATCGTTGCGCCGATTATATTCGGCACCCCTAATATTTATATATTGTGGTGGTGGGACTCTTAAATACGCCATATTTTGGAGAGAAATACGCACTAATTGCACAGCTGTGTGTCTGGCTATTTAGTTCTGACCTGACTATGGCTCAGGGCCCCACCCAACAGACAGGAAGTCTGTTCCCGGGAGTCAGGTGGACTCCCATCCCTCTGAGGCCTCGTACACACGACAGAGTTTCTCGGCAGAATTCACCGAGAAACTCGGTCAAAACCCGGATTCTGCCGAGAAACTCTGTCGTCTGTACAGTTTTGGCTCGATGGAGCCGACGAGGAACTCGACGAGAAAATAGAGAACATGTTCTCTATTTTCTCGTTGTTCTATGGGAGAAGGCGGCCCGCCGAGCTCCTCGGCGGCTTCATCCCAAAACTCGACGAGGAACTCGACGTGCCAAGCACGTCGAGTTCCTCTGTCGTGTGTACGGGGCCTGAGAGGAGTCAGAGGCTGCATGTCTGCAGTTAGAGCATGCCTGTCTGCAGGAGGCAGATGTCATTGGTGATTGAGCAGCAAGGCGCTGATCAGGAGTAAGCTAGGAGAGAGCTTAACTCTAGGAAACTCTGTTTGTTCTGAGGAGCAGACCTTAGGCCTAGGCTAAAGGCCTGAAACAGCCAGATGGCAAGAATGAAAGCCAGGAGGCTAAAGTATTGAGTATGCAAGATACAGTAATGGTGGAACCCCCTATGAGGGCTACTGATGTATTTGTGAACTTTTTGTGCTTTTAAATAAAAGTGGGCTACCAGGCCCTTAAAAATTCAGTTCTGGACTGGCGTACTTACTAAAAATGCACCTACCACTGGAGTCTGATCACCCCAATCTTACAATATATATATATATATCTATATATAGATATATATATATATATATATATATATATATTAGGAAAATTTATTCTTACCTGAAATTTTCTTTTCCTGTAGTCCGTAGGCGGCACACAATGGGTTAAGCTCCCTTCTAACCCCTAAGGAAGAAAGAACGAAACTAGCAGTGAGACAAGTTAAATTGATTAATTAAGCGCAGTGAATCCACCTGCCTTGAGCCTATAAACCGCCCCCAAGAACACACACAGACGTATCTTATGCAGCAATAGAGTAATTTTAATGGGAGGGAAAACCTGTGCCGCCTACGGACTACAGGAAAAGAAAATTTCAGGTAAGAATAAATTTTCCTATTCCTGGTCGTCCTACGGCGGCACACAATGGGATTTGCAAAGCAGTGCAAAAAAGAAAGGGAGGGATATCAATGGTTTAAGGCACCCTGAAGCACTCTTGAGCCAAAGGCCGATCCCTCGGACGATACTACATCGATTCTGTAGTGTCTTATGAAGGTGTTCGGTGAAGCCCACGTTGCCGCCTTACAGATCTGGTCCATTGGAACGTGATACTTCTCAGCCCAGGACGCAGCTGTAGATCTTGTAGAGTGAGCTCTCAAGAGAAGAGGGGAATCTTTGCCTTCTAAAAGGTAACAATGCTTGATGGTGTCCCTAATCCATCTTGCCAGTGAAGATTTACTTGCTTTTTTCCCCTTGTTTGGCCCTTGGAACTGTAGGAACAGGGCCTCAGACTGTCTGAATTCCGAGGTTCTCTGTAGGTAAGCAGAGATGGTTCTTTTTTACATCCAGGAGGTGCAGGTCATCTTCAGAACCATCCTTAAACACAGGCAACACAATTTCTTGATTAATATTCGAGGAGGTGGAGACCTTGGGAAGGAAACCCGGCATAGTTCTTAGGACAACCGCATCCGGAAGCAAAGTGAGATAGGGTTCTTTGGATGACAGGGCCTGAAGCTCACTTATTCTTCTGGCGGATGTAAATGCTACCAGAAAGATACATTTGAAAGTGAGGAACCTTAAGGATGAACTCTCCAGAGTCTCGAAGGGAGGTGACGTTAGCCTCTTCAGCACTAAAGGCAAGCTCCAGGCTGGTAGCGGCTTATGGAAGGATGGTCGTATCTTCTTAATGGCTCTGAAAAACCTGCTGACCAGAGGTGTTTTCGAAAATGTTCCGTTTAGGTAGGAATTAATGGCGGTCAGCTGGACCCTCAGAGTGTTCGGTTTCAGCCCCTTTTGGAAGCCCTCTTGTAAAAATTGCAACAGAGATGCTACCTGTTCAGGAGAAGATGAGCTCCTGGCGCACCAGGCCGAGTATAGGGACCACACTCTACTGTAGACTTTCAGGGTAGCAGGCTTCCTAGAGGCCAAAAGGGTAGCTATAACCTCCTGAGATAGGCCTTGAGCCGTCAAGGTTCTGTGTTCAAATTCCATGCCGCAAGCTGGAGTTTCTCGAGGTTTGGATGGAGCATCCCCGATTGGAGAAGAAGGTCTTTCTGGATGGGTAGTTTCCAGACCTGACTCTTTGCCATATTCAAGGCTAGCGGAAACCATGCCCTCCTGGGCCAAAATGGTAGGATTGCTACTGCTCTCACCTTCTCGTCCCGAATTTTCTGCAGTACTTTCGGGATCACTGGAATCGGAGGAAAGATATAGATGGAAAGCCTCCTCCAGCTTATCGACAGGGCGTCTATCGCCAGTGGGTTCCCCACACTGGATAGAGAGCAGAACTGTGGAAGTTTCTTGTTCTGGAAGTTCGCCATTGCATCCAATTCGGGCAACCCCCACATGGAGGTGATCTTCCTGAAAACCAAAGGGTTCAGTTCCCACTCTCCCGGCAGGACCGAATTCCTGCTGAGCCAATCCGCTCTCACATTGTCCACACCTCTGATGTGAACGGCCGTCAGGGAAAAAAGATTCTCCTCTGCCCAGAGCATGATGCGGGCACACTCCCTCTGCATTGAGGGGCTTCGTGTTCCCCCCTGTTTGTTCAGGTAAAAAACTGTGGCTAAGTTGTCTGACTGAACTTGAACCGCCTTGTGGAGAACTTCGGACCTGAAATGGATGAGCGCCTTCCTGATTGCCGTAAGCTCTTTCAAGTTGGACGACATTAGAAGATCCTTCCGAGACCAGGCTTCTTGTACCCAAAGGTCCCCCACATGAGCACCCCAGGCTAAGCCTGAGGCATCCGAGGTGAGGACCGTCTGAATCGGAGTCCTGAGGGATCTGCCCCACAGGAAGCGTTGAGGATGCATCCACCAAAGGGGATCCTTCTTCACTACAGGAGAAATATTGATAGGCTTCTCCAAAGAGTCTTGGCTCCTGTTCCACTGGGACAAAATGCAGTCCTGAAGTATCCTGAAATGGGCCCCGACCCATGGAACAGCTTCCAGGGATGATGTCATCATACCTAGGACCCTCATCGCCTTCCTTACTGAGCAGTGATTGGTTTGTAGAAGATCCTGCACTGTCTGTTGAATATTGGAAGCCCTCTGATGTGAAAGGAACAACCTCATCTGAAGGGTGTCTATTGTGAACCCAAGGTAGGGAATGATTGGAGTAGGGATCAGAGAAGACTTCTTTACGTTCACAATAAAACCGTGAGAGTCCAGTATTTGAAGGGTTTTGTGAAGATGATGCCTTAACAAAACTTCTGAGGGGGCTCTGACTAGCCAGTCGTCTAGGTAGGGTGTTACACATATCCCCTGTAGGCGAAGAGCTGCAGTCAGGATCACTACCACTTTTGTAAAGACTCGAGGTGCCGAGGTAATGCCGAATGGTAGGCAAGTGAATTGAAAATGGAGAATCTGGTGATTGAAGAGAAGAGCGATCCGTAGATATTTCCTGTGTGATTTTAGAATAGGGATGTGCAAGTATGCGTCCTGAAGATCGACTGACGCTAGGAAGTCTCCCTCTTCTATGTTTGCAATGGCAGACCGAATTGACTCCATTCTGAATTTGCGCTTTGCAAAGAATTGATTTAGGTAAGAGAGGTCTATTACTAGCCTCCATCCTCCTGAGGCCTTGGGCACTGGAAATATCGGGGAGTAGAGACCTTGGAACCTCTCCTGATCTGGAACTTTTTCTAGAGCGTGCTTTTTTATGAACTCTTCCACCAACTCTAGAACTACTGGGTTGGAGGGTTTGTTGAGCATGAATTTCTGTGGAGGAAAAGAATTCAGCTCCAGAGAGTACCCTCTTGTGACGATGTCCGTCACCCAGGAGTCCGATGACGTCTTTTGCCAGACCTGAGAAAAAAACCTTAGCCTGCCTCCCACTGGAGGAGAGGCGCTGATGGCGTCAGGCTTCTTTGGGTTTGTTGAAGGGCTGCTTCTTGGCTGCCGCTGGATCTTGCCTTTTCTTATAATATGGCCTTCTGCCCCGAAAGGAATAGTTCCTTTTTGGGGAGTATCTGGATCTTCCATAGAACGGCTTACTAGACCTCTTCTTCTCCAAGGGAAAGGTAGCGTCTTTTTCTTCATTGTAAGACTTGAGAATATCCTTCAGATGAGGGCCAAACATGGATGAAGGGTGAAAAGGCATGTTAACAAAACTGAACTTTGAAGATAAGTCACCCATCCACTGCTTTATCCAAAGCGCCCTCCTGGTCGCATTGGATAAGGCGAGGGATCTGGACGAAAATTTTAGAACGTCCACAGGAGCGTCACATAAAAATTCTGCGGCAGACTTCATCATGTCAACTCCCTTCAACAAAGAGTCCCTAGGGACCCCGTTAGGGCTCTTGCTACTGGAACTGAAGAAGCCGCAATTTTGGCGGTGGAGGCTGCAGCTAGATAACTTTTTTTGGCTAAGCCATCTGCCTTTCGTTCCAAGGGGTCAGACAGTTTGGAGGATTCATCTGAGGGAAACAGAGATTTCTTGACCATCCGAGCAGCCGCCAGATCAAGCTTAGGTGGATTTTCCCACTCGGATGATACTTTAGAATCCAACCTATAAGAAGATTTAAAGCGGGTCCCCGCATCGGATTTCTTGTCAGGGTTGGTCCAGTCCTTTTTAAACCAGTCACTTAGAATGGGGTGGAAAGGAAATCTCATATCTGGGATCTGAGGAAAATAATACAATTGATCCTTTTTCGGTCTAGCGGATACATCTTTGGAAGATTCTATAGTGTCCTTTACCGCCGACAGCAATTTAGGAATTTTATCCTTAGGCAATAAGTATAAATCGTCATCCAGATCCTCAAACACTACTTCCTGACCGGATGAGGAGGCACTACATTCCCCAGATGAGGAGCTAGATGCGGCTGGGGATATATCTCTGGTACTACGCTTCCTCTTTTTGGATACCAGAGAGTCTTTAATTTCTTTAAATGTGCTAGACATTTCCCCTTTAAACCATGACAGGAATGAACTGGCATTATCAGGTGGATTCAAACAGGATGCACAGGTGTCATTTGAATATGTTTCCGGCAGGGGCTGTTCACATTTATTGCATACATTGTGCTTGGACTTTCTCCTGGCTTTTCCAGAGGGAGCCATCTGGGAGAAAAAATAGACAGAGAGAAAAACCCCCACCTGAGTAACAGCACTATAAATATATGTATATAAACATAACATAGGGAACATGCTCTCACCTCTGACCGGCCAAGGAATCTGCTGCCTAGGCTGAGTGCAGCCATAGCAGACCCCTGCCGGTCAGAAATAACCTGTAGCCCTGGACCGGAAGTGACACGGCCGCCCTGGGATTCCCCCAGAGTTCAGACCCGGCCGTATATACAGCAAAGTAATGCGATCAGCCCATCATACATTTTGCAGTAAAGACATAATGAATTGGAGCCGTTACCGGCGCTCACCGTCCCTCCGGTCGTAGATGCGAATTCCGGAGTCCCGGAAGTGCGTCATCCATCTGCGCGGCTCCTTACGGCGACTTCCGGCCAATGGAGCGCAAACACCCCCGGCATCCATCTAACCGTCATAGGACGGGGGATTACATGGCGGCCTTTCCGGATCACGTTCTTGCCGGGCCGGGGGATGTTGGGGTGCAGGCTGAGGGACCGAGGATAGCACCCGGTATACGGCCGCCCCTTAGCTCAGGAACCCAGAAGCACCGGGTGTGAGCACTTGCCTCACGCCTTCTTCATCTGTACTTTCAGGTAAGAAGAAAGAAAAAATACGTCTGTGTGTGTTCTTGGGGGCGGTTTATAGGCTCAAGGCAGGTGGATTCACTGCGCTTAATTAATCAATTTAACTTGTCTTACTGCTAGTTTAGTTCTTTCTTCCTTAGGGGTTAGAAGGGAGCTTAACCCATTGTGTGCCGCCGTAGGACGACCAGGAAATATATATATATATATATATATATCTATATATATATATATATATATATATATATAGCACTACCCCTGGAGGAGCTACTGGTTTGTTTTAGGTGGCACGTTGCCTCGTGGCTCTTCCGCCCTCCTAGGGGTATATGGTGCATATAGCAGTAACGGAATGTCCACGATAGGTGTCTTTTTCTGTGCTCTTTATTACCCAGCCGGGTAAAAACATTAAAACTTGTGATGAAGAGTAGAGGTGAAGTAAAAGAAGAAGTAGCAGACTCAGGCGCAACAATAGGGAAACAGTCCTGCTCCCAACAATGCTTTGTATTTTCCGCCACTCCAGCCAGAGTGGGTATAGCGTACCTGGACAGGCTCACTCTCACTGACCTGGCAATCAGAGTATCACTCGAACTTGAAGGAAAAGTCTCTGCCACAGACCCTCCTGAAATGGACTTCAGGGAAAAGCCTCTGCCACAGGCCCTCTCTGTGATTGTGATTACGGAGATGATCCTCCTTGATAGAATTGCGTCTGGATCTCCTTCAGATAGTTTTCAGGTTCCCGACTGACAGGTGACCAGCCTCTCAGTTTCCGGCTACCTTGATCTCCGATGGTTTGTCGAGACCCTATTGGATCGCCAGCCTCTCATTGGCTCTCCTCAGATGGACTCCCACCGAACAGCTATCTCGCTTGGGATCGTCAGGATTGGGAACCCAGTCAACTACTGGGCTCCCTGCTACAGCTCAAATATTCCGGACCAAGATGGTCCCCGAACCAGGAACACTGCGTGGCACGCGCACCACGGCCTGGAAGGCCATTACGCCGGGGCGCCGTGATGCACAGTCACCCTAAAGGTGGGTGCCGCACTCCGAAGAAGAACCCAGACTAATGGCGCCTGCCCCATAAATACCCGCCCCCAGCATGCACAGCGAGGCTCAACCCTCCTGATAGGCTGCTGGGGAAGAGCACCCAAACCTCGACTCCACTGCTTCCACCCCTTCGCCCTGGGGTAGGAACTACACCCCAGTAACAATAGACAGCCCACAGCACAGCCAAGCTGAGACAGAGACTAATAATAAATGGATCAGAGTTAGTTAACACTCTGATCCCTCTCTAAATTTAACTAGCACCGGTACTTTTTAAGTAACCAGGCGCTACATATATATATATATACACAGTACATACTGTCTATATGTATATACTGTACAGTATATGGGAGAAGTATTATTTGTTGGATTTGTATGTTTGTTCATCTAGTCCTGAGCTTTACACACTTCACAGGGCAGGAGACCGAATTTTCTTTACTGCCACAAAGTAACACCAAAGGGTCTTGTCCCTTCCCGAGCCTGCAAATGGACAGTGAAAGGAGACACAGCAGATTGATGAGCTCATCTCTCTATTACTCTAATCTCTCCTTCTATTATAAGGTTTCTAATTAGAAGTAGTACTGCAGCACAGCTGATACCAAGTCAAATGTATTTACTTAAAGTATAATTAAAGGCAATACCTTTTTTTTTTGTTTTGGATAGAGTTGAGAGGGATTAGAACACCTGTTATTGCTGTCTGTGCCCCTGCTAAGGAGATTCACCCTCTCTATTTGTCCTGTTTACCATTATCATTGAAAGTGAAATAGAAAAATATAAAAATAGCGCTGCTATACCGCCTGAAAAACTCCTGCCCAGCAACCTCAATGTGAAAGCCAGAGGGCTATACCGCCACCGCGGCTCCCGCCCCAGTGTGAAAGGGGCCTTAATAGAGGCAGAAACTTCCAATAGGGACACTAGTTATGGTGACTTGGGGGTCCCCAGGGAATCCCCTTAATTTGCAGGGATTTCCTCTGACTTCCTGTTTGGCTATGGGACAGTGAAGGGAAATCTCTGCAATGGGACACAGATGGCAAAAAAATCTAATAGGGGTTAGTTATAATAAGGTGACCAGATTTTTTAAATGAAATCCGGGGTCATATGGTTTTTTTTAACAAGTAATGGTGGCAATCAGCAACTCTTTGCCCGTCACCACCATCACCCGCCTCACAGCCTATCAAGTCTCACTCTCCTGGCCCCGGCCACTACTGGGTGAGAAGCGGAGGAAGATCACTCCACCAGGGAAGGCAAGGAGATAAGCAGGCAGGCGGCTGGCCGGGACTTGAGCCAAGGCAGAAGAACATGCCAGCGGAGCTGAATAGGCATGCACCCGAAACTGAAGAAATATTCCCTCCGCTCCGACCAGCACATGATCATCAGAAAGGGGCACAGATGATAGAAAAAATACACCCCCCTAAGCTAGTAGGAGCAGTGGAGCAGGGGGTGTAATTCAGATTTTTTGTTATTTGTATTCTGCACTGATTGTCTTTCAAATTGCCCCATCCCCTGTTCAAATCCAATCCGGGGACAAAACCGGGGACAGACTTGGTCCGGGGACAGTGTCCTCAATCAGGGGACTGTCCCTGGAAACCGGCGATGTCTGGTCACCCTAGGTTATAACCCTCCCCTGCTCTACCCAAAATGCCTATAGTTCTACTTTAAAGTGGAGGTCCACCCTAAAAAAAATAGCCAAAAAGGCTAAAAAAAATGTGAAAAAAATGTTTTATGATTACCAGAAATGGCTGTTACAAGGCAGATCGTCCTAATCTGCCACTTCCTCGTCCGCGATGATCTTCCCTCTTCTCCTCCTCGCGTTGCCTCCTGGGAAATGGGGCGCGCTGTCTTCTGTGAACTGTGTATCTCCCAGAGGACAGCTGCCCATTCACAAAGCGTTGCGCGACTTGCGCATGAGCAGTAGGAAACTGGCAGTGAAGCCGCAAGGCGCACGATTTGGAGGTTGGATCGGCCTCAGGTGGCCGACATCGTGGGTACGCTGGACAGGTAAGTGTGCTTTTTAAAAAAAAATCCCAGCTGGACCTCCACTTTAACTACTCTGATGTTTTGAAAGACAAGGTGGAATAGACTCCCTCAAGAGCTGGTTGTGGAATAGACTCCCTCAAAAGCTGGTTCTGGCCAGCTCAGTAGATTGCTTTAAAAAAGGCCTGGATGATTACCTAAATGTACATCATATAACTGGGTACATCTATAGGTAAAGTTGATCCAGGGAATATCCAATTGCCTCTCGCGGGATCAGAAATTAATTTTATTCCCCCTGGAATAGGATCATGCTTTGCTGTTTTTTTTTTTTTTTTACCTCTGGATCAACTGTGGGTATAGGATTGTGTATATGGGATTGTATGATTTATTTATTGTTTCCTTATTTTTTGGTTAAACTAGATGAACTTGTGTCTTTTTCAACCTGACTTACTATGTAACTACGGTATGTAAGGTGACATCCAGCTTCTATTTCATACTGCTGAGATTGACTACTCTTTCATTGCTTCCAACTACACAGTTTCTTATGAGAGTAAGATCTTTTTTTTTGCGACTAAAATAATATGCCTTACAATTGTCTTTTCAAAGATGGCACCACTGGCACACCACTATTATTAGAGGTAGCTACCAATGGAACCAAATGAAAGCTTCACATAGGACCCATTTAGTTTCTTGTTCCACAATATGAAACAAATCTAAAGTCGATATTCCCCACCTACTTTGGAGGTTTCTTCCTACATGGACTCAATAGTCCAAATGCAGTAGCAATGATGTAAAGTCACTTTTTTTAAATTAATATCACAAGATTTCTCAGATTTTCCAAAAGCCGTTTTATAAAATTCCCCTTATTTTCCCTTCTGGATGACAAACATCCAAACTGAAAGAATCCGTGCCACAGAGTGAATCAGTTTATTTCTATGACTGTTAAAATGTTGCTGTTATGGAGAAAACCCAAATCCAGAACTGAAGAAGGAAAGAAATAATTCCATAATGATTTTTATGATCTGCAGGAGGACCAGTACTATGGTGTGTAGCATTCATTTGTAGGGATGGTAACAGTTAAAGTCCCAAGCAAACTTTTTTTAGATTTGAACAAGCAAATATGGGTCTGCTTTCTAAATGGCAAGTTCAGAATAGTAGCTTTTAAAGTAGATCTAAATGCTCAGCATGCAATAGGGGGAATGGATAGTTCCCAACTGTCCCTTATTTGGAGAGACTGTCCCACTTTTGGAACAATATCCCTCTGAAGCCTGAGTTTGACTGGAAGCAGGGTGAGCAGCCTCAGAACAGGTAAGAGGGACTCATTTCATATCCAATGGCCCCTTTGGGGGTTCCAGTGGGAAATAATTCCACTAAATTCCTCTACCTGTGGAAGTGAGGCATTAGAGGCAAAGACCACTTTAACATTAATAAAAATTTAACTTTAACATTGCTCCATTTTTAACAAAGCAGTTGTAGCGGTGCCCCCGTAGGATCCGAGTGTTGTGGTCACCCTGCCCAGCCTGGCATTCCCTCCTCAGTCACTTTGAGGCAATGAACCGTCTATATGCATGTTTTTGTTTATTTTATTGAGAGTGCGCTCAGCCTATCAGCGGCCGCAGCAATGTCCCGTCGCGGCCGCTGATAGGCTGAGCGCACTGTGAGTCACCGACCCGCAGGAAGTGAAACAGACCGGGACCGGAGAACGGGACGGCGATATCGGAACAACGGGGGATCGTAGGCAGGTAAGTGAAAGTTTATTTTGTATAGTTTTACAGCCCGGGCACAGCGGGGGTTAAAAGTTTTAGCTTAGAGAACTCCTTTAACTTGGATGGGATGAGGGAAATATGGCATACCCCGTGAATTGTATATCAATCTATTGGTGGATTGTATATCAATCAATTGGGACAACTATATACACTTCTCTGTACAAGTTACAACTTCAGTCTCCTCCAGTTCTTTCCTTGCTTGCAGACTATTCTTCTTCCTTCCTCCTGTACAACTCTTAATCCTCAGGACCAGCTAGCACATGTAAGGTTAGGCCTGACACTGGCTCAGCCAGGCCTCAGCAAATGTCCTTTACAGGCAGGAACCGTGGTCCCCTATAGTGTAGCATAAGTAGAAAGTCATTAATGCTAGCTGTGCTATTGATGGTCTGCAGCTCCCAGTCAGCCCTCTTCAGGCCCTGCCAGCCCTCTTGGCTGCAGCTGCCTGACTCCCCTGCCCATAACATTGCATTCCTCACTACTGGCTCTGCATCCACCTCCGACTGTTTCCTCTAAGTTCTTTCAGGCATGCCACCTGGCTTGAATCAGTGGGTCCACCCTGAAGACTTGCCTGGCAATACTAGCTCCTGCTGTCTTCTCTTGCTCCTCCTGTGCCTCCTGTGCAGAACCTTCACGCTTTCTTGAAGGAATTAATCCTGCACACGAGCCCCTGGCCCAAGGTCCCCCCCCCCCCTCAAAGGGCCAGACAGCCCAGTACTTCATGTCCAGTTCTTCCACCCGACAACTCCTCCCCAGGTGGGCTTCTAGGTATTTAAGGAGGCCTTCCTCCTGCCAATCCAGGTTGGGAATTGGTCAGGGCTCTTTAGAACACCCCAGACAGCTCCACCTCTCCTCGACTCCTCTTCTTCCAGAATCCTCTAGACGAAAACAGGAGGTCTCAGTGATGCTGCCTGTGAGTCATCAGCTGCTAACTCTGAGCTAGCTCCAGCTCTCACAAACCAAAACATACAGGCCTGGCTGGAAACCAGGCCTGCCTGCCTAAATTTGCCTACTCTACAAAACAAAAAACCCTACTCTAGTACAGGGGCGGACCGACCATTGAGGCACTCGGGCACTGCCCGAGGGCCCCATGCCACGAGGGGGCCCCATCAGGGTTGCCAGGCTCATTAAAACCAGGGACAGTATGTAAAAACCTGTGTTTTTTTTACATCTGTCCCTGATATGTCCAAAACCGACATGCTTTTGATGTGAAAATCCTGAGATTTTAGCTGCCCCGTCTCTGTAATGCCTCCTGGCTTGGTGGCCATCTGTAAGCCCGGGGGCCCCATAATCTTCTATTGCCCGGGGGCCCATGAGTTGTCAGTCTGCCCCTGCTCTAGTACCTACCTAAGTTGAGGTGGCTACACAGTAAAAAAGTGTTGTGCTGTAAAGCTCTGCTGTAGCCAGGGATTGCCCTTTTGTAAGCAAAATCCATAATCATGATGCTTGTGCTCCTGTGTCTTCTATCTTCCAGACTGCAGAGTGGAAGGGTCCTATTTCAGGTGCCTATTACTCTGTCTGGGTGCTTTAGACATTCCTTTTGGCTGCCCAGCAGCAGGGTTGTTGGAAGGATGCAGTGTGTTGCATCAGGCAGTAAACACTCAGAGTCCAGATGCAGTAACAGAGCTGTATAGTAGTCAAACTCAGGTCTCGAATGCTCCGATAGCATCTGTCTCGATGGATAGAATGCAGCCTTGCCGGTCTTCGCCCAGACAGGGAAGCTTCCAGGAAGGTTAGCATGTCCCTGATCGTTCCCTACTTATTTGAATCCTCTCCCCACCGCTGATAATGTGCCTGTCAGATGGGTAACCTGGCCCTACATTACCCACATGCAAACTGTGCACTGGGCCAGGATCTTAAATTGACTCAAGATGGCCACCAGAGTCACATGTAGCAGCAGCATCTAATCCGATAGCTCCCCCAGTGATCCAGGAAACCATAGAGGAACCATGTTCCTCTCGTCTTCCCCTCTCTCTGCAATGCAGCTGCGGTTCAGCGCCACCTGCAGTGGAGAAGGTGCACCTGCCTACAGGGTTCATGCAGGCTCCAGAAGTATGCACGGCATGATGACATCAGGATGAAGAGACTAGTTGGCGGCAGACGCAGACTACTGCGGTGGATCATAGGTACCTACTCCTGGAAGAAGTGCTCTTGTTTTTGAATAGCATGTCAAAAATGTTATTTTTATATAAAGTATATTATTTTTTGCTACTATTTTTCTTCTGTCATTATTCTTTCCCACTTTGTTACACTCCATGAAGCAATCGCACCACCAAAAGACAAACAATACATTTTGTAGATGTAAAGGGGAAACTAAAGCGCTAGCAGTGCCCAAATGTGCAGGGTGGAAAATGAAGTACTAAAAATGATATAAACTTAATGCTGCTCAAATCTAAAATTGCAATAACAACAAATGAATAATATGAATAAAGTGATTGATGAGCGCAAAATAGTGGTATAATAAAATAAAGTAGCAGTGAAACGTCCAATTAGAGAAAATAACACTAATAAAATATGATCTCCAAAGTGATGCAAAAGTGTAACGGATAGTGCCAAGTAGGCACAATGGATCTACAAAATCCAATGTGTAAATGATACAAATAATGAAAAAATAATAAAAAATGTGAAAAAAACCAATTGTGACAACAGTTCATATGTGACAGTTCATGAATCACAGGAGTGAATGACAATTCCAAACGGTGACTGTGTATCCAAGCAGAGTGATGAAAGAATCCACATGAGCAGCTGAGCTCACAATGTGCTTACCTCACACACATGCAATGACAGCATGGTATCTCCACAGATGAAATCCGACACGAGAAACGAATCCTCCTCACCTCTCCTATAGTGACACAGGTCTGTGAATGGTAGAGACGGCGTCCTTCTGGTTATGTCTGCAACTCCGGACTTCACCAAAATGGAGGCTCCGTATGCAAGTGCACTTAGAATGGTCCCAAAATAAACGGAAAGAATCTCCAATAGTGAAGTATTGTAAAACCGATTTAATGTCGTCCACAAAATAAAATAACAGGAGGTTCAGCTAAACAGAGCCTGAACCAAAACAGACAGCGAGAACGGCTGTGTGATCGGGTAGGTGCGTCACTTCCGGTCACGTCTTTCGATGCCTTACGCGTTGCGTCACGTCACGTGACTTCATCAGAGGCTAATGATTGGCTGAGCTATCTACACCTTTATACAGCTTGGCCGGAAATACAATTGCGGCCATTTTGGAACCTGGTTACCATCAAAACACATCGCGGCCATAATAATAATGGGCACAGCCGATGAAAACATGTGGGCTTTGATGGCAGAAGTGTACTGTATCGAAAAAATGTACAAAAACCGTGTTGTGAGAGACCATGAAGGACTAACATGATCTAAACTCAACACAGAAAATATAAAATAAATATCATATAATGCAAAATACTATATGTGTATAATACAACCTGGCAAAAATCATTTAAAAAGAGGATAAATATCCAAGATGGATAAAATTTATCATTTAGGGATAAAGTACATTGCAGTACCGTCTAATCAGACAGAATCAATATATTATCCATTTATTTATATTAAAACCAATATAATAAAATATTTAAAATTGTTATATTTAAGTTTAAAACTTTAAAATATAAAAAAGAGATGGTAGTGAACAGGGTCACCCTTCTTATTGGTGATACATCATAATATTTCATTTATGAGGAAAAAATCAGCTGGCAATGTCTGGTGTATAAATAAAGCGAAAAAGGGGGAAAAAAGAGTCTAGCAAGAAAAACTAGACCAAAGTGACACCTCATTCCCTTTATCGCAACCTCATTAATACAATAATACAGTTTAAAAATTGCTTAAAAAACAGTTAACATCAAAATCCACATTAAGGCCATCCGGCACCAATGTGTGGAGGGTATGTATCCATTGAGACTCTTTCTGACTGATGGTCCTAACCAGATGGGCTCCCCTCCATGGCTTTTTAAATTTGTCGATGGCCCAAAAGGATAAATGACGTGGATCTTTGTTATGGACTTCAGCAAAGTGTCTACTCAATGTGTGGAGGGTATGTATCCATTGAGACTCTTTCTGACTGATGGTCCTAACCAGATGGGCTCCCCTCCATGGCTTTTTAAATTTGTCGATGGCCCAAAAGGATAAATGACGTGGATCTTTGTTATGGACTTCAGCAAAGTGTCTACTGACACTGTGCTTGTCGAAACCTTTTAAGATGTTCTTAATGTGTTCCTTAATGCGGACCATTAATGGTCTTTTGGTTCTACCTACGTATTGGAGCTTACACGTACATTGTAGTACATAAACCACACCCTCAGTGTGGCAACTAATAAAATCCTTAATGGGGTACCACGTATTGGTATAGGTCCCCAAAAACTCTGTTCTTTTGAGTTGTGGGCCTTTTGCGTGTAAACAGGCAAAACAGTACTTGCATGGAACAAACCCTTTTGTATTGAAAAATGTGTAGCCACTCTTTGGGGGAGGGTCTTCAACATAAGTGGTAAAACTCTGACTGCAGATGAACTAGCAGTATTGGATGTAGGCCTTAAACATGCACCAATCAAAAACTTAAACAAGTTTGATACATATATTAACATTCAAAAATATATTAGAAAGATTAATATTAAAAAATACTTCATCGGAAACCCAATAAAAAGTTTATCCTCCACATCCCCAGCAAGAAATGCCATACAACACAGTACTTTACGTAACAACTCTGTGTTTAATCCTCAAGTAGGCAATAACCAACATATAGAGGTGTTCAAAAAATTAGTGCTACAAGATCTGGATCAGCTTAAATTGAAAAATGTCTCAGACCCTCCACATCTAAAAAGAGGGATACAAAGTCTAAAAAAGCGAAAGGACATTGTTATCCGCCCGGCTGATAAAGGGGGAGGGGTAGTAGTACAGTCCAAAGAACAATACCATGAACAGCTTCTTGGCCAATTAATGGATAAAGAAACATACACTGAACTACCCGGAAACCCCATAGTGCATTACAAAACACAATTAAAACAGTTGATTCGTTTAGGACTCAAAAGGGACATTCTCAATAAAAAAGAAGCGACTTTTCTGCTACCAGAAACCTGTAGAATTCCTATCATCTACACTATCCCCAAACTACACAAGGATAAGATTAATCCCCCCGGTAGACCGATTGTTAACGGGATTGATTCCCTTACGGCCCGGATGGGTCAATATCTTGATTATTTTTTGCAGCCAGCTATCCAGCAAACTAAATCGTATCTAAGGGACACGAAGCATGTCTTGCAGCTATTAGAGGAAGTACCTGTCACAGAAGGCAGTACAATCATAGCTTCTGCAGACGTGTCATCCTTGTACACAATTGTGAAACACCATCAAGCCTGTAGTGCCACTAAATGGCTTTTGAGAAATTACACCATTCTTCCATGTAAGCAGCGTAAGTTCTTAATTAAGTGTCTAGAGTTCTGCTTAAAATCCAACTATTTCTGGTATAACCAGACCTATTATAATCAAAAGACGGGTATAGCCATGGGTGCTAAATTTGCACCATCTGTGGCTAATGCATTCATGGCCGAGTGGGAGGAAGGTGTGGTTTATTCCAACACGCCACCACAACTCATCATGTACAAAAGATACATTGATGATGTATTGATTATTTGGAATGGCACTAAGGACACTCTGGAAGATTTTCTCTCAAACCTCAACACAAATGATAAAAACATCAAATTAGTGGTAAATATGAGTGATAAATCTATCAATTTCCTTGATTTGGACATCACGATCTCGAAAGAGAGATTGATTACCAAGACCCACTTCAAAAGTGTAGACACGAATAGCTACCTATCATTAAAGAGTTGCCATTATAGATCTTGGTTACTGAATATCCCAAAAGGGCAGCTAGTTCGAATCAAACGCAATTGCACAAAGGAGATAGATTTTCGCACTCAGGCTGAATTTATTGGAGAACGGTTTAAAAAGAAGGGATACTCTGATGAATTCATACAACAACAAATACAAACCGTGGCGGATCTTGACAGGAATTCGATGCTACAAGGAAATATAAAAATTAAACAAAAAGCAGAAGCACCAGCCATTATTTTGGATTACAACATCCAACACAAGGATGTGGAGAAAGTGTTGAGAAAACACTGGCATGTTCTAACAACAGATAAACATTTAAAAAGTATTTTACCAATCAGGCCAAATATTGTGTATAAAAGAGCACCCACAATTAGAGATCTGTTGGTTAAAAATGTAGTAGACCCTCCCCCAAAGAGTGGCTACACATTTTTCAATACAAAAGGGTTTGTTCCATGCAAGTACTGTTTTGCCTGTTTACACGCAAAAGGCCCACAACTCAAAAGAACAGAGTTTTTGGGGACCTATACCAATACGTGGTACCCCATTAAGGATTTTATTAGTTGCCACACTGAGGGTGTGGTTTATGTACTACAATGTACGTGTAAGCTCCAATACGTAGGTAGAACCAAAAGACCATTAATGGTCCGCATTAAGGAACACATTAAGAACATCTTAAAAGGTTTCGACAAGCACAGTGTCAGTAGACACTTTGCTGAAGTCCATAACAAAGATCCACGTCATTTATCCTTTTGGGCCATCGACAAATTTAAAAAGCCATGGAGGGGAGCCCATCTGGTTAGGACCATCAGTCAGAAAGAGTCTCAATGGATACATACCCTCCACACATTGGTGCCGGATGGCCTTAATGTGGATTTTGATGTTAACTGTTTTTTAAGCAATTTTTAAACTGTATTATTGTATTAATGAGGTTGCGATAAAGGGAATGAGGTGTCACTTTGGTCTAGTTTTTCTTGCTAGACTCTTTTTTCCCCCTTTTTCGCTTTATTTATACACCAGACATTGCCAGCTGATTTTTTCCTCATAAATGAAATATTATGATGTATCACCAATAAGAAGGGTGACCCTGTTCACTACCATCTCTTTTTTATATTTTAAAGTTTTAAACTTAAATATAACAATTTTAAATATTTTATTATATTGGTTTTAATATAAATAAATGGATAATATATTGATTCTGTCTGATTAGACGGTACTGCAATGTACTTTATCCCTAAATGATAAATTTTATCCATCTTGGATATTTATCCTCTTTTTAAATGATTTTTGCCAGGTTGTATTATACACATATAGTATTTTGCATTATATGATATTTATTTTATATTTTCTGTGTTGAGTTTAGATCATGTTAGTCCTTCATGGTCTCTCACAACACGGTTTTTGTACATTTTTTCGATACAGTACACTTCTGCCATCAAAGCCCACATGTTTTCATCGGCTGTGCCCATTATTATTATGGCCGCGATGTGTTTTGATGGTAACCAGGTTCCAAAATGGCCGCAATTGTATTTCCGGCCAAGCTGTATAAAGGTGTAGATAGCTCAGCCAATCATTAGCCTCTGATGAAGTCACGTGACGTGACGCAACGCGTAAGGCATCGAAAGACGTGACCGGAAGTGACGCACCTACCCGATCACACAGCCGTTCTCGCTGTCTGTTTTGGTTCAGGCTCTGTTTAGCTGAACCTCCTGTTATTTTATTTTGTGGACGACATTAAATCGGTTTTACAATACTTCACTATTGGAGATTCTTTCCGTTTATTTTGGGACCATTCTAAGTGCACTTGCATACGGAGCCTCCATTTTGGTGAAGTCCGGAGTTGCAGACATAACCAGAAGGACGCCGTCTCTACCATTCACAGACCTGTGTCACTATAGGAGAGGTGAGGAGGATTCGTTTCTCGTGTCGGATTTCATCTGTGGAGATACCATGCTGTCATTGCATGTGTGTGAGGTAAGCACATTGTGAGCTCAGCTGCTCATGTGGATTCTTTCATCACTCTGCTTGGATACACAGTCACCGTTTGGAATTGTCATTCACTCCTGTGATTCATGAACTGTCACATATGAACTGTTGTCACAATTGGTTTTTTTCACATTTTTTATTATTTTTTCATTATTTGTATCATTTACACATTGGATTTTGTAGATCCATTGTGCCTACTTGGCACTATCCGTTACACTTTTGCATCACTTTGGAGATCATATTTTATTAGTGTTATTTTCTCTAATTGGACGTTTCACTGCTACTTTATTTTATTATACCACTATTTTGCGCTCATCAATCACTTTATTCATACAATACATTTTGTAGGATACCCTCTAGTAATGCCAAGTGACAAGGACAGCTATTCATGTTTATTCAGAATAGAGGATCTAATTTCCTTTCAAAAATATTAAAATATGTACAGAGCATGGGTGATTGCTTGACAAGCCATGTAAAATTTTATGCACAAGCTGCGGTATTTTCCCAGCAAACACTAAATACAGTCAGGTGCACAGGCTGTAAAGTAAGGACACATGAAATAACATTCTCTGTCTGAGCTGAAAATTAAGAAATAGATTTGAGCAAACAGATCTTTTGCTGGTTTGGCTCTGCGCTACAAGCAGATATTAAAACCTACCACTTATTCCTACCACTTATATATTCATTAATAAATACTTAAATATTTTTTTTAACCTCAACTCCAAAATATAAAGCTGACCATACACTGACAGTTTTTTTTATTTATTATTTTTATTGTTATTCAGCCAGAAGGCTGATTGAAATTTGACCGGTCCCTGCAGTTTTAATGAATTTTAAAAAGTTATTTTGGACTGTTTCCTTCACTGGTATATGCGCCCAATGAGAAAACTGTATAAACTGTACTATATGTAGCATTATCTACAGTATACAGGACTGTGTTTCAGCAGCAGTACTTTCCATCCTATTCCCAAAACAAAAATGAATCGGGCTGAGCGCTGCTCAGCCACTCACAGGAATGTTTGTATTTTATGAATGAATACAAGGGTTGCCAGGGCCATATTTATTATTGATTGGATCCTAGGCAAACATTTTCTTGGGCCCTCCTGAATCCACTTATCAACTATTTGCATGCAGTGCAGGCTCAAGGGGAAACTGCCTTGGGCCCCACAACAATAAGCTGCCCCTTTTTGTTCTGTGGTAAAGACGGCCCTGAGGGTTGCTCTAAATGGCGGTGGAGAGGCGGCCCGATATCACGATCTTCACCTCAGCCTCAGCAAGAGGAAGCCATGTATTCATTAGTAAAATAAATAGTTCATTTTGATTGGCTTGGTTCAAACAAACTATTTCAGTTAAATCAAACCTGGCGTTTAGCTTCAAGTGAGCCCCCATACTCCCCCTCTATATGATCCCTGGGTTAGGAAAAAAAGTATCTAAACCATAGCTCCCAACTGTCCCTGACTTCCTGCAGGGGTACTTCTTCTGGATTTCAAAATCAATGTCTGTATGATGTGAGTGGACAATTCCTATTGACAGGAAGGGCCCTTTTAGGAACCAGAAGAGGACAGATGGAGAGGAGTGAAGCAGACAAGCCAGTTAAAGTGCAGAGCTGGATTAGCAATCCCTGCAAGCAGAGGCGTAGCTTGAAGCTTATGGGTCCTGATGCAAAAGTTGACCTGGGCCCCCCCACTACCACCGTGCGTGTAGATACACCCACTGCACGCCAAGATACTCAAAGTGGCCTAAGAGTTTTGAGTTGCTTACATCAGAGGACAAGGAATACTGCTGGAAAATCAGAGGACAGGGATCACCACTGGAAAATCAGAGGACAGGGACCCCTGGCAGGTCACTTGGCAGAGCTCCTTTCCCATCCCAGCACTGTATACAGCTCCTCCTCCTCCCCCACACTAAACAGGGCTGAAATTGCATTCCTTTACGCACAGTATGTCAGTCTTCACACGGTGTATCTGGCTTTGCCATTCTGACCTGTGAAATTCTCTGGTCGGAATGGCGGTGTATTTGCAATAGGCAGATACACCCTTTGCAGATCGTGGCTGACTGGCTGTGTTGTAAAGGAATGTGATTTCAGCCCTGCGGAGGAGGAGCAGTATAGAGTGCTGTAATGGGAAAGGCATAGCATCCAGGGCGGAGGGAGTGGCTTTGGGGGGGGGGGGTCGTGCAACAAAAACCCGGGGGGGGGGGGGCAAAGCCATGCGATACAAAATCTGGACCCCCCGGGGGTGTTAAGGGATTTGTTTTAGCAATTTCTGAAGGTTTTTCTGTTAGTGTTGGCAGGTGTTGGGGCAATGTCACCTCCCGGAGGTGTATGTCTTCTCCCCAGTTCTCAGGGAAGTGGGATAAGCGGACATCCCCAGGTGGGAGGGTATAGAGAATCCCAGTTGGTGACCAGGAGACACAGAGCAGTGTCTTACCTCACCAGTGACATTGGTCCCATCGTGGCTACAGGACGACACTCTCCTCCTCTTGCCTCGCTAAACTCGGTTACCATTCCATGTTGTCAGCACACAGCACAGACACTTCCCCATCATGGGCTGTTCTCACACTACGCCCATGCCTGCAAGCAGAAAGAGCATCAGCGAGGGACCTCGATGGGTGGACTCAGCTGTGTATAACTGATCACCGGGTAGGGTGTTCTATCAATTGGCAGGATGAGTTAAATGGGGTGGGAGTGAGGGATTGGATAAAACAGATTTTGGGGGGAATTGGACATGATCAACCGTAATTTCTTCTTTAATTAGCATTTGTAAAGGGACAACATTTAGGGATATTTGCATGTATTGTAGTGATATACTGAATTTTTTTTTTTTTTTTATTCCCTGTTATACACGTTAACTGTCAGTTTTAATCTTTGACTCACAACCAGGCAAAAGAACCAGAGAAGTCATCACTAACGGCATGAGCAGAGCCTGTAGAAACCCAAGACACGTGAGAATGTACTCATTTAAGACAAGTTGGTCCTTGTAATAATTCTCTGTTTTAGCAACCTGCTAGGAATAATTCTTTTAAATCCTCTTCAGTTGCAGAATAAATCCAAGGGGCCGAACTAAAGTGTTCTGCTAATGTGCAATCAAACAAGCAATGCCTCTTCTTAGTAACAAAGCAGGCAGGAGCACTGAATCCCAACCATAGTTACCAGGGTTGCTATGCACTGCAATTCATTGTACTGCTAATTTAAAATACAATTATTATCACACCCACTTAGTGCTTTCCGATTATGGAGAACATTTTAAATCTCTTCATTTAAAGAGAAAGAAATCTATGTTTATATGATCTTTAACTTTGGGACCAGGGTTTAAAGCATAACTCGATTTTATTTCTTTCAGATGTGAAGAGTTAAAATTTATGTTCAGGTTTTATTTTCCTAATTATTGTAAAGCTCCATGCTAAATATCCTACCCTGTCACCTATAGCAGCTGTGCTATATATCATACTAAAAGATAAATGAATTGTAATAGCCAATAAAACATATAGACCGCATTCACATGGGTTCTGAGGCCTGGAGGCTGTGAATGGGCCATGTGTTTATGCAGCTTGAGGTGCTGTGTACAGGCAGCCTATGCAAGTGTAAGGGGATACAGTAGCAACACAGACAGGGTGCATTAGGGGCCACTCATCAGCACTTGCATAATTGTGAAACTGGGATGAGTGGCTGTGAGTGGCTGTGTTTGTGCACCTGCTTGCGTCCTAATACACTTAAATGGGCTGCCTGCAAACAGCACCTGGCAAATAATATGCATAACCACATGGCCTATTCATGCAGTATGGGCCTCAGCGCTTGTGTGAATGAGGCCATGAAGGAACAAAGTAATAAAGTAAAGTAAACAAAGCAATGTACCAAATACACTTTGTCCAAAAAATAAATCCATAATCTTCTACAATGCTGTCTTTTTCATAAAACAATTCACTCCACTGTGCAATAGTGTGCATCTGTACAGTGACCCGTAGCAACCACATGTCCTTAATCCCCCCCCGTGAAATGCCAATCAGGTAGAGGCAATAACATCTCTCCTTATGAACTGTCAGCTTTGTGCTTCCCACTTTTAGTGTTAATTCACTGGACCAGTTTGACCTTTTTATGTAAAAGCCAACTTCAACTTCATTCAACCCAGCAGGGCTAAACGGAAAAAAAAGCTTCTGTTGGACCGGCTGTAGTACGGACGGGCCCAATGTCGGCCGGTGTCAGGGAAATGGCCGTGGAAGTACTGGCAATCTTGCCAGTAGAAGAAATGACCGAAGGCTGTGTCAGGGTAATGACCGTGGAAGTACTTGCAATCTTGCCAGTAGAAGAAATGGCCGCCAGAGGCACATCATGTGACAGGTGGATCCCCCTGCTGGCCTATAAAAGACTGCCACGGTCTAACCCAAATTGCTGGATTGTCGTCAGCTTCCTGTGTCTGTTTACCTTGTAACTCCTGGCTTGATCTCTGCTTTTTGCTTGACCTGTGATCCTGATTATCTCCTCGCTCTGACCTTGGCTTGGCTGACTATTCTTCGATCCACTGCCCACTGTTTATGACCCGGCTTGCTCCTGTTTGCTCTTGGACTGTCTCCCGGTATATGACCTCTTGCCTGGCTGCGAACCCTGCTCCCGGTTTATCCTGCATACGCCCACTCAGGACTTCTTCTTCTTGCACGGCTACTGACATCACTACCCAGCGCACCCCAGCTACATTCTGCTTACCAGCCTGTTGCAGCACTACTGGCAACTTGTGCACCTTTGGGCACCGTATCCCCTGTATCACTCCCAGGGGAGCGCTGCACTTAGCCACAAGGGGCGCCCTCTCTGCCACTCGGCCTCACATCAGATACTTGACAGCCAGTTTCATTTTGTCGGCCGGTACAAATTTTTGCAAACAATGTACTATAATTTTAGCTAAACAAGAACAGCATGGGATCCATCTCAAAATCCAGACTAGACCCTTATCCAGTAGATAAGGGTCTGCAGTAGATATTAAGGGGGATTTTTTGGGTTCGTTGGGCAGCGTGATTGAAGATGGATGTACATCGCAGGACACTTTTTTTTTAAATAAAGGAATTGTCAAAAACTGCCTTTTGTGGGTTTTACTTTTTGACACTTTTTTTGGTGAAAGGTAGGGCTACAATGTACCCCATACCCATTCACATAGGGAGGCGGGATCTGGGGGGCTTCCAGATTCTGATAAGCCCCCTGCTCGCAGACCCCCACAACCACTGTTCTAGGGTTTTTAGGGATGAGGCTCTTGTCTCCATCAACGCACCCTCCCACTGTTGAGGGCATGTGGCCTGGTATGGTTTAGGAGGGGGGTGCTCGCTTGTCCCCCCATCCTGGGGGGGGGACCCACGCCAATTTTTTCATTGTTTTTTATCTATATTACGGGGAGCCGGCAATACATTACAGCCACGAGCAATTTTAAATTACATTTTTTCCTTTAGAAATGTAATTTTGCTGTAGCACTGTAAAACACATCAGACAGATGCATCACTTTACAGGCAGACTAGGGGACCCCCAGGTGCAATATTTAAAGGAATATTTGTATTTTTATTGCTACAATTTAAGCTTTATAAAATCACTGCTCCTCAAAAAACGGTTGTTTTAAAAAAAAAAAATTGCATTGATACACGTCCCCTGGGGAAGTAGCCAGGTCCCCATACACTTTTTATGTCAAGGGGGGGGGGGGGGGTTCGGCCCATCCCTATTTCTAATGCTATATCAAAGTAATGATAATGGACAAAATGCAGTAAAACATAACAACTAAATGAGATTTTGCTTTTAAGAACAGGTTAACTCTGATTGATTGTGTTATTTGCTACAATGAGCAAACTGCATTGTTTTATTAATATGCTTGATAATGTAATCTCTACACATCCCCGGATACACTTTTTCTAAACCAGATTTTTAATGGGATTAGCATCTTGAAAAAGAGTTTTGTACATGATCAGTGAAAATGTGCAAATATCTGTCATCAATAGATGTATTAAGTTAAGAATTTTTTTCCACATTAAAAAGTATTTTCTTTCACATTTGCCTATTCATATGTGTAACCTTATACACTATGTAGGTGATTGGGTAAAAAGATTAAAATGTTTGATAAATGGCTTGCATGCCCTTCAAGATTGTGTTGTGTACACTAGCACTAGTCTTTGCCTTTCATCATTGATCAAACTGTTCAAAAATCTTAAGAGCTGGTCCAAAGAAAACATGTTTTGTTTTTCTGTATGCCAGTGAATCTGAATTTCCTAACAAAAAGCCTTTTCACATTCTCTGTTCAGAGAAACATTTTGGCTTAACTAAGTTTCCTTGGAATTTGCACAAAAAAAGAGTTGTAACATTGACAATTTGGTTTTTTTTTAGGGTCGAATTTACACTACGTTGTTGAAACCGCTGAGTTATGTAATTCCATCATCTGATGAACTAGAAATATATGCAAATTTTGAAAAAAAACACTGCTTGAAATTTCTTTAAATCAAGAGATTATGAAAATGTTGGAGTAACAACACCCTCATTAAAAAATACTGTATAAGTTGCTGAACTAGCTTAAGAAGATAAGGTAAGGTAAGATAAGCGCCCCAACTTCCTCTTCCTCACCACCACCACCCCAGCCCTCCTCCATGTATTTCTTCTCTGCCTCCTCCTGCCTGGCATTCAACATGCTGGTGGAGGGCAGGGATGGCCTTCTATGCAAAATAATGGTGGCTGTTTTCATCAGTCAAAACCGATCGTGTGTGGGCCCCATAGGTTATTTAACCATAGGTTTAAAAAAAGCCAACTTGCTTTAAAATTAACCTATGGATTGGTAACCGATAGGCCAAAACCGATCGTTAGTAGGCACGACCATCGGTTAAAAACCCACGCATGCTTAGAATCAAGTCGACGCATGCTTGGAAGCATTGAACTTCGTTTTTTTTCAGCACGTCGTTGTGTTTTACGTCACCGCGTTCTGACACGACCGGTTATTTAACCTATGGTGTGTAGGCGTGACGGACCATCAGTCAGCTTCATCGGTTAACCTATGACAACGATCCTTCATGTGTACGAGGCTTAAATATGTGACACTGGTGTTGCACAAGCCACAAACTCGCAAAACGGGGTATTTGGCAAAGCTGCCATTAGGACAATGGACATAGGAGTTGTTAGGGAGCATTTTTTATAAACACTGCAGAGCTTTGTGGACCAGCCTTGGTTATCGAAGATGTAGCACCCTCCTAGTGTAGGACGCTAGGCAAATTTAGTTTATAATCAAGAGAGCAGTGATTGCTTTTTCTGGTCTAGTCAGTGTTTTACGGGCTGGGAGTTTGATTACTCCCCCCTGCCTCTGGATGGAGATTTCATAAAATAGGGAGGGAGATTCAAATACCCAGCCTGAATATTTATCATGCTCCAACCAGTCCGTATAGAGCAGTGTCCAGAAGGGGGCTAAAAAGGTGATAAATAGTCTAAAGCCCTAGAGAGGACGTTACCTTGCCCAGGAGAGTTCCAAAGCCTGATGTGCTGCTGGTGTCCTTAGCAAGATCCTGAAGTGTGAGCTAAGAGGAAAGTGCCCCGTTACTGTGCAGCATCTTGGAAATCACTGTGGGTACCCAACAGTTACATTGTGGCACAAGGTAACCAGATGCCAAAGAAATTGCCTTATGGCCCCCAGCTGGGAGACCTTACACTGTTTTATGTCCTCAATTACCCGCAGAGAGAGACTAGAGAAAAGAGTGTCTTTTTATTGCTGTTGCTGATCGTTGTTGGAAAAACCTTGTGAGGGAATCTTTGTTTGAACTTTGCTTTTCATTTTCCAGTAAAGGTGGGCCAGAAAGCCCTTCAAACGAAGTTTGGACTGGCGCAACACATTAAAATTCTCACCACCACTGAGCTAAGCTTCCCCAAATATCACCATGGGCTATGGCAGGATTAGCAGAAGAGGAGGAACACTTGCAGACAGCACTTGCAATATGCCCTTAAAGCGGGGGTTCACCCTATCGACGGGAATTTTTTTTTTTTTTTTATTTTACCTTAAAATCAGGCATTGTAGCGCGAGCTACAGTATGCCTGTCCCGAATTTTTTACCCCCGTACTCACCTTGTAGTCGTCCATCGAAGATACCGGGGAATGGGCGTGCCTATGGAGACGGAGGATGATTGACGGCCGGCTCTGGCGCGTCACGCTTCTCCGGAAATAGCCGAAATAGGCTTGGTCTTCACGTCGCGTGCGCATAGCCTGTGCGCAGGCGCCGTGAAGAGCCGAGACCTACTCCGGCTGTCTTCGGGGAGAGTGACGTGCCAGGGCCGGCCAACAATCATCCTCCCTCTCCATAGGCACGCCCATTCCCCGCGGGAGACGAAATCTACGATGGACGACTACAAGGTGAGTACGGGGTTAAAAAAATCGGGACAGGCATACTGTAGCTCGCGCTACAATGCCTGTCTCGATGGTAAAATGTGTCGGGGGGGGTGAACTACCGCTTTAAAGAGGATGAGGGTGTTTTAACAAAATTCTCCCTGTGGCTGCATGGGTTTCCTCCAGGTACTCTGGTTTTCTCCCACATTCTAAAGACATGCTGGTAGGTTAAATGCTGGCTCCTGTCTAAATTGCCCCTAGTATGTGTATATATGATAGTGCGCTAGTAACCTTAGATTGTAAGGGCAGGCACTGATGTGAATGTACATGTAAATCACTGCATAAATGGACAGTGCTAAATAAGTACCTGAAATTAAAAAAAAGATAAAAAAGAAAAGAAAAAAAATATTCTGGTTGGCCGCACATCCAGTAAAATCACCTTTTGATCATTGGAATCTGTGATGGACAAGGCCAGCACTTGGTCTGTGTGTTAGCGGAGGTGGAGATGGAGATGGGACACTATCCCTAGAGCTGTGTTCACACACATCTATGGTTATAGTGTAACTTTTTCTATGTAGCTTCAGATGTCAGAGGATGACCACTGCCATCTGGAGCTGCACTGTCTGGCCACTGCACATTATTTGTGGCTATTGTCTCTCAAATAATACATTCTGGTGTTTATTTCAAGATAAAACCTGCATCATCTCTCCCTTTTATATTTAGGCATGACCAAAATACTTACATACTGTTCAGTCACTGAACAATATTTGCATTTCAGATAAGATAAAGATAAAGCCTGCCTTGTCTTTTTCTGTTTTCTGCCTGTGACGGGAGGGCCCGTGGAACTCAGAATCCCTTGGGAAGGTTGGGAAACACTTGTTTTGGCTCCCCAAGCACCTCATATGTCTAACCTGTGACTCTATTAGGGGCACAGGGTGATCGAGAAATCCAGTCTGATCTGTACTAAACTGACTCACTGTACAACCACACTGGAATGTTGTGTGTGTGTGACTCCAAATACGGAAATGTTTTTTCACAGTAAGAGCGTGGTTCTGGCCAGCTCAGTAGATTGCTTTAAGAAAGGCCTGGATACTTTCCTAAATGTACATAAAATAACCGAGTACTAAGATTTGTAGGTAAAGTTGATCCAGGGTAAATCCGATTGCCTCTCGGGGGATCAGGAAGGAATTTTTTCCCCTGCTGTAGCAAATTGGATCATGCTCTGCTGGAGTTTTTTGCCTTCCTCTGGATCAACTGTGGGTATGGAGTTGGGTGTATGGGATTGTACTGTGTTTTTTATTTTGTTTGTTTATTTTTTGTGGTTGAACTGGATGGACTTGTGTCTTTTTTCAACCTGACTAACTATGTAACTATATGTGTGTGTGTGTATATATATATATATAGTAATTGTCTCATTTTGTTGTGTACTCTTTGCTGGGTTGTTTGGGGTGTGGCTGGATTCTATTGTTCTATTCTGTCTGTCTGCCTGCCTTGGATATTATGGGATGTGTACGTTTTAAGGAGGGAGGGGGGTTCCTCCTACCCCGCCCAGAATGGAGGGTGATTGGCCCGAGTATTACCTGTCTACCTGTGTTTTCAATAAAACAGTTCATGGTGAGCAACCAAATGAGTATTGCCTTGTTTTGTGGTTGTCAGCGGTTGAAATATCTGATATCTAAATTCAGACTGGGAGGAAGCTATGTACTGACGGAAGCACTCAAGCGGAGTGTGACGGGAACGGTTAAACTGCCTATTCAAGTGCCTTTGTTCTATTCTGACACCAGGCAATTTTCACCATTTACACACCTGGAGTGTGTATTTTTATTTTTGGGTGGATACAACGATAGGTGGGGTTTGGGGGAATGTGGTATTGTGGTTTTGAAATGTTTGTGTGCACTCTGTTTTGACATTTTATTACACTTTTAAGAAAATGCAGTGTGGTGCTGTGAAAAAAAGAGACTCACCACAGAATTGCAGCAGTTTTTTATTTTTTTTATTTCCTATGTCTTTATTGTAAATCTTTCGTCATTACAAACCAAAATATATTATTATTGGATATAGTACTTGTCAGTTATACAGCATGTACACAAATTCCTAATTTCTAACACCTTACATATGGTCAATCCAAAGCAAGTTCTAAGTTTTTTTCTTTCTTTTTCTTGCATATATTCTCTAAACATCATAACAAATATTTAACCACTAATAATAACAATTAAAAACAAAAACAAACAAACAAAAGAAGAAAAAAAAACCACCTCATGCCAAAAAGGTGACTGTTCTATATCCTGCCCAATATAGTATTCTTTTAGGTAGATTCACAAAGAGTTAGGCCGGCTTATCAGTAGATAAGCCGACCTAATTCTGAATCTACGCCGCCGTATGTTTAAGCGTATGCTCAAACAGAGATACGCTTAAACAAAGCTAAGATAGGACGGCTTGCGCCGTTCTATCTTAGCTTGCAATTTTTCGGATGGCCGCTAGGTGGCGCTTCCATTGCGGCCGGTGTAGATTATGTAAATGAGCTTGTACGCCGATTCCCGAACGTACGCCAGCCCGCCGCAGTCGAAATACGTTGTTTGCGTAAGGCCTTAGGCGGCCTAAAGTTATTCCACCTATGAGGTGGAATAACAATGTTAAAGTATGGCCGCCGTTCCCGCCGCGAGGTTCGAATTTTTTACGTCGTTTGCGTAAGTCATCCGCGAATCGGGAGTTACGTTGTTTACGTTCACGTCAAAATCAATAGGCCTGTACGGCGCACTGGGAAATGTAGTGCCCGGCGCATGCGCAGTGTAAAAAAAGGCACAGGTGGTGTCTAGAATATGGTCCAGTGCTTCTGGAGACTTTAGTTCTTTGTTCCTGGATGCAGCTGTGGCTTGGATTGGTTTTCTGAGGTGTGTATTTAAAGGTTTGCATATTTCCGATATTTTTTATTGTTGTTTCTCCAGTAAAGTGTCTAGGAAAGTGTGGTGAAATCTTTGTGATTTATTTGGGCACAGACCGCGTCAGAAGTGCTGATCCTGTGGATGGGTCAAAGAGTTGCACAAAGTGCGATAGATTCTGGGAAGCCCATATCGCGTATCCTGCGTACTGTTTTGTGATTTGGAAGAAAGGCTTCTCATGTAGTGGAAAAACCCATGGAGATCATTTTAGTTTTCGTCTGGTCCCTCCAGGCAACCAATGTACCCCTTATCAGCAGGTTTTTACTGGAGACGTGGTGGAATAGAGTGTAGTTTGCAGCGCAGCAGGGCAAGTACAAAATGTGTGTACACAATGGGGTTTATTTACTAAAGCTGCAAAGTGCAAAATCAGGCTCACTTCTGCATAGAAACCAATGAGCTTCTGAACCCAGCTTGTTCAATTAACCACTTAAGGACCACCTCCTGCACATATACGTCGACAGAATGGCACGGCTGGGCACAGGCACGTACAAGTACATCCCCTTTAAGTGCCCAGTCGTGGGTCGCGCGCCCGCGACCCGGTCCAAAGCTCCGTATCCGCGGACCCGATCGCCGCCGGTGTCCCGCAATCAGTCACAGGAGCAGAAGAACGGGGAGAGCTGTGTGTAAACACACCTTCCTCGTTCTTCACCAGTGGCAGTGTCACTGATCGCCTGTTCCCTGATATAGGGAAAGACGATCAATGACATCACAAGTCCAGCCCCGCCTCCCTACAGTTAGAAACACATATGAGATCACACATAACCCCTTCAGTGCCCCCTCGTGGTTAACTCCTAAACTGCAATTGTCATTTTCACAGTAATCAATGCATTTTTATAGCACTTTTTGCTGTGAAAATCACAATGGTCCCAAAAATGTGTCAAAATTGTCCGATGTGTCCGCCATAATGTCATGAAATAAGTCATGAAAAAAAAAAAACGCTGATCGCCGCCATTACTAGTAAAAAAAAAATATTAATAAAAATGCCATAAAACTATCCCCTATTTTGTAAACGCTATAAATTTTGCGCAAACCAATCGTTAAACGCTTATTGAGATTTTTTTTCCCAAAAATAGGTAGAAGAATACGTATCGGCCTAAATTAAGGAAAAAAAAGTTTTTTTATATCTTTTTTGGGGATATTTTTTATAGCAAAAAGTAAAAAATATTGCATTTTTTTCAAAAATGTCGCTCTATTTTTGTTTATAGCACAAAAAATAAAAACTGCAGAGGTGATCAAATACAACTAAAAGAAAGCTCTATTTGTGGGAAAAAAAGGACGCCAATTTTGTTTGGGAGCTATGTCGCACGACTGCGCAATCGTCAGTTAAAGCGACGCAGTGCCGAATCGCAAAAAAGGGACAAGGTCCTTTAGCTGCATAATGGTCCGGGTCTTAAGTGGTTAAGCTTTGGTTATAAAACCTGGAAGCTCATTGGTTTTTATGCAGAAGTGAGCCTGATTTTGCACTTTCCAGCTTTAGTAAATAAACCCCATTGTGCACTTAAAAGTGGGGTATGTCTGTATTTATAACATAGAGATAGCCAGTGGAAACATATTCTTAGCAAACAGGACAAATTATAAACCCTTTTGTTGGGGGGATTCGCTCCAGCCTTGCTTCTGGGGAGGTAACGTTTGTGTAGGGAAATGCGAGGGCACCGTCCGTGCCACAGAAATTTTGATAAAGATTTTTGTAGGTTCAGTACATCACTATGTCGTAACAGTAATGGAATGGTTTGGAGAGGGTACAGTAGGCTGGCGAAGCAGACCATTTTAAACAGGTGGCACCTCCTGAGAAACGAGATGGGGAGATCCGTCCATGTCTCCATTTCACACTTGACTTTTTACAATATCTGGATCAAATTTAGATTATATATGGAGGAGGTTGACTTACCAATTTTTATACCATGTAATGTGGTTTTCAAGAATTTTACTCTTAAAAAAATTCATACGGATGCTGTAATAGTCTCTAAAACTTGTGAAGATGTCCTGGATGAGCACCATATCAGAAATGGGATCAGAAGGAAAAAAAAGAATATCGTCCGCAAATAGCGCTAGACGAAGTTCGTGGTGGCCTATGCCAATTCCGTGTAGTGAGGGGTGAGAGAGGATATAACGTGAAAGAGGTTCTAGAGCCAAATTGAAGAGGAGTGGGGATAGGGGACATCCCTGTCTGGTACCCTTGTGGAGTTTGATCGGGTTTGAAATAAGTCCTGCTTCTACTATATTTGCTGTGGGCGAGTTCCTCGACAGTTTCCTCGATGAAAAACTTACATACGACCGGTTTCCTCGGCAAAAAAGCTCTCCCACCAAGTTTCTTGATGGATTCTGCCGAGGAAACCGGTCTGTTTACGAGGCCTCACTCTTTTTAGTAATGCCCATGAGGAGGGATAGGCCCAGAAAGGTCTTAAATTCAGGAACCGTTATAGGTTTCCAGCCAAATTCTCTGGCAAGGGTCAAATTTGGATTTGCAACGAAAGTGACCAGCATATATATTGCTTTGGTCCACAATAGATCTGTACAGATCTTCCGTAAAAAAACAGCTTGTAAAAGTCAAGGGAAGTATAATCTGCTGTTTTCATCTGAATTCCGGGTTGGCCAGTGAATGTTATGGGTGCTGCAGAAGTGGTGGACTGCCAATCAGGATTAGCAAACGTATCAGGAAGGGCACTATGGGCTCTATGGGCCTATCTATGAATTCTTGGTGGCTGCGGGGCACTACTTGTGCTAGCCACTGCACCAGCTTGAATTGCACTTATGGGACTTGCCACGTCACCAAGTGTTACTGCAGTGCTGGTTTGTCTACATCCAGGATGTGCTTGTCAGTTCATCAGAATTGTGAGCGGCACTAGTACTTGCTCCCTGCTGCATACGAGAACCTCAGCAACTGTAATACTGGTAAAAAAATTATATTAATGCAGATGGGACATGAGAACAATATGTCTTGTACAACAAAGCTTCCAAAGCACTTGGATGTGAAGCAATTAGAGATTACAGCCAGCATGCAGTAAATATGGCTAGAACTACAGTAGGTGAACCCGATTTTGTGTCAATCTCGCTCTCTTTCTCAGCGAGATTGAGCACCTACGAGCCCCATCGCGGGAGCCAGCGCCGAGCTGGCTTGCCGCGATGGAGACAGAGCCGTCATAGAAGCGACGGGAGATCCGACTTGGATTCCCGCCAATTCTACACGTGTGCGGCGTTTGTTATGAATCCTGAAGGGGAAGTCCCCGCCGGATTTTAAATAAAAATCCGGCATGGGTCCCCCCTCAGGAGCATACCGGGCCCTTAGGTCTGTTATGGGTTGTAAGGAGAGCCCCCCTACGCCGAAAAAAACGGCGTAGGGGGTCCCCCTACAATCCATACCAGACCCGTATCCAAAGCACGCTACCCGGCCAGCCAGGAAGGGAGTGGGGACGAGCGAGCGCCCCCCCCCTCCTGAGCCGTACCAGGCTGCATGCCCTCAACATGGGGGGGTTGGGTGCTCTGGGGCAGGGGGGCGCACTGCGGCCCCCCCCACCTCAGAGCACCCTGTCCCCATGTTGATGAGGACAGGGCCCCTTCCCGACAACCCTGGCCGTTGGTTGTCGGGGTATGCGGGCGGGAGGCTTATCGGAATCTGGGAGCCCCCTTTAATAAGGGGGCCCCCAGATACCGGCCCCCCCACCCTAAGTGAATGAGTATGGGGTACATCGTACCCCTACCCATTCACCTGCAAGAAAAGTGGTAAAAACACAAATAAACCACACAGTGTATTAAAATATTTTATTTTTCTGCTCCGGAGGCCGCCCCCTGTCTTCTTTATTAGCTCTTTTACCAGGGGGGGCTTCTTCTTTGACGTCTTCGGGTGGGTGGGGGCCGCCGTCTGGTTCTCTTCCACCGCCGGGGGGGGTGGCTTTTAAAAAAGCCCCCACCCCCCGGCGGGTTTCCTCCGGCGTCTTCGGCGGGGCTCTTCTTCTTCCGCTATCCCGACGGGTCTTCTCAACTCTCCGGGGTTCTCCTTCTGTCTTCGCCGCTCTCCGTTGTTGACTCGGCGCACCCCGGTTCTTCGTCTCGCTGTCCGGTGTCTTCTTCCGTGCTGTACGTCTTCTCCTTCCGTGCTGTGATGAGTTCTTCTTCCGTGCTGTGACGTCATGTTCTTCACTTCTCTCCTTCTCCCGATGTTGACTCGCCGGTCCTCCTCGCTGAAATGACGGATGCGCGCCTTGCATCGGACCTATATAGGCCTCACAGTCCCATCATGCTCTGTACCTACCCATGTGATACCTACCACATGGGTATCACATGGGTAGGTACAGAGCATGATGGGACTGTGAGGCCTATATAGGTCCGATGCAAGGCGCGCATCCGTCATTTCAGCGAGGAGGACCGGCGAGTCAACATCGGGAGAAGGAGAGAAGTGAAGAACATGACGTCACAGCACGGAAGAAGAACTCATCACAGCACGGAAGGAGAAGACGTACAGCACGGAAGAAGACACCGGACAGCGAGACGAAGAACCGGGGTGCGCCGAGTCAACAACGGAGAGCGGCGAAGACAGAAGGAGAACCCCGGAGAGTTGAGAAGACCCGTCGGGATAGCGGAAGAAGAAGAGCCCCGCCGAAGACGCCGGAGGAAACCCGCCGGGGGGGTGGGGGCTTTTTTAAAAGCCACCCCCCCCCGGCGGTGGAAGAGAACCAGACAGCGGCCCCCACCCACCCGAAGACGTCAAAGAAGAAGCCCCCCCTGGTAAAAGAGCTAATAAAGAAGACAGGGGGCGGCCTCCGGAGCAGAAAAATAAAATATTTTAATAAACTGTGTGGTTTATTTGTGTTTTTACCACTTTTCTTGCAGGTGAATGGGTAGGGGTACGATGTACCCCATACTCATTCACTTAGGGTGGGGGGGCCGGTATCTGGGGGCCCCCTTATTAAAGGGGGCTCCCAGATTCCGATAAGCCTCCCGCCCGCATACCCCGACAACCAACGGCCAGGGTTGTCGGGAAGGGGCCCTGTCCTCATCAACATGGGGACAGGGTGCTCTGAGGTGGGGGGGGCCGCAGTGCGCCCCCCCTGCCCCAGAGCACCCAACCCCCCCATGTTGAGGGCATGCAGCCTGGTACGGCTCAGGAGGGGGGGGGGCGCTCGCTCGTCCCCACTCCCTTCCTGGCTGGCCGGGTAGCGTGCTTTGGATACGGGTCTGGTATGGATTGTAGGGGGACCCCCTACGCCGTTTTTTTCGGCGTAGGGGGGCTCTCCTTACAACCCATAACAGACCTAAGGGCCCGGTATGCTCCTGAGGGGGGGACCCATGCCGGATTTTTATTTAAAATCCGGCGGGGACTTCCCCCTCAGGATTCATAACAAACGCCGCACACGTGTAGAATTGGCGGGAATCCAAGTCGGATCTCCCGTCGCTTCTATGACGCGCTTGCTGGGATGTGCTGTCACTATTCCAGTGAGTGTGAGATGTCGGCGAGATCTCGGCACCCTGTCGCCGAGTATCAGCGCGACGCTGTCGTGCTAAAAGCACAATATCACAAACACCTACTGTAGGCATAAGGTCATTATTATCTAACCAGCAGGACTCCTGAGGATATTCAACTGCCCCTCATATCTGGCCAGCATGGTGCCTAAAGGGTGATGAACGGGATTGGACATTCTCTGTGACAATCTTCTCAAAGGAAATGAAAGTTGAGCCTAATGCCGCGTACACACGACCGTTTTTCGGGTTGTAAAAAATGAAGTTTTTAAGGGTCTAGAAAAAACGATCATTAAACAACACGATCATTGTGAGGCCTGGCGCACCCTCCCACTGACCCCAGTTGGCAGGGTGAACCTGCTCAAAATGGTGTTCCTCCCTAAGTTCTTATATTTCTTTCGCAATACCCCTTCCCACATTCCCAGAACCTTCTTTAGACGACTGGAGGGGGTGCTGACTTCTTTCATTTGGGCCGGGAGGCCTCCCAGGGTTGCGAGACAGATACTATATCTTCCCTTATCGGGCGGTGGGCTGGCCCTCCCAAATTTTTTGTTGTATTACTGGGCGGCTGTCCTAGTTATGGTGCGCTGGTGGTTCTCCCAGCCCAGACAAAACCCGGTGGTGAGACTAGAGGCTGCCATACTGGGGTCATATGCTGCGTTGTCTAATCTGGTGTACAGGGGTCCCGGCGCTCCCCATCCTCTGACGGCGTCCATGAAGACGACTGTTAGGGTGTGGCGGGCGGCCAGAGCTATTTACGCTAAACCGAACTGTATCTCTCCACACACCCCACTGTGGGGTAACCCCACCCTGCCTCATCTCTGTGATCTGCCTGAACCCTCACAGTGGGCCAGACACGGGATCACCACCCTTAAACATGTTATAGCATATGGTAGGATCAAGCCCTTTCAAGACCTGAGACGACAGTATTCCCTCCCTAACTCCCTCGAGTTTAAATACTTTCAGCTGAGGCATGCGATGAGGGCCCAATTCCCGGACGCACTGACCCTGGAACCTGACTCAATTGAGCGACTGTTGACGTTGAGCGCAATGGGGAAGCCCTTTTCCACTCTGTACATGTACCTGACGGTGGGCCATGATGTTAAAATCACCCGGGTAATGGATAAATGGAGGGGGGACATTCCAGCTTTGGGGGAGGAGGAATGGGAGGAATGTGTCTCCACATACATCCCATCCATGATAGCAGCTAAAGACAGGTTCCTCCAGCTCAAGTTCCTACATAGGGCCTACTTCACCCCTCACAGAATGGCAAACATATACCCGCATCTTGATCCGAACTGTCCCAGGGTTGAGGTGGGGACCTTCTGGCACATGGTGTGGGACTGCCCGAAGCTTCGGCTGTATTGGGCAGGGGTAGCAGAGAGGCTTAGCGACATAGGAGGGACCAGAGTGCCGTTGGACCCCTTAGTGCTCCTTCTGAGTCATTTGGGTGAGGTCGAGGGAGACAGGTACACTAAGCTATGTATTACGTTCTCACTGTTTTATGCTAGGAGGGAGATACTGCTACGGTGGAAGTCGGTGGGACCTCCCACCCTTGGATCCTGGAGGAAGGCGGTGGACTCGGCTTTGCCCCTTTACAAACTCACGTATAAGAGTAGGCAGTGCCCTGCTAAGTACGATAAGGTCTGGTCGGCTTGGGTGGATGCACCGGGATGGGGGGCCGGGGGGTGGGGGACTAAAGATGGACTCCCCCCCCCCCCCCCCCGCATGGGGGCCGTTGCCCCCCCTCTCTCTCGGGGCCCTGCCCACTTCGATCGGCTGCTGAGGTCCTTACACGTTTTGGTTGGTTATCTGGGTATTTGGCGCAGGGGCGACGGTCTTTTGCCCGCGTGTACTCTGAGGAGGACTCCGGTTGGGTCTGCGCCTGGTGGCTTACGGTTGGGGTGGGCTGGGGAGGGAGGGCTATGAACTCGCACCTCGTTACTTACTTTACTTGTATTATTTTCCCTTTTCCTTTTTGATTTTCCTTTGTTTTATGATCTGCAATCGCTGAAATCGCTTGTTTCTGACTGTCATCGTTTCTATGCAAATCTGATTGTCGAATAATGCATATCTTGTAATGCTGTTTTGTTAATAAAAACCTCTTTCTGTTAAAAAAAAAACAACCCGATCATTAAAACGGCCTCGGCTACACGCGATCGTGAAAAAAAAATGCTCTAGAAAAGCGCGGTGACGTACAACACATTCACCGGCACTATAAAGGGGAAGTTCCATGCGGATGGCGCCACCCTTTGGGTTGCTTTTGCTGATTTCGTGTTAGTAAATGACAATTCGCGCTTTTCAGTCTGTTACAGAGTGAGGAATGTGCTTACTCCATTACGAACGCTAGTTTTACCAGAACGAGCGCTCCCGTCTCATAACTTGCTTCTGAGCATGCATGTTTTTTTCACGTCGTTAAAGCCCACACACGACCATTTTTTACAACGTTAAAAACTACATGAAAAATTAGAGCATGTTCGAAATTTTTAATGGCCATTTTTTACATTGTGAAATGCTCTGGAGCCCACACACAATCGTTTTTAATGACATTAAAAAAAACGTAATTTTTTACAACCCAAAAAATGGTTGTGTGTACGTGGCATAAGAGAGGAAGAGACTTTTTATGACCATTGGTTCAACTATATTCAATGGCCATGATGACCAACACCCACCCCCCAGCTGGGATGGAAGTCTCAAGTTTGGATAAAAAGAACCCTGGCCTAAAAGATTCTGAGAGAATGCGTGTGTGTGAGTGTTAGTCTTGTAAGATCCCTTTCTTCCCCTGTTACCCCATCTTCCCTCTCCTTATTTTTAAATGTAATGTACTGATATCCCTATTGTAAATAAATCCAACCCTTATTCTAAGGCCCGCGGTTGTCCAAACCGATGAAAATGGCCTGAAGTCCAGTTTCATCGGTCCAAACCGACCGTGTGTACGGCCCATCGGTCCGTTGTCCTTCGGTCAAACATTTTAGAACTTGCTTTTGAATCGAACCGATGGACGGCTGCCCGATAGGTCCAAACCGATGGTTAGTACACAAAAGCATCGGTTCAAAACCCGCGCATGCTCAGAATCAAGTCGACGCATGCTTGGAAGCATTGAACTTCGTTTTTTTTCAGCACGTTTTACGTCACCGCGTTCTGACCCGATCGGTTTTTGAACTGATGGTGTGTACGCACATCAGACCATCAGGCCACTTCAGCGGTGAACCGATGAAAACGGTCCGTCGGACCATTCTCATCGGTTTGGATCGACCGTGGGTATGCGGCCTTAGAATTAGTCGTCCTTTTATTGGAAGCCAGACACCTTAAACAGAGGAAATTTTACAGCAACAAAAGTACGGGGTCGGGTACACATAACCTTAGCAGGGACCACTACTCTGTCGTCAGAGCTATCTGTCAGGGTGCCTCTGCTCTCTACAGGTTCGTATACTGAGCCTGAATGCGACAGTGAGGCTTCCCCTTCGCTCTCGTCTGTCATGTTTAGCAACATGTAGGCCTCTTCACTACTGTACCTCTATTTGGACATTTTGGTCACTATATTTATAGGTGCAGCTAGTGCGACTCACAGGTAAAAGAGCACCTGGTTGTCAGCGACTGCTTGAATCGCTACAAAAAAAAATAACTGTTGGTGCTAGCAGGGATAGGGGGGACTCTAATAATGCTGCATTTTTGTGTGCTGTGTTTTGTAAGGGACAGTGATCTATTGATACTGCACTTGGGTGGGCTGGGCTAGGTGGAGGGGCTAAATACAGGTGATGGCAGGTGTCTGAGCTGATCCTGCCAACACTATACTATTGGGGACGCTAGTATAGATCTGATCAGTTCAAAGATATTGATCCATTCAAACACTATTCTAGTAAGGGAGGTGAATGGTGTGTGCGTGCGTGTTAGTGCTACTGGCCATCAAAGGGTTACAATTTGACGCTGTTTGAGATTGAAGCTAACTGTCCCTGACACCTAACTGGCGCTAACTATCTAACTCGTAACAGTGGTCTGGAAAAATATCTGTACACTATACTAATGCCACTGTGACAGGGAGTTAAAGGGTTAACTGGGGGTGATCAAGGGGTTAAACTTTTATTAGGGACTATATGGCGAGTACCCTAAACCTATTTGGAACTACCGTTAACTGCCCTAACGCTGTTTAGAGTCACAAGTGACACGAATACAGTGATCAGAAAAGCGATCTGTACACTATACTAGTGACACAGTGACAGGGAGTGAAAGGGTCAACTGGTGGTGATCAAGGGGTTAAAACCTTTTTAGGGACTATATGGGGGGTACCCTAATGCCCGGTACACACGATCCAATTATCGGATGAATGATCGTCCGTTTTTTTTCGTATGCTAATCTCACGTCGAATCTGATGAGTTTACTAAAGTCACAAAAATTCTCGTACGGCAGAAAAAAAAATTGGAAGTGATGTCATGTGTTGTAATGCATTTGTATTGCATTTTCGAACGACAGCTGTACTGATTAAACGAAAATCGTACGATCTGGTATCGTATGAAAAAAATTTCCGTACATGTCCGATAGAATAAAATCGGATGAACTGTCCTGATCTGCTCTCGGAAGCTCTGTACTAACGATCCGATTATCGCACGATCGTTTCGAAAGCGGCATTTTTCGTACGATTTTTAAAACGTGTGTACGGGGCTTAAATCTATCTGGGCCTACCACCAACTGTCACTAACTGCCCTAACACTGTTTAGTGTCACAGGTGACACCCGTACAGTGATAAATGAAACATCTGCAAACTGTGTTTGGTGTACTCACTATGGATGTCTTCTCCTTGCTCGCTGGAACCGAAAAGGACTCCACAAGGGGAGATGACATCACTTAGTCTGCTCTTACATTACACGGCAGAGAATGCTTTTTATTTGCCAGAACCGATCAGCAGGTCCAGGCCAGAAATCATTGGCCTGGACCTGTAGATCAATCGGTTCTGTAGCAAATCTGATTGCCACAGGGGCATGCACGCTCGCCCCCTACCCGTGGGCATGAGCAACGTACCCCCAGTGGCGTCACTAGGGTTGGTGTCACCCGGTGCGGTAAAACATGGTGTCACCCCCCCCCCTCTGTCTAGGCTGCCCAGCACCAAGCAGGCAGCGCACGGGCACGGGGCGCACCCCAAACCAGCCCCTGTAAATGATAGTATAGGGCAGTATAGTGGCAGGTTAGGGTAGTATAGAGTGGTATAGTGGCAGGTTGGTGTAGTGGGGTGGTATAGGACAGGTTAAGGTGGTATAGGGCATGTTGGGGTGATATAGGGTAGTTTGGGGTGGTATAGGGCAAGTTAGGGTTGCATAGGGCAGGTTGGGGTGGTATAGGGCAAGTTAGGGTGGTACAGGGCAGGTTGGGGTGGTATAGTGCAAGTTAGGGTGGCATAGGGCAAGTTGGGATGGCATGGGAAAGGTTGGGGTGGTACAGGGCAAGTTAGGGTGGCATTGGGCAGGTTGGGGTGGTATAGGGCAAGTTATGGTGACATAGGGCAGATTGGGGTGGTACAGGGCAAGTTAGAGTGGCACAGGGCAAGTTGGGGTGGCATGAGAAAGTTTGGGGTGGTACAGGGCAGGCTGGGGTGGTACAGGGCAGGCTGTGGTGGCACAGGGCAGGCTAGGTGGTACAGGGCAGGCTGGGGTGGTACAGGGCTGTTTGGGGGGGTAGAGGGCAGGCTGGGGTGGTAAAGGACTGTTTGGGGTGGTACAGGGCAGGCTGGGGTGGTACAGGGCAGGCTGGGTGATACAGGGCAGGCTGGGGTGGTACAGGGCAGGCTGGGGTGGCACAGAGCAGGCTGGGTGGTACAGGGCAGGCTGGGATTGCACAGGGCAGGCTGGGCATGTCAGCTAAAAAAAAAAAAAAAACGGGATGGTGTCACCCCTCTAGCACCCCCCGCACCCCACCTAGTAACGCCTCTGCGTACACCTACGGCAATTCGAGCAGCCGAGGCAACATGCTATAGTATAACTGCAGCGGCTGGTCGGCAACTTGTTAAATCAATTATTTTAACCTGATTAGTAATTAAATAACATGTGTTTCATTTAAAATTACAGATATATAAAAAGATAAATGCCTTTTTAAAAGAGCAAAGTCTCAAGATACTGTATGTAGTGGCGTGGTTACCAAAATTCCAGGAAAAGGTACAAAACATTTTTTGATAAATTTAATGGCGGTACGCCTGCTGCAGAAACCTTTGTTTCTGGTGGGACATGCTTTGAGTCATGAGGGTGCAAGATAATTTGTAAAATAGTAAGATTGTCCTGTAGAAAGACAGAAACCCTGCCAAATGTGTAATTGTTTGTGCTTGTTAAAATTTTGCTTTCAATGTATCACACTGGGATATAGTAGAGGAGAACATTCCTCTTACACGTTAAGTGGTTTGAAATTTTTTGATTTTCCAGCCTAAATTTATGGGCTGCAGACAATACATCATATCTCCATGGCAACAGGCAGTGGAGGACGGCAGCCATGTTTGTCAGGCAGCCACACTCTCTTTTAGCCAAGTTAAACAGAACTGTGAGCTTTAGAAATGAATAGAGGCCTGTAAATTATATAGTTCATAAGTAAGTATAGTAATCACTACATTATGACAAAATATGGAAACAAAGCCCTATACTTTTGGCCATGTTGTGGTTTCCTAACAGACCATATGAAATGGATGCCAACATTTCCCTTGGCAAAATACTAAGTAATTAAATTTGGGGTAGTCTGTATGGCTTAGATTCTACAATAAATGCACATATACAATAGGCAGCTGTCTGTATGTTTCATTTTTTTTCTCTACGGAGTAGATTTAATTAAATTAACAAGTACCGTTAGAGTGAACAGTAGGTTCAGTCACCCACTGGATTTTTGGATCTCCCAGAGTTTCTAGTAGAAGGATTTTCGCAATTTAGTTTGTGTCACTATCCTGTCCCACAAGACCCAGACCTGTTAGGTACCTGTAATTTGAATTTACCTCCAACCTTATTTTATTTTCTATATTCTACAATAAATGTATTATGTCTAGTTTCAGTAATGCCCTGTACACACAGTCGGATTTTCCGTCGGAAAAACCTTGGATGGTTTTTCCCAACGTAGTTTCGCTCAAGTGAAAGACAGAATCACCTTTAAAGCACTCTGCCTGACGCACAAATGTATCTTTGGTAATGCACCCAAGTATTGGTGCGAAAAACTAAAGGCATACAACCCCAGTCGCACGCTGCGATCCTCTAACCAAAATCTACTCCAAATCCCTAAAACCAGATACAAGTCCAAAGGAGAAAGGAGATTTGCTGTCCAAGGCCCTCGACTTTGGAACACTTTACCAACCTCCATTCGGTTGGAGGAGAACCACTTGACCTTTAGGAGAAAGATCAAAACCCATCTCTTCTGAGGTCAAAGGAGAAATGGTCAACAAGCGCCCAGAGGCGATTCAGTTTGCATGTGCAGCGCTATATAAGTTTTTCACTCACTCACTCACTCACTCAAGCTTGGCTTGAATATACATGGTCACACAAAAGTTCTCTGAACTTTCGTCCGTCAAGAACGCAGTGACGTACAACACTACGACGAGCCGAGAAAATGAAGTTCAATGCTTCCGATCATGCGTCGAATTGTTTCCGAGCATGTGTCGAAATTTAGCGTGTCGGAATTGCTACAGGCGATCGAAAATTTTGAGAACCAGCTCTCAATATTTTGTTGGCGGAAATTCCGACAGCAAAAGTCCGATGGAGCATACACACGGTCGAAATTTTCGTTCAAAAGCTCACAACGGACTTTTGCTGTCGGAATTTCCGATCATGTGTATGGGGCATAAGATTTCCTTGGCTCCGGAAGGGGATCATTATTGATCACACCTGGGAAATTTCAGAATTGACCAGACAATGCCAGAATTTAGATCCAGTTGCCGGTGTCACGTACCTCTTGAGGCTAAGCACAGTATACCCCTGAAGGTGGTATAGGAAGTATAAAGCTCAAAGAAGCATGGGTTGCCAGCAGGTTGAAGAAGGCTTGAGCTGATGATCACTTGGAGACCGCTGGTGATGGCAGAAAGATGAGAGAGCAAGTCCCTTGTAGGCTGTAACTGAATACAGAAGATGATGTATACAGCACACTCAGTAAAGGCCTGGCTGAGGATCAAACACCTGAGAGCAGGCCTGGAGACAGTTGTCAGAGAGTGGTGAGGCCTGTGGGAGGAATGTGACCCTGCAGCCAATTATCTAATTAAGGACCATATAAAATTCTCTGAGTGCAAAACAATTTCTCAGATGACTCTGGATACCTCAGTGTGCGCTGACATCTCCTCTTGGTAAGCACACCAATACATGAGACTACCTCAGTAATTGTCATTACTCTTTTGAACAAATGTTACAATTTTTTTTATTTCTTATCCGCAGATTGTGGATTATTTGATCCTGTGTTTCTTTTTTATGAAACCTGGATTCTGGGCCAGATTCTCCAATAATCTGCGGCGGCCTCGCGTAAGCTATTTACACTACGCCGCCGCAACTTACTGGAGCAAGTGCCGTATTCCTCAAGCACTTGCTCCGTAGTTTGCGGAGGCGTAGTTTAAAAGGCCCGGCGTATCCCCGCGTATTTCAAAAGGGGCGGCTTATATTTAAATTAACCCCCCCCCCAGTTTCGATCGAACTGCGCATGCGCCGGGCTAAAAATAGCCCAGTGCGCATGCTCCAGTTCTCGGCGAAAAACGTCAATGACGCCGACGTGTGCGTCATTGACGTAAAGTCGTATTCAAGAACGACTTAGGAAAACGACGTACACGACGGGAAAAGACGACGCGGACCCGACGCCATACTTAACATGGCATACGTGGGACTGGCGTAAGGTTACCCCTCATATAGCAGGGGTAACCTTACGCTTACGCAAACGACGTAAGCAACGGTTACACGACGCGATTTCGTTCGGGAATCGGCGTATCAGGCTCATTTGCATAAACAAATGAGACCTGAACGTAAACGCCACCTAGCGGCCGGCGGCGAATTACATTTAAGATCTTACACATGTCGGATCTTAAGCGTATCTATGCGAAAATGATTCCAAGAATCACTCGCATAGATACGCGGGTCAAAAAAGAGAGATACGATGGAGTATCCTGAGATACTCCGTCGTAACTCTTCTGAGAATATGGCCCTCTATTAATCTGCTGACACAATTCCATGGATATGCCAGTGCCTCTGGCTTACCAAGGTAACTTCAGTTTCTCTTGTTTGATATGTTTATTAAACATTGGAAATATTTGAACTAAACTTTCATTAATTCAGCTGCCTTATCGCTATTGTTATAATCTATTCACTATCTAGTTAAATGTTTTGCTTTTCCCCTCACCACTTTTTCCTATCCCCTGGAGCAAAATGTTTTGTTTTTCTCCTAATTTTTCTTATTTCATTTACACTTCTCATTTACACTTGCATCCTTACATCATCCATACAACACCTCATATGGGTTTCACATTTATATATTCACACAACCTTCACACATTTTATGCTTTGCACATTGTTCAATACATTATTTTCCTCCATAATCTTTCATAAGGGTGTAGTGCTCACCTCCGAAGGAGCCGCTGGATAGAATAGGGATGGCATGTTACCTCTGTGAGCGTCTAGGGGTAGATGATGATGAGAGCAGCAATGATGGAATGTCCAAACAGCAGGTGTTTTTCTTGTGCTTTTATTTCTGCCCAACACGGCAAACAGTAAACTTGAGGTAGATAGATCAAAGATGGGTGAGGAGAAGGATTAGCAGATTCAGGCCCAATATAACAGAAGCAGTCCTGCTTCCAATGACACTTCACTCTCGTCTAAAAACGGGGGGGGGGGGAACTAATGCGCAAAACCAACCTAAACAAGGGCACAACAAAGCTAAAATAAGAAAATCAAACTAATAATGCAGCTGCCACGACTAATAATGTTCACACACTTAAAGAAATTAATGACAAGGGGGGGTGTAATGGCGCTTGCAACAGGATCTAATTAAAACTAAATACCAATAACCATTTTCATAATGTGAATAAGTTGTCAGGAAAATGTGCTCCACTGGTTCCTGTGTAAAATGTGTTCCACTCTAAATAAAATCAAATACCCACCCTACATTAACTGGGTAATGTGGACAGTAATAAGAGTGGATAAATGATGATAAAAAAGACAAATGTGCCAGTGACCCACACAATATTAATAGCAAAAAGTAAAAAAATTGGATATTTATTATAGCAAAAAGTAAAAAATATTGTGTTTTTTTTTTTCAAAATTGTCGCTTTTTTTTGTTTATAGCCCAAAAAATAAAAACCACCTCTGCGGTTTTTATTTTTTGGGCTATAAACAAAAAAAAACGACAATTTTGAAAAAAAAAAACACAATATTTTTTACTTTTTGCTATAATAAATATCCCATTTAAAAAAAAAAAAAAAAAAAAATTCTCAGTTTAGGCCGATACGTATTCTACATATTTTTGGTAAAAAAAAATTGGCAATAAGCGTATAGTGATTGGTTTGCGCAAAAGTTATAGTGACTACAAAATAGGGGATAGAATTCTGAATTTTTTTTTATTCTTTTTTTTTTACTAGTAATACACCGATCTGCGAATTTTGTCAGGACTGCGATATTGCGGCGGACACATTGGACACTTTTGACACATTTTTGGGACCATTCACATTTATACAGCGATCAGTGCTATAAAAATGCATTGATTACTGCATAAATGTGACTGGCAGGGAAGGGGTTAACACTAGGGGGCGAGGAAGGGGTTAAATGTGTATCCTGGGTGTGTTCTAACTGTGTGTGGAGGGGGTGACTGGGGGAGGTGACCGATGCTGTGTCCCTATGTACAAGGTACACAGCATCTGAAAAAAAAAGCTCTATTGTGGGGAAAAAAGGACGTCAATTTTGTTTGGGAGGCACATCGCACGACCGTGCAATTTTAATTTAAAGCGTCGCAGTGCTGAAAGCTGAAATTTCGCCTGGGCAGGAAGGGGGTATATGTGCCCAGTAAGCAAGTGGTTAATGAAACATAATCAAAATAATTATATTCATTAAAAATAAAAAATAATACAAACCTATATTCATATATTCCCTGTGATTTATGTATTGATGTATCCTTTTGGACTACATGAAATAAAACAATTTGTAGTATTCGTATAAGGGGACTTCTATGACAGCCCTAATTTAACTATATATTTATAATAAAGAAAAATAATTATATGTTTTAATGCTTTGCTGCAGGTGTCTGATCCTCCTCCTGGCCTAATATCATCAGGTGTGCTACCCATATTCGGTGACTCCTTGTAAGTTGCATCCATTGGGGGGTGACCTGGTTCTGGGGTGTGGCGAGGTCGGGACACCAGCCTTTGGATCCTTTTGGGGATCCCGTTACTTTGATGGATGAGTTCAGTGCAGATTGTTTCATTCCTAACCATACATATTGACTTGGTAATTTTTGTTAATCTTTCTTTTAAAGTAGTTTGTGTTTTCTTCTTTCCCCTGTCCTTTCCCCTTTCAAATTATGGGGATATGGCAGGTAGGATATCTGTAGAAGCATCTAATAATTTTTGTAAATCTTTTCCAGTTACAACAAAACATCTGAAGAAGACCTGTATAAAGGTCGAAACGCGTTAGAAATTGTTATATGCTTGTATATACACATGTCAAGCTGTTCGACAGTTGTTGTTTTTTGTCATTTATTTATATGTATGGGAATTTTAACCACTGTTGTACCTTTGTAACTCATATCCTAACTATTTGAATATCTCCCTTGAATGTGTCATCACACAATAAAAACTTCCTTCTTTTTACATACGTTGTCTATAATCCATTAATTGAGCTGCCCAAAAACCTCATTGGGGGAAATACCCTTGACAATAATTTCGGGGTGAGCAGCATTATCTCTCTGCACAATGTGTTTTTTTCTTTTTCGAGAGTGGTGAGGCAATCCAGGGTCAGGCACAGGTAAGTAATCAGCAAGGTGAAAGCTGAGTCCGTAAGCCAAGCCGGGGGTCAAACATTGGTGGTCAGGCAGGTGTATGTAATAACAAAGTCTGTAAGCCAAGCCGGGGGTTAAACACTGGTGGTCAGGCAGGTGTATGTAATAGCAAAGTCTGTAAGCCAAGCCGGGGGTCAAACACTGGTAATCAGGCAGGTGCACATAATAGCAAAATCCATAAGCCAAGCCAGGGGGGGGGGGGGCGACAAACACTGGAGAAGAGATCAGAGCAGGTTTAGGAGGCACGCCGGGTCACAGCAGGAATCACTTGGAAGCACAATGCAAGTTCAGGAACAGGGGAAAGCTGAAGACAATCCAGCAATTTCGAGAGCATATGAGCAGCTTTTTATAGGCCAGCAGAGAGTCCCGATGGTCACCCGTGACGTTTCGTTCCGACACGCACCCGCATGCACCGAACCGTCATCCTACCACGCATGCACATGGGAATGCACCGATAACACCTGCTAAGGCTATTTCTCTGACAGCCGGGCCAGTGGGGTAGATGTTAATTCTCCAAAATCCCCAAAAATGTAAAATGTAAACAAAAGGAAATGCTGAAATCCTGGAGAGGAGGAGTAGTGTGCAGAGGCAGAACAGTTTGGCAGATGATGGGATGACCTGTGTTCTCTGGGAGCATGGCCACCAGCTGACCTTTCTGATTGGTGGGGAACAGGGTCACCACCCGTAACAAAGTAAGAGCTCAGCGGGTGAAGGAGCCCAGGGGGTGGTCATAGTTGATTGGTGTAAACACAGTTTACCTAGCTCCTACCTAGCTACCATTCCAGTGACACTGACAGTGCACCTGGCTGCCACCAACAAAATGAAACATTGTTAGTGTCATTGGAATTGTGGATGGGCATGAACAGGTGCACTATAAGTTTCACTGGAATGCTGTATAGGCCTATCTTTCAAGCCCCTCCCACTTTTAGCACAGTTTGTCTATGCCCATTCTCAGGTATTCCAGTTTCCAAAAGTTTCCAGGTATGTTAATGGCACAGGGTCAGAATGGCAGACAACACCCGCTAAATGAAGTGTTGTACAAGGTGGCATTTACTTATAAGCACAGGTAGACTTTTCCATGCATTCTTTGTGAGGGCTGTATATGGGGGTGGAAGGAAGGATTGAGCATACCCAGATATGGGCTTTTAAATTGGTAATGCTAGAACGAATTGTTTCAACAAATTAGCTGTCGTTTTAATGTGTACATTAAAATGTTTCACAATTACATTGACTGATACAACCACATGGCTGACTTTGCCTTAATTCCCATAGCCAAGGCCAAAAGTTAGTATTAAAGGAAACTGCCTAGAGACAGTGCCAATCTTATGAGACTTCACAATGTTGATGCATTCGGTTTTGTAGGGGGCCTGCGGGCAGCCCAGAATATTCTCTATCTAACACTCCCCAAAATGCCAAGCCTGCTTTTAAATTACAGAAAATGTATTATTTTATTATTATAGATATATACCGTATATAGAGCCCACAATTTACAAAGTGTGTTACATATTGTAAATTCACATACGTCTCTGCCCTCAATGAGCTTACAATTAGGAGGTTCCTATGTCACATACATGTATATAATGGGGTCAGTTTAGACAGGATACACAGTATTTGTATCGCCACTTTCACTGTACTACACAGATGAAAAACTCATGCAAAGATTACAGGAGAATTTTAAAAATGATTTTTTTTTCAAATACTGTATATCTGATTTTATAAGTGAAGCGCTACCCCCGGAGGAGCCGCTGGTTAGATTTGGGATCGGCGTATTTAAGTTACCTCTAAGTTGTGTCTAGGGGTGATGGTGGTGAGGAGAACAGTAATAGAATGTCCAGACCGTTGGTTGACGTTTTCGATGCTTTATTTTTCTGATCAAATACGACCAACATGTCAACTTGAGGTAGACAGGATAGTTTGGTGAAAGAAGAACAACTTTGCAGAATCAGACTATGGATAGAGAAAGCAGTCCTGCCTTCAACAATTAGATCCGTCTCGTCGCCACTCCAGTCGGAGTGGGTAACGTGCCCCCGGACAGACCTCTCGTACAGGTCTGGCAGCCAGAGCGCCACTTAGAACTTCTGGGAAGGAACAAGTCTCTGCCACAGACTTGGCTCTAATTGAATTAGGATGTTAAGATGAGACCTCTGCCACAGGCCTAGTGCTTGAAAGTTTGGATGGTAGAGCAAATCCTCCCAGTATGTCTTTTTGGGGTCACCGACTGATAGTCTGAATGCAACCTGTCAGTGTCCAGTACCCAGATCCCAGATGGTTTGTTCAAGCCCTATTGGATCACCTGCCTCCAGGTTCACCTCAGACCGATCCCCCACCGAACAGCACCCAGCTTGGGATCTTCTCAATAGAAATGGGAACCCAGTAAGTCACTGGGGTCCCCTGGCAGCATCAGTTGCTCCGGGCCATGAGAGCCCAGAGTCAGGAACTCCACATAGCACGTGACCCCGGCCTGGTAGGCCATAGTGGTGGGGCCCGTGATGTGCGCACACCCTAAAGGTGGGTGCCGCACCTGGAACCCGCACATAAGAGAACCCCGAACAACGGCCTCCGCCACAGAAATACCCCTCCCCAGCTGCCCAGAGATGAGGCTGCATCTCTGGAACACAGACTGACCCACAGGACAATCCAGATTTGGTGACAGCCAAATTTAACAAATCAATGAATGAGAGCAATAGAACTCTCTCATTCCCCACTAAATTTAGTATAGCACCTGTACGAAAAGTACACAGGCGCTACATAAGGAAACCCCTATGAGCAATAAGGTTGTGCATTGTGCCTTCTCTAATACCCATGTTAGGCAGGAGCCAATTAATCCACTAGCATGTCTTTGGAGCGTGGGAGGAAACCCCCACAAGCACAGGGAGAACATGCAAAACGACATGTAGGCAATTTCCTGGTTGGCAATAGTGCTAACCACTAAGTAATAACCACCATGCAGCTCTGCTGATCTATGGTATATTGCTGTAGCAGGCAGGATAAGTAATCCTAATACAGATTCCCTGGTGGTAACACGGTCTCTTTAAGGGTACTTGCACACGGTCCTGATGTTTGAACAATAGGATTCCCGGCCAAAACGTCTTGCGCTTTATTTTGTACATATTTGTGTGTACTTATGTACACAAATAAAGGAAATTATAGCTCTCAGAATGCAATTTTAACCTTCAATTTAACATTTTACGCACATACACACTTTTATGCCCTGTACACACGATCGGTTCGTCTGATGAAAACGGACCGTTTTCATCGAACGAACCAATCGTGTGTGGGCCCCATCAGTTTTTTTCCCATTGGTGAAAAAAAATAGAACCTGTTTTAAATTTTTCGTATGGTTAAAAAACCGATAGAAAAAAACGATCGTCTGTGGGGAAATTCATCGGTCAAAAATCCACGCATGCTCAGAATCAAGTTGGCGCATGCTCGGAAGCATTGAACTTCATTTTTCTCTGCACGTCGTTGTGTTTTACACTACCGCGTTGGACATGATCGGATTTTTAACCGATGGTGTGTAGGCAAGACTGATGAAAGTCAGCTTCATCGGATATCTGATGAAAAAATCCATTGGTTCGTTTTCATCAGACGAACCGATCATGTGTACAGGGCATTAGTGTGCCCTGCTGATTAGACATCCATTTTTGGCACACTTCCTCCAGTCAATTAACAGTCTCTTGCTTGTTTTTTGTTGTTTTAATTAGGGGATTAAACGTGAATGGGAAAAAGGGACATGGGATGCCTAAATGATAAATCTTTAGAAAAAATGAAAATAAATGTAATTTAATCTAAACTGACAGTCTCTGCTACTTCACATCTCCTCCAGCACACTACGAGATCACTTGCTTCCCTCCACTGTCCAATTCTAGATTCATGTCACCATTAGCACATGGGTAGACCTAACTCTGAATAAGTCCTAACGTTTTCCTAGTAGGCATTTTAGATGAAAAAGATAATTGTGCTAACTGATCCTTGGTGGACTACTGCTCGCAGCACATCCGATGCAAGTCTGCCAACGCTCCTGGCTGCAGCAACTTAACTTCAACAACACCACAGTCTCTCCCTCTGGTTCCACATCCAATCCTGGCATGTCTGTCCCAGACCTTCCCACTGTGGTTTTCACTCACCCCCCGGCATGGATCCCTCCTGAATGACTTTCCTGGCCGTGCTCCCCACTGTCTTCCTCCTGCTCCTGTGACCTGAGGTCATACCCCCCCCCCAGAAAGGGGGTCCCTCACAGCCTAAAACGCCATCATCTCAGTCCCACAACACCCGACAACTCCTCCCACAACAGGCTGACCATGGGTATATATAGGAGGCCTGCCCCCTGCCAATCCCTGTTGGGGGTTGGTCAGGGCTCCCAAATACAACCTATGTCACTCCAGCACTCTGCCCTGTCTCTTTTCCAGAACCTTCTCACTGGATACAGAGGGGGCGCCCAAGAGCATTCCCCTACCCCCAGATAAAAAACAAACAGGTCTAGCTCACAGCTAGGCCTGCCTAAATTTACCTGCACTGGCAGTAAGAACACAAACACTACTCTAGCACCTACCTACCTAAGGTAGAAAGTGCTACACATGTAAAAAGCTGAAGGCCATCTCAGATTCCTGTATTTTTTTTTCTTATTAACTATACGCCTTGCATGTTTATGTGATTGTGTGTATAGGTACATTGAAAACAATAGGCTGCGTAATAAGAGAATGAAAAAAAAAAGTCTATATGTTTAAAAACACTGAATTTTTAGGCAGCAGTGTGCAAAAAGCCTACAGTAAAAAAGTATTTTAGTAATTGTCTAGCAGAATCAGCTACTCAGTAACTCACAATCAAAATGATAAAGTATATGCAAACAAGGAATGTGCCGTGTTCTAATTTAGATTGTTTTTATACATGTTTATTCTAGACTAGCTCAATCTTCAAAAGCCGTTTATTATTTCAGCCTCATATCCCCTCTAAAGAAGTTACTTAAGGACAGCGAAACATAAGGCTGTAACATACACAAACAGATAGCAGATGTAAATACACACGAAACGTAACATATACAGGGGTGCTATCAAGGCATTTTTGGAAAGAAAAAGATTAAAAGACATTCTCTATTTCTTTGAACTTGGATTGTTCTTTTTCCAGAAGACAATATATCAGTCCTTTTGTTGGGCTTAGCTGTCTGAATTTTGGCATCGTGTAGACATGCTGTATTAATGGACTTATTCCTGGAGGACACAAATTGTGCTAAAAAATGCTTGGATAGCACTTGCCCTGACAATCACCTTCTGAAAATATTGCAAGTGTCCTCGAGACTCTAGAAGGAAACAATTTAAATGAACCTGTGAGGACAGAAATGTGAGAGCTGTCACCAAATGTGTCATCCTAATCCTGGCTTCACCGCTTACCGAGTCAGTGGTCTGGGACAATTATACAGTTAATGATATCTACAAAGTGCAGACTCCTTTTGTGCATATTTGTCACTAGTTCATAAATCCAGGATTGGGGTGACCTTGGCTTTTTTTCAGCCCGAATCTAGCAGTATGAAGTACTGCCAACTCTGGCACTGCCCTGTTTCTTTCCATCTTACTGGTAAAGTAAGCTAGTAAGGGAAGTTTTCTGCGCTACTCACTTCCTCTGTCAGTTTCTGTGTTTACCAGTAACAGGGCGCCACTTCGAGCTACTCAGGCCAGCTGAGCCTCACCACTTCTCCTACAGCCCTCATCAGGGGTTCTCTCCCTGGCACTCTCAGGTGTGTGGTGGGAGAGCTCTGTACTGTGGTTGAGAGGTCTATACTTGAGGGGTAGGAGCATGGGCGTAGGAACCGGAGGGGACGGGGGGGACGCATCCCCCCCAGGAAATAATGCGGGGGGGACAGGTATGGTAAAATCCCCCCCGGGTTAGGAGGACTTGGAGCCAGGGCCGGTACATTGAAGGCAGGGGCGGAGAAGGAGAGTGACCTGGGCGCTACCATTTTGTATAGGAGGGGGCGCAGTTCTGACACACAGGCAGCCAAGGTACACTTGTGTCTGTGTGTCATAGACTAGTCAGCGCGGGCGGCGGCAGCGGCAGTGGTGGCAGTGCACTGTACAAATTGTGTGCCTCCTGCAACTGGGACCGTCCCCTCCTGGCTTTTCTGTTTGTTTACTCCCCCTATGGAGTAAGTAAGTTGGTCCATTCCATCAGCGTGAGCCGTGTGACGTCACGGCCGGGGGCGCAGGGAGCTGTGTCGGCGCTGCTGAGCTTGTAACTGCAAGGACTAGACACGAGGAGCCAGAAGGAGCCTGCCTGCCTACAGTCACAGTGCCTAGGAACCAGCAGTGTGCTACTGCAAAGAAGAAGACTACTGAGTCTGTACTAAAAAGTAAGCAGAACAGAACATGTGAGAGAAAATAATTATGGCTGTATTGGGGGGGGTGGGGGGAAATTGTGGCTGACTGAGGTGACCAGCACAAAAAAATGTTTTTGAGCCATGCTTGCCTAGTTGCCTTCTCTGATTAGCGAGAAAAAAAAAACATCAATTGCAGCCTCACTATGCCACCAAACGCAGCCACTGTGCCATCACATGCAGCCACTATGCCAACACACGCAGCCACTGTGCCATCAATTGTCGCCACTGTGCCCATCACACGCAGGGACTGTGCCCATCACACACAGCCACTCTGGCCATCACACGCAGCCACTGTTCCCATTACACGCAGCCACTGTGCCCATCACACGCAGCCACTGTTCCCATTACACGCAGCCACTGTGCCCATCACACGCAGCCACTGTTCCCATTACACGCAGCCACTGTGCCCATCACATGCAGCCACTATGCCACCAAACGCAGCCACTGTGCCATCACATGCAGCCACTGTGCCAACACACGCAGCCACTGTGCCATCAATTGTCGCCACTGTGCCCATCACACGCAGCCACTGTGCCCATCACACGCAGCCACTGTGCCCATCACACGCAGCCACTGTGCCCATCACACGCAGCCACTGTGCCATCACATGCAGCCACTGTGCCATCAAACACAGCCACTGTGCCATCAAACACAGCCACTGTGCCATCAATTGTCGCCACTGTGCCCATAAAACGCAGCCACTGTGCCCATCAAACGCAGCCAAATTGCTGTCCCCCCCAGATTTGTAAGGGTTCCTACACCCATGGGTAGGAGGGAGGGTGGGGGTCAAGGTCTGTACTGGGAGAAGGGTGGGTATTCTGCCCCACTTTGTACTTTTTAAGCCTTGTATTTCAATACATAACCTCCCAACTTTTTTTGATGTGAATGAGGGACACCTATTAGTAAAAGTACGCCCCTTAACCTCCCTGGCGGTATGATCAATTCAGATTTTAGGTGCTGAAAGCGGTACCGTGCATGGAAATTTGGCGTTTTATATTGTAGGCCTGTAATTCTTTGAAATAACTCACTTAAATTTGTCCAAACCAGAGTCTAGTAGACATCCGGGTATCATAACATTTGAAACACAAAATCATAAATTATAATACAATAGATAAATATAAATAATTATAACAAATAATATAATAATAATAAAAAGTATTACTTTTAATTTTTTGATGACGAATTTCCCCACAAATCACTATCGCTCAATTCTGCAAGTGATTCTAATTTATTATCACTGGCACAGATTCAGAAAGAAGTTACGCTGGCGTATATATTGATACGCCGCGTAACTTCTAGGAAGCTCCGGCGTATCTTTTTTCTGTATTCAGAAAACAAGATACGCCAGAATTTTACTAAGATATGGCTGGCGTAAGTCTCTTACACCATCGTATCTTAGGGTGCATATTTGCGCTGACCGATAGGCGGCGCTTCCGTATATTTACGCGTTGAATATGCAAATTAGGTAGATACGCCGATTCAGAAACGTACGTCCCTCTATTTTCAGGGTAAAAAAGTGAGTGTTATATGCCAATAAATACAGTAATTGAATTACTGAAATAAATGTACTTTTTGATGATATTCTAATTTTATGAGATGCACACACACTGTATATACTGTATGAATATAAATATATATATATATCTGTACACAAATGTTTTTCTTTTTCTACTTTAAACTGAATGGGTTATTTGACACTTTAACCCTTGCAGTGTGTGTGGCGGTTGCCGGAGTTGGCCTGTTAAGTTCATGTAAACCTAGAGGCTGCCAATTAAAAACCCACCCATTACACAGCTTCCTCTAACCTTTCAAGTAGAACAATTATTCCACAAATGGCTAAAAATACCCTTTTAATCAATAATATATGAGCAGTCACGTGGTCACTATTTGTCCTCTGCAGAAGTGTGTCAGGTGTGAAGATTCTATATGTGCAGACATTGTGTGCCGCTGTCAGCACTCCAGTGAGGCCCGGAATGACAAACACAAAAAGAAATATAATGCAGGGCCGGGCATGACTGGTGGTGGATGCAGGCAACCAAGGGGTTAAGGAAGGAGGTGGTAGCAAGGAAGGAGGCTGGGGACCAATTGGAAGAAGGGGGAGGAGTGGTATATAAGGGGGGCGGGGGCGGCCCACGTGCACAGCCCCGGGAAGGAAGCAGACAAAGAGGACAGTTTTTTCTCCCATCTGCACAGCAGCGTTTTTACTCAAAAAGAAAATGCAGAAAATTGACTTATTTTTGGCAAAACTGCGCGCGGCAGCGGCGAATAGAGAACCAGGATGGCTTGAGGAGCAGATGGGGGCCCTTATTCCAGAAGAAGGGGGGGGGGTCGCAGGCCGCAGAGGTAGCTACACCACGCGCTCGGCGGTCGCGAGCGCCGGATCGTTATTCCCCCGCACCAACTGGCAGGACCCAGCGCCATAATAGGAGCCCTAGGGAGGATCCGTCACCCCCGCCGGCCAAGCGCTCTCATGCTTCGGCCGGGGGTGCAGGTAGACGCAATACGCCAATCAATTTGGGCCCTGCGGGCGGGGCATCGGGCCGTAATGGCGCCCGTGTCTTGCCCAAAAAGAAGACAGCAGCAGGAGCGGGTCCCTCAGGAGCAGACAGGAACAAAAGGGGGGGGCCCCAACCAGAGACAAGCAATGGAACGGCCGGGGGGTCCTCACGGATCGGGACCACCGGCTCCAGGTCAGCGGGGAGGCCGGATTCACTTGAAAGGCGGAGGGAGGTGTCCGGTAGATCCCAGGGACAGAGCGGACATTTTGATGCGTCCACGACCGGGTTGAGGGGGAGAGGACGACCCGCCGAGAGGCTGGGGTCTTCGGCCTCCAGGCTTACCGGGCCTGGGGGGCTGACGTCGTCGGCAACGCCGGTCTTGGAAGGTCGTTCTGAGGTGGAGTCATCGGGATCGGATGAGGAAGATCGGGTGGAGGATTCGCCAGCGGTGGAGCTTCCGTTGTCGGCTGTGAGGGATGCTCCTGGTCAGCCTGGTAAGTTAACTAATTTTACTTCTGGGGATGTTGCTGCTTTGTTATGCTCATTGTTGGGGGTTGGGGGGGGCGGGCCTCAGGTAACAGGGGGCAATGTGGGGAGTAATGTCCTGCCGCCTTCCGGGGGCCCCGGGGTGGCGGGGGTAATGCCTGCCGCCCAGGGTTCTCCTGGTGGGCTGCAAGAGTTATTGAGGGGTATGGGGGAGCTAATGCAACGTTTTGCCGGGGGGGGGCGGGGTGGTGACGCCGCCGCAGGCTGCGCCCTGGTTGGGGGCTAATGCTGTGCCCCCCGTAGTGGTTGGGGCACCAGCCCTGGTTGGTGGGGAAAAGGGGGCGACACCCGAGGGTGGGTCAGGAGACGCCGCAGGGGGTGGGAAGCCCGGGGGGGGGGGAAAGGGGGATGAGGTCAGGCTGGAAGATGCGGCGAGAGGGGAAATGTATGTATGCTTTGAGGGTCCACTGGGGTCCCATTTGAAACAGGAGGTCAAGGATAAGATAGAAAAGGGCGAGTATGTTGAAATTTTTTCCCTGTTGCCTTTAGAAAAATTCAATCTTGACAGGGTTAAAACGGATGGGATAAAAAAGGATGATGAGGAAAAGAGGAGGTATGGATTGATTCCCCGTACGTTTAGCAACTGGTTGCAAGCGTTTGCAATCATGGCCAGCGTCATTGGAGAGAAAAGCCCGGAGCATTGTTCGGCGCTTTTCTGCTACATGGACGCCATAGGGGAAGCACAGCGGGTTTATGGGGGAACGGGATGGCTGCGGTACGACGAGCAGTTTCGGCAGCGGCGGGCGGTTCGCCCGTTTCTGCGTTGGGACCATAAGGATATTAGCTTGTGGATGAGGATGATTTCCGCTCCCAGGTCTAATACACCGTTTTTTCAGGGGGGGGCCGGGGGTACACCCACCTCTGGATCGCCGGCCGGGAAAAAATGGGGGGTGTGCTGGCAGTTCAACGAAGGTTCCTGCAAGTTTGGGGGAACCTGTCGTTTTAAGCACGAGTGCTCCGGATGCGGGGGTGCTCACCCCCTGTCACGGTGTTTTAAGAAGGGCAAGCGGGGGGGGGGACGCTGCTAGCAAAGGGGGTAACGCCAGTGAGGGTGGAAAAGATGGGACCTTTTCTAGATAGGTACCCGGATAGGGCGGCAGCTCGGCTGCTCGCGTCGGGGTTCTCCGAGGGATTTGTCATTCCCAGTTCTTTGTCGAAGGTGCCACCCTTGGCGAAGAATCTGCGGTCTGCCTTGGAGAATCCTTCAGTGGTATCGAAAAAACTAGCAAAAGAAGTGGAACTGGGCAGGATGGCTGGGCCGTTCACGGAGATGCCACTGCCGGATTTGGTAGTGTCACCTCTGGGGGTGGTGCCCAAGAAGGAACCAAACAAGTATCGCCTCATTCACCACTTGTCTTTTCCAAAAGGGGGGTCGGTGAATGACGCAATAGATCCAGAAGCATGCTCCGTGTCGTACGCGTCGTTTGACGCGGCAGTGCGGTGGGTGCGGCGTTACGGGAGGGGCGCCCTGATGGCGAAGTCGGACATTGAGGCTGCGTTCCGCTTGCTGCCGGTTCACCCGGACAGTTTTAGGCTGTTGGGTTGCCGGTGGCAAGAGGAGTTTTACGTGGATCAGTGTTTGCCTATGGGATGCTCGATTTCCTGCGCACTGTTTGAGACATTTAGTTCCTTCTTGGAGTGGGTGGTCAGGGACGTGGCAGGGGTGGATTCAGTTATCCACTATCTTGATGACTACCTGTGCGTGGGACCCCCGTCATCTAAAGTGTGCGCAGTCTTGCTGGCAACATTGCAGCACATTGCGGAGAAGTTCGGAGTGCCGCTGGCGGCCGACAAGACGGAGGGCCCGCGCACGGAATTGATGTTTCTAGGTATCATGATTGATTCAGAAAAAATGGAGTGTAGGCTTCCGAGGGACAAGGTTGAGAATCTCCGGATGGAGATTCGGGGGATGGTGGGGCAGGACAAAGTTCAGTTGCGGACGTTGCAGTCGTTATTGGGAAAATTGAACTTCGCCTGCCGCATCATCCCTATGGGCAGGGTCTTTTGCCGACGGCTGTCGGCAGCAACCGCGGGTGTTCGGGCACCGAAGCACTACATTAGGTTGACAAGGGATCTAAAAGCTGATTTACAGGTGTGGGACACATTTCTAGAGACATACAACGGGAGGGCCATTTGGATGTCCGGCCCCTTCAGCAATTTTGATTTGGATCTGGTCACGGACGCGGCTGGATCCACAGGTTACGGGGCCTTCTTTAAGGGAAGGTGGAGCGCGGAGGCATGGCCGGAGTCCTGGGTAACGGCGGGTTTTGAAAAGAACCTGGTGCTACTGGAGCTATTCCCAGTGGTGGTGGCGATTGAGCTATGGGGGGCAGAATGCAGGGATCTGAAGATCAGGTTGAACTGCGACAACATGGGGGTGGTGCAAGTCATCAATCGTATCTCCGGTTCATCGGTTCCGGTGGTGCGGTTGCTGCGGCACCTGGTGTTACGTTGTCTTCAGTGGAATATTTTCCTGTATGCAGTGCATATTCCGGGGGTGGATAATAGGCTTGCTGACGCCCTGTCTCGATTCCAGTGGGACAGGTTCAGGGAGCTGGCTCCAGGGGCCGACGCGGAAGGGGTTCCTTGCCCAGGGTGGATGTGGGGACTTGCTTTGGAGCCGCAGCAGACTGGCTCAGGAGGTCGGTGAGTGGGCCGACGTGGACGGCATATGCTAAGGTATGGGCGGAATGGGCTGGTTTTAAGCGGTTGGCGGAGGTGGAGCGGGCAGACATGGAGATGGGCTGGTTAGTGGTGTATTTTGTGTCTAGACACATGGAAAAGGTGGGGTCAGTCTCTGCGTTGGAAAAGAAGCTGGCGGCCCTGGCCTTTTTGTTTAAACTGGAGGGGAGGGAGGATTTTACGAAGTCGTTTTGGGTAAGGCAAGCGGTAAAGGGATACAAGAAGGGACGTCAGAGCAGTGATGCGCGGAGGCCGGTGACATTTTCCGTACTACGCAGAATTTTTGGGGTATTGGGGGAGGTTTGTTCGTCCGCATATGAAATACGGTTGTTTCGGGCGGGGTTTTCGGTCGCGTTTTTCGGTGCGTTCCGGGTGGGGGAGCTAGTAAGTCCCTCCAGGCGGGTTCCCGGGGGTTTATTGGTCAACGACGTTCATTTAGCAGAGGGCAAAGTGGTTTTTCGCCTTAAGCGCTCAAAAACGGATCAAGGGGGAAAAGGGGTGGACGTATCTTTGTATTCGCTGCCGGGTTCAGAGGCTTGTCCGGTAGGGGTGGTAAGGGAATTTTTTAAGGTACGCCCCAAGTTGGGGGGCCCATTTTTGATGCATGGGGACGGGTCTTTTGTTTCACGGTTTCAATTTACGGCCCTGTTTAGAAAATGTTTGAAAAAGGCGGGTTTGGACGAGCGGCTGTTTGCCTCGCACTCCTTCCGCATTGGGGCGGCGACCGAGGCGGCCCGGTGCGGGTTGGATGAGACAGCAGTAAAACGAATCGGGAGATGGGAATCTAGGAGATTTCGCTCTTACGTGCGCCCACACTTGGCGTTGGATTTGTGAGAGGTGTGGGATCAGAAAAAAAGGACCGGTTTATTGCAATATGTTTAGGGTGTGGATGATCATTGTTTATTTTGTTTTACAGGTGGAGGAAAGCCAGGCCTCGTGTGGATAATGGGGCATTCATATGTTTGTAGGGGGGCCAGGAGAGCAGATGCTAGGCCAGAAGGTAGGCAGTTGGGGATTTCCAGGCGGGAGGCAACGGTCAGGTGGTTGGGGATCCCCGGGATGGGTTGGAGCAGGGTGCTGTCTGAAGTGCAGCGCTATGCTCGGCTCGACCGACCTCCTGATGTGCTACTGTTGCACGTCGGGGGAAACGACTTGGGGATCCGGCCGATAGGGGACTTGATGACGGCAGTCAAGGCGGACGTCTTGACGTTGCGGGCATCTTTCCCGAGAATGCTGATAGTATGGTCTGACATTGTCGCGCGAACTACCTGGCGTATGGCAAGGTCAGTGGACCGGGTCAACAAAGGGAGAATAAAGGTAAATAAGGTGCTAGGGCGGTTTGTGGCCAAACATGGGGGGTTAGTGGTGAGACACAGAGAATTGGAGCTTAATTTGGGGCTGTACCTGCTCAGGGATGGTGTCCACCTAACCGACGTGGGTACGGACTTGTGGGTCCTGGGAGTGCAGGAGGGAATTCAGAGGGCCCTGCGGGTGTGGAGGGGCCCGTAAGGAAAAGGGGAGTTTCCCTTTCGGGCTGTGGCGGTGTCCTTGGTCTTTGATGGTGGCAGTTAACGGATGGAATGGAAATGGTTGGGGGGCTCATCGGTGGGATGGCTCCCCCCTTACGGGGTTATTACAGTGGAATGGTGTCCGCTGTAATACGGTGATGGTACACTGCAGGTTAAAGGGGTGTCTCAGAGCTGGGTCGGCTGGAGGCCGGTTATGGTAATGGAACGCAGTGGTGGTGGTGAAGGAAAAGGTTAACTGGGGTTTACCGTCAAAGACCAATTGGGACTGGTGTAAATAATAAAAGAGTTTTGATAAAATATTTGTTAATAATAAAGTTGGAATTGTTGGAAATTCCTATTTCACGTTTGGTTAAAAATATAATTTAATTTGGTTACAAAATAAAAATGGCTGTTGTGGCCAATTTACTCCAATTTTACTGTGTCAGTGTCATTACTGGGTAAGAGGGTCAAGAGAAGGGAAAAGGGGGGTTGGGGTGAAAAGGGGGGAAGGTAAATAACAGGGTTGCAATATCAGACTACAATAGTCAAGTGAGGCCCGGAATGACAAACACAAAAAGAAATATAATGCAGGGCCGGGCATGACTGGTGGTGGATGCAGGCAACCAAGGGGTTAAGGAAGGAGGTGGTAGCAAGGAAGGAGGCTGGGGACCAATTGGAAGAAGGGGGAGGAGTGGTATATAAGGGGGGCGGGGGCGGCCCACGTGCACAGCCCCGGGAAGGAAGCAGACAAAGAGGACAGTTTTCCCACCCACCCTCCCTGTGTTTTTTGTGGTGTGTGTTGGTGTTGTGCGTTTGTTTTCTTTTCTTTCAGGATAAAGGCAGGATTGTCGCAACAGCATTGGCGGTGTCCTTGGTCTTTGATGGTGGCAGTTAACGGATGGAATGGAAATGGTTGGGGGGCTCATCGGTGGGATGGCTCCCCCCTTACGGGGTTATTACAGTGGAATGGTGTCCGCTGTAATACGGTGATGGTACACTGCAGGTTAAAGGGGTGTCTCAGAGCTGGGTCGGCTGGAGGCCGGTTATGGTAATGGAACGCAGTGGTGGTGGTGAAGGAAAAGGTTAACTGGGGTTTACCGTCAAAGACCAATTGGGACTGGTGTAAATAATAAAAGAGTTTTGATAAAATATTTGTTAATAATAAAGTTGGAATTGTTGGAAATTCCTATTTCACGTTTGGTTAAAAATATAATTTAATTTGGTTACAAAATAAAAATGGCTGTTGTGGCCAATTTACTCCAATTTTACTGTGTCAGTGTCATTACTGGGTAAGAGGGTCAAGAGAAGGGAAAAGGGGGGTTGGGGTGAAAAGGGGGGAAGGTAAATAACAGGGTTGCAATATCAGACTACAATAGTCATGAAACACAGCTGTGAAAATCATACAGCAGCTGGTGAGCAGCAAATCGGCAGTGGTTCAACATGCGAGCCTCCAGAATGAAAAGTATACAGCTTCTTCTCTTAATGCCGCGTACACACAATCGGTTAAACCGATGAGAATGGTCTGATGGACCGTTTTCATCGGTCAAAACCAATTGTGTGTGGGCGCCATCGGTTATTTAACCATCGGTTAAAAAAAAGCCAACTTGTTTTAAATTTAACCGATGGATTCCTAACCGATAGAACAAAACCGATCGTTAGTAGGCATGACCATCGGTTAAAAATCCACGCATGCTCAGAATCAAGTCGACGCATGCTTGGAAGCATTGAACTTCGTTTTTTTCAGCACGTTGTTGTGTTTTATGTCACCGCGTTCTGACACGATCGTTTTTTTAACCGATGGTGTGTAGGCGCGACGGACCATCAGCCAGCTTCATCGGTTAACCGATGAAAACGGTCCATCGGTACGTTCTCATCGAATGGACTGATCATGTGTACGCGGCATAAGGGTTTGGTATTGTTTACAAGTGACCGTGTGATAGCAGAGTCACTATGAATATACTCAGATAAAAAAAAAGTGTAAATGCCGCTTGAGGGTGAGAAGACTTAAAGAGCTATTAAACGTCCAGTTTTTAAGCAGTTTCGGCAACTGATTTATTCACAAAATGAGTATGCCACTTTGTTATCTTTCAGGCCCCGTTCACACTTGTGTGATTTGATAACAAATGCAATGCTTTAAAAAAAACTAGATTCACATCCAAAAAGTCATTTAGCCAGATTCAGAGAGACTTAGGCTGGCGTATCAGTAGATACGCCAGCCTAAGTCTGAATGTGCGCCCGCGCTAATTTAAGCGTATTCTGGTAACCAGATACGCTTAAATTAGGCTCAGATACGAGCGGCGTAAGTGTCTTACACCCTCGTATCCTAAAGTGTAATTTTTAGGCAGACCGCTAGGTGGCGCTTCCATTGCGGTCGGCGTAGAATATGTAAATCAGTACATACGCCTATTCACGAACGTACGCCCGGCCGAAGCAGTACAGATAAGCCGTTTACGTAACGCATTAGCGGCCTAAAGTTATTTCATCAAATAGATGGAATAGTAATGTTAAGTATGGCCGCCGTTCCCACGTCGAAAATTCTAAAATTTTACGTTGTTTGCGTAAGTCGTCCGTGAATAGGGATTTACGCAGTTTACGTCCACGTCAAAATCAATAGGCCCATGCGGCGGACTTAGCCGCAATGCACACTGGAAAATGTAGGCACACGGCGCATGCGCAGTTCCAAAAAAACGTCAATCACGTCGGGTCAAGCCTAATTAACATAAAACACGCCCCCTCAGCCTATTTTGAATTAGGCGCCCTTATGCCCGCCCGCTTTAGGCTACGCCGCCGTAACTTAGCAGGCAAGTACATTGTGAATCATGTACTTGCCTCGCGAACTTACGGCGGCATAGCCTAAATGCCATAAGCTACGCCGCCACACGTATGCGCTCGCCATCCTGAATCTAGCTAATTGTTTTCAATGATGGTCGTTCTCATCTATGCGTTGCGATTCCTCTACGAATGCAATGCGATAATAAAAAGGGTCTTGTGCGGGTTTACAGCATTGCGTTGCAAAGTTAGTCTCCATAGACATCAATGTAAATCGTTCTGGAATCATATTGTTGGTTCAGATATGTGCGAATTCCATCACACTACTTTCCACAAAAAGTACACAGGAAGTTAACACCTTTTTTTTTTACATTAGACATTAACATGTTTCCATTGACTAGAACATCAAAGCAGCTGTGTCCATAACTCCTGAAATTTGCCAGAAAATCGCGGTAAATGCGCACCTCTCCGGCTCAAAAAGCAAAGCAAATTCGCACCTCACACAGGACAAATTTGCAACATATCACAGCGCAGCAGTCTGAACCCAGCCTCAATCCTTGCCTATGTTCTAGTTTTAGTTGGTGCCATGACCGCTGGCCAAATTTCCAGTTTCTGGGTGACTCCTTTCTCCTGCAGGTTCTTATGGAGTCACCCTTGTATGCACCAATAGAAACACACAGCCCCATAGCCTACAATAGTAAGGCACTCCCTTTCCTCCTCCAAAGTAACAGTCTGTCTGGAGACTGCACTGTCCACTGTTAACTCTTTCCTCTGAAGACCAGAATTTCAGAGAAGCAGCACTGCAAGTGTAGGAGCAAGCAGCATTAACAGTAGGGTTGTCCGGATACCACTTTTTTGAGACCGAGTACAAGTACCGATACTTTTTTCAAGTAATCGCCGATACCGAATACCGATACTTATTTTTATTGTCACGTGACAGTGGCGTTTTTTTTTTTTTTTTTTTTACAATTTTTTTTTTTTTACAGTGATATATATTATTTTTTTTTAGAGGGGGGTAGTGGATTGTCAGTGTGTTTTTTTATTTTTTATTATTATTTACATTTTATTTTTTACATTATTTATTGCAATTTTTTTTCTTTTTTTTAATCAGCCCTGTTGGGGGGGGGGGGGGCTTTGGTGAGATATCAGGGGTCTTAACAGACCTCTGACATCTCCCCTCTGAGACAGGGAAAGGGACTAGGCACACAGAGTAATCACTGACTCTGTCCATTCGGAACAGTAAGGAGCCGGATTTACCTGCTCCTACCTCCGCTCTACATCCTGACAGTTCCAGGGGGTGGAGGAGGAGTACGGAGGGAGAGAGAAACACAGAGGGGGACACAGGGGAGAAGGAAACACAGAGGGGGACACGGAGGAGAAGGAAACACCGAGGGGGACACGGAGTAGAAGGAAACACAGAGGGGGACACGGAGGAGAAGGAAACACCGAGGGGGACACAGAGGGAGAATGAAACACCGAGGGGGATACGGAGGGAGAAGGAAACACTGAGGGGGACACGGAGGGAGAAGGAAACACTGAGGGGGACACGGAGGGAGAAGGAAACACCGAGGGGGACACAGAGGGAGAAGGAAACACCGAGGGGGATACGGAGGGAGAAGGAAACACTGAGGGGGACACGGAGGGAGAAGGAAACACCGAGGGGGACACAGAGGGAGAATGAAACACCGAGGGGGATACGGAGGGAGAAGGAAACACTGAGGGGGACACGGAGGGAGAAGGAAACACTGAGGGGGACACGGAGGGAGAAGGAAACACCGAGGGGGACACAGAGGGAGAAGGAAACACCGAGGGGGACACAGAGGGAGAAGGAAACACAGAGGGGGACACCGAGGGAGAAGGAAACACCGAGGGGGACACAGAGGGAGAGAGAGTGCAGCAAAACGGAGGGGGGCTGGAGGAGGACATGGGACAGTCAGCGGTGATCGTGTGTGGGGGGGTTACAAGCACCGATCACCGCTGATTTTAAAGCAGCTGCAAGCCGCGGGGGGTGAAGAGAAAAGCAGAGAAATTACTTTTAAATCTATACAGCGGTGATCGGTGCTTGTAACTTCCCCACGCACTGATCACCGTTGACTGTACAAGTATCGGGTGAAGCATCGGGAGCATTTGCCCAAGTACAAGTACTCGGGCAAATGCTTGGTATCGGTCCCGATACCGATACTAGTATCGGTATCGGGACAACCCTAATTAAAAGTTGTAGGAATTTTAACAAATAGTTTACTGGGGAATGTTTATGTTATTGTGCTCAATGTGTTAAAGTATTACTCAGGGCAAATCTTTTTTTTTTTTTATAAAGTGAAGAGGGGTTTTGTATTGCTGTCTGTGTCCCAGTTAGGGTGATTCACCCTCTCTATTTGTCCCATTTCCATTACAAATAATCACAGAAATTGAAAATCCAACATTTTACAGTTGTTACCAGATCAGCAATATGGAAAGGGGAGGAGCAAAATAATTTGCTCCGCCCACCTATGGGGATGGGGTAGACTACAGGTTAAATGACAGTTATGTTTTAAATAAAAATGTTTAAATATTATTGGCTAAAAAGCTAGTCACATGCTAATAGGGCACAACCTAGCCCTTATATAAAGAATTAAAGCTGCGTAGGTGAATACATTTCCCCTTTACTTCACAAGGGTTTCCCTTCACTTCCTGTTTTGGCTATGGGGCAAGAGTTGAAGGGAAATCTCTCCAATATGCATTATTTTATGTAAAATAAATGCCTTTAGTTCTACCTTCAAGTGGTTCTAAAGCTTAAACATTTTGGGCCAAATTCTCAAAAGAGATACGCAGACTTAACTGCTGTTCAGCCTGCATATCTCTGTGCCTAACTTTGGAAACGATTTTCAAAAGGCTTTTTCCAAAGTTAGGCAGAAAATCTGACATGTGTAAGACACTTACACGGTCAGATTTTAGGATGCAGTACCGCATCCGCCACTGGGGGCATTTCTCATTGAAATCCAGCTTTGCGTATGCAAATGAGGACTTAAGCAGATTTTCAAAGCATTTCAGCACTTTGATTTCTGCCTAAGTTCCGAATTTGCCGGCGCAAAATTAGGGCTGGTTTTACAATGTGGAAAGTTAGCCAAACCTTGTAAAGGCCCATTCCAGCGACGGCATTTGGTATGCATTCCTGAGGGAGAACTCCACGGCAATTTTTAAATTCAAAACCGGCATGGGTTCCCCCCCAGGAGCATACCAGGCCCTTAGGTCTGGTATGGGTTGTAAGGAGACCCCCCCCCCACGCCGAAAAATTGACGTAGGGGGTCCCCCTACAATCCATACCAGACCCGTATCCAAAGCACGCTACCCGGCCGGCCAGGAATGGGAGTGGGGACGAGCGAGCGCCCCCCCCCTCCTGAGCCGTGCCAGGCCGCATGCCCTCAACATGGGGGGGTTGGGTGCTCTGGGGCAGGGGGGCGCACTGCGGGCCCCCCCCACCCCAGAGCACCCTGTCCCCATGTCGATGAGGACAGGACCTCTTCCCGACAACCCTTGCCATTGGTTGTCGGGGTCTGCGGGCGGAGGCTTATCGGAATCTGGGAGTCCCCTCAAATAAGGGGGCCCCCAGATACCGGCCCCCCACCCTAAGTGAATGGATATGGGGTACATCGTACCCCTATCCATTCACCTGTAGGCAAAAAGTAAAATGTAGTAAACACACAACACAAGGCTTTTTAAAATATTTTATTATTCTGCTCCGGAGGCACCCCCCTGTCTTCGTTATTAGCTCAATTACCAGGGGGGGCTTCTTCTTCCGCTCTCCGGGGGTCTTCCACTCTCCGGGGGTCTTCCACTCTCCGGGGGTCTTCTCCGCTCTCCGGGGGGGCTTCTCCGGACTCCGGGGGGCTTCTCCGGACTCCGGGGGGCTTCTTCCATCTTCTCCCCTCTTCCGCTCTTGACTCGGCGAACCCCGGTTCTTCTGCAGCTCTCCGGTGCCTTCTTCTTCAGCGCTGGCTGCCTGCTATGTTTGTGTGTTAGCTCGATTTCAAACAGGCAGCTGGCGCGGTCTTCTGTGACGCCAGGGTCTTCTGGTCTTCTGTTCTTCCGATGTTGACTCGTCGCCTGTTGTCGCTGTAATGATGGAAGCGCGCCTTGCATCCCATTTATATAGGCATCACCGTCCCATCATGCTCCGGTAGGTACATGCTGAGGGTTTAGTACAACTTTAATTGGCCCTTTCCTTTTTCCCTTCATGAACAAAAGGAAAAAAGTCACTGTTTTCTTTTAATTGGTCCCTTTAAAACTGTGGCAGTTTCTCTCTTTGCTAACACTAACTTATTGCTCTGCATCTTGTCAGTTTCATGGGTTACACCAGTGTTTTATGACTTGGAAAAGGTTAAGCACCACGGCCTTCTCATATTTAATTGTGACAAAATAAGTTGCAAATTTCACGCATTTTTCAACAACTGTCATACTAGATACGTGGAACATGTGTGTGTGTGTGTATGTAATGGAGATAGATATTGACAATGCACAGGGATGATAAATGATTTCACACTTGTGACCTCTTTTGGCCTTTGAACCATTGCCGTGTTTGTGTCCATTATATGGCTCTTTCATTGAACACAAGGGAGACGTGCCTTCATTCTATGGATTTTATAGGGCCTCGGGGAGCTGTACGCAAACAGTATTCAAGCTGTAAAACATCTTTCCCTGGATGTATGTAGAACATCAATCTTTGAATCTTTAAATACTTTAATGCCACTGCGAATCTATATTTCTAATGTCTCCAGCTTCCTAGCGCATCAAATGGCAAGCATTTCAGTCAGTCAGTTATAATTATCCATCCATACGTTACCAAGGTCTCTACGGAAACATATTTCTAACATGACTTCAGAGGAAATGTGTTATTTAAAGGAGCAGTCCTGTTTATAAAAAAAATTATACTAATATTTAGAAGGAACCTGCTCAAGGTCCAGTGTACTGGACAGGTCCTAGCAGTCTAAACTAATAGCTAGAGGTTCAACAACATTTTGCTTTTCTCAGGTACAATTCATTGTCTGCAAGAGTTAACTATGGCCTGCTTGAAAATAATTGTTCAATTTGTTTTCACAGTAAGTACGCGCTCATTCACACTTGTCTATTGCCATGCATTACAGTAACTTGTGTGCTACTGTAACACACATTATTAGGCAGATTCAGATAGACTTAGGCTGGCGTATCAGTAGATATGCCAGCCTAAGTCTGAATCTGCGCCGACGCAAATTTAAGCGTATTCTGGTAACCAGATACGCTTAAATTAGGCTAAGATACGAGCGGCGTAAGTGTCTTACACCGTCTTATCCTAAAGTGTAATTTTTAGGCTGGCCGCTAGGTGGCGCTTCCATTGCGGTCGGCGTAGAATATGTAAATCACTAGATACGGCGATTCACGAACGTACGCCCGGCCGACGCTGTACAGATACGCCGTTTACGTAAGGCATTTTCAGGCGTATAGTTATTCCATCAAATAGCTGGACTAGTAATGTTAAGTATGGCCGTCGTTCCCGCGTCGAAATTTGAAATTTTTACGTCGTTTGCGTAAGGGCTGAACGTAATTTACGTCCACGTCAAAACCAATAGGTCCGTGCGGCGTACTTAGCCGCAATGCACACTGGGATATGTACACGGATGGCACATGCGCCGTTCCTAAAAAACGTCAATCACGTCAGGTCAACCAATATTAACATAAAACACGCCCCCTCAACCTATTTTGAATTAGGCGCGCTTACGCCCGCCGCATTTACGCTACGCCGCTGTAATTTTGCAGGCAAGTACTTTGTGAATACAGTACTTGCCTTGCAAACTTACGGCGGCGTAGTGTAAATGCCATATGCTACGCCGCCGCAACTATGCGCCCGCCTACCTGAATCCAGCTATATGTGTGTTAGCACATTGCTGTGCAAATCATTCTCAATATCACCCCAAATCACTAAGGCAATCCGCCTCCAATGCACATAAATTGCAGCGTGCCACAACACACCATTATGCATTTTTGAAATCCACTGCACTCCAAACAGCAATGAACCAGAACATCAGTGGGCGCAATGGTGAAATGCCAAGTGGTACCATCTGTATAAAGTCCTAAAAAAATACTGACATCGGCACACCAAGATTGAGCGTCCAAGTGATGCTAAAGACACACTATTTCATTTAAATTGTCCCTTTTATTTCTGTATGTCAGGCATGTCCAAAGTCCGGCCCGGGGGCCAATTGAGGCCCCCGTTCCAGTTTAATGTAGCCCCCCTGGTAATTTGGATATATACTGGGGGAACGAATGTCAAATTACATACAGGAGAATCTCCTGTTTACTCAGTGACATCTGTAATATGAAGTCCCGTCTCCTGGGCTGCCATTGGACGACTCCTCTGTCTATCATAGGAGGCGGGAGAAATTGGATTAAAGAGATTGCTGTGTAAACGGGAGATTCTCCTGTATGTAATCTGTTGGTGCTCATCCCGCCCCCCCCCTCCCTCCGAGGCTGAAGATGGACAACGATCAGGCTGCATTCATGGCAATGGAGAGGCTGCATTCATGGCAATGGCAAGGCTGCAAATGGGCACTGATTAGGCTGCATTGATGGGCAATGACCCTCATTTTGCTTCAGTTTTTTATTTACATTTCTTTCCCCTGAAACTTCCCTCCTAAAGTGAAGGTGTGTGTTATACGCCGATAAATACAGTATATCCAAATAACACGCCCACGCTCATCTCTTCACCACACACAGCCACAAAGGCAAGATAATTTGTGTTGGGCAGTGTATTAGTACTCGAACGAACACACTTACTGTATACCAAATTTTAATGGTTCAAAGAATGTCAGGCAAAATGGTCGGCCCTTACGCATGTTCCCTTCATCAAATCTGGCCCTCTTTGAAAAAGGTTTGGACACCCCTGCTGTATGTGAATGATGGCACTATCATTATTTTCCTAAAAAAAAACAAAAAACAATCTAAGTACCTATTTCCTAATTGATATACAGCTGTCACATGACCCAGCTCTCTCCCAGTCTGCCTGCAGGGAAACATAAGCAGGAGAAGCTTCTAGTCTTCTGCTGCTGGTCACATGTTCAAAATAAAATTCACATACAATTATTTATTTAAAATCAAAGCTTTATTATTTTTTGGAAATAACATGGTGTGGGCCTATTTCTGACATTCACTGGCTGTGTCACAGGGGTCCCATGCTTCCCTCCCTGTTCAAGTCCAATTTTGGTCAGAATTTTTGTCTGAATTATGACCTGAAACAGACCAAAAGACACACAGGACTCCTGTGCAATTCGTTCAGGAGCCGCTCCGAAGATGTGTGAACCGGTCACAATCTTCTGACATGCGAAATGGGTGCATCCAATTCGCCATAGTGTGAGCCCAGCCTCAATGTACATGTAATATCCTTCCCCCATTGTGATGATGGGGACAAGGGCCTCTTCCCGACAACCCTGGCCGTTGGTTGTCATGGTCTGCGAGCGGGGGGCTTATCGGAATCTGGAAGCCCCTTTTAATAAGGGGGCCCCCAGATCCCGGCCCCCCACCCTATGTGAATGAGTATGGGGTATCGTACCCCTACACATTCACCTGGGGGGTAAAAAGTGTCAAGAATAAAAACACACTAGACAGGTTTTTAAAGTAGTTTATTAGGCAGCTCCGGGGGTCTTGTTCCGACTCGACGCTCCTTCCTGCTGTAATGCCGGGTGTGCAGTGTGCAACAATTTATATTGGCCTCTTATGACGTCACAGTCCCAGCATGTTTTGGGTGGTAACGACATAATTACCCCACCCCCTTATGTCGTCACCACCACCACTTCTCGTCGAGTCAACATCGAAGAATAGAAGAGGGAAGAAGGCGACACAGAAGACCGGGCCTCCGCTGGTAAAAGAGCTGGAAGAAGACAGAGGTGGTGCCCGGCAGAAGGGAGAAAGAACCGGAGAGCGGGAGAAGAGAGCGGAGAAGTCGGAAGACCCCCCGAAGTCGGAAGAAGACCCCCCCGAAGTCAGAAGAAGGGAGAAGACTGGGCCCCCACTAGTAAAAGAGCTAGAAGGATCCATGGAAAAAATACCAACAACAGTGACACCGGCCTTGCTGCCCTTCATGGATGGGGGATGTCCTAGTGGCAAACAAAAAGAAGAAAAGAAAAAGGCGCACCAGCCTAGTGTGTTACCGTTATACCAATTTAATAGAATAAAATGTATAAAAAATCTACTTACAAAGAAAGAATCACAGTATAGGCTTAATCGACAAGCGCTGTAGTGGATTACCCTCGAACCAAACTCCAACAGCTGGGCTCTGATGAAGAGGTTTGGAGCCTCGAAATGCGTCAGCCGGCAGTGACACACCCTCACGCCCCCCCCCCCCCCCCGTTGGAGTGTGGTTCGAGGGTAATTCACTATAGCGTTTGTCGATTAAGCCTATACTGTGATTCTTTCTTTGTAAGGAGGTTTTTTATACATTTTATTCTATTAAATTGGTATAACGGTAACACACTAGGCTGGTGCGCCTTTTTCTTTTCTTCTTTTTGTTCTCAAATGAGAGCCAGGGAAAGGCTGCAAATAATGTTGGCCTTGAAGTGGTTGTGCCTTGAAGTGGTTGAACTGATCATCGATCTAAATGTATGAAAATAATAATTTGCTTTAAAATTACTGACATAACAATGAAAATATGGAATTAGTCAGATTTATTTGGATTTTCACCCTGGATGGATCATACTATCTCAATGAATACCTAATTACATAGTTAGTTTAAAAAAAGACAGAAGTCTATCTGGTTCAATCGATAGAAAAAAAAAGAATAAATTAATAGAAAACCTTTATTAACAGAACCCTATGCTCAGAGTTAATCGAGTTGATGATATGCAGCTTGTTTAGTGAAATTGAAATAAAAGATACAATTCTTTTAGCAAAACAACCATGTATATGTTTTTTTTAAGACTATGCAAATGCAAACCCCCACTAGAAGTAGGTCAAAGGAGAGAAACTGCAGGTCACCTGACAATGAATTGTGAATGATCTCAGAAGCATCTGAAACTGATGTCATAAACACAAGCCCAAAGCTTAGGCCCTTATGGACACTAGGGATGAGCTTTATGTTCGAGTTGAACATGAGTTCGACTCGAACATTGGCTGTTCGCCCGTTTGCCGAACAACAAACAATTTGGGGTGTTCGTGTCAAATTCAAAAAGCCTTTAAAAATCTATGGGAGAAATCAAAAGTGCTAATTTTAAAGGATAATATGCAAATTATTTGTCATAAAAAGTGTTTGGGGACCTGGGTCCTGCCCCAGTGGACATGTATAAATGCAAAAGAAGTTTTAAAAACTTCAGTTTTTTCAGGAGAAGTAATTTTAATAATGCTTAAAGTGAAACAATAAAAGTGAAATATTCACGCGTACCTGGGGTGTCTATAGTATGCCTGTAAAGTAGCGCATTTTTCCCGTGCTTAGAAAAGTACCTGCACAAAATTACATTTCTAAAGGAAAAAAAGTCATATAAAACTACTCGCGGCTATAATGAATTGTCGGGTCACGGCAATACAGATAAAAGTCATTGGAAAAAAGCAGCATGGGTTCCCCCCAGTCCATTACCAGACCCTTTGGGTCTGGTATGAATATTAAGGGGAACCTTCCCGATTCTGATAAGCCCCCCGCCCGCAGACCCCCACAACCACCGGGCAAGGGTTGTGGGGATGAGGCCCTTGTCCCCATCAACATGGGGTCCCCATGTTGAGGGCATATGGCCTGGTACGGTTCAGGAGGGGGGGCTCTCTCATCCCCCCTCTTTTACTGCAGCCTGCCAGGTTGCGTGCTCGGATAAGGGGTCTGGTAGGGATTTTTGTGGGGAACCCCACTCCATTTAAAAAAGAAATGGCACAGGGTTCCCCTTAATATCCATACCAGACCTGAAGGGCCTGATATGGAATTTGGGGGGACCCTACGCATTTCTTTTTATTTTGGTTCGGGGTTCCCCTTTAATATTCATAACAGACCCAAAGGGCCTGGTAATGGACTAAGGGGGGAACCCATGCTGTTTTTTTTTTCAATTACTTTTATCTGTATCGCCAGGACCCGACAATTCATTATAGCCGCGAGTTTGAAATTATTTTTTTCCTTTATAAATGTCATTTTGTGCAGGGACTTTTCTAAGCATGGGAAACATGCACTAATTTTCAGGCATACTATAGACACCCCCCAGGTATGAAATTTAAAGGAATATTTCACTTTTATTGTTTCACTTTAAACATTATTAACATCGCTGCTCCCGGAAAAAAACATTCGTTTTTAAAACTTTTTTTGCATTGATACATGTCCCCTGGGGCAGGACCCCAGGTCCTGGGTGTTCGGCTCATCTCTAATGGACACTGGTAGTGCAGCAGCTTTCCAAATTCTACACAAACCATATACTTTTATTTCATGGAAAAATCGCAAAACAAAGTGACATGTTGCTTTCCTTTACAAATTCTGCTTTATTTATTTCTGTCCTTCTTGCTTCATGATTCATAACAAGTTTTTGACTGCCGGGAGGATACAAGTTTAGATCACAAAACTTCATAAATCTGTATCTGCACAAACCAATGTCGAGGCATCTATCACTCTCTACCGTCGCTGTTTGCTGCAAGCATCGGACAACACAACCAAGTGTTTTTATAGGGAAATGCTTACATTTTTGTGTTCTTGGCAAAAGCTTCACTTTTTTCTTTGGAAATTAATTCATGTTTTACCTGATATATTCAGCTGTCAAGACATGCCAGGCAGATGAAAAAAGAGCTTGTGAAAGAAAATAAACAAACCAAATGAGTCTTTATAGTTGTTTCTTGAGGGACGCTTTGAAAAGTGCCGGTCACAAACATCTGCGAAGTCCACATGTGCATCATGAGTTCATGAAAGTGCATATCCTGTTAGCTAAAGTAGACATTCAAGACTACAAAAATATTTGAGATCAGGTACTCTCTGTTTTTGTAAGTTCCCCAAAAATGCAGGCTTAAAGCATTTCTAATTAAAAGACCACCCACTAAACAAATATTCAGTTAAAAGAAAAAAAAAAGCTGGGAACTTTGTGTACTTTACCAACTGCGCTGAAATTATTCAATAAATGGGTAAAGGATATAGTATCAGATTTATGAGGTGGACCAGTTTTAGAGTGATACTTTAATGATTTTCTTGGAGTGTAAGTAAGCTTCATTTTGTGACATGCGCTGCGCAAAAAAACAAAAGTATAGCAGCCAGCACACAGTACAGATTACTCTATACCAGTGATCTCCAAACTGTGGGCCTGGGGCAGGATGCAGCCCTTTGTTTGCCTTTATCCTGGCCTTGCGGCTACTGTGTTTCCCCCGAAAATAAGACCTACCCCGATAATAAGACCTACCTAGATTTTCAGGAAGGGCTGCAATATAAACCCTACCCCGAAAATAAGCCCTAGTTTAAAGTTGTTGTAGAACAATCCTAACTATTGCGATTGTTGTTGCATAGTGTGAAAGGTGTGTGTTTTCTGTGGTATAGTTTAATCAGATGCCTTCTTATAGCGCTGCTATATGCTGCTCTTTCCTTCTCTTTTTCTGGCTGTCAGTGGTGGATCTCGGCCCCCCTCCCATGCATTGCTCGGAGCGGGCCATGGAAGCACCGCTCAGCTGATGTTCACTGCTCTCCCCTTCTCTTCTCCTGGATGTCAGCAGGGGGATCTCGCCCCCCCCGCATTGCTCAGAGCAGGCCATGGAAGCGCCGCTCAGCTGATGTTCACTGCTCTCCCCTTCTCTTCTAATGGATGTCAGCAGGGGAGATCTCGGCCCCCCTCCCCTTCTGCAGTGCTCGGTACAAGGAAGACAGCTCAGGCAAGTCATGGAAGCTCCGAGCGACGCTTTGGGAAGGTGAGACATACACCTTTTTACATTGTATATTGCTGTAACAGAGAGGATTCTGGCAGTTTACGGAGCACTTTTGCTATTATTCACACTTTGTACATTGCACGGCAAGCCCTACTCCAAAAATAAACCCTACTGTGTTTTTGGTGGCCAAAATTAATATAAGACCCGGGCTTATTTTCAGGAAAACACGGTATATTCCTGCCATTGACACCAACAATAGGGCATAATTCCTTCAACTGACTAACAATGGCGCATAATTCCTTCCACTGACACCAACATGTAGTGATCTAATTTGTCCAATAAATGTAGTGATCATGTATAGAGTCCAGTACTCCGGTCAGATAATTAATGTCTTAGATGTTTAGTATAATGACCATAAATTACGTTGTTCCGCAGCAACTCACACCAGGTTCTCCAGAGAACGCATTTAATGGATCTTCCAATAACATACAAAGTCCAAATTCCACAGATGATACAAGAGTTCAACAAAGTAATGTAGTGTCAAAGTCTCATCTTAGAGAATACATGTTCTGATCCCTTCTAGATCTGTGCCTTCACATGTTCATGCAGAGAATACATGGGGGTTTCTTCTCTAACTGATAGCCAGAAATTCCCAACATTATATATTGTTTCTTTTGAATAGCTGACCAATTTGATTGGTTGTCTCTTAATTGCAAGACAGCAGGACATATTTACCTGCCACTCTTAAAAGACAGGATGTGACTTCAGCCAAAGTCACTAATTAGTATGCATCCTTGCATACTAATAAGCCCCCCTCTAATAAGTAATTAGATTGCATGTGATCTGAATAATGGTTCGATATGTAAAAACGGCTCCATCCTGTCTCTGTCTTTTTTGACAATAGACAAACCTCTTTTGACTTGCAACATGTAATCACAGACCTGATGTGTAAACTAGACTTATTATTTAATCTTCATATAATATATATATATATATATATATATATATATATATATATATATATATATATATATATATATAAATATACACATATATATCCATATATTACAACATATACTACTACACAACAATGGGGCATTATTCCTTCCACTGACATCAAAAATGGGGCACTATTCCTCTCACTGACATCAACTATTTCTCCCCCGAATTCCAAAGATCGGTAAATGTTTACTACCACTGGGCACAGTCTGGCCCCCCTAAAGTCAGAAGGACAGTAAACTGCCCCTTTCTTTAGAAAATTTGGAGACCCCTGCTCTATACAATTAAGACTGTGATAAACAATTTGTCCAAACAAACATAAACAGGTGATGTGAAAGTCCATTTTTATCAAGAGCATCATCCTTTAGTGAAGGCTCATGTCTCTGATGATGTCATTTTTTACCAAACTCGTTAGGCGGAGCAGGAAGTCGTGACGTCACTATGCATATGAGTGCATAAGGCAGAGAATTCTGAGTAATGTCGTTTTCCAATGCCAATTTTAAGTGTGATGTTTTGTACATGTTTTTTACCTATCTTAAAAAATGTTTTACCGGATTTACACTATTGGAAGTGTTATTTGGTATTTTTTACATGATTAATGCCTGGAGTTGGAGAGTGTTGTAAGGAGGAACCGCTCTGAGGGAAGAGATCATTCCATGGTCTGCTGAGCTGGGAAATATTTAATTTAACAAGTGCTGTGTTTGACTTCTCCTAGGAGGATCACAGGCACTCTGGTAAGCCTCAGCGTGATTTGTGGTGGCGGACACACGGTGTTATCACAGCAATCTTAGTCCAACTGGAGATTTGTATTCTTTGATTCACTGAAGGATCATGCTGTTGGTGTAACGAACTTTCACATTATCTGTTTATGTTTGTTTTGACTGATTGTTTATCTCTCATATACCAATTTATGCACGTTACTAAAATGTTGCACTTATTTATAACAATATTGTGCTGCAGCTAGAGTTAAAATGCCTCGTGTTGGCAGCATGCTAAAGATTTAGAGCACTGCTCAACACAAAATGTTGTCGTTTGGGTCTCCAGCAGTCTTACACTCCCCTTGCAAAGTACTTCAATTGACTGTGCTACTCGGGGTGCGTAAAGACGGTTAATTGGATTAAATTGCAGCTTATACCAGCAGGCAGCAGGAAGGGGGGAAGTGTATGATAGTGTGCATTATGTTGAGAGCATTATTACGAGTAGCGTCGTCTGAAAATAATGTTCATCACTGAATCCTCATCACAGATTTTTTTGTTAGGTCAGGTACCACGGAGAAATGGTGAGAATATATCTGTTGGCAGTATGTGCATAAGTGTGTGCATGAGTGGAGTGGACAACTGGACAAGGGGAAATATGTGCATAAGAAGGAAGTGTGACCTATTGCAAGGAGAGGACTATGAATGGAGTAAATTCCTGTTTTTATTCATTTTTTTGTACAGGGATTGTTTTTTTATAAATTATAGACAATATATTTATACTGTATATGTTGAATGAAAATTGAACCATTAAGTCTGCCCTAGGCATTTCCCTTGGTGCCAGAATGCTCTAGCATCACCATCGCTCCTTGCACACTCACCACCCCCCTACCTGAGAATGAAACCCACCCACCAGGCTGCTCTGTCCACTGCCAGCCCTGTACATTTTGGAGCCATTTTTTTTACAATATAGGGCAACTTGTCACAAGTAGGGTTGAGCGAACCCGAACTGTAAAGTTCGGGTTCGGTACGGACTTTGGGTTTTTCCCGAACCCGGACCCGAACCCGAATAATTGGAAAAAGTTTGGGTCCGGGATCGGAGTTCGGGAAAAAAAATGCGCGGAGGTGCTCGCAAATTCAATAACCAGACCCTTTAGGTCTGGTATGGATATTAAGGGGAACCCCGTCATCAATTTTAAAAAAAATTATGTGCGGTTCCCCCTAAATATCCATAACCAGACCCTTCAGGTCTGGTATGGATATTAAGGGGAACCCCGCCGTCAATTTAAAACAAAATCGACGTGCGGTTCCCCCTAAAAATCCATAACCAGACCCGTTATCCGAGCACGTTGACCTGGCCGGCCGCAGAAAAGAGGGGGGGACAGAGTGCGCCCCCCCTCTCCTGAACCGCACCAGGCCACATGCCCTCAACATGGGGAGGATGTCCCCATGTTGATGGGGACAAGGGTCTCATCCCCACAACCCTTGCCCGGTGGTTGTGGGGGTATGCGGGCGGGAGGCTTATCAGAATCTGGAAGACCCCTTTAACAAAGGTGACCCCCAGATCCTGACCCCCCCCCGTGTGAAATGGTAATGGGGTACAATGTACCGGCTTCCCTCTTCCTGGGCTTCCCCAGTGACGTAGCAGAGGGTACGTCAGAGGGTGCGGGGTCACGTGACAGGTGGCCCTGCCTCCTCTATATAAGTAATGTCACAGCTTCAGCGCGTCATTCGCTGGGCTGTGTCCAGCGGTGAGAGGAGGTCGTGGATGCTGCGCTCCGGATGAATGGATCTTCTCATCGCTGGAGCGGAGATCACCCGTCGATGGATCTTCTCATCGCTGGAGATCACCCGCAGCCGTCGCAGGATCAGGACAACGTTGAAGCAGGAAGCCGGGAACGAGTGGATTATCACCGCTGGAGTTTTTTTCTTTTTTTTTTTTTTAATAAAAGACTTTATTCTACGGTGTGTGTGTTTTTTTTTACAAGACTTTACACTTCCTTTGTGAAATGGTAGGGGTACAGTGTACCCCATTACCATTTCACACAGGGGGGGGTCAGGATCTGGGGGTCCCCTTTGTTAAAGGGGTCTTCCAGATTCTGATAAGCCTCCCGCCCGCATACCCCCACAACCACCGGGCAAGGGTTGTGGGGATGAGACCCTTGTCCCCATCAACATGGGGACATCCTCCCCATGTTGAGGGCATGTGGCCTGGTGCGGTTCAGGAGAGGGGGGGGGGTCGCACTCTGTCCCCCCCTCTTTTCTGTCCTTCAACTGACTAACAATGGTGCATAATTCCTTCCACTGACACCAACATAGGGGCATATTTCCTTCCACTGACATCAAAAATGGGGCACTATTCCTCTCACTGACATCAACTATTTCTCCCCCGAATTCCAAAGATCGGTAAATGTTTACTACCACTGGGCACTGTCTGGCCCCCCTAAAGTCAGAAGGACCGTAAACTGCCCCTTTCTTTCGAAAATTTGGAGACCCCTGCTCTATACAATTAAGACTGTGATAAACAATTTGTCCAAACAAACATAAACAGGTGATGTGAAAGTCCATTTCATCAAGAGCATCATAATTTAGTGAAGGCTCATGCCTCTGATGATGTCATTTTTTACCAAACTCGTTAGGCGGAGCAGGAAGTCGTGACGTCACTATGCATATGAGTGCATAAGGCAGAATTCTGTGTGAATTACCATTTCACACAGGGGGGGGGTCAGGATCTGGGGGTCCCCTTTGTTAAATCTTCCAGATTCTGATAAGCCTCCCGCCCGCATACCCCCACAACCACCGGGCAAGGGTTGTGGAGATGAGACCCTTGTCCCCATCAACATGGGGACATCCTCCCCATGTTGAGGGCATGTGGCCTGGTGCGGTTCAGGAGAGGGGGGGGGTCGCACTCTGTCCCCCCCTCTTTTCTGCGGCCGGCCAGGTCAACGTGCTCGGATAACGGGTCTGGTTATGGATATTTAGGGGGAACCGCACGTCACTTTTGTTTTAAATTGACGGCGGGGTTCCCCTTAATATCCATACCAGACCTGAAGGGTCTGGTTATGGATATTTAGGGGGAACCGCACGTCATTTTGTTTTTAAATTGACGGCGGGGTTCCCCTTAATATCCATACCAGACCTAAAGGGTCTGGTTATTGAATTTGCGGGGACCTCCGCGCATTTTTTTTTCTAAAAGTCTGTGTCCCATTGACTACAATGGGGTTCGGAGTTCGAGTTCGGAACCCGAACTTTTTTTTTTAAGTTTGGGTTCGGACCCGAACCCGAACATCCAGGTGTCCGCTCAACTCTAGTCACAAGCTATTATTCGATCCAGAGTCTCTGGGGATGGGGACTGACCACTAACTCACCTTCCTTCAGCACATGAAGGTGCAAGGCTGGGAAACACTGCATAGACTCCTGACGGGGTTGGAGAACAGGAGAAAGGGACACAGCAAGGGCTTTTCTTAGTGGAAAGTCTCTTCATCCACCTTGTTTAGAAGTGGGTGCAGGCTCCATTAGTTCCTTTTTTCACAATCCCCAGTACTCTTGGATATGCCATGGGGATATGCACTGATCAGCCATAACATTATGACCACCCACCTCAACATTATGCCAACCCACCAAATGTTGAGTGAGTCCCCTTTTGAGCCAAAAAACATCCACATTCACATGAATAGCAGGACCCATGCTTTCCCAGCAGAACATTGCCGAAAGCATGACTCTGCTGGCTTGCCTTTTTCCCATGCATCCTGGTGCCATCTTACATCCACATGATGTAAAAGAAGATGTGATTTATCAGACCAGGCCACCTTCTTCCATTGCTCTGTGGTCCAGTTCTGATTGTCACATGCCCAATTTAGGTACTTTTGGTTGTGGACAGGGTTAGCATGGATACCCTGACCGGTCTGCGGCTATGAAGCTCCCTGCACTGTAATTCAGTCTTTTTTCTGACACCTTTCTGTCAGAACCAATTTTCTCAGCAATTTCAGCTACAGTAGTTCCTCTATTGGATTGGACTGCACAGGCCAGCTATATCCCCACGCGCATCAATGAGGCTTGGCCATCTAAGACTTTGCTGGTTCACTAGTTTTCCTCCCCTGGACCATTTTTGGTAGGTCCTGACCACTGCAGACAGGGAACATCCGACATGAGTAGCAGTTTTGGAGTTGCTCTGACCCATTCATCTAGCCATTACAATTTGTTGCTCAAATCCTTACACTTGCTTACATTTTGCTTTAAACACATCAACTTCAGGGACAACATGTTCACCTAAATGCTGCCTAAGTATATCTCGCTCACTTTCAGATGACATTCTAACAAGATAATCAATGTTATTTACTTTACCTGTCAGTGGTTATAATGTTATGGCTGAGTGGTGTAAGTTATATTGTTTCCCACGGTCAGTTTCTCAGAGAGGCCGCTTCTAGGGTGACCACATTTCCAAACTGACAATCAGGGACAACCCCCCCTTCCCAAAAATAATCTTGTGCTGTAACGAATCACAGCACAACCGGCGGTTGAGCGCTCTACCCAGAAGCACTGATCACGCCCCCAAAAAAGGCCGCCACATCGCCACTTTACTCACAGACTGTACTTTACCTTGTTCCAACGCTGGCTCTACACTGCCCTTCAATGATTGAACACAAGGGATTTAGGATTTATTCCAATCAAAAACAAGGGGTGGGGATTGTGCCTCTCCAGACATTCACAGCCAGGGCAAGTACTGTGAGCAAAGCAGCAATGTAGCAGCCTATTTTGGGTGCATCAGATCGTCCGGGCAATTCGGTACATGTGGTCACCCTAGCCGCTTCTAGCAGGATAGAAATGACTGGACATGATATCATCACTAGGTGGGGGTCCTCCTTTGTCAAATGAGAGCTCAAGGCACCCAGAATAATCTTATTGTTACTAAACACAGGACCCTGCATTTACTATATCTGGTCTCTCAAAGTACACAGAACATGGAAATGCAATTATTTCAGTAAATATAAATTGCTAAATACCTTTCCCATCTGCAGTATTTAAAAGTCTTATGACTTCTATCAGTTCCCATTGAAGCTTGGAGTTTTCATACTACACTGAGCTTTCATATAACGCTGCAGGGCTTCTGACTCTCTGTCTGGACATGTCTGGACAGTGCTGATTGGTCCTTTGCTGATCACATGCACCCTCCAAGGAAAAAAATAAAACCTCTCTAGCAATGCACACCAAACTGAGCATGTGCAGCCTAACTCTATAGACTTTGTCTTATCCAAACATGTTTTGGAGTCAGTGGAAGAAGAGGAGGATCTGCTCATACAAGAACAAACAGCCTTTTTACACAATGCAGAGGATTAACCCCTTAGTTGAGTATAACAAGCATGCTTTACTGCATATATAGATTAATTTTACTGTTGCGGGTTTAGTAACACTTTGAGTGCCAGTTACTGTGGGAGGCACTATGCAATCTGGTCCCAGAATACTGCCTTTCCAGAGAGGTTGCCCTGTAACTTCAGTCTCCTCCTTTTACACCCATCCATGGGACAGAGACTCCTCCTGCCTTTCCTCTATGGAGCCTGTCCAGAGATCCCTGTGGTTAATCACCTGGGCTACTGGCTACAGCCAGCCTTTTTGTGTGAGCGGTGTTAGCCTCCCTACCCATGGGAACTACAAATAACTGTGTCTGCACTAAAATGAACTGAACAATTCTGTTTATTACTAGTGATTTACTCTTATTCTCTATTGCCTTAGATATTGTTATGTGGGAACTACCCCTTTGGAAGCCCAGTACTGCAATAGCTTCACTGGCTGTTATACTTTGTCCTGTGCAAGTTACACATCCCTTTAGAATTTTATTGGCATTGTCAATTTGTTTTGCATTGATACAGTAACTTCAATATGCACATTACTGTTTGTCCGATCATTTGGATGAGGCCTACTTCTACTTTATCTAGCAGGAAAACTGGCCTTGCATGACCAGCCTGTGTTTTAGGAAAGTCAAGATTTTATTGGGGTCCTAAACCATTTTTTTTTTAAATGTACAGGAAGAGGGAAACCAAAGTCCGTGTGCACTTTAATAAATAGACGTTGACTAGTCTTTTTCACTGTTGCCCATAGTATTCCATCCAGACTGTACAATTGCACTGATGTTCATTTTTCCACTCTCCACAACTGCACTAACACACACTTCTTTTGCTGCCACTACACTGACATGCACTACCCCACCAGCTGCAACAGCATGAAAGGCACACATTTCCTATAACTGACAATGGACTAACTCTCACTGCGCCATTTGCTATATATTTGATATGTACTACCCCACTCACTGCCACTGCACCACTGCTCACTTCTGCACCACCAAAACACTGACACATAGTATGTCACTACTAAGCCAGAACACGACTGATGCCAGCTCACCATGCCATGGTTTCATTACACTCCACAGGGTATATTTATCAAAAGCAGGCAAATCCATGCAAATTCACACATCTAGCATACCTCCCAACTTTTTGAGATGGGAATGAGGGACGCCTACCAGGCATAGGACACACCCCTTGCCACGCCCCCTTAAAGGAGAATTGTACAAAAAAAACAAGATTGGTTAAACCCACAAGTGCTTTTTTTTACCACTACTATTCCTTTTGGAATTTACAAATGCAGCAGTTTAGAAATCAGATGAAAGGTTTAGTGCTGGAAAACACTTTTTGGTAGATAAAAACTGTGTTTTATATACAACTCTATAGATCAAACCAAAATGAGGGACAAATGAGGAGTAATGAGGTACAGAGGGACATTGCTCCAAATCAGGGACAGTCCCTCGAAATCATTGACAGTTGGGAGCTATGCATCTAGCATTGATTCATCTTAATTAAAACATGATCCCACAGCAGGTAGAGAGCAAATCTGGACAAATATGAGCCGATTAGATAGACAGAGCATGTCAAATCTAATGAAGAATCATATAAGAAATCAAAGATGTGTTACTTAAAAACCTTGAATGTTTAAAAAGCAACTAGTGCTGACGATTGTTTATTTTGTCATATTGTAAATAATGATATAAAAAATATAGAGCAGTGCTTCGTAAATAAACCACTGTTGTTTGTCATTTTGCAACCTTTAACCACTTAAGCCCCGGACCTTTAGGCAGCTAAATGCCCAGGCCAGGTTTTGCGATTCGGCACTGCGTCGCTTTAACAGACAATTGCGCGGTCGTGCGACGTGGCTCACAAACAAAATTGGCGTCCTTTTTTCCCCACAAATAGAGCTTTCTTTTGGTGGTATTTGATCACCTCTGCGGTTTTTATTTTTTGCGCTATAAACAAAAATAGAGCGACAATTTTGAAAAAAATGCAATATTTTTTACTTTTTTCTATAATAAATATCCCCCAAAAACATATATTAAAAAAACAGTTTTCCTCAGTTTAGGCCGATACGTATTCTTCCACCTATTTTTGGTAAAAAAAATCGCAATAAGTGTTTATCGATTGGTTTGCGCAAAATTTATAGCGTTTACAAAATAGGGGATAGTTTTATTGCATTTTTATAATTTTTTTTTTTTTTACTACTATTGGCGGCGTGACTGCGACATTATGGCAGACACTTCGGACAATTTTGACACATTTTTGGGACCATTGTCATTTTCACAGCAAAAAATGCATTTAAATTGCATTGTTTATTGTGAAAATGACAGTTGCAGTTTGGGAGTTAACCACAGGGGGCGCTGTAGGAGTTAGGGTTCACCTAGTGTGTGTTTACAATTGTAGGGGAGTGTGGCTGTAGGACTGATGTCATCGATCGAGTCTCCCTATAAAAGGGATCACTCGATCGATATGCCGCCACAATGAAGCACGGGGAAGCTGTGTTTACATACGGCTCTCCCCGTTCTTCAGCTCCGGGGAGCAATCGCGATGGAGCGGCTATAAACGTTTATAGCCAGGCCGTCGTCCCGGAACGCTCCCCGAGGTAAGCAGCCCGCCTCACGCAGCGGGGGGGGTCCCGATCGGACCCCCCACCCGCTAGAAGGCAAGGACGTATATATACGCCCATCTGCCTATACGTGCCATTCTGTGGATGTAAATAGGCGCGTGGCGGGCGTTAAGTGGTTAAAAAGTGCATACATAAAAAAAAATTGCTGTTATTATTATTACAAATAATAAAGTGACTCTGTGCTATTAATTTATCGTAATAATAAACCACGCTGAATACCACCATTAGCAAGTCGCTTGCTATGAGGACAATTGTGGGTGCTTGGAATTCAGCCCCGCCCCCTGCTCCCTCGTCACTGGTCCTGATTGAGAGCATCGGGAGCCAATGGCTCCTGCTGCTGTAGCTGAGCCAATGAGAAGCAAGACAGCTTTGGCTCTCCTGCACATTAGTGGATCAAGATCAGGCTCAGGTATATATTTAGGGGGGGGGGCTGTGGAAGGAGCTATATGCAGATTTTGTTTTACCTTCTGCCTTTATCAACATTGAAAGTGACTTTGTGCTTATGTAGCACTCTCTAGCTAATGTGCTAGTTGTATATAGTTGGCTGTTAGTGTAGGTAAATTAGTTTGGCTGAGAGCCAGACCTGGGCTGAATCTAGGTCAGGGTTGAGAGACTCAGGGAGGCTGGATGACTCATCTCACAGCTCTTCTGGTGCCTCCTCCTGTTTTCTGGAACCTTTGAGAAGCTTGCAGATGTAGTAGCTGGAAGCTAGGAGAAGCTGCTTGGCATATTTTCAATGTCCTTGACAAATCCCCAGCAGAAAGGGGCTGGAAGGGGACCTGTTTACCTCATAAATAGCTATGAGTTATTCCAGCAGGGGCAGGTAGGTGGAACATGGGATTTGAGGGCTGAGATGGCTGACGGAGGCCCTAGTAGGGAATCCCCTGGTCTGGGAGGGGTGACCTTGGGCCTGGGGCTCGGGTGCTGGAAGGATCACCCACAGCACGAGGAGGATTCCTTTCCTGGATGCACGGGAGCATGGAGAGAGATAAGGATAAAAGGTCCGCGGTCACCGGTGATACACCTCCATCCCTGTATGCATATGCAGAAAAAGAGTCGCCCTTGGGACTTTAAATGAGGTGGTCACAGTTTGCCACTGAGTAACAAAAATAGTAATAGTATACACTTTTTATTAAAATAGATGTACATACATGAATAATACAGCATGGTAGCTCAGCCAATGGATTTGCACATAATAAAAGGTAATTAAAATTGATACAAACGTTATACAATGCAGTATATACAAATGCACGCATCAGAGAACCCGACGCACGTTTCGCAAGATCATTGCTCGCTCATCAGGGGTGGATGCAGATAGAATGTATCTAAAATAGATAAAGAGATGTGTCACAGTGGTAAATGCAAGAACAATGGCAGAATGGGACAGAAAAAACTGGCCCAATACTTACCAATGAACGAAGCCAGTGTCTCCATTGCTGAACGGCAGCAGTCAAAGTGTGGCACAGGAGCTGAGGGGGAGAAAGCAGACACAAATACCCCCAGGGAGGACATCAAGCGGCAGACATGGCATGGGTAAAGGTGAATGGTCCTAATTGTCTCAGTATGCGACTTGATGGATATCAGCTGTAAACATAATTGTATGTGTCTCAATGATTTGCCCAAATTAGTAGGATAAATGTCAAGGTATATAGTATAAAAGTATTTTTGTGAGACCATGTATGCTCTGACATGAGTATGTATATCAAACCTTACTAACTAAGCAAAGTAGACAAAAGTTATTTGTATAGAAACATGTATAGACTATCCTGATCCAATAATGGAGCAGACATAGAGACCATGGATAAAAAAGTAAATCCTGAAGCAGTGTGTTTGTCTGGGAAATCAATCCCTATAGTGTGAAAAAAGGAAAAAAGCTTGGTTTAAAAAAAGTGCAAAGAATGGGAGCATGGAAAGAGGACAGCAGGAGCAGTTCAGCACATCAGGGAGATCTCCTGATCTCCTGAGAAGTCGGCCGGTGAGTGTTCAGTCTGGGAGGACTGTGGAGAGTGTCAGTCTAGGAGGACTGTGGAGAAGTTGGCCAGGAGGGCTACTAAAAGGGGCAGCTGCAGCCAGGCGGGTTGGAAGTGCCTAGAGACCAGTAGCCACAGTGATTAATGCTGGACACTGAAATTTGCTACACAACCAAGGGGCCTCGGGCTCCGGCATATAACAGTCTTTTGCTGTAATCTGACTGAGTGCTGTGTCAGATCCATTATCAGTATGTCAGCGGCGTTCTGCAAGCAAGTCAATGCTGGAGGAAGCAGAGGCATATATATAGACTGTATATAGGAAAAGTTGTTCTGAAGTCAAGTTGGCATCCCATAACTCCCAATCCCCATCCACGTTCTAATCCTTCAATAAAATAACAAAAACAGTACTTCTGACTCTGAAATGACTGTATACTGCTCCTTCACCGCTCCTTCCCATTTAAAACAATGGGAAACCGCGGTTGTGGGAGGTATTAACCCTTTATCGGCCGCTAGCGGGGGTTAATACCGAACTGCTAGCAGCCGAATTCCGTGGCAATTCCGACGGTATAGTGCCGCTATTTTTAGCAGCGCTGTACCGCCACTGCGCCTCCCGCCCCAGTGTGAAAGGGGCCTTATATTGTGCAAGAAAAAATGCCCTTTGTATTTACCGTATTTATCTTCATATAGCGTGCACCGGCGTATAGCACGCACCCCCAACCTAGAAGGGAAATTTCAGGAAAAAAAAGAAAATACTTACAGTTTGAATGCCCCTCGTCGGTGTCTTGCCCGGCGTCCATCGGCGGCCTTGTCCGGTCCGGCGTCCGTCTGCGGCCTCGGTGGTGTTCTCCTCGATTCTCCCACGCTGATTTTGAGCCGATCCCTGCTTCCCGCGCTGTGTTTGAACGCCGCCGCCGACATATACCGAGCGCAGTACACTCGGGCACGCTCGGCCACGCTCGGCTCCTCTCGCATAAAGGCTAGGAGGCGGCACAGGGCGTGACCGCGAGCGGAGCCGAGCCTGGCCGAGTGTACTGCGCTCGGTATATGTCGGCGGCGGCGTTCAAACACAGCACGGGTATCGGCTTATATCGCGCACCCACGATTTCCCCTTATTTTAAGGGGGAAAAGGTGCACGGAATACGCCGATAAATACGGTATATAAAATGTCTCTGATTTCAAATAGTGCTTCCAACCATTTGTTTTTACGTTTTCTTGCACACTATAAGCACACAGTCACTTTTAATGTTGATGCAATTTAAGGCTTATTATTATGATGATGCATTAATAGTGCAGAGTCACTTGATTATTTGTAAGCAAGATGTAAAGTAACAAAAACATTTTTTTTACGGTATGTGTTTTTTAAAAGATTGAATAAGTGTTTTTTATTGGAAGTGCTACACTATATTTTCTATATTGATTTAATTTTGTGGTTTTAGTGAACACAGGGGTGTTTTAGCAGCTTTCAGCAGATCAATATATTACTACTGCCATATGTATTGGTTATAGCTCAGGTGTTTCTAATTAGAGATTATATCGTAAATAGGGTGATTGTTTATGTGACACAAATTCCAAATATTAAAAAAATGATATTTATTTTAAAGGTAGTATTAGCATTAAAAAAGAAATATAAGTGGATTTCATTCAAGTTAGTCCACAGCTAGGAAAATATATTCTTTGTTAAAGATGAGGCGCCATCTTGTGACTGATTTGAGTACTTCACTGAAAATTTAAAGAGTCTGTAACTTTATATATTTTTTATTTTTTGGATAGAATGGTAAGATTTTAGAACCCCCGGTAAGGGGTTTTGTTGCCGTATATGTCTTAAGGAGATGTGAAGAGTCTTTTTCCCTGCAAGACAGCAAAGACCAGACAAAGGAGGGGTGGGGCAGGTTAGTATACACCTCTTCTTTTGCTGGTGGTGCTTTACACAGATCAGAGTTGCTTTATTAAAAGGCAAACATGCAAAATGCAATCATGTACGACAGTCATATTTAATCTTTTATTGATTATATGCTGATAAACTGAAACCTTATTTGCAATACTTTTCGGGGGTTATCCATATTCTTTGTGAAGGCATGCTAAAAAGCCTTTATACTTTTAACCCTAGGCACTAAACATAAAGTTGACAAACTCTACTAAAACCTGAAGCTGGGACAAATACAACCTTGATGCCAAGTAATGAGAGGAAAGCCGAAAGAACCCCAGGAACGTTTTCCAATGCATAAGTGAGAGTCTTACTCACATGTATCGGTACCGCCGTAGGGGCTGCTGAGAATTGTGGTTTGTCTGTCACCCTGCCCAGCCCTGCATTCACTCTCTGGCACTCCAAGACATAAATCAGTCAGTGAACTTCATTTTTTTTTGTTTATTGAGGGATATAACTTGGATGGGGATGGGATGCCCAGCACAGATCAATATAACAGCAATAGGTTTTGGGACAACTATGTACACTCCCTGTACATACTCCTTAAGCTATCTCCTGCACAAAATTGCTCCACCAGCACATCACTTGCCACAGACTGTTACTCCTAGTCACCTCCAGCATTTCACTTGATTCCCCAGGAACACCTATCACTATTTGTTGGTTAGGCCCAACACTGACTCAGCTAGGCCTCAGCAAATGCCTTTTGCAGGCTGGGACCGCTGTCCCCAATGACATAGCAGAAAAGTGCTAGCTGCCCTACTATGGCTACTGATCCCAGTTGGCCCTCTTCAGGCCCTGCCAGCCCTCTCGGCTGTAGCTGCCTCTCTCCACTGCCCCTTCCACCACAGTCCACACTTCTGGTTCTGCAACCATATCAGACTGCAAGCTTCCAGTCCTCCTGACTGTGCCTCACTCACCAGCCTTCATGGCTGCAACCAGTTGTCATCCCTGGAGTCTCTTAGTAGTGCTCGCTCCAGCTGTCCTCTCCTTTCTCACTCTTGTGCCTCCGGTCCAGAGCCTCTTCATGCGTTCCTGAAAGTGGTCACGATTGCACCCGAGCCCAGGCCCAAGGTCACCCCCCCCCCCCAGACTGGGAAGCTCCCTCAAAAGGCCCGACACCAACCGCACCCTCTTACTCCAGCTCTTCTACCCGACAACCCCCCAACTGGGCTGACCCTGGGCATTTAAAGAGGCATGCCCCCTGCCAATCCAGATTGGGGATTGGTCAGGGCTCCTCAAACACCCCAGGTGGTTCCACCTCACCTCCCCATCTCTCTTTCTTCAGAAAGCACCAGAAGCTTCTGGAAAGAAATGGAAGGTCCTGATGACACCACCTGGGAGTCCCCCAGCCTACCCTGAGCCACTCCTAGCCCAGAATGAAACCAAACAGGCCTAGCAACCAGCCAGGCTTTGCTTAAATTTACCTATACTCTCTAGCACACTACTTCTTCATAGATCACATTTAATTCCTAATTAGACTCCAAACATCTTCAGCATCAGTTTCCTCTAAAATATTTTGGAATATAAATCACTAGGTGTAGTCATTATTATTTGGGTTGTCCTTTTTCAGATAAACACTCCTGTGTTTGTAATATTCTGGTTCTTCACTTTCTTCCCTATCTGTCCCTCTCCTCATTTGAGGTAAATTGTATTAGTCTATTTTCTTAATTTTCTTTGAGAATTGATGTGATCTATCAGCCTCCTGATGACTGACTACCCTACTTTCTTTTTTCTGAAACTCCCACAATCATTCTCGTGACTTCAACATCCCTGTTAATGCTAACACTCCTGCTACTTCTAAACTTCTCAGTGTAATCGCCTCTTTTGACCACCTTCTGTCCCTCCTCTGTCCCATTTACCCGAAGTAACCTTTGCCACCTTCTCTTCTCTAGTCTGCTACTGACCACCTTTACTGTATGACAAAATCTAACCCATGTCCTGCCTTAACCACTTGGGATCCGCCTGCCGTCAATTGACGGCTACAGCGCGGATCCCAAAAGCCAACAGGACGTCAATTGACGTCCGCCCCTTTGGGCGGTCCCCGCGCGCGCTCCAGAGCGCGCAGCGGGGAAAATCTGTGTTGGCCGTGTCCCTTGGACACAGCCAATTACAGATCGCCGCGAACGGCCAATCAGAGTGGCCGTTTGCGATGCGATCTGTGCGGCCAATGAGAGATGATCTCATATGTAAACATATGAGATCATCTGTCATTGCCGGCTCACACAGAGACAGCGGTGCTGTCTCTGGAGAGGAGACCGATCTGTGTCTCTTGTACATAGGGACATAGATCGGTCACCACCCCCCCAGTCACCCCCCCTCCACCTACAGTTAGAACACTTTATAGGAAACATATTTAACCCCTTCCTCACCCCCTAGTGTTAACCCCTTCAATGCCAGTCACATTTATACTGTAATTAGTGTAATTAGTGCATATTTATAGCACTGATCGCAGTATAAATGTGAATGGCGCCAAAAATGTGTCCGATGTGTCCACCATAACGTCGCAGTCCCAATAAAAATCGCAGATCGCCGCCATTTCTAGTAAAAAAAAATAAAAAATAATAATTCTGTCCCCTATTTTGTAAGCGCTATAACTTTTGCGCAAACCAGTCGCTTATTGCGATTTTTTTTTTTTTTTACCAAAAATATGTAGAAGAAAACGTATCGGCCTAAACTGAGAAAAAAAAATTTTTTTTTTTTTTTTAATTGGGATATTTATTATAGCAAGAAGTAAAAAATATTGTATTTTTTTCAAAATTGGCGCACTTTTTTGTTTATAGCGCAAAAAATAAAAACCGCACAGGCGATCAAATACCACCAAAAGAAAGCTCTACTTGTGGGAAAAAAAGGACGTCAATTTTGTTTGGGAGCCACGTCGCACGACCACGCAATTGTTAGTTAAAGCGACGCAGTGCCAAAAGCTGAAATTTCACCTGGGCAGGAGGGGGGTATATGTGCCCAGTAAGCAAGTGGTTAACCTAGCCACTTCTGTCTACAACATTTCACAGTCATCCTCCCTGGACACACTTGCCCCACTCACTACACACAGAATCAGACCCTGACCCCTACAACCATGGCAAACAGAAATCTCAAAAAACTAAGGGCCATATCCACAAAAGAGATACTCCGGCGTAAGCCGTCGTATCTCTGGTTCTAACTTTGGAACTGATCCTCAGAAGCAGTTTTCCTAAGTTAGGCAGAAGATCCGACATCTGTAAGGGACTTACACTGCCGGATCTTAGGATGCAGTACCGCATCCGCCACTGGGGGCATTTCGAGTCGAAATGCCTCTTCTAGTATGCAAATTAGCACTTAGGGCGATCCTCAAAGCTTTTGTGCCTAGTTTTTTCGCCGTAAGTGTTAGTTTGCCTGGTGTAAAACTAGGGCTGCTTTTACAAAGTGTAAAGTTAGTCACACCTTGTAAAGGCCCATTCAAGCGACGGCATTTGGTATGCATTCCCGAGGGAGAACTCCACGGCAATTTGTAAATTCCAAACCGGCATGGGTTCCCCCCCAGGAGCATACCAGGCCCTTAGGTCTGTTATGGGTTGTAAGGAGACCCCCCCTCCGCCGAAAATTCGACGTAGGGGGTCCCCCTACAATCCATACCAGACCCGTATCCAAAGCACGCTACCCGGCCGGCCAGGAATGGGAGTGGGGACGAGCGAGCGCCCCCCCCCCTCCTGAGCCGTACCAGGCCGCATGCCCTCAACATGGGGGGGTTGGGTGCTCTGGGGCAGGGGGGCGCACTGCGGGCCCCCCCATCCCAGAGCACCCTGTCCCCATGTTGATGAGGACAGGACCTCTTCCCGACAACCCTTGCCGTTGGTTGTCGGGGTATGCGGGCGGGGGCTTATCGGAATCTGGGAGTCCCCTTTAATAAGGGGGCCCCCAGATACCGGCCCCCCACCCTAAGTGAATGGATATGGGGTACATCGTACCCCTATCCATTCACCTGTAGGCAAAAAGTAAAAGTTAATAAACACACAACACAAGGCTTTTTAAAATAATTTATTATTCTGCTCCGGATGCCCCCCCTGTCTTCGTTATTAGCTCAATTACCAGGGGGGGCTTCTTCTTCCACTCTCCGGGGGGGGGGCTTCTCCGGACTCCGGGGGTCTTCTTCCATCTTCTCCCCTCTTCCGCTGTTGACTCGGCGAACCCCGGTTCTTCTGCAGCTCTCCGGTGCCTTCTTCTTCAGCGCTGGCTGCCTGCTATGTTTGTGTGTTAGCTCGATTTCAAACAGGCAGCCGGCGCGGTCTTCTGTGACGTCATCTTCTCTTCTGTTCTTCTCCCCTCTTCCGATGTTGACTCGTCGCCTGTTGTCGCTGTAATGATGGAAGCGCGCCTTGCATCACATTTATATAGGCATCACCGTCCCATCATGCTCCGGCAGGTACCCACGTGGTGGGTGCCTACCCACGTGCACCCACCACGTGGGTACCTACCGGAGCATGATGGGACGGTGATGCCTATATAAATGTGATGCAAGGCGCGCTTCCATCATTACAGCGACAACAGGCGACGAGTCAACATCGGAAGAGGGGAGAAGAACAGAAGAGAAGATGACGTCACAGAAGACCGCGCCGGCTGCCTGTTTGAAATTGAGCTAACACACAAACATAGCAGGCAGCCAGCGCTCAAGAAGAAGGCACCGGAGAGCTGCAGAAGAACCGGGGTTCGCCGAGTCAACAGCGGAAGAGGGGAGAAGATGGAAGAAGACCCCCGGAGTCCGGAGAAGCCCCCCCCGGAGAGCGGAAGAAGAAACCCCCCCCGGAGAGCGGAGAAGACCCCCGGAGAGTGGAAGAAGAAGCCCCCCCTGGTAATTGAGCTAATAACGAAGACAGGGGGGGCATCCGGAGCAGAATAATAAATTATTTTAAAAAGCCTTGTGTTGTGTGTTTATTAACTTTTACTTTTTGCCTACAGGTGAATGGATAGGGGTACGATGTACCCCATATCCATTCACTTAGGGTGGGGGGCCGGTATCTGGGGGCCCCCTTATTAAAGGGGACTCCCAGATTCCGATAAGCCCCCGCCCGCATACCCCGACAACCAACGGCAAGGGTTGTCGGGAAGAGGTCCTGTCCTCATCAACATGGGGACAGGGTGCTCTGGGGTGGGGGGGCCCGCAGTGCGCCCCCCTGCCCCAGAGCACCCAACCCCCCCATGTTGAGGGCATGCGGCCTGGCACGGCTCAGGAGGGGGGGGGACGCTCGCTCGTCCCCACTCCCATTCCTGACCGGCCGGGTAGCGTGCTTTGGATACGGGTCTGGTATGGATTGTAGGGGGACCCCCTACGTCGATTTTTCGGCGGAGGGGGGTCTCCTTACAACCCATAACAGACCTAAGGGCCTGGTATGCTCCTGGGGGGGGGGAACCCATGCCGTTTTTTTCAGGAATGTATGCTGAGCGACGCTGTCATTTTTTTTTTTAATTATTTGTTTTCCCGGCGCGTCTTTTTTTCACCCGTCGCAACTTTAGTGTCCCGTCGCAATCCACAAAGCCGCCCGGCGTCAATTACGTTCGCGCGATGCACGTCGGGAAAATGACGTCACACGCATGCGCAGTACGGCCGGCGCGGGAGCGTGCCTCATTTAAATTGTAAACGCCCCCCGGAGAGGAGGAACGCCTTACGACGGCGGCACTTAACTTACACGGCTTGAAATTTTTACGTAAGTGCTTTGTGGATCAGGCACTTAGGTAAAAACTTTAAGTCAGTGTAACTTAACTGCTGAAAGTTAAGTTACGCCGCCTGGCTGAGGATTTGGCCCTAAGTATCAAAAAGATTTCAAACCATATAAATCTGCCCTCGAAAAATAAAATGTCTGCCTCCACATCGCTAAGCAGACTAATTTTCTCACTCTCGTTAACACTCTCTTATCCAGTCCAACTTTTCTTCTTCAACCTTTAACTTCCTACTCGTCCTCCACTGCCTCCACCCACTAACTCACTCACTGCCCAGGGGATTGCCAATCACTTCAAAAATAATATTGATACAGTTCCTAAAGAAATTCTCACTGTACAGATATCTTTCATCGCTTAACACAGTGTTTTCCAACTCCAGTCCTCAAGGCACACCAACAGGTCATGTTTTCAGGCTTTCCATTATTTTGCACAGGTGATTTGATCAGTTTCACTGCCTTAGTAATCACCACAGCCGTTTCATCTGAGGGAAATCCTGAAAACATGACCTGTTGGTGTGCCTTGAGGACTGGAGTTGGGAAACACTGACTTAACACACCATTACCACAGGTACACTCAATACTTTCCTCATTCAACCCTGCTACTATAGACGAGGTTGCTAAACTTTTTTCATATGCCCATCTAACCACTTACCCCCTTGAGCCTGTTCAATCGCTAATACTTACTGGCTCTATCCTACGCTCTCTAACTAACATCTTAAATCTTTCCCTTACAACAAATAATGTACTAGTTAACCCCATACTTAAAAAGCCCTCATTGGATCCCACCAATTTTAACCAGTTCCTTACCGAGTCATAGTAAAATGACGTCGGCAGGAATCTTCTTTCCCTCCAGGTGGACATCATGCCGCATTGCTCGGGACCCGGTGCGCGTGCCCGGCACCCGCGATGTCCGCTGGATACCCGCGATTGCCCGTAATCACATCAGGACCGTGGATCTGTGTGTGTAAACACACAGATCCAGGTCCTGTCAGAGGAGTGGAGACGTGTGTTCCCAGTACAGAGGAACACAGATCGGTCTCCTCCCCTTGTGAGTCCCCTCCCCCTACAGTTAGAAGCACTCCCTAGGGAACATATTTAACCCCTTGATCGCCCCCTAGTGTTAACCCCTTCCCCGCCAGTCACATTTATACAGTAATCAGTGCAGTTTTATAGCACTAATTGCTGTATAAATGCGAATGGTCCCAAAAACATGTCAAAAGTGTCCAATATGTCACAGTCACAATAAAAATTGCAGATCGCCGCCATTACTAGTAAAAAAAAAAAATGCCATAAATCTATCCCCTATTGTGTAGACACTATAACTTTTGCGCAAACCAATCAATATACGCTTACTGCGATATTTTTTTACCAAAAATATGTAGAATACTTATCGTCCTAAACTAAAGGATTTTTTTTTTAAATGTCATATTTATTAAATCAAAAAGTAAAAAATATTGTGTTTTTTTCAAAATTTACGCTCTTCTTTTGTTTATAGCGCAAAAAATAAAAACCGCAGAGGTGATCAATGACCACCAAACGAAAGCTCTTTTTGTGGGGAAAAAAACTTAATTTTTTGGGTACAGTGTTGCATGACCGCGCAATTGTCATTCAAAATGCCACAGCGCTGAAAACGAAAAAGTGGTCTGGGCAGGAAGGGGGAGAACATGCCCTGTATTGAAGTGGTTAACAACCTATGTCCTATTTCCTTGCTTCCCTTTTCCTCTAAACTCCTTGAATGCTTGGTCTACAACCAAATGAACTACCACCTCACTGAGAATTACCTTCTCGATCCCCTTCAGTTTGGATTTCACCCTCAACATTCCACAGAAACTGCTCTCTTAAAACTCACAAACAATTTACAAATGGCTAAAACCAATAATCACTACCCTGTACACCTAATCCTGGACCTCTCTGCTGCCTATGATATGATTGACCACCCCTTCCTCCTCAATAAACTCCACTCCATTAAACTCCTTCCTGATGACGCGGGACACGCGAAATGCATTGAAATCTGACAAAGTCCTGAACAGCTGAGATGCATGCTGGGGCCTATATCGCTTACAGTGAGTAATCCGGCCGCTGCCTCCTTTCATTAGCTGTGTGTGTACTTGCCTGTATACACTGTTTTACCCTGCAATTTTATAAAATAAAAACAGTATTACACTATCCCCGTTTTTGTGGCTCCTTTCGGTGGAGCCTTTTGGAATCTTTTTAGATTGGAACACACAAGGAGTTAATTGTATTTGGATCTATTGGGAATTGACCTAATTTGGGAGAGAGTGTATTAAAAAGGATCCTGATTAGAGTTGAGCGAACCCGAACTGTAAAGTTCGGGTTCGGTACGGACTTTGGGTTTTTCCCGAACCCGGACCCGAACCCGAATAATTGCTGAATGTTCGGGTCCGGGTTCGGAGTTCGGAAAAAAAAATGCCCGGAGGTCCCCCCAAATTCAATAACCAGACCCTTTAGGTCTGGTATGGATATTAAGGGGAATCCCGCCGTCAATTTAAAAAAAAAATTATGTAGGGTTCCCCCTAAATATCCATAACCAGACCCTTCAGGTCTGGTGTGGATTTTAAGGGGAACTCCACCCCAAATATAAAAAAAAATGGCATGGAGTTCCCCCTAAAATCCACACCAGACCCCTTATCCGAGCACGTTGACCTGGCCGGCCGCAGAAAAGAGGGGGGACAGAGTGCGGCCCCCCCCCCCTTCTCCTGAACCGCACCAGGCCACATGCCCTCAACATTGGGAGGGTGCTTTGGGGTGCCCCCCAAAGCACCTTGTCCCCATGTTGATGGGGACAAGGGTCTCATCCCCACAACCCTTGCCCGGTGGTTGTGGGCGTATGCGGGCAGGGGGCTTATCAGAATATGGAAGACCCCTTTAACAAAGGGGACCCCCAGATCCTGCCCCCCCCTGTGTGAAATGGTAATGGGGTACACTGTACCCCTACCATTTCACGAAGGAAGTGTAAATAGTAGTTTTCAGAAAAAAAAAACACACACACACCGTAGAACAAATTACTTTATTAATTAAACCAAATAAAAATCCAGCGGTGAAAATAGACGATCCGCTTAACTCTAATCCTGATATAACCCTTTACATGCCTGTAGGTCATTTATGGCCGCATATTTCTGGTGAGCGCATTTTGATTGTCACTTCGGGTGAAGCACTTTATTATGCACGCTGCACTTTCTGAGAGCACGGTGGTTGGAGCCTAATCTGGAATTCAGCATTTGGTTGCCAGTTCTATATTTGCAATTTATTTGGACTTTTTCTTATTTTCCACTAATTATTGATGTTCATATGGACAATAATTTACACTTGTTGCGCCCTTTGTGCCCTTTTTTTCACAGTTTATTAGTTATCCACTAATTTTTGGAGCTGCACTTGTTGTATATATATATATTTGTTTAATTTTTTATTTCACATTCACATTGTTGGCGACGTTATCCATTTTTTCCATATAAATGTATCACCCACTACTTTTTGGTAGGTGCTAAAATCCGGTTTTGTGCCTCAGGTTCTAGTACAGGCAAATTTAGGCAGGCCTGTGCATTATGTTAGGCCTGTTTGTTTTGATCTGGGACTGGGGGTGTTTTAGTGCAGAAGTGGGTGTGGCCACTTGTGTTCACACTCAGAGACGCCTCCCATGGTTTTCAGTCAAAAAGTTCTGAAAAAGGGATTGGACTTGAGGTTCTGAGTGACAGGTAGCATGTGTAGGTGCCCTGACCAATCCCCAACTAGGATTGTCAGGGGGCGGGCCTCCTATATAAGCTCAGGTAACATGCCACTGGGAGGAGTTATGGGAGGACAGAAGATAGAGCAGTAGTGTTTCTGTGTTGAGGCCCCCTACATGGGGTCTGGGGCCTACCAGGTGCTGAGGAGAAGGTCTCGGCGGAGGACCATTCTTCTTCAACACCGCAGAGGAGGAATTCAGGATAAAGAGAAAGGAAAATTGGAACTGTTACTGCTGGACTATGTGGTTGAACCATGTTTCTTCTATTTTACAAAGAGTTTTATTAATGTTCATTAATGTTCATTCCAACATTACTGCTCGACATTTTGATGACTACATCACAAATAAACATGTAACAATACATAAAAAAATAAAAATAAAAAATAAATAGAAATGCTCAAGTCCTAGAACTTCCAGGATTGGTTTGTCGGAATTATTGGGGTTAAAAGAATATATATAAGGCCTGTAAATTTTCTTGTATGCTATGAACAATACCAAACCATTTTGGCTTTCATTTTTTTTAAAATAAGTTAAACTAAGCTCACTGTCTCTAAAGAAGTGTTTTTTCTGTCTTACAAGGAAACTGTGTAAATCTGACCTGTACCATCTTTCCAGATTATAAATTAAAGGAGTTGTAAAGGAAAACTTTTTTTTGCCTAAAATTAATGTCTGCAAGGTAGACAGACAGAATAGTGTAATGATTCTGTTAAAAAAACAAGTAAATACCTATTAAATTCCTTCATCTATATCACCTCCGGCGTTCTAGTTTCTGTTCTCTCATTCACTTCCTGGTTTGCGGTGCTCGTTCATGTAAGAACTACATTTTCCAGTATGCATTGTGGCACGCCCAGTAATTCACACCTCCTTGAAGTCTCTAACACGTAGAGAGCGTCCTGCCGCACAGATGTAGTTCTCAGGAGGGGGCGAGCACGTCACTGACCACCACAGTAAAGCCTCCCGTCATGGTGGTCAGTAAAATCAGACAAGCAGGAAGTGAACAGAACAGAGAAGAAATAGAGCAACTTCTGAGCAAAAACAAACAATGAGGAAGTGAAAAGAGGAATGTCTGCAGGTAAAGGATGCTTATTATGAAAAAAAATATTTTTCCTTTACAACCCCTTTAAAAGTTTGAACACTTAGTAAAATAAACAAGATAAGGGAACCATGAGCTTACAGGCCTACTTGGTAATTCCAGAATAAGCTACGAAACAAGAAGACTTATTCACAAATAAAGCTATTGTATTATATATTTTAAATAATATTTTTTCTTTCATAATATGTTTATAATGCATCTGTTTTAATATTATAAAACCTGTTAAATACATATATAGATTATTATGATGAAAGTTGCAAATGCATGGTATTCTATTAGTGAGAATGTTCATGAATAACTGTTTTGCTTATCGTTAGAATTATGACCTTTTAGGGGGTCTTTCTCGAAATAAAGAGAAAATGTGGGGACCGGTCGCGTGATCCAGATATTTTGAAATAAATTTACACAGTTGTTTACTTTTTGTTGTTGTATACCTAATCTATTACGTGTGCTGTGTGTATTGTTGTACCATGTCGGCCTGCGCGGCCTTATCCCTGTTTACAAATAAACAATTAAAAAAAAAAAAAAAAAAAGAATTATGACTTAGTTTACATGGTATTCACAAGTCTCAGCTAAATTGTGTGGGGTAGACTTTCTTAACCCATATATTTTCAGAGGACGCCAGGATGGCTAAGGAAATTGACACATTGTCAACCATTAGACAATTAATGGTGTTTTACTAAGCCAGGGTCAGAAGGTCATGAAAATAACATTAGAAATCATTTCTTATACAACACTGCATCTAGAGGTTAAAAATAGTAATTATTCAAGATGGCCACTAGACTTGGTTGTCATGGTAACATATAAAATGCATCGTCATATTACATTATCAATTACATAGTAGTGACACACACACACACACACTTTTTTGAGTAGGATAAAAGTAGCTACCCATAGCAGAGAAAGGAGCTCTCTCTCTCTCTCTCTCTCTCTTTTGGGCAGAAAGAATGCTAAAGAGGCTAAATGCTGGAATGTGAGGAGATGCTAGGCTAAGGGAAGATCTCAGATTAATCTAGGGAGAGACCGGGGAGATTTTGAAAGGCGGAAAGATGTAGGAGGTAGGAGGTTGGAAGTAGTCCCTTCTCAAAACAACAGAATTCTTAAGTCCTGGTAAAGTATTAATCTAAAGTATTATTCTGTTCATGTATACCTTTTTGGTAATTGAATTGTTTTTGCATATACATTACTAAAACCATTTAAATATATGGCAGAGAAAATTGGAGTTGTATTATTTTTAACTGCAGTATGAAATAATTATATTCCAAATATTAAGAGACATACACAGCTTTGTCTGTCTTTAAAAAGCTAAAGCCAACATTTTTACAATGGGTTTATCATGATATGTGTGTAAAACTGATTAATTCTAAATTTAACATAAGTCTTGATTGGATTATCAAGCTGTGCACAATATAACAGTTTGTCTGTGCAGTTTAACCACTTAAGGACCTTGCCTGTTTTTCAGACTCTGTGTTTACAAGATTAAAGCGGATCTCCACTCTAAAGTGGAGTCCCGCTGATCGGCACCCTCCCCCCCTCCGGTGTCACATTTGACACCTTTCAGGGGGGAGGGGGGTGCAGATACCTGTCTACAGACAGGTATCTGCACCCACTTCCGGCCCTACGATACGGGCAAAGGACGGGTTTTTTCTCCGCTTCCCGTCCGTCCCCCGTTGTATGCTGGGAACACTCGGCTCCCAGCACACAGCGGGAGCCAATCGGCGGGCGCAGCGCGACTCGCGCATGCGCCGTAGGGAACCGGGCAGTGAAGCCGGAGCGCTTCACATCCTGGTTCCCTCACCGTGGATGGAGGGGGGAGCAGCAGGGTGACGAGCGATCGCTCGTCATCTGCTGCGATCGGCGATGGACTCCAGGACAGGTAAGTGTCCTTATATTAAAAGTCAGCAGCTGCAGTATTTGTAGCTGCTGGCTTTTAATATATTTTTTTAGTGGCACATCCGCTTTAAAACATTTTTTTTGCTAGAAAATTACATAGAACCCTCAAACATTATATATTTTTTTCTAACACCCTAGAGAATAAAATGGCGGTCATTGCAATACCTTTCGTCACACCATATTTGCGCAGCGGTCTTACAAGCGCACATTTTTTTACCCATAATCTGCATACTTTTGGACATGTCCACCAAATGTGCACCATGGACATGTCCACCAAATGTGCACCGGGTGGAGGGGGGTGCAGATACCTGTCTATGTTCCCTCCTGGGAACATCCTCTGAAATACAAAGGAGAGTAGGTTAAAGTAGTTGTAAAGGGTTTACAACCACTTTAAGTATATTGCAGTTCACTGGCTCACAGGAGGCACAGGTGTTTCACGCATCCACATGCAGTCAGACTCCGTCCCATTCATGTCAATTGGGGTGCAGCAGCTGCATGAACACAGCCTCTGCTGCCAATTTGACATCCATGTGGTGCAGATGTGTGCCCCGAACTTTCAGTACATTCAGGAACATGCACCTGCACGCACCCAAATCCACACGCACACAGAGGTCATTTTGGGAGCAGTGGCATCCCAATTGAACAGAATTGGACTGCCTGCACGCAGATGCACAGAACACTCCTGCATCCCGTGGGCAAACACGGACCTCGCATGGGTCTATGCTTAAGTAGCCCCATGTAATTGAGTCCAAAGGATGAACCAGAAGTTCCAAACAGTATTTTATTTGATAAAAATGGCAGTTGTTTATGGTACACTGTGCTTTAGCAAAGTGCCATTCCATTATGGTTTACCATCTACCTTGAAAACATTTAACAGCTTTTTCAACTATCTTCCCTGAAACTATCTGTGCATGAATGGGTTAATATATCTAAATATACATGTATCTAATTTAGTAGTACTGAGTGCAAGAGAAAAATAAAAAGTTGGACTGCTGCAGGAATGTGTGGCCCAATAAAGCAGCCAGCAGTACGTGATATGTGGTTCAGATTTCTATAACTTAGTGTCCACTGGAGTTGTGCACAGTCATTGCAGTATATAAAAATAGATGATAACTACAGGACATTGAGTAAGTGCGGCCAACTTATAAACTGTTTATAAATGCAGGATTTGGCCAGAATGAGCTCAGGCTTAAGTAAATAAGAAAAAAATGACTGGGTAATGATGAATGTTTATTACTGGACAGTAAATCTGTTGGACAAATTAAATCACAGTAATACATATTTGGCAAATCACATTAAAAAACAAGGCAGAAAACTAGAGGACGGTGCTATTCCTGGACTCCAAATTCTAAATGGGATCCAGGAACAATGCTGTGGTCCCAGGGACATTGCTTCACGGCCAGAACGTGGCTCAAGAGTACCTCAGCTGCAGCCTAAATAGAATGGGCATAAGCTTGTTTACCTTGTGTATGTGTTATACAGCATATGGCCAAACATAACTGGACAGCCCTCCATATCAATGAGTTTAGGTGGACAAAGCCAGGTCCATCAAAAAAATGGTTTGACAAGTCTGCTGTAAAGGAACTTAAAGCCGAGTTCCGCCTGAGAAGCAGCTAAAAATACTGTACTGTTTGCAAAGACACTTTGCTTAGTGAATGAGGTTAAGTAAAAAAAAAAATTGTGTCCCATTGGGGAAATTTACCATCACTTCCTGTCCCATAATTCAAACAGGAAGTGAGAATAAAGCCCTGCAAATTAAGGGGATTCCATTGGGGCCCCCCAGGTCACCAGAACTACTGTCTAAATTGGAAGATTTTCCCTTTATTTATTCTCTGGGGACAACCCAAACTTTGGGATTTTCATTTACTTTTGATGATAACGGTAAACAGGACAAATACAGGGGGTGAATCTCTCTAACAGGGGGCACAGACAGCAATAAAAACTGACAGCTGTTCTAATCCCTCTCCAATCTATCCAAAACTAAAGAAAAAGTTTTGCCTTTAGTTATACTTTGAGGTCAGGTATGATCTGTAGCATGGTCACGCCGCAACACTGATTATCTGGGAGCAGATGGCAGAGAAAGCTCAAGCAGTAATTTACCGCCCCCTTACTTTCAGTACGGGCACTACACTAAAGTTAGTGGGGAATGGGAGAGTTAAATTTTGCTCCCATTCACGATTTATTAAATTTGGGCTGCTGTCATTCCGGAACTGTCCTTTGGGTCAGTCTGCGTTCCAGGGGTGCGACCCCACCCCTGGGCGACAGTTGATGCTAGAGAGGTTCTGGCAGAGCCACTTTTCCCCAGCAGCCAATTAGAGGAGTTTTCCCTCGCTGGGCATGCTGGGGAGGGGTATATATGTGGCAGACGCCATTAATTCGTCTCTCTTCGCGGGGTCCGAGTTCCAGATGCGGCATCCACCTTTGGGGTGCGCGCATCCATGGACCCCGCCACCATGGCCTACCTGGCCGGAGTTGCGCACCATGCAGAGCTCCATCCTGATGTTGAAAGGGGCCCCAGCGACTTGCTGGGTCCTGAACTTTACTAGGAAGATCCTAGGCTGAAGACTGCGCGGTGGGGGATCGGCTCAGGGAGAACCCAGAGAGAGGTTATCCAGGAGTTCTGAACGAACCATCGGGAGTCTGGTTACCGAGATACTGACAGGTACAGTGCAGCTGTCTACCGGTAACTCTAACTGAATTTGCTGGGAGGATTCGCTCAATCCAACCATCGTTAACTAAATTCCTAAGCCTGTGGCAGAGGCCTGTTTCCTCCCAGCGATCTACAAGTGACACTTCGGCTGCCAGGCCTGTGGCAGAGGTCTGTCCGGAGGCACTTTACCCACTCTGGCTAGAGTGGCGACAAACTGATTTCACTGTTACTGAGAGCAGGATTGCTCTCTTCATATCTAAGGCCTGATACTTTCGTTCTTCATCAACCTTTCCTATCCTACCTAATGTTGATGTTGGCCGTGTTGGGCCTTGGAATAAATTCAAGAAAATCCATTTGATGACTGGACATTCGCTCACTGATTGGGCTCACTGCTATCACCCCTAGACACACTGCAGGGTAACTTAATACGCCGATCCCAAAACAATCAGCGGCTCCTTCGGGGGTAGCACTACAGTAAATTATATGAACTATCAAAATATACATTCTGAGAGAGAAATGTCATTGCTAACCTCATTCTGATTTAGATCTCATTTAGGGCCCATTCAATCTATGTGCAGTTACCTGCATTTCTCTTTATGGATAAATACTGGTAACGCAAAGAAAATGAAAAATACTGAAAAAAAAACATCAATTGTAGCCTTACTGTGCCCATCAAATGCAGCCACTGTGCCCATCAAATGCAGCCACTGTGCCATTAATTGCAGCCACTGTGCCATCAAATGCAGCCACTTTGCCCATCAAATGCAGCCACTGCGCCCTATTAAATGCAGCCACTGTGCCCCATCAAATTCAGCAACTCTGCCCATCAAATGCAGCCACTTTGCCCATCAAACTGTGCCATCTTGGGTCAGGCAGAGTCTATTTAACCACTTCCCGACCTCCTCATGTACATATACGTCAGCAGAATGGCACGGACAGGCACATGTACGTACCTGTACGTCCTCTGCTAGACGTGGGTGGGGGGTCCGATCGGGACCCCCCCCGGTACATGCGGAGGTCGGGTCCGCTCGGGGAGCGATCCGGGACGACGGCGCAGCTATTTGTTTATAGCCGCTCCGTCGCGATCGCTCCCCGGAGCTGAAGAACAGGGAGAGCCGTGTGTAAACACGGCTTCCCCGTGCTTCACTGTGTCGGCGCATCGATCGCGTCATTCCCTTTATAGGGAAGACACGATCGATGACGTCATTCCTACAGCCACACCCCCCTACACTAGTAAACACACACAAAGTAAACCCTAACTCCTACAGCGCCCCCTGTGGTTAACTCCCAAACTGCAACTGTCATTTTCACAATAAACAATGCAATTTAAATGCATTTTTTGCTGTGAAAATGACAATTGTCCCAAAAATGTGTCAAAATTGTCCGAAGTGTCCGCCATAATGTCGCAGTCATGAAAAAAATCGCTGATTAGTAGTAAAAAAAATAAAAAAAATAAAAATGCAAAAAAACTATCCCCTATTTTGTAAACGCTATAAATTTTGCGCAAACCAACCGATAAACGATTATTGCGATTTTTTTTACCAAAAATAGGTAGAAGAATACGTATCGGCCTAAACTGAGGAAAAAAAAATTTTTTTATATGTTTTTGGGGGATATTTATTACAGCAAAAAGTAAAAAATATTGAATTTTTTTCAAAATTGTCGCTCTATTTTTGTTTATAGCGCAAAAAATAAAAACCGCAGAGGTGATCAAATACCACCAAAAGAAAGCTCTATTTGTGGGGAAAAAAGGACGCCAATTTTGTTTGGGAGCAACGTCGCACGACCGCGCAATTGTCTGTTAAAGCGACGCAGTCCCAAACTGTAAAAACCCCTTGGGTCTTTAGGCAGCAATATGGTCCGGGGCTTAAGTGGTTAAGGCCCTGGCTAGCAGGCTTGGCTCACATTTTGCATGTGAGTAATGTAGGGACAGGGACATGCTATCCTTCCTGACATGCTATCCTTCCTGGAAACCTCTGAACTTGGGTACAGACTGGCCAGGCCCCATTCCGCCCCTCAAGATAGATGCTGTTGGCATCTGAGACCTGCTGCGCTAAACATTGCTGTTATATACTGTGAGTGTTCCTGGTCAGGTGCATTACCGCCAGGTTTTGTTGTGAATTACTAGAATATTCATCTTTGTTCTCTGCAACTAAGCCCTGTACACATGACCGATTTTCCTGACATGCCAAAACCCGACGTTTTTCCCGACGTAATTCCTCTCAAGCATGCCTTGCATACACACGTTTAGTCAACCAAAGCGTGGTGACGTCCAACACGTACGACGGCACTATAAAGGGGACGTTCCATTCAAATGGCACCACCCTTTGGGCTGATTTTGCTGATCCTTGTGTTAGTTCGTTCTGACCGGCCGACCGTTTTCTAGCCATCTTGCGGGTACGTACTCGTCGTAGAGTTTGTGCTAAGTTTGGGCTTGCCGTTGGGCTTCATGCTTTAACCCAAGTCCAGTCCATGAACAGGGTGAGGAGGAGACCATTGACGAAGAATTAGTTGCTCCAGCGGAACCAATTCTGTCACATGCCTTTGTTGCGGGAGATCTAGGAGAATAACCCTGATGACTACAGGAATTTTCTCCAGATGACGGACCCCGTTTTTCAGCATCTGTTGGCTTTGGTGTCCCCCTATATCACGAGGCAAGACACAGTCATGCGGGAAGCCATCAATGCCTAAGCAGAGGCTAGTCGCCATGTTGAGATACCTGGCGACTGGGAGAAGCCTGTAGGACCTCAAGTTCTCAACAGGCATCTCCCCCCAGGCTCTGGGGATCATTATACCAGAGACCTGTTCTGCTATAATACAAGTTCTGCAGGAGGACTATATTAAGGTAAATGTTCTCCTTTGTATTTTCTCAATATGATAGCAATATACTGAACAGTCTCTACATATACAGGGTGATACACATATGGTCTGTAAAAAAGTCCAGCAAAACTAAAGGCCACACAGTTCTTGATAGATCTGATCCAACCGATGAATGAAAATAAAAAGAAGCACTCAATGGGAGAAGACCCCGTAACCGAAGACTAGTGAGAAAGGTAAGCCGCACACCAGAGTGTCTCACACACACCTCCAGTGGTCCCAGCAGCTCACCTTACGGCTAATAAATAAAGCCTGTTAGTCAAACACTTGCACATGAAGTCCTGGTCTATATAACAGATGTAGTTCTTATGGTCCCAGTGTAGAGCAGTACATGCAAAACAAGAGAACATACAGCAGGATGGTGTAATTCTGGTATACCAGGGAGCCTCACACGTAACTAGCGTTGAATGCACTCACATAAATGAGAAAATATAAGGCTTATCTCCACGAGCAGCGAGCTCGTCAGTGTCCTGCTTCTCCTTTTTCTCCAAGTCTCCCGTATGTCAAGCTGGAAGTAATAAGTGACTCGAGTAGCAGTGTCACAAAAGGGGAAGAGGGAAGGAGGGGACATCGCATAATACAGTAAAACCAGATGAATTTTAATAAAAACATCATACAAAAACTCACATTTAAGCAGATAAAAATAGCATGGTATCCACGAGTGGCGAACTCGTATTGCCGTTCGTCGGATGCTAGAGTATGTCCAGCGCTCCAATCCCGACGCGTATCGTTACACCACGTGACTTCATCAGGGGATTTCCGTCCTGATCGCAAGCCTCATGTCAACATGGGCTATCTGCCATTATGGGGGATCAATGGATGTGTTTTCCTCTCACCTTCTTAATTTGCGAGGAAGGGGTTGCACCCACAAAACACGTACATTGATAACCCCTTATGGCAGATAGCACATGTTGACACACTGGGGGTTATTTACCAAAGGCAAATCCACTTTGCACTGAAAGTACACTTGGAAGTGCAGTCACTGTAGATCTGAGGGGGACATGCATGGGGGAAAAAAAACTGAATTTTAGCACATAATTGGATGTTAAAATCAGCAGAGCTTCCCCCTATTTGAGATCTTCCCCTCAGATCTACAGCGACTGCACTTCCAGTGCACTTGCAGTGCAAAGTGGATTTGCCATTCGTAAATAACCCCCAGTGTGTGCATCTTCAAAAAGTGGCTTTTATATTTCTCAAATTTGAAACAAAATTAGAGAAAAAAAACATGGATTTTGCACAAATTTAGATCCTTCCAAGTACATCGACCATGTTCTTGAGTTTGAGCTCCACCTGCTTGCTTTTTTCATTGATATTGTGCAAGTATCGACAGCAGACCATTATGTCCTGGATCATTAACTGGGCACTATGACTTGTGAAAGAGATTTTTCTTGGTCCACAAGCAGAACATCACCTAAAATGCCAAAAAACACCATGTATTATAAATATGCAGGCCTACATCTATTACCAGAATCTGTGGTGTATGACACTGATCTGTTGTGGTGCCAGTTTCCACTACTTCCTCCACCTCTCCTTTCTCCACTTCTCCTTCCTCCACATCCCACAGTTGTGGGACTCTTGGAGGTGTGGGGTTCCTGGGTTCCAGTCTAGAAGCTCTTTGAAGCCCTATGAGAATGAAACAAAGGGTATATTTGAGGAAAAATATATTTGAGGCCAGAAAGAGGAATATGAAACATTCTTTGGAAGTGTGGTACAATTGTCTGTTTTGGCAGAGTTCCAAGGTGAACACATGATTGTAACTCTTACCAAAGCTGGGACATTTATCTATTTTGGTCAAATTTAACACATGGAAACCTCAAGTATCCACTGGATCAAGTGTGTGGGACACCCTAAAAAGGTTGTTGTGGTGTCCTACACTAGTGCTCCTGAGTCCAGATGTGTAACCAGCTGCTCAGCAACCTCTCCTTACATTACACACAATTCAGTTATATTTTTTAAATGTAGTTACCAACAGATTTAGACAACAATGTTCAAGAAATCTTCTCCAAAAAAAAGGACTGTGCAAATTTAGTTAACCCTGTATCTGCCAAAAACATCGTATTATTAGTGAACGATTGAACGATGTGTACTATGACCGATTACTGTGCCCACGAACATGAAAGTTGCCATATTTAACTGTACAACATTAAAGAAAAACACATGCAGCAACATGGAAGTAATTATAATCATAGTAACACATGAAAATTACTTACTTTTTCCAATAACTTTCTTTATCCTCCTGTACTACTCCGGCTCCCTCAGCTTGAGGTCAGACCACCATTTGCTGAGCTGCTCTTTTGACCTGCGCACCCCGAATATAGGGTGAAGAGCTTTCACCACTGTGGACATAATTTTGGCCTTTGCGAAGATTTGGTGTTTTGTACGACCCATGCTTTGCATCATAATCCTCCCTCCACCATCTCCTCGAAAGCCATGTTCAAGGCCTTATAGCTCTGGGATCGGGGCGTGAGATCCTCCGGAGTTTCCTCCTCGGTTGAGGTTATATCAGCCACTTGCTGTCTCTCCGCCATGTCATCTACCACTGCGACGAGCGAGAAGGGGCGGGAATAGTCCTAGAACGAATGTCAGGGGCGGGCAAATCGTGCAGAGTTTCATGCATGTGCCGTGTATATAAAGCAAAGACACAAGCGTCGTAACTACGTTCAGTGTGCGGAAGAAGGAGTAGGCAACGAACGTGAGATCGAAGGTAAAAACATTTTTAGTGGATGAGATTGTGGCCTAGATATGGTGATAAAGATTAGTAGAGTATTGACTGACATTAGTATTTTTGGCTTGTGTTTTGACTCGCAGAAAGAGTTAATTGTTTTAAAGAGCAAGATTTCATGGGGGAGTTCCTGGACAGGTGGAGGGAGCTGCCTGCTCTTTGGGAAACAATAAATCCACTAAATAAAAAAAAGGAGCAAGGTAGGCAGCACTGGAGACCCTGCTTACATTTGTGCAGACACGGATCCCCACAGCAACCATCCATGAGGTGAACACCAAAATTGGGACCATTAGGGTCACATATAGAAAGGAGCACGGTAAAGTCCTGGATTAAAAGAGGTCAGGAGCAGCAGCAGACAAAATATATGAGCCCAGTCTGTGATATTATAGTAAATTGAGCTTTCTGGACGACCATCTGGAAGTGAGGCCATCACTCTCTACCCTTCCCTCCAGACGTCACTCCAGCCTTCCCTCCAGCCAACCCTCCACCCTTCCCTCCACCCCAGCTGAGCCTTCTTTGGAGGAACAACCTGAGTTCCTGGATGAACCGGATTTGGACATATGGAGCCCGGTATAGTATTTTGCTAAAGATTTCTTGTACTAATAAAAGTAATGATGTAAAATAGATGTTACTATTGATAACAATTTAATGTTTGAAGAAAAAGTGTTTGACATATCAATAGTAGTTGCAAAAAATGATGGGGACAAGAAGGAAAAATGCTGCTCAGAATGATTGTTTTTTCTATTTATTAGCATTCAATTTGCAACAGTCATGAGCTGAAAAATGTGTGTGATTGATGAAGCAAAAAATTAAACTATGTCCCTTTTTTATACACAGGGAGAGCTCAACCAGGATGAGGGTGGAGAAATTGGCAGGCAGGAGGAGGCAGGGGTGAGTGTCAGCCAGGAGGAGGCAGGGCCCAGTGCAGCCAGGAGGTGGGCAGGCCCAGCACAAGATCCCAGATGCCTCCCCTCCGCCTTCAAACAAGAAGGGCCAAGAGGGGTAGGCACATGGAGGAGGAAACACTTCCCCTCATTAGGGATGCTACTGCAGCCCTCAGAGAGCCCCCCCACCGCTGAAGAGGGCTATGGCACCCTAATGGCAGAAAATGGAGATGGGCCAACGACTCCTGAGTGAAACCCTCATTTTGAAGGTCATAAACAGGGGTTTGATGGGCCAGCTTACCCAATCCACAGACCTTGTGGAGGTCAGCCATCCTCCTCCTCCTCCTCCTGCTACAAGCTCTCCTCCAGAGACACAGCCTCTGAAGAAGCGTGTAAGGAAGGCTGCAGAGAAGGCTGGAGGGAAGGTTACAAGAAAGACAAGGAAGTGATGGCCTTGCTTCTGGATGGTCTGACAGAAGGCACAGGCTGGTGTAGTATCATAGACTGAGGACATATATCTCACCTGCTGATGTTCCTGACCTCTGGGAGTCCAGGACCAGATTTCACTCCCAACTATATGTGCTTCTCCACAAATATCAATTTTGGATTCATATTATAAGGGTAAATAGTACTAAATAATAATGTTGTTGTGGTAACTTGACACACACAAAAAAAATGGAGATCAGTTGAAAATGATTAAAAAATAATAAGCAAACATGAAGATCTTCATTAAAATTTATATTAAAACAAAAAAATATTTATTATGGAGATCTGGCTTTTAAAAAACAAAAGATTACCGTATTTTTCGCTCTACAAGACGCACCTTAGTGCAGTCCTCCTTCACTTACCTCAGCCTTCGATTTTGCTTTTAAATATCCTTTTTTCTTCTGAGAAATTCTCACTTCCTGTTCTTCTGTCTGTAACTCGTGCTTGCCCCCTCCCTTGGACTAAACTACAGAAGATTAAGGACGCCCACTAACACACAGCTCCTTTCTCTATCTGCAACGTAGAAAGCGTCCTGACTCTCCTGTGGTCCAGGGGAGGGGGCTAGCATGACACTCCACACCAGGGAGAAAGCTTTGCAATACTGTGTGGAGTTACAGACAGAAGAACAGGAAGTGAGGATTTCTCAGAAGAAATAAGGACACTTAAAAGCAAAATGGAAGGATGAGGTAAGTGAAGGAGGACTGCACTAAGGTAAAGGAAGCTATTTAGGAAAAGAAAATTGTACCTCTACAACCCCTTTAAGAAGGCAGCCTATAACTGCTTGTGTGTGTGCACCTCAGAATAACCTTATGTCATCCTTTTTGAAAATTTGTGACTGTCCTTGAGAATGTAAACCAACTCTGTGTATGAGGGGCCGTCTGAACCCAAAGTGCCCTGGGCCCCCCAAGGTCTAAATCTGGCTCCTTTCCACCTATAACTAAAATATAGCTTTTGATTTGCCTGACCCTTCAAATTTAAAGTACTTCTGGCCAATCACATGGTATTTCAGATAAACTTTTTCCTGAGCCATAGGCATGTTTATGCATTGTGAGTTCAACTTTTCAAACATAATAACTTGACAGGCCAGGTTCCAACCTCCAGAATACAGGAAGACAGACCTGTAATTTAATTGTCATGTCATTTTAAAGTTCTACTAGTTTCTAGTACAATAACAGTGTGCACACAGGAAGTAGACCGGACATCTGTTAATTTTACTTCAAGTCAAGCAGGTATTTTATCTTTAGTCATATAAATAGCTTAAATTTGTAGCTAATCGAAATTCAAGTGAAAAGTAGCATTTTACTTTTTGTCCTAGGTGCTTATGGTTCTATGCTCACCCGCCTATTTAATGCCGCCCAAGCTTGATTTTTAGGGTAAAGTGCTGGTTTCCTTGGGAACCAGCAAAATATGTGCTTTTATTATTGCAAGGAGGAAAAAAGCTTTTGTGAATGCTGATGAATTCAAATATATTTTATTCTTTTAAAATGTTCTCCCTGGGAAATTCAAAAAAAAAGTGCTTTATGATACGTATCCTTTGTTGCATTCTGACTGCTAACTTAAAAGCTGGAAGAGATTAAAACAAAACATTACTGATCCCTCTGGTTCTTTTTTTATTACCAGTGATTAAGTGTTAACAGAAAATAGCTCTAGAAATTAGATTTGCACCTCTTAGCAGAGCTTGTATAATAGAATGATGTGACTTTGAAAGACAAGTAACATTGACAACACCTGTTGTATAATAATGAACTAGTGATGTGTAGTACACATTAGCAGTCAGTCAGCTCAATAACAGCAATCATGTACAGTAACAACAAGCAAACATTTTGAAATGTTGTCAATTTTAAATGAACTAGAACCAATTAATAAATCTGTGGGTCCTGCCGGGGGTGGGCAGGACCCACAGCGATTTGTCAAACTTATAGTGTGTACCAGGTTTAAGCCAATCCCTAAACTATTGTTGGAACTTTCATTCTGCTAAGCACACCTTTGGTGATTGTCCATTTAGGCATCAAGCATTGCGCTGTGGGAGCTCAGGGAGAGCATGCACTTGTTGAGGTACCTGAGTTGTCATTTAATATGGACTTTGTCATCTCAAAGAGAGTGATTAACCCTCCTAGTCCTCACCTGGAGACTACAGAATGACTAGCCTGTAGGCAGGTTGCCTACTGTATTTAGTTAGCCAGTTCGGCTGCCCAGACCAGGGTGAAGGGGTTAATGTTTTACTGCCCTCTCTGAGCAAGGCTTTTTGGGGTCTGGACTCCTTCCTGTGCATTATAAAAGGGGAGAGGTTCCGGTCCCGAGAGGCAAGAGAACAGGAACTATCGAAGAAGGTTGCTGGGACCTGTAGTCCACTCCCGAAAGGCCAACTTATTGGGGCTCTGTAATAATGGATACCTCCATTTGGAATTTTCCAATCATAGACTTCACTCATAAGGATTTTACCTGTGCAGGTATGCTGGGACAGCCACAATTAATTAGTGTTAGGGAAAATATGTTTTACCCTGTTTCAATTGCTCATTATGAGTTTACAGTATAGTTGCTTCAACTGCTTCGAGCCTGATCCCTTGTAATAGGAATATGGCATGACAGATCCTCTTTACAATGAGATATGGGGTCAATAAGACCCCACATCTCACCTCTAGGCTGGGAAGCCTGAAATAGAAAAATAAAAAAAGATCCTGGCTTTGATCGTATCGGTGAGTCAGTAGAAGCACCAAAGGGCGGTGGGAGGGGGGACGTCCCCTCTCGCCTCCTGTAAGTACCATCAAGCTGCAGAACAGCCGATATGATCATTCTGATGGTGTAGGGAATCGCCGGCTGAAAAAGCTTATATCTGAATGATGCCTGTAGCTGCACCCATCATTCAGATATCCCTGCACAAAGTCAAGGACATCATATGATGGCCGGCGAGAGGAAAGTGGTTAAATCTCATTTTTTTTTTTAACACAAAGTTGTCCATTTATACAATATTTCTAACACATAGCATGTACATACCAAAAATGACACCCCAAAATAGATTCTGCTATTCCTCCTAAGCACGGCGATACCACATGTGTGAGACTTCCACAGCCTGGCCACATACAGAGGCCCAGTACAGCCGCGTATGGCAGAGTATGGCTGGGCATGGCTGAGTATGGCTGGGCATGGCTGAGTATGGCTGGGCATGGCCGGGTATGACCGGGTATGGCTGAGTATGGCTGAGTATCACTGAGTATGGCCGAGTATGGCTGAGTATCACTGAGTATGGCCGAGTATGGCTAGGTATCACAGAGTACGGCTGGGTATCGCAGAGTATGGCTGGGTATCGCAGGGTATTGCAGAGTATTGCAGAGTATTGCAGGATATTGCAGAGTATGGCTGCATATTGCAGGGTATTGCAGAGTATGGTTGGTTATTGCAGAGTATTGCAGGGTATTGCAGAGTATTGCAGGGTATTGCAGAGTATTTCAGGGTATTGCAGGGTATTGCAGGGTATTCCAGAGTGTTACAGAGTATTGCATGGTATTGCAGGGTATTACAGAGTATTGCAGGGTATTGCAGAGTATTGCAGGGTATTGCAGAGTATTTCAGGGTATTGCAGGGTATTGCAGGGTATTCCAGAGTGTTACAGAGTATTGCATGGTATTGCAGGGTATTACAGAGTATTGCAGGGTATTGCAGAGTATTGCAGGGTATTGCAGAGTATTGCAGAGTATTGCAGGGTATTGCAGAGTATTGCAGGGTATTCCAGAGTATTGCAGGGTATTCCAGAGTATTGCAGGGTATTGCAGAGTATTGTAGGGTATTGCAGAGTATGGCTGGGTATTGCAGAGTATTGCAGAGTATTGTGGGGTATTCCAGGGTATTGCAGGGTATTGCAGTGTATGGCAGGGATGGCTGGATCTCTCCCCCTCTTCTATTGTACTGATCGGAACAGAGAGGGGAGAGAGAACCCAGCGCCATGACATGACGCCGTTTCTTTTTACTAGTCAAATGGCGGAGCGATAACGTGGCAAACGGCTGCTATCAGTGGCCATTTACTGTGATCCTTAATGCGCCAGGTCCTCTGGCCCCGTAGGTCATGGACATTCCCGTATGCGCACCCCAGAAACGTCAAGAGTTCCATATCTAGCAACAAATTCCAACAGAAATCAGGAATAATATGCACCGACAATGGGGGAGAATACATAAGCAAAGAAGTGGCCTCATACCTGAAGGGACAAGGAATAGTACACCGGACAATCATACCATACACTCCTGAACAAAACGGCATGTAGCAGAAAGGAAAAATCACACTCTTAAAGAAATAGCTAGATGCATGTTGTCGAATGCCTACCTGCCACACAAGTACTGGGGAGAAGAAGTCATGACTGGAACCTACCTACAGAACAGACTACCCTCAAGAGCCAATAAAAGTGCTCCATTCGAAATGTGGCATGGATCAAAGCCTAGCATATGGTACCTCAGAATATTTGGATGTAAAGCATATGCCTATATTTCAGGTGAGAAACGATCCAAACTGGATAACTGAGAGCCATATGCCTAGTGCACATGTACGGGTTTCCCAGGGGACTTTTTACCACCGGGAAACCCGAGGGGAAAGCCGAGAACCTGCTCGTCAGTCTTTCCCCTACACACGGCCGGGTTTCCCGACAGGAAAACTGCCATAAGAGCTTTGGTTGGGAAACCCAGCCGTGTGTATGCTCCACCGCTGTCTTTTCCCATAGGAAAACTGCCGGCTTAAAAACCGCTGGGAATCCCCGCGGGAAAAAAGAGAGCTGGTTCTCTTTTTTTTTCTGCCAGTTTTCCTGTCGGGAAAACTGCTATGGAGCATACACACGGCCGGGATTCCCGGCCAAAAGCTCTCATGCCAGTTTTCCCGGCGGGAAACCCGTACGTGTGTATGAGGCTATAGAGGGCATTCTAGTAGGCTACAGTGAGCAAACTAATCCTACACCCAAAGACTGACAAAGTGACAATAAGCTGTATTGTTTATTTTGATGAGAGCCTATCACCAGAAACACTGATCCCTGAAAGCTGTGAAGTGAATATGCCAAGCAAACCAGAAGAAAAGGTTGACCAAAGCGAACCTGTGCAGGAGTCAGAACAAGAGGTGGAACTCACAATGCTAAAATCAAGTTCCCCACCAACTGTCTGAAGTCTGAAGATCCACTCGGACTAAAAGGGGGATACCATCCTGCAAGCTGTCATACACTGTCAAAACACACAGCATATTTGAACCAACATCCTGGGAAGACATAGAAAAACTGACAAAATGTTAAGGCCAATAAATGGAAAAAGGCAGCAGAAGAAGAATTAAAGTCACTTCAAGAAAATAAAACCTGGACACTCACAGAGTTCCCTCCTAACCGCAAAACTAAAGTAAGTAAGTGGACTTTCAAAGTAAAGTCAGATGCAGAAGGGAATATCCACAAATACAAAGCCAGACTAGTTGCCAAGGGTTACTCACAGAAATTCAGTGAAGATTACGGTGAAACATTTACAACCATCATAAAACTCCGCCATCAGAGCGCTTTTTAGTGTTGCAGCCGATAAGGGCATGCAAGTGAAACACCTATACGTTAAAACTGCTTTCCTATAAGGAGAAATTAAGGAAGATTTCTACATGGAGCAACCACCAGGGTTTGAGCAAGGAGACAACCTTGTGTGTAAACTTCAGAAGAGCATCTACGGTCTTAATGTGGTTGTACACCCTTTACAACCACTTTCTGCTACAGGTAAGCCTATAATAAGGATTACTTGTAGTTACCCCGGATATCTACTAAACCTACATGGTTTAGGAGATACAGGGGCGGACTGACCATTGAGTCACTCGGGCACTGCCCGAGGGCCCCATGCCACTAGGGGGCCCCATCCGGGTTGCCAGGCTCAGTAAAACCAGGGACAGTATGTAAAAATCTGTGTTTTTTTTAGATCTGTCCCTGATATGTCCGAAAATGACATGCTTTTAATGTGAATATCCCAAGATTTTAGCTGCCCGCCTCTGCACTACCTCCTGGCGTGGTGGCCATCTGTAAGCCAGAGGGGCCCCATAATCTTCTATTGCCCGGGGGCCCCATGAGTTGTCAGTCCGCCCCTGAGGAGATATGCACTGTATCCACATGTGCCGATGTGATCGGCACATGTGCACTGAAGCAATGGCACCTACATGCCGTTGCTTCAGTGAGTGTCCTGTTACCAGTGGCTCCCGCACACATGTGACGTCATTGCGGCTCCGGCCAATCACAGCGCCGGAGCCCGCGATACCCAGAAGTAATTTGGGGAGCGATGTCGCCGGGGGTACGAGGACCGCTGCAGGGGCTTTGATGAAAGGGAAGTAATTAATAATGAGCTAGTATGCTATGCAGAAAGGCTCAATCCTAGAACCAAACACATCAAAATCAAGTATAACCTACTGAGGTATAATCAAAAACAAGGCTTTATTGACATTCAATATTTCCCATCAGAGAAGCGGACTGCTGATGTACTCACCAAGCCTTTGTTAAAGAAACTTCATTGTTATATCCAGAAGAAGCTGAATGTAATTTAACAAATTACATGCTGTTGAGAAGGGGTGTTGAAAGAACAACAGCAAAGTTGCTTTTATAAACTCACAATATATGTGCATTATACTGTGACAGGAAGTCAGGTAAATCTGTGGGTGTTGTCACAGACGGGACATACATTTCTGCCTTGTTTAGACAATACACCAATTGTTATTAGGCGTCGGCTGCAAAAGTATCCAGAAAAGGTCTAAGGGCGTTGGAAAACTTCAGCTGTTCAGAATGAGGCAACCAAGCAGCAACTAGAGGAATTATCAGGACTACTGCTAATGTTTGGCGAGAGCGGCCTGGAAGACCCATTCCACAGGAGAGGACCAGAAGGTTGATTTGTTACCGTTGCCGGGAAGAGGGACATGTAGCAGCGGTTTGCCCAGCGGGTGATGAACCCATGCAGTGTGACTTTTTGACAGAGAGACGACAGTCCCTTTTTGCAACCACTTGCACTGCAGTAAAGGGAAATGAGAAACCTTTATATAGAATGTGCTTAGATGGTAAAAATGTTGTGGTATTGTTGGATTCAGGTAGCCTGGTCACCTTAGTGAAAAGTGATCTAGTGGTGGGAAAAACCTTACATCCTAGGAAAATGGCTGTAGTTTGTGTACATGGGGACACTCGAGAATATCCGGTGACTACGGTTTCCTTTGAAACCTCCCTTGGTAACTTGTGTCACCAGGTGGGTTTAGTTCCCAAACTGCCACATGACACCATTGTGGGAAGGGATTTCCCAAAATTCTGGGAACTCTGGGACTGCCCAGATTCCCCAGTAGGTGGTTCTTCTGAGTCTGAACCATCTACTCCAGCAACCTATAACTGTGAGGATTCTCCTGAGTTTCCATTCTCAGTATTAGCAGGGGAAACACCAGTCCGTAGGGAGGAGCCTGCTACCTCAAAAGAGGAACAGCGGCCGATAGGGTTTGATGACCTCGAGGTGCACAGAGAAAATGTTGTCACTGTGCAATTGAGGGACCCCACATTGCTAAGAGCCCGGGAGAATGTAGTGAAGATAGATGGGGAGTTAGTTAACCCTGACGAGAGGGTTGCCCTCCCTTACTTCATTATTGAAAGGGACCTGTTATATCGAGTGTCACAGAGGATAGAGGACACCATTGAGCAACTGGTAGTGCCTAAACCGTACCGCTCAGCTATGAATAAGCACTGTATGAGAGTGTGAAACGCATTAGCTCTTTTCCTGTTTTTTTGCTGTGACGTATCCATGTTGTGACCAGTTTTTATTAAAAGGAACAAATTTTTATTTTTGGAGTGCGGCCATCCCGGTTTTTCCATACACATTTCTGCGTACCGCAAGATGGTTTTGGAACTGGCCCATGGGCACATTCTTGGTGGACATTTGGGAGCAGAAAAAACCCAGGAGAGGATCACCCAGAGGTTTTATTGACCTGGGAATCACACTTGCCAAAAGTTCAGGCTGTGTTGGATTCCATCTAGAAAGCCGGGTTTACAGCCAATCCAAAAAAATGTACCCTTGGGCAGGGCCGGATTAACAATGGGGCTGATGGAGCTGCAGCTCCAGGCCCCTTTCTCAAGATAGGCCCATATGCCCAAAAAGATCGAATTTGGGGGGTTGTAGCTCGATGACCAGAGGTCACATAAACCCCACATTTGGGGGTAGGCATGGGAAGAGCTACCCCACAACTGGTTAAAATATGGGACGGCTATCATTTATGGTTCCGGAGATACGGGCCTGCTTGCACAGCCTGTCAGAAGCTACATTCAGAGCGGCTAATATAAATACAAGCTGACACACTACAGCAAACTGATAGGATCACAGGGCTTATAATAATTATTTGTATATTACTCATGGTAATTAACCCCTTGCCACCCAGGCCAATTCTGACACTTCTCTACTACATGTAAAAATCATTATTTGTTTTTTGCTAGAAAATTACTATATGGTGGTCTTTGCACTTTTTATGTTGCAGGGTACAGAGCTGCACAATTCTGGCTAAATGAGAATTGCAAATTTTTTGCTTAGAAGATAGATCACGATTCTCTCACGATTGTTGCGGCGTAACATCATCTTTCACATTAAAACAAAAAAAAAAAAAAAATGGGCTAACTTCACTGTTTTGTTTTTATGGTTTTTATTATTCATTGAAGTGGGAAAATGCAGTGTGACATAACATATTGCAGCAATAGCCATTGTATTCCCTAGAGTCTCTGCTAAAATATATATATAATGTTTGTCAGTTCCAAGTAATTTTCTAGCCCTGTCTCTGCTCCGCTCTGCCCTATGGGGAACCTGATGCAGACGGACCGTCTGTCCGTCTGCATCAGTTCCGCTCCGCCGAACGGAAGAAAAATAGGGTTTCTTCCGTTCGGAAAAGCGGATCCCGACTGACGCGGACGCTAGCGGATGCTCCATCCGCTAACGGACGCGTTCCCATAGGGTTTCATTACAAGTCCGTTAACGGACTTGTAATGAGCGGACGAACGGTCCGCTAGTGTGAAAGGACCCTAAGAAGGAAGTGTCAGTTACAATGTTTCCTGTTAAAAACTTGGCAGACTGCCCAGATATTTTCTTTTGACAGCTGAAAGTATCTCCACTTGTTATATGAAAGAATCAGCAAACTCTGCATTGAAGATCGTCAGGGGGGTTGAATCGAGATCACAATTTTTTTAACGATTAATTGTGCAGCTCTAGCACGGTATTTGCGCAGCAATTTTTCAAACATGTTTTTTTGGAAAAAAAATGTTTCATTCATTAAAAAAACAGTTAGTTAGTTAAGTTAGCACAATTTTTTTTGGTATCCTAAGCGATGCTTTACATTTTTTTAGGTTACATGTTTAGAGTTACAGAGGAGGTCCAGTACTAGAATTATTGTTCTCCCTCTAACGATCGTGGCGTATGTAACCTGTGTGTATCTGGCTCTGATACTACCAGTGCCTACCCAGCCACTGACTAGTATCTCTCCCCAGCCTGTCCCCACACACCCTCTCACCTGCTGACCTGTGGATGGGGGAATCACTCCTGCAGTGTTATTGTGTTCTGCCAGTGCGTACAATGATCAGTGTTGCTAACTTTAGCTGGCAGCACTGATTGTTTTAAGAAAAAAAAAACATTAATAGATTGACTTGTGTAAAACCAGCTAGCCCATACATAGATTGACTATGGCTGGTCTCTGCATAATTGGCGTAATTTCAATCCATGTATGACCCGCTTAACCACTACTCAGTCCCTAAATATCCTTCCACTCCTGTACATAGTGCTCACTGTCATACTCTCCACACTCCTTTCCTGTACATAGTGCCCACTGTCATACTCTGCACACTTCTCTCCTATACATAGTACCCACTGCCATACCCTACACACTCCTCTCCTGTACATAGTGCCCACTGTCATACCCTCCACACTCCTCTCCTATACATAGCGCCCACTGTCATACCCTTCACACTCCTCTCCTGTACATAGTGCCTGCTGTCATACACTTCTCTCCTGTACTTAGTGCCCACTGTCGCACCCTCCACACTCCTCTCCTGTACATACTGCTCACTGTCATACCCTCCACACTCCTCTCCTATACATAGTGTTCACTGTCATACCCTCCACACTCCTCTCCTATACATAGAGCCCACTATCATACCGTCTACATTCCTCTCCTGTACATACTGCCCACTGTCATACCCTCCACACTCCTCTCCTGTACATACAGCCCCATCATACCCTCCACACTTCTCTCTGGTACATACTACCCTCTGTCATACCCCCTCACTCTTCCTGTACATACTGCCCATTGTCATACCCTTCACACTCCTCTCCTGTACATAGTGCTTTTTTCCGTACCCTTTGTACTCCTCTCCTGTACATAGTGCCCACTGTTAGACCCTCCACATTCCTCTCCCTCACCTGCACATACTTCCCACTTATATACCGTCCATACTCCTCCCCTATGTCGCTTACCCACAAAAACAGTTCTTTAAAATTATACTGAATATCCTCAATGTTACCAGCTCTAGAATGGACACACTTTTGTTAGTTGAACTAAAGGAAATATCAGTTCTCATATTTGTTCTGCCCCATTATTAGTACTCATTTAATTTTGTGATTACTACTATGATGTATAGAGGAACATGGTGGATCTCAGCTACTCTAAATATAGCACTTATATAAAAAAGTGGCCCTGAAAATATTTTTTAAATGTTGGCAACTGTGCACTTAGGCACTGCCCAAGGGCCACCGTCCACCGGGTCAGTAGGGGGCCCCATGAGAGGCTCCTGGGATCCTGTGATAATAAAGCGGTAGTAAACTTTCCTGACATTACTACTTTTTAGAGGCCCTGGGGTAGGTTATGCCACAACGTACAATTATGCACAGCATATTAGCACATAAGTGTACACTTCAATTTTCAGACTGAGCCCTCCAGTGCTGCGATGAATCAGGCGGGGCCTGGACACTTCCATCTTCACCCGGTCTTCCTTCTGGGTTCTGTGCCTTTGGTCACTTGCCTTGGCTGGGCTGCGTTCATGTCATTCCCACGCATTTATTTATTATTTATTACACCCCATTCACACCTCCGCAACAAAACGCCCGACGCCGGCCGCTCGTGCCGCTGGAGGGGAGAATTCCCATTGCTGTCTATGAGATGGTTCACATCTCATAGACGCCGTACACCTGCGGCATGAAAAAAAGTCCCGGACCCTTTTTTTCAGGCGGCATTGGCATTCGGCCATTCAAAGCAATAGGAAGGATTTGTAAAAAAAAAAGTTACACTATTCGCGGCAAAATACGCCGCGTACGCGGCGTTACTTGTCGCGGAGGTATGAATGCAGCCTAAAAGGCCCCACCAAAATCCTCAGCACCAGGCCCATGATGTTCTTAATCTGGCCCTGCCCTTGGGCTAGAGGAGGCGAAGTATCTGGGGTATACCATTGGAAGAGGTCTAATCAAGCCCCAAATAAACAAAGTTGAGGCTATTCAGGATTGGCCACGTCCCACCAACAAGAAACATGTTTGTGCATTTTTGGGGATCGCGGGCTATTATCGCCGCTTTATCCCCCATTTTGCCTCACAGGCTGCTCCCCTGACCAATTTGACCAAAGGGAAGGAGTCTGTCATGACCAAATGGACTCCCGAAGCAGAAACAGCTTTTCAGGCTTTAAAACAGGCCTTATGTAGTCAGCCAGTTTTAAATTCGCCTGATTTTTCACGGGATTTTGTGGTTCAGACAGATGCATCAAATGTGGGCTTAGGAGCTGTACTGTCTCAGATTATCAAGGGGGAGGAACACCCTGTTATGTACCTCAGCCGAAAGTTGAAGGCCCATGAGGAGAATTATGTCACCATTGAGAAAGAATGTTTGGCGGTGAAATGGGCTTTGGATTCTCTCCGGCACTACCTCGTGGGTAGACAGTTTGAACTGGTGACGGATCATGCCCCATTGAAGTGGATGGCACAGAACAAAGAGACTAATAGGAGAATAAATAGGTGGTTCCTGGCCCTCCAGGAATTTAGTTTTGTGGTAACGCATCGCCCCGGTGCTAAAATGGGGAATGCAGATAGGTTGTCCCGAGTGCATGCCTGCCTGGCAACCTGTGTCCCAACCCTAGGGTTGAAACAAGAGGGGGGGTATGTGACAGGAAGTCAGGTAAATCTGTGGGTGTTTAGACAATACACCAATTGTTATTACCACTGATTTGCTGCATTCTGAGGCTTTCTGAGTGAAGGAGAGCAGTAGCTGAAAGTCTTCTGAGGAGGTGAGGTGGTGATGGATTTTTCTGTGTGATAAAAATCAAAAGGAGACTATTGTTTTTCTGCTGTATGAACAGCAGTGTCTGCCCAGCACTAGGCTGTGCCAGACTCCATAGATAGGTTCCTGTGTGGAAGGTAGACGCCCCAAAGTGGCCAGGGTTTATTTTATGTTTGATTTTGTTTATGCTGTTTGGATGGAAGAATAAACCAAAATCTTTGTTTTCAACCGTCTTTGACTGCCTGTCTGTATAAATTCAGTGTGTAGTGAACCCATCCAGGGGGTCACACACCCCGCTACCGAGCGAACCCCTTACAATAAGCATTATACCTTTCTATCCAGCAGGTGGCACTGCACTGTTATAATGTGTATTCTATGGTAATGCAATAAGAGGAAGTGTTTGCTTTCCTCACTATGTACTTGTATGCTCCTTGTTCCTGTTCCATGAAAATACATGTTCTGATATTCCTCCTTGAAAGTAAAGCATATGGCTGTAAGTTTCTAGCGCATAATTTCAATACTCTGCACAACAATTTTTTTTGCCTGACACAGGCTTCAGGGTATTTTTCTTTGCATTAATGCCTGGGCATTTTTCTTCCCCAGGATCATTGATACTGGGGCATTTTTCTTAACACTGATTTTGAGCATTTTTCTCACAGTTACCATTTCTACTGGGGTATTTTTCCCCCCCTGACTTTAGGGCTTCTTTACCCTACTGAGACAAGGGCATTTTTCTTCCCACTGACAATAGGGCAGTGTTACAGTGACTAACAATGTATTCTATGTACAGTATGCACTTTGTGTATTGTGACATTGTACACCTTGGCCCTGAACTCTGTGCTCTATAGTTTAGATTACATATTTCTGACAAAAGTGTTCATTATCTCAAAAGTTTCTGGTTGCTATGTAGCACCCGAGTACTGCATTGCTAAATATGCTAGCTGTCTGACTGTCATTTTGACCCTTTTACTTTAGTAACTGAATTAGATAAAAGAAACAAGTATTCAGATAAAGTCGTCTGACTCACTCTTTACTGATTTGTGTATTTGTTCAGGGTTAAACCATATAACCTACTTGTTCAGGGTTAAACCATATAACCTACTTTCCATGCTTTTTTGATGCAGAAAAAAACGCACTGGACTGCATGTGGTGTGAACTAAGACTGTTAAGTCTACCTGATCATGTTCCTCAGGAGAGGAAGTAGCTATAAAAATGTTGGTACCACGTAATAGAGTTAATTTAGTAGTGACGTCACCTTTTCCCATTCAAAATTACAATGTCCTTGGTATCGGCTCATTCCTTTATTTTCTTAACCACTTCAGCCTCAGACCATTTGGCTGGCCAAAGACCAGAGCACTTTTTGCAATTCGCCACTACGTCGCTTTAACTGACAATTGCGGGTTCATGCGATGTGGCTCCCAAACAAAATTGACGCCAAATAAAGCTTTCTTTTGGTGGTATTTGATCACCTCTGCGGTTTTTATTTTTTGCGCTATAAACAAAAATAGAGCAACAATTTTGAAAAAAAAGAAATATTTTAAAAATATGACATCCTCCCAGAACGAGAGACTTATCGTCCCGCCATCATTTGACGGTGGCCGGTAAGCTAATGGTTACAGGTTCCTTGTGGCTCTTGCAGCAATAATCATCTCCTCCTGTACCCTGTAGTAATTTATGAAGATGTGAAGAAAAAGAGGAACCTAAATGTCACATGACCAGTCTACATCTGGCAAAGGTAAGTGTCAGGCCTCGTACACACGCTCGTTTTTCACGACAAGAAAACTGCTGGCAGAGCTTTTTGCAGAGAAAACCGTTTGTGTGTATGGTTTCTCGTCGAGAAAAATGTTGTGAATCTCGACGAGAAAAAAAAGAGAACCTGCTCTCTATTTTCTCGTCGTGATTCTCGTCAGGCTGGTTTAGGACGAGAAAAACATTTGTGTGTATGCTTTTCCGAGTCTTAAAAGCCTGCGCATGGTCAGCGTTCGTAATGGAGATAGCACATTTGTGACGCTGTAAAAATTATTGCATCGTTTAAATGCTGCGCATTTAAATCTTCTTTTGAATGGTACAATAATTAACAATAATGAACTTGTTTTGCTGCTGATATTCACACAGAGTTCTGACTAACTTTTTGCAAAAATTTTCATGCTGATATCATGAATATTTTAGATTTTTTATAGAGCAAGATATATATATATATTTATATAAAAAAAATTAAATACAGATCTTTTTTTTAATTATTATTTAATTTCTAGTGATCTCCATGATTCCATGATTTGATTTTTCATTTTGTTGTGTCAAGTTACCCCAATTTAAACATTATTGTTTGGTGTTATCTGTCCCTTTTTAATGATACATTTTTTAGTTATTTTTAAAGTTACCTGACTACTCACAAGCTACATTTTTAGGTTGAAGAAAAACACATAAGAAAAAAAAATAACCATTTATTCTGGTATATAATAATAAGAAAATAAACAGAAGGCCGCGCTGGAGAACCTGCTGCAATTTGTGCAACTCTGTGTGGACACTAAAATTGGGACATAAGCACATACAGGAGGGAGTCCAATCTGGTCCTGGACTCCCAGAGGTCAGAAACAGCAGCGGGTCAGATATATGTCCCAAGTTTGTGGTACTACAACAGCCTGCCTTCTGTCAGACCACCTTGAAGCAAGGCCATCACTTTCTGGTCTTCCTGGTAGTCTTCCCTCCAGCCTTCTTTGCTGCCTTCCCTTCAGCCTTATTTGCTGTTTTCTCTGCAGCCTGCCCTGCAGCCTTCTCTGCAGCCTTCCTTCTCCGCTTTACTGGAGCCTGTGCCTCGGGAGGTGTAGAAGAAGGTGGAGGAGGAGGAGGTGGAGCAAAAGAAGGTGGAGGAGAAGGAGGTGGAGGAGGTTGAGAAGAAGAAGGTGGAAGTGGAGGAGGAGGAGGTTGAGAAGAAGGAGGTGGAGGAGGATGGCCATGGTCACAAATGACAGTGGTTTCTGAAAGTGTCCCCATTACCCCCTTTAATCAGGGCCAGTGCTGCCTCGCTCACACTCCTATCCCTCCTAGCCCTTCTTGTTGGAAGGCGGATGAGAAGCACCTGGCACTTTGTTCGGCTACTTGGCCCTGCCACCTCCTCTCTACCACTCACTTCTGCCACTCACTCCTGCCACCTCCTCTCTGCCACTCACCCCGGCCTCCTCCTGTCTGACATTTTCCAAACCCTCATTCTGGATGATATCCTCCTGTGTATAAAAAAGGGACATAGTTCAGACTATGAACCCAGCCTGCCTAGAGGCTCCAAACTCTGATTCACAAGAGTTTTGCAACGAATTATCAGATTATTTCATTAACAAAATTGAAAAAATCAGTGAAACTATTCTGCAAAAGAGAACCTCCGCCGACTCCCCTTTAAATCAAAAAGGCAATATTCATACAAATATGCTGCAATCAATAAAATTCTCATTAAAGTCAATCTCCATCGACACCACCAAAAATATCATGGGTACCCTGCGAGACAGCACAGCGCCTAACGATATCATCCCCACAAAACTTTTGAAAGAATGTGCCGATATTGTGGCACCGGCTATCACGCACCTCATAAACCAATCATTTAAGGAAGGCATAGTGCCGACCCCATTGAAACAAGGCATAATAAAACCCATTGTAAAAAAAAACACCCTCAACCCCAAAGACCCAAACCATCGTCGACCCATAACAGGTCTAAACATACTCTCCAAGGTAATGGAGAAAATAGTAGTGCAACAGCTACAACACCATTTAGACACCCACAAACTACTGGATCCACTTCAATCGGGTTTCCGTCCTGGTCACGGGACGGAAACAGCACTTCTCAAAATATGGGATGACGCTCTTGAAGCAGCAGACGAAGGAGAATCTTGTCTTCTGATACAGTTGGACCTAAGCGCAGCTTTTGATACAGTAGACCATAAATTATTGCTGACTCGCCTAGCCGAAGTAGCTAGAGTGGCAGATTCTGATCTACTCTGGTTCTCCTCCTTTCTGGAAAACCGAACACAAATAGTGAAACTTGGTCCTTTCACTTCTGAAAATCGCACGGTGTCATGCAGAGTCCCTCAGGGGTCTCCCCTGTCATCCGTACTATTCAATTTCTATCTCCTCCTTCTCCTGGAAATCATCAGTAACCAGAATTTACATTCCTACATGGATGATACCCAACTCTACTTCCGGATCAGCACCAAAAAGGATCATTATCTCGGACTAGAGAAATGCCTTACTTTGATAGAAAATTGGATGACAGAGAGTTACCTTAAACTCAATGGCTCAAAAACAGAACTTATTCTGCTCAATGCCAACCGAAAGAGACCTGCCGTTACAACATGGACACCCCCGTCCATTTTGGGACAAACCATCACCCCCAGCACCAAAGTCAAAGTTAAAGTCACTTTTGACTCCGAAATGACAATGAATGCACAAATAAGCTTCTACATAGACTCATTCCCTTTATCCCAAAGAAGACAAAGCAGTCGTGGTAGGAATGATAATCAATTCCAGACTCGACTATGCAAACTCCCTTTACCTCGGACTACCAAAGTACCAAATTGCTCAGCTACAAGTTGTCCAGAATACGGCGGCACGACTTGTAACAGGAAAAAAAACTGGAAATCAATCTATCCCTCCCTTAGATCCCTTCATTGGTTGCCAGTAAAAGACAGAATAACGTTTAAGGCCCTATGCCTAACACACAAATGTGTACAAGGAAGTGCCCCCCAATATCTATGTGAAAAATTAAAACGTCACAACCCCAATCGCGTTCTCCGTTCTACCAACCAAAATCTACTCCAGATACCAAAGGCCAGATACAAGTCCAAAGGAGAGCGAAGATTTGCAGTCCAAGGACCTAGACTATGGAACGCTTTACCAACCACGCGTTACGAACGGAAGAGAATCACCAGGCCATCAGGAAAAAACTCAAAACCCATTGTGACGAGATCCTTTCTCGCCCAGGTCCTGCTCTCCCGACACTCCTCTGCTACCAGTCAGCTTGCAGATTGCAGCGTCTGATGGTCCAGTCATCCAAGGTTCCGGGGTCCGAACTACAGCTATGTGCCATTCAGACCCATTAAGAACAAACACCAGGCAGGCTGTATGTAAGTTCAAGCAGGACTCTTTATTTTCAAATACACAGCACACTTTTATACAGAATTTGGAACATCCCACTCCCAACAACCGCTTTCCTATTGGTCAATTGTAAAGTATATCCAGTCTTCACTCAAGTCCTCCTTGACCATGCAAATGAGGACTTGAAATTGTCAACAGGGATTGGTCCAATAGCTTGGATAGAAAGACTTGTGTATTGAGACAGAAGCCCCAGGGGGTAATCAATGTACACAATAACCCGGTCTACTTAATTACTACCTCTGAGAGGTTACATTGCTTTAGACAATAGAATGCTAATTCAATACAGCTGACAGGAGGCTTCTGACCTTTAGAACAATAAACACATACATCTAGATTCAATTAACCTTCAATCCATAGTTTTTAGCCAGACGGAGAGTCTCCGACACCCGCTCTTAACCTGCAGAACACAATAAAAGGTATTTCTCTAGCTGGTTCCACTTAGCATTTCAATAACCGGTGTCCTTGCATTGAATGTCCCTCTCCTGTGTAACAGATGTCAAGTAGAAACACTTTAATATCTCAAGATCCATGACATTACTTCCCCTGGGAAACAGTCCAACAGCCGCAGTGGGACCCAAACGGGTCAACTCGAGGATGTTGGAAAAGTAGTCTTAAGGTTCCAGGACTGTCCGCTGGGATGACCCATCTGCCTTCCTGTTTTGAGGTTCTGGCCCATAATCGGACGGCAAGAGGCTCACATTCAGTCCTCTCCAAAAGCCCCTGTCCCGGCTAGGTCTGTCACACATCTCCCCCTTTGGCAGGAGACTAACACTGGGAGAGTCGGCAATTCCGGTACCCACCCAGTACCCCAGATACCTTGTCCCAAAGAGAGCATTACTCACCCAGCCAATCTCTGCCTTTCTCAGAGAACACGCCGGCCGCTGGGGAGAGGCCTGGACTGGCCCTTCTCCCTGGAGTCCTTTCAGCCGCTGGAGAGAAGACAGGGTGGCTGGGCTCAGTTCATCATGCCGTTGGGAATTTGGGCCAACTGGCCACCATTCCTGGGGTATACCAGTGGAGACTGCAGTCCCATCCACTGATGCTAGGTGAAAATCCCCCGGTGCTTGCAAAGCAAAGCCGACATCCTCCTGTCTCAGTGCCGCACCATGTTCTGGGGTTGTGTCCGTGGAGATCGGAGTCCCATCCACTACCACAGGAACCCCCTCTTCTGTTAGTTGAGAGCAGAGGCCCGGGGCACTCTGCTCTGTTGCCAGCTCTTCCGCTGGGTTGCTGTGAGTGGGGACAACAGTCCCATCCACCGATATCCGCTCAAGCTGTAGTGGTGTGCAGCAGCCAGTAGCATCCTGCCCTGCTGCCAGTGATTCAGCTGGGAGTAACAGCTTTACTACCTCAGCTTGTTGCTGGGGAGGGGGGCCAACCGCCCCGGATCCCTGGAACTCCTCAGTTGGTCCCGGTGCTGGGCAGAGATGGCTAGCACTCTGCCCTGTTGCCAGCACTTCTGCTGGGGGTGCATAATCCATAACATCCTCTGAACAGTCCATACATTCTTTAATCTGTGGCTGGGGAGTGATCACCATCTTCTCACCCTGAGCCTCCGGAACTGCCACAGGGGTGGGGCAGAGGTCTTGATCCCTCTGTCCGGTGACCAGCGCTTCAGCTGGGAAAGTTCCTTGTAACTCCACAAATACTGCCCTTGGTGCTGGGCAGAGCACAGTGAAGTGTGGCCCTGATACCAGCTCTTCTGCTGGAGGCTCCCCAGGTTGTTCTTCCTCAGCAAAAAAGTCTATCAAATCCTCTGTCTCAACAACTGGTGTCTGGGGATAGAGGTTCACCATCTCCTGTCCATGGAACCCAGAAGATGCTATGGGTACTGAGCAGAGGTTAGCAGAGCTCGGCCCTTCGGTCAGTACTTCCGCTTTGGGAATGGCAAGCTCCCGATTTTCCACTGCTGATTCACTGGCAGACTGCTGGACAGGCACATTCCTCCATTCAAAATCATCCCATGCAGAAACCGGATCATCAAGGTCAGTCAACGCTTGCTGCATCCGCCATAAGACCTCCGGGCCCATAGCTACAGGGGCAGGTTGGCAAAGCCCACTGTTACTCTGCCACATTGCCGATTCTTCAGCCAGGATTTCATCACTGTCAGCTGATATTTCCTCATAGTCCCATGTAAAGGGAGCCCCACCCTGCTGCTGAGCGGAGTCTAGCAGCTGTTTGTAGGCGATTTCCAGCTCATGTTGCCGCTCTCGTTCTCTCTGTTGCCGCTCTCGTTCTCTCTGTTGCCGCTCTCGTGCTCTCTGTTGCCACTCTCGTGCTCTCTGTTCCTGCAGCTGGAGGTCTCTAATGGTATTCTGTATGGCCGTCTCTGATGGGTTAGCACCATATAATGCCAACCGTTGTTGAACTCGCTGCTGGAACAAGTCTTCAACTGACCGGGGTCCTGCATCACCATCCCTCTGATCCATCTCGGCTAGCGCAATGATCAGGGTGGCCTTGTTCTTCCCACCGGTCCCTCCACGGCTCTCAAGCAAGTCTTTTAGCATGGTTCTCCTCCAGGCTGCATAGCTGGTCATTCATGGTGGTGGTTTGGAGTTGTCCCAGTAACTGGAGAGCAAATCCCACCGCTGCCAACCAATGTGAAGAGATCCTTTCTCGCCCAGGTCCTGCTCTCCCGACACTCCTCTGCTACCAGTGAGTCAGCTTGCAGATTGCAGCGTCTGATGGTCCAGTCATCCAAGGTTCCGGGGTCCGAACTACAGCTATGTGCCATTCAGACCCATTAAGAACAAACACCAGGCAGGCTGTATGTAAGTTCAAGCAGGACTCTTTATTTTCAAATACACAGCACACTTTTATACAGAATTTGGAACATCCCACTCCCAACAACCGCTTTCCTATTGGTCAATTGTAAAGTATATCCAGTCTTCACTCAAGTCCTCCTTGACCATGCAAATGAGGACTTGAAATTGTCAACAGGGATTGGTCCAATAGCTTGGATAGAAAGACTTGTGTATTGAGACAGAAGCCCCAGGGGGTAATCAATGTACACAATAACCCGGTCTACTTAATTACTACCTCTGAGAGGTTACATTGCTTTAGACAATAGAATGCTAATTCAATACAGCTGACAGGAGGCTTCTGACCTTTAGAACAATAAACACATACATCTAGATTCAATTAACCTTCAATCCATAGTTTTTAGCCAGACGGAGCGTCTCCGACACCCGCTCTTAACCTGCAGAACACAATAAAAGGTATTTCTCTAGCTGGTTCCACTTAGCATTTCAATAACCGGTGTCCTTGCATTGAATGTCCCTCTCCTGTGTAACAGATGTCAAGTAGAAACACTTTAATATCTCAAGATCCATGACACCCATCTATTCTGAAGGTAACATGTAGGAGGAAATGGATACCAAGCGCCCGGAGGCAATTCAGTTCGCATGTGTTGTGCTATATAAGTTTTTCACTCACTCAGTTTGAGTTTTGGGTTCATCAATCACACACAATTTTCAGCTCATGACTGTTGCAAATTGAATTAAAATAAATAGAAAAGACAATCATTCTGACCCCAGCAGTTTTTATTATTTTCTCCCCAACTTTTTGGGCCACTACTGTCTATTGATATGGAAAACACTTTAGATCAAACATTATATATTTTTTCCATATTAACATCTATTTTACAGCATTAATTTTTTCTCAATAAATTAATTTTAAATACTATACATGGCTCTGGACGGCCACATCCGGGTCTTCCTCCAGGATGGAAGGCTCATCTTGCACCAGAGAAGGCTCAGCTTGGCTGGAGGGAAGGCTTGAGGGAAGGCTGGAAAGTGACTGCCTTGCTTCAGGGTGGTCATTTAGAAAGGACAGTCTGTTGTAGTACCACAATGTCGGGACATATACCTTCCCTGCTGCTGCTCCAGACATCTGAGAAGCCAGGACCTTAAAACGCTCACTCCTGTATGTGCCTCTCAATTTTAGTGTCCAGCTTTTCCATGGTTACGTGGGGCATGCGAGTGTGCACAAATGGGAGCAGGGTCTTCAGCGCTGCTGTCCTTACCCCTTTTTTTGTGTATGGGTTTTTTTGTCTCCCAAAGAGTGGGCACCTCCCTTTAACCGATCGATAAATTTAACTTAAGAACTCTCGTTCCAGAAATGTCAATCACAGTCTAAACTCTAGTAATCTTTATCCCCATATAGGCCTTCAATCTCTATGCAGTATAGGCCACTGATGTCCCAAGTTAAAATCATACCTTCATTCAGACGTTCGTCGCTTTTTACTCCTTTCTCTGCACACCCAACGTAGGTACGACACATGTGTGTTAGCTTTATATACGCTACGCTTGCGTGACACTCCGCACACAGATACAAGGCATCTAACATGTCCTATGCGGAAATGGCGGAAATGGTGGACATATTGAGAAAGTCGAAATATGATTGCAAGCATGGGCCCTATACCCACCCTAATCTACAGAAGGCCAAAATAATGAAGAAAGTAGTCAGAAGTCTGAAGAGACATTTTGGGGTGAAAAGATCGAAGGAGCAGCTCAGAAAGAGGTGGTCATACCTCAAACTAAGGGAGCCGGAACAGTTAAGGAGCATTAAGAGAATGCTTGAAAAAAGTAAGTACTTCTCCTGTGTCCATATTATTGTTTTTCAGAACTTGCATGTTGCTCCATGTTGTTGCTTTTTACTATTGGACCTTAGAAATTTTAATTTTTATAAATTTTGTGTGCACAGTTACAGTCGTTTCAGACACATCATTCGGCCACTACATACAATTTTTTTTTTTAAGATACAGGGTTAAAAAATCTTTTATATGCCTCTTTGTATTCAAGCTATTTTATTACATTGTTGTCTAGCTGATGTGTTTGTAACTAGAATAAAATGCAAACTTAAATCAGTGTAAAGGAGAGGACACTCAGCAGCTGTGTACACATCTGCACCCAGGAGCACTAGTGTGGGCCACCAGAACAACCTTTTTAGGGTGACCCACACAGGTGCTCCAGTGGATTTTTGGGGTGTTTACATCTGTGACATGTGTCACAATAAGGGGAGTAGTCAAGATTTGTGTTTGGAAAAATCATGACTTGTAACTCTGCCCAAACAGACACTTGTACCCCACTTCCAAGCAATGTTTCATATTCCTATTTTTGCCCTCAAATATCTGTGTGCTAAGTGTACCTTTTGTTTCATTTTCATAGGGGAGAGAAGACTGGGATGACACCACTCCTCAGAGCCCAGGACCCCCAAACCTCGCCAGGAACACCAACATAAGAATGTGGAGGAAGGAGAAGTGGAGGAAGGAGAGTTGGAGGACATGGTGGAAATTGTCACCACAACTGGTCAATGTCTGTCACCACAGCTTCAGGTAATAAGAGATGTAGGCCTGCAGATTTATAATACTTTTTTTATTTAATTAGGGGATGAACATTTTGAAGAAAGGCCTCATTTCTCCAGTTCTAGTGCCCAAACATCCTCCTCCAAATCAAGGCGTGTAGTAGGGAAATGGACATCGTCAAAAAAAAAAAATATGGTCTTTATTGAGCAAACCTTTAAGGACATAATTGATGTCTTGGGGCAAATCGAATAAAACCCCCTTTTTTTTCAAAGTTTGCATTTACATTTTTTGCACTTTTTCAAACAAGCCAAAATTTGAAGATGCACACAGTGGGTCAACATGTGCTATCTGCCATCTCGGGATATCCATGTACGTGTTTTGTGGGTGCAACCCCTTTCTCACAACTCAAGTAGGGGAAAGGAAGAAGGGGATGCACCCACAAAACACGTCCATTGATCACCCATGATGGCAGATAGCACATGACAATAGGGATCAGGAGGGAAATACCCATTTTTAACCCTAAAAAGACATCTTCAAATTTTGGCTTGTTCAGGGGTGACAACACCCCATCTTATTAAGGGCAGGTAGATATTTTTGAAAAACTAGAATGTCTGAGATATTGCCTAGAGTTTACATTGTTGTTTTTTGTGGTATGTTATTGAGAGTTTTGTAATAACATGCCAGTTTATGGCCAGAAAAATAATAATTACACACATCAAAAATGTTATAAAGACCATGGGCCGGATTCAGATACCTGAGCGTATCTGTCCCGCCGGCGTAACGTATCTTCGATATGTTACGCCGCTGTAACTTTGGGCGCAAGTTCTGTATTCAGAAAGAGCTTGCGCCCTTATTTACGGCGGCGTAATGTATGTGTTGCGGCGTAAGGCCGCGTAATTCAAATGGGGATGTTGGGGGCGTGTTTTATATAAATTAGGCTTGACCCCGTGTATATTACGTTTTTTTTAACGGCGCATGCGCCGTTCGTGAAAACATCCCAGTGCGCATGCTCGAAAATCCGCCGCAAAACGTCATTGCTTTCGACGTGATTGTAAATTACGTCCAGCCGTATTCGCGAACGACTTACGCAAACAACGCAAAAATTTCAAAACTCGGCGCGGGAACGACGGCCATACTTAACATAGGATACGCCGCACATACCCCTCATATAGCAGGGGTAACTTTACGCCGGAAAAAGACGAACGCAAACGACGTAAAAAAAAAGCGCCGGGCGGTCGTTCGTTTCTGAATCGACGCAAATAGTCATTTGCATATTCCTCGCGTAAACAAACGGAAGCGCCACCTAGCGGCCAGCGTAAATATGCAGCCACTTACACCTGTCGGATCTTCGGGATATCTATGCGTAACCTGATTCTATGAATCAGTCGCATAGATACGACCGAGCGCACTCAGAGATACGACGGCGTATCAGGACATACACCGTCGTATCTCTTTCTGAACAACAAAGTGTTTTTTTTACCAGTGAAATAGTTGTTGTTTCATAAGGAAAATACACTTGACACTACAAGTACACTAGGAAAAACTAGGAGACAGCTAAAAGAAACACAAGCAAGACATCAAAAATTGAATTTTAACAGATTTCTTTATTTTATTTTTTAAAGATATTGGCCCAGATTCAAGAAGCACTTGCGCCCGCGCAACCATAGGTTGCGCGGCGCAAGGGCTTACTTGCTCCGGTGTAACGAGTGCTCCTGATTCAGGAACCTCGTTACACCGAATGCAGCCTAGGATCTGACAGACATAAGCCTCCTTATGCCTTCACATCCCAGGCTGCATTCTTGCGTTGGCCGCTAGGGGGCGCGGCCATTGTGATCGGCGTATAGTATGCAAATTGCATACTACCACCGATTCACAAAAGTTGCGCGGGCCCTGCGTACGCAAGGTACGGAGTTTCCGTACGGCGCCTTTAGCATAAGGCTGCTCCTGCTAATAGCAGGCGCAGCCAATGCTAAAGTATAGCTGCGCCTCCCGCCCGTGAAATTTAAATTTCACGTCGTTTACGTAAGTGAACCGTGAATGGCGCTGGACGCCATTCACGTTCACTTAGAAGCAAATGACGTCCTTGCGACGTCATTTGCCGCAATGCACGTCGGGAAAGTTTCCCGACGGAGCATGCGCTGTTCGCTCGGCGCGGGAGCGCGCCTAATTTAAATGATTCCCGCCCCCGGCGGGATCATTTACATTAGGCAGCCTTGCGCCCGGCTGTTTAGCATATTGCCCGCGCAATTTACGGAGCAACTGCTCCGTGAATCGCGGGCAAAGTGCAATATTTGCGTGGGCGCAGAGAAAAAAATTTGCTCTTTGCCCACGCAAATATTGCGCGATTCTACCTAAATCTGGGCCAATAATTTTATACCCGTGAAATAATCCACATATTTATTCCGGACTGCACAGGCACTTTGGGGGGCAAGCCATATTCTAGGCCCGGCAGGATTTCTGCTGGTGAAAGTCTGGCCTCGGGCCCACCGTCTCTGTAGATAATTGTGGAGAACGCAACAACAAAAAACTATATAGTTCATTTTATATTCTGCCATGTGGATTGACGTTAGAAACAGGCGGAACCGGCTGGCCATTATCCCGAAGGCATTCTCCACAACTCTTTGGGCTCTGGCCAGACGGTAATTGAACACCCTCCTCTCCGGGGTGAGGGTCCTTTGTGGGAATGGCCTCATGAGATGTGATCCCAGTCCAAAGGCTTCATCAGCAAAAACACAAAGGGGATTCCATCTACATTCTCTGCATCCAGTGGCAATGCAAGCTCATCACACTGGAGACAAATAGAAAACTCAGTCTGGCTGAAGGCTCCCCCATCCGACATCCGTCCATTCTTCCCCACATCCACATAGAGGAATTCATACTGTGCTGACACCACCGCCATCAGCACAATGCTATGAAACCCCTTATAATTATATTAATAGGAACCAGAATGGGGTGGTGGCACGGTGCGGACGTGCTTCCCATCAATGGCTCCACCGCAGTTGGGGAAGTCCCACCGCGTGGCAAACTCCGATGCCACAGTCTCCCATTCCTGTTGCGTGCGATCAAACAAAAAAAATTATTACTTTTGCACATAACATTGTAAGCAGATTATACAAAAACATTATTGGCCAACATCATTATCACATTTATTTTAAGGAGCATTTAAATACAAAAATATAAGGCCCAATTATCACATTCCTCACCCCCTCTGATGGCCCATTGCAAAAATGTAGGGGGGGGGGGGCATATGAGTTTGGGACCACAAAAAAAATAAAAATAAATTTAATTAGGTGAAACTATACTTTAGAAAACATTTTAGGGGGGGCTAGATGAGTTTGGGACCACAAAAAAAAATGAGGTGAAACTATACTTTAGAACACATTTTGGGGTGGAGGGGGGGGGGGCACTACAATGGATCTTACAAAATACATTGTTAACAGACTAGGCTAGGTGTGTTTGGGCCCAGGATAGCATGCTGGAGAGGTTAGTGAAGGGACATATGCATGTAGGCCAAAAAGGGGGCATTAAAAAATTACATAATGCATGGGGACAAAGGGGACATTCACAGCATATTACAATCATGGTAATTAGGGAAGGAGGAAAGAAATACAACACATTAGCATACATTAGATACATTGAATGTGATATTAAAGGAGAAAACTTACCCTCATATAGTCCTCCTGCAGGACGTGTATAATGGCAGAACAGGTGTCTGGGATTTTGAGGCCCAGAGCCTGGGGGGGATGCCTGTCGTGAACTTCAAGTCCTGCAAGCTTCTCCCAGTTGCCATATAGCGTAACGTGGCAACTAGCCTCTGCTCAGCACTGATGGCTTCCCGCATAACGGTATCCTGCCTGGTGATATAGGGGAACACCAAAGCCAAGAGATGCTGAAAAACGGGGTCGGACATCCTAAGAAAATTCCTGTAATCATCAGGATTATTCTCCTGGATCTCCCGCAGCAAAGGCATGTGAGAGAATTGGTCCCTCTGGAGCAACCAATTCTTGGTCCATGAACGCCTCCTCACCCTGTTCATGGACTCGTCTTGGTCTAAAACAAGAAGACCAACACAAACCGACTGCACAGCACGAACTCTAGGACGAGAATGTACCCGCAGCATGGCTAGAAAGCGGAGGTCTAATCAGAACTAACAAACTACACAGAACGCACTGAAGAACAGCAAGTCCTATGAAGAATGACCTGAAAATCAGAAACGAGCGGACAGGAACGCACTGTAAAACAAAGACGACATGACTACACGCCCTGAAAGACTAGATACAAACCCATAAGCACAAACTGAACTGCAGAAAACGATCTGAAAGCACGAAGACTGAAAAGCGCGAATCGTCTCTCACCAAACTTTTACTAACACACGGTAACACGAGATTAGCAAATACAGCCCCAAGGGTGGGCCAGTGGAATCGAACTTACCCTTTATAGTGCCGCCGTACGTGTTGTACGTCACCACGTTTGAGAACGACGAGATTTTGTCTCGACAGTGTGTATGCAAGGAAAGCTAGACAAGAATCCCGTCAAGCTTGACAAGAATCCCGTTGAGAAAAACAACTTTTTTTTTTACGACGGGATTCTCGGCCGTGTGTACGAGGCCTCAATAAAAATAAAAAATAAATACACACTGAGGGGGATCGGATGGAGAAGAACCTAAAACCCAGAGTTGGGCTTCAAATATTGTTTTGTTTATTGTAAAATAACATTTTTTTAAAAGTGAAGCTATTTCCAATGCGTCTTAACATAGATTATGCATTTTATATGCTAATTGAAATATAAATGGGTGTGGATGCTTGTTTTAACTTCCGACAAGAAAAGTTTGATGTGAGCTTTTGGTTGGAAATTCCGACCATGTGTAGGCTCTATCTGACTTTTTCTGTCTAAATTTCCGACAGCAAAAATTTGATTGCTGGTTCTCAAATTTTCCAACGGAAAAAAGTTCTTGTCGGAAATTCCGATCGTCTGTAAGCAATTCCGACGCGCAAAAAAAATGCATGCTCGGAATTAATTCAACACATGCTCGGAAGCATTGGATGTCATTCTTCTCGGCTCGTCGTAGTGTTGTACGTCACTGCGATCTTGACGGTCGGAATTTGGTGTGACCGTGTGTATGCAAGACAAGTTTGAGCCAGAATTCAGTCGGAAAAAAATTCACGTTTTTTTCTTGTGTACGCGGCATTATTCTATTGCAACTGCAATCTGGTCGATGTACCTCTACGTTGTGGCCTTCCTTCTGTGTTTGGGGCGTGCACGCCTTCTGCCAACTCCTACTGTGATTGGGCACAACACGAGTTTGGCAGCTGATTTCAGCCAATGAATTTGGCTGAAGTCAGTTGATCGGCTGTGGCCAATCAAAAACAAAGAACTTTGTGTACTGTAAACAGCGATTTGACTATAAAACTGACAAATGGTAAAGTAAAAGCAGCACACATTACACTTGTTAGGCATACAGTTAACTCCTTGATTTCCCCTAAATATTAACCCCTCCCTAGCCAGTGTCATTATTGCATTGTTAGTGTACAGTATTATCACTGATTGCTGTTTTAGTGACACTAGCGATGTTAGTATTAGTTAGTGAACCTCCCAGATAGTGTCTTTTAATATCGGATTGCCTGCTACGCTACTCTATCACAGTCACACTATAAGTTGCTGATCACTGCCATTAAGCCGTGTACACACGATCGGTTTGTCCGATGAAAACAGACCGATTTCATCAGACAAACCGATCGTGTGTGGGCCCCATCAGTCTTTTTTTCATCAGTGAAAAAAAATAGAACATGTTTTAAATTTTTCCTATGGATAAAAAAACAATAGCAAAATTCGATCGTTTGTGTGGAACTCCATCGGTGAAAAATTCACACATGCTCAGGATCAAGTCGACGCATGCTCGGAAGCATTGAACTTTATTTTTTTTTCGGCTCGTCGTAATGTTGTACGTCACCGCGCTTTGGCATGGTCGGATTTTTGACTGATGGGGCCGGATTCAGAAAGAGATACGATGGCGTATCTCCTGATACGCCGTCGTATCTCCGAGTTCCGACGGTCGTATCTATGCGCCTGATTCATAGAATCAGGTTACGCATAGATATCCCTAAGATCCGACAGGTGTAAGTGTCTTACACCGTCGGATCTTAGGCTGCAATTCCAGGCCGGCTGCTAGGTGGCGCTTCCGTATTATTACACAACGAATATGCAAATGAGGAGTTACGCCGATTCAGAAACGAACGACCGACCGTCGCTTTTTTTTTACGTCGTTTGCGTTCGGCTTTTTCCGGCGTATAGTTACCCCTGGGTCTATGAGGTGCAGCCAATGTTAAGTATGGCCGCCAATGTATCTGAATCCGGCCCATGGTGTGTAGGCAAGACTGATGAAAGTCAGCTTCATCGGATATCTGACGAAAAAATCCATCGGATTAGATTCCATCAGATATCCGATCGTGTGTACTGGGCTTTACAGTATATAGCTGCGTAAATTACAGTATATATACCAAAAATGTAAATGCTGTAATTTTCACACTAACCAAGTAAAGTGGTTGCAAACCATTACACCCAGTTGCAATTCGCTTAGGGTTTACATCTACATTAAATGGAAATAGGCATCATTTTCAGATACAAGCAACTTCTTGATATGAAAACAATATCTCATGCCGCCTACACATGGTCATTTTTTGTGATGAAATAGAACAACGTTTTAAAAAAAGTAATTTAAAATGATCGTGTGTGGGCAAAACGTAGTTTTTTGTCTTCTGAAAAACGACCCAAAAAAAATTCGAACATGCTTCAATTTTTTATGTCGTTTTTCAAAATGACGTTTTTTGTGTCATTTAAAATGATTGCGTGTGGGCTAAAACGACGTTTTTAAACCCGCGCATGCTCAGAAGCAAGTTATGACGCGAGCTTGAATGGAACAGAGTGCCGCCGTACGTGCTGAATGTAACCGCGCTTTGCTAGAGCATTTTGAAAAAATGATAGTGTGTAGGCAACGTCGTTTTTTAAAATGAGGTTTGAAAAACTTCGTTTTTTTTATGAGAAAAGACAAAAAACGACCGTGTGTACATGAAACTATGTTCAAGTCCCTCTCTGTCAACAAGTTGAGCCAGGTGTTCAGCTCCAGGAAACCAGAAACATTTTTTTTTTACTTACAAAGCTGCCAGTAAACAGTAGCATTACAAGTAGCATATTTGGGCCAGCTTCCCAGGAAACAATACCTTTTCATAGCTGATCTAGCTTTGCCCGCATCTCTCTAATTAGTCTGTAATTTCATGCATTTTTCATGTGTTTTTTATGAATTTTGCATGCACTCACATTGAAGTTTAATGGAGCCAAAAATGTGCACTGAATAAAGGACCTGTACTTTTTTCCCAAAATGCATGGAAGAGAAATGCACAGGTTTGAATGAGCCCTAACAGTAAACAAGTCCTTAAAAATATTGGTTTTATTTAGTTTTATTTTTTTTACATGCATGATTTATACAACTGGCCAAGGTAGCAATTTTGTCTGGCAAATTTTATTTATATGTAGCGCCCCCTTACTTTCAGTATGGGCACTACGCTAAAGTTAGTGGGGAATGGGAGAGTTATTTTGCTCCCATTCACAATTTGCTCAATTTTTTCACCCACGCAGGGCCCGAAGGAGTATTGGGTGAACTTTATCACCGCCACCCTTACCGTGGAGGAGGAAGCAGTATGGCCGTAACCCTCCCCGTCGGTGATGATTGTGGAACCAGAAGTCCGGGACCCCAAAGTGATTTCAGTGTCATCCACCCTGAACCTACCTTCGGCTGCCTCGCCACCTTCCTCATTGGAGGTAAACCTTGGGGAAAACCCGGACTTAGAAAGTGTCCTATCCAGTGTGACAAGCTCATCGGACGTGACAAGCACTCAGGGCGAGACCATTTCGAAGAGAACTGCAACTTCCACAGCGGTTTCCGTGTGGCGTGCCCCTACCGGAGAGGGATCTGCTCCAGCTTCCCGCAGCCATGGTCGAGGCCTACTTGACCAGGAGAGAGTGAAGTGGTGTCGGGATGCTGTGTGGAGTCGTTTGAATGTCCCGCCAGAGGAACATGAGACCCCTTATGCCTTTATTTGTGTGGGGAAACGCTTCGATGACGGTTTCCGTGATTGGAGCTGGGGCAGACACATTTACCGTTTTCGGGTTGTATTGAAGTACCCCGGACAAAAAGACCAGACCTTCACAGTGCAATCCACTACTCCAAAAGGAGACACCGTTTGGTTACCTGACCCTTGTTATTATAAGTGAAAAACATGCAGACTTTACATGGTCTACTAACTCTGCAGAAGTTTTGGGCGAGGACTTTGCCCCCACTCCGTTTTGAACTCTTTTCCCGGTTTCCCCTTTCCCCCCTGCTCCTCCAGATCCACATAGACATTCATGTGCAGAACTCTTGGGAAGGGTTTGGGTTCAGACAGTTAGAGTGGGATCTTGAAAACTTCTTTATAGCAGCTCTGGAACATTCAGTGGGGAAAAATAACTATTTTTCCATATTTTTTTACTTCCCTTTGCTGCTACTTCTTCACCTTTGAGTTTTGAACTGCCGCAGTACCAGCGCACTGACCGCTAGGAACAGTGTTCTGCACTGTTACTTTGAAGAGAGAGAAAAATGTAAAGTCTTATTGTTTTGAATTTCTTGCATAGAAAAGAGTATTTCTCTCACAGCACTTACACCTTAGGACTCCTTGGGAGGGAAGGAGGTTTTGTGCTCCGGCTCGAGTGCACAGCCTCAATCCTGACCTTGGAGGTTGTAAATACATAAGAAATTATTTTGATATCAGAATGCATATTGTGTATTTGTATGCTACTTTTTTTTTTTTTTCTATACAGTTTTTTTTTTGACCCACCTACTATCAACACTTGCGGAGAATGGGCAGCTAGATAGATAGGGTTGTGTATGTTGTATGTCTTAGGCTATTTAGATATTGTAATACAATGTGTGAATCCTGTCCTTTCTTCTTTTCCTCCTTTTTCTGTCTGTTAGCAGGTATCAGGCCAGCATTCGGGCTCGAATGCTTTAGGACACTGGGGACAGTGTCATTTCAAGTGGGGGGAGTATGTAGCGCCCCCTTACTTTCAGTATGGGCACTACACTAAAGTTCGTGGGGAATGGGAGAGTTATTTTGCTCCCATTCACAATTTGCCAAATTAGCACTTCTGTCACTCCAGAAACGTCCACTGGGTCAGTCTGTGCTCCAGGGATGCAATACCATCCCTGGCTAGCAGTTGGCACCAGAGGGATTTTGGCAGAGCAACTTTCCCCAGCAGTCAATTAAAGGAGCTTTTCCCTCGCGGGGCATGCTGGGGGAGGGTATATCTGTGACAGGTGTCATGTGCTAGGCAAGTTTCGCGGCCAGCGCGGCCCACCAGGCCAGAATTGCAGGCTACACAAACCCTCATCCGGAGGTAAAAGGGGACTCCAGTGACCTACTGGGTCTCCAGTTCTATTGAAAGAATCCCAGGCTGGGTGCCGTTCGATTGGGGGGTCGGCTTGAGGGGAACCCGGAGGCAGGTTGTCCAACAGGGCTTGAACGAACCAATCGGGGATCTGGTGACCGGAATGCTGACAGGTACGCTTTGCTGTCATCTGGTGACCTATTCTAAAATCTACTGGGAGGATTCGCTCCATTTATCCATCTAGCTTACCTAAAGTAATTGGCCTGTGGCAGAGGCCCTAGAGCCAGGTCTGTGAGAGAGATCTGTTCCTCCCAGCAATCCAAAGTGACACCTCGGCTGCCAGGCTTGTGAGAGGGGTCTGTCCGGGGGCACTTCACCCACTCAGAAAGAGTGGCGAGGAATCGAAAGTTGATACTACTGAGAGCAGGACTGCTCGGTTCATATCCAGGCCTGATATCGCAAGGTTCTCTCTTTTTTCTCATCAACCTTTGCTTCCTATTAGAAGTTGATGTTGGCCATGTTGGCCAGGAAATAAAGCATCGGAAAACCCTTTATTCACTGTCTGGACCTTCGCTCGCTGCTTTGTTCTCCAACTGCACCCAGGGATGGACTGGCCATTGGGACTACAGGGAGTTTCCCGGTGGGCCGATGGCTCAGTGGGCCGGCTTCAGTGACAGCGGACTGCCTCCCCCCTCTGCTCCTCTGTCTCTCCCTCCCTGCAGCGCTCACCTGGGGGGGAACAAAAAAGCTGGGGGAGTACCAGAGGAGCAGGGGGGACAACAGAGGAGCATGGGGGGAGGGGACAGACAGCTGACTCAACAGCTATGGTCTAGGAGTTTCTCCCTTCTGCCTAATCTTGTCCCATAAGGGGGGCACCGAACTGATTCTTTGCCCCGGGTGAAATAATGTCTAGCTTCCCCACTGGTACTGCCTATAAAAGTACCAGTACCAGCCGTTCTACTCTAATAAAGTAGTGGCTAGTGAACGGGGAGAGGGGGCTTGGTTGGCCGGGGGGGGGCGGGAGTTGTCCGGCCGCCATGGGAAAGACCTGTCAAAGTGGGCCAGTCTGGATGAAGTCCAGGGCCAAATTTCTGTCCCAGTCCAACCCTGACTGCACCCATATGCCACATTAAGGTAACTCAATATGCCGATCCCAAAAACAAATCTGCGGCTCCTGCAGGCGTAGCGCTACATATAGAACATATATTTTTTCGAAAATGTCAAAAGTTATTGTAGCCTATGCAGATTCTGTATTAAGTGCCCCACACTGTACGAAATAATCATAAATGAACTGCTATGCAACCTCCTCCTACTTTGAGAACCGCAGATAGTTTGTGCTCAAAGTCAGGGAACATTACATTTTTTTATTAAAAGCATGAAAATAAAGAAAATTGTTACACAAGCCATGTTATAATTGTAGCGCTACCCCCGAAGGAGCCGCTGGTTGATTTGGGATCGGCGTATTAAGTTACCAAGTTCTTCTGTCTAGGGGTGATACTTGTGAGTGTGGATTAAAGAACAAGTGTCCAGCCGGTAGCGTGAGTTTCCAATGCTTTATTCTTAGGCCAACAAGGCCAACATAAACAGTACACACAGTAGAGAAAGAGGTTGATGAGTAGGAAGAACTTGTAGCATCAGGCCTTGGATATCAGAAGCATAGAGAACAAGCCTGCTCTCGGCACAGATAATTCAAACGTCGCCACCCTCACCAGGGTGGGTAGGTGCCCTTTGGACAGGCAGTTAACTCGGACCTGGCAGCCAAAGGGTCACTCACAATAATCAGATCACTGGGAGGAAACAATGCCCCTGCCACAGGCGTAGTAAATTTCTTAGTATAATCGGAGTATAAGGATATCGAATCCTCCCAGTAAGTCTCACTCTGTAGGATCACCTACTGACAGCAAATATAGGGTACCTGTCATGTAGCATGGTGATCGGATCCCCGGTGGTTCATCCAGGCCTCACAGACAACCTCTGCACTCAGGTTCTCACGAGCCAATCCCCCACCGTTCAGCCTCCAGCTTAGGATCTGGAACCCAGCAAGCCGCTGGGGTCCCTTTCTTCATCGAAAGAAGGCTCCGCAAGGTGCACAGCCTCAACCTGGCAGGCCATGAGGATGGGGCCCGCGGATGCGCGCACCCTGAAGGTGGATGCCGCACCTGGAACTCGGGCCCTGCAGACTAACTCAGCAAAATGGCCGGTGCCCCAAATATACCCCCCGTCAGCATGCCCAAAGAGGTAAACTCCTCTGATTGGCTGCTGGGGAAGGATGGTTCTGTCAGAACCCCTGTAGCGCCAACTGTCGCCCAGGGGTGGCAGCGCACCCCTGGACACACAGACTGACCCAAGAGGCAGTTCTGAACTGGCAACAGCACAAACTAACAATTAGTGAATGGGAGCAACTGAAATCTCCTATTCCCCACTAACTTTAGCGTAACGCCCCTCTAATTTTAAGGGGGGGGGGCGCTACATACTCCCCCCACTTGACACTGTCCCCAGTGTCCCAAAGCATTCGTTTTTCGAATGCAGGCCTGACACTAAACCAGACAGAAGAGATAAGAAAGAAAAGGGAAAAGAAAATACATTTATCAATGTTATAACATCTCTATATATGACATACATACATACACAACCCTGCTATCTGACTGCCCATTCTCACAGTTATCAAAAGCAGGTGGGTCCAAAAACAACAACCTGTAATTGAAAAATATAAGACATATATACAACCCCCAGGTTTGGGGCCGAGACTGTACGCTCAGGCCTGAACGCAAAGTCTCCCTCCCTCGCCAGGGTGGATTCAAATTCAAGTGCAATAAGGAGAGAAATACTCAATGCAATAAATATTCAATAAAACCACAATATCATTCCTAGAAAGTCATGATGCAGAGCACTGTCCCTAGCGGTCAGCGCGCTGGTACTGCAATTAAGTACACACCAAAAAAAAACTCAAAGGTGTGGAAGTGACAGCAGAAGAAAGAGAAAAAAATAGTTATTTTCCTGATCAGTTCTCCCGATGCCGAAACTAAAAAACTGTCAATGGAAATAGTTATTTTTCCTGAGAAATCCCCCTAACTGACTGAACCCACCCCCCAAAGAGTCCTGCACATTAGTTCATGTGGCTCTTGAGGAGCAGGGGGGAAATAGGGGAATTGGGGGGGAAAAAACACAGAGTGGGCATACTTGTCCGTAACTTCCTTCTTTTTTTTTTTTGTAGGCGAGCGCTCCAGCCAGGCAAACTCACCCGATCACACAAGCAGGGCCCGGTAACGGGAACATCAGGCACCCCGCACACGACAGCATGTCCCAAGTTGGAGGAGAGGTGAGTCAACAAAAATCAGACAGCGAACTTACCAGCTTCTCAAGGCAGGCACAGGTTGGACTCACAAGGTGCACCCCGCCGAGCAGGACGCTTCTTCCTTCTCTTCTTCGAAGAGGCCCAAAATCCCCCAAAGCCCTGCTGTTCAGGGAACCGCGGCTCAAAGAGATGGTCAGGCAAGTCGTCACCATCAACTGTGGAATCACCCGACCAGAACTCGGGGTCGGATGAGAACTCTGCTCCAGCGGGGATATAGGCCAACGAGGCAGCATCTGAGTTGGGTCGGAAAGACCTCCGTAATGCCACCCAATCGATGGGCCGGGAAGGCCTTTATCCGGTGGGCACACATTGAATGGAAGCCGCGCCGACCGAGACAGCCCCGTGGGTGGTCTCGGCCTGTATGCATGCCGCGCGGGCCACGCGATCACTCAATTCCTTCATCCCGTCCAACGGGCTTACCTTTTGGGGGTAAGAGATCAAGGTAGCCGGCAGCGAAACCTTAGTGGACGGGACAGCGGTACTTCCGACATCCGGGGCCTCTGGCTCCGTGTTCTCCTCGGAGGGGAAAACTTCCCGCCACGGGGCTCCCACCTCTCCCGAGCTACGATCCACCCAGTACTCCTTCGGGGGATCCACTGGCGGTACTACATCGAACAGGTAAGTCCCGCACCTCCGGCATCAGATGAAAGGCAGAAGGCGGACAGCCAGCTCCTTACACTCATGGCAAGCTAGGCCCAGCATCTCCGTCCCCACATGGGACAGCAACACAAACTGTCCTTTGGTGGACAAGCGAATGCCCGTATTGGTCACCAGCGCCCCAGTTAGGGTAGGCACAGAGGGTTCTCTCGACACCTCCAGCAGTGATCCGTCACGTTCAAAGAAAATGGCGGTCCTGCTGTTCTGGCGCGAAAATGGGCGATTCCCCTCCCTATTTGGCGCGGGATCACACTGTACGTCTCATGCAGGGGAGGGCGGCTCCTCCCACTTGGAGGAACTTGTCCAGGCACGTTGCAGGCGCGTGCTCCACTGCACGGGCGCCCAAGTTCAATGGCGTGCGAGAGGTTCACGTACACTACACCGGGCACTTTCTTGCCATTTAAATAAAGAACCACACACTCTCTCTGGTTGCCAACGGTAATAGCCGATATCCCGGACGAGCCCCCACGTGTGAGTGTGGATGAAAGAACAAGTGTTCAGCCGGTAGCGTGAGTTTTCAATGCTTTATTCTTAGGCCAACAAGGCCAACATCAACAGTACACACAGTAGAGAAAGATGTTGATGAGTAGGAAGAACTTGTAGCATCAGGCCTTGGATATCAGAAGCATAGAGAACAAGCCTGCTCTCGGCACAGATAATTCAAACGTCGCCACCCTCGCCAGGGTGGGTAGGTGCCCTTTGGACAGGCAGTTAACTCGGACCTGGTAGCCAAAGGGTCACTCGCAATAATCAGATAACTAGGAGGAAACAATGCCTCTGCCACAGGTGTAGTAAATTTTCTTAGTATAATCAGAGTATAAGGATAGCGAATCCTCCCAGTAAGTCTCACTCTGTAGAATCACCTACTGACAACCTCTGCACTCAGGTTCTCACGAGCCAATCCCCCACCGTTCAGCCTCCAGCTTAGGATCTGGAACCCAGCAACCCGCTGGGATCCCTTTCTTCATCGAAAGAAGGCTCCGCAAGGTGCACAGCCTCAACCTGGCAGGCCATGAGGATGGGGCCCGCGGATGCGCGCACCCTGAAGGTGGATGCCGCACCTGGAACTCGGGCCCCGCAGACTAACTCAGCAAAATGTCCGGTGACCCAGATATACCCCCCCCCCCCGTCAGCATGCCCAATAAGGGAAAATTCATCTGATTGGCTGCTGGGGAAGGATGGTTCTGAACTGGCAACAGCACAAACTAACAATTAGTGAATGGGAGCAACTGAAATCTCCCATTCCCCACTAACTTTAGCGTAACGCCCCACTAATTTTAAGGGGGGGGGGTGCTACATAATGTAATGTTAAAGGGGTTGTAGACTCTACAACCCCTTTAACATTACATTATAACATGGCTTATAACATGTAGAGCCTTCTTTGTGCAGCAGCCCCCCTCAGCCCCCCTAATACTTACCTGAGCCTTATCTCTGTGCAGCGATGTCCACGAGTGTCCTGGATGTCCGGAACTCTCCCTCCTGATTGGCTGACACACACCCACTACGCCATTGGCTACAGCTGCTGCCAGTTAGCCAATCACGAGAGAGAAGGGGGGAGGCTGGGGCTCCATCTCTAAATAGACACACAAAGCTTTGACTTGGCTCGGGTGCCCCCATAGCAAGCTGCTTTCCGTGGGGGCACTTAACAGGAGGGGGGCCAGGAGCACAGAGGAGGGACCAGAGAAAAAGAGAGACTGGGCTGCCCTGTGAAAATACACTGCACAGAGAAGGTAAGTATAACATGTTTGTTGTTTTTATAGAAAAAATCGAGACTTTACAATACCTTTAAAGGGGTTGTAAAGGCAGAATATTTATTATCTTAATGCATTCTTTGCATTAAGATAAAAAGCCTTCTGTGTGCAGCAGACCCCCCAATACTTACCTGAGAGTATCTAGATCCAGTGATGTTGCAGGAATGTCTCAGCTGCCCGGGACTTCCCTCCTCATTGGCTGAGACAGCAGAAGGGTGCCATTGGCTCCTGCTGTCAATCAAAGGCAGTCAGCCAATGAGGATAGAAACGAGGCAGGGCCTGACCGTGGCTCCGTGTCTGAATGGACATAGGAAGCTGTGGCTCGCCATGGGCACCCCCATAGCAAGCTGCTTGCTGCGGGGGCACTTAACAGGAGGGAGGGGCCAGGAGCACCAAAGAGGGACCCAAGAAGTGAAGGATCTGGGCTGCTGTATGTAAAACCACTGCAACAGAGCAGGTAAGTATAACATGTTTGTTATTTTTAACTAAAAAGAAAACTATTAGACTTTAGTATCCCTTTAATTACAGAGCTCCTACCCCCCATCCCTGTCAGTCCTTCCCCCTCCAACCAGGGGTTGCCAGTATATATGGTGTTGTTTTTTTAACATACGTTTGTAAGATGTCTTTAGGCCATGCAGTGTACTCTTTCTCTTCCTCCAGGGATGGCAGTCCTTGATGCAGAGGATGTGATGACATTAATATCACTCTATGATTAATTGTGAGTACAGGGACCATGACACCTTGCACTCAAATGAAAAAGGTTGAATGCACTGGGTATCTTTCAACCCAGAAGAGAACCAGTGCTGGATTTCAGGGCGATTGGGTCCACAGAGGACAGCACCAGAGAGCTGAAGAGAGTAATTCAGCTACAGTTGCTTTTTATTTTATATGCTGCTCTTCTTTTCCATCCAAGAAGTGTCTGGTGCCCAATGACTTTCACCATCTTTGCACCCACTATGACTCACAACCTACTACATATTGAAGGATGTCAACAGTCTGTGGCCTCAAAGGCTCTCATTAGACTGGAAAAGGTTAGAGATTCTGCTACACTTGGATAGGAGAAGGGATTTAGTTGGATACTCCAAGTTAACTATTGACATGCTAGGACAACTTTCTTAGTAGAACTGTGTAGCAGACTGTCAATATAACTTTCTAGCAGACTGTACAGAATAAAGCAAAGTCCCTTTGTAGTATAAGAAATTTAGTGGATTTTGCTTCTTTAAGACGCTAGCCAGTGCTCCCTTTAGCTTACACCCAGTATGCTGACATCTAGCACCAAGAGGGGAATTTAGCAACACCAGTCTCTAGGATCCCTGTAGGGCATACCTCCCAACATTTAAAAAATCCATAGCGGGACATTCTTGTTGCGGGGGGGGTGGTGATCAAAGTTGTTGAGCGGGAGGGGGGACAGCCACGGATCGAGGTTGTTGAGTGGGGGAGGGGTGATTGCCGCGGATCGTGATCACGGTTGTTGAGCGGGGGTGGGGGTCGTAGAAGTTGTGGAGGGGCGGATGGGAGCCGCGCAGAATGGTTCTCTCTTACCTGTACACACAGCCAGTCGGATCTCCTCTTCACTTCAGCTGTCGCAGTCCACACACCAGCTCCGGTAAGCATGTCTCCTCTTTGACCTTTCTTCTCCTTCCTGTGCGGGATAATTAACCCATTCGCGGGACTGCGGGAACATGCAGTTTGTGCGTGAAGTTCCCGCAGAATCCAGGTGGGTTGGGAGGTATGCTGTAGGGGGTCTGTACTCACAAGGCCCTGGATGCAGGTCACCTTCCTCCATGATACCAGACAGGATCCGTTGACATCTGCCCTCAATCAGGAGAACCATGGGTTTCAGCTTCAATGTTTCAGGCCCTCAGCGCGCCCATCTGAGGCAGCATAGCAGCCTGTGCTGAGGAGGGGCAGCAGGCGCCCTCCCCACCTCGACCTCTCTCGAGTTGGGGAGGTCGTTTGCCTTACTTTCAATGTCGGCGCCTGACATCATGGGTCTTTTTGGGAGACTGGAGATCCTCTATGAGGTCTGTGTCTCATATGCATACATACACATACTGAGTCCAATTTGGAAAGGAGCCAATTAACCTCCCAGCATGTCTTTGGAGTGTGGAAGGAAGCTAAAGTACCCAAAGGGAACCACACAAGCACAGGGAGAACATGCAAACTAAACGGGAAACCCGCAAATTAGACGTGCTTACCACTATTACAGTAAGAAAGCACCCTATACCAGCTGTAAAGACAGTAGTTCCACTATTAGGGCAATAGTTATTGACTTACAGAAATTATTATGCCTCACAGAAACAAAGCATAAAGAAACAAGTATCTTACTCCATGCTGTTATTAGATTGTTTTTTATTTTTTATTGGATGCTTCTTTTGCATTTCACCATTTTCTAAATACCATATATACTCGAGTATAAGCCGACCCGAATATAAGCCGAGGCACCTAATTTTACCACAAAAAATTGGAAAACTTATTGACTCGAGTATAAGCCTAGGGTATCCATCTGCATGCCTCACTATGCCTCACTTTGCCTCACTGTGTCCATGTGCATGCCTCACTGTGCCCATGCCTCACTGTGCTAATGCCTCACTGTGCCCATACCTCACTGTGCCAATGCCTCACTGTGTCCATGGGCCTCACTGTGTCCATGGGCTTCACTGTGTCCATGCCTCACTGTGCCCATGCCTCACTGTGTCCATGCCTCATTGTGTCCATGCCTCACTGTGCCTGTGACTAGACTTACGTTTTAACATGGGAGTATATAGAAGGGGTGCCCAGCTTTGAAAAATCGGTGCTCCCCGGCCGTAGGTTCCCCAGACAGAAAACTTTGCAAACTTGTAAAGAAAATGTGGGGCTATATGTGTGCCAAGCTTGGCCCAGTACCGGGTCCCAAAAGTACGGGAGATCAGGCACAAAAAGGCAACTCGAGTATAAGGCGAAGGGGGCATTTTCAGCACCAAAAAATGTGCTGAAAAACTCGGCTTATACTCAAGTATATACGGTATGTAATGGCAATAACATTAATTCAGATTATTTTTTAATCCATGAACTATATGATTCAGGGATATTACTTCACACTCAATTAATCAAAAGTTATATTTATAACTGAGGTCTTAGTTTCATGTTTGATTATTAATAAATGAATGCGCTATGCACATTCACCTAAGTAATATATCTGTATTTTGAAAGTCCGAATTAATTTGCGTGTAAAATTATGTAAGTAAATTGGATTCAGGAAAAAGGAAATATTAAACCTTAAAGCGGGGGTTCACCCTGTTAAAAAAAAAAAAAAAGTTTTTTTTTATTAGACCATTAAATTCGGCATCGTAGCGCGAGCTACGGTATGCCGGTCTTACATTTTTTATGCCCGTACTCACTGTGGTATCGATGATTGAAGAATCCGGGGAATGGGCGTTCCTATGGTGAGAGAAGGTGATTGACGGCCGGCCCTGGCACGTCACGCTTCTCCGGAAATAGCCGAAATAGGCTTGGCTATTCACGGCGCCTGCGCATAGCCTGTGCGCAGGCGTCGTGAATAGCCGAGACCTACTCCGGCTGTCTTCGGGGAGTGTGACGTGCCAGAGCCGGCCGTCAATCATCCTCCCTCTCCATAGGCACGCCCATTCCCCGCGGGAGTCGGATTCTTCAATCATCGATACCACAGTGAGTACGGGGATTAAAAATTTAAGACCGGCATACCGTAGCTCGCGCTACGATGCCGAATTTAATGGTCTAATGATGGAAAGGAGGGTGAACTACCGCTTTAATATTAAATGTTAATGATACAAGTCCAACATGCGACAGACTCATCCCACTGGAAAAAAGTCATTATTTGTACATTAGTCACACCTCTCAATTAAAAAAATAGCTCTGATTAACAACTTTAAGACCAGCATGTAAAATTCACTTCCTGTCCAAACCATTTTTCAGTTTTCAGCACTGAGATATTTTGACGGACAACTACTTGGTCATGCAAAACAGTATCCAAATGCATTTTATACCATTTTCTTCAGACAGCTTCCAGACAGCTTTCTTTTGGTGGTATTTAACCACACCAAAAGAAAGCTTTTTTATTTTTGTTTTTTTGTATTTTTACTATAAAAAGGAAAAATGAACAAATAATAATAAATCAACCTGATTCCTTATTTCTGTTATAAAAAGTTGCAAATAAATAATCTTTCTTCATAAATTTAGGTCAAATAAGTGTACATTATTTCGACTGTTTGAAAGTTTTGGGGCCAGATTCACGAATAATTACGGCGGCGTAACGTATCCCCTTTACGTTACGACGCCGCAAGTTTTCAGCGTAAGTGCTTGATTCACATTGCGACGGGAAAAACCGACTAGCGACGACGTAAGAGAATGCGACGAACGCACGTACCTTCGTGGATCGCCGTAAACAGCTAATTTGCATACCCGACGCAGAAAACGACGCAAACTCCACCCAGCGGTCGCCAAAGTATTGCATCCTAAGATCCGAAGGTGTACGAAGCCGTACGCCTGTCGGATCTTAGCCAAAAGCCGTCATATCTTTGTTTGTGAATTACAAATAAAGATACGACGCGGCAAATTTGAAAGTACGCCGGAGTATCAGCAGATACTCCGGCGTACTTTTTCTGTGAATCTGGCCCATAGAGTCTACAAGCCATGGTATACCATACATATTTGAACTTTATCAGCACTGATGTACTGACTGCCTATATCAATTGAGGCCCTAAAATGCTAGGACAGTAACCCTCCCCCCACACACACACAATCCAAGGTATTTAGGAAGGTGCCTTTTTTTTTTTTTTTTTGCAACAATTGTTTTTGAAAAATGAAAAGAGTAAATACAATTCTATATTTTGTTCACAAAATTGTAATGTAACAAGTTATTTCTCACACCCCAAACATTTTCTTCTACCCTTGCTAAATGTGAATGGGGTTTTACAGGTGAGTGTCTCTGCCCACTCCCTCCTTTGTACTTGTATTAGGCTGACCAGATTGTACAATCTCTGTACAATTTCCTTTAGACTTACCAAAATTATTAAATAGAAGTACCCACCGAAACAATCTATTCAATTTGGATCAAATCAGACAGGCCCTTGCACTACTTAGCTGATGGTAGATCTGAAGGACATTGTACAATCAGATTGTATAGTAGTGTATGATCATCTTAATTGAAGAAGTAGGAAAGTGGGTGGAAAAAAAACAAGAGGTGGTATAGTAATGAGGGCATCATACCCTATTCTGTGATGTAGTAAGGCAGTGCATGGTGTGATTAGTGTTGCTCACGAATATTCGCATTGCGAATATTCGGCTCGAATATGGCATATTCGAGTATTCGCGAATATCTCGAATTTCGCGGTCAATATTCGCTATTCCGAATATTCAGATTTTTTCAATTTTATTTTTAGAACAGATCACATCCTAGTGATCTCCATCGACGTCAAAAAGCATTGCTGGTATGATTAGAGACCTTGGGCCGAGTAGCTGAAGCGATCATTTTATATTGCCGAATATTCGCAATGCGAATATTCGGCAATAGGAATATTGCGCGATTATTTTCTCCGCCCTTCTTTTGCATCAGAGCCAATCAGAGTTCTCCTACCGCAGTTGTTGAAATTCCGCAATAAATATCGCATTCGCATTTTGCGAAATTTCGATAAAATATCAGGAATATTCGATTTCATAATGAGCCAATCAGAGTGCTCCTACCGCAGTTGTCGAAATTCCGCAATCAATTTCGCATTCGCATTTTGCGAAATTTCGATAAAATATCACAAATATTCTGAGCCAATCAGAGGGCTCCTACCGCAGTTGTCGAAATTCCGCAATAAATATCGCATTCGCATTTTGCGAAATTTCGATAAAATATCACGAATATTCTGAGCCAATCAGAGGGCTCCTACCGCAGTTGTCGAAATTCCGCAATAAATATCGCATTCGCATTTTGCGAAATTTCGATAAAATATCACGAATATTCTGAGCCAATCAGAGTGCTCCTACCGCAGTTGTCGAAATTTCGCAATTATTTTCGCATTCGCAATAGCGAAATTTCGCAAACATTTCATTTCGATAAAATATCACGAATATTCGAATTTAGCGAATATTTCTCGAATATTCGGCTATATATTCGTGATATATCGCGAAATCGAATATGGCGTATTCTGCTCAACACTAGGTGTGATATGAAGAGGTTCCTGGAATGGCACATGATCTACAGGAAGTGCCGGAATCAGAAAGCATTTTTTAACATTTCTGTGATAGACCCAACCAGGACAGGGTTTTTGAAGGGGACTGTAGGGTCGCCTCTGCCTACTGACTATGGGCCCTAGCATTTGAGGGAGCTACAAGCATTTAAGAAGATATCCTGTTATATAATGTAAGATGACATGTTATGACCACATTTAACACTCAAGGAAGCCATGATGATCTCTGCCAACTTGAGTCTCAGTGAGACGATGGATGTGAAAACAAAGAGATCTGCTGCAGGACTGTCTGGGGTGGTCACCCCCTGACTAATCAAGGCTTTTCTAGGGGCCTAGCTGTTAATTAGCTAACTAGTTAATTAGTTCACTGTTTAATTTGATTACTGTTAGCTGCTAGCTGTTCATTAGATGTACTGTTAGATGTGCTGATATTACTGTTTAAAGTTTGCATTGTTTAGGATAATGTGATTAAGCTCTGATCTGATTTTGTGTGGTATATATTCTGTGTGAATTTACAATAAAGTGAGTTCCAGTTTACACCTAAGCTAGTGTCATCTAGTTCTTGGGTGCAATTCTCAGCTATAATATCTGATTCCTGATTCCAGAGTAGATGAAGCTGTATCTTGGCGGAGGCACCCAGGCGGGTGCCAGGCGATCTGTCACAATTTCAAACAGAGAGGGTGCAGATTGACCAGGGACATGGGGCCAGATTCACAGGAGAGAAACGCCGTTGTATCTCTCAGAGTATCTATGCGACTGATTCATAGAATCAGTTACGCATAGATAGCCCTTAGATCCGACAGGTGTAATTGACTTACACCGTCGGATCTTAGGATGCAGTACCTCGGCCGCCGCTGGGTGGAGTTTGCGTCGTATTCCAGCGTCGGGTATGCAAATTAGCATTTACGGCGATCCACAAAGGTTTTTCCCGTTGTTACGTCGGCGCAAGTCTTAGTTTCCCGTCGCAAAATTAGGGGTAATTTAACATGGTGTAAAATTACTCCACCATGTTAAAGTATGCCCGTCGTTCCCGCGTCGCTTTTGAATTTTTTGTTTTTCCCGGCGTAAGTATGTTACGCACGTCGCGATTCACAAACACGTTGTGCCGCCGTAATTTTGCGCAAAGAACGTCGGGAAAATTGCGAACGGAGCATGCGCATTCTAGAATAAAAAAAAATGAACACTGTGACAAGACACTTTATGTAAGTCTCATTCTGGGAACATTTCTGCCTTGTAAAAGCAAAACAAAAAACATTTCTACGTGCTGTCATTATGTAAAAGCGGCTATGTAAATCATGTGTTCTGTAAAAAATGTCACTTCATAAAAATTCATTTACGGCAGATATTAAAAATGTTTATAGTATATTTCTGAAGGTTATGAATTGCTGGCAGAAAAAAATGAAAATTGTTTGGTTTGCCCATAAATGTTAAAATGTAGCTTGGCAACTTAAAAAGAGGGGTATTTTTAATGTATTTCAATTGTTTCCCAGCCTCTGCTCCTCCCTGTGCATGTGTTTATAAAAACATGCTTTAGGCCCCATTCACATGGGATGGGCTCTGTTTTAACCACTTCAATACAGGGCATTTTCACACCCTTCCTGCCCAGGTCATTTTTCAGTTTTCAGCTCTGTCGCACTTTGAATGACAATTGCGCAATTATGCAACGCTGTACCCATTTGATAATTTTTTTCCCCCACAAATAGAGCTTTCTTTTGGTGGTATTTGATCACCTCTGTGGTTTTTATTTTTTGCGCTATAAACAAAAGAAGTGAGACAAGTTTGAAAATTACACAATGGGGGTTATTTATGAAAGGCAAATCCACTTTGCACTACAAGTGCAAAGTGCACTTGAAATTGCACTGAAAGTGCAGTCGCTGTAAATCTGAGGGGTAGAGCTGAAATGAGGGGAAGCTCTGCTGATTTTTTTTATCCAATCATGTGCAAGCTAAAATGCTGTTTTTTACTTTCCTTGCATATCCCCAGGGCCGGTGATACCACAAGGCAAACTAGGCAGCTGCCTAGGGCGCACTGATGCCTAGGGGCGCAGGGACACTGGTTTCCCTCTGCGTCTGCATGCTCTGCAGGCTGCAGCATGTAACTAACTCAGTCCCAGGCAACTGTTCTGTCCGACCGGTGGTGTAATCGCAGAACTGAAACCAGCACTAGAGGAAGCCGGTGCTTCCTGTATAGCACTGCCTCCTGTCACATGGATAGGGTAAAGGGGATGGAGCCAATGGGGGGCGGCAAAATTAGGTTTCGCCTAGGCCCCGGGGTGTCAAAAATCCTTGCACCAGCCCTGCATATCCCCCTCAGATCTACAGCGACTGCACTTCCAAGTGCACTTTCAGTGCAATTTCAAGTGCACTTTGCACTTGTAGTTTGCACTTGTAGTCAATGCTGTATCCTGGCCTAGGCCAACAAGGCCCAGGCCTAGGGCAGCACATTGCAGGGGGGCAGCACAGAAAGAATGCCCGTCGGCTTGCTCTACACTGTTAGTGTAGCGCCATTCTTATGGGGTGGACTTGGCTGAGAGGCAAATTAGTCTAGTGCCCCCATAAAGCGTCCGCACTGCTTCCAGTATGCGGGCGGCCGGCATCCCACAACTGTGGAGGGGGGGGGGGCTGCTTCTAATTTTGACTGTCCTATCCTCCTGGACCACAAACCTTCCTCACTGTGCTATATGTTTTCTGCTGCAGTCCTCTCCATAAAATTATCAGAAATTTGTGCTTAAAGTAGAACTATAGGCAACACTTTTTTTTTCATTTTGGATTAAGTGGAGTAAGGGAGGGTTATAGCCACTGTCAGTTTATTTTTTACCATCCCTGTCCCATTGCAGAGATTTCCCTTCACTTCCTGCCCCATAGCCAAACAGGAAGTGAGTGTAAATCTATGCAAATTAAGGGAACCCATTGCCCCCCCCCCCCCCCAGGCCCTCAGAACTAGTGTCCCCATTCGAAAATTTCAGGGTGGATCTTAAACAGAAAGGGGTGTGGCCTTGACAGGAAGGGGTGGGTCATATTTAAATTAGGGGGTGCTCGAGTTTAGTCAGGCCTAGGGCAGCACAAAACCTAAATACACCACTGTTTGTAGTGCAAAGTGGATTTGCCTTTCGTAAATAACCTCCAATATATTTTATCTTTTGCTGTAAAAAATGCACTGATTACTGCATAAATGTCACTGGCAGGGGAGGGGTTAACTCTAGGGGGGATCAAGGGGTTAAATGTGTTCTTTTATGAGTGATTCTAACTATAAGGGGCGGGGATTCACAAGGAAAAGAGGCAGATCGGTACTCCTCTGTACTGGGAACTTGCTGAGAATGCCTTATAGCACTGTTACGACAGCATATGTGTTCTGACAGGGGAAAGGGACTGATCCTGTGTCTCTGCAAAGCAGGGACTAGAATCGATATCTCCCCCTAGATGTTAAGCCCCTTCCCAGACAGTGTCATTAGTACAGTGACAGTGCATATTTTTAGCACTGATCACAGTATTAGGCCGGATTCACACTTGTGCGGTGCAAATTTCAGCTCTCTTATCTTTGCAGAGAGATAAGAGAGCTGTTCAGCAGATCATCTCCATTTTAGCTGCGAATTTGGAGACCTGGGAGAGGGGAGGGGGAGAGGGGAAGCGTATTGAGGTGAATGAGAGAAATCCTGAAGAGAAATGAACACATCTGAGAATTAGATGCGTGCCCATAGAAGATAATGGGCCTGAATTCGCACTTGAGCCGCACCGCAATGCCTAGAAAATGCACAATTTTTTTCGGCAATGCGCAGTGCGAATGCATCGCACATATGTGAACCAGCCTCATTGAAATCAATGTATTTTATAATGTTATGCAAATTGAATGCGGTTTAAGCCGCAACCAATTCGCATAGGTGTGAACCCGGCCTCAGTGCCACTGTTTCCCACAAAATGTCAGTTAGTGTCCGATAGTTTGGTGCAATATCGCTGTCCCGCTATAAGTCACCAATCTCCACCATTACTACTATATCAAAATAAATAATCAAAAACCCATAAATATATCCCAGTTGTAGACTGTGGCCCGGATTCAGATAGAATTGTCTATCTATGGGCGGGCGTAACGTATCGCAGATACGGTACGCCGCCGTAACTTAGGGCGCAAGTTCCGTATGCAGAAAGAACTTGCGCCCTTAGTTACGGCGGCGTAACGTATGTGTGTCGGCGTAAACCCGCCTAATTTAAATGGGGATGATGTGGGCGTGTTTTATTTAAATTCACTGTGACCCCACACATGCGCCTTTCGTGAAAAAATCCCAGTGCGCATGCTCGAAATTACGCCGCAAGTCGTCATTGCTTTAGACGTGAACGTAACTTACGTACAGCCCTGTTCGCGAACGACTTACCCAAACGACGTAAAATTTCCAAAACTCGACGCGGGAACGACGTAAATACTTAACATTGGCTACACCTCATATAGCAGGGGTAACTTTACGCCGAAAAAAGCCTAACGTAAATGACGTAAAAAAATGCGCCGGCCGGACGTACGTTTCTGAATCGGCGTATCTACCTAATTAGCATATTCATCGCGTAACTATACGGAAGTGCTACCTAGCGGCCAGTGTAAATATGCAGCCTAAGATACGACGGTGTAAGACACTTACGCCGGTCGGATCTTAGGGAAATCAATGCGTAACTGATTCTCTGAATCAGTCGCATAGTTACGACCACGCACACTCAGAGATACGACGGCGTATCCGGAGATACGCCGTCGTATCTCCTTTCTGAATCTGGCCCCGTGTAAACCAATCAATATACACTTATTAGGATTTTTTACCAAACACGTAGCAGAATAGATATTGGACTAAATTTATGAAGAAATTCGATTTTTTACATTTTTTTTATTGTTTTTTTTTTATACTTGTTTTATAGTAGAAAGTTAAAAATATTGTTTTTTTTTTTTCAAAATTGTCTGTCTTTTTTTGTTTATTGCACAAAAAAGAAAAATCACTGTCAAATACCACCAAAAGAAAGCTCTATTTGTGGGAAAAAATTACACATATTTTATTTGGGTACAGTGTCGCACAACCGTGCAATTGACAGTTAAAGTAACGCAGTGCTGTATTGCAAAACAATGGCCTGGTCATGAAGGGGGTAAACCTTCCAGAGATCAAGTGGTTAATGGAGCTTAAAGTGGTTGGTAAGCCACTTTCGCATCTTCATATCATCCCCTCTGTGTTCTAATCCTGTGTCCCCCTGTGTGAGTGATTTATAAAAAAAAAGCCTGATATACCTCATTTCATAGCTGTTCTCAGCGATCACATGATGGCGGGACGATACAGCTCTCGTTCTGGGCAGACGTCATATGACGTCTTCGCCTTCCTGAGCCACTAGGGGACACGCGCTCGTCCGTCGCTTCACTGGGGACCCAATGCGCGTGTCCGGCGGCCGCAATGTCCGCCTGGCACCTGCGATTGCCCAGTAACTGAGCAGGACCGTGGATCTGTGTGTGTAAACAAACAGATCCACTTCCTGTCAGGAAGAGGAGACCGATGGTGTGTTCCTTGTACATAGGGACACCGATCAGTCACCTTCCCCAGTCAGTCCCCTCCCCCCACAGTTAGAATCACTACCTAGGGAACATATTTAACCCCTTGATTGGCCCCTAGTGTTAACCCCTTCCCTGCCAGTCACATTTATACATTAATCAGTGCATTTTTATAGCACGGATCGCTGTATAAATGTGAATGGTCCCAAAAATGTGTCAAAAGTGTCCGATGTGTCCGTCGCAATATCGCAGATCACCGCCATTAATAGTAACCTTTGACAACAGAAAACAAAATGCCCCTGAGCATGGATTGCCAGATAGTCAGAAAGTCTATGGCGATACCGATGACGATAGCACTGGCCTTGCTGCCCTTCAAGGACTTATATTTATATGTACACATACACAGCTACATTAATATTGATTGAGCTTGAGATTTTACCAGTCTTGCCAGTGCCTGTGATCTGTTATGATCCTGTCAGGATCGTTCATCCGGTCCTATTTCATATATCCTTTTTTTATATACATATTTATAAAAAAAATTGTCACTGTTGTCACTTTTGTTATTAGTCACGTAAGACCTCCCACCTCGGTGGGAGGAGTCTCTATGACCCCTGGGAGGTCTCCCGTTGGTTGCTCTTATGGTGCACATGCATGGGTACAGGTGCTTGTGTATAAAAGGGATTAAGATTAATTGAGGGTAGTTTACTGCTTGGCTCTGATGAAGAAGCTCTGTGCTTTGAAACGCGTCAGTCGGCAGAGACCCTTTTCACCTCCTCTATGACCATTTGGAGTATGGTTCGGGTTCTATATGCTGCAGCCTTCATGGAATAATTTTCGCATTGCGAATTTTTCTATTACAATTGTGAGTCGTTTTTTTTATTAGTATTTTTAATAAAATTTGCCACAACGGTAATACAGTAGGCTGGTGTGCCTTTGTTGTTTTTTCTAGGGGGATTAAACCTTCCTGAGGTCAAGTGGTTAAAGGACTTGTGAAAAACTGTGTATGTATGTTTGCCCCCCATAATCACTGGGCCAGGGGACAAGGTGCTATTACAGGGCTCCTCTCCTGACAAGGTAACCGTGCAGGTTGAGGGCATGTGATGTGGTATAGTTGAGTGTGGGGGGGGGGGTGCATGCTTGTTCTCTCCTTTCCTGCATGCTAAGATAAGGGTATGATATGGATATGGGGGGCATGCTTTGTTCTCTTAATTTTGCATGGGGTTGCCTTTTAAAACATATAGGGAACAAACCATATCCCAGGCAGGGCTCGAGTCCTGTGGGAACGCGTGGGGATGGCGTCCCTGCACTTTTTTTACAGCAGGAACGCCGTTCCCTTTGCAGGACTCAAGCAGAAGCGTTGTGTCAGGCGGCAGCAGCCAATCCCCCCCCCCCGCGGCTCTCTGCTCTTTCATGTTTGCAGAAATTACCCGGCTGTGTCCTGTCCAGCAATCCCACCCCCCGCCCTCCTCTCCGCTCTCCGACTTCTCACAAGTCCCGCCCCTCCTGTGTGCTCCAATCCAATAAGGGGGTTCAGTGATGCAGGGTGCTGTGTAATGTAAAGGGGGCCAGTGATGCAGGGTGTGGTGTAATGTAAAGGGGCCCAGTGATGCAGGGTGCTGTGTAATGTAAAGGGGCCCAGTGATGCAGGGTGCTGTGTAATGTAAAGAGGTCCAGTGATGCAAGGTGCTGTGTAATGTAAAGGGGTCCAGTGATGCAGGGTGCTGTGTAATGTAAAGGGGCCCAGTGATGCAGGGTGCTGTGTAATGTAAAGGGGTCCAGTGATGCAGGGTGCTGTGTAATGTAAAGGGGTCCAGTGATGCAGGGTGCTGTGTAATGTAAATGGGTCCAGTGATGCAGGGTTCTGTGCAATGTAAAGGGGCCCAGTGATGCAGGGTGCTGTGTAATTTAAAGGGGTCCAGTGGTGCAGGGTGCTGTGTAATGTAAAGGGGTCCAGAGGTGCAGGGTGCTGTGTAATGTAAGGGGGTCCAGTGATGCAGGGTGCTGTGTAATGTAAAGGGGTCCAGAGGTGCAGGGTGCTGTGTAATGTAAAGGGGTCCAGTGATGCAGGGTGCTGTGTAATGTAAAGGGGTGTGAAATATATATGCATATGAGCGTATCAGAGTGGATCTTGGGTGGGAGTTCCCACACTTTTTTCCCCAGGACTTGACCCCTGATCCCAGGGCAAGATATGTGTCATCACAGGCTCATGTTGATTTTTTCTGACGTTGGTCTATTCATTTTATTTTAATTGTTCAAAGCATGATTTGTGATGAGTGGCTCTAAACAGTGCTGGTCGGTGCCCCCCTTACCGTGCATCCAAGAAAGTATTCACATTGCTTCACTTTTTCCACATTTTATGTTACAGCCTTATTCCAAAATGGATTAAATTCATTACTTTACTCAAAATTCTACAAACAATAGCCCATAATAACAACGTGAAAGAAGTTTGTTTGAAATCTTTGAAAATGTATAAAAAAATAGAGCTGGGTGATTTTTTTCCCTAAAAAAACTGTGTTTTTTTTATAAAAAACTCGATTTACGATTCGAATCAAGATTTTTTGATGGACATCGTGCCAATCCTGAGAAAGCCCCGGCCTCGCCTGAAAAATCCTGCCCGCAGCTCCTCAGGACTGGCGAAGTATCAGCACCAGTCCTGGGGAGCTGCGGGGAGGAGTTTTTAGATGAGGCCACGGCTTCGGCCCAGTCCGCGGCGTCCGGCCTTGCGGACTAGGCCGAAGTCGCGGCCTCGCTTAAAGACTCCTGCCCCCAGTTACTCAGGACACCGCGCCGGTCCTGGTGAAAACAAATGAACAAATCGATTTTTTTAAAATATGAATCGATTTGACCTACCAACTCGATTTTTAAATTAAATCGATTTTTTTCCCCAGCCCTATAAAAAAAAGAAGAAAAAAAAAATCACATGTACATGACTCCCCCGCATGCGCATGAGAGCCACCAGTCATGGCACAGGCCCTGAAGAAACGGCACAAGCAGTAAGTACAGCATACCTCCCAACATTTTGAGATTTGAATGAGGGACACCTACTAACAAACAAATGTTGGCAAAGGACACACCCCTTGCCACACCCCCTTAAAAGAAAATTAACCCAAAAAAAGGTTAATTAAAGCGGATCTCCCATGCAATTACGTTTTCTTTTTTTTTAGTCTAGTTACATAGCTAATTGCAGGGCTTAAATAAACTTACTTCTCTCCGCTCTAACGTCCGCTCCGCTCTTTTTGTGTGCTGAAGAAAAACTTATATTCCTTCCGTTGCCATTTGTAGTGTGGGCATTACATACGGGCAGGGACTTCCTGGTTGCGGTGATGCTGGTTGCGGTGATGCTGTGTTCCCAGCACCCACCGCTCGACACGCAGCGCGGACCATGGGCGTCAGCATCTGTGTTGCCATAGCAATGGCAGGCGTGGTTCGTCCTGGTCCCCGAAATCACGCGATGTTTCGTCTAGGCCAGAATAGGACAACAAGGGAGCTATGACACAAGCTCCCAGAAGACACAGCGTGGGACAGGAAATAAGAATAACCCGAGGAAAACCCGAAGGCTCCAGACCGGAAGGCAAACAAAGAACTCAGGTAATGTACATATTTATTAAACGTAAATATCCATTTCGGTATTGTTTTTTAGCATTAGAAATATTACAAATGACTTAAAAATCGGGTGGAGCTCCGCTTTAAATCCACAAGTCCTTTTTTTTTTTACCACTGCTATTCCTTTATATTGGCTTTTAAAATGTACAAATGCAGCAATTTGGAAATTGGATGAAAGGTTTAGCACTGGGAAACACTTTTTGAAAGATAAAAAGTGCATTTTATATACAACTATATAGATCATACCGAAATTGGGGACACATGAAGGGGGGAGAGGAACAGAGGGACATTGCTCCAAATCAGGGACAGTTGGGAGCTATGAGTACAGTAAGTATCTCCTAGATCTAAATGGTGCAAGCTTAGGAGATATTTACAGTACCTACAGGTAAGACTCATTATAGGAGTACCTATAGATACAATTAAAGACGAAGACTTTACTTCCTATTTCAATGCTATATAACTCTGGCTCAAACTCTGTAAAGTCTGAAGTGTACATGCCCTTTAAAAGAAAACCGGAAACCGGCGCATGCGCACATGCAAGGGGATGGCTGGATTTCGTGCTGCACCGAGCTCTCACTGGTGGTTGAACACCGGAAGTCATGTAACAGGAAGCACATGGTGCACAGAGGAGAAGGTGTGTGTATATGACAGTGTGTGAGGCTCGTCTGCACGATGGTGAAGTCTAAGAGTGCCCTGTTGGCTCTCATTCACCAGCATCTCCTGAAGAATGGATATGCCAAGGCTGCCAGAGAGCTGCAACGAGAAAACGGAGAGGTAAGGGGGAAGTGGAAGGCACACCATGTTATGTTTACCAGCTGTGTACATTGGAAACACTGTGTATGTGTCTGAGTTTCAGCAACGTGCTGCTTCTAGAGGTTTGTCTGCACTGTCCTCCTCATTCCATGTTTCTGGTGATTTAATTAGATGTGTTCTCGTGGTTTCCTGCTAGACATGCCCATGTTGTCCTTTTTCTCAACACTACTATGTCCCTTTCACTGGCATTCAGATTATTCCTTTCAGGCAGCTTTTGAATATGCAATGCTTTTCTTACTGTACATTCAGTATCTGACCTCCCAGGAGCTTACAGTCTAATGCCTCGTACACACCATACGAATATCGGACACATTTAGTGTCCACCCCAGCACCCGTGTGTGTGTGTGTGTGTGTGTGTGTGTGTGTGTGTGTGTGTGTGTGTTTGTTTTATTTTATTTTTCATGCTAGTCTCGTATAGAAAGCCAATAGGTTACTAAGGTTACAAAAAGTCTTGTACGACAGAATACAACTTCAGAAATTATGTATTCTTAGCATCATGCTTTGGTCACACGATTTTATATTTTTATATATATATATATATAATTTTTTTTTTATTTATTTTCATACAAATACCATACTAATTACATCAAAATCATTCGTTCTGTTATCATACTCTGGGGGAGGGGGGGGAAATTGTGCTTGTCCCTTCAGGTATTTTCAAATGAACTGTCATAATCAGCTCCCAAAAGCTGTGTACTAACAATCGGATGATCGCAGCTAAAGCGGTATTTTTTGCCAACTTTCTCATTATGTGTACTTATGCATAAGGCATCATTTACACAGGGCGTACTGTATATAAGCATACCCCTGTGCAGGGCTGTGTTTACCCATGTTAAAGGGGAGTTCCAGCCAATATTTATTAAAAGTCAGCAGCTACAAAAAGTGTAGCTGCTGGCTTTTAATAAACAGACACTTGCCTGCTCCAGCGTTCCAGCAACGCGCCGGCCGGGGCTCTGCTCCTCTCCCCCCCTCCCCGGCCAGCGTCTTCATTGTCACTGTGGGCACCCAGCCATGACAGCTTTCGGCTTCACGGCCGGGCACCCACTGCGCGCGCGGCCCGGCACTGCGCTGTTTTATTGGACAGGCGATCGCCTACAGGGAGGGGCTGCCAAAAGGCGTTTAAGCTTAATCGCCTTTGCAGCCTCTTGGCGGAAGGAGGAAGTGGGACAGGAAGTCCCCTTCTCCTGAAGCCCCCACTCCCCCCCCCCCCCCCCCCCAAAAAAAAATTACATGCCAAATGGCATGTAAGGGGGTGAGGAGTGGGATAAGCGGAAGTTCCATTTTTGGGTGGAACTCCGCTTTAAGATGAACAGGTGTTCTGTATATCCCTCCCATACAGGCAGTCCCATTCATGACAGTTGGGACAGCGGCGGCATGGACACACTTGCTATGTCCAGCTTAACCACTTAAGGACTGCCGTACGTTGGCAGAATGGCACGACTGGGCACAAGGGTGTACAGGTACGTCCCCTTTAAGATCCCAGCCGTGGGTTGCGCGCTGCCAGCGACTCGGTCCTGAGCTACGTGACCGCGGACCCGATCGCCGCCGGTGTCCCGCGTTCGGGACACAGAGCTATAAAACGGGGAGAGGTAAGTGTAAACAAACCTTTCCCTTTTTTCCTAGTGGCAGTGATCGTCTGTTCCCTGTCATAGGGAACGACGATCAGTGTTTCGCCACGCCCCCCTACAGTAAGAATCGCACACTAGTGCACACTTAACCCCTTCATTGCCAGTGTCATTTTCACAGTAATCAGTGCATAGCACTGATCGCTATAAAAATGACAATAGTCCCAAAAATGTGTCAAAAGTGTCCGATGTGTCCGCCATAATGTCGCAGTCATGATAAAACTTGCTGATCGCTGCCATTATTAGTAAAAAAAAAAAAAAATAAAGTATAATAAAAATGCCATAAAACTATCCCCTATTTTGTAGATGCTATAACTTTTGCGCAAACTGATCAATAAACGCTTATTGCAGTGTAGGAGGAATCCTGCACAAAACCTAGGGAGAACACGCAAACCCCATGAATGTAGTATCTGGGATTTCAGTACACCAGTGCTGCAAGATACCCATGTAAAAATGAAGTTTTTTTGACCTTTAAAAAGTATGCTTGATCACTTGCCTACTGGAAACTTTTACCCCCTACCTGCCCAGGCCGATTTATTTTTATTTTTTTTCCCCCAGCGCTGTCGCACTTTAAATGACATTTACGCGGTCATGCAACCCTGTACACGTATATGAAGTTTCTATCTTCCTTTTTTTTTTTTTTTTTTTTTTTTTTTTATTGTTCACACAAATAGAGCTTTCTTTTTGTGGTATTTAATCACCGCTGGCTTTTTTATTTTTTACTAAACAAAAGGCCAAATGTTTAAGAAATAAATAATATTTTTCTTCGTTCCTGTTGGCAAGTAGGTAATTTATCACCTTCATTGATGTGCGCTGATGAGGCAGCATTGATGGGCACTGATAGGTGGCACTGAGCCAACGGACACAGTCATCACAGAGCAACCTGAAATGGCAGTCACAGTTCTGCTAGGATATCAAGACGCCCTCCCAAAACTGGGTAACTGCGCTGTCGCTGTCAATTGGCTGTAGCACATTTAGCACGTGGTTAAAGGATAAGTTTACCTTTTTGTAACATGTTACACCCTGAATATGGGTGTAACATGTTACAAATGTTCAGTCCCCTGATCCTCCATTTTTGGCAGCGAGTGGGGGTTCTCCTCTCGCTCACTACCATAACCTAAAGAAAACTCTCTGCATGCCTAGCTGCATCATTCATTTAAAGTGTTCTGTGAATGCGTGGACTACAACTACCAACAGCCTTTCCAACTGTCGGCTTGTAGTTCTCAATTAACTACCACAGTACTGTGGTAATTCATTGATTCTTCTTGTCAGTGTAAAGCTACCTGTTTGTACGATGTATGGGCAGACCGCTTACATCGTCAATCTGCAGGAGACCTGCATGGCATCTATGATCTGCTGATCACTGCTGCAATGCTTTCCAGGTCCGGAAAATCGTAAATGCAAATTTATTTTGCAGGTAAAAAAAAATGTGCATTTAAGGTGAACTTATCCTTTAAATCCCAAAGCATTGTACATTTTCTAAAAGCGGTAAGATCTGTACAATAAAAATAGATGATAGTTGATTCTTTTCTTCCTTTCTTCCTTTCTTCCTTTCTTCCTTTCTTCCTTTCTTCCTTTCTTCCTTTCTTCCTTTCTTCCTTTCTTCCTTTCTTCCTTTCTTCCTTTCTTCCTTTCTTCCTTTCTTCCTTTCTTCCTTCCTTCCTCCCTCTGAAGTTTAAAGCAGAGTTTCACCCAAGTGGAACTTCCGTTTAATCCACTCCTCACCCCCTTACATGCCACATTTTGCATGTCATTTTTTTTGGGGGGGGGGGGGAATGGAGGCTTCAGTAGGAGTGGGACTTCCTGTCCCACTTTTATATTCCGCCCAGGGACCGCTCTGTAGGCGATCGCCTGTCCACTCAGGGAGCGCTGCGCTGTTTGCGCAAGCGCAGTGAGTGCCTGGCCGTGAAGCCGAAAGCTGTCACGGCCGGGTGCCCACAGTTCTAATGGAGGCGCTGGCAAAGAGGGGGGGGGGGGGGGAGAGGAGCGAAGCGTCGCTGGACCGTATGTTTATTAAAAGCCAGCAGCTACACTTTTTTTGTCGCTGCTGACTTTTTTAATAAACATAAAAAAACAGCTGGAACTCCACTTTAATCTGCTTATGTTTGTCTTCCCTGGTTCCTCCCTCTCCTTTTCATCGACATACTATTGAACTTTTATATAAAACATTTCTGTTTTCTTTACATATTTCATTCTAAACCTAACAACCTCCTGGGTCTCTGTGTAATCTCTATGCAATGCAGGCAGATTGTAGCTGGTGGGAGGGGCTGGCAGGGTGCTGTACAACCCTACCTTGGATGAACAGTGCCTGCGGGAGCTGGAGAAAGATCATAAGAGCTGATGTATGGTACCTGCGTGGGTACAAGATGGCTGGTATCTAAACTTCAGCAGTGGTTTTCATGTCTCAAGTGGGCAGATAAAGGCCTCATTTACACAGATGGACAGTGGTAAGAGATGGCGTAGTACTGCAGCTGTGGCCAGGAAACCTATACAGACCAATTACAGGTTGACAGATGTAGCTGCACATTGAGTGCTTACCTGTGGTTGGGGAGCGATGTCCACACCTGGTAGTGTCCAGCATTCGACATCTGTTCCTAACCACAAGTAATCGTATGACATGAAAAGATCCTGAGACAACGGTGGCTACTGTCAGCCCGTCATTACTTTGTACAGGCTTCTTCGCTGCATTTGTTCACAGCTACCGGTTAACCCAGCTGCAGCAATACGTTGTCTCTTGCTGCTGTCTGTGGTTGTCTGTCTGAATGAAGCCTGTCTTTTATAACTAGGCAGATTTAGTTTTTCAGGTACTGTAGAAAATGCGTATCTTTTAGCAGCAGTTTCCCAGGTACCTTGAAGCAGAACTAATGTCCCACTGTCAAAAACTGCTAGCAGGCACGCTCTTTATTGCAGAAGAGACATGCAATGCCTCTTCTGCAATAAAAGAAAGAACTGCCTGCTCGCTGTCGTCTTTGGACCACTAAGTGCACTAAGCTGCGCAAGCACAGTTCATGCGCCGGCCAATGAAGACTGTCGAAGACCAGCACCCAGCAGAAGAAGCTTGCAAGGGGTGGCCCATTGAAGGAAAGGTAAGTTTAGCTGGTCAGCAAGGATCTATCCCACAAGCAGCCTGATGGGTTTTTCCCGAACGATCAGTGACGCTGGTTATAGCCGGCAACACTAATCATTGTATTCTGATACAATACCACAGCGAGAGGGATGCAGATGGTGTCTCTGCTGGGATTGGAACCCTGACATCATTGCCGCAAGGCAAATGTGACAACTATGTAGATGCCATGAAATCCAATATCCTCCATATAAACTTACATTGAACTGGGTTCCTGATCGCCCCACTTCCAACTTGGATCGTGCAAATGACATACTGATATGTGTGTCGGATGCAAATAAAAAATCCTCATACATAAACTCCTTATGGGAGCGAAGATCAGATAAATTGGTGTTATTAACCTTATTTTACAGGGACCCCTTTAATTTTTTTAGGAGGTGACTGTGTTGTAAGATTATGGTTTTATGCATATTTTTTATGTTTCCGTTTAGAATTTTGCTACCTCAAAGATCACTTTGCAACGTGTCTACAAACTCTGGACAAAGTAAGTATATTCTTTGAATTTAACGTATTCCCCTCTGGAGCAATTTTAAAAATGTTCACACGTTTTAAAATCTAAATTTCTAGCTAGAAAATGAATTGAACCCCCAATGACATTATTTATATTTTCTGAAAGTGGTTGGGGGGGCGCTTTAGGATATATTGGTTATTATATTCTTATCTGTTAACGCTTTTTAACATTTATTTTATATTTAGCTTTATTGCCATCACAAATTGACTAACAAGTCCCCTATGTGATGGCATTGGAAAGGGGTCTATTAGAACCCTAGTGTCTCCCATACCCTCTGGATTCTTTTGGATTTAGTGAGCAGATCCTGATTCGCTCACCATCCTGATATGTGTTGTGCTCCTGGGAGCCCAGGAGCTACCAAGGGGCAGCTTAATACCTATGATTTGCAGGAAGGTCACCGCAGCCGTGAGCTTGTTTAACCTTTTCAGACTAGTTGTATCGACCGTGTCCAAAGGGCTGAAGAGGTAAAATTACATTTTTGTGTTTTGTTTTGTTACTTTTGGGTGAAGTATTGAATGGTTTTGAACACTTGTCAGGTTTTACGTATTTCCGATTACTTTCTTTTCCAACAACAGTGAAGACAGATGGAGAGGATGAATTTCCCAGTGGGGGGATGGTTTAAAAAAGAAACCCGCCAAGGATTACAACAATTCTTTACATTGTTTAAGTTCACATTATCCTCCACACTAAGCCAGTATTTTACCTTGCAGTCTGGTGCTGTGCTGTGCTGGCTCTGTCACACTTTAAAAATAAAAATTCTTCACTTTTGGTGGATCTGCTTATTACATCAGACCTCTCTCGCTCTAGGTAAGGGTGATGTAAAGATCCTTCTGGCAAGAACAATTAGGATTGTAAATCTCTCAATACACTGCACTGTGCGAAATGTGATGCATGGGTAGAGAATTGTACAGGAGAAGGGCTCGGGTGGTGGGGTGCGCCAGTGGCTTGGAGTCCTTCTTTTTCTAGGTAAATATATCTCTAAAGATGTTGACATGAAATTTCCACTGCATGTCGGTAACAACCCATGCAATCCATAGATACAAAGAAACCAAAACCAAAAAGTTCTGAAATTTTAAACCCTCTACAACCACTTTTCACTACAGGTAAGCCTGTATCTCCTACACCTCCACGGTTTAGGAGATATCCCTTGTATCACCATGTGCCAACGTCATTGAGGGAGGGGCGCAGTGAAACTACTTTTTTGTGCCAGTGCTTCAGCTGATGCGCTGTTACCAGTGACTCCCACACACGTGTGGGACTGAAGTAGCGGCTCCGGCCAATTACAGCACCTGGGGCCCGCAAATAACTCTGGGAGACATGTCGCCGGGCAGAGCAGTGTGCCGGGACTCCTCCGGGGGCTTCAAACTAAGGTGAGTATTTCATAATGAGCTAGTATGCTATGCATACTAGCTCATTATGCCTTTTTGTCTTGCAGGGGGTTTTAACTACTTTAAGTTATGTGTAGTAAAAAAAAAAAAATGGCATGACACAGGGGAAAAAGTATTGAAGTAAAGAAAGGCATAGAGAGCCAAGGGCCTGGCTGAAGTCCTATCCGTAATTAGAAAGCAATCCTGCCCCTTGTCAGTGCAAATTAATATCCGCATGTCACAGTCTTAACTGATGGCCTGTAAAAAGGTGTCTCATTACCAAGGTGTCGCACAAGAAACATCTCATGGGTAAAAGAAAAAGCTCTCAAGACCTTTGCAACCTTATTGTTGCAAAACATACTGATGGCATTGAAAAGTGACAAAGAAACCGCGCTCTTATATCACTTGCATATCATCACCATAGTGAATAAACAAAAAAATAAATCTTCATTTGAATTATGAAAATACATAAACTATGAAGTCCATGTATAAATCACACACGTAAGTAAATATCTTCAGCGAGTATAGGAAAGGTTCCCCTCCACCAGCATATGATGGAGGGGAAGGAAAATAAAGCCTTCCAAGAAGTCTCAATTGCTAGACACCGCGGTTACTTTCATTACATTTTATTATAAAACGCCATGATATCAAATAGAAACAATAACAGGCCAGTTCCTGTCAATGTTATGATCTTTACCTTGTAAAGTCCGAGTTTGTTCTATTGACTCTAAGTATAGTAGAAGGTAATATCTTCAATGACCACTTGAGGTCTCCCATATTTTAATCCGTTAGTGGTAATATATTAAACATCCACTAGAGGCCAGTACCTATTAATGTTATGATTTTTTTTTTTTTTTTTTTAAACTTGATTTTTATAAGTGTTGGGTGGCTATAGATGCAGGGATTTTCGTTTTAGCATGGACTTCCACTTTTAATTACATTTCAGTTAGTTGGTACTTTTTTTCCCTGTGTCATTCCATTTTATTGTTTCTCATAGATAGAGATATAGATATCTATCTACCGGTATATCTCTCTCTATCCAATGAGTAACACGGCAAAGGAGCTCATGTGCCTCTTTGGCCCTTTTTTTTTTTTGCTTCAAAAATAAAATAAATATATGCTTCTTGCTTGACACTTTTTGGGTTCAAACGTGTTTCTCTTTGGTTCATTGACGGACACAGCAACTTAATCTTGACCTTAGGGTTATATCGCCACCTTCAGGAGAGGACTGGCAGAACATGTTAACAGCAAAAGCTGCACAGTACCGCCCAGGGGGCGGTCCTACTGGCTATAACCCCCTCACACTGCATCCAGCAGCTCGTTTTTTTTTCTGCCTAGTGTAGAAGGACCTGGCTCCCAGTGGGGACCATTTTTCTGGATTTTTTGATTCCTGTGATTTATCAACAGCCGGGCTGGGTGACAGGCTGGATAATCTAGATCCTGGTAGTCTCCCCAGCCCGACCATCGAGCAGGCCCTAGCTAGACCAAGAGGTATGGTCGCTACATCGGGAGGTCTTTCGACTTCCTTGTCCGAGATCGGCACGCCAGATGTGGCTCTCCTGGCCTCTGGCCTCGACTCAATCGGAAGGTTTTGAGGTTTGTCGAGAGTGGAGACCGGTGATTCTAATTGTCCCAGATTGGCCTCGGCATCCCTGGTACACCGACGGTGCAAATGGTGGCAGATGTTCTTGGCGACTTCCGATGCGCGAGGACCTTCTGTCATAAGGCCCTATACTTCATCCTGCTTTAGAGTCGCTGGCTTTAATGGCGTGGCTGTTGAAAGTCAGGTGCTAAGGGACAGAGGTCTGTCAGATTTGGTAATCTCTACCATGCTGAGAGGGCGGAAGTCATCTTCTCTGAAGATTTATCATTGCACACAGAAGGCCTACATCTCTGTGTGGGGAGATGGGGTGGCGTACGCGGATGTATTTGATTTCCAGGATTCTGCTGTTTTTGCAGTGGGGAGTGGATCAGAAAACTGCTATAAGCACCATCTTTTTTTTATTTTTATTTTTTTAGCGACCCTTGGTGGCTCATTCATTGGTAAGTACGTTTTGTGCAAGGGGTTCAACATGTGGCCCCTCCAGTTCGGCCACCCATGCCTCCGTGGGATTTGAATCTGGTGCTCTCGTTTCTTCAGGAGCCGCTGTTTGAAAATATTAGGGAGATCCCCTTATTGACACTCTCTCAGAAGGTAGCCTTTCTGGTGGCTATTTCACCTGCCAGGAGGGTTTGAGTTGGCGGCCTTGTCTTGCAAGTCTCCCTACTTGATCCTCCAAAAGGATAAGGCAGTGCTACGCCCGCAGCCTTCATTTCTTCCTAAGGTTGTTTCGGCGTTTCAGCTAAATGAGGACATTGTGCTTCCGTCACATCCTAAGGAGGTTGCTTTGCATTCCTTGGACGTGGTCCGGGCTCTGCGAGTGTATCTGTCTGCTACGGCTCTGTTTTCGGAGGTCGGACTCACTGTTTGTGTCGATAACCGGTCTGAAGAAGGGCCTGGCGGTTTCATCAGCCACCATTTCTCGGTGGATTAGACAGATCGTGATCCAGCCTTATGCCTTTAAAAGGGCGGGTGCCTCCCTTTCCTGTCACGGCACATTCGACCAGGGCAATTGGTGCCTCCTGGGCTTTCCGACACCAAGCGTCCGTCTCCCAGGTGTGTAAGGCGGCGACCTGGTCATCCGTTCACTAAATTTTACAAGGTTGATGTGAGTGCATCTGCGAATGCTTTCTTCGGCCGCAAGGTTTTGCAGGCGGCTCTTTAAGGTTTCAACTCCTCCGTTAAGGAGCTCTGGTTGTTGTGGGTGGAGTTTGTTTTGCTTGCTGTTACCACCCCTCGTTTTTTTTTTAACACTGCTTGGGGACGTCCTTAATGTCAAGATTGAGTTGCTGTTTGTCAATGAACGAAAGAGAAAATAGGATTTTTGGACTCGCCGTAAAATCCTTTTCTCTGAAGTTCATTGATGGACACAGCACCCACCCCTCCTTTTTCTGTTTTGTACTGCTTTTTGACGAAACTGAGCTGATGGATGCAGTGTGAGGGGTTATAGCCAGTAGGACCGCCCCAGGGCAGTACTGTGCAGCTTTTGCTGTTTTTAACATGTTCTGCCTAGTCCTCTCCTGAAGGTGGCGATATAACCCTAAGGTCAAGATTAAGTTGCTGTGTCCGTCAATGAACTTCAGAGAAAGGGATTTTACGGTGAGTACAAAAATCCTATTTTTTCGAACATTTTATGACCGCACACTAGATTGCATGTGTACGTGCTCTGCACTACACATAAATGTGGGCAAATAGCAACACGTTTTTCACAATTTCATGCTCCCTACTTTGTGGGTACAGTTTGAGGATGGCCCCTTTTTTGTTTCAACATGACTGTGCGCAAAGCAAGGTCCATAAACACAAGATTGAGCATGTTTGGGGTGGAGGAATGTGACTGGCCTGCGCAGTCCTAACCTAAACCTGATTGAACAGCTTAGGGGTAAATTAGAGAGGAGACTGCGAGCCAGGCCTTCTCGTCACAAATGCGCTTCTGGAAGAATGGGCAGATATTCCTATAGACACACTCCTAAACATTGTGGACAGCCTTCCCAAAAAGTTGAAGCTGTTATAGCTGCAAAGGGTCGGCCAGCTCAGTATTGAACCCTACGAACGAAGACGGATGCCATTAAAGTTCATGTGCGTGTAAAGGCAGGCATCACAATACTATTGATAATATCGTGTATGTTATGGATATCACCATGAGGCTAGAGGGGGGTGTTCTATAGCCTTGTGCTAGGGTATTTCTCTTGGACCAGAAATGTCACCAGCAGGATCACTGGAGGAAAATAGAAAGGGGGGCTGAATAAAAAAAAAAAAAGTATACAGCAATCGCTTCCAAACACTGGTAAGCTGCAATACTGTATATTATATTGTCGTTCTAGATTTTATATATAATGCAAAGTATCTGGCTGAATATTCATTTAGCATTTGATTACTATTGACATGGCAAAAAATATTCTTGGCATATCTCACTGAGCATTTTAATGTAGGCTGGGTTATTGTGCAAAGCAGCAAGAAGTATTTCATAGCTCGGGGGGGAATATTCCACATGAGCACACAAAATAAATGTCAGTAATCGTTTGAGAATGTAGGACAGGAACTAGATGGAACATTAGAGACGATCAGAATAAGTCCTTTATTTCAGGGGAAAAAACTCTCATTTAGCTGTGAACACCTTGCATGTGGAAAGTGATCATCTAATGTTTAGAATGAGATTGGGATATACAAGACTTTCTCATAGTAAATATGCTGCTTTTATTTTCTCCAGAAAATCAAAGAAGAAAAAGAAAAAAAAGGAAGAAGCAAAGCATAAAAAACGGGATCATGGTAAGATGATAAAATAAAAATTGCACTCGCATGCTAAGAATTTCAGTGTTCTGAATCTAATGTCTTTCCAGTTGTTTACCATATTTTCCTTTTTTATATTTTTTTTTTTTTTCAAGATTCCAAAAAGGCTGACCACCTTGATCTCGCACTACCAGCAAAAAAGAGTTCAGGCACAAAGACAAAGGTGCGCAT